>NW_027660146.1:0-1200000 GCF_963210335.1 Falco punctatus | reverse complement strand
CCGGTAGCCAGCTGAAACACACCACAAAAGTGGTTCTACCTGCTTTCTGGGCTGAGATGGGGAATCTCTGACTTTTGGACTCGGCTGGTTAGAAATTGTTCCAAAGACACTCCATGCACAACTCCACCGGGGAAGGTGCCAGAAAGGAGTTCTGTTGGTAGTTCTTACACTGCCCCGGTAGCCAGATGAAAGAAACCACAAAAGTGGTTCTACCTGCTTTCTGGGCTGAGATGGGGAATCGCTGACTTTTGGAGTTGGCTGGTGACAAAATGTTCCAAAGACAACCCATGCACAACTGCACCGGGGAAGGTGCCAGAAAGGAGTTCTGTAGGTAGTTCTTACACTGCCCCGGTAGCCAGATGAAAGACACCACAAAAGTGGTTCTACCTGCTTTCTGGGCTGAGATGGGGAACCACTGACTTTTGGACTCGGCTGGTTAGAAATTGTTCCAAAGACACCTCATGCACAACTCCACCGGGGAAGGTGACAGAAAGGAGTTCTGTTGCTTGTTCTTACACTGCCCCGGTAGCCAGCTGAAAGACACCACAAAAGTTGTTCTACCTCCTTTTTGCATTGAGATGTGAAATCGCTGAGTTTAAAAGTCGGCTGCTGACAAAATGTTCGAAGGCACATCTCATGCACAACTCCACCGGGGAAGGTGCCAGAAAGGAGTTCTGTTGGTAGTTCTTACACTGGCCCGGTAGCCAGATGAAAGAAACCTCATAAGTGGTTCTACCTGCTTTCTGGGCTGAGATGGGCAATCGCTGACTTTTGGACTCGGCTGGTGACAAAATGTTCCAAACACACCCCATGCACAACTCCACCGGGGAAGGTGCCAGAAAGGAGTTCTGTTGCTTGTTCTTCCACTGCCCCGGTAGCCAGCTGAAACACACCACAAAAGTGGTTCTACCTGCTTTCTGGGCTGAGATGGGGAATCGCTGACTTTTGGACTCGGCTGGTTAGAAATTGTTCCAAAGACACTCCATGCACAACTCCCCCGGGGAAGGTGCCAGAAAGGAGTTCTGTTGGTAGTTCTTACACTGCCCCGGTTTCCAGATGAAAGAAACCACAAAAGTGGTTCTACCTGCTTTCTGGGCTGAGATGGGGAATCGCTGACTTTTGGACTCGGCTGGTTAGAAATTGTTCCAAAGACACTCCATGCACAACTCCACCAGGGAAGGTGTCAGAAAGGAGTTCTGTTGGTAGTTCTTACACTGCCCCGGTAGCCAGCTGAAAGACACCACAAAAGTGGTTCTACCTGCTTTCTGGGCTGAGATGGGTAACCGCTGACTTTTGGACTCGGCTGGTTAGAAATTGTTCCAAAGACACCCCATGCTCAAGTCCACCGGGAAAGGTGCCAGAAAGGAGTTCTGTTGGTAGTTCTTACACTGCCCCGGTAGCCAGATGAAAGAAACCACAAAAGTGGTTCTACCTGCTTTCTGGGCTGAGATGGGGAATCGCTGACTTTTGGAGTCGGCTGGTGACAAAATTTTCGAAACACACCCCATGCACAACTGCACCGGGGAAGGTGCCAGAAAGGAGTTCTGTTGGTAGTTCTTACACTGCCCCGGTAGCCAGCTGAAAGACACCACAAAAGTGGTTCTACCTGCTTTCTGGACTGAGATGGGGAATTGCTGACTTTTGGACTCGGCTGGTGACAAAATGTTCCAAACACACCCCATGCACAACTCCACCGGGGAAGGTGCCAGAAAGGAGTTCTGTTGCTTGTTCTTACACTGCACCGGTAGCCAGATGAAAGAAACCACAAAAGTGGTTCTACCTGCTTTCTGGACTGAGATGGGGAATCGCTGACTTTTGGACTCGGCTGGTTAGAAATTGTTCCAAAGACACCCCATGCTCAAGTCCACCGGGAAAGGTGTCAGAAAGGAGTTCTGTTGGTAGTTCTTACACGGCCCCGGTAGCCAGCTGAAAGACACCACAAAAGTGGTTCTACCTGCTTTCTGGGCTGAGATGGGGAATCGCTGACTTTTGGAGTCGGCTGCTGACAAAATGTTCCAAACACACCCCATGCACAACTCCCCCGGGGAAGGTGCCAGAAAGGAGTTCTGTTGGTAGTTCTTACACTGCCCCGGTAGCCAGCTGAAAGACACCACAAAAGTGGTTCTACCTGCTTTCTGGACTGAGATAGGGAATTGCTGACTTTTCGACTCGGCTGGTGACAAAATGTTCCAAAAACACTCCATGCACAACTCCCCCGGGGAAGGTGCCAGAAAGGAGTTCTGTTGCTTGTTCTTACACTGCCCCGGTAGCCTGCTGAAAGACACCACAAAAGTGGTTCTACCTGCTTTCTGGGCTGAGATGGGGAATCGCTGACTTTTGGACTCGGCTGGTTAGAAATTGTTCCAAAGACACTCCATGCACAACTCCACCGGGGAAGGTGCCAGAAAGGAGTTCTATTGGTAGTTCTTACACTGCCCCGGAAGCCTGCTGAAAGACACCACAAAAGTGGTTCTACCTGCTTTCTGGGATGAGATGGGGAACCTCTGACTTTGGAGTCGGCTGGTGACAAAATGTTGCAAACACACCCCATGCACAACTCCCCCGGGGAAGTTGCCAGCAAGGAGTTCTCTTGGTAGTTCTTACACTGCCCCGGTAGCCAGATGAAAGAAACCACAAAAGTGGTTCTACCTGCTTTCTGGGATGAGATGGGGAACCGCTGACTTTTGGAGTCGGCTGGTGACAAAATTTTTGAAACACACCCCATGCACAACTCCCCCGGGGAAGGTGCCAGAAAGGAGTTCTGTTGCTTGTTCTTACACTGCCCCGGTAGCCAGATGAAAGACACCACAAAAGTGGTTTTACCTGCTTTTTGCCTGAGATGGGGAATCGCTGACTTTTGGACTCGGCTGGTTAGAAATTGTTCCAAAGACACCCCATGCTCAAGTTCACCGGGAAAGGTGTCAGAAAGGAGTTCTGTTGGTAGTTCTTACACTGCCCCGGAAGCCTGCTGAAAGACACCACAAAAGTGGTTCTACCTGCTTTCTGGGCTGAGATGGGGAATCGCTGACTTTTGGAGTCGGCTGGTGACAAAATGTTGCAAACACACCCCATGCACAATTCCCCCGGGGAAGGTGCCAGAAAGGAGTTCTGTTAGTAGTTCTTACACTGCCCCGGTAGCCAGCTGAAAGACACCACAAAAGTGGTTCTACCTGCTTTCTGGGCTGAGATGGGTAACCGCTGACTTTTGGACTCGGCTGGTTAGAAATTGTTCCAAAGACACTCCATGCACAACTCCACCGGGGAAGGTGCCAGCTAGGAGTTCTCTTGGTAGTTCTTACACTGCCCCGAAAGCCTGCTGAAAGACACCACAAAAGTGGTTCTAACTGCTTTCTGGGATGAGATGGGGAACCGTTGACTTTTGGAGTCGGCTGGTGACAAAATTTTCGAAACACACCCCATGCACAACTGCACCGGGGAAGGTGCCAGAAAGGAGTTCTGTTGGTAGTTCTTACACTGCCCCGGTAGCCAGCTGAAAGACACCACAAAAGTGGTTCTACCTGCTTTCTGGACTGAGATGGGGAATTGCTGACTTTTGGACTCGGCTGGTGACAAAATGTTCCAAACACACCCCATGCACAACTCCACCGGGGAAGGTGCCAGAAAGGAGTTCTGTTGCTTGTTCTTACACTGCCCCGGTAGCCAGATGAAAGAAACCACAAAAGTGGTTCTACCTGCTTTCTGGACTGAGATGGGGAATCGCTGACTTTTGGACTCGGCTGGTTAGAAATTGTTCCAAAGACACCCCATGCTCAAGTCCACCGGGAAAGGTGTCAGAAAGGAGTTCTGTTGGTAGTTCTTACACGGCCCCGGTAGCCAGCTGAAAGACACCACAAAAGTGGTTCTACCTGCTTTCTGGGCTGAGATGGGGAATCGCTGACTTTTGGAGTCGGCTGCTGACAAAATGTTCCAAACACACCCCATGCACAACTCCCCCGGGGAAGGTGCCAGAAAGGAGTTCTGTTGGTAGTTCTTACACTGCCCCGGTAGCCAGCTGAAAGACACCACAAAAGTGGTTCTACCTGCTTTCTGGACTGAGATGGGGAATTGCTGACTTTTGGACTCGGCTGGTGACAAAATGTTCCAAACACACCCCATGCACAACTCCACCGGGGAAGGTGCCAGAAAGGAGTTCTGTTGCTTGTTCTTACACTGCCCCGGTAGCCAGATGAAAGAAACCACAAAAGTGGTTCTACCTGCTTTCTGGACTGAGATGGGGAATCGCTGACTTTTGGACTCGGCTGGTTAGAAATTGTTCCAAAGACACCCCATGCTCAAGTCCACCGGGAAAGGTGTCGTAAAGGAGTTCTGTTGGTAGTTCTTACACGGCCCCGGTAGCCAGCTGAAAGACACCACAAAAGTGGTTCTACCTGCTTTCTGGGCTGAGATGGGGAATCGCTGACTTTTGGAGTCGGCTGCTGACAAAATGTTCCAAACACACCCCATGCACAACTCCCCCGGGGAAGGTGCCAGAAAGGAGTTCTGTTGGTAGTTCTTACACTGCCCCGGAAGCCAGCTGAAAGACACCACAAAAGTGGTTCTACCTGCTTTCTGGACTGAGATAGGGAATTGCTGACTTTTCGACTCGGCTGGTGACAAAATGTTCCAAAAACACTCCATGCACAACTCCACCGGGGAAGGTGCCAGAAAGGAGTTCTGTTGCTTGTTCTTACACTGCCCCGGTAGCCAGATGAAAGACACCACAAAAGTGGTTCTACCTGCTTTCTGGGCTGAGATGGGGAATCGCTGACTTTTGGACTCGGCTGGTTAGAAATTGTTCCAAAGACACTCCATGCACAACTCCACCGGGGAAGGTGCCAGCTAGGAGTTCTCTTGGTAGTTCTTACACTGCCCCGAAAGCCTGCTGAAAGACACCACAAAAGTGGTTCTAACTGCTTTCTGGGATGAGATGGGGAACCGTTGACTTTTGGAGTCGGCTGGTGACAAAATTTTCGAAACACACCCCATGCACAACTCCCCCGGGGAATCTGCCGGAAAGGAGTTCTGTTGCTTGTTCTTACACTGCCCCGGTAGCCAGCTGAAAGACACCACAAAAGTGGTTCTACCTGCTTTTTGGGCTGAGATGGGGAATCGCTGACTTTTGGACTCGGCTGGTGACAAAATGTTCCAAAAACACTCCATGCACACTCCCCCGGGAAAGGTGCCAGAAAGGATTTCTGTTGGTAGTTCTTACACTGCCCCGGTAGCCAGCTGAAAGACACCACAAAAGTGGTTCTACCTGCTTTCTGGACTGAGATGGGGAATTGCTGACTTTTGGACTCGGCTGGTGACAAAATGTTCCAAACACACCCCATGCACAACTCCACCGGGGAAGGTGCCAGAAAGGAGTTCTCTTGGTAGTTCTTACACTGCCCCGGTAGCCAGCTGGAAGACACCACAAAAGTGGTTTTACCTGCTTTCTGGGATAAGATGGGGAACCTCTTACTTTGGAGTCGGCTGGTGACAAAATGTTGCAAACACACCCCATGCACAACTCCCCCGGGGAAGGTGCCAGAAAGGAGTTCTGTTGGTAGTTCTTACACTGCCCCGGTAGCCAGATGAAAGAAACCACAAAAGTGGGTCTACCTGCTTTCTGGGATGAGATGGGGAATCGCTGACTTTTGGACTCGGCTGGTTAGAAATGTTCCAAAAACACTCCATGCACAACTCCCCCGGGAAACGTGTCAGAAAGGAGTTCTGTTAGTAGTTCTTACACTGCCCCGGTAGCCAGATGAAAGAAACCACAAAAGTGGTTCTACCTGCTTTCTGGGATGAGATGGGGAACCGCTGACTTTTGGAGTCGGCTGGTGACAAAATGTTCCAAACACACCCCATGCACAACTCCCCCGGGGAAGGTGCCAGAAAGGAGTTCTATTGGTAGTTCTTACACTGCCCCGGAAGCCTGCTGAAAGACACCACAAAAGTGGTTTTACCTGCTTTTTGCCTGAGATGGGGAATCGCTGACTTTTGGACTCGGCTGGTTAGAAATTGTTCCAAAGACACCCCATGCTCAAGTCCACCGGGAAAGGTGTCAGAAAGGAGTTCTCTTGGTAGTTCTTACACTGCCCCGGAAGCCTGCTGAAAGACACCACAAAAGTGGTTCTACCTGCTTTCTGGGCTGAGATGGGGAATCGCTGGCTTTTGGACTCGGCTGGTTAGAAATTGTTCCAAAGACACCCCATGCACAACTCCACCGGGAAAGGTGCCAGCAAGGAGTTCTGTTGGTAGTTCTTACACTGCCCAGGAAGCCTGCTGAAAGACACCACAAAAGTGGTTCTACCTGCTTTCTGGGCTGAGATGGGGAATTGCTGACTTTTGGAGTCGGCTGGTGACAAAATTTTCGAAATACACCCCATGCACAACTCCACCGGGGATGGTGTCAGCAAGTTCTGTTGCTTGTTCTTACACGGCCCCGGTAGCCAGCTGAAAGAAACCACAAAAGTGGTTCTACCTGCTTTCTGGGCTGAGATGGGGAATCGCTGACTTTTGGAGTCGGCTGCTGACAAAATGTTCCAAACACACCCCATGCACAACTCCCCCGGGGAAGGTGCCAGAAAGGAGTTCTGTTGGTAGTTCTTACACTGCCCCGGTAGCCAGCTGAAAGACACCACAAAAGTGGTTCTACCTGCTTTCTGGACTGAGATGGGGAATTGCTGACTTTTGGAGTCGGCTGGTGACAAAATGTTCCAAACACACCCCATGCACAACTCCACCGGGGAAGGTGCCAGAAAGGAGTTCTGTTGCCTGTTCTTCCACTGCCCCGGTAGCCAGCTGAAACACACCACAAAAGTGGTTCTACCTGCTTTTTGGGCTGAGATGTGGAATCGCTGATTTTTGGACTCGGCTGGTTAGAAATGTTCCAAAAACACTCCATGCACAACTCCACCGGGAAAGGTGCCAGAAAGGAGTTCTGTTTGTAGTTCTTACACTGCCCCGGTAGCCAGCTGAAAGACACCACAAAAGTGGTTCTACCTGCTTTCTGGGCTGAGATGGGTAACCGCTGACTTTTGGACTCGGCTGGTTAGAAATTGTTCCAAAGACACTCCATGCACAACTCCACCGGGGAAGGTGCCAGCTAGGAGTTCTCTTGGTAGTTCTTACACTGCCCCGAAAGCCTGCTGAAAGACACCACAAAAGTGGTTCTAACTGCTTTCTGGGATGAGATGGGGAACCGTTGACTTTTGGAGTCGGCTGGTGACAAAATTTTCGAAACACACCCCATGCACAACTCCCCCGGGGAATCTGCCGGAAAGGAGTTCTGTTGCTGGTTCTTACACTGCCCCGGTAGCCAGCTGAAAGACACCACAAAAGTGGTTCTACCTGCTTTTTGGGCTGAGATGGGGAATCGCTGACTTTTGGACTCGGCTGGTGACAAAATGTTCCAAACACACCCCATGCACAACTCCACCGGGGAAGGTGCCAGAAAGGAGTTCTGTTGCTTGTTCTTACACTGCCCCGGTAGCCAGCTGGAAGACACCACAAAAGTGGTTCTACCTGCTTTCTGGGCTTAGATGGGGAATTGCTGACTTTTGGAGTCGGCTGGTGACAAAATTTTCGAAATACACCCCATGCACAACTCCACCGGGGATGGTGTCAGCAAGTTCTGTTGCTTGTTCTTACACGGCCCCGGTAGCCAGCTGAAGACACCACAAAAGTGGTTCTACCTGCTTTCTGGGCTGAGATGGGGAATCGCTGACTTTTGGAGTCGGCTGGTGACAAAATTTTCGAAACACACCCCATGCACAACTGCACCGGGGAAGGTGCCAGAAAGGAGTTCTGTTGGTAGTTCTTACACTGCCCCGGTAGCCAGCTGAAAGACACCACAAAAGTGGTTCTACCTGCTTTCTGGACTGAGATGGGGAATTGCTGACTTTTGGACTCGGCTGGTGACAAAATGTTCCAAACACACCCCATGCACAACTCCACCGGGGAAGGTGCCAGAAAGGAGTTCTGTTGCTTGTTCTTACACTGCCCCGGTAGCCAGATGAAAGAAACCACAAAAGTGGTTCTACCTGCTTTCTGGACTGAGATGGGGAATCGCTGACTTTTGGACTCGGCTGGTTAGAAATTGTTCCAAAGACACCCCATGCTCAAGTCCACCGGGAAAGGTGTCAGAAAGGAGTTCTGTTGGTAGTTCTTACACGGCCCCGGTAGCCAGCTGAAAGACACCACAAAAGTGGTTCTACCTGCTTTCTGGGCTGAGATGGGGAATCGCTGACTTTTGGAGTCGGCTGCTGACAAAATGTTCCAAACACACCCCATGCACAACTCCCCCGGGGAAGGTGCCAGAAAGGAGTTCTGTTGGTAGTTCTTACACTGCCCCGGTAGCCAGCTGAAAGACACCACAAAAGTGGTTCTACCTGCTTTCTGGACTGAGATAGGGAATTGCTGACTTTTCGACTCGGCTGGTGACAAAATGTTCCAAAAACACTCCATGCACAACTCCCCCGGGGAAGGTGCCAGAAAGGAGTTCTGTTGGTAGTTCTTACACTGCCCCGGTAGCCAGCTGAAAGACACCACAAAAGTGGTTCTACCTGCTTTCTGGGCTGAGATGGGGAATCGCTGACTTTTGGACTCGGCTGGTTAGAAATTGTTCCAAAGACACTCCATGCACAACTCCACCGGGGAAGGTGCCAGAAAGGAGTTCTATTGGTAGTTCTTACACTGCCCCGGAAGCCTGCTGAAAGACACCACAAAAGTGGTTCTACCTGCTTTCTGGGATGAGATGGGGAACGTCTGACTTTGGAGTCGGCTGGTGACAAAATGTTGCAAACACACCCCATGCACAACTCCCCCGGGGAAGGTGCCAGAAAGGAGTTCTGTTGGTAGTTCTTACACTGCCCCGGTAGCCAGCTGAAAGACACCACAAAAGTGGTTCTACCTGCTTTCTGGACTGAGATAGGGAATTGCTGACTTTTCGACTCGGCTGGTGACAAAATGTTCCAAAAACACTCCATGCACAACTCCCCCGGGGAAGGTGCCAGAAAGGAGTTCTGTTGCTTGTTCTTACACTGTCCCGGTAGCCAGCTGAAAGACACCACAAAAGTGGTTCTACCTGCTTTCTGGGCTGAGATGGGGAATCGCTGACTTTTGGACTCGGCTGGTTAGAAATTGTTCCAAAGACACCTCATGCTCAAGTTCACCGGGAAAGGTGTCAGAAAGGAGTTCTGTTGGTAGTTCTTACACTGCCCCGGAATCCTGCTGAAAGACACCACAAAAGTGGTTCTACCTGCTTTCTGGGCTGAGATGGGGAATCGCTGGCTTTTGGACTCGGCTGGTTAGAAATTGTTCCAAAGACACCCCATGCACAACTCCACCCGGAAAGGTGCCAGCAAGGAGTTCTGTTGGTAGTTCTTACACTGCCCAGGAAGCCTGCTGAAAGACACCACAAAAGTGGTTCTACCTGCTTTCTGGGCTGAGATGGGGAATTGCTGACTTTTGGAGTCGTCTGCTGACAAAATGTTCCAAACACACCCCATGCACAACTCCACCGGGGAAGGTGCCAGAAAGGAGTTCTGTTGCTTGTTCTTACACTGCCCCGGTAGCCAGCTGAAACACACCACAAAAGTGGTTCTACCTGCTTTTTGGGCTGAGATGTGGAATCGCTGATTTTTGGACTCGGCTGGTTAGAAATGTTCCAAAAACACTCCATGCACAACTCCACCGGGAAAGGTGCCAGAAAGGAGTTCTGTTTGTAGTTCTTACACTGCCCCGGTAGCCAGCTGAAAGACACCACAAAAGTGGTTCTACCTGCTTTCTGGGCTGAGATGGGTAACCGCTGACTTTTGGACTCGGCTGGTTAGAAATTGTTCCAAAGACACTCCATGCACAACTCCACCGGGGAAGGTGCCAGCTAGGAGTTCTGTTGGTAGTTCTTACACTGCCCCGAAAGCCTGCTGAAAGACACCACAAAAGTGGTTCTAACTGCTTTCTGGGATGAGATGGGGAACCGTTGACTTTTGGAGTCGGCTGGTGACAAAATTTTCGAAACACACCCCATGCACAACTCCCCCGGGGAATCTGCCGGAAAGGAGTTCTGTTGCTTGTTCTTACACTGCCCCGGTAGCCAGCTGAAAGACACCACAAAAGTGGTTCTACCTGCTTTTTGGGCTGAGATGGGGAATCGCTGACTTTTGGACTCGGCTGGTTAGAAATTGTTCCAAAGACACTCCATGCACAACTCCACCGGGGAAGGTGCCAGAAAGGAGTTCTGTTGGTAGTTCTTACACTGCCCCGGTAGCCAGCTGAAAGACACCACAAAAGTGGTTCTACCTGCTTTCTGGACTGAGATGGGGAATTGCTGACTTTTGGACTCGGCTGGTGACAAAATGTTCCAAACACACCCCATGCACAACTCCACCGGGGAAGGTGCCAGAAAGGAGTTCTGTTGCTTGTTCTTACACTGCCCCGGTAGCCAGATGAAAGAAACCACAAAAGTGGTTCTACCTGCTTTCTGGGATGAGATGGGGAATCGCTGACTTTTGGACTCGGCTGGTTAGAAATGTTCCAAAAACACTCCATGCACAACTCCCCCGGGAAACGTGTCAGAAAGGAGTTCTGTTAGTAGTTCTTACACTGCCCCGGTAGCCAGATGAAAGAAACCACAAAAGTGGTTCTACCTGCTTTCTGGGATGAGATGGGGAACCGCTGACTTTTGGAGTCGGCTGGTGACAAAATGTTCCAAACACACCCCATGCACAACTCCCCCGGGGAAGGTGCCAGAAAGGAGTTCTATTGGTAGTTCTTACACTGCCCCGGTAGCCTGCTGAAAGACACCACAAAAGTGGTTTTACCTGCTTTTTGCCTGAGATGGGGAATCGCTGACTTTTGGACTCGGCTGGTTAGAAATTGTTCCAAAGACACCCCATGCTCAAGTCCACCGGGAAAGGTGTCAGAAAGGAGTTCTCTTGGTAGTTCTTACACTGCCCCGGAAGCCTGCTGAAAGACACCACAAAAGTGGTTCTACCTGCTTTCTGGGCTGAGATGGGGAATCGCTGGCTTTTGGACTCGGCTGGTTAGAAATTGTTCCAAAGACACCCCATGCACAACTCCACCGGGAAAGGTGCCAGCAAGGAGTTCTGTTGGTAGTTCTTACACTGCCCAGGAAGCCTGCTGAAAGACACCACAAAAGTGGTTCTACCTGCTTTCTGGACTGAGATGGGGAATTGCTGACTTTTGGACTCGGCTGGTGACAAAATGTTCCAAACACACCCCATGCACAACTCCCCCGGGGAAGGTGCCAGAAAGGAGTTCTGTTGGTAGTTCTTACACTGCCCTGGTAGCCAGATGAAAGACACCACAAAAGTGGTTCTACCTGCTTTCTGGGCTGAGATGGGTAACCGCTGACTTTTGGACTCGGCTGGTTAGAAATTGTTCCAAAGACACTCCATGCACAACTCCACCGGGGAAGGTGCCAGCTAGGAGTTCTCTTGGTAGTTCTTACACTGCCCCGAAAGCCTGCTGAAAGACACCACAAAAGTGGTTCTAACTGCTTTCTGGGATGAGATGGGGAACCGTTGACTTTTGGAGTCGGCTGGTGACAAAATTTTCGAAACACACCCCATGCACAACTCCCCCGGGGAATCTGCCGGAAAGGAGTTCTGTTGCTTGTTCTTACACTGCCCCGGAAGCCTGCTGAAAGACACCACAAAAGTGGTTCTACCTGCTTTCTGGGCTGAGATGGGGAATTGCTGACTTTTGGACTCGGCTGGTGACAAAATGTTCCAAACACACCCCATGCACAACTCCACCGGGGAAGGTGCCAGAAAGGAGTTCTGTTGCTTGTTCTTACACTGCCCCGGTAGCCAGCTGGAAGACACCACAAAAGTGGTTCTACCTGCTTTCTGGGCTTAGATGGGGAATTGCTGACTTTTGGAGTCGGCTGGTGACAAAATTTTCGAAATACACCCCATGCACAACTCCACCGGGGATGGTGTCAGCAAGTTCTGTTGCTTGTTCTTACACGGCCCCGGTAGCCAGCTGAAGACACCACAAAAGTGGTTCTACCTGCTTTCTGGGCTGAGATGGGGAATCGCTGACTTTTGGAGTCGGCTGGTGACAAAATTTTCGAAACACACCCCATGCACAACTGCACCGGGGAAGGTGCCAGAAAGGAGTTCTGTTGGTAGTTCTTACACTGCCCCGGTAGCCAGCTGAAAGACACCACAAAAGTGGTTCTACCTGCTTTCTGGACTGAGATGGGGAATTGCTGACTTTTGGACTCGGCTGGTGACAAAATGTTCCAAACACACCCCATGCACAACTCCACCGGGGAAGGTGCCAGAAAGGAGTTCTGTTGCTTGTTCTTACACTGCCCCGGTAGCCAGATGAAAGAAACCACAAAAGTGGTTCTACCTGCTTTCTGGACTGAGATGGGGAATCGCTGACTTTTGGACTCGGCTGGTTAGAAATTGTTCCAAAGACACCCCTTGCTCAAGTCCACCGGGAAAGGTGTCAGAAAGGAGTTCTGTTGGTAGTTCTTACACGGCCCCGAAAGCCTGCTGAAAGACACCACAAAAGTGGTTCTACCTGCTTTCTGGGCTGAGATGGGGAATCGCTGACTTTTGGAGTCGGCTGGTGACAAAATGTTCCAAACACACCCCATGCACAACTCCCCCGGGGAAGGTGCCAGAAAGGAGTTCTGTTGGTAGTTCTTACACTGCCCCGGTAGCCAGCTGAAAGACACCACAAAAGTGGTTCTACCTGCTTTCTGGACTGAGATAGGGAATTGCTGACTTTTCGACTCGGCTGGTGACAAAATGTTCCAAAAACACTCCATGCACAACTCCCCCGGGGAAGGTGCCAGAAAGGAGTTCTGTTGCTTGTTCTTACACTGCCCCGGTAGCCTGCTGAAAGACACCACAAAAGTGGTTCTACCTGCTTTCTGGGCTGAGATGGGGAATCGCTGACTTTTGGACTCGGCTGGTTAGAAATTGTTCCAAAGACACTCCATGCACAACTCCACCGGGGAAGGTGCCAGAAAGGAGTTCTATTGGTAGTTCTTACACGGCCCCGGTAGCCAGCTGAAAGACACCACAAAAGTGGTTCTACCTGCTTTCTGGACTGAGATGGGGAATCGCTGACTTTTGGAGTCGGCTGCTGACAAAATGTTCCAAAGACACCCCATGCACAACTCCCCCGGGGAAGGTGCCAGAAAGGAGTTCTGTTGGTAGTTCTTACACTGCCCCGGTAGCCAGCTGAAAGACACCACAAAAGTGGTTCTACCTGCTTTCTGGACTGAGATAGGGAATTGCTGACTTTTCGACTCGGCTGGTGACAAAATGTTCCAAAAACACTCCATGCACAACTCCCCCGGGGAAGGTGCCAGAAAGGAGTTCTGTTGCTTGTTCTTACACTGCCCCGGTAGCCTGCTGAAAGACACCACAAAAGTGGTTCTACCTGCTTTCTGGGCTGAGATGGGGAATCGCTGACTTTTGGACTCGGCTGGTTAGAAATTGTTCCAAAGACACTCCATGCACAACTCCACCGGGAAAGGTGCCAGAAAGGAGTTCTATTGGTAGTTCTTACACTGCCCCGGTAGCCAGCTGAAAGACACCACAAAAGTGGTTCTACCTGCTTTCTGGGCTGAGATGGGTAACCGCTGACTTTTGGACTCGGCTGGTTAGAAATTGTTCCAAAGACACTCCATGCACAACTCCACCGGGGAAGGTGCCAGCTAGGAGTTCTCTTGGTAGTTCTTACACTGCCCCGAATGCCTGCTGAAAGACACCACAAAAGTGGTTCTAACTGCTTTCTGGGATGAGATGGGGAACCGTTGACTTTTGGAGTCGGCTGGTGACAAAATTTTCGAAACACACCCCATGCACAACTCCCCCGGGGAATCTGCCGGAAAGGAGTTCTGTTGCTTGTTCTTACACTGCCCCGGAAGCCTGCTGAAAGACACCACAAAAGTGTTTCTACCTGCTTTCTGGACTGAGATGGGGAATTGCTGACTTTTGGACTCGGCTGGTGACAAAATGTTCCAAACACACCCCATGCACAACTCCACCGGGGAAGGTGCCAGAAAGGAGTTCTCTTGGTAGTTCTTACACTGCCCCGGTAGCCAGCTGGAAGACACCACAAAAGTGGTTTTACCTGCTTTCTGGGATAAGATGGGGAACCTCTTACTTTGGAGTCGGCTGGTGACAAAATGTTGCAAACACACCCCATGCACAACTCCCCCGGGGAAGGTGCCAGAAAGGAGTTCTGTTGGTAGTTCTTACACTGCCCCGGTAGCCAGATGAAAGAAACCACAAAAGTGGGTCTACCTGCTTTCTGGGATGAGATGGGGAATCGCTGACTTTTGGACTCGGCTGGTTAGAAATGTTCCAAAAACACTCCATGCACAACTCCCCCGGGAAACGTGTCAGAAAGGAGTTCTGTTAGTAGTTCTTACACTGCCCCGGTAGCCAGATGAAAGAAACCACAAAAGTGGTTCTACCTGCTTTCTGGGATGAGATGGGGAACCGCTGACTTTTGGAGTCGGCTGGTGACAAAATGTTCCAAACACACCCCATGCACAACTCCCCCGGGGAAGGTGCCAGAAAGGAGTTCTATTGGTAGTTCTTACACTGCCCCGGAAGCCTGCTGAAAGACACCACAAAAGTGGTTTTACCTGCTTTTTGCCTGAGATGGGGAATCGCTGACTTTTGGACTCGGCTGGTTAGAAATTGTTCCAAAGACACCCCATGCTCAAGTCCACCGGGAAAGGTGTCAGAAAGGAGTTCTCTTGGTAGTTCTTACACTGCCCCGGAAGCCTGCTGAAAGACACCACAAAAGTGGTTCTACCTGCTTTCTGGGCTGAGATGGGGAATCGCTGGCTTTTGGACTCGGCTGGTTAGAAATTGTTCCAAAGACACCCCATGCACAACTCCACCGGGAAAGGTGCCAGCAAGGAGTTCTGTTGGTAGTTCTTACACTGCCCAGGAAGCCTGCTGAAAGACACCACAAAAGTGGTTCTACCTGCTTTCTGGGCTGAGATGGGGAATTGCTGACTTTTGGAGTCGGCTGGTGACAAAATTTTCGAAATACACCCCATGCACAACTCCACCGGGGATGGTGTCAGCAAGTTCTGTTGCTTGTTCTTACACGGCCCCGGTAGCCAGCTGAAAGAAACCACAAAAGTGGTTCTACCTGCTTTCTGGGCTGAGATGGGGAATCGCTGACTTTTGGAGTCGGCTGCTGACAAAATGTTCCAAACACACCCCATGCACAACTCCCCCGGGGAAGGTGCCAGAAAGGAGTTCTGTTGGTAGTTCTTACACTGCCCCGGTAGCCAGCTGAAAGACACCACAAAAGTGGTTCTACCTGCTTTCTGGACTGAGATGGGGAATTGCTGACTTTTGGAGTCGGCTGGTGACAAAATGTTCCAAACACACCCCATGCACAACTCCACCGGGGAAGGTGCCAGAAAGGAGTTCTGTTGCTTGTTCTTACACTGCCCCGGTAGCCAGCTGAAACACACCACAAAAGTGGTTCTACCTGCTTTTTGGGCTGAGATGTGGAATCGCTGATTTTTGGACTCGGCTGGTTAGAAATGTTCCAAAAACACTCCATGCACAACTCCACCGGGAAAGGTGCCAGAAAGGAGTTCTGTTTGTAGTTCTTACACTGCCCCGGTAGCCAGCTGAAAGACACCACAAAAGTGGTTCTACCTGCTTTCTGGGCTGAGATGGGTAACCGCTGACTTTTGGACTCGGCTGGTTAGAAATTGTTCCAAAGACACTCCATGCACAACTCCACCGGGGAAGGTGCCAGCTAGGAGTTCTCTTGGTAGTTCTTACACTGCCCCGAAAGCCTGCTGAAAGACACCACAAAAGTGGTTCTAACTGCTTTCTGGGATGAGATGGGGAACCGTTGACTTTTGGAGTCGGCTGGTGACAAAATTTTCGAAACACACCCCATGCACAACTCCCCCGGGGAATCTGCCGGAAAGGAGTTCTGTTGCTGGTTCTTACACTGCCCCGGTAGCCAGCTGAAAGACACCACAAAAGTGGTTCTACCTGCTTTTTGGGCTGAGATGGGGAATCGCTGACTTTTGGACTCGGCTGGTGACAAAATGTTCCAAACACACCCCATGCACAACTCCACCGGGGAAGGTGCCAGAAAGGAGTTCTGTTGCTTGTTCTTACACTGCCCCGGTAGCCAGCTGGAAGACACCACAAAAGTGGTTCTACCTGCTTTCTGGGCTTAGATGGGGAATTGCTGACTTTTGGAGTCGGCTGGTGACAAAATTTTCGAAATACACCCCATGCACAACTCCACCGGGGATGGTGTCAGCAAGTTCTGTTGCTTGTTCTTACACGGCCCCGGTAGCCAGCTGAAGACACCACAAAAGTGGTTCTACCTGCTTTCTGGGCTGAGATGGGGAATCGCTGACTTTTGGAGTCGGCTGGTGACAAAATTTTCGAAACACACCCCATGCACAACTGCACCGGGGAAGGTGCCAGAAAGGAGTTCTGTTGGTAGTTCTTACACTGCCCCGGTAGCCAGCTGAAAGACACCACAAAAGTGGTTCTACCTGCTTTCTGGACTGAGATGGGGAATTGCTGACTTTTGGACTCGGCTGGTGACAAAATGTTCCAAACACACCCCATGCACAACTCCACCGGGGAAGGTGCCAGAAAGGAGTTCTGTTGCTTGTTCTTACACTGCCCCGGTAGCCAGATGAAAGAAACCACAAAAGTGGTTCTACCTGCTTTCTGGACTGAGATGGGGAATCGCTGACTTTTGGACTCGGCTGGTTAGAAATTGTTCCAAAGACACCCCATGCTCAAGTCCACCGGGAAAGGTGTCAGAAAGGAGTTCTGTTGGTAGTTCTTACACGGCCCCGGTAGCCAGCTGAAAGACACCACAAAAGTGGTTCTACCTGCTTTCTGGGCTGAGATGGGGAATCGCTGACTTTTGGAGTCGGCTGCTGACAAAATGTTCCAAACACACCCCATGCACAACTCCCCCGGGGAAGGTGCCAGAAAGGAGTTCTGTTGGTAGTTCTTACACTGCCCCGGTAGCCAGCTGAAAGACACCACAAAAGTGGTTCTACCTGCTTTCTGGACTGAGATAGGGAATTGCTGACTTTTCGACTCGGCTGGTGACAAAATGTTCCAAAAACACTCCATGCACAACTCCCCCGGGGAAGGTGCCAGAAAGGAGTTCTGTTGGTAGTTCTTACACTGCCCCGGTAGCCAGCTGAAAGACACCACAAAAGTGGTTCTACCTGCTTTCTGGGCTGAGATGGGGAATCGCTGACTTTTGGACTCGGCTGGTTAGAAATTGTTCCAAAGACACTCCATGCACAACTCCACCGGGGAAGGTGCCAGAAAGGAGTTCTATTGGTAGTTCTTACACTGCCCCGGAAGCCTGCTGAAAGACACCACAAAAGTGGTTCTACCTGCTTTCTGGGATGAGATGGGGAACCTCTGACTTTGGAGTCGGCTGGTGACAAAATGTTGCAAACACACCCCATGCACAACTCCCCCGGGGAAGGTGCCAGAAAGGAGTTCTGTTGGTAGTTCTTACACTGCCCCGGTAGCCAGCTGAAAGACACCACAAAAGTGGTTCTACCTGCTTTCTGGACTGAGATAGGGAATTGCTGACTTTTCGACTCGGCTGGTGACAAAATGTTCCAAAAACACTCCATGCACAACTCCCCCGGGGAAGGTGCCAGAAAGGAGTTCTGTTGCTTGTTCTTACACTGTCCCGGTAGCCAGCTGAAAGACACCACAAAAGTGGTTCTACCTGCTTTCTGGGCTGAGATGGGGAATCGCTGACTTTTGGACTCGGCTGGTTAGAAATTGTTCCAAAGACACCTCATGCTCAAGTTCACCGGGAAAGGTGTCAGAAAGGAGTTCTGTTGGTAGTTCTTACACTGCCCCGGAATCCTGCTGAAAGACACCACAAAAGTGGTTCTACCTGCTTTCTGGGCTGAGATGGGGAATCGCTGGCTTTTGGACTCGGCTGGTTAGAAATTGTTCCAAAGACACCCCATGCACAACTCCACCCGGAAAGGTGCCAGCAAGGAGTTCTGTTGGTAGTTCTTACACTGCCCAGGAAGCCTGCTGAAAGACACCACAAAAGTGGTTCTACCTGCTTTCTGGGCTGAGATGGGGAATTGCTGACTTTTGGAGTCGTCTGCTGACAAAATGTTCCAAACACACCCCATGCACAACTCCACCGGGGAAGGTGCCAGAAAGGAGTTCTGTTGCTTGTTCTTACACTGCCCCGGTAGCCAGCTGAAACACACCACAAAAGTGGTTCTACCTGCTTTTTGGGCTGAGATGTGGAATCGCTGATTTTTGGACTCGGCTGGTTAGAAATGTTCCAAAAACACTCCATGCACAACTCCACCGGGAAAGGTGCCAGAAAGGAGTTCTGTTTGTAGTTCTTACACTGCCCCGGTAGCCAGCTGAAAGACACCACAAAAGTGGTTCTACCTGCTTTCTGGGCTGAGATGGGTAACCGCTGACTTTTGGACTCGGCTGGTTAGAAATTGTTCCAAAGACACTCCATGCACAACTCCACCGGGGAAGGTGCCAGCTAGGAGTTCTGTTGGTAGTTCTTACACTGCCCCGAAAGCCTGCTGAAAGACACCACAAAAGTGGTTCTAACTGCTTTCTGGGATGAGATGGGGAACCGTTGACTTTTGGAGTCGGCTGGTGACAAAATTTTCGAAACACACCCCATGCACAACTCCCCCGGGGAATCTGCCGGAAAGGAGTTCTGTTGCTTGTTCTTACACTGCCCCGGTAGCCAGCTGAAAGACACCACAAAAGTGGTTCTACCTGCTTTTTGGGCTGAGATGGGGAATCGCTGACTTTTGGACTCGGCTGGTGACAAAATGTTCCAAAAACACTCCATGCACAACTCCACCGGGAAAGGTGCCAGAAAGGAGTTCTGTTGGTAGTTCTTACACTGCCCCGGTAGCCAGCTGAAAGACACCACAAAAGTGGTTCTACCTGCTTTCTGGACTGAGATGGGGAATTGCTGACTTTTGGACTCGGCTGGTGACAAAATGTTCCAAACACACCCCATGCACAACTCCACCGGGGAAGGTGCCAGAAAGGAGTTCTGTTGCTTGTTCTTACACTGCCCCGGTAGCCAGATGAAAGAAACCACAAAAGTGGTTCTACCTGCTTTCTGGGATGAGATGGGGAATCGCTGACTTTTGGACTCGGCTGGTTAGAAATGTTCCAAAAACACTCCATGCACAACTCCCCCGGGAAACGTGTCAGAAAGGAGTTCTGTTAGTAGTTCTTACACTGCCCCGGTAGCCAGATGAAAGAAACCACAAAAGTGGTTCTACCTGCTTTCTGGGATGAGATGGGGAACCGCTGACTTTTGGAGTCGGCTGGTGACAAAATGTTCCAAACACACCCCATGCACAACTCCCCCGGGGAAGGTGCCAGAAAGGAGTTCTATTGGTAGTTCTTACACTGCCCCGGTAGCCTGCTGAAAGACACCACAAAAGTGGTTTTACCTGCTTTTTGCCTGAGATGGGGAATCGCTGACTTTTGGACTCGGCTGGTTAGAAATTGTTCCAAAGACACCCCATGCTCAAGTCCACCGGGAAAGGTGTCAGAAAGGAGTTCTCTTGGTAGTTCTTACACTGCCCCGGAAGCCTGCTGAAAGACACCACAAAAGTGGTTCTACCTGCTTTCTGGGCTGAGATGGGGAATCGCTGGCTTTTGGACTCGGCTGGTTAGAAATTGTTCCAAAGACACCCCATGCACAACTCCACCGGGAAAGGTGCCAGCAAGGAGTTCTGTTGGTAGTTCTTACACTGCCCAGGAAGCCTGCTGAAAGACACCACAAAAGTGGTTCTACCTGCTTTCTGGACTGAGATGGGGAATTGCTGACTTTTGGACTCGGCTGGTGACAAAATGTTCCAAACACACCCCATGCACAACTCCCCCGGGGAAGGTGCCAGAAAGGAGTTCTGTTAGTAGTTCTTACACTGCCCTGGTAGCCAGATGAAAGACACCACAAAAGTGGTTCTACCTGCTTTCTGGGCTGAGATGGGTAACCGCTGACTTTTGGACTCGGCTGGTTAGAAATTGTTCCAAAGACACTCCATGCACAACTCCACCGGGGAAGGTGCCAGCTAGGAGTTCTCTTGGTAGTTCTTACACTGCCCCGAAAGCCTGCTGAAAGACACCACAAAAGTGGTTCTAACTGCTTTCTGGGATGAGATGGGGAACCGTTGACTTTTGGAGTCGGCTGGTGACAAAATTTTCGAAACACACCCCATGCACAACTCCCCCGGGGAATCTGCCGGAAAGGAGTTCTGTTGCTTGTTCTTACACTGCCCCGGAAGCCTGCTGAAAGACACCACAAAAGTGGTTCTACCTGCTTTCTGGGCTGAGATGGGGAATTGCTGACTTTTGGACTCGGCTGGTGACAAAATGTTCCAAACACACCCCATGCACAACTCCACCGGGGAAGGTGCCAGAAAGGAGTTCTGTTGCTTGTTCTTACACTGCCCCGGTAGCCAGCTGGAAGACACCACAAAAGTGGTTCTACCTGCTTTCTGGGCTTAGATGGGGAATTGCTGACTTTTGGAGTCGGCTGGTGACAAAATTTTCGAAATACACCCCATGCACAACTCCACCGGGGATGGTGTCAGCAAGTTCTGTTGCTTGTTCTTACACGGCCCCGGTAGCCAGCTGAAGACACCACAAAAGTGGTTCTACCTGCTTTCTGGGCTGAGATGGGGAATCGCTGACTTTTGGAGTCGGCTGGTGACAAAATTTTCGAAACACACCCCATGCACAACTGCACCGGGGAAGGTGCCAGAAAGGAGTTCTGTTGGTAGTTCTTACACTGCCCCGGTAGCCAGCTGAAAGACACCACAAAAGTGGTTCTACCTGCTTTCTGGACTGAGATGGGGAATTGCTGACTTTTGGACTCGGCTGGTGACAAAATGTTCCAAACACACCCCATGCACAACTCCACCGGGGAAGGTGCCAGAAAGGAGTTCTGTTGCTTGTTCTTACACTGCCCCGGTAGCCAGATGAAAGAAACCACAAAAGTGGTTCTACCTGCTTTCTGGACTGAGATGGGGAATCGCTGACTTTTGGACTCGGCTGGTTAGAAATTGTTCCAAAGACACCCCTTGCTCAAGTCCACCGGGAAAGGTGTCAGAAAGGAGTTCTGTTGGTAGTTCTTACACGGCCCCGAAAGCCTGCTGAAAGACACCACAAAAGTGGTTCTACCTGCTTTCTGGGCTGAGATGGGGAATCGCTGACTTTTGGAGTCGGCTGGTGACAAAATGTTCCAAACACACCCCATGCACAACTCCCCCGGGGAAGGTGCCAGAAAGGAGTTCTGTTGGTAGTTCTTACACTGCCCCGGTAGCCAGCTGAAAGACACCACAAAAGTGGTTCTACCTGCTTTCTGGACTGAGATAGGGAATTGCTGACTTTTCGACTCGGCTGGTGACAAAATGTTCCAAAAACACTCCATGCACAACTCCCCCGGGGAAGGTGCCAGAAAGGAGTTCTGTTGCTTGTTCTTACACTGCCCCGGTAGCCTGCTGAAAGACACCACAAAAGTGGTTCTACCTGCTTTCTGGGCTGAGATGGGGAATCGCTGACTTTTGGACTCGGCTGGTTAGAAATTGTTCCAAAGACACTCCATGCACAACTCCACCGGGGAAGGTGCCAGAAAGGAGTTCTATTGGTAGTTCTTACACGGCCCCGGTAGCCAGCTGAAAGACACCACAAAAGTGGTTCTACCTGCTTTCTGGACTGAGATGGGGAATCGCTGACTTTTGGAGTCGGCTGCTGACAAAATGTTCCAAAGACACCCCATGCACAACTCCCCCGGGGAAGGTGCCAGAAAGGAGTTCTGTTGGTAGTTCTTACACTGCCCCGGTAGCCAGCTGAAAGACACCACAAAAGTGGTTCTACCTGCTTTCTGGACTGAGATAGGGAATTGCTGACTTTTCGACTCGGCTGGTGACAAAATGTTCCAAAAACACTCCATGCACAACTCCCCCGGGGAAGGTGCCAGAAAGGAGTTCTGTTGCTTGTTCTTACACTGCCCCGGTAGCCAGCTTAAAGACACCACAAAAGTGGTTCTACCTGCTTTCTGGGCTGAGATGGGGAATCGCTGACTTTTGGACTCGGCTGGTTAGAAATTGTTCCAAAGACACTCCATGCACAACTCCACCGGGAAAGGTGCCAGAAAGGAGTTCTATTGGTAGTTCTTACACTGCCCCGGTAGCCAGCTGAAAGACACCACAAAAGTGGTTCTACCTGCTTTCTGGGCTGAGATGGGTAACCGCTGACTTTTGGACTCGGCTGGTTAGAAATTGTTCCAAAGACACTCCATGCACAACTCCACCGGGGAAGGTGCCAGCTAGGAGTTCTCTTGGTAGTTCTTACACTGCCCCGAATGCCTGCTGAAAGACACCACAAAAGTGGTTCTAACTGCTTTCTGGGATGAGATGGGGAACCGTTGACTTTTGGAGTCGGCTGGTGACAAAATTTTCGAAACACACCCCATGCACAACTCCCCCGGGGAATCTGCCGGAAAGGAGTTCTGTTGCTTGTTCTTACACTGCCCCGGAAGCCTGCTGAAAGACACCACAAAAGTGTTTCTACCTGCTTTCTGGACTGAGATGGGGAATTGCTGACTTTTGGACTCGGCTGGTGACAAAATGTTCCAAACACACCCCATGCACAACTCCACCGGGGAAGGTGCCAGAAAGGAGTTCTGTTGCTTGTTCTTACACTGCCCCGGTAGCCAGCTGGAAGACACCACAAAAGTGGTTCTACCTGCTTTCTGGGCTTAGATGGGGAATTGCTGACTTTTGGAGTCGGCTGGTGACAAAATTTTCGAAATACACCCCATGCACAACTCCACCGGGGATGGTGTCAGCAAGTTCTGTTGCTTGTTCTTACACGGCCCCGGTAGCCAGCTGAAGACACCACAAAAGTGGTTCTACCTTCTTTCTGGGCTGAGATGGGGAATCGCTGACTTTTGGAGTCGGCTGGTGACAAAATTT
The DNA here is from genome assembly GCF_963210335.1 of Falco punctatus. NCBI lineage: Eukaryota > Metazoa > Chordata > Aves > Falconiformes > Falconidae > Falco > Falco punctatus. The sequence goes on along the minus strand of NW_027660146.1, from coordinate 1,176,977 downwards.
TCGAAACACACCCCATGCACAACTGCACCGGGGAAGGTGCCAGAAAGGAGTTCTGTTGGTAGTTCTTACACTGCCCCGGTAGCCAGCTGAAAGACACCACAAAAGTGGTTCTACCTGCTTTCTGGACTGAGATGGGGAATTGCTGACTTTTGGACTCGGCTGGTGACAAAATGTTCCAAACACACCCCATGCACAACTCCACCGGGGAAGGTGCCAGAAAGGAGTTCTGTTGCTTGTTCTTACACTGCCCCGGTAGCCAGATGAAAGAAACCACAAAAGTGGTTCTACCTGCTTTCTGGACTGAGATGGGGAATCGCTGACTTTTGGACTCGGCTGGTTAGAAATTGTTCCAAAGACACCCCATGCTCAAGTCCACCGGGAAAGGTGTCAGAAAGGAGTTCTGTTGGTAGTTCTTACACGGCCCCGGTAGCCAGCTGAAAGACACCACAAAAGTGGTTCTACCTGCTTTCTGGGCTGAGATGGGGAATCGCTGACTTTTGGAGTCGGCTGCTGACAAAATGTTCCAAACACACCCCATGCACAACTCCCCCGGGGAAGGTGCCAGAAAGGAGTTCTGTTGGTAGTTCTTACACTGCCCCGGTAGCCAGCTGAAGGACACCACAAAAGTGGTTCTACCTGCTTTCTGGACTGAGATAGGGAATTGCTGACTTTTCGACTCGGCTGGTGACAAAATGTTCCAAAAACACTCCATGCACAACTCCCCCGGGGAAGGTGCCAGAAAGGAGTTCTGTTGCTTGTTCTTACACTGCCCCGGTAGCCTGCTGAAAGACACCACAAAAGTGGTTCTACCTGCTTTCTGGGCTGAGATGGGGAATCGCTGACTTTTGGACTCGGCTGGTTAGAAATTGTTCCAAAGACACTCCATGCACAACTCCACCGGGGAAGGTGCCAGAAAGGAGTTCTATTGGTAGTTCTTACACTGCCCCGGAAGCCTGCTGAAAGACACCACAAAAGTGGTTCTACCTGCTTTCTGGGATGAGATGGGGAACCTCTGACTTTGGAGTCGGCTGGTGACAAAATGTTGCAAACACACCCCATGCACAACTCCCCCGGGGAAGTTGCCAGCAAGGAGTTCTCTTGGTAGTTCTTACACTGCCCCGGTAGCCAGATGAAAGAAACCACAAAAGTGGTTCTACCTGCTTTCTGGGATGAGATGGGGAACCGCTGACTTTTGGAGTCGGCTGGTGACAAAATTTTTGAAACACACCCCATGCACAACTCCCCCGGGGAAGGTGCCAGAAAGGAGTTCTGTTGCTTGTTCTTACACTGCCCCGGTAGCCAGATGAAAGACACCACAAAAGTGGTTTTACCTGCTTTTTGCCTGAGATGGGGAATCGCTGACTTTTGGACTCGGCTGGTTAGAAATTGTTCCAAAGACACCCCATCCTCAAGTTCACCGGGAAAGGTGTCAGAAAGGAGTTCTGTTGGTAGTTCTTACACTGCCCCGGAAGCCTGCTGAAAGACACCACAAAAGTGGTTCTACCTGCTTTCTGGGCTGAGATGGGGAATCGCTGACTTTTGGAGTCGGCTGGTGACAAAATGTTGCAAACACACCCCATGCACAACTCCCCCGGGGAAGGTGCCAGAAAGGAGTTCTGTTAGTAGTTCTTACACTGCCCCGGTAGCCAGCTGAAAGACACCACAAAAGTGGTTCTACCTGCTTTCTGGGCTGAGATGGGTAACCGCTGACTTTTGGACTCGGCTGGTTAGAAATTGTTCCAAAGACCCTCCATGCACAACTCCACCGGGGAAGGTGCCAGCTAGGAGTTCTCTTGGTAGTTCTTACACTGCCCCGAAAGCCTGCTGAAAGACACCACAAAAGTGGTTCTAACTGCTTTCTGGGATGAGATGGGGAACCGTTGACTTTTGGAGTCGGCTGGTGACAAAATTTTCGAAACACACCCCATGCACAACTCCCCCGGGGAATCTGCCGGAAAGGAGTTCTGTTGCTTGTTCTTACACTGCCCCGGAAGCCTGCTGAAAGACACCACAAAAGTGGTTCTACCTGCTTTCTGGACTGAGATGGGGAATTGCTGACTTTTGGACTCGGCTGGTGACAAAATGTTCCAAACACACCCCATGCACAACTCCACCGGGGAAGGTGCCAGAAAGGAGTTCTCTTGCTTGTTCTTACACTGCCCCGGTAGCCAGCTGGAAGACACCACAAAAGTGGTTCTACCTGCTTTCTGGACTGAGATGGGGAATTGCTGACTTTTGGAGTCGGCTGGTGACAAAATGTTCCAAACACACCCCATGCACAACTCCACCGGGGAAGGTGCCAGAAAGGAGTTCTGTTGCTTGTTCTTACACTGCCCCGGTAGCCAGCTGAAACACACCACAAAAGTGGTTCTACCTGCTTTTTGGGCTGAGATGTGGAATCGCTGATTTTTGGACTCGGCTGGTTAGAAATGTTCCAAAAACACTCCATGCACAACTCCACCGGGAAAGGTGCCAGAAAGGAGTTCTGTTTGTAGTTCTTACACTGCCCCGGTAGCCAGCTGAAAGACACCACAAAAGTGGTTCTACCTGCTTTCTGGGCTGAGATGGGTAACCGCTGACTTTTGGACTCGGCTGGTTAGAAATTGTTCCAAAGACACTCCATGCACAACTCCACCGGGGAAGGTGCCAGCTAGGAGTTCTCTTGGTAGTTCTTACACTGCCCCGAAAGCCTGCTGAAAGACACCACAAAAGTGGTTCTAACTGCTTTCTGGGATGAGATGGGGAACCGTTGACTTTTGGAGTCGGCTGGTGACAAAATTTTCGAAACACACCCCATGCACAACTCCCCCGGGGAATCTGCCGGAAAGGAGTTCTGTTGCTGGTTCTTACACTGCCCCGGTAGCCAGCTGAAAGACACCACAAAAGTGGTTCTACCTGCTTTTTGGGCTGAGATGGGGAATCGCTGACTTTTGGACTCGGCTGGTGACAAAATGTTCCAAACACACCCCATGCACAACTCCACCGGGGAAGGTGCCAGAAAGGAGTTCTGTTGCTTGTTCTTACACTGCCCCGGTAGCCAGCTGGAAGACACCACAAAAGTGGTTCTACCTGCTTTCTGGGCTTAGATGGGGAATTGCTGACTTTTGGAGTCGGCTGGTGACAAAATTTTCGAAATACACCCCATGCACAACTCCACCGGGGATGGTGTCAGCAAGTTCTGTTGCTTGTTCTTACACGGCCCCGGTAGCCAGCTGAAGACACCACAAAAGTGGTTCTACCTGCTTTCTGGGCTGAGATGGGGAATCGCTGACTTTTGGAGTCGGCTGGTGACAAAATTTTCGAAACACACCCCATGCACAACTGCACCGGGGAAGGTGCCAGAAAGGAGTTCTGTTGGTAGTTCTTACACTGCCCCGGTAGCCAGCTGAAAGACACCACAAAAGTGGTTCTACCTGCTTTCTGGACTGAGATGGGGAATTGCTGACTTTTGGACTCGGCTGGTGACAAAATGTTCCAAACACACCCCATGCACAACTCCACCGGGGAAGGTGCCAGAAAGGAGTTCTGTTGCTTGTTCTTACACTGCCCCGGTAGCCAGATGAAAGAAACCACAAAAGTGGTTCTACCTGCTTTCTGGGCTGAGATGGGGAATCGCTGACTTTTGGACTCGGCTGGTTAGAAATTGTTCCAAAGACACCCCATGCTCAAGTCCACCGGGAAAGGTGTCAGAAAGGAGTTCTCTTGGTAGTTCTTACACTGCCCCGGAAGCCTGCTGAAAGACACCACAAAAGTGGTTCTACCTGCTTTCTGGGCTGAGATGGGGAATCGCTGGCTTTTGGACTCGGCTGGTTAGAAATTGTTCCAAAGACACCCCATGCACAACTCCACCGGGAAAGGTGCCAGCAAGGAGTTCTGTTGGTAGTTCTTACACTGCCCAGGAAGCCTGCTGAAAGACACCACAAAAGTTGTTCTACCTGCTTTCTGGGCTGAGATGGGGAATTGCTGGCTTTTGGAGTCGGCTGGTGACAAAATTTTCGAAATACACCCCATGCACAACTCCACCGGGGATGGTGTCAGCAAGTTCTGTTGCTTGTTCTTACACGGCCCCGGTAGCCAGCTGAAAGAAACCACAAAAGTGGTTCTCCCTGCTTTCTGGGCTGAGATGGGGAATCGCTGACTTTTGGAGTCGGCTGGTGACAAAATGTTCCAAACACACCCCATGCACAACTCCCCCGGGGAAGGTGCCAGAAAGGAGTTCTGTTGGTAGTTCTTACACTGCCCCGGTAGCCAGCTGAAAGACACCACAAAAGTGGTTCTACCTGCTTTCTGGACTGAGATGGGGAATTGCTGACTTTTGGAGTCGGCTGGTGACAAAATGTTCCAAACACACCCCATGCACAACTCCACCGGGGAAGGTGCCAGAAAGGAGTTCTGTTGCTTGTTCTTACACTGCCCCGGTAGCCAGCTGAAACACACCACAAAAGTGGTTCTACCTGCTTTTTGGGCTGAGATGTGGAATCGCTGATTTTTGGACTCGGCTGGTTAGAAATGTTCCAAAAACACTCCATGCACAACTCCACCGGGAAAGGTGCCAGAAAGGAGTTCTGTTTGTAGTTCTTACACTGCCCCGGTAGCCAGCTGAAAGACACCACAAAAGTGGTTCTACCTGCTTTCTGGGCTGAGATGGGTAACCGCTGACTTTTGGACTCGGCTGGTTAGAAATTGTTCCAAAGACACTCCATGCACAACTCCACCGGGGAAGGTGCCAGCTAGGAGTTCTCTTGGTAGTTCTTACACTGCCCCGAAAGCCTGCTGAAAGACACCACAAAAGTGGTTCTAACTGCTTTCTGGGATGAGATGGGGAACCGTTGACTTTTGGAGTCGGCTGGTGACAAAATTTTCGAAACACACCCCATGCACAACTCCCCCGGGGAATCTGCCGGAAAGGAGTTCTGTTGCTGGTTCTTACACTGCCCCGGTAGCCAGCTGAAAGACACCACAAAAGTGGTTCTACCTGCTTTTTGGGCTGAGATGGGGAATCGCTGACTTTTGGACTCGGCTGGTGACAAAATGTTCCAAACACACCCCATGCACAACTCCACCGGGGAAGGTGCCAGAAAGGAGTTCTGTTGCTTGTTCTTACACTGCCCCGGTAGCCAGCTGAAAGACACCACAAAAGTGGTTCTACCTGCTTTCTGGACTGAGATGGGGAATTGCTGACTTTTGGACTCGGCTGGTGACAAAATGTTCCAAACACACCCCATGCACAACTCCACCGGGGAAGGTGCCAGAAAGGAGTTCTGTTGCTTGTTCTTACACTGCCCCGGTAGCCAGATGAAAGAAACCACAAAAGTGGTTCTACCTGCTTTCTGGACTGAGATGGGGAATCGCTGACTTTTGGACTCGGCTGGTTAGAAATTGTTCCAAAGACACCCCATGCTCAAGTCCACCGGGAAAGGTGTCAGAAAGGAGTTCTCTTGGTAGTTCTTACACTGCCCCGGAAGCCTGCTGAAAGACACCACAAAAGTGGTTCTACCTGCTTTCTGGGCTGAGATGGGGAATCGCTGGCTTTTGGACTCGGCTGGTTAGAAATTGTTCCAAAGACACCCCATGCACAACTCCACCGGGAAAGGTGCCAGCAAGGAGTTCTGTTGGTAGTTCTTACACTGCCCAGGAAGCCTGCTGAAAGACACCACAAAAGTGGTTCTACCTGCTTTCTGGGCTGAGATGGGGAATTGCTGGCTTTTGGAGTCGGCTGGTGACAAAATTTTCGAAATACACCCCATGCACAACTCCACCGGGGATGGTGTCAGCAAGTTCTGTTGCTTGTTCTTACACGGCCCCGGTAGCCAGCTGAAAGAAACCACAAAAGTGGTTCTCCCTGCTTTCTGGGCTGAGATGGGGAATCGCTGACTTTTGGAGTCGGCTGGTGACAAAATGTTCCAAACACACCCCATGCACAACTCCCCCGGGGAAGGTGCCAGAAAGGAGTTCTGTTGGTAGTTCTTACACTGCCCCGGTAGCCAGCTGAAAGACACCACAAAAGTGGTTCTACCTGCTTTCTGGACTGAGATGGGGAATTGCTGACTTTTGGAGTCGGCTGGTGACAAAATGTTCCAAACACACCCCATGCACAACTCCACCGGGGAAGGTGCCAGAAAGGAGTTCTGTTGCTTGTTCTTACACTGCCCCGGTAGCCAGCTGAAACACACCACAAAAGTGGTTCTACCTGCTTTTTGGGCTGAGATGTGGAATCGCTGATTTTTGGACTCGGCTGGTTAGAAATGTTCCAAAAACACTCCATGCACAACTCCACCGGGAAAGGTGCCAGAAAGGAGTTCTGTTTGTAGTTCTTACACTGCCCCGGTAGCCAGCTGAAAGACACCACAAAAGTGGTTCTACCTGCTTTCTGGGCTGAGATGGGTAACCGCTGACTTTTGGACTCGGCTGGTTAGAAATTGTTCCAAAGACACTCCATGCACAACTCCACCGGGGAAGGTGCCAGCTAGGAGTTCTCTTGGTAGTTCTTACACTGCCCCGAAAGCCTGCTGAAAGACACCACAAAAGTGGTTCTAACTGCTTTCTGGGATGAGATGGGGAACCGTTGACTTTTGGACTCGGCTGGTTAGAAATTGTTCCAAAGACACTCCATGCACAACTCCCCCGGGGAATCTGCCGGAAAGGAGTTCTGTTGCTGGTTCTTACACTGCCCCGGTAGCCAGCTGAAAGACACCACAAAAGTGGTTCTACCTGCTTTTTGGGCTGAGATGGGGAATCGCTGACTTTTGGACTCGGCTGGTGACAAAATGTTCCAAACACACCCCATGCACAACTCCACCGGGGAAGGTGCCAGAAAGGAGTTCTGTTGCTTGTTCTTACACTGCCCCGGTAGCCAGCTGGAAGACACCACAAAAGTGGTTCTACCTGCTTTCTGGGCTTAGATGGGGAATTGCTGACTTTTGGAGTCGGCTGGTGACAAAATTTTCGAAATACACCCCATGCACAACTCCACCGGGGATGGTGTCAGCAAGTTCTGTTGCTTGTTCTTACACGGCCCCGGTAGCCAGCTGAAGACACCACAAAAGTGGTTCTACCTGCTTTCTGGGCTGAGATGGGGAATCGCTGACTTTTGGAGTCGGCTGCTGACAAAATTTTCGAAACACACCCCATGCACAACTGCACCGGGGAAGGTGCCAGAAAGGAGTTCTGTTGGTAGTTCTTACACTGCCCCGGTAGCCAGCTGAAAGACACCACAAAAGTGGTTCTACCTGCTTTCTGGACTGAGATGGGGAATTGCTGACTTTTGGACTCGGCTGGTGACAAAATGTTCCAAACACACCCCATGCACAACTCCACCGGGGAAGGTGCCAGAAAGGAGTTCTGTTGCTTGTTCTTACACTGCCCCGGTAGCCAGATGAAAGAAACCACAAAAGTGGTTCTACCTGCTTTCTGGACTGAGATGGGGAATCGCTGACTTTTGGACTCGGCTGGTTAGAAATTGTTCCAAAGACACCCCATGCTCAAGTCCACCGGGAAAGGTGTCAGAAAGGAGTTCTGTTGGTAGTTCTTACACGGCCCCGGTAGCCAGCTGAAAGACACCACAAAAGTGGTTCTACCTGCTTTCTGGGCTGAGATGGGGAATCGCTGACTTTTGGAGTCGGCTGCTGACAAAATGTTCCAAACACACCCCATGCACAACTCCCCCGGGGAAGGTGCCAGAAAGGAGTTCTGTTGGTAGTTCTTACACTGCCCCGGTAGCCAGCTGAAAGACACCACAAAAGTGGTTCTACCTGCTTTCTGGACTGAGATAGGGAATTGCTGACTTTTCGACTCGGCTGGTGACAAAATGTTCCAAAAACACTCCATGCACAACTCCCCCGGGGAAGGTGCCAGAAAGGAGTTCTGTTGCTTGTTCTTACACTGCCCCGGTAGCCTGCTGAAAGACACCACAAAAGTGGTTCTACCTGCTTTCTGGGCTGAGATGGGGAATCGCTGACTTTTGGACTCGGCTGGTTAGAAATTGTTCCAAAGACACTCCATGCACAACTCCACCGGGGAAGGTGCCAGAAAGGAGTTCTATTGGTAGTTCTTACACTGCCCCGGAAGCCTGCTGAAAGACACCACAAAAGTGGTTCTACCTGCTTTCTGGGATGAGATGGGGAACCTCTGACTTTGGAGTCGGCTGGTGACAAAATGTTGCAAACACACCCCATGCACAACTCCCCCGGGGAAGGTGCCAGAAAGGAGTTCTGTTGGTAGTTCTTACACTGCCCCGGTAGCCAGCTGAAAGACACCACAAAAGTGGTTCTACCTGCTTTCTGGACTGAGATAGGGAATTGCTGACTTTTCGACTCGGCTGGTGACAAAATGTTCCAAAAACACTCCATGCACAACTCCCCCGGGGAAGGTGCCAGAAAGGAGTTCTGTTGCTTGTTCTTACACTGTCCCGGTAGCCAGCTGAAAGACACCACAAAAGTGGTTCTACCTGCTTTCTGGGCTGAGATGGGGAATCGCTGACTTTTGGACTCGGCTGGTTAGAAATTGTTCCAAAGACACCTCATGCTCAAGTTCACCGGGAAAGGTGTCAGAAAGGAGTTCTGTTGGTAGTTCTTACACTGCCCCGGAATCCTGCTGAAAGACACCACAAAAGTGGTTCTACCTGCTTTCTGGGCTGAGATGGGGAATCGCTGGCTTTTGGACTCGGCTGGTTAGAAATTGTTCCAAAGACACCCCATGCACAACTCCACCCGGAAAGGTGCCAGCAAGGAGTTCTGTTGGTAGTTCTTACACTGCCCAGGAAGCCTGCTGAAAGACACCACAAAAGTGGTTCTACCTGCTTTCTGGGCTGAGATGGGGAATTGCTGACTTTTGGAGTCGTCTGCTGACAAAATGTTCCAAACACACCCCATGCACAACTCCACCGGGGAAGGTGCCAGAAAGGAGTTCTGTTGCTTGTTCTTACACTGCCCCGGTAGCCAGCTGAAACACACCACAAAAGTGGTTCTACCTGCTTTTTGGGCTGAGATGTGGAATCGCTGATTTTTGGACTCGGCTGGTTAGAAATGTTCCAAAAACACTCCATGCACAACTCCACCGGGAAAGGTGCCAGAAAGGAGTTCTGTTTGTAGTTCTTACACTGCCCCGGTAGCCAGCTGAAAGACACCACAAAAGTGGTTCTACCTGCTTTCTGGGCTGAGATGGGTAACCGCTGACTTTTGGACTCGGCTGGTTAGAAATTGTTCCAAAGACACTCCATGCACAACTCCACCGGGGAAGGTGCCAGCTAGGAGTTCTGTTGGTAGTTCTTACACTGCCCCGAAAGCCTGCTGAAAGACACCACAAAAGTGGTTCTAACTGCTTTCTGGGATGAGATGGGGAACCGTTGACTTTTGGAGTCGGCTGGTGACAAAATTTTCGAAACACACCCCATGCACAACTCCCCCGGGGAATCTGCCGGAAAGGAGTTCTGTTGCTTGTTCTTACACTGCCCCGGTAGCCAGCTGAAAGACACCACAAAAGTGGTTCTACCTGCTTTTTGGGCTGAGATGGGGAATCGCTGACTTTTGGACTCGGCTGGTGACAAAATGTTCCAAAAACACTCCATGCACACTCCCCCGGGAAAGGTGCCAGAAAGGAGTTCTGTTGGTAGTTCTTACACTGCCCCGGTAGCCAGCTGAAAGACACCACAAAAGTGGTTCTACCTGCTTTCTGGACTGAGATGGGGAATTGCTGACTTTTGGACTCGGCTGGTGACAAAATGTTCCAAACACACCCCATGCACAACTCCACCGGGGAAGGTGCCAGAAAGGAGTTCTGTTGCTTGTTCTTACACTGCCCCGGTAGCCAGATGAAAGAAACCACAAAAGTGGTTCTACCTGCTTTCTGGGATGAGATGGGGAATCGCTGACTTTTGGACTCGGCTGGTTAGAAATGTTCCAAAAACACTCCATGCACAACTCCCCCGGGAAACGTGTCAGAAAGGAGTTCTGTTAGTAGTTCTTACACTGCCCCGGTAGCCAGATGAAAGAAACCACAAAAGTGGTTCTACCTGCTTTCTGGGATGAGATGGGGAACCGCTGACTTTTGGAGTCGGCTGGTGACAAAATGTTCCAAACACACCCCATGCACAACTCCCCCGGGGAAGGTGCCAGAAAGGAGTTCTATTGGTAGTTCTTACACTGCCCCGGTAGCCTGCTGAAAGACACCACAAAAGTGGTTTTACCTGCTTTTTGCCTGAGATGGGGAATCGCTGACTTTTGGACTCGGCTGGTTAGAAATTGTTCCAAAGACACCCCATGCTCAAGTCCACCGGGAAAGGTGTCAGAAAGGAGTTCTCTTGGTAGTTCTTACACTGCCCCGGAAGCCTGCTGAAAGACACCACAAAAGTGGTTCTACCTGCTTTCTGGGCTGAGATGGGGAATCGCTGGCTTTTGGACTCGGCTGGTTAGAAATTGTTCCAAAGACACCCCATGCACAACTCCACCGGGAAAGGTGCCAGCAAGGAGTTCTGTTGGTAGTTCTTACACTGCCCAGGAAGCCTGCTGAAAGACACCACAAAAGTGGTTCTACCTGCTTTCTGGACTGAGATGGGGAATTGCTGACTTTTGGACTCGGCTGGTGACAAAATGTTCCAAACACACCCCATGCACAACTCCCCCGGGGAAGGTGCCAGAAAGGAGTTCTGTTAGTAGTTCTTACACTGCACTGGTAGCCAGATGAAAGACACCACAAAAGTGGTTCTACCTGCTTTCTGGGCTGAGATGGGTAACCGCTGACTTTTGGACTCGGCTGGTTAGAAATTGTTCCAAAGACACTCCATGCACAACTCCACCGGGGAAGGTGCCAGCTAGGAGTTCTCTTGGTAGTTCTTACACTGCCCCGAAAGCCTGCTGAAAGACACCACAAAAGTGGTTCTAACTGCTTTCTGGGATGAGATGGGGAACCGTTGACTTTTGGAGTCGGCTGGTGACAAAATTTTCGAAACACACCCCATGCACAACTCCCCCGGGGAATCTGCCGGAAAGGAGTTCTGTTGCTTGTTCTTACACTGCCCCGGAAGCCTGCTGAAAGACACCACAAAAGTGGTTCTACCTGCTTTCTGGGCTGAGATGGGGAATTGCTGACTTTTGGACTCGGCTGGTGACAAAATGTTCCAAACACACCCCATGCACAACTCCACCGGGGAAGGTGCCAGAAAGGAGTTCTGTTGCTTGTTCTTACACTGCCCCGGTAGCCAGCTGGAAGACACCACAAAAGTGGTTCTACCTGCTTTCTGGGCTTAGATGGGGAATTGCTGACTTTTGGAGTCGGCTGGTGACAAAATTTTCGAAATACACCCCATGCACAACTCCACCGGGGATGGTGTCAGCAAGTTCTGTTGCTTGTTCTTACACGGCCCCGGTAGCCAGCTGAAGACACCACAAAAGTGGTTCTACCTGCTTTCTGGGCTGAGATGGGGAATCGCTGACTTTTGGAGTCGGCTGGTGACAAAATTTTCGAAACACACCCCATGCACAACTGCACCGGGGAAGGTGCCAGAAAGGAGTTCTGTTGGTAGTTCTTACACTGCCCCGGTAGCCAGCTGAAAGACACCACAAAAGTGGTTCTACCTGCTTTCTGGACTGAGATGGGGAATTGCTGACTTTTGGACTCGGCTGGTGACAAAATGTTCCAAACACACCCCATGCACAACTCCACCGGGGAAGGTGCCAGAAAGGAGTTCTGTTGCTTGTTCTTACACTGCCCCGGTAGCCAGATGAAAGAAACCACAAAAGTGGTTCTACCTGCTTTCTGGACTGAGATGGGGAATCGCTGACTTTTGGACTCGGCTGGTTAGAAATTGTTCCAAAGACACCCCATGCTCAAGTCCACCGGGAAAGGTGTCAGAAAGGAGTTCTGTTGGTAGTTCTTACACGGCCCCGAAAGCCTGCTGAAAGACACCACAAAAGTGGTTCTACCTGCTTTCTGGGCTGAGATGGGGAATCGCTGACTTTTGGAGTCGGCTGGTGACAAAATGTTCCAAACACACCCCATGCACAACTCCCCCGGGGAAGGTGCCAGAAAGGAGTTCTGTTGGTAGTTCTTACACTGCCCCGGTAGCCAGCTGAAAGACACCACAAAAGTGGTTCTACCTGCTTTCTGGACTGAGATAGGGAATTGCTGACTTTTCGACTCGGCTGGTGACAAAATGTTCCAAAAACACTCCATGCACAACTCCCCCGGGGAAGGTGCCAGAAAGGAGTTCTGTTGCTTGTTCTTACACTGCCCCGGTAGCCTGCTGAAAGACACCACAAAAGTGGTTCTACCTGCTTTCTGGGCTGAGATGGGGAATCGCTGACTTTTGGACTCGGCTGGTTAGAAATTGTTCCAAAGACACTCCATGCACAACTCCACCGGGGAAGGTGCCAGAAAGGAGTTCTATTGGTAGTTCTTACACGGCCCCGGTAGCCAGCTGAAAGACACCACAAAAGTGGTTCTACCTGCTTTCTGGACTGAGATGGGGAATCGCTGACTTTTGGAGTCGGCTGCTGACAAAATGTTCCAAAGACACCCCATGCACAACTCCCCCGGGGAAGGTGCCAGAAAGGAGTTCTGTTGGTAGTTCTTACACTGCCCCGGTAGCCAGCTGAAAGACACCACAAAAGTGGTTCTACCTGCTTTCTGGACTGAGATAGGGAATTGCTGACTTTTCGACTCGGCTGGTGACAAAATGTTCCAAAAACACTCCATGCACAACTCCCCCGGGGAAGGTGCCAGAAAGGAGTTCTGTTGCTTGTTCTTACACTGCCCCGGTAGCCTGCTGAAAGACACCACAAAAGTGGTTCTACCTGCTTTCTGGACTGAGATGGGGAATTGCTGACTTTTGGACTCGGCTGGTGACAAAATGTTCCAAACACACCCCATGCACAACTCCACCGGGGAAGGTGCCAGAAAGGAGTTCTCTTGCTTGTTCTTACACTGCCCCGGTAGCCAGCTGGAAGACACCACAAAAGTGGTTCTACCTGCTTTCTGGGCTTAGATGGGGAATTGCTGACTTTTGGAGTCGGCTGGTGACAAAATTTTCGAAATACACCCCATGCACAACTCCACCGGGGATGGTGTCAGCAAGTTCTGTTGCTTGTTCTTACACGGCCCCGGTAGCCAGCTGAAGACACCACAAAAGTGGTTCTACCTGCTTTCTGGGCTGAGATGGGGAATCGCTGACTTTTGGAGTCGGCTGGTGACAAAATTTTCGAAAAACACCCCATGCACAACTGCACCGGGGAAGGTGCCAGAAAGGAGTTCTGTTGGTAGTTCTTACACTGCCCCGGTAGCCAGCTGAAAGACACCACAAAAGTGGTTCTACCTGCTTTCTGGACTGAGATGGGGAATTGCTGACTTTTGGACTCGGCTGGTGACAAAATGTTCCAAACACACCCCATGCACAACTCCACCGGGGAAGGTGCCAGAAAGGAGTTCTGTTGCTTGTTCTTACACTGCCCCGGTAGCCAGATGAAAGAAACCACAAAAGTGGTTCTACCTGCTTTCTGGACTGAGATGGGGAATCGCTGACTTTTGGACTCGGCTGGTTAGAAATTGTTCCAAAGACACCCCATGCTCAAGTCCACCGGGAAAGGTGTCGTAAAGGAGTTCTGTTGGTAGTTCTTACACTGCCCCGGAAGCCTGCTGAAAGACACCACAAAAGTGGTTCTACCTGCTTTCTGGGATGAGATGGGGAATCGCTGACTTTGGAGTCGGCTGGTGACAAAATGTTGCAAACACACCCCATGCACAACTCCCCCGGGGAAGGTGCCAGAAAGGAGTTCTGTTGGTAGTTCTTACACTGCCCCGGTAGCCAGCTGAAAGACACCACAAAAGTGGTTCTACCTGCTTTCTGGACTGAGATAGGGAATTGCTGACTTTTCGACTCGGCTGGTGACAAAATGTTCCAAAAACACTCCATGCACAACTCCCCCGGGGAAGGTGCCAGAAAGGAGTTCTGTTGCTTGTTCTTACACTGTCCCGGTAGCCAGCTGAAAGACACCACAAAAGTGGTTCTACCTGCTTTCTGGGCTGAGATGGGGAATCGCTGACTTTTGGACTCGGCTGGTTAGAAATTGTTCCAAAGACACCCCATGCTCAAGTTCACCGGGAAAGGTGTCAGAAAGGAGTTCTGTTGGTAGTTCTTACACTGCCCCGGAATCCTGCTGAAAGACACCACAAAAGTGGTTCTACCTGCTTTCTGGGCTGAGATGGGGAATCGCTGGCTTTTGGACTCGGCTGGTTAGAAATTGTTCCAAAGACACCCCATGCACAACTCCACCGGGAAAGGTGCCAGCAAGGAGTTCTGTTGGTAGTTCTTACACTGCCCAGGAAGCCTGCTGAAAGACACCACAAAAGTGGTTCTACCTGCTTTCTGGGCTGAGATGGGGAATTGCTGACTTTTGGAGTCGTCTGCTGACAAAATGTTCCAAACACACCCCATGCACAACTCCACCGGGGAAGGTGCCAGAAAGGAGTTCTGTTGCTTGTTCTTACACTGCCCCGGTAGCCAGCTGAAACACACCACAAAAGTGGTTCTACCTGCTTTTTGGGCTGAGATGTGGAATCGCTGATTTTTGGACTCGGCTGGTTAGAAATGTTCCAAAAACACTCCATGCACAACTCCACCGGGAAAGGTGCCAGAAAGGAGTTCTGTTTGTAGTTCTTACACTGCCCCGGTAGCCAGCTGGAAGACACCACAAAAGTGGTTCTACCTGCTTTCTGGGCTGAGATGGGTAACCGCTGACTTTTGGACTCGGCTGGTTAGAAATTGTTCCAAAGACACTCCATGCACAACTCCACCGGGGAAGGTGCCAGCTAGGAGTTCTCTTGGTAGTTCTTACACTGCCCCGAAAGCCTGCTGAAAGACACCACAAAAGTGGTTCTAACTGCTTTCTGGGATGAGATGGGGAACCGTTGACTTTTGGAGTCGGCTGGTGACAAAATTTTCGAAACACACCCCATGCACAACTCCCCCGGGGAATCTGCCGGAAAGGAGTTCTGTTGCTTGTTCTTACACTGCCCCGGAAGCCTGCTGAAAGACACCACAAAAGTGGTTCTACCTGCTTTTTGGGCTGAGATGGGGAATCGCTGACTTTTGGAGTCGGCTGGTGACAAAATGTTCCAAAAACACTCCATGCACACTCCCCCGGGAAAGGTGCCAGAAAGGAGTTCTGTTGGTAGTTCTTACACTGCCCCGGTAGCCAGCTGAAAGACACCACAAAAGTGGTTCTACCTGCTTTCTGGACTGAGATGGGGAATTGCTGACTTTTGGACTCGGCTGGTGACAAAATGTTCCAAACACACCCCATGCACAACTCCACCGGGGAAGGTGCCAGAAAGGAGTTCTGTTGCTTGTTCTTACACTGCCCCGGTAACCAGATGAAAGAAACCACAAAAGTGGTTCTACCTGCTTTTTGGGCTGAGATGGGGAATCGCTGACTTTTGGACTCGGCTGGTTAGAAATGTTCCAAAAACACTCCATGCACAACTCCCCCGGGAAACGTGTCAGAAAGGAGTTCTGTTAGTAGTTCTTACACTGCCCCGGTAGCCAGATGAAAGAAACCACAAAAGTGGTTCTACCTCCTTTCTGGGATGAGATGGGGAACCGCTGACTTTTGGAGTCGGCTGGTGACAAAATGTTCCAAACACACCCCATGCACAACTCCCCCGGGGAAGGTGCCAGAAAGGAGTTCTATTGGTAGTTCTTACACTGCCCCGGAAGCCTGCTGAAAGACACCACAAAAGTGGTTTTACCTGCTTTTTGCCTGAGATGGGGAATCGCTGACTTTTGGACTCGGCTGGTTAGAAATTGTTCCAAAGACACCCCATGCTCAAGTCCACCGGGAAAGGTGTCAGAAAGGAGTTCTCTTGGTAGTTCTTACACTGCCCCGGAAGCCTGCTGAAAGACACCACAAAAGTGGTTCTACCTGCTTTCTGGGCTGAGATGGGGAATCGCTGGCTTTTGGACTCGGCTGGTTAGAAATTGTTCCAAGGACACCCCATGCACAACTCCACCGGGAAAGGTGCCAGCAAGGAGTTCTGTTGGTAGTTCTTACACTGCCCAGGAAGCCTGCTGAAAGACACCACAAAAGTGGTTCTACCTGCTTTCTGGACTGAGATGGGGAATCGCTGACTTTTGGACTCGGCTGGTTAGAAATTGTTCCAAAGACACCCCATGCTCAAGTCCACCGGGAAAGGTGTCAGAAAGGAGTTCTGTTGGTAGTTCTTACACGGCCCCGGTAGCCAGCTGAAAGACACCACAAAAGTGGTTCTACCTGCTTTCTGGGCTGAGATGGGGAATCGCTGACTTTTGGAGTCGGCTGCTGACAAAATGTTCCAAACACACCCCATGCACAACTCCCCCGGGGAAGGTGCCAGAAAGGAGTTCTGTTGGTAGTTCTTACACTGCCCCGGTAGCCAGCTGAAAGACACCACAAAAGTGGTTCTACCTGCTTTCTGGACTGAGATAGGGAATTGCTGACTTTTCGACTCGGCTGGTGACAAAATGTTCCAAAAACACTCCATGCACAACTCCCCCGGGGAAGGTGCCAGAAAGGAGTTCTGTTGCTTGTTCTTACACTGCCCCGGTAGCCTGCTGAAAGACACCACAAAAGTGGTTCTACCTGCTTTCTGGGATGAGATGGGGAACCTCTGACTTTGGAGTCGGCTGGTGACAAAAAGTTGCAAACACACCCCATGCACAACTCCCCCGGGGAAGGTGCCAGAAAGGAGTTCTCTTGGTAGTTCTTACACTGCCCCGGTAGCCAGATGAAAGAAACCACAAAAGTGGTTCTACCTGCTTTCTGGGATGAGATGGGGAACCGCTGACTTTTGGAGTCGGCTGGTGACAAAATTTTTGAAACACACCCCATGCACAACTCCCCCGGGGAAGGTGCCAGAAAGGAGTTCTGTTGCTTGTTCTTACACTGCCCCGGTAGCCAGATGAAAGACACCACAAAAGTGGTTTTACCTGCTTTTTGCCTGAGATGGGGAATCGCTGACTTTTGGACTCGGCTGGTTAGAAATTGTTCCAAAGACACCCCATGCTCAAGTTCACCGGGAAAGGTGTCAGAAAGGAGTTCTCTTGGTAGTTCTTACACTGCCCCGGAAGCCTGCTGAAAGACACCACAAAAGTGGTTCTACCTGCTTTCTGGGCTGAGATGGGGAATCGCTGGCTTTTGGACTCGGCTGGTTAGAAATTGTTCCAAAGACACCCCATGCACAACTCCACCGGGAAAGGTGCCAGCAAGGAGTTCTGTTGGTAGTTCTTACACTGCCCAGGAAGCCTGCTGAAAGACACCACAAAAGTGGTTCTACCTGCTTTCTGGGCTGAGATGGGGAATTGCTGACTTTTGGAGTCGGCTGGTGACAAAATTTTCGAAATACACCCCATGCACAACTCCACCGGGGATGGTGTCAGCAAGTTCTGTTGCTTGTTCTTACACGGCCCCGGTAGCCAGATGAAAGAAACCACAAAAGTGGTTCTCCCTGCTTTCTGGGCTGAGATGGGGAATCGCTGACTTTTGGAGTCGGCTGGTGACAAAATGTTCCAAACACACCCCATGCACAACTCCCCCGGGGAAGGTGCCAGAAAGGAGTTCTGTTGGTAGTTCTTACACTGCCCCGGTAGCCAGCTGAAAGACACCACAAAAGTGGTTCTACCTGCTTTCTGGACTGAGATGGGGAATTGCTGACTTTTGGAGTCGGCTGGTGACAAAATGTTCCAAACACACCCCATGCACAACTCCACCGGGGAAGGTGCCAGAAAGGAGTTCTGTTGCTTGTTCTTACACTGCCCCGGTAGCCAGCTGAAACACACCACAAAAGTGGTTCTACCTGCTTTTTGGGCTGAGATGTGGAATCGCTGATTTTTGGACTCGGCTGGTTAGAAATGTTCCAAAAACACTCCATGCACAACTCCACCGGGAAAGGTGCCAGAAAGGAGTTCTGTTTGTAGTTCTTACACTGCCCCGGTAGCCAGCTGAAAGACACCACAAAAGTGGTTCTACCTGCTTTCTGGGCTGAGATGGGTAACCGCTGACTTTTGGACTCGGCTGGTTAGAAATTGTTCCAAAGACACTCCATGCACAACTCCACCGGGGAAGGTGCCAGCTAGGAGTTCTCTTGGTAGTTCTTACACTGCCCCGAAAGCCTGCTGAAAGACACCACAAAAGTGGTTCTAACTGCTTTCTGGGATGAGATGGGGAACCGTTGACTTTTGGAGTCGGCTGGTGACAAAATTTTCGAAACACACCCCATGCACAACTCCCCCGGGGAATCTGCCGGAAAGGAGTTCTGTTGCTTGTTCTTACACTGCCCCGGAAGCCTGCTGAAAGACACCACAAAAGTGGTTCTACCTGCTTTTTGGGCTGAGATGGGGAATCGCTGACTTTTGGACTCGGCTGGTGACAAAATGTTCCAAAAACACTCCATGCACACTCCCCCGGGAAAGGTGCCAGAAAGGAGTTCTGTTGGTAGTTCTTACACTGCCCCGGTAGCCAGCTGAAAGACACCACAAAAGTGGTTCTACCTGCTTTCTGGACTGAGATGGGGAATTGCTGACTTTTGGACTCGGCTGGTGACAAAATGTTCCAAACACACCCCATGCACAACTCCACCGGGGAAGGTGCCAGAAAGGAGTTCTGTTGCTTGTTCTTACACTGCCCCGGTAGCCAGCTGAAACACACCACAAAAGTGGTTCTACCTGCTTTCTGGGCTGAGATGGGGAATCGCTGACTTTTGGACTCGGCTGGGTGACAAAATGTTCCAAAAACATCCCATGCACAACTCCCCCGGGAAACGTGTCAGAAAGGAGTTCTGTTAGTAGTTCTTACACTGCCCCGGTAGCCAGATGAAAGAAACCACAAAAGTGGTTCTACCTGCTTTCTGGGATGAGATGGGGAACCGCTGACTTTTGGAGTCGGCTGGTGACAAAATGTTCCAAACACACCCCATGCACAACTCCCCCGGGGAAGGTGCCAGAAAGGAGTTCTATTGGTAGTTCTTACACTGCCCCGGAAGCCTGCTGAAAGACACCACAAAAGTGGTTTTACCTGCTTTTTGCCTGAGATGGGGAATCGCTGACTTTTGGACTCGGCTGGTTAGAAATTGTTCCAAAGACACCCCATGCTCAAGTCCACCGGGAAAGGTGTCAGAAAGGAGTTCTGTTGGTAGTTCTTACACTGCCCCGGAAGCCTGCTGAAAGACACCACAAAAGTGGTTCTACCTGCTTTCTGGGCTGAGATGGGGAATCGCTGGCTTTTGGACTCGGCTGGTTAGAAATTGTTCCAAGGACACCCCATGCACAACTCCACCGGGAAAGGTGCCAGCAAGGAGTTCTGTTGGTAGTTCTTACACTGCCCAGGAAGCCTGCTGAAAGACACCACAAAAGTGGTTCTACCTGCTTTCTGGACTGAGATGGGGAATTGCTGACTTTTGGACTCGGCTGGTGACAAAATGTTCCAAACACACCCCATGCACAACTCCACCGGGGAAGGTGCCAGAAAGGAGTTCTGTTGCTTGTTCTTACACTGCCCCGGTAGCCAGATGAAAGAAACCACAAAAGTGGTTCTACCTGCTTTCTGGACTGAGATGGGGAATCGCTGACTTTTGGACTCGGCTGGTTAGAAATTGTTCCAAAGACACCCCATGCTCAAGTCCACCGGGAAAGGTGTCAGAAAGGAGTTCTGTTGGTAGTTCTTACACGGCCCCGGTAGCCAGCTGAAAGACACCACAAAAGTGGTTCTACCTGCTTTCTGGGCTGAGATGGGGAATCGCTGACTTTTGGAGTCGGCTGCTGACAAAATGTTCCAAACACACCCCATGCACAACTCCCCCGGGGAAGGTGCCAGAAAGGAGTTCTGTTGGTAGTTCTTACACTGCCCCGGTAGCCAGCTGAAAGACACCACAAAAGTGGTTCTACCTGCTTTCTGGACTGAGATAGGGAATTGCTGACTTTTCGACTCGGCTGGTGACAAAATGTTCCAAAAACACTCCATGCACAACTCCCCCGGGGAAGGTGCCAGAAAGGAGTTCTGTTGCTTGTTCTTACACTGCCCCGGTAGCCTGCTGAAAGACACCACAAAAGTGGTTCTACCTGCTTTCTGGGATGAGATGGGGAACCTCTGACTTTGGAGTCGGCTGGTGACAAAAAGTTGCAAACACACCCCATGCACAACTCCCCCGGGGAAGGTGCCAGAAAGGAGTTCTCTTGGTAGTTCTTACACTGCCCCGGTAGCCAGATGAAAGAAACCACAAAAGTGGTTCTACCTGCTTTCTGGGATGAGATGGGGAACCGCTGACTTTTGGAGTCGGCTGGTGACAAAATTTTTGAAACACACCCCATGCACAACTCCCCCGGGGAAGGTGCCAGAAAGGAGTTCTGTTGCTTGTTCTTACACTGCCCCGGTAGCCAGATGAAAGACACCACAAAAGTGGTTTTACCTGCTTTTTGCCTGAGATGGGGAATCGCTGACTTTTGGACTCGGCTGGTTAGAAATTGTTCCAAAGACACCCCATGCTCAAGTTCACCGGGAAAGGTGTCAGAAAGGAGTTCTCTTGGTAGTTCTTACACTGCCCCGGAAGCCTGCTGAAAGACACCACAAAAGTGGTTCTACCTGCTTTCTGGGCTGAGATGGGGAATCGCTGGCTTTTGGACTCGGCTGGTTAGAAATTGTTCCAAAGACACCCCATGCACAACTCCACCGGGAAAGGTGCCAGCAAGGAGTTCTGTTGGTAGTTCTTACACTGCCCAGGAAGCCTGCTGAAAGACACCACAAAAGTGGTTCTACCTGCTTTCTGGGCTGAGATGGGGAATTGCTGACTTTTGGAGTCGGCTGGTGACAAAATTTTCGAAATACACCCCATGCACACCTCCACCGGGGATGGTGTCAGCAAGTTCTGTTGCTTGTTCTTACACGGCCCCGGTAGCCAGATGAAAGAAACCACAAAAGTGGTTCTCCCTGCTTTCTGGGCTGAGATGGGGAATCGCTGACTTTTGGAGTCGGCTGGTGACAAAATGTTCCAAACACACCCCATGCACAACTCCCCCGGGGAAGGTGCCAGAAAGGAGTTCTGTTGGTAGTTCTTACACTGCCCCGGTAGCCAGCTGAAAGACACCACAAAAGTGGTTCTACCTGCTTTCTGGACTGAGATGGGGAATTGCTGACTTTTGGAGTCGGCTGGTGACAAAATGTTCCAAACACACCCCATGCACAACTCCACCGGGGAAGGTGCCAGAAAGGAGTTCTGTTGCTTGTTCTTACACTGCCCCGGTAGCCAGCTGAAACACACCACAAAAGTGGTTCTACCTGCTTTTTGGGCTGAGATGTGGAATCGCTGATTTTTGGACTCGGCTGGTTAGAAATGTTCCAAAAACACTCCATGCACAACTCCACCGGGAAAGGTGCCAGAAAGGAGTTCTGTTTGTAGTTCTTACACTGCCCCGGTAGCCAGCTGAAAGACACCACAAAAGTGGTTCTACCTGCTTTCTGGGCTGAGATGGGTAACCGCTGACTTTTGGACTCGGCTGGTTAGAAATTGTTCCAAAGACCCTCCATGCACAACTCCACCGGGGAAGGTGCCAGCTAGGAGTTCTCTTGGTAGTTCTTACACTGCCCCGAAAGCCTGCTGAAAGACACCACAAAAGTGGTTCTAACTGCTTTCTGGGATGAGATGGGGAACCGTTGACTTTTGGAGTCGGCTGGTGACAAAATTTTCGAAACACACCCCATGCACAACTCCCCCGGGGAATCTGCCGGAAAGGAGTTCTGTTGCTGGTTCTTACACTGCCCCGGTAGCCAGCTGAAAGACACCACAAAAGTGGTTCTAACTGCTTTCTGGACTGAGATGGGGAATCGCTGACTTTTGGACTCGGCTGGTGACAAAATGTTCCAAACACACCCCATGCACAACTCCACCGGGGAAGGTGCCAGAAAGGAGTTCTGTTGCTTGTTCTTACACTGCCCCGGTAGCCAGCTGGAAGACACCACAAAAGTGGTTCTACCTGCTTTCTGGGCTTAGATGGGGAATTGCTGACTTTTGGAGTCGGCTGGTGACAAAATTTTCGAAATACACCCCATGCACAACTCCACCGGGGATGGTGTCAGCAAGTTCTGTTGCTTGTTCTTACACGGCCCCGGTAGCCAGCTGAAGACACCACAAAAGTGGTTCTACCTGCTTTCTGGGCTGAGATGGGGAATCGCTGACTTTTGGAGTCGGCTGGTGACAAAATTTTCGAAACACACCCCATGCACAACTGCACCGGGGAAGGTGCCAGAAAGGAGTTCTGTTGGTAGTTCTTACACTGCCCCGGTAGCCAGCTGAAAGACACCACAAAAGTGGTTCTACCTGCTTTCTGGACTGAGATGGGGAATTGCTGACTTTTGGACTCGGCTGGTGACAAAATGTTCCAAACACACCCCATGCACAACTCCACCGGGGAAGGTGCCAGAAAGGAGTTCTGTTGCTTGTTCTTACACTGCCCCGGTAGCCAGATGAAAGAAACCACAAAAGTGGTTCTACCTGCTTTCTGGACTGAGATGGGGAATCGCTGACTTTTGGACTCGGCTGGTTAGAAATTGTTCCAAAGACACCCCATGCTCAAGTCCACCGGGAAAGGTGTCAGAAAGGAGTTCTGTTGGTAGTTCTTACACGGCCCCGGTAGCCAGCTGAAAGACACCACAAAAGTGGTTCTACCTGCTTTCTGGGCTGAGATGGGGAATCGCTGACTTTTGGAGTCGGCTGCTGACAAAATGTTCCAAACACACCCCATGCACAACTCCCCCGGGGAAGGTGCCAGAAAGGAGTTCTGTTGGTAGTTCTTACACTGCCCCGGTAGCCAGCTGAAAGACACCACAAAAGTGGTTCTACCTGCTTTCTGGACTGAGATAGGGAATTGCTGACTTTTCGACTCGGCTGGTGACAAAATGTTCCAAAAACACTCCATGCACAACTCCCCCGGGGAAGGTGCCAGAAAGGAGTTCTGTTGCTTGTTCTTACACTGCCCCGGTAGCCTGCTGAAAGACACCACAAAAGTGGTTCTACCTGCTTTCTGGGCTGAGATGGGGAATCGCTGACTTTTGGACTCGGCTGGTTAGAAATTGTTCCAAAGACACTCCATGCACAACTCCACCGGGGAAGGTGCCAGAAAGGAGTTCTATTGGTAGTTCTTACACTGCCCCGGAAGCCTGCTGAAAGACACCACAAAAGTGGTTCTACCTGCTTTCTGGGATGAGATGGGGAACCTCTGACTTTGGAGTCGGCTGGTGACAAAATGTTGCAAACACACCCCATGCACAACTCCCCCGGGGAAGGTGCCAGAAAGGAGTTCTGTTGGTAGTTCTTACACTGCCCCGGTAGCCAGCTGAAAGACACCACAAAAGTGGTTCTACCTGCTTTCTGGACTGAGATAGGGAATTGCTGACTTTTCGACTCGGCTGGTGACAAAATGTTCCAAAAACACTCCATGCACAACTCCCCCGGGGAAGGTGCCAGAAAGGAGTTCTGTTGCTTGTTCTTACACTGTCCCGGTAGCCAGCTGAAAGACACCACAAAAGTGGTTCTACCTGCTTTCTGGGCTGAGATGGGGAATCGCTGACTTTTGGAATCGGCTGGTTAGAAATTGTTCCAAAGACACCCCATGCTCAAGTTCACCGGGAAAGGTGTCAGAAAGGAGTTCTGTTGGTAGTTCTTACACTGCCCCGGAATCCTGCTGAAAGACACCACAAAAGTGGTTCTACCTGCTTTCTGGGCTGAGATGGGGAATCGCTGGCTTTTGGACTCGGCTGGTTAGAAATTGTTCCAAAGACACCCCATGCACAACTCCACCGGGGAAGGTGCCAGAAAGGAGTTCTGTTGCTTGTTCTTACACTGCCCCGGTAGCCAGCTGAAAGACACCACAAAAGTGGTTCTACCTGCTTTCTGGGCTGAGATGGGTAACCGCTGACTTTTGGACTCGGCTGGTTAGAAATTGTTCCAAAGACACTCCATGCACAACTCCACCGGGGAAGGTGCCAGCTAGGAGTTCTCTTGGTAGTTCTTACACTGCCCCGAAAGCCTGCTGAAAGACACCACAAAAGTGGTTCTAACTGCTTTCTGGGATGAGATGGGGAATCGCTGACTTTTGGAGTCGGCTGGTGACAAAATTTTCGAAACACACCCCATGCACAACTCCCCCGGGGAATCTGCCGGAAAGGAGTTCTGTTGCTTGTTCTTACACTGCCCCGGTAGCCAGCTGAAAGACACCACAAAAGTGGTTCTACCTGCTTTTTGGGCTGAGATGGGGAATCGCTGACTTTTGGACTCGGCTGGTGACAAAATGTTCCAAAAACACTCCATGCACACTCCCCCGGGAAAGGTGCCAGAAAGGAGTTCTGTTGGTAGTTCTTACACTGCCCCGGTAGCCAGCTGAAAGACACCACAAAAGTGGTTCTACCTGCTTTCTGGACTGAGATGGGGAATTGCTGACTTTTGGACTCGGCTGGTGACAAAATGTTCCAAACACACCCCATGCACAACTCCACCGGGGAAGGTGCCAGAAAGGAGTTCTCTTGGTAGTTCTTACACTGCCCCGGTAGCCAGCTGGAAGACACCACAAAAGTGGTTTTACCTGCTTTCTGGGATAAGATGGGGAACCTCTTACTTTGGAGTCGGCTGGTGACAAAATGTTGCAAACACACCCCATGCACAACTCCCCCGGGGAAGGTGCCAGAAAGGAGTTCTGTTGGTAGTTCTTACACTGCCCCGGTAGCCAGATGAAAGAAACCACAAAAGTGGTTCTACCTGCTTTCTGGGATGAGATGGGGAATCGCTGACTTTTGGACTCGGCTGGTTAGAAATGTTCCAAAAACACTCCATGCACAACTCCCCCGGGAAACGTGTCAGAAAGGAGTTCTGTTAGTAGTTCTTACACTGCCCCGGTAGCCAGATGAAAGAAACCACAAAAGTGGTTCTACCTGCTTTCTGGGATGAGATGGGGAACCGCTGACTTTTGGAGTCGGCTGGTGACAAAATGTTCCAAACACACCCCATGCACAACTCCCCCGGGGAAGGTGCCAGAAAGGAGTTCTATTGGTAGTTCTTACACTGCCCCGGAAGCCTGCTGAAAGACACCACAAAAGTGGTTTTACCTGCTTTTTGCCTGAGATGGGGAATCGCTGACTTTTGGACTCGGCTGGTTAGAAATTGTTCCAAAGACACCCCATGCTCAAGTCCACCGGGAAAGGTGTCAGAAAGGAGTTCTCTTGGTAGTTCTTACACTGCCCCGGAAGCCTGCTGAAAGACACCACAAAAGTGGTTCTACCTGCTTTCTGGGCTGAGATGGGGAATCGCTGGCTTTTGGACTCGGCTGGTTAGAAATTGTTCCAAAGACACCCCATGCACAACTCCACCGGGAAAGGTGCCAGCAAGGAGTTCTGTTGGTAGTTCTTACACTGCCCAGGAAGCCTGCTGAAAGACACCACAAAAGTGGTTCTACCTGCTTTCTGGGCTGAGATGGGGAATTGCTGACTTTTGGAGTCGGCTGGTGACAAAATGTTCCAAAAACACTCCATGCACAACTCCCCCGGGGAAGGTGCCAGAAAGGAGTTCTATTGGTAGTTCTTACACTGCCCCGGAAGCCTGCTGAAAGACACCACAAAAGTGGTTCTACCTGCTTTCTGGGATGAGATGGGGAACCTCTGACTTTGGAGTCGGCTGGTGACAAAATTTTTGAAACACACCCCATGCACAACTCCCCCGGGGAAGGTGCCAGAAAGGAGTTCTGTTGCTTGTTCTTACACTGCCCCGGTAGCCAGATGAAAGACACCACAAAAGTGGTTTTACCTGCTTTTTGCCTGAGATGGGGAATCGCTGACTTTTGGACTCGGCTGGTTAGAAATTGTTCCAAAGACACCCCATGCTCAAGTTCACCGGGAAAGGTGTCAGAAAGGAGTTCTGTTGGTAGTTCTTACACTGCCCCGGAAGCCTGCTGAAAGACACCACAAAAGTGGTTCTACCTGTTTTCTGGGCTGAGATGGGGAATCGCTGACTTTTGGACTCGGCTGGTGACAAAATGTTGCAAACACACCCCATGCACAACTCCCCCGGGGAAGGTGCCAGAAAGGAGTTCTGTTAGTAGTTCTTACACTGCCCCGGTAGCCAGCTGAAAGACACCACAAAAGTGGTTCTACCTGCTTTCTGGGCTGAGATGGGTAACCGCTGACTTTTGGACTCGGCTGGTTAGAAATTGTTCCAAAGACCCTCCATGCACAACTCCACCGGGGAAGGTGCCAGCTAGGAGTTCTCTTGGTAGTTCTTACACTGCCCCGAAAGCCTGCTGAAAGACACCACAAAAGTGGTTCTAACTGCTTTCTGGGATGAGATGGGGAACCGTTGACTTTTGGAGTCGGCTGGTGACAAAATTTTCGAAACACACCCCATGCACAACTCCCCCGGGGAATCTGCCGGAAAGGAGTTCTGTTGCTTGTTCTTACACTGCCCCGGAAGCCTGCTGAAAGACACCACAAAAGTGGTTCTACCTGCTTTCTGGACTGAGATGGGGAATTGCTGACTTTTGGAGTCGGCTGGTGACAAAATTTTCGAAATACACCCCATGCACAACTCCACCGGGGATGGTGTCAGCAAGTTCTGTTGCTTGTTCTTACACGGCCCCGGTAGCCAGCTGAAAGAAACCACAAAAGTGGTTCTCCCTGCTTTCTGGGCTGAGATGGGGAATCGCTGACTTTTGGAGTCGGCTGGTGACAAAATGTTCCAAACACACCCCATGCACAACTCCCCCGGGGAAGGTGCCAGAAAGGAGTTCTGTTGGTAGTTCTTACACTGCCCCGGTAGCCAGCTGAAAGACACCACAAAAGTGGTTCTACCTGCTTTCTGGACTGAGATGGGGAATTGCTGACTTTTGGACTCGGCTGGTGACAAAATGTTCCAAACACACCCCATGCACAACTCCACCGGGGAAGGTGCCAGAAAGGAGTTCTGTTGCTTGTTCTTACACTGCCCCGGTAGCCAGATGAAAGAAACCACAAAAGTGGTTCTACCTGCTTTCTGGACTGAGATGGGGAATCGCTGACTTTTGGACTCGGCTGGTTAGAAATTGTTCCAAAGACACCCCATGCTCAAGTCCACCGGGAAAGGTGTCGTAAAGGAGTTCTGTTGGTAGTTCTTACACGGCCCCGGTAGCCAGCTGAAAGACACCACAAAAGTGGTTCTACCTGCTTTCTGGGCTGAGATGGGGAATCGCTGACTTTTGGAGTCGGCTGCTGACAAAATGTTCCAAACACACCCCATGCACAACTCCCCCGGGGAAGGTGCCAGAAAGGAGTTCTGTTGGTAGTTCTTACACTGCCCCGGTAGCCAGCTGAAAGACACCACAAAAGTGGTTCTACCTGCTTTCTGGACTGAGATAGGGAATTGCTGACTTTTCGACTCGGCTGGTGACAAAATGTTCCAAAAACACTCCATGCACAACTCCCCCGGGGAAGGTGCCAGAAAGGAGTTCTGTTGCTTGTTCTTACACTGCCCCGGTAGCCTGCTGAAAGACACCACAAAAGTGGTTCTACCTGCTTTCTGGGCTGAGATGGGGAATCGCTGACTTTTGGACTCGGCTGGTTAGAAATTGTTCCAAAGACACTCCATGCACAACTCCACCGGGGAAGGTGCCAGAAAGGAGTTCTATTGGTAGTTCTTACACTGCCCCGGAAGCCTGCTGAAAGACACCACAAAAGTGGTTCTACCTGCTTTCTGGGATGAGATGGGGAACCTCTGACTTTGGAGTCGGCTGGTGACAAAATGTTGCAAACACACCCCATGCACAACTCCCCCGGGGAAGGTGCCAGAAAGGAGTTCTGTTGGTAGTTCTTACACTGCCCCGGTAGCCAGCTGAAAGACACCACAAAAGTGGTTCTACCTGCTTTCTGGACTGAGATAGGGAATTGCTGACTTTTGGAGTCGGCTGGTGACAAAATGTTCCAAAAACACTCCATGCACAACTCCCCCGGGGAAGGTGCCAGAAAGGAGTTCTGTTGCTTGTTCTTACACTGTCCCGGTAGCCAGCTGAAAGACACCACAAAAGTGGTTCTACCTGCTTTCTGGGCTGAGATGGGGAATCGCTGACTTTTGGACTCGGCTGGTTAGAAATTGTTCCAAAGACACCCCATGCTCAAGTTCACCGGGAAAGGTGCCAGCAAGGAGTTCTGTTGGTAGTTCTTACACTGCCCAGGAAGCCTGCTGAAAGACACCACAAAAGTGGTTCTACCTGCTTTCTGGGCTGAGATGGGGAATTGCTGACTTTTGGAGTCGTCTGCTGACAAAATGTTCCAAACACACCCCATGCACAACTCCACCGGGGAAGGTGCCAGAAAGGAGTTCTGTTGGTAGTTCTTACACTGCCCCGGTAGCCAGCTGAAAGACACCACAAAAGTGGTTCTACCTGCTTTCTGGACTGAGATAGGGAATTGCTGACTTTTCGACTCGGCTGGTGACAAAATGTTCCAAAAACACTCCATGCACAACTCCCCCGGGGAAGGTGCCAGAAAGGAGTTCTGTTGCTTGTTCTTACACTGCCCCGGTAGCCTGCTGAAAGACACCACAAAAGTGGTTCTACCTGCTTTCTGGGCTGAGATGGGGAATCGCTGACTTTTGGACTCGGCTGGTTAGAAATTGTTCCAAAAACACTCCATGCACAACTCCACCGGGGAAGGTGCCAGAAAGGAGTTCTATTGGTAGTTCTTACACTGCCCCGGAAGCCTGCTGAAAGACACCACAAAAGTGGTTCTACCTGCTTTCTGGGATGAGATGGGGAACCTCTGACTTTGGAGTCGGCTGGTGACAAAATGTTGCAAACACACCCCATGCACAACTCCCCCGGGGAAGTTGCCAGCAAGGAGTTCTCTTGGTAGTTCTTACACTGCCCCGGTAGCCAGATGAAAGAAACCACAAAAGTGGTTCTACCTGCTTTCTGGGATGAGATGGGGAACCGCTGACTTTTGGAGTCGGCTGGTGACAAAATTTTTGAAACACACCCCATGCACAACTCCCCCGGGGAAGGTGCCAGAAAGGAGTTCTGTTGCTTGTTCTTACACTGCCCCGGTAGCCAGATGAAAGACACCACAAAAGTGGTTTTACCTGCTTTTTGCCTGAGATGGGGAATCGCTGACTTTTGGACTCGGCTGGTTAGAAATTGTTCCAAAGACACCCCATCCTCAAGTTCACCGGGAAAGGTGTCAGAAAGGAGTTCTGTTGGTAGTTCTTACACTGCCCCGGAAGCCTGCTGAAAGACACCACAAAAGTGGTTCTACCTGCTTTCTGGGCTGAGATGGGGAATCGCTGACTTTTGGAGTCGGCTGGTGACAAAATGTTGCAAACACACCCCATGCACAACTCCCCCGGGGAAGGTGCCAGAAAGGAGTTCTGTTAGTAGTTCTTACACTGCCCCGGTAGCCAGCTGAAAGACACCACAAAAGTGGTTCTACCTGCTTTCTGGGCTGAGATGGGTAACCGCTGACTTTTGGACTCGGCTGGTTAGAAATTGTTCCAAAGACCCTCCATGCACAACTCCACCGGGGAAGGTGCCAGCTAGGAGTTCTCTTGGTAGTTCTTACACTGCCCCGAAAGCCTGCTGAAAGACACCACAAAAGTGGTTCTAACTGCTTTCTGGGATGAGATGGTGAACCGTTGACTTTTGGAGTCGGCTGGTGACAAAATTTTCGAAACACACCCCATGCACAACTCCCCCGGGGAATCTGCCGGAAAGGAGTTCTGTTGCTTGTTCTTACACTGCCCCGGAAGCCTGCTGAAAGACACCACAAAAGTGGTTCTACCTGCTTTCTGGACTGAGATGGGGAATTGCTGACTTTTGGACTCGGCTGGTGACAAAATGTTCCAAACACACCCCATGCACAACTCCACCGGGGAAGGTGCCAGAAAGGAGTTCTCTTGCTTGTTCTTACACTGCCCCGGTAGCCAGCTGGAAGACACCACAAAAGTGGTTCTACCTGCTTTCTGGGCTTAGATGGGGAATTGCTGACTTTTGGAGTCGGCTGGTGACAAAATTTTCGAAATACACCCCATGCACAACTCCACCGGGGATGGTGTCAGCAAGTTCTGTTGCTTGTTCTTACACGGCCCCGGTAGCCAGCTGAAGACACCACAAAAGTGGTTCTACCTGCTTTCTGGGCTGAGATGGGGAATCGCTGACTTTTGGAGTCGGCTGGTGACAAAATGTTGCAAACACACCCCATGCACAACTCCCCCGGGGAAGGTGCCAGAAAGGAGTTCTGTTAGTAGTTCTTACACTGCCCCGGTAGCCAGCTGAAAGACACCACAAAAGTGGTTCTACCTGCTTTCTGGGCTGAGATGGGTAACCGCTGACTTTTGGACTCGGCTGGTTAGAAATTGTTCCAAAGACCCTCCATGCACAACTCCACCGGGGAAGGTGCCAGCTAGGAGTTCTCTTGGTAGTTCTTACACTGCCCCGAAAGCCTGCTGAAAGACACCACAAAAGTGGTTCTAACTGCTTTCTGGGATGAGATGGGGAACCGTTGACTTTTGGAGTCGGCTGGTGACAAAATTTTCGAAACACACCCCATGCACAACTCCCCCGGGGAATCTGCCGGAAAGGAGTTCTGTTGCTTGTTCTTACACTGCCCCGGAAGCCTGCTGAAAGACACCACAAAAGTGGTTCTACCTGCTTTCTGGACTGAGATGGGGAATTGCTGACTTTTGGACTCGGCTGGTGACAAAATGTTCCAAACACACCCCATGCACAACTCCACCGGGGAAGGTGCCAGAAAGGAGTTCTGTTGCTTGTTCTTACACTGCCCCGGTAGCCAGCTGGAAGACACCACAAAAGTGGTTCTACCTGCTTTCTGGGCTTAGATGGGGAATTGCTGACTTTTGGAGTCGGCTGGTGACAAAATTTTCGAAATACACCCCATGCACAACTCCACCGGGGATGGTGTCAGCAAGTTCTGTTGCTTGTTCTTACACGGCCCCGGTAGCCAGCTGAAGACACCACAAAAGTGGTTCTACCTGCTTTCTGGGCTGAGATGGGGAATCGCTGACTTTTGGAGTCGGCTGGTGACAAAATTTTCGAAACACACCCCATGCACAACTGCACCGGGGAAGGTGCCAGAAAGGAGTTCTGTTGGTAGTTCTTACACTGCCCCGGTAGCCAGCTGAAAGACACCACAAAAGTGGTTCTACCTGCTTTCTGGACTGAGATGGGGAATTGCTGACTTTTGGACTCGGCTGGTGACAAAATGTTCCAAACACACCCCATGCACAACTCCACCGGGGAAGGTGCCAGAAAGGAGTTCTGTTGCTTGTTCTTACACTGCCCCGGTAGCCAGATGAAAGAAACCACAAAAGTGGTTCTACCTGCTTTCTGGACTGAGATGGGGAATCGCTGACTTTTGGACTCGGCTGGTTAGAAATTGTTCCAAAGACACCCCATGCTCAAGTCCACCGGGAAAGGTGTCGTAAAGGAGTTCTGTTGGTAGTTCTTACACGGCCCCGGTAGCCAGCTGAAAGACACCACAAAAGTGGTTCTACCTGCTTTCTGGGCTGAGATGGGGAATCGCTGACTTTTGGACTCGGCTGGTGACAAAATGTTCCAAACACACCCCATGCACAACTCCCCCGGGGAAGGTGCCAGAAAGGAGTTCTGTTGGTAGTTCTTACACTGCCCCGGTAGCCAGCTGAAAGACACCACAAAAGTGGTTCTACCTGCTTTCTGGACTGAGATAGGGAATTGCTGACTTTTCGACTCGGCTGGTGACAAAATGTTCCAAAAACACTCCATGCACAACTCCCCCGGGGAAGGTGCCAGAAAGGAGTTCTGTTGCTTGTTCTTACACTGCCCCGGTAGCCTGCTGAAAGACACCACAAAAGTGGTTCTACCTGCTTTCTGGGCTGAGATGGGGAATCGCTGACTTTTGGACTCGGCTGGTTAGAAATTGTTCCAAAGACACTCCATGCACAACTCCACCGGGGAAGGTGCCAGAAAGGAGTTCTATTGGTAGTTCTTACACTGCCCCGGAAGCCTGCTGAAAGACACCACAAAAGTGGTTCTACCTGCTTTCTGGGATGAGATGGGGAATCGCTGACTTTGGAGTCGGCTGGTGACAAAATGTTGCAAACACACCCCATGCACAACTCCCCCGGGGAAGGTGCCAGAAAGGAGTTCTGTTGGTAGTTCTTACACTGCCCCGGTAGCCAGCTGAAAGACACCACAAAAGTGGTTCTACCTGCTTTCTGGACTGAGATAGGGAATTGCTGACTTTTCGACTCGGCTGGTGACAAAATGTTCCAAAAACACTCCATGCACAACTCCCCCGGGGAAGGTGCCAGAAAGGAGTTCTGTTGCTTGTTCTTACACTGTCCCGGTAGCCAGCTGAAAGACACCACAAAAGTGGTTCTACCTGCTTTCTGGGCTGAGATGGGGAATCGCTGACTTTTGGACTCGGCTGGTTAGAAATTGTTCCAAAGACACCCCATGCACAACTCCCCCGGGGAAGGTGCCAGAAAGGAGTTCTGTTGGTAGTTCTTACACTGCCCCGGTAGCCAGATGAAAGAAACCACAAAAGTGGTTCTACCTGCTTTCTGGGATGAGATGGGGAATCGCTGACTTTTGGACTCGGCTGGTTAGAAATGTTCCAAAAACACTCCATGCACAACTCCCCCGGGAAACGTGTCAGAAAGGAGTTCTGTTAGTAGTTCTTACACTGCCCCGGTAGCCAGATGAAAGAAACCACAAAAGTGGTTCTACCTGCTTTCTGGGATGAGATGGGGAACCGCTGACTTTTGGAGTCGGCTGGTGACAAAATGTTCCAAAAACACCCCATGCACAACTCCCCCGGGGAAGGTGCCAGAAAGGAGTTCTATTGGTAGTTCTTACACTGCCCCGGAAGCCTGCTGAAAGACACCACAAAAGTGGTTTTACCTGCTTTTTGCCTGAGATAGGGAATCGCTGACTTTTGGACTCGGCTGGTTAGAAATTGTTCCAAAGACACCCCATGCTCAAGTCCACCGGGAAAGGTGTCAGAAAGGAGTTCTCTTGGTAGTTCTTACACTGCCCCGGAAGCCTGCTGAAAGACACCACAAAAGTGGTTCTACCTGCTTTCTGGGCTGAGATGGGGAATCGCTGGCTTTTGGACTTGGCTGGTTAGAAATTGTTCCAAAGACACCCCATGCACAACTCCACCGGGAAAGGTGCCAGAAAGGAGTTCTGTTGGTAGTTCTTACACTGCCCAGGAAGCCTGCTGAAAGACACCACAAAAGTGGTTCTACCTGCTTTCTGGGCTGAGATGGGGAATTGCTGACTTTTGGAGTCGGCTGGTGACAAAATGTTCCAAACACACCCCATGCACAACTCCCCAGGGGAAGGTGCCAGAAAGGAGTTCTGTTGGTAGTTCTTACACTGCCCCAGTAGCCAGCTGAAAGAAACCACAAAAGTGGTTCTCCCTGCTTTCTGGGCTGAGATGGGGAATCGCTGACTTTTGGAGTCGGCTGGTGACAAAATGTTCCAAACACACCCCATGCACAACTCCCCCGGGGAAGGTGCCAGAAAGGAGTTCTGTTGGTAGTTCTTACACTGCCCCGGTAGCCAGATGAAAGAAACCACAAAAGTGGTTCTACCTGCTTTCTGGGATGAGATGGGGAACCGCTGACTTTTGGAGTCGGCTGGTGACAAAATTTTTGAAACACACCCCATGCACAACTCCACCGGGGAAGGTGCCAGAAAGGAGTTCTGTTGCTTGTTCTTACACTGCCCCGGTAGCCAGATGAAAGACACCACAAAAGTGGTTTTACCTGCTTTTTGCCTGAGATGGGGAATCGCTGACTTTTGGACTCGGCTGGTTAGAAATTGTTCCAAAGACACCCCATCCTCAAGTTCACCGGGAAAGGTGTCAGAAAGGAGTTCTGTTGGTAGTTCTTACACTGCCCCGGAAGCCTGCTGAAAGACACCACAAAAGTGGTTCTACCTGCTTTCTGGGCTGAGATGGGGAATCGCTGACTTTTGGAGTCGGCTGGTGACAAAATGTTGCAAACACACCCCATGCACAACTCCCCCGGGGAAGGTGCCAGAAAGGAGTTCTGTTAGTAGTTCTTACACTGCCCCGGTAGCCAGCTGAAAGACACCACAAAAGTGGTTCTACCTGCTTTCTGGGCTGAGATGGGTAACCGCTGACTTTTGGACTCGGCTGGTTAGAAATTGTTCCAAAGACCCTCCATGCACAACTCCACCGGGGAAGGTGCCAGCTAGGAGTTCTCTTGGTAGTTCTTACACTGCCCCGAAAGCCTGCTGAAAGACACCACAAAAGTGGTTCTAACTGCTTTCTGGGATGAGATGGTGAACCGTTGACTTTTGGAGTCGGCTGGTGACAAAATTTTCGAAACACACCCCATGCACAACTCCCCCGGGGAATCTGCCGGAAAGGAGTTCTGTTGCTTGTTCTTACACTGCCCCGGAAGCCTGCTGAAAGACACCACAAAAGTGGTTCTACCTGCTTTCTGGACTGAGATGGGGAATTGCTGACTTTTGGACTCGGCTGGTGACAAAATGTTCCAAACACACCCCATGCACAACTCCACCGGGGAAGGTGCCAGAAAGGAGTTCTCTTGCTTGTTCTTACACTGCCCCGGTAGCCAGCTGGAAGACACCACAAAAGTGGTTCTACCTGCTTTCTGGGCTTAGATGGGGAATTGCTGACTTTTGGAGTCGGCTGGTGACAAAATTTTCGAAATACACCCCATGCACAACTCCACCGGGGATGGTGTCAGCAAGTTCTGTTGCTTGTTCTTACACGGCCCCGGTAGCCAGCTGAAGACACCACAAAAGTGGTTCTACCTGCTTTCTGGGCTGAGATGGGGAATCGCTGACTTTTGGAGTCGGCTGCTGACAAAATGTTCCAAACACACCCCATGCACAACTCCCCCGGGGAAGGTGCCAGAAAGGAGTTCTGTTGGTAGTTCTTACACTGCCCCGGTAGCCAGCTGAAAGACACCACAAAAGTGGTTCTACCTGCTTTCTGGACTGAGATAGGGAATTGCTGACTTTTCGACTCGGCTGGTGACAAAATGTTCCAAAAACACTCCATGCACAACTCCCCCGGGGAAGGTGCCAGAAAGGAGTTCTGTTGCTTGTTCTTACACTGCCCCGGTAGCCTGCTGAAAGACACCACAAAAGTGGTTCTACCTGCTTTCTGGGCTGAGATGGGGAATCGCTGACTTTTGGACTCGGCTGGTTAGAAATTGTTCCAAAGACACTCCATGCACAACTCCACCGGGGAAGGTGCCAGAAAGGAGTTCTATTGGTAGTTCTTACACTGCCCCGGAAGCCTGCTGAAAGACACCACAAAAGTGGTTCTACCTGCTTTCTGGGATGAGATGGGGAATCGCTGACTTTGGAGTCGGCTGGTGACAAAATGTTGCAAACACACCCCATGCACAACTCCCCCGGGGAAGGTGCCAGAAAGGAGTTCTGTTGGTAGTTCTTACACTGCCCCGGTAGCCAGCTGAAAGACACCACAAAAGTGGTTCTACCTGCTTTCTGGACTGAGATAGGGAATTGCTGACTTTTCGACTCGGCTGGTGACAAAATGTTCCAAAAACACTCCATGCACAACTCCCCCGGGGAAGGTGCCAGAAAGGAGTTCTGTTGCTTGTTCTTACACTGTCCCGGTAGCCAGCTGAAAGACACCACAAAAGTGGTTCTACCTGCTTTCTGGGCTGAGATGGGGAATCGCTGACTTTTGGACTCGGCTGGTTAGAAATTGTTCCAAAGACACCCCATGCTCAAGTTCACCGGGAAAGGTGTCAGAAAGGAGTTCTGTTGGTAGTTCTTACACTGCCCCGGAATCCTGCTGAAAGACACCACAAAAGTGGTTCTACCTGCTTTCTGGGCTGAGATGGGGAATCGCTGGCTTTTGGACTCGGCTGGTTAGAAATTGTTCCAAAGACACCCCATGCACAACTCCACCGGGAAAGGTGCCAGCAAGGAGTTCTGTTGGTAGTTCTTACACTGCCCAGGAAGCCTGCTGAAAGACACCACAAAAGTGGTTCTACCTGCTTTCTGGGCTGAGATGGGGAATTGCTGACTTTT
Source organism: Falco punctatus (assembly GCF_963210335.1). NCBI lineage: Eukaryota > Metazoa > Chordata > Aves > Falconiformes > Falconidae > Falco > Falco punctatus. The sequence goes on along the minus strand of NW_027660146.1, from coordinate 1,140,892 downwards.
GGAGTCGTCTGCTGACAAAATGTTCCAAACACACCCCATGCACAACTCCACCGGGGAAGGTGCCAGAAAGGAGTTCTGTTGCTTGTTCTTACACTGCCCCGGTAGCCAGCTGAAACACACCACAAAAGTGGTTCTACCTGCTTTTTGGGCTGAGATGTGGAATCGCTGACTTTTGGACTCGGCTGGTTAGAAATGTTCCAAAAACACTCCATGCACAACTCCACCGGGAAAGGTGCCAGAAAGGAGTTATGTTTGTAGTTCTTACACTGCCCCGGTAGCCAGAAGAAAGAGACCACAAAAGTGGTTCTACCTGCTTTCTGGACTGAGATGGGGAATTGCTGACTTTTGGACTCGGCTGGTGACAAAATGTTCCAAACACACCCCATGCACAACTCCACCGGGGAAGGTGCCAGAAAGGAGTTCTCTTGGTAGTTCTTACACTGCCCCGGTAGCCAGCTGGAAGACACCACAAAAGTGGTTTTACCTGCTTTCTGGGATGAGATGGGGAACCTCTTACTTTGGAGTCGGCTGGTGACAAAATGTTGCAAACACACCCCATGCACAACTCCCCCGGGGAAGGTGCCAGAAAGGAGTTCTGTTGGTAGTTCTTACACTGCCCCGGTAGCCAGATGAAAGAAACCACAAAAGTGGTTCTACCTGCTTTCTGGGATGAGATGGGGAATCGCTGACTTTTGGACTCGGCTGGTTAGAAATGTTCCAAAAACACTCCATGCACAACTCCCCCGGGAAACGTGTCAGAAAGGAGTTCTGTTAGTAGTTCTTACACTGCCCCGGTAGCCAGATGAAAGAAACCACAAAAGTGGTTCTACCTGCTTTCTGGGCTGAGATGGGGAATCGCTGGCTTTTGGACTCGGCTGGTTAGAAATTGTTCCAAAGACACCCCATGCACAACTCCACCGGGAAAGGTGCCAGAAAGGAGTTCTGTTGGTAGTTCTTACACTGCCCAGGAAGCCTGCTGAAAGACACCACAAAAGTGGTTCTACCTGCTTTCTGGGCTGAGATGGGGAATCGCTGACTTTTGGACTCGGCTGGTTAGAAATTGTTCCAAAGACACTCCATGCACAACTCCACCGGGGAAGGTGCCAGAAAGGAGTTCTATTGGTAGTTCTTACACTGCCCCGGTAGCCAGCTGAAACACACCACAAAAGTGGTTCTCCCTGCTTTCTGGGCTGAGATGGGGAATCGCTGACTTTTGGAGTCGGCTGGTGACAAAATGTTCCAAACACACCCCATGCACAACTCCCCCGGGGAAGGTGCCAGAAAGGAGTTCTGTTGGTAGTTCTTACACTGCCCCGGTAGCCAGCTGAAAGACACCACAAAAGTGGTTCTACCTGCTTTCTGGACTGAGATGGGGAATTGCTGACTTTTGGAGTCGGCTGGTGACAAAATGTTCCAAACACACCCCATGCACAACTCCACCGGGGAAGGTGCCAGAAAGGAGTTCTGTTGCTTGTTCTTACACTGCCCCGGTAGCCAGCTGAAACACACCACAAAAGTGGTTCTACCTGCTTTTTGGGCTGAGATGTGGAATCGCTGATTTTTGGACTCGGCTGGTTAGAAATGTTCCAAAAACACTCCATGCACAACTCCACCGGGAAAGGTGCCAGAAAGGAGTTCTGTTGGTAGTTCTTACACTGCCCCGAAAGCCTGCTGAAAGACACCACAAAAGTGGTTCTAACTGCTTTCTGGGATGAGATGGGGAACCGTTGACTTTTGGAGTCGGCTGGTGACAAAATTTTCGAAACACACCCCATGCACAACTCCCCCGGGGAATCTGCCGGAAAGGAGTTCTGTTGCTGGTTCTTACACTGCCCCGGTAGCCAGCTGAAAGACACCACAAAAGTGGTTCTACCTGCTTTTTGGGCTGAGATGGGGAATCGCTGACTTTTGGACTCGGCTGGTGACAAAATGTTCCAAACACACCCCATGCACAACTCCACCGGGGAAGGTGCCAGAAAGGAGTTCTGTTGCTTGTTCTTACACTGCCCCGGTAGCCAGCTGGAAGACACCACAAAAGTGGTTCTACCTGCTTTCTGGGCTGAGATGGGGAATTGCTGACTTTTGGAGTCGGCTGGTGACAAAATTTTCGAAATACACCCCATGCACAACTCCACCGGGGATGGTGTCAGCAAGTTCTGTTGCTTGTTCTTACACGGCCCCGGTAGCCAGCTGAAGACACCACAAAAGTGGTTCTACCTGCTTTCTGGGCTGAGATGGGGAATCGCTGACTTTTGGAGTCGGCTGGTGACAAAATTTTCGAAACACACCCCATGCACAACTGCACCGGGGAAGGTGCCAGAAAGGAGTTCTGTTGGTAGTTCTTACACTGCCCCGGTAGCCAGCTGAAAGACACCACAAAAGTGGTTCTACCTGCTTTCTGGACTGAGATGGGGAATTGCTGACTTTTGGACTCGGCTGGTGACAAAATGTTCCAAACACACCCCATGCACAACTCCACCGGGGAAGGTGCCAGAAAGGAGTTCTGTTGCTTGTTCTTACACTGCCCCGGTAGCCAGATGAAAGAAACCACAAAAGTGGTTCTACCTGCTTTCTGGACTGAGATGGGGAATCGCTGACTTTTGGACTCGGCTGGTTAGAAATTGTTCCAAAGACACCCCATGCTCAAGTCCACCGGGAAAGGTGTCAGAAAGGAGTTCTGTTGGTAGTTCTTACACGGCCCCGGTAGCCAGCTGAAAGACACCACAAAAGTGGTTCTACCTGCTTTCTGGGCTGAGATGGGGAATCGCTGACTTTTGGAGTCGGCTGCTGACAAAATGTTCCAAACACACCCCATGCACAACTCCCCCGGGGAAGGTGCCAGAAAGGAGTTCTGTTGGTAGTTCTTACACTGCCCCGGTAGCCAGCTGAAAGACACCACAAAAGTGGTTCTACCTGCTTTCTGGACTGAGATAGGGAATTGCTGACTTTTCGACTCGGCTGGTGACAAAATGTTCCAAAAACACTCCATGCACAACTCCCCCGGGGAAGGTGCCAGAAAGGAGTTCTCTTGGTAGTTCTTACACTGCCCCGGTAGCCTGCTGAAAGACACCACAAAAGTGGTTCTACCTGCTTTCTGGGCTGAGATGGGGAATCGCTGACTTTTGGACTCGGCTGGTTAGAAATTGTTCCAAAGACACTCCATGCACAACTCCCCCGGGGAAGGTGCCAGAAAGGAGTTCTGTTGCTTGTTCTTACACTGTCCCGGTAGCCAGCTGAAAGACACCACAAAAGTGGTTCTACCTGCTTTCTGGGCTGAGATGGGGAATCGCTGACTTTTGGACTCGGCTGGTTAGAAATTGTTCCAAAGACACCCCATGCTCAAGTTCACCGGGAAAGGTGCCAGCAAGGAGTTCTGTTGGTAGTTCTTACACTGCCCAGGAAGCCTGCTGAAAGACACCACAAAAGTGGTTCTACCTGCTTTCTGGGCTGAGATGGGGAATTGCTGACTTTTGGAGTCGTCTGCTGACAAAATGTTCCAAACACACCCCATGCACAACTCCCCCGGGGAAGGTGCCAGAAAGGAGTTCTGTTGGTAGTTCTTACACTGCCCCGGTAGCCAGCTGAAAGACACCACAAAAGTGGTTCTACCTGCTTTCTGGACTGAGATAGGGAATTGCTGACTTTTCGACTCGGCTGGTGACAAAATGTTCCAAAAACACTCCATGCACAACTCCCCCGGGGAAGGTGCCAGAAAGGAGTTCTGTTGCTTGTTCTTACACTGTCCCGGTAGCCAGCTGAAAGACACCACAAAAGTGGTTCTACCTGCTTTCTGGGCTGAGATGGGGAATCGCTGACTTTTGGACTCGGCTGGTTAGAAATTGTTCCAAAGACACCCCATGCTCAAGTTCACCGGGAAAGGTGTCAGAAAGGAGTTCTGTTGGTAGTTCTTACACTGCCCCAGAATCCTGCTGAAAGACACCACAAAAGTGGTTCTACCTGCTTTCTGGGCTGAGATGGGGAATCGCTGGCTTTTGGACTCGGCTGGTTAGAAATTGTTCCAAAGACACCCCATGCACAACTCCACCGGGAAAGGTGCCAGCAAGGAGTTCTGTTGGTAGTTCTTACACTGCCCAGGAAGCCTGCTGAAAGACACCACAAAAGTGGTTCTACCTGCTTTCTGGGCTGAGATGGGGAATTGCTGACTTTTGGAGTCGTCTGCTGACAAAATGTTCCAAACACACCCCATGCACAACTCCACCGGGGAAGGTGCCAGAAAGGAGTTCTGTTGCTTGTTCTTACACTGCCCCGGTAGCCAGCTGAAACACACCACAAAAGTGGTTCTACCTGCTTTTTGGGCTGAGATGTGGAATCGCTGATTTTTGGACTCGGCTGGTTAGAAATGTTCCAAAAACACTCCATGCACAACTCCACCGGGAAAGGTGCCAGAAAGGAGTTCTGTTTGTAGTTCTTACACTGCCCCGGTAGCCAGCTGAAAGACACCACAAAAGTGGTTCTACCTGCTTTCTGGGCTGAGATGGGTAACCGCTGACTTTTGGACTCGGCTGGTTAGAAATTGTTCCAAAGACACTCCATGCACAACTCCACCGGGGAAGGTGCCAGCTAGGAGTTCTCTTGGTAGTTCTTACACTGCCCCGAAAGCCTGCTGAAAGACACCACAAAAGTGGTTCTAACTGCTTTCTGGGATGAGATGGGGAACCGTTGACTTTTGGAGTCGGCTGGTGACAAAATTTTCGAAACACACCCCATGCACAACTCCCCCGGGGAATCTGCCGGAAAGGAGTTCTGTTGCTTGTTCTTACACTGCCCCGGTAGCCAGATGAAAGAAACCACAAAAGTGGTTCTACCTGCTTTCTGGGATGAGATGGGGAATCGCTGACTTTTGGACTCGGCTGGTTAGAAATGTTCCAAAAACACTCCATGCACAACTCCCCCGGGAAACGTGTCAGAAAGGAGTTCTGTTAGTAGTTCTTACACTGCCCCGGTAGCCAGATGAAAGAAACCACAAAAGTGGTTCTACCTGCTTTCTGGGATGAGATGGGGAACCGCTGACTTTTGGAGTCGGCTGGTGACAAAATGTTCCAAACACACCCCATGCACAACTCCCCCGGGGAAGGTGCCAGAAAGGAGTTCTATTGGTAGTTCTTACACTGCCCCGGAAGCCTGCTGAAAGACACCACAAAAGTGGTTTTACCTGCTTTTTGCCTGAGATGGGGAATCGCTGACTTTTGGACTCGGCTGGTTAGAAATTGTTCCAAAGACACCCCATGCTCAAGTCCACCGGGAAAGGTGTCAGAAAGGAGTTCTCTTGGTAGTTCTTACACTGCCCCGGAAGCCTGCTGAAAGACACCACAAAAGTGGTTCTACCTGCTTTCTGGGCTGAGATGGGGAATCGCTGGCTTTTGGACTCGGCTGGTTAGAAATTGTTCCAAAGACACCCCATGCACAACTCCACCGGGAAAGGTGCCAGAAAGGAGTTCTGTTGGTAGTTCTTACACTGCCCAGGAAGCCTGCTGAAAGACACCACAAAAGTGGTTCTACCTGCTTTCTGGGCTGAGATGGGGAATTGCTGACTTTTGGAGTCGGCTGGTGACAAAATTTTCGAAATACACCCCATGCACAACTCCACCGGGGATGGTGTCAGCAAGTTCTGTTGCTTGTTCTTACACGGCCCCGGTAGCCAGCTGAAAGAAACCACAAAAGTGGTTCTACCTGCTTTCTGGGATGAGATGGGGAATCGCTGACTTTTGGAGTCGGCTGGTGACAAAATGTTCCAAACACACCCCATGCACAACTCCCCCGGGGAAGGTGCCAGAAAGGAGTTCTGTTGGTAGTTCTTACACTGCCCCGGTAGCCAGCTGAAAGACACCACAAAAGTGGTTCTACCTGCTTTCTGGACTGAGATGGGGAATTGCTGACTTTTGGAGTCGGCTGGTGACAAAATGTTCCAAACACACCCCATGCACAACTCCACCGGGGAAGGTGCCAGAAAGGAGTTCTGTTGCTTGTTCTTACACTGCCCCGGTAGCCAGCTGAAACACACCACAAAAGTGGTTCTACCTGCTTTTTGGGCTGAGATGTGGAATCGTTGATTTTTGGACTCGGCTGGTTAGAAATGTTCCAAAAACACTCCATGCACAACTCCACCGGGAAAGGTGCCAGAAAGGAGTTCTGTTTGTAGTTCTTACACTGCCCCGGTAGCCAGGTGAAAGACACCACAAAAGTGGTTCTACCTGCTTTCTGGGCTGAGATGGGTAACCGCTGACTTTTGGACTCGGCTGGTTAGAAATTGTTCCAAAGACACTCCATGCACAACTCCACCGGGGAAGGTGCCAGCTAGGAGTTCTCTTGGTAGTTCTTACACTGCCCCGAAAGCCTGCTGAAAGACACCACAAAAGTGGTTCTAACTGCTTTCTGGGATGAGATGGGGAACCGTTGACTTTTGGAGTCGGCTGGTGACAAAATTTTCGAAACACACCCCATGCACAACTCCCCCGGGGAATCTGCCGGAAAGGAGTTCTGTTGCTGGTTCTTACACTGCCCCGGTAGCCTGCTGAAAGACACCACAAAAGTGGTTCTACCTGCTTTTTGGGCTGAGATGGGGAATCGCTGACTTTTGGACTCGGCTGGTGACAAAATGTTCCAAACACACCCCATGCACAACTCCACCGGGGAAGGTGCCAGAAAGGAGTTCTGTTGCTTGTTCTTACACTGCCCCGGTAGCCAGCTGGAAGACACCACAAAAGTGGTTCTACCTGCTTTCTGGGCTTAGATGGGGAATTGCTGACTTTTGGAGTCGGCTGGTGACAAAATTTTCGAAATACACCCCATGCACAACTCCACCGGGGATGGTGTCAGCAAGTTCTGTTGCTTGTTCTTACACGGCCCCGGTAGCCAGCTGAAGACACCACAAAAGTGGTTCTACCTGCTTTCTGGGCTGAGATGGGGAATCGCTGACTTTTGGAGTCGGCTGGTGACAAAATTTTCGAAACACACCCCATGCACAACTGCACCGGGGAAGGTGCCAGAAAGGAGTTCTGTTGGTAGTTCTTACACTGCCCCGGTAGCCAGCTGAAAGACACCACAAAAGTGGTTCTACCTGCTTTCTGGACTGAGATGGGGAATTGCTGACTTTTGGACTCGGCTGGTGACAAAATGTTCCAAACACACCCCATGCACACCTCCACCGGGGAAGGTGCCAGAAAGGAGTTCTGTTGCTTGTTCTTACACTGCCCCGGTAGCCAGATGAAAGAAACCACAAAAGTGGTTCTACCTGCTTTCTGGACTGAGATGGGGAATCGCTGACTTTTGGACTCGGCTGGTTAGAAATTGTTCCAAAGACACCCCATGCTCAAGTCCACCGGGAAAGGTGTCAGAAAGGAGTTCTGTTGGTAGTTCTTACACGGCCCCGGTAGCCAGCTGAAAGACACCACAAAAGTGGTTCTACCTGCTTTCTGGGCTGAGATGGGGAATCGCTGACTTTTGGAGTCGGCTGCTGACAAAATGTTCCAAACACACCCCATGCACAACTCCCCCGGGGAAGGTGCCAGAAAGGAGTTCTGTTGGTAGTTCTTACACTGCCCCGGTAGCCAGCTGAAAGACACCACAAAAGTGGTTCTACCTGCTTTCTGGACTGAGATAGGGAATTGCTGACTTTTCGACTCGGCTGGTGACAAAATGTTCCAAAAACACTCCATGCACAACTCCCCCGGGGAAGGTGCCAGAAAGGAGTTCTCTTGGTAGTTCTTACACTGCCCCGGTAGCCTGCTGAAAGACACCACAAAAGTGGTTCTACCTGCTTTCTGGGCTGAGATGGGGAATCGCTGACTTTTGGACTCGGCTGGTTAGAAATTGTTCCAAAGACACTCCATGCACAACTCCACCGGGGAAGGTGCCAGAAAGGAGTTCTATTGGTAGTTCTTACACTGCCCCGGAAGCCTGCTGAAAGACACCACAAAAGTGGTTCTAACTGCTTTCTGGGATGAGATGGGGAACCGTTGACTTTTGGAGTCGGCTGGTGACAAAATTTTCGAAACACACCCCATGCACAACTCCCCCGGGGAATCTGCCGGAAAGGAGTTCTGTTGCTGGTTCTTACACTGCCCCGGTAGCCAGCTGAAAGACACCACAAAAGTGGTTCTACCTGCTTTTTGGGCTGAGATGGGGAATCGCTGACTTTTGGACTCGGCTGGTGACAAAATGTTCCAAACACACCCCATGCACAACTCCCCCGGGGAAGGTGCCAGAAAGGAGTTCTGTTGGTAGTTCTTACACTGCCCCGGTAGCCAGCTGAAAGACACCACAAAAGTGGTTCTACCTGCTTTCTGGACTGAGATAGGGAATTGCTGACTTTTCGACTCGGCTGGTGACAAAATGTTCCAAAAACACTCCATGCACAACTCCCCCGGGGAAGGTGCCAGAAAGGAGTTCTGTTGCTTGTTCTTACACTGTCCCGGTAGCCAGCTGAAAGACACCACAAAAGTGGTTCTACCTGCTTTCTGGGCTGAGATGGGGAATCGCTGACTTTTGGACTCGGCTGGTTAGAAATTGTTCCAAAGACACCCCATGCTCAAGTTCACCGGGAAAGGTGTCAGAAAGGAGTTCTGTTGGTAGTTCTTACACTGCCCCGGAATCCTGCTGAAAGACACCACAAAAGTGGTTCTACCTGCTTTCTGGGCTGAGATGGGGAATCGCTGGCTTTTGGACTCGGCTGGTTAGAAATTGTTCCAAAGACACCCCATGCACAACTCCACCGGGAAAGGTGCCAGCAAGGAGTTCTGTTGGTAGTTCTTACACTGCCCAGGAAGCCTGCTGAAAGACACCACAAAAGTGGTTCTACCTGCTTTCTGGGCTGAGATGGGGAATTGCTGACTTTTGGAGTCGTCTGCTGACAAAATGTTCCAAACACACCCCATGCACAACTCCACCGGGGAAGGTGCCAGAAAGGAGTTCTGTTGCTTGTTCTTACACTGCCCCGGTAGCCAGCTGAAACACACCACAAAAGTGGTTCTACCTGCTTTTTGGGCTGAGATGTGGAATCGCTGATTTTTGGACTCGGCTGGTTAGAAATGTTCCAAAAACACTCCATGCACAACTCCACCGGGAAAGGTGCCAGAAAGGAGTTCTGTTTGTAGTTCTTACACTGCCCCGGTAGCCAGCTGAAAGACACCACAAAAGTGGTTCTACCTGCTTTCTGGACTGAGATGGGGAATTGCTGACTTTTGGACTCGGCTGGTGACAAAATGTTCCAAACACACCCCATGCACAACTCCACCGGGGAAGGTGCCAGAAAGGAGTTCTGTTGCTTGTTCTTACACTGCCCCGGTAGCCAGATGAAAGAAACCACAAAAGTGGTTCTACCTGCTTTCTGGGATGAGATGGGGAATCGCTGACTTTTGGACTCGGCTGGTTAGAAATGTTCCAAAAACACTCCATGCACAACTCCCCCGGGAAACGTGTCAGAAAGGAGTTCTGTTAGTAGTTCTTACACTGCCCCGGTAGCCAGATGAAAGAAACCACAAAAGTGGTTCTACCTGCTTTCTGGGATGAGATGGGGAACCGCTGACTTTTGGAGTCGGCTGGTGACAAAATGTTCCAAACACACCCCATGCACAACTCCCCCGGGGAAGGTGCCAGAAAGGAGTTCTATTGGTAGTTCTTACACTGCCCCGGAAGCCTGCTGAAAGACACCACAAAAGTGGTTTTACCTGCTTTTTGCCTGAGATGGGGAATCGCTGACTTTTGGACTCGGCTGGTTAGAAATTGTTCCAAAGACACCCCATGCTCAAGTCCACCGGGAAACGTGTCAGAAAGGAGTTCTGTTGGTAGTTCTTACACTGCCCCGGAAGCCTGCTGAAAGACACCACAAAAGTGGTTCTACCTGCTTTCTGGGCTGAGATGGGGAATCGCTGGCTTTTGGACTCGGCTGGTTAGAAATTGTTCCAAGGACACCCCATGCACAACTCCACCGGGAAAGGTGCCAGCAAGGAGTTCTGTTGGTAGTTCTTACACTGCCCAGGAAGCCTGCTGAAAGACACCACAAAAGTGGTTCTACCTGCTTTCTGGACTGAGATGGGGAATTGCTGACTTTTGGACTCGGCTGGTGACAAAATGTTCCAAACACACCCCATGCACAACTCCACCGGGGAAGGTGCCAGAAAGGAGTTCTGTTGCTTGTTCTTACACTGCCCCGGTAGCCAGATGAAAGAAACCACAAAAGTGGTTCTACCTGCTTTCTGGACTGAGATGGGGAATCGCTGACTTTTGGACTCGGCTGGTTAGAAATTGTTCCAAAGACACCCCATGCTCAAGTCCACCGGGAAAGGTGTCAGAAAGGAGTTCTGTTGGTAGTTCTTACACTGCCCCGGTAGCCAGCTGAAAGACACCACAAAAGTGGTTCTACCTGCTTTCTGGACTGAGATAGGGAATTGCTGACTTTTCGACTCGGCTGGTGACAAAATGTTCCAAAAACACTCCATGCACAACTCCCCCGGGGAAGGTGCCAGAAAGGAGTTCTGTTGCTTGTTCTTACACTGCCCCGGTAGCCTGCTGAAAGACACCACAAAAGTGGTTCTACCTGCTTTCTGGGCTGAGATGGGGAATCGCTGACTTTTGGACTCGGCTGGTTAGAAATTGTTCCAAAGACACTCCATGCACAACTCCACCGGGGAAGGTGCCAGAAAGGAGTTCTATTGGTAGTTCTTACACTGCCCCGGAAGCCTGCTGAAAGACACCACAAAAGTGGTTCTACCTGCTTTCTGGGATGAGATGGGGAACCTCTGACTTTGGAGTCGGCTGGTGACAAAATGTTGCAAACACACCCCATGCACAACTCCCCCGGGGAAGGTGCCAGCAAGGAGTTCTCTTGGTAGTTCTTACACTGCCCCGGTAGCCAGATGAAAGAAACCACAAAAGTGGTTCTACCTGCTTTCTGGGATGAGATGGGGAACCGCTGACTTTTGGAGTCGGCTGGTGACAAAATTTTTGAAACACACCCCATGCACAACTCCCCCGGGGAAGGTGCCAGAAAGGAGTTCTGTTGCTTGTTCTTACACTGCCCCGGTAGCCAGATGAAAGACACCACAAAAGTGGTTTTACCTGCTTTTTGCCTGAGATGGGGAATCGCTGACTTTTGGACTCGGCTGGTTAGAAATTGTTCCAAAGACACCCCATGCTCAAGTTCACCGGGAAAGGTGTCAGAAAGGAGTTCTCTTGGTAGTTCTTACACTGCCCCGGAAGCCTGCTGAAAGACACCACAAAAGTGGTTCTACCTGCTTTCTGGGCTGAGATGGGGAATTGCTGACTTTTGGAGTCGGCTGGTGACAAAATTTTCGAAATACACCCCATGCACAACTCCACCGGGGATGGTGTCAGCAAGTTCTGTTGCTTGTTCTTACACGGCCCCGGTAGCCAGATGAAAGAAACCACAAAAGTGGTTCTCCCTGCTTTCTGGGCTGAGATGGGGAATCGCTGACTTTTGGAGTCGGCTGGTGACAAAATGTTCCAAACACACCCCATGCACAACTCCCCCGGGGAAGGTGCCAGAAAGGAGTTCTGTTGGTAGTTCTTACACTGCCCCGGTAGCCAGCTGAAAGACACCACAAAAGTGGTTCTACCTGCTTTCTGGACTGAGATGGGGAATTGCTGACTTTTGGAGTCGGCTGGTGACAAAATGTTCCAAACACACCCCATGCACAACTCCACCGGGGAAGGTGCCAGAAAGGAGTTCTGTTGCTTGTTCTTACACTGCCCCGGTAGCCAGCTGAAACACACCACAAAAGTGGTTCTACCTGCTTTTTGGGCTGAGATGTGGAATCGCTGATTTTTGGACTCGGCTGGTTAGAAATGTTCCAAAAACACTCCATGCACAACTCCACCGGGGAAGGTGCCAGAAAGGAGTTCTGTTTGTAGTTCTTACACTGCCCCGGTAGCCAGCTGAAAGACACCACAAAAGTGGTTCTACCTGCTTTCTGGGCTGAGATGGGTAACCGCTGACTTTTGGACTCGGCTGGTTAGAAATTGTTCCAAAGACACTCCATGCACAACTCCACCGGGGAAGGTGCCAGCTAGGAGTTCTCTTGGTAGTTCTTACACTGCCCCGAAAGCCTGCTGAAAGACACCACAAAAGTGGTTCTAACTGCTTTCTGGGATGAGATGGGGAACCGTTGACTTTTGGAGTCGGCTGGTGACAAAATTTTCGAAACACACCCCATGCACAACTCCCCCGGGGAATCTGCCGGAAAGGAGTTCTGTTGCTGGTTCTTACACTGCCCCGGTAGCCAGCTGAAAGACACCACAAAAGTGGTTCTACCTGCTTTTTGGGCTGAGATGGGGAATCGCTGACTTTTGGACTCGGCTGGTGACAAAATGTTCCAAACACACCCCATGCACAACTCCACCGGGGAAGGTGCCAGAAAGGAGTTCTGTTGCTTGTTCTTACACTGCCCCGGTAGCCAGCTGGAAGACACCACAAAAGTGGTTCTACCTGCTTTCTGGGCTTAGATGGGGAATTGCTGACTTTTGGAGTCGGCTGGTGACAAAATTTTCGAAATACACCCCATGCACAACTCCACCGGGGATGGTGTCAGCAAGTTCTGTTGCTTGTTCTTACACGGCCCCGGTAGCCAGCTGAAGACACCACAAAAGTGGTTCTACCTGCTTTCTGGGCTGAGATGGGGAATCGCTGACTTTTGGAGTCGGCTGGTGACAAAATTTTCGAAACACACCCCATGCACAACTGCACCGGGGAAGGTGCCAGAAAGGAGTTCTGTTGGTAGTTCTTACACTGCCCCGGTAGCCAGCTGAAAGACACCACAAAAGTGGTTCTACCTGCTTTCTGGACTGAGATGGGGAATTGCTGACTTTTGGACTCGGCTGGTGACAAAATGTTCCAAACACACCCCATGCACAACTCCACCGGGGAAGGTGCCAGAAAGGAGTTCTGTTGCTTGTTCTTACACTGCCCCGGTAGCCAGATGAAAGAAACCACAAAAGTGGTTCTACCTGCTTTCTGGACTGAGATGGGGAATCGCTGACTTTTGGACTCGGCTGGTTAGAAATTGTTCCAAAGACACCCCATGCTCAAGTCCACCGGGAAAGGTGCCAGAAAGGAGTTCTGTTGGTAGTTCTTACACTGCCCCGGTAGCCAGCTGAAAGACACCACAAAAGTGGTTCTACCTGCTTTCTGGGCTGAGATGGGGAATCGCTGACTTTTGGAGTCGGCTGGTGACAAAATGTTCCAAACACACCCCATGCACAACTGCAACGGGAAAGGTGCCAGAAAGGAGTTCTGTTGGTAGTTCTTACACTGCCCCGGTAGCCAGCTGAAAGACACCACAAAAGTGGTTCTACCTGCTTTCTGGACTGAGATAGGGAATTGCTGACTTTTCGAATCGGCTGGTGACAAAATGTTCCAAAAACACTCCATGCACAACTCCCCCGGGGAAGGTGCCAGAAAGGAGTTCTGTTGCTTGTTCTTACACTGCCCCGGTAGCCTGCTGAAAGACACCACAAAAGTGGTTCTACCTGCTTTCTGGGCTGAGATGGGGAATCGCTGACTTTTGGACTCGGCTGGTTAGAAATTGTTCCAAAGACACTCCATGCACAACTCCACCGGGGAAGGTGCCAGAAAGGAGTTCTATTGGTAGTTCTTACACTGCCCCGGAAGCCTGCTGAAAGACACCACAAAAGTGGTTCTACCTGCTTTCTGGGATGAGATGGGGAACCTCTGACTTTGGAGTCGGCTGGTGACAAAATGTTGCAAACACACCCCATGCACAACTCCCCCGGGGAAGGTGCCAGAAAGGAGTTCTGTTGGTAGTTCTTACACTGCCCCGGTAGCCAGCTGAAAGACACCACAAAAGTGGTTCTACCTGCTTTCTGGACTGAGATAGGGAATTGCTGACTTTTCGACTCGGCTGGTGACAAAATGTTCCAAAAACACTCCATGCACAACTCCCCCGGGGAAGGTGCCAGAAAGGAGTTCTGTTGCTTGTTCTTACACTGTCCCGGTAGCCAGCTGAAAGACACCACAAAAGTGGTTCTACCTGCTTTCTGGGCTGAGATGGGGAATCGCTGACTTTTGGACTCGGCTGGTTAGAAATTGTTCCAAAGACACCCCATGCTCAAGTTCACCGGGAAAGGTGTCAGAAAGGAGTTCTGTTGGTAGTTCTTACACTGCCCCGGAATCCTGCTGAAAGACACCACAAAAGTGGTTCTACCTGCTTTCTGGGCTGAGATGGGGAATCGCTGGCTTTTGGACTCGGCTGGTTAGAAATTGTTCCAAAGACACCCCATGCACAACTCCACCGGGAAAGGTGACAGAAAGGAGTATTGTTGGTAGTTCTTACACTGCCCAGGAAGCCTGCTGAAAGACACCACAAAAGTGGTTCTACCTGCTTTCTGGGCTGAGATGGGGAATTGCTGACTTTTGGAGTCGTCTGCTGACAAAATGTTCCAAACACACCCCATGCACAACTCCACCGGGGAAGGTGCCAGAAAGGAGTTCTGTTGCTTGTTCTTACACTGCCCCGGTAGCCAGCTGAAAGACACCACAAAAGTGGTTCTACCTGCTTTCTGGGCTGAGATGGATAACCGCTGACTTTTGGACTCGGCTGGTTAGAAATTGTTCCAAAGACACTCCATGCACAACTCCACCGGGGAAGGTGCCAGCTAGGAGTTCTCTTGGTAGTTCTTACACTGCCCCGAAAGCCTGCTGAAAGACACCACAAAAGTGGTTCTAACTGCTTTCTGGGATGAGATGGGGAACCGTTGACTTTTGGAGTCGGCTGGTGACAAAATTTTCGAAACACACCCCATGCACAACTCCCCCGGGGAATCTGCCGGAAAGGAGTTCTGTTGCTTGTTCTTACACTGCCCCGGTAGCCAGCTGAAAGACACCACAAAAGTGGTTCTACCTGCTTTTTGGGCTGAGATGGGGAATCGCTGACTTTTGGACTCGGCTGGTGACAAAATGTTCCAAAAACACTCCATGCACACTCCCCCGGGAAAGGTGCCAGAAAGGAGTTCTGTTGGTAGTTCTTACACTGCCCCGGTAGCCAGCTGAAAGACACCACAAAAGTGGTTCTACCTGCTTTCTGGACTGAGATGGGGAATTGCTGACTTTTGGACTCGGCTGGTGACAAAATGTTCCAAACACACCCCATGCACAACTCCACCGGGGAAGGTGCCAGAAAGGAGTTCTCTTGGTAGTTCTTACACTGCCCCGGTAGCCAGCTGGAAGACACCACAAAAGTGGTTTTACCTGCTTTCTGGGATAAGATGGGGAACCTCTTACTTTGGAGTCGGCTGGTGACAAAATGTTGCAAACACACCCCATGCACAACTCCCCCGGGGAAGGTGCCAGAAAGGAGTTCTGTTGGTAGTTCTTACACTGCCCCGGTAGCCTGCTGAAAGACACCACAAAAGTGGTTCTACCTGCTTTCTGGGCTGAGATGGGGAATCGCTGACTTTTGGACTCGGCTGGTTAGAAATTGTTCCAAAGACACTCCATGCACAACTCCACCGGGGAAGGTGCCAGAAAGGAGTTCTATTGGTAGTTCTTACACTGCCCCGGAAGCCTGCTGAAAGACACCACAAAAGTGGTTCTAACTGCTTTCTGGGATGAGATGGGGAACCGTTGACTTTTGGAGTCGGCTGGTGACAAAATTTTCGAAACACACCCCATGCACAACTCCCCCGGGGAATCTGCCGGAAAGGAGTTCTGTTGCTGGTTCTTACACTGCCCCGGTAGCCAGCTGAAAGACACCACAAAAGTGGTTCTACCTGCTTTTTGGGCTGAGATGGGGAATCGCTGACTTTTGGACTCGGCTGGTGACAAAATGTTCCAAACACACCCCATGCACAACTCCCCCGGGGAAGGTGCCAGAAAGGAGTTCTGTTGGTAGTTCTTACACTGCCCCGGTAGCCAGCTGAAAGACACCACAAAAGTGGTTCTACCTGCTTTCTGGACTGAGATAGGGAATTGCTGACTTTTCGACTCGGCTGGTGACAAAATGTTCCAAAAACACTCCATGCACAACTCCCCCGGGGAAGGTGCCAGAAAGGAGTTCTGTTGCTTGTTCTTACACTGTCCCGGTAGCCAGCTGAAAGACACCACAAAAGTGGTTCTACCTGCTTTCTGGGCTGAGATGGGGAATCGCTGACTTTTGGACTCGGCTGGTTAGAAATTGTTCCAAAGACACCCCATGCTCAAGTTCACCGGGAAAGGTGTCAGAAAGGAGTTCTGTTGGTAGTTCTTACACTGCCCCGGAATCCTGCTGAAAGACACCACAAAAGTGGTTCTACCTGCTTTCTGGGCTGAGATGGGGAATCGCTGGCTTTTGGACTCGGCTGGTTAGAAATTGTTCCAAAGACACCCCATGCACAACTCCACCGGGAAAGGTGCCAGCAAGGAGTTCTGTTGGTAGTTCTTACACTGCCCAGGAAGCCTGCTGAAAGACACCACAAAAGTGGTTCTACCTGCTTTCTGGGCTGAGATGGGGAATTGCTGACTTTTGGAGTCGTCTGCTGACAAAATGTTCCAAACACACCCCATGCACAACTCCACCGGGGAAGGTGCCAGAAAGGAGTTCTGTTGCTTGTTCTTACACTGCCCCGGTAGCCAGCTGAAACACACCACAAAAGTGGTTCTACCTGCTTTTTGGGCTGAGATGTGGAATCGCTGATTTTTGGACTCGGCTGGTTAGAAATGTTCCAAAAACACTCCATGCACAACTCCACCGGGAAAGGTGCCAGAAAGGAGTTCTGTTTGTAGTTCTTACACTGCCCCGGTAGCCAGCTGAAAGACACCACAAAAGTGGTTCTACCTGCTTTCTGGACTGAGATGGGGAATTGCTGACTTTTGGACTCGGCTGGTGACAAAATGTTCCAAACACACCCCATGCACAACTCCACCGGGGAAGGTGCCAGAAAGGAGTTCTGTTGCTTGTTCTTACACTGCCCCGGTAGCCAGATGAAAGAAACCACAAAAGTGGTTCTACCTGCTTTCTGGGATGAGATGGGGAATCGCTGACTTTTGGACTCGGCTGGTTAGAAATGTTCCAAAAACACTCCATGCACAACTCCCCCGGGAAACGTGTCAGAAAGGAGTTCTGTTAGTAGTTCTTACACTGCCCCGGTAGCCAGATGAAAGAAACCACAAAAGTGGTTCTACCTGCTTTCTGGGATGAGATGGGGAACCGCTGACTTTTGGAGTCGGCTGGTGACAAAATGTTCCAAACACACCCCATGCACAACTCCCCCGGGGAAGGTGCCAGAAAGGAGTTCTATTGGTAGTTCTTACACTGCCCCGGAAGCCTGCTGAAAGACACCACAAAAGTGGTTTTACCTGCTTTTTGCCTGAGATGGGGAATCGCTGACTTTTGGACTCGGCTGGTTAGAAATTGTTCCAAAGACACCCCATGCTCAAGTCCACCGGGAAAGGTGTCAGAAAGGAGTTCTGTTGGTAGTTCTTACACTGCCCCGGAAGCCTGCTGAAAGACACCACAAAAGTGGTTCTACCTGCTTTCTGGGCTGAGATGGGGAATCGCTGGCTTTTGGACTCGGCTGGTTAGAAATTGTTCCAAGGACACCCCATGCACAACTCCACCGGGAAAGGTGCCAGCAAGGAGTTCTGTTGGTAGTTCTTACACTGCCCAGGAAGCCTGCTGAAAGACACCACAAAAGTGGTTCTACCTGCTTTCTGGACTGAGATGGGGAATTGCTGACTTTTGGACTCGGCTGGTGACAAAATGTTCCAAACACACCCCATGCACAACTCCACCGGGGAAGGTGCCAGAAAGGAGTTCTGTTGCTTGTTCTTACACTGCCCCGGTAGCCAGATGAAAGAAACCACAAAAGTGGTTCTACCTGCTTTCTGGACTGAGATGGGGAATCGCTGACTTTTGGACTCGGCTGGTTAGAAATTGTTCCAAAGACACCCCATGCTCAAGTCCACCGGGAAAGGTGTCAGAAAGGAGTTCTGTTGGTAGTTCTTACACTGCCCCGGTAGCCAGCTGAAAGACACCACAAAAGTGGTTCTACCTGCTTTCTGGACTGAGATAGGGAATTGCTGACTTTTCGACTCGGCTGGTGACAAAATGTTCCAAAAACACTCCATGCACAACTCCCCCGGGGAAGGTGCCAGAAAGGAGTTCTGTTGCTTGTTCTTACACTGCCCCGGTAGCCTGCTGAAAGACACCACAAAAGTGGTTCTACCTGCTTTCTGGGCTGAGATGGGGAATCGCTGACTTTTGGACTCGGCTGGTTAGAAATTGTTCCAAAGACACTCCATGCACAACTCCACCGGGGAAGGTGCCAGAAAGGAGTTCTATTGGTAGTTCTTACACTGCCCCGGAAGCCTGCTGAAAGACACCACAAAAGTGGTTCTACCTGCTTTCTGGGATGAGATGGGGAACCTCTGACTTTGGAGTCGGCTGGTGACAAAATGTTGCAAACACACCCCATGCACAACTCCCCCGGGGAAGGTGCCAGAAAGGAGTTCTGTTGGTAGTTCTTACACTGCCCCGGTAGCCAGCTGAAAGACACCACAAAAGTGGTTCTACCTGCTTTCTGGACTGAGATAGGGAATTGCTGACTTTTCGACTCGGCTGGTGACAAAATGTTCCAAAAACACTCCATGCACAACTCCCCCGGGGAAGGTGCCAGAAAGGAGTTCTGTTGCTTGTTCTTACACTGTCCCGGTAGCCAGCTGAAAGACACCACAAAAGTGGTTCTACCTGCTTTCTGGGCTGAGATGGGGAATCGCTGACTTTTGGACTCGGCTGGTTAGAAATTGTTCCAAAGACACCCCATGCACAACTCCACCGGGAAAGGTGTCAGAAAGGAGTTCTGTTGGTAGTTCTTACACTGCCCCGGAATCCTGCTGAAAGACACCACAAAAGTGGTTCTACCTGCTTTCTGGGCTGAGATGGGGAATCGCTGGCTTTTGGACTCGGCTGGTTAGAAATTGTTCCAAAGACACCCCATGCACAACTCCACCGGGAAAGGTGACAGAAAGGAGTATTGTTGGTAGTTCTTACACTGCCCCGGAAGCCTGCTGAAAGACACCACAAAAGTGGTTCTACCTGCTTTCTGGGCTGAGATGGGGAATTGCTGACTTTTGGAGTCGTCTGCTGACAAAATGTTCCAAACACACCCCATGCACAACTCCACCGGGGAAGGTGCCAGAAAGGAGTTCTGTTGCTTGTTCTTACACTGCCCCGGTAGCCAGCTGAAAGACACCACAAAAGTGGTTCTACCTGCTTTCTGGGCTGAGATGGGTAACCGCTGACTTTTGGACTCGGCTGGTTAGAAATTGTTCCAAAGACACTCCATGCACAACTCCACCGGGGAAGGTGCCAGCTAGGAGTTCTCTTGGTAGTTCTTACACTGCCCCGAAAGCCTGCTGAAAGACACCACAAAAGTGGTTCTAACTGCTTTCTGGGATGAGATGGGGAACCGTTGACTTTTGGAGTCGGCTGGTGACAAAATTTTCGAAACACACCCCATGCACAACTCCCCCGGGGAATCTGCCGGAAAGGAGTTCTGTTGCTTGTTCTTACACTGCCCCGGTAGCCAGCTGAAAGACACCACAAAAGTGGTTCTACCTGCTTTTTGGGCTGAGATGGGGAATCGCTGACTTTTGGACTCGGCTGGTGACAAAATGTTCCAAAAACACTCCATGCACACTCCCCCGGGAAAGGTGCCAGAAAGGAGTTCTGTTGGTAGTTCTTACACTGCCCCGGTAGCCAGCTGAAAGACACCACAAAAGTGGTTCTACCTGCTTTCTGGACTGAGATGGGGAATTGCTGACTTTTGGACTCGGCTGGTGACAAAATGTTCCAAACACACCCCATGCACAACTCCACCGGGGAAGGTGCCAGAAAGGAGTTCTCTTGGTAGTTCTTACACTGCCCCGGTAGCCAGCTGGAAGACACCACAAAAGTGGTTTTACCTGCTTTCTGGGATAAGATGGGGAACCTCTTACTTTGGAGTCGGCTGGTGACAAAATGTTGCAAACACACCCCATGCACAACTCCCCCGGGGAAGGTGCCAGAAAGGAGTTCTGTTGGTAGTTCTTACACTGCCCCGGTAGCCAGATGAAAGAAACCACAAAAGTGGTTCTACCTGCTTTCTGGGATGAGATGGGGAATCGCTGACTTTTGGACTCGGCTGGTTAGAAATGTTCCAAAAACACTCCATGCACAACTCCCCCGGGAAACGTGTCAGAAAGGAGTTCTGTTAGTAGTTCTTACACTGCCCCGGTAGCCAGATGAAAGAAACCACAAAAGTGGTTCTACCTGCTTTCTGGGATGAGATGGGGAACCGCTGACTTTTGGAGTCGGCTGGTGACAAAATGTTCCAAACACACCCCATGCACAACTCCCCCGGGGAAGGTGCCAGAAAGGAGTTCTATTGGTAGTTCTTACACTGCCCCGGAAGCCAGCTGAAAGACACCACAAAAGTGGTTTTACCTGCTTTTTGCCTGAGATGGGGAATCGCTGACTTTTGGACTCGGCTGGTTAGAAATTGTTCCAAAGACACCCCATGCTCAAGTCCACCGGGAAAGGTGTCAGAAAGGAGTTCTCTTGGTAGTTCTTACACTGCCCCGGAAGCCTGCTGAAAGACACCACAAAAGTGGTTCTACCTGCTTTCTGGGCTGAGATGGGGAATCGCTGGCTTTTGGACTCGGCTGGTTAGAAATTGTTCCAAAGACACCCCATGCACAACTCCACCGGGAAAGGTGCCAGCAAGGAGTTCTGTTGGTAGTTCTTACACTGCCCAGGAAGCCTGCTGAAAGACACCACAAAAGTGGTTCTACCTGCTTTCTGGGCTGAGATGGGGAATTGCTGACTTTTGGAGTCGGCTGGTGACAAAATGTTCCAAAAACACTCCATGCACAACTCCCCCGGGGAAGGTGCCAGAAAGGAGTTCTATTGGTAGTTCTTACACTGCCCCGGAAGCCTGCTGAAAGACACCACAAAAGTGGTTCTACCTGCTTTCTGGGATGAGATGGGGAACCTCTGACTTTGGAGTCGGCTGGTGACAAAATGTTGCAAACACACCCCATGCACAACTCCCCCGGGGAAGTTGCCAGCAAGGAGTTCTCTTGGTAGTTCTTACACTGCCCCGGTAGCCAGATGAAAGAAACCACAAAAGTGGTTCTACCTGCTTTCTGGGATGAGATGGGGAACCGCTGACTTTTGGAGTCGGCTGGTGACAAAATTTTTGAAACACACCCCATGCACAACTCCCCCGGGGAAGGTGCCAGAAAGGAGTTCTGTTGCTTGTTCTTACACTGCCCCGGTAGCCAGATGAAAGACACCACAAAAGTGGTTTTACCTGCTTTTTGCCTGAGATGGGGAATCGCTGACTTTTGGACTCGGCTGGTTAGAAATTGTTCCAAAGACACCCCATGCTCAAGTTCACCGGGAAAGGTGTCAGAAAGGAGTTCTGTTGGTAGTTCTTACACTGCCCCGGAAGCCTGCTGAAAGACACCACAAAAGTGGTTCTACCTGCTTTCTGGGCTGAGATGGGGAATCGCTGACTTTTGGAGTCGGCTGGTGACAAAATGTTGCAAACACACCCCATGCACAACTCCCCCGGGGAAGGTGCCAGAAAGGAGTTCTGTTAGTAGTTCTTACACTGCCCCGGTAGCCAGCTGAAAGACACCACAAAAGTGGTTCTACCTGCTTTCTGGGCTGAGATGGGTAACCGCTGACTTTTGGACTCGGCTGGTTAGAAATTGTTCCAAAGACCCTCCATGCACAACTCCACCGGGGAAGGTGCCAGCTAGGAGTTCTCTT
The DNA here is from genome assembly GCF_963210335.1 of Falco punctatus. Taxonomy (NCBI): domain Eukaryota; kingdom Metazoa; phylum Chordata; class Aves; order Falconiformes; family Falconidae; genus Falco; species Falco punctatus. The sequence continues at coordinate 1,119,107 of NW_027660146.1, read as the reverse complement.
GGTAGTTCTTACACTGCCCCGAAAGCCTGCTGAAAGACACCACAAAAGTGGTTCTAACTGCTTTCTGGGATGAGATGGGGAACCGTTGACTTTTGGAGTCGGCTGGTGACAAAATTTTCGAAACACACCCCATGCACAACTCCCCCGGGGAATCTGCCGGAAAGGAGTTCTGTTGCTTGTTCTTACACTGCCCCGGAAGCCTGCTGAAAGACACCACAAAAGTGGTTCTACCTGCTTTCTGGACTGAGATGGGGAATTGCTGACTTTTGGACTCGGCTGGTGACAAAATGTTCCAAACACACCCCATGCACAACTCCACCGGGGAAGGTGCCAGAAAGGAGTTCTCTTGCTTGTTCTTACACTGCCCCGGTAGCCAGCTGGAAGACACCACAAAAGTGGTTCTACCTGCTTTCTGGGCTTAGATGGGGAATTGCTGACTTTTGGAGTCGGCTGGTGACAAAATTTTCGAAATACACCCCATGCAAAACTCCACCGGGGATGGTGTCAGCAAGTTCTGTTGCTTGTTCTTACACGGCCCCGGTAGCCAGCTGAAGACACCACAAAAGTGGTTCTACCTGCTTTCTGGGCTGAGATGGGGAATCGCTGACTTTTGGAGTCGGCTGGTGACAAAATTTTCGAAAAACACCCCATGCACAACTGCACCGGGGAAGGTGCCAGAAAGGAGTTCTGTTGGTAGTTCTTACACTGCCCCGGTAGCCAGCTGAAAGACACCACAAAAGTGGTTCTACCTGCTTTCTGGACTGAGATGGGGAATTGCTGACTTTTGGACTCGGCTGGTGACAAAATGTTCCAAACACACCCCATGCACAACTCCCCCGGGGAAGGTGCCAGAAAGGAGTTCTGTTGCTTGTTCTTACACTGCCCCGGTAGCCAGATGAAAGAAACCACAAAAGTGGTTCTACCTGCTTTCTGGACTGAGATGGGGAATCGCTGACTTTTGGACTCGGCTGGTTAGAAATTGTTCCAAAGACACCCCATGCTCAAGTCCACCGGGAAAGGTGTCGTAAAGGAGTTCTGTTGGTAGTTCTTACACTGCCCCGGAAGCCTGCTGAAAGACACCACAAAAGTGGTTCTACCTGCTTTCTGGGATGAGATGGGGAATCGCTGACTTTGGAGTCGGCTGGTGACAAAATGTTGCAAACACACCCCATGCACAACTCCCCCGGGGAAGGTGCCAGAAAGGAGTTCTGTTGGTAGTTCTTACACTGCCCCGGTAGCCAGCTGAAAGACACCACAAAAGTGGTTCTACCTGCTTTCTGGACTGAGATAGGGAATTGCTGACTTTTCGACTCGGCTGGTGACAAAATGTTCCAAAAACACTCCATGCACAACTCCCCCGGGGAAGGTGCCAGAAAGGAGTTCTGTTGCTTGTTCTTACACTGTCCCGGTAGCCAGCTGAAAGACACCACAAAAGTGGTTCTACCTGCTTTCTGGGCTGAGATGGGGAATCGCTGACTTTTGGACTCGGCTGGTTAGAAATTGTTCCAAAGACACCCCATGCTCAAGTTCACCGGGAAAGGTGTCAGAAAGGAGTTCTGTTGGTAGTTCTTACACTGCCCCGGAATCCTGCTGAAAGACACCACAAAAGTGGTTCTACCTGCTTTCTGGGCTGAGATGGGGAATCGCTGGCTTTTGGACTCGGCTGGTTAGAAATTGTTCCAAAGACACCCCATGCACAACTCCACCGGGAAAGGTGCCAGCAAGGAGTTCTGTTGGTAGTTCTTACACTGCCCAGGAAGCCTGCTGAAAGACACCACAAAAGTGGTTCTACCTGCTTTCTGGGCTGAGATGGGGAATTGCTGACTTTTGGAGTCGTCTGCTGACAAAATGTTCCAAACACACCCCATGCACAACTCCACCGGGGAAGGTGCCAGAAAGGAGTTCTGTTGCTTGTTCTTACACTGCCCCGGTAGCCAGCTGAAACACACCACAAAAGTGGTTCTACCTGCTTTCTGGGCTGAGATGGATAACCGCTGACTTTTGGACTCGGCTGGTTAGAAATTGTTCCAAAGACACTCCATGCACAACTCCACCGGGGAAGGTGCCAGCTAGGAGTTCTCTTGGTAGTTCTTACACTGCCCCGAAAGCCTGCTGAAAGACACCACAAAAGTGGTTCTAACTGCTTTCTGGGATGAGATGGGGAACCGTTGACTTTTGGAGTCGGCTGGTGACAAAATTTTCGAAACACACCCCATGCACAACTCCCCCGGGGAATCTGCCGGAAAGGAGTTCTGTTGCTTGTTCTTACACTGCCCCGGTAGCCAGCTGAAAGACACCACAAAAGTGGTTCTACCTGCTTTTTGGGCTGAGATGGGGAATCGCTGACTTTTGGACTCGGCTGGTGACAAAATGTTCCAAAAACACTCCATGCACACTCCCCCGGGAAAGGTGCCAGAAAGGAGTTCTGTTGGTAGTTCTTACACTGCCCCGGTAGCCAGCTGAAAGACACCACAAAAGTGGTTCTACCTGCTTTCTGGACTGAGATGGGGAACCGCTGACTTTTGGAGTCGGCTGGTGACAAAATGTTCCAAACACACCCCATGCACAACTCCCCCGGGGAAGGTGCCAGAAAGGAGTTCTGTTGCTTGTTCTTACACTGCCCCGGTAGCCAGATGAAAGACACCACAAAAGTGGTTTTACCTGCTTTTTGCCTGAGATGGGGAATCGCTGACTTTTGGACTCGGCTGGTTAGAAATTGTTCCAAAGACACCCCATGCTCAAGTTCACCGGGAAAGGTGTCAGAAAGGAGTTCTCTTGGTAGTTCTTACACTGCCCCGGAAGCCTGCTGAAAGACACCACAAAAGTGGTTCTACCTGCTTTCTGGGCTGAGATGGGGAATCGCTGGCTTTTGGACTCGGCTGGTTAGAAATTGTTCCAAAGACACCCCATGCACAACTCCACCGGGAAAGGTGCCAGCAAGGAGTTCTGTTGGTAGTTCTTACACTGCCCAGGAAGCCTGCTGAAAGACACCACAAAAGTGGTTCTACCTGCTTTCTGGGCTGAGATGGGGAATTGCTGACTTTTGGAGTCGGCTGGTGACAAAATTTTCGAAACACACCCCATGCACAACTCCCCCGGGGAAGGTGCCAGAAAGGAGTTCTGTTGGTAGTTCTTACACTGCCCCGGTAGCCAGCTGAAAGACACCACAAAAGTGGTTCTACCTGCTTTCTGGACTGAGATGGGGAATTGCTGACTTTTGGAGTCGGCTGGTGACAAAATGTTCCAAACACACCCCATGCACAACTCCACCGGGGAAGGTGCCAGAAAGGAGTTCTGTTGCTTGTTCTTACACTGCCCCGGTAGCCAGCTGAAACACACCACAAAAGTGGTTCTACCTGCTTTTTGGGCTGAGATGTGGAATCGCTGATTTTTGGACTCGGCTGGTTAGAAATGTTCCAAAAACACTCCATGCACAACTCCACCGGGAAAGGTGCCAGAAAGGAGTTCTGTTTGTAGTTCTTACACTGCCCCGGTAGCCAGCTGAAAGACACCACAAAAGTGGTTCTACCTGCTTTCTGGGCTGAGATGGGTAACCGCTGACTTTTGGACTCGGCTGGTTAGAAATTGTTCCAAAGACACTCCATGCACAACTCCACCGGGGAAGGTGCCAGCTAGGAGTTCTCTTGGTAGTTCTTACACTGCCCCGAAAGCCTGCTGAAAGACACCACAAAAGTGGTTCTAACTGCTTTTTGGGATGAGATGGGGAACCGTTGACTTTTGGAGTCGGCTGGTGACAAAATTTTCGAAACACACCCCATGCACAACTCCCCCGGGGAATCTGCCGGAAAGGAGTTCTGTTGCTGGTTCTTACACTGCCCCGGTAGCCAGCTGAAAGACACCACAAAAGTGGTTCTACCTGCTTTTTGGGCTGAGATGGGGAATCGCTGACTTTTGGACTCGGCTGGTGACAAAATGTTCCAAACACACCCCATGCACAACTCCACCGGGGAAGGTGCCAGAAAGGAGTTCTGTTGCTTGTTCTTACACTGCCCCGGTAGCCAGCTGGAAGACACCACAAAAGTGGTTCTACCTGCTTTCTGGGCTTAGATGGGGAATTGCTGACTTTTGGAGTCGGCTGGTGACAAAATTTTCGAAATACACCCCATGCACAACTCCACCGGGGATGGTGTCAGCAAGTTCTGTTGCTTGTTCTTACACGGCCCCGGTAGCCAGCTGAAGACACCACAAAAGTGGTTCTACCTGCTTTCTGGGCTGAGATGGGGAATCGCTGACTTTTGGAGTCGGCTGGTGACAAAATTTTCGAAACACACCCCATGCACAACTGCACCGGGGAAGGTGCCAGAAAGGAGTTCTGTTGGTAGTTCTTACACTGCCCCGGTAGCCAGCTGAAAGACACCACAAAAGTGGTTCTACCTGCTTTCTGGACTGAGATGGGGAATTGCTGACTTTTGGACTCGGCTGGTGACAAAATGTTCCAAACACACCCCATGCACAACTCCACCGGGGAAGGTGCCAGAAAGGAGTTCTGTTGCTTGTTCTTACACTGCCCCGGTAGCCAGATGAAAGAAACCACAAAAGTGGTTCTACCTGCTTTCTGGACTGAGATGGGGAATCGCTGACTTTTGGACTCGGCTGGTTAGAAATTGTTCCAAAGACACCCCATGCTCAAGTCCACCGGGAAAGGTGTCAGAAAGGAGTTCTGTTGGTAGTTCTTACACGGCCCCGGTAGCCAGCTGAAAGACACCACAAAAGTGGTTCTACCTGCTTTCTGGGCTGAGATGGGGAATCGCTGACTTTTGGAGTCGGCTGCTGACAAAATGTTCCAAACACACCCCATGCACAACTCCCCCGGGGAAGGTGCCAGAAAGGAGTTCTGTTGGTAGTTCTTACACTGCCCCGGTAGCCAGCTGAAAGACACCACAAAAGTGGTTCTACCTGCTTTCTGGACTGAGATAGGGAATTGCTGACTTTTCGAATCGGCTGGTGACAAAATGTTCCAAAAACACTCCATGCACAACTCCCCCGGGGAAGGTGCCAGAAAGGAGTTCTGTTGCTTGTTCTTACACTGCCCCGGTAGCCTGCTGAAAGACACCACAAAAGTGGTTCTACCTGCTTTCTGGGCTGAGATGGGGAATCGCTGACTTTTGGACTCGGCTGGTTAGAAATTGTTCCAAAGACACTCCATGCACAACTCCACCGGGGAAGGTGCCAGAAAGGAGTTCTGTTGGTAGTTCTTACACTGCCCCGGAAGCCTGCTGAAAGACACCACAAAAGTGGTTCTACCTGCTTTCTGGGATGAGATGGGGAACCTCTGACTTTGGAGTCGGCTGGTGACAAAATGTTGCAAACACACCCCATGCACAACTCCCCCGGGGAAGGTGCCAGAAAGGAGTTCTGTTGGTAGTTCTTACACTGCCCCGGTAGCCAGCTGAAAGACACCACAAAAGTGGTTCTACCTGCTTTCTGGACTGAGATAGGGAATTGCTGACTTTTCGACTCGGCTGGTGACAAAATGTTCCAAAAACACTCCATGCACAACTCCCCCGGGGAAGGTGCCAGAAAGGAGTTCTGTTGCTTGTTCTTACACTGTCCCGGTAGCCAGCTGAAAGACACCACAAAAGTGGTTCTACCTGCTTTCTGGGCTGAGATGGGGAATCGCTGACTTTTGGACTCGGCTGGTTAGAAATTGTTCCAAAGACACCCCATGCTCAAGTTCACCGGGAAAGGTGTCAGAAAGGAGTTCTCTTGGTAGTTCTTACACTGCCCCGGAAGCCTGCTGAAAGACACCACAAAAGTGGTTCTACCTGCTTTCTGGGCTGAGATGGGGAATCGCTGGCTTTTGGACTCGGCTGGTTAGAAATTGTTCCAAAGACACCCCATGCACAACTCCACCGGGAAAGGTGCCAGCAAGGAGTTCTGTTGGTAGTTCTTACACTGCCCAGGAAGCCTGCTGAAAGACACCACAAAAGTGGTTCTACCTGCTTTCTGGGCTGAGATGGGGAATTGCTGACTTTTGGAGTCGGCTGGTGACAAAATTTTCGAAACACACCCCATGCACAACTCCCCCGGGGAAGGTGCCAGAAAGGAGTTCTGTTGGTAGTTCTTACACTGCCCCGGTAGCCAGCTGAAAGACACCACAAAAGTGGTTCTACCTGCTTTCTGGACTGAGATGGGGAATTGCTGACTTTTGGAGTCGGCTGGTGACAAAATGTTCCAAACACACCCCATGCACAACTCCACCGGGGAAGGTGCCAGAAAGGAGTTCTGTTGCTTGTTCTTACACTGCCCCGGTAGCCAGCTGAAACACACCACAAAAGTGGTTCTACCTGCTTTTTGGGCTGAGATGTGGAATCGCTGATTTTTGGACTCGGCTGGTTAGAAATGTTCCAAAAACACTCCATGCACAACTCCACCGGGAAAGGTGCCAGAAAGGAGTTCTGTTTGTAGTTCTTACACTGCCCCGGTAGCCAGCTGAAAGACACCACAAAAGTGGTTCTACCTGCTTTCTGGGCTGAGATGGGTAACCGCTGACTTTTGGACTCGGCTGGTTAGAAATTGTTCCAAAGACACTCCATGCACAACTCCACCGGGGAAGGTGCCAGCTAGGAGTTCTCTTGGTAGTTCTTACACTGCCCCGAAAGCCTGCTGAAAGACACCACAAAAGTGGTTCTAACTGCTTTTTGGGATGAGATGGGGAACCGTTGACTTTTGGAGTCGGCTGGTGACAAAATTTTCGAAACACACCCCATGCACAACTCCCCCGGGGAATCTGCCGGAAAGGAGTTCTGTTGCTGGTTCTTACACTGCCCCGGTAGCCAGCTGAAAGACACCACAAAAGTGGTTCTACCTGCTTTTTGGGCTGAGATGGGGAATCGCTGACTTTTGGACTCGGCTGGTGACAAAATGTTCCAAACACACCCCATGCACAACTCCACCGGGGAAGGTGCCAGAAAGGAGTTCTGTTGCTTGTTCTTACACTGCCCCGGTAGCCAGCTGGAAGACACCACAAAAGTGGTTCTACCTGCTTTCTGGGCTTAGATGGGGAATTGCTGACTTTTGGAGTCGGCTGGTGACAAAATTTTCGAAATACACCCCATGCACAACTCCACCGGGGATGGTGTCAGCAAGTTCTGTTGCTTGTTCTTACACGGCCCCGGTAGCCAGCTGAAGACACCACAAAAGTGGTTCTACCTGCTTTCTGGGCTGAGATGGGGAATCGCTGACTTTTGGAGTCGGCTGGTGACAAAATTTTCGAAACACACCCCATGCACAACTGCACCGGGGAAGGTGCCAGAAAGGAGTTCTGTTGGTAGTTCTTACACTGCCCCGGTAGCCAGCTGAAAGACACCACAAAAGTGGTTCTACCTGCTTTCTGGACTGAGATGGGGAATTGCTGACTTTTGGACTCGGCTGGTGACAAAATGTTCCAAACACACCCCATGCACAACTCCACCGGGGAAGGTGCCAGAAAGGAGTTCTGTTGCTTGTTCTTACACTGCCCCGGTAGCCAGATGAAAGAAACCACAAAAGTGGTTCTACCTGCTTTCTGGACTGAGATGGGGAATCGCTGACTTTTGGACTTGGCTGGTTAGAAATTGTTCCAAAGACACCCCATGCTCAAGTCCACCGGGAAAGGTGTCAGAAAGGAGTTCTGTTGGTAGTTCTTACACGGCCCCGGTAGCCAGCTGAAAGACACCACAAAAGTGGTTCTACCTGCTTTCTGGGCTGAGATGGGGAATCGCTGACTTTTGGAGTCGGCTGCTGACAAAATGTTCCAAACACACCCCATGCACAACTCCCCCGGGGAAGGTGCCAGAAAGGAGTTCTGTTGGTAGTTCTTACACTGCCCCGGTAGCCAGCTGAAAGACACCACAAAAGTGGTTCTACCTGCTTTCTGGACTGAGATAGGGAATTGCTGACTTTTCGAATCGGCTGGTGACAAAATGTTCCAAAAACACTCCATGCACAACTCCCCCGGGGAAGGTGCCAGAAAGGAGTTCTGTTGCTTGTTCTTACACTGCCCCGGTAGCCTGCTGAAAGACACCACAAAAGTGGTTCTACCTGCTTTCTGGGCTGAGATGGGGAATCGCTGACTTTTGGACTCGGCTGGTTAGAAATTGTTCCAAAGACACTCCATGCACAACTCCACCGGGGAAGGTGCCAGAAAGGAGTTCTGTTGGTAGTTCTTACACTGCCCCGGAAGCCTGCTGAAAGACACCACAAAAGTGGTTCTACCTGCTTTCTGGGATGAGATGGGGAACCTCTGACTTTGGAGTCGGCTGGTGACAAAATGTTGCAAACACACCCCATGCACAACTCCCCCGGGGAAGGTGCCAGAAAGGAGTTCTGTTGGTAGTTCTTACACTGCCCCGGTAGCCAGCTGAAAGACACCACAAAAGTGGTTCTACCTGCTTTCTGGACTGAGATAGGGAATTGCTGACTTTTCGACTCGGCTGGTGACAAAATGTTCCAAAAACACTCCATGCACAACTCCCCCGGGGAAGGTGCCAGAAAGGAGTTCTGTTGCTTGTTCTTACACTGTCCCGGTAGCCAGCTGAAAGACACCACAAAAGTGGTTCTACCTGCTTTCTGGGCTGAGATGGGGAATCGCTGACTTTTGGACTCGGCTGGTTAGAAATTGTTCCAAAGACACCCCATGCTCAAGTTCACCGGGAAAGGTGTCAGAAAGGAGTTCTGTTGGTAGTTCTTACACTGCCCCGGAATCCTGCTGAAAGACACCACAAAAGTGGTTCTACCTGCTTTCTGGGCTGAGATGGGGAATCGCTGGCTTTTGGACTCGGCTGGTTAGAAATTGTTCCAAAGACACCCCATGCACAACTCCACCGGGAAAGGTGCCAGCAAGGAGTTCTGTTGGTAGTTCTTACACTGCCCAGGAAGCCTGCTGAAAGACACCACAAAAGTGGTTCTACCTGCTTTCTGGGCTGAGATGGGGAATTGCTGACTTTTGGAGTCGTCTGCTGACAAAATGTTCCAAACACACCCCATGCACAACTCCACCGGGGAAGGTGCCAGAAAGGAGTTCTGTTGCTTGTTCTTACACTGCCCCGGTAGCCAGCTGAAAGACACCACAAAAGTGGTTCTACCTGCTTTCTGGGCTGAGATGGGTAACCGCTGACTTTTGGACTCGGCTGGTTAGAAATTGTTCCAAAGACACTCCATGCACAACTCCACCGGGGAAGGTGCCAGCTAGGAGTTCTCTTGGTAGTTCTTACACTGCCCCGAAAGCCTGCTGAAAGACACCACAAAAGTGGTTCTACCTGCTTTCTGGGATGAGATGGGGAACCGTTGACTTTTGGAGTCGGCTGGTGACAAAATTTTCGAAACACACCCCATGCACAACTCCCCCGGGGAATCTGCCGGAAAGGAGTTCTGTTGCTTGTTCTTACACTGCCCCGGTAGCCAGCTGAAAGACACCACAAAAGTGGTTCTACCTGCTTTTTGGGCTGAGATGGGGAATCGCTGACTTTTGGACTCGGCTGGTGACAAAATGTTCCAAAAACACTCCATGCACAACTCCCCCGGGGAAGGTGCCAGAAAGGAGTTCTGTTGGTAGTTCTTACACTGCCCCGGTAGCCAGCTGAAAGACACCACAAAAGTGGTTTTACCTGCTTTTTGCCTGAGATGGTGAATCGCTGACTTTTGGACTCGGCTGGTTAGAAATTGTTCCAAAGACACCCCATGCTCAAGTTCACCGGGAAAGGTGTCAGAAAGGAGTTCTGTTGGTAGTTCTTACACTGCCCCGGAAGCCTGCTGAAAGACACCACAAAAGTGGTTCTACCTGCTTTCTGGGCTGAGATGGGGAATCGCTGACTTTTGGACTCGGCTGGTGACAAAATGTTGCAAACACACCCCATGCACAACTCCCCCGGGGAAGGTGCCAGAAAGGAGTTCTGTTAGTAGTTCTTACACTGCCCCGGTAGCCAGCTGAAAGACACCACAAAAGTGGTTCTACCTGCTTTCTGGGCTGAGATGGGTAACCGCTGACTTTTGGACTCGGCTGGTTAGAAATTGTTCCAAAGACCCTCCATGCACAACTCCACCGGGGAAGGTGCCAGCTAGGAGTTCTCTTGGTAGTTCTTACACTGCCCCGAAAGCCTGCTGAAAGACACCACAAAAGTGGTTCTAACTGCTTTCTGGGATGAGATGGGGAACCGTTGACTTTTGGAGTCGGCTGGTGACAAAATTTTCGAAACACACCCCATGCACAACTCCCCCGGGGAATCTGCCGGAAAGGAGTTCTGTTGCTTGTTCTTACACTGCCCCGGAAGCCTGCTGAAAGACACCACAAAAGTGGTTCTACCTGCTTTCTGGACTGAGATGGGGAATTGCTGACTTTTGGAGTCGGCTGGTGACAAAATTTTCGAAATACACCCCATGCACAACTCCACCGGGGATGGTGTCAGCAAGTTCTGTTGCTTGTTCTTACACGGCCCCGGTAGCCAGCTGAAAGAAACCACAAAAGTGGTTCTCCCTGCTTTCTGGGCTGAGATGGGGAATCGCTGACTTTTGGAGTCGGCTGGTGACAAAATGTTCCAAACACACCCCATGCACAACTCCCCCGGGGAAGGTGCCAGAAAGGAGTTCTGTTGGTAGTTCTTACACTGCCCCGGTAGCCAGCTGAAAGACACCACAAAAGTGGTTCTACCTGCTTTCTGGACTGAGATGGGGAATTGCTGACTTTTGGACTCGGCTGGTGACAAAATGTTCCAAACACACCCCATGCACAACTCCACCGGGGAAGGTGCCAGAAAGGAGTTCTGTTGCTTGTTCTTACACTGCCCCGGTAGCCAGATGAAAGAAACCACAAAAGTGGTTCTACCTGCTTTCTGGACTGAGATGGGGAATCGCTGACTTTTGGACTCGGCTGGTTAGAAATTGTTCCAAAGACACCCCATGCTCAAGTCCACCGGGAAAGGTGTCAGAAAGGAGTTCTGTTGGTAGTTCTTACACGGCCCCGGTAGCCAGCTGAAAGACACCACAAAAGTGGTTCTACCTGCTTTCTGGGCTGAGATGGGGAATCGCTGACTTTTGGAGTCGGCTGCTGACAAAATGTTCCAAACACACCCCATGCACAACTCCCCCGGGGAAGGTGCCAGAAAGGAGTTCTGTTGGTAGTTCTTACACTGCCCCGGTAGCCAGCTGAAAGACACCACAAAAGTGGTTCTACCTGCTTTCTGGACTGAGATAGGGAATTGCTGACTTTTCGACTCGGCTGGTGACAAAATGTTCCAAAAACACTCCATGCACAACTCCCCCGGGGAAGGTGCCAGAAAGGAGTTCTGTTGCTTGTTCTTACACTGCCCCGGTAGCCTGCTGAAAGACACCACAAAAGTGGTTCTACCTGCTTTCTGGGCTGAGATGGGGAATCGCTGACTTTTGGACTCGGCTGGTTAGAAATTGTTCCAAAGACACTCCATGCACAACTCCACCGGGGAAGGTGCCAGAAAGGAGTTCTATTGGTAGTTCTTACACTGCCCCGGAAGCCTGCTGAAAGACACCACAAAAGTGGTTCTACCTGCTTTCTGGGATGAGATGGGGAACCTCTGACTTTGGAGTCGGCTGGTGACAAAATGTTGCAAACACACCCCATGCACAACTCCCCCGGGGAAGGTGCCAGAAAGGAGTTCTGTTGGTAGTTCTTACACTGCCCCGGTAGCCAGCTGAAAGACACCACAAAAGTGGTTCTACCTGCTTTCTGGACTGAGATAGGGAATTGCTGACTTTTCGACTCGGCTGGTGACAAAATGTTCCAAAAACACTCCATGCACAACTCCCCCGGGGAAGGTGCCAGAAAGGAGTTCTGTTGCTTGTTCTTACACTGTCCCGGTAGCCAGCTGAAAGACACCACAAAAGTGGTTCTACCTGCTTTCTGGGCTGAGATGGGGAATCGCTGACTTTTGGACTCGGCTGGTTAGAAATTGTTCCAAAGACACCCCATGCTCAAGTTCACCGGGAAAGGTGCCAGCAAGGAGTTCTGTTGGTAGTTCTTACACTGCCCAGGAAGCCTGCTGAAAGACACCACAAAAGTGGTTCTACCTGCTTTCTGGGCTGAGATGGGGAATTGCTGACTTTTGGAGTCGTCTGCTGACAAAATGTTCCAAACACACCCCATGCACAACTCCACCGGGGAAGGTGCCAGCTAGGAGTTCTCTTGGTAGTTCTTACACTGCCCCGAAAGCCTGCTGAAAGACACCACAAAAGTGGTTCTAACTGCTTTCTGGGATGAGATGGGGAACCGTTGACTTTTGGAGTCGGCTGGTGACAAAATTTTCGAAACACACCCCATGCACAACTCCCCCGGGGAATCTGCCGGAAAGGAGTTCTGTTGCTTGTTCTTACACTGCCCCGGAAGCCTGCTGAAAGACACCACAAAAGTGGTTCTACCTGCTTTCTGGACTGAGATGGGGAATTGCTGACTTTTGGACTCGGCTGGTGACAAAATGTTCCAAACACACCCCATGCACAACTCCACCGGGGAAGGTGCCAGAAAGGAGTTCTGTTGCTTGTTCTTACACTGCCCCGGTAGCCAGCTGGAAGACACCACAAAAGTGGTTCTACCTGCTTTCTGGGCTTAGATGGGGAATTGCTGACTTTTGGAGTCGGCTGGTGACAAAATTTTCGAAATACACCCCATGCACAACTCCACCGGGGATGGTGTCAGCAAGTTCTGTTGCTTGTTCTTACACGGCCCCGGTAGCCAGCTGAAGACACCACAAAAGTGGTTCTACCTGCTTTCTGGGCTGAGATGGGGAATCGCTGACTTTTGGAGTCGGCTGGTGACAAAATTTTCGAAACACACCCCATGCACAACTGCACCGGGGAAGGTGCCAGAAAGGAGTTCTGTTGGTAGTTCTTACACTGCCCCGGTAGCCAGCTGAAAGACACCACAAAAGTGGTTCTACCTGCTTTCTGGACTGAGATGGGGAATTGCTGACTTTTGGACTCGGCTGGTGACAAAATGTTCCAAACACACCCCATGCACAACTCCACCGGGGAAGGTGCCAGAAAGGAGTTCTGTTGCTTGTTCTTACACTGCCCCGGTAGCCAGATGAAAGAAACCACAAAAGTGGTTCTACCTGCTTTCTGGACTGAGATGGGGAATCGCTGACTTTTGGACTCGGCTGGTTAGAAATTGTTCCAAAGACACCCCATGCTCAAGTCCACCGGGAAAGGTGTCAGAAAGGAGTTCTGTTGGTAGTTCTTACACGGCCCCGGTAGCCAGCTGAAAGACACCACAAAAGTGGTTCTACCTGCTTTCTGGGCTGAGATGGGGAATCGCTGACTTTTGGAGTCGGCTGCTGACAAAATGTTCCAAACACACCCCATGCACAACTCCCCCGGGGAAGGTGCCAGAAAGGAGTTCTGTTGGTAGTTCTTACACTGCCCCGGTAGCCAGCTGAAAGACACCACAAAAGTGGTTCTACCTGCTTTCTGGACTGAGATAGGGAATTGCTGACTTTTCGACTCGGCTGGTGACAAAATGTTCCAAAAACACTCCATGCACAACTCCCCCGGGGAAGGTGCCAGAAAGGAGTTCTGTTGCTTGTTCTTACACTGCCCCGGTAGCCTGCTGAAAGACACCACAAAAGTGGTTCTACCTGCTTTCTGGGCTGAGATGGGGAATCGCTGACTTTTGGACTCGGCTGGTTAGAAATTGTTCCAAAGACACTCCATGCACAACTCCACCGGGGAAGGTGCCAGAAAGGAGTTCTGTTGGTAGTTCTTACACTGCCCCGGAAGCCTGCTGAAAGACACCACAAAAGTGGTTCTACCTGCTTTCTGGGATGAGATGGGGAACCTCTGACTTTGGAGTCGGCTGGTGACAAAATGTTGCAAACACACCCCATGCACAACTCCCCCGGGGAAGGTGCCAGAAAGGAGTTCTGTTGGTAGTTCTTACACTGCCCCGGTAGCCAGCTGAAAGACACCACAAAAGTGGTTCTACCTGCTTTCTGGACTGAGATAGGGAATTGCTGACTTTTCGACTCGGCTGGTGACAAAATGTTCCAAAAACACTCCATGCACAACTCCCCCGGGGAAGGTGCCAGAAAGGAGTTCTGTTGCTTGTTCTTACACTGTCCCGGCAGCCAGCTGAAAGACACCACAAAAGTGGTTCTACCTGCTTTCTGGGCTGAGATGGGGAATCGCTGACTTTTGGACTCGGCTGGTTAGAAATTGTTCCAAAGACACCCCATGCACAACTCCACCGGGAAAGGTGTCAGAAAGGAGTTCTGTTGGTAGTTCTTACACTGCCCCGGAATCCTGCTGAAAGACACCACAAAAGTGGTTCTACCTGCTTTCTGGGCTGAGATGGGGAATCGCTGGCTTTTGGACTCGGCTGGTTAGAAATTGTTCCAAAGACACCCCATGCACAACTCCACCGGGAAAGGTGCCAGCAAGGAGTTCTGTTGGTAGTTCTTACACTGCCCAGGAAGCCTGCTGAAAGACACCACAAAAGTGGTTCTACCTGCTTTCTGGGCTGAGATGGGGAATTGCTGACTTTTGGAGTCGTCTGCTGACAAAATGTTCCAAACACACCCCATGCACAACTCCACCGGGGAAGGTGCCAGAAAGGAGTTCTGTTGCTTGTTCTTACACTGCCCCGGTAGCCAGCTGAAAGACACCACAAAAGTGGTTCTACCTGCTTTCTGGGCTGAGATGGGTAACCGCTGACTTTTGGACTCGGCTGGTTAGAAATTGTTCCAAAGACACTCCATGCACAACTCCACCGGGGAAGGTGCCAGCTAGGAGTTCTCTTGGTAGTTCTTACACTGCCCCGAAAGCCTGCTGAAAGACACCACAAAAGTGGTTCTACCTGCTTTCTGGGATGAGATGGGGAACCGTTGACTTTTGGAGTCGGCTGGTGACAAAATTTTCGAAACACACCCCATGCACAACTCCCCCGGGGAATCTGCCGGAAAGGAGTTCTGTTGCTTGTTCTTACACTGCCCCGGTAGCCAGCTGAAAGACACCACAAAAGTGGTTCTACCTGCTTTTTGGGCTGAGATGGGGAATCGCTGACTTTTGGACTCGGCTGGTGACAAAATGTTCCAAAAACACTCCATGCACACTCCCCCGGGAAAGGTGCCAGAAAGGAGTTCTGTTGGTAGTTCTTACACTGCCCCGGTAGCCAGCTGAAAGACACCACAAAAGTGGTTCTACCTGCTTTCTGGACTGAGATGGGGAATTGCTGACTTTTGGACTCGGCTGGTGACAAAATGTTCCAAACACACCCCATGCACAACTCCACCGGGGAAGGTGCCAGAAAGGAGTTCTCTTGGTAGTTCTTACACTGCCCCGGTAGCCAGCTGGAAGACACCACAAAAGTGGTTTTACCTGCTTTCTGGGATAAGATGGGGAACCTCTTACTTTGGAGTCGGCTGGTGACAAAATGTTGCAAACACACCCCATGCACAACTCCCCCGGGGAAGGTGCCAGAAAGGAGTTCTGTTGGTAGTTCTTACACTGCCCCGGTAGCCAGATGAAAGAAACCACAAAAGTGGTTCTACCTGCTTTCTGGGATGAGATGGGGAATCGCTGACTTTTGGACTCGGCTGGTTAGAAATGTTCCAAAAACACTCCATGCACAACTCCCCCGGGAAACGTGTCAGAAAGGAGTTCTGTTAGTAGTTCTTACACTGCCCCGGTAGCCAGATGAAAGAAACCACAAAAGTGGTTCTACCTGCTTTCTGGGATGAGATGGGGAACCGCTGACTTTTGGAGTCGGCTGGTGACAAAATGTTCCAAACACACCCCATGCACAACTCCCCCGGGGAAGGTGCCAGAAAGGAGTTCTCTTGGTAGTTCTTACACTGCCCCGGAAGCCTGCTGAAAGACACCAGAAAAGTGGTTCTACCTGCTTTCTGGGCTGAGATGGGGAATCGCTGGCTTTTGGACTCGGCTGGTTAGAAATTGTTCCAAAGACACCCCATGCACAACTCCACCGGGAAAGGTGCCAGCAAGGAGTTCTGTTGGTAGTTCTTACACTGCCCAGGAAGCCTGCTGAAAGACACCACAAAAGTGGTTCTACCTGCTTTCTGGGCTGAGATGGGGAATTGCTGACTTTTGGAGTCGGCTGGTGACAAAATGTTCCAAAAACACTCCATGCACAACTCCCCCGGGGAAGGTGCCAGAAAGGAGTTCTATTGGTAGTTCTTACACTGCCCCGGAAGCCTGCTGAAAGACACCACAAAAGTGGTTCTACCTGCTTTCTGGGATGAGATGGGGAACCTCTGACTTTGGAGTCGGCTGGTGACAAAATTTTTGAAACACACCCCATGCACAACTCCCCCGGGGAAGGTGCCAGAAAGGAGTTCTGTTGCTTGTTCTTACACTGCCCCGGTAGCCAGATGAAAGACACCACAAAAGTGGTTTTACCTGCTTTTTGCCTGAGATGGGGAATCGCTGACTTTTGGACTCGGCTGGTTAGAAATTGTTCCAAAGACACCCCATGCTCAAGTTCACCGGGAAAGGTGTCAGAAAGGAGTTCTGTTGGTAGTTCTTACACTGCCCCGGAAGCCTGCTGAAAGACACCACAAAAGTGGTTCTACCTGCTTTCTGGGCTGAGATGGGGAATCGCTGACTTTTGGAGTCGGCTGGTGACAAAATGTTGCAAACACACCCCATGCACAACTCCCCCGGGGAAGGTGCCAGAAAGGAGTTCTTTTAGTAGTTCTTACACTGCCCCGGTAGCCAGCTGAAAGACACCACAAAAGTGGTTCTACCTGCTTTCTGGGCTGAGATGGGTAACCGCTGACTTTTGGACTCGGCTGGTTAGAAATTGTTCCAAAGACCCTCCATGCACAACTCCACCGGGGAAGGTGCCAGCTAGGAGTTCTCTTGGTAGTTCTTACACTGCCCCGAAAGCCTGCTGAAAGACACCACAAAAGTGGTTCTAACTGCTTTCTGGGATGAGATGGGGAACCGTTGACTTTTGGAGTCGGCTGGTGACAAAATTTTCGAAACACACCCCATGCACAACTCCCCCGGGGAATCTGCCGGAAAGGAGTTCTGTTGCTTGTTCTTACACTGCCCCGGAAGCCTGCTGAAAGACACCACAAAAGTGGTTCTACCTGCTTTCTGGACTGAGATGGGGAATTGCTGACTTTTGGAGTCGGCTGGTGACAAAATTTTCGAAATACACCCCATGCACAACTCCACCGGGGATGGTGTCAGCAAGTTCTGTTGCTTGTTCTTACACGGCCCCGGTAGCCAGCTGAAAGAAACCACAAAAGTGGTTCTCCCTGCTTTCTGGGCTGAGATGGGGAATCGCTGACTTTTGGAGTCGGCTGGTGACAAAATGTTCCAAACACACCCCATGCACAACTCCCCCGGGGAAGGTGCCAGCAAGGAGTTCTGTTGGTAGTTCTTACACTGCCCCGGTAGCCAGCTGAAAGACACCACAAAAGTGGTTCTACCTGCTTTCTGGACTGAGATGGGGAATTGCTGACTTTTGGACTCGGCTGGTGACAAAATGTTCCAAACACACCCCATGCACAACTCCACCGGGGAAGGTGCCAGAAAGGAGTTCTGTTGCTTGTTCTTACACTGCCCCGGTAGCCAGATGAAAGAAACCACAAAAGTGGTTCTACCTGCTTTCTGGACTGAGATGGGGAATCGCTGACTTTTGGACTCGGCTGGTTAGAAATTGTTCCAAAGACACCCCATGCTCAAGTCCACCGGGAAAGGTGTCAGAAAGGAGTTCTGTTGGTAGTTCTTACACGGCCCCGGTAGCCAGCTGAAAGACACCACAAAAGTGGTTCTACCTGCTTTCTGGGCTGAGATGGGGAATCGCTGACTTTTGGAGTCGGCTGCTGACAAAATGTTCCAAACACACCCCATGCACAACTCCCCCGGGGAAGGTGCCAGAAAGGAGTTCTGTTGGTAGTTCTTACACTGCCCCGGTAGCCAGCTGAAAGACACCACAAAAGTGGTTCTACCTGCTTTCTGGACTGAGATAGGGAATTGCTGACTTTTCGACTCGGCTGGTGACAAAATGTTCCAAAAACACTCCATGCACAACTCCCCCGGGGAAGGTGCCAGAAAGGAGTTCTGTTGCTTGTTCTTACACTGCCCCGGTAGCCTGCTGAAAGACACCACAAAAGTGGTTCTACCTGCTTTCTGGGCTGAGATGGGGAATCGCTGACTTTTGGACTCGGCTGGTTAGAAATTGTTCCAAAGACACTCCATGCACAACTCCACCGGGGAAGGTGCCAGAAAGGAGTTCTATTGGTAGTTCTTACACTGCCCCGGAAGCCTGCTGAAAGACACCACAAAAGTGGTTCTACCTGCTTTCTGGGATGAGATGGGGAACCTCTGACTTTGGAGTCGGCTGGTGACAAAATGTTGCAAACACACCCCATGCACAACTCCCCCGGGGAAGGTGCCAGAAAGGAGTTCTGTTGGTAGTTCTTACACTGCCCCGGTAGCCAGCTGAAAGACACCACAAAAGTGGTTCTACCTGCTTTCTGGACTGAGATAGGGAATTGCTGACTTTTCGACTCGGCTGGTGACAAAATGTTCCAAAAACACTCCATGCACAACTCCCCCGGGGAAGGTGCCAGAAAGGAGTTCTGTTGCTTGTTCTTACACTGTCCCGGTAGCCAGCTGAAAGACACCACAAAAGTGGTTCTACCTGCTTTCTGGGCTGAGATGGGGAATCGCTGACTTTTGGACTCGGCTGGTTAGAAATTGTTCCAAAGACACCCCATGCTCAAGTTCACCGGGAAAGGTGCCAGCAAGGAGTTCTGTTGGTAGTTCTTACACTGCCCAGGAAGCCTGCTGAAAGACACCACAAAAGTGGTTCTACCTGCTTTCTGGGCTGAGATGGGGAATTGCTGACTTTTGGAGTCGTCTGCTGACAAAATGTTCCAAACACACCCCATGCACAACTCCACCGGGGAAGGTGCCAGAAAGGAGTTCTGTTGGTAGTTCTTACACTGCCTCGGTAGCCAGCTGAAAGACACCACAAAAGTGGTTCTACCTGCTTTCTGGGATGAGATGGGGAACCTCTGACTTTGGAGTCGGCTGGTGACAAAATGTTGCAAACACACCCCATGCACAACTCCCCCGGGGAAGTTGCCAGCAAGGAGTTCTCTTGGTAGTTCTTACACTGCCCCGGTAGCCAGATGAAAGAAACCACAAAAGTGGTTCTACCTGCTTTCTGGGATGAGATGGGGAACCGCTGACTTTTGGAGTCGGCTGGTGACAAAATTTTTGAAACACACCCCATGCACAACTCCCCCGGGGAAGGTGCCAGAAAGGAGTTCTGTTGCTTGTTCTTACACTGCCCCGGTAGCCAGATGAAAGACACCACAAAAGTGGTTTTACCTGCTTTTTGCCTGAGATGGGGAATCGCTGACTTTTGGACTCGGCTGGTTAGAAATTGTTCCAAAGACACCCCATCCTCAAGTTCACCGGGAAAGGTGTCAGAAAGGAGTTCTGTTGGTAGTTCTTACACTGCCCCGGAAGCCTGCTGAAAGACACCACAAAAGTGGTTCTACCTGCTTTCTGGGCTGAGATGGGGAATCGCTGACTTTTGGAGTCGGCTGGTGACAAAATGTTGCAAACACACCCCATGCACAACTCCCCCGGGGAAGGTGCCAGAAAGGAGTTCTGTTAGTAGTTCTTACACTGCCCCGGTAGCCAGCTGAAAGACACCACAAAAGTGGTTCTACCTGCTTTCTGGGCTGAGATGGGTAACCGCTGACTTTTGGACTCGGCTGGTTAGAAATTGTTCCAAAGACCCTCCATGCACAACTCCACCGGGGAAGGTGCCAGCTAGGAGTTCTCTTGGTAGTTCTTACACTGCCCCGAAAGCCTGCTGAAAGACACCACAAAAGTGGTTCTAACTGCTTTCTGGGATGAGATGGGGAACCGTTGACTTTTGGAGTCGGCTGGTGACAAAATTTTCGAAACACACCCCATGCACAACTCCCCCGGGGAATCTGCCGGAAAGGAGTTCTGTTGCTTGTTCTTACACTGCCCCAGAAGCCTGCTGAAAGACACCACAAAAGTGGTTCTACCTGCTTTCTGGACTGAGATGGGGAATTGCTGACTTTTGGACTCGGCTGGTGACAAAATGTTCCAAACACACCCCATGCACAACTCCACCGGGGAAGGTGCCAGAAAGGAGTTCTGTTGCTTGTTCTTACACTGCCCCGGTAGCCAGATGAAAGAAACCACAAAAGTGGTTCTACCTGCTTTCTGGACTGAGATGGGGAATCGCTGACTTTTGGACTCGGCTGGTTAGAAATTGTTCCAAAGACACCCCATGCTCAAGTCCACCGGGAAAGGTGTCGTAAAGGAGTTCTGTTGGTAGTTCTTACACGGCCCCGGTAGCCAGCTGAAAGACACCACAAAAGTGGTTCTACCTGCTTTCTGGGCTGAGATGGGGAATCGCTGACTTTTGGAGTCGGCTGCTGACAAAATGTTCCAAACACACCCCATGCACAACTCCCCCGGGGAAGGTGCCAGAAAGGAGTTCTGTTGGTAGTTCTTACACTGCCCCGGTAGCCAGCTGAAAGACACCACAAAAGTGGTTCTACCTGCTTTCTGGACTGAGATAGGGAATTGCTGACTTTTCGACTCGGCTGGTGACAAAATGTTCCAAAAACACTCCATGCACAACTCCCCCGGGGAAGGTGCCAGAAAGGAGTTCTGTTGCTTGTTCTTACACTGCCCCGGTAGCCTGCTGAAAGACACCACAAAAGTGGTTCTACCTGCTTTCTGGGCTGAGATGGGGAATCGCTGACTTTTGGACTCGGCTGGTTAGAAATTGTTCCAAAGACACTCCATGCACAACTCCACCGGGGAAGGTGCCAGAAAGGAGTTCTATTGGTAGTTCTTACACTGCCCCGGAAGCCTGCTGAAAGACACCACAAAAGTGGTTCTACCTGCTTTCTGGGATGAGATGGGGAATCGCTGACTTTGGAGTCGGCTGGTGACAAAATGTTGCAAACACACCCCATGCACAACTCCCCCGGGGAAGGTGCCAGAAAGGAGTTCTGTTGGTAGTTCTTACACTGCCCCGGTAGCCAGCTGAAAGACACCACAAAAGTGGTTCTACCTGCTTTCTGGACTGAGATAGGGAATTGCTGACTTTTCGACTCGGCTGGTGACAAAATGTTCCAAAAACACTCCATGCACAACTCCCCCGGGGAAGGTGCCAGAAAGGAGTTCTGTTGCTTGTTCTTACACTGTCCCGGTAGCCAGCTGAAAGACACCACAAAAGTGGTTCTACCTGCTTTCTGGGCTGAGATGGGGAATCGCTGACTTTTGGACTCGGCTGGTTAGAAATTGTTCCAAAGACACCCCATGCTCAAGTTCACCGGGAAAGGTGTCAGAAAGGAGTTCTGTTGGTAGTTCTTACACTGCCCCGGAATCCTGCTGAAAGACACCACAAAAGTGGTTCTACCTGCTTTCTGGGCTGAGATGGGGAATCGCTGGCTTTTGGACTCGGCTGGTTAGAAATTGTTCCAAAGACACCCCATGCACAACTCCACCGGGAAAGGTGCCAGCAAGGAGTTCTGTTGGTAGTTCTTACACTGCCCAGGAAGCCTGCTGAAAGACACCACAAAAGTGGTTCTACCTGCTTTCTGGGCTGAGATGGGGAATTGCTGACTTTTGGAGTCGTCTGCTGACAAAATGTTCCAAACACACCCCATGCACAACTCCACCGGGGAAGGTGCCAGAAAGGAGTTCTGTTGCTTGTTCTTACACTGCCCCGGTAGCCAGCTGAAACACACCACAAAAGTGGTTCTACCTGCTTTTTGGGCTGAGATGTGGAATCGCTGACTTTTGGACTCGGCTGGTTAGAAATGTTCCAAAAACACTCCATGCACAACTCCACCGGGAAAGGTGCCAGAAAGGAGTTCTGTTTGTAGTTCTTACACTGCCCCGGTAGCCAGAAGAAAGAGACCACAAAAGTGGTTCTACCTGCTTTCTGGACTGAGATGGGGAATTGCTGACTTTTGGACTCGGCTGGTGACAAAATGTTCCAAACACACCCCATGCACAACTCCACCGGGGAAGGTGCCAGAAAGGAGTTCTGTTGCTTGTTCTTACACTGCCCCGGTAGCCAGCTGGAAGACACCACAAAAGTGGTTTTACCTGCTTTCTGGGATAAGATGGGGAACCTCTTACTTTGGAGTCGGCTGGTGACAAAATGTTGCAAACACACCCCATGCACAACTCCCCCGGGGAAGGTGCCAGAAAGGAGTTCTGTTGGTAGTTCTTACACTGCCCCGGTAGCCAGATGAAAGAAACCACAAAAGTGGTTCTACCTGCTTTCTGGGATGAGATGGGGAATCGCTGACTTTTGGACTCGGCTGGTTAGAAATGTTCCAAAAACACTCCATGCACAACTCCCCCGGGAAACGTGTCAGAAAGGAGTTCTGTTAGTAGTTCTTACACTGCCCCGGTAGCCAGATGAAAGAAACCACAAAAGTGGTTCTACCTGCTTTCTGGGATGAGATGGGGAACCGCTGACTTTTGGAGTCGGCTGGTGACAAAATGTTCCAAAAACACCCCATGCACAACTCCCCCGGGGAAGGTGCCAGAAACGAGTTCTATTGGTAGTTCTTACACTGCCCCGGAAGCCTGCTGAAAGACACCACAAAAGTGGTTTTACCTGCTTTTTGCCTGAGATAGGGAATCGCTGACTTTTGGACTCGGCTGGTTAGAAATTGTTCCAAAGACACCCCATGCTCAAGTCCACCGGGAAAGGTGTCAGAAAGGAGTTCTCTTGGTAGTTCTTACACTGCCCCGGAAGCCTGCTGAAAGACACCACAAAAGTGGTTCTACCTGCTTTCTGGGCTGAGATGGGGAATCGCTGGCTTTTGGACTCGGCTGGTTAGAAATTGTTCCAAAGACACCCCATGCACAACTCCACCGGGAAGGTGCCAGAAAGGAGTTCTGTTGGTAGTTCTTACACTGCCCAGGAAGCCTGCTGAAAGACACCACAAAAGTGGTTCTACCTGCTTTCTGGGCTGAGATGGGGAATTGCTGACTTTTGGAGTCGGCTGGTGACAAAATTTTCGAAATACACCCCATGCACAACTCCACCGGGGATGGTGTCAGCAAGTTCTGTTGCTTGTTCTTACACGGCCCCGGTAGCCAGCTGAAAGAAACCACAAAAGTGGTTCTCCCTGCTTTCTGGGCTGAGATGGGGAATCGCTGAATTTTGGAGTCGGCTGGTGACAAAATGTTCCAAACACACCCCATGCACAACTCCCCCGGGGAAGGTGCCAGAAAGGAGTTCTGTTGGTAGTTCTTACACTGCCCCGGTAGCCAGATGAAAGAAACCACAAAAGTGGTTCTACCTGCTTTCTGGGATGAGATGGGGAACCGCTGACTTTTGGAGTCGGCTGGTGACAAAATTTTTGAAACACACCCCATGCACAACTCCCCCGGGGAAGGTGCCAGAAAGGAGTTCTGTTGCTTGTTCTTACACTGCCCCGGTAGCCAGATGAAAGACACCACAAAAGTGGTTTTACCTGCTTTTTGCCTGAGATGGGGAATCGCTGACTTTTGGACTCGGCTGGTTAGAAATTGTTCCAAAGACACCCCATCCTCAAGTTCACCGGGAAAGGTGTCAGAAAGGAGTTCTGTTGGTAGTTCTTACACTGCCCCGGAAGCCTGCTGAAAGACACCACAAAAGTGGTTCTACCTGCTTTCTGGGCTGAGATGGGGAATCGCTGACTTTTGGAGTCGGCTGGTGACAAAATGTTGCAAACACACCCCATGCACAACTCCCCCGGGGAAGGTGCCAGAAAGGAGTTCTGTTAGTAGTTCTTACACTGCCCCGGTAGCCAGCTGAAAGACACCACAAAAGTGGTTCTACCTGCTTTCTGGGCTGAGATGGGTAACCGCTGACTTTTGGACTCGGCTGGTTAGAAATTGTTCCAAAGACCCTCCATGCACAACTCCACCGGGGAAGGTGCCAGCTAGGAGTTCTCTTGGTAGTTCTTACACTGCCCCGAAAGCCTGCTGAAAGACACCACAAAAGTGGTTCTAACTGCTTTCTGGGATGAGATGGGGAACCGTTGACTTTTGGAGTCGGCTGGTGACAAAATTTTCGAAACACACCCCATGCACAACTCCCCCGGGGAATCTGCCGGAAAGGAGTTCTGTTGCTTGTTCTTACACTGCCCCGGAAGCCTGCTGAAAGACACCACAAAAGTGGTTCTACCTGCTTTCTGGACTGAGATGGGGAATTGCTGACTTTTGGACTCGGCTGGTGACAAAATGTTCCAAACACACCCCATGCACAACTCCACCGGGGAAGGTGCCAGAAAGGAGTTCTCTTGCTTGTTCTTACACTGCCCCGGTAGCCAGCTGGAAGACACCACAAAAGTGGTTCTACCTGCTTTCTGGGCTTAGATGGGGAATTGCTGACTTTTGGAGTCGGCTGGTGACAAAATTTTCGAAATACACCCCATGCACAACTCCACCGGGGATGGTGTCAGCAAGTTCTGTTGCTTGTTCTTACACGGCCCCGGTAGCCAGCTGAAGACACCACAAAAGTGGTTCTACCTGCTTTCTGGGCTGAGATGGGGAATCGCTGACTTTTGGAGTCGGCTGGTGACAAAATTTTCGAAAAACACCCCATGCACAACTGCACCGGGGAAGGTGCCAGAAAGGAGTTCTGTTGGTAGTTCTTACACTGCCCCGGTAGCCAGCTGAAAGACACCACAAAAGTGGTTCTACCTGCTTTCTGGACTGAGATGGGGAATTGCTGACTTTTGGACTCGGCTGGTGACAAAATGTTCCAAACACACCCCATGCACAACTCCACCGGGGAAGGTGCCAGAAAGGAGTTCTGTTGCTTGTTCTTACACTGCCCCGGTAGCCAGATGAAAGAAACCACAAAAGTGGTTCTACCTGCTTTCTGGACTGAGATGGGGAATCGCTGACTTTTGGACTCGGCTGGTTAGAAATTGTTCCAAAGACACCCCATGCTCAAGTCCACCGGGAAAGGTGTCGTAAAGGAGTTCTGTTGGTAGTTCTTACACGGCCCCGGTAGCCAGCTGAAAGACACCACAAAAGTGGTTCTACCTGCTTTCTGGGCTGAGATGGGGAATCGCTGACTTTTGGAGTCGGCTGCTGACAAAATGTTCCAAACACACCCCATGCACAACTCCCCCGGGGAAGGTGCCAGAAAGGAGTTCTGTTGGTAGTTCTTACACTGCCCCGGTAGCCAGCTGAAAGACACCACAAAAGTGGTTCTACCTGTTTTCTGGACTGAGATAGGGAATTGCTGACTTTTCGACTCGGCTGGTGACAAAATGTTCCAAAAACACTCCATGCACAACTCCCCCGGGGAAGGTGCCAGAAAGGAGTTCTGTTGCTTGTTCTTACACTGCCCCGGTAGCCTGCTGAAAGACACCACAAAAGTGGTTCTACCTGCTTTCTGGGCTGAGATGGGGAATCGCTGACTTTTGGACTCGGCTGGTTAGAAATTGTTCCAAAGACACTCCATGCACAACTCCACCGGGGAAGGTGCCAGAAAGGAGTTCTATTGGTAGTTCTTACACTGCCCCGGAAGCCTGCTGAAAGACACCACAAAAGTGGTTCTACCTGCTTTCTGGGATGAGATGGGGAATCGCTGACTTTGGAGTCGGCTGGTGACAAAATGTTGCAAACACACCCCATGCACAACTCCCCCGGGGAAGGTGCCAGAAAGGAGTTCTGTTGGTAGTTCTTACACTGCCCCGGTAGCCAGCTGAAAGACACCACAAAAGTGGTTCTACCTGCTTTCTGGACTGAGATAGGGAATTGCTGACTTTTCGACTCGGCTGGTGACAAAATGTTCCAAAAACACTCCATGCACAACTCCCCCGGGGAAGGTGCCAGAAAGGAGTTCTGTTTGTAGTTCTTACACTGCCCCGGTAGCCAGCTGAAAGACACCACAAAAGTGGTTCTACCTGCTTTCTGGGCTGAGATGGGTAACCGCTGACTTTTGGACTCGGCTGGTTAGAAATTGTTCCAAAGACACTCCATGCACAACTCCACCGGGGAAGGTGCCAGCTAGGAGTTCTCTTGGTAGTTCTTACACTGCCCCGAAAGCCTGCTGAAAGACACCACAAAAGTGGTTCTACCTGCTTTCTGGGCTGAGATGGGGAATCGCTGGCTTTTGGACTCGGCTGGTTAGAAATTGTTCCAAAGACACCCCATGCACAACTCCACCGGGAAAGGTGCCAGCAAGGAGTTCTGTTGGTAGTTCTTACACTGCCCAGGAAGCCTGCTGAAAGACACCACAAAAGTGGTTCTACCTGCTTTCTGGGCTGAGATGGGGAATTGCTGACTTTTGGAGTCGTCTGCTGACAAAATGTTCCAAACACACCCCATGCACAACTCCACCGGGGAAGGTGCCAGAAAGGAGTTCTGTTGCTTGTTCTTACACTGCCCCGGTAGCCAGCTGAAACACACCACAAAAGTGGTTCTACCTGCTTTTTGGGCTGAGATGTGGAATCGCTGACTTTTGGACTCGGCTGGTTAGAAATGTTCCAAAAACACTCCATGCACAACTCCACCGGGAAAGGTGCCAGAAAGGAGTTCTGTTGGTAGTTCTTACACTGCCCCGGTAGCCAGAAGAAAGAGACCACAAAAGTGGTTCTACCTGCTTTCTGGACTGAGATGGGGAATTGCTGACTTTTGGACTCGGCTGGTGACAAAATGTTCCAAACACACCCCATGCACAACTCCACCGGGGAAGGTGCCAGAAAGGAGTTCTCTTGGTAGTTCTTACACTGCCCCGGTAGCCAGCTGGAAGACACCACAAAAGTGGTTTTACCTGCTTTCTGGGATAAGATGGGGAACCTCTTACTTTGGAGTCGGCTGGTGACAAAATGTTGCAAACACACCCCATGCACAACTCCCCCGGGGAAGGTGCCAGAAAGGAGTTCTGTTGGTAGTTCTTACACTGCCCCGGTAGCCAGATGAAAGAAACCACAAAAGTGGTTCTACCTGCTTTCTGGGATGAGATGGGGAATCGCTGACTTTTGGACTCGGCTGGTTAGAAATGTTCCAAAAACACTCCATGCACAACTCCCCCGGGAAACGTGTCAGAAAGGAGTTCTGTTAGTAGTTCTTACACTGCCCCGGTAGCCAGATGAAAGAAACCACAAAAGTGGTTCTACCTGCTTTCTGGGATGAGATGGGGAACCGCTGACTTTTGGAGTCGGCTGGTGACAAAATGTTCCAAAAACACCCCATGCACAACTCCCCCGGGGAAGGTGCCAGAAAGGAGTTCTATTGGTAGTTCTTACACTGCCCCGGAAGCCTGCTGAAAGACACCACAAAAGTGGTTTTACCTGCTTTTTGCCTGAGATAGGGAATCGCTGACTTTTGGACTCGGCTGGTTAGAAATTGTTCCAAAGACACCCCATGCTCAAGTCCACCGGGAAAGGTGTCAGAAAGGAGTTCTCTTGGTAGTTCTTACACTGCCCCGGAAGCCTGCTGAAAGACACCACAAAAGTGGTTCTACCTGCTTTCTGGGCTGAGATGGGGAATCGCTGGCTTTTGGACTCGGCTGGTTAGAAATTGTTCCAAAGACACCCCATGCACAACTCCACCGGGAAAGGTGCCAGCAAGGAGTTCTGTTGGTAGTTCTTACACTGCCCAGGAAGCCTGCTGAAAGACACCACAAAAGTGGTTCTACCTGCTTTCTGGGCTGAGATGGGGAATTGCTGACTTTTGGAGTCGGCTGGTGACAAAATTTTCGAAATACACCCCATGCACAACTCCACCGGGGATGGTGTCAGCAAGTTCTGTTGCTTGTTCTTACACGGCCCCGGTAGCCAGCTGAAAGAAACCACAAAAGTGGTTCTCCCTGCTTTCTGGGCTGAGATGGGGAATCGCTGACTTTTGGAGTCGGCTGGTGACAAAATGTTCCAAACACACCCCATGCACAACTCCCCCGGGGAAGGTGCCAGAAAGGAGTTCTGTTGGTAGTTCTTACACTGCCCCGGTAGCCAGCTGAAAGACACCACAAAAGTGGTTCTACCTGCTTTCTGGACTGAGATGGGGAATTGCTGACTTTTGGAGTCGGCTGGTGACAAAATGTTCCAAACACACCCCATGCACAACTCCACCGGGGAAGGTGCCAGAAAGGAGTTCTGTTGCTTGTTCTTACACTGCCCCGGTAGCCAGCTGAAACACACCACAAAAGTGGTTCTACCTGCTTTTTGGGCTGAGATGTGGAATCGCTGATTTTTGGACTCGGCTGGTTAGAAATGTTCCAAAAACACTCCATGCACAACTCCACCGGGAAAGGTGCCAGAAAGGAGTTCTGTTTGTAGTTCTTACACTGCCCCGGTAGCCAGGTGAAAGACACCACAAAAGTGGTTCTACCTGCTTTCTGGGCTGAGATGGGTAACCGCTGACTTTTGGACTCGGCTGGTTAGAAATTGTTCCAAAGACACTCCATGCACAACTCCACCGGGGAAGGTGCCAGCTAGGAGTTCTCTTGGTAGTTCTTACACTGCCCCGAAAGCCTGCTGAAAGACACCACAAAAGTGGTTCTAACTGCTTTCTGGGATGAGATGGGGAACCGTTGACTTTTGGAGTCGGCTGGTGACAAAATTTTCGAAACACACCCCATGCACAACTCCCCCGGGGAATCTGCCGGAAAGGAGTTCTGTTGCTGGTTCTTACACTGCCCCGGTAGCCAGCTGAAAGACACCACAAAAGTGGTTCTACCTGCTTTCTGGGCTTAGATGGGGAATTGCTGACTTTTGGAGTCGGCTGGTGACAAAATTTTCGAAATACACCCCATGCACAACTCCACCGGGGATGGTGTCAGCAAGTTCTGTTGCTTGTTCTTACACGGCCCCGGTAGCCAGCTGAAGACACCACAAAAGTGGTTCTACCTGCTTTCTGGGCTGAGATGGGGAATCGCTGACTTTTGGAGTCGGCTGGTGACAAAATTTTCGAAACACACCCCATGCACAACTGCACCGGGGAAGGTGCCAGAAAGGAGTTCTGTTGGTAGTTCTTACACTGCCCCGGTAGCCTGCTGAAAGACACCACAAAAGTGGTTCTACCTGCTTTCTGGACTGAGATGGGGAATTGCTGACTTTTGGACTCGGCTGGTGACAAAATGTTCCAAACACACCCCATGCACAACTCCACCGGGGAAGGTGCCAGAAAGGAGTTCTGTTGCTTGTTCTTACACTGCCCCGGTAGCCAGATGAAAGAAACCACAAAAGTGGTTCTACCTGCTTTCTGGACTGAGATGGGGAATCGCTGACTTTTGGACTCGGCTGGTTAGAAATTGTTCCAAAGACACCCCATGCTCAAGTCCACCGGGAAAGGTGTCAGAAAGGAGTTCTGTTGGTAGTTCTTACACGGCCCCGGTAGCCAGCTGAAAGACACCACAAAAGTGGTTCTACCTGCTTTCTGGGCTGAGATGGGGAATCGCTGACTTTTGGACTCGGCTGGTTAGAAATTGTTCCAAAGACACTCCATGCACAACTCCACCGGGGAAGGTGCCAGAAAGGAGTTCTATTGGTAGTTCTTACACTGCCCCGGAAGCCTGCTGAAAGACACCACAAAAGTGGTTCTAACTGCTTTCTGGGATGAGATGGGGAACCGTTGACTTTTGGAGTCGGCTGGTGACAAAATTTTCGAAACACACCCCATGCACAACTCCCCCGGGGAATCTGCCGGAAAGGAGTTCTGTTGCTGGTTCTTACACTGCCCCGGTAGCCAGCTGAAAGACACCACAAAAGTGGTTCTACCTGCTTTTTGGGCTGAGATGGGGAATCGCTGACTTTTGGACTCGGCTGGTGACAAAATGTTCCAAACACACCCCATGCACAACTCCCCCGGGGAAGGTGCCAGAAAGGAGTTCTGTTGGTAGTTCTTACACTGCCCCGGTAGCCAGCTGAAAGACACCACAAAAGTGGTTCTACCTGCTTTCTGGACTGAGATAGGGAATTGCTGACTTTTCGACTCGGCTGGTGACAAAATGTTCCAAAAACACTCCATGCACAACTCCCCCGGGGAAGGTGCCAGAAAGGAGTTCTGTTGCTTGTTCTTACACTGTCCCGGTAGCCAGCTGAAAGACACCACAAAAGTGGTTCTACCTGCTTTCTGGGCTGAGATGGGGAATCGCTGACTTTTGGACTCGGCTGGTTAGAAATTGTTCCAAAGACACCCCATGCTCATGTTCACCGGGAAAGGTGTCAGAAAGGAGTTCTGTTGGTAGTTCTTACACTGCCCCGGAATCCTGCTGAAAGACACCACAAAAGTGGTTCTACCTGCTTTCTGGGCTGAGATGGGGAATCGCTGGCTTTTGGACTCGGCTGGTTAGAAATTGTTCCAAAGACACCCCATGCACAACTCCACCGGGAAAGGTGCCAGCAAGGAGTTCTGTTGGTAGTTCTTACACTGCCCAGGAAGCCTGCTGAAAGACACCACAAAAGTGGTTCTACCTGCTTTCTGGGCTGAGATGGGGAATTGCTGACTTTTGGAGTCGTCTGCTGACAAAATGTTCCAAACACACCCCATGCACAACTCCACCGGGGAAGGTGCCAGAAAGGAGTTCTGTTGCTTGTTCTTACACTGCCCCGGTAGCCAGCTGAAACACACCACAAAAGTGGTTCTACCTGCTTTTTGGGCTGAGATGTGGAATCGCTGATTTTTGGACTCGGCTGGTTAGAAATGTTCCAAAAACACTCCATGCACAACTCCACCGGGAAAGGTGCCAGAAAGGAGTTCTGTTTGTAGTTCTTACACTGCCCCGGTAGCCAGCTGAAAGACACCACAAAAGTGGTTCTACCTGCTTTCTGGGCTGAGATGGGTAACCGCTGACTTTTGGACTCGGCTGGTTAGAAATTGTTCCAAAGACACTCCATGCACAACTCCACCGGGGAAGGTGCCAGCTAGGAGTTCTCTTGGTAGTTCTTACACTGCCCCGAAAGCCTGCTGAAAGACACCACAAAAGTGGTTCTAACTGCTTTCTGGGATGAGATGGGGAACCGTTGACTTTTGGAGTCGGCTGGTGACAAAATTTTCGAAACACACCCCATGCACAACTCCCCCGGGGAATCTGCCGGAAAGGAGTTCTGTTGCTTGTTCTTACACTGCCCCGGTAGCCAGCTGAAAGACACCACAAAAGTGGTTCTACCTGCTTTTTGGGCTGAGATGGGGAATCGCTGACTTTTGGACTCGGCTGGTGACAAAATGTTCCAAAAACACTCCATGCACACTCCCCCGGGAAAGGTGCCAGAAAGGAGTTCTGTTGGTAGTTCTTACACTGCCCCGGTAGCCAGCTGAAAGACACCACAAAAGTGGTTCTACCTGCTTTCTGGACTGAGATGGGGAATTGCTGACTTTTGGACTCGGCTGGTGACAAAATGTTCCAAACACACCCCATGCACAACTCCACCGGGGAAGGTGCCAGAAAGGAGTTCTGTTGCTTGTTCTTACACTGCCCCGGTAGCCAGATGAAAGAAACCACAAAAGTGGTTCTACCTGCTTTCTGGGATGAGATGGGGAATCGCTGACTTTTGGACTCGGCTGGTTAGAAATGTTCCAAAAACACTCCATGCACAACTCCCCCGGGAAACGTGTCAGAAAGGAGTTCTGTTAGTAGTTCTTACACTGCCCCGGTAGCCAGATGAAAGAAACCACAAAAGTGGTTCTACCTGCTTTCTGGGATGAGATGGGGAACCGCTGACTTTTGGAGTCGGCTGGTGACAAAATGTTCCAAACACACCCCATGCACAACTCCCCCGGGGAAGGTGCCAGAAAGGAGTTCTATTGGTAGTTCTTACACTGCCCCGGAAGCCTGCTGAAAGACACCACAAAAGTGGTTTTACCTGCTTTTTGCCTGAGATGGGGAATCGCTGACTTTTGGACTCGGCTGGTTAGAAATTGTTCCAAAGACACCCCATGCTCAAGTCCACCGGGAAAGGTGTCAGAAAGGAGTTCTCTTGGTAGTTCTTACACTGCCCCGGAAGCCTGCTGAAAGACACCACAAAAGTGGTTCTACCTGCTTTCTGGGCTGAGATGGGGAATCGCTGGCTTTTGGACTCGGCTGGTTAGAAATTGTTCCAAAGACAC
The DNA here is from genome assembly GCF_963210335.1 of Falco punctatus. Taxonomy (NCBI): domain Eukaryota; kingdom Metazoa; phylum Chordata; class Aves; order Falconiformes; family Falconidae; genus Falco; species Falco punctatus. The sequence continues at coordinate 1,087,034 of NW_027660146.1, read as the reverse complement.
CCCATGCACAACTCCACCGGGAAAGGTGCCAGAAAGGAGTTCTGTTGGTAGTTCTTACACTGCCCAGGAAGCCTGCTGAAAGACACCACAAAAGTGGTTCTACCTGCTTTCTGGGCTGAGATGGGGAATTGCTGACTTTTGGAGTCGGCTGGTGACAAAATTTTCGAAATACACCCCATGCACAACTCCACCGGGGATGGTGTCAGCAAGTTCTGTTGCTTGTTCTTACACGGCCCCGGTAGCCAGCTGAAAGAAACCACAAAAGTGGTTCTCCCTGCTTTCTGGGCTGAGATGGGGAATCGCTGACTTTTGGAGTCGGCTGGTGACAAAATGTTCCAAACACACCCCATGCACAACTCCCCCGGGGAAGGTGCCAGAAAGGAGTTCTGTTGGTAGTTCTTACACTGCCCCGGTAGCCAGCTGAAAGACACCACAAAAGTGGTTCTACCTGCTTTCTGGACTGAGATGGGGAATTGCTGACTTTTGGAGTCGGCTGGTGACAAAATGTTCCAAACACACCCCATGCACAACTCCACCGGGGAAGGTGCCAGAAAGGAGTTCTGTTGCTTGTTCTTACACTGCCCCGGTAGCCAGCTGAAACACACCACAAAAGTGGTTCTACCTGCTTTTTGGGCTGAGATGTGGAATCGCTGATTTTTGGACTCGGCTGGTTAGAAATGTTCCAAAAACACTCCATGCACAACTCCACCGGGAAAGGTGCCAGAAAGGAGTTCTGTTTGTAGTTCTTACACTGCCCCGGTAGCCAGGTGAAAGACACCACAAAAGTGGTTCTACCTGCTTTCTGGGCTGAGATGGGTAACCGCTGACTTTTGGACTCGGCTGGTTAGAAATTGTTCCAAAGACACTCCATGCACAACTCCACCGGGGAAGGTGCCAGCTAGGAGTTCTCTTGGTAGTTCTTACACTGCCCCGAAAGCCTGCTGAAAGACACCACAAAAGTGGTTCTAACTGCTTTCTGGGATGAGATGGGGAACCGTTGACTTTTGGAGTCGGCTGGTGACAAAATTTTCGAAACACACCCCATGCACAACTCCCCCGGGGAATCTGCCGGAAAGGAGTTCTGTTGCTGGTTCTTACACTGCCCCGGTAGCCAGCTGAAAGACACCACAAAAGTGGTTCTACCTGCTTTTTGGGCTGAGATGGGGAATCGCTGACTTTTGGACTCGGCTGGTGACAAAATGTTCCAAACACACCCCATGCACAACTCCACCGGGGAAGGTGCCAGAAAGGAGTTCTGTTGCTTGTTCTTACACTGCCCCGGTAGCCAGCTGGAAGACACCACAAAAGTGGTTCTACCTGCTTTCTGGGCTTAGATGGGGAATTGCTGACTTTTGGAGTCGGCTGGTGACAAAATTTTCGAAATACACCCCATGCACAACTCCACCGGGGATGGTGTCAGCAAGTTCTGTTGCTTGTTCTTACACGGCCCCGGTAGCCAGCTGAAGACACCACAAAAGTGGTTCTACCTGCTTTCTGGGCTGAGATGGGGAATTGCTGACTTTTGGAGTCGTCTGCTGACAAAATGTTCCAAACACACCCCATGCACAACTCCACCGGGGAAGGTGCCAGAAAGGAGTTCTGTTGCTTGTTCTTACACTGCCCCGGTAGCCAGCTGAAAGACACCACAAAAGTGGTTCTACCTGCTTTCTGGGCTGAGATGGGTAACCGCTGACTTTTGGACTCGGCTGGTTAGAAATTGTTCCAAAGACACTCCATGCACAACTCCACCGGGGAAGGTGCCAGCTAGGAGTTCTCTTGGTAGTTCTTACACTGCCCCGAAAGCCTGCTGAAAGACACCACAAAAGTGGTTCTAACTGCTTTCTGGGATGAGATGGGGAACCGTTGACTTTTGGAGTCGGCTGGTGACAAAATTTTCGAAACACACCCCATGCACAACTCCCCCGGGGAATCTGCCGGAAAGGAGTTCTGTTGCTTGTTCTTACACTGCCCAGGAAGCCTGCTGAAAGACACCACAAAAGTGGTTCTACCTGCTTTCTGGACTGAGATGGGGAATTGCTGACTTTTGGAGTCGGCTGGTGACAAAATTTTCGAAATACACCCCATGCACAACTCCACCGGGGATGGTGTCAGCAAGTTCTGTTGCTTGTTCTTACACGGCCCCGGTAGCCAGCTGAAAGAAACCACAAAAGTGGTTCTCCCTGCTTTCTGGGCTGAGATGGGGAATCGCTGACTTTTGGAGTCGGCTGGTGACAAAATGTTCCAAACACACCCCATGCACAACTCCCCCGGGGAAGGTGCCAGAAAGGAGTTCTGTTGGTAGTTCTTACACTGCCCCGGTAGCCAGCTGAAAGACACCACAAAAGTGGTTCTACCTGCTTTCTGGACTGAGATGGGGAATTGCTGACTTTTGGACTCGGCTGGTGACAAAATGTTCCAAACACACCCCATGCACAACTCCACCGGGGAAGGTGCCAGAAAGGAGTTCTGTTGCTTGTTCTTACACTGCCCCGGTAGCCAGATGAAAGAAACCACAAAAGTGGTTCTACCTGCTTTCTGGACTGAGATGGGGAATCGCTGACTTTTGGACTCGGCTGGTTAGAAATTGTTCCAAAGACACCCCATGCTCAAGTCCACCGGGAAAGGTGTCAGAAAGGAGTTCTGTTGGTAGTTCTTACACGGCCCCGGTAGCCAGCTGAAAGACACCACAAAAGTGGTTCTACCTGCTTTCTGGGCTGAGATGGGGAATCGCTGACTTTTGGAGTCGGCTGCTGACAAAATGTTCCAAACACACCCCATGCACAACTCCCCCGGGGAAGGTGCCAGAAAGGAGTTCTGTTGGTAGTTCTTACACTGCCCCGGTAGCCAGCTGAAAGACACCACAAAAGTGGTTCTACCTGCTTTCTGGACTGAGATAGGGAATTGCTGACTTTTCGACTCGGCTGGTGACAAAATGTTCCAAAAACACTCCATGCACAACTCCCCCGGGGAAGGTGCCAGAAAGGAGTTCTGTTGGTAGTTCTTACACTGCCCCGGTAGCCTGCTGAAAGACACCACAAAAGTGGTTCTACCTGCTTTCTGGGCTGAGATGGGGAATCGCTGACTTTTGGACTCGGCTGGTTAGAAATTGTTCCAAAGACACTCCATGCACAACTCCACCGGGGAAGGTGCCAGAAAGGAGTTCTATTGGTAGTTCTTACACTGCCCCGGAAGCCTGCTGAAAGACACCACAAAAGTGGTTCTAACTGCTTTCTGGGATGAGATGGGGAACCGTTGACTTTTGGAGTCGGCTGGTGACAAAATTTTCGAAACACACCCCATGCACAACTCCCCCGGGGAATCTGCCGGAAAGGAGTTCTGTTGCTGGTTCTTACACTGCCCCGGTAGCCAGCTGAAAGACACCACAAAAGTGGTTCTACCTGCTTTTTGGGCTGAGATGGGGAATCGCTGACTTTTGGACTCGGCTGGTGACAAAATGTTCCAAACACACCCCATGCACAACTCCCCCGGGGAAGGTGCCAGAAAGGAGTTCTGTTGGTAGTTCTTACACTGCCCCGGTAGCCAGCTGAAAGACACCACAAAAGTGGTTCTACCTGCTTTCTGGACTGAGATAGGGAATTGCTGACTTTTCGACTCGGCTGGTGACAAAATGTTCCAAAAACACTCCATGCACAACTCCCCCGGGGAAGGTGCCAGAAAGGAGTTCTGTTGCTTGTTCTTACACTGTCCCGGTAGCCAGCTGAAAGACACCACAAAAGTGGTTCTACCTGCTTTCTGGGCTGAGATGGGGAATCGCTGACTTTTGGACTCGGCTGGTTAGAAATTGTTCCAAAGACACCCCATGCTCAAGTTCACCGGGAAAGGTGTCAGAAAGGAGTTCTGTTGGTAGTTCTTACACTGCCCCGGAATCCTGCTGAAAGACACCACAAAAGTGGTTCTACCTGCTTTCTGGGCTGAGATGGGGAATCGCTGGCTTTTGGACTCGGCTGGTTAGAAATTGTTCCAAAGACACCCCATGCACAACTCCACCGGGAAAGGTGCCAGCAAGGAGTTCTGTTGGTAGTTCTTACACTGCCCAGGAAGCCTGCTGAAAGACACCACAAAAGTGGTTCTACCTGCTTTCTGGGCTGAGATGGGGAATTGCTGACTTTTGGAGTCGTCTGCTGACAAAATGTTCCAAACACACCCCATGCACAACTCCACCGGGGAAGGTGCCAGAAAGGAGTTCTGTTGCTTGTTCTTACACTGCCCCGGTAGCCAGCTGAAACACACCACAAAAGTGGTTCTACCTGCTTTTTGGGCTGAGATGTGGAATCGCTGATTTTTGGACTCGGCTGGTTAGAAATGTTCCAAAAACACTCCATGCACAACTCCACCGGGAAAGGTGCCAGAAAGGAGTTCTGTTTGTAGTTCTTACACTGCCCCGGTAGCCAGCTGAAAGACACCACAAAAGTGGTTCTACCTGCTTTCTGGGCTGAGATGGGTAACCGCTGACTTTTGGACTCGGCTGGTTAGAAATTGTTCCAAAGACACTCCATGCACAACTCCACCGGGGAAGGTGCCAGCTAGGAGTTCTCTTGGTAGTTCTTACACTGCCCCGAAAGCCTGCTGAAAGACACCACAAAAGTGGTTCTAACTGCTTTCTGGGATGAGATGGGGAACCGTTGACTTTTGGAGTCGGCTGGTGACAAAATTTTCGAAACACACCCCATGCACAACTCCCCCGGGGAATCTGCCGGAAAGGAGTTCTGTTGCTTGTTCTTACACTGCCCCGGTAGCCAGCTGAAAGACACCACAAAAGTGGTTCTACCTGCTTTTTGGGCTGAGATGGGGAATCGCTGACTTTTGGACTCGGCTGGTGACAAAATGTTCCAAACACACCCCATGCACAACTCCCCCGGGGAAGGTGCCAGAAAGGAGTTCTATTGGTAGTTCTTACACTGCCCCGGAAGCCTGCTGAAAGACACCACAAAAGTGGTTTTACCTGCTTTTTGCCTGAGATGGGGAATCGCTGACTTTTGGACTCGGCTGGTTAGAAATTGTTCCAAAGACACCCCATGCTCAAGTCCACCGGGAAAGGTGTCAGAAAGGAGTTCTGTTGGTAGTTCTTACACTGCCCCGGAAGCCTGCTGAAAGACACCACAAAAGTGGTTCTACCTGCTTTCTGGGCTGAGATGGGGAATCGCTGGCTTTTGGACTCGGCTGGTTAGAAATTGTTCCAAGGACACCCCATGCACAACTCCACCGGGAAAGGTGCCAGCAAGGAGTTCTGTTGGTAGTTCTTACACTGCCCAGGAAGCCTGCTGAAAGACACCACAAAAGTGGTTCTACCTGCTTTCTGGACTGAGATGGGGAATTGCTGACTTTTGGACTCGGCTGGTGACAAAATGTTCCAAACACACCCCATGCACAACTCCACCGGGGAAGGTGCCAGAAAGGAGTTCTGTTGCTTGTTCTTACACTGCCCCGGTAGCCAGATGAAAGAAACCACAAAAGTGGTTCTACCTGCTTTCTGGACTGAGATGGGGAATCGCTGACTTTTGGACTCGGCTGGTTAGAAATTGTTCCAAAGACACCCCATGCTCAAGTCCACCGGGAAAGGTGTCAGAAAGGAGTTCTGTTGGTAGTTCTTACACTGCCCCGGTAGCCAGCTGAAAGACACCACAAAAGTGGTTCTACCTGCTTTCTGGACTGAGATAGGGAATTGCTGACTTTTCGACTCGGCTGGTGACAAAATGTTCCAAAAACACTCCATGCACAACTCCCCCGGGGAAGGTGCCAGAAAGGAGTTCTGTTGCTTGTTCTTACACTGCCCCGGTAGCCTGCTGAAAGACACCACAAAAGTGGTTCTACCTGCTTTCTGGGCTGAGATGGGGAATCGCTGACTTTTGGACTCGGCTGGTTAGAAATTGTTCCAAAGACACTCCATGCACAACTCCACCGGGGAAGGTGCCAGAAAGGAGTTCTATTGGTAGTTCTTACACTGCCCCGGAAGCCTGCTGAAAGACACCACAAAAGTGGTTCTACCTGCTTTCTGGGATGAGATGGGGAACCTCTGACTTTGGAGTCGGCTGGTGACAAAATGTTGCAAACACACCCCATGCACAACTCCCCCGGGGAAGGTGCCAGCAAGGAGTTCTCTTGGTAGTTCTTACACTGCCCCGGTAGCCAGATGAAAGAAACCACAAAAGTGGTTCTACCTGCTTTCTGGGATGAGATGGGGAACCGCTGACTTTTGGAGTCGGCTGGTGACAAAATTTTTGAAACACACCCCATGCACAACTCCCCCGGGGAAGGTGCCAGAAAGGAGTTCTGTTGCTTGTTCTTACACTGCCCCGGTAGCCAGATGAAAGACACCACAAAAGTGGTTTTACCTGCTTTTTGCCTGAGATGGGGAATCGCTGACTTTTGGACTCGGCTGGTTAGAAATTGTTCCAAAGACACCCCATGCTCAAGTTCACCGGGAAAGGTGTCAGAAAGGAGTTCTCTTGGTAGTTCTTACACTGCCCCGGAAGCCTGCTGAAAGACACCACAAAAGTGGTTCTACCTGCTTTCTGGGCTGAGATGGGGAATTGCTGACTTTTGGAGTCGGCTGGTGACAAAATTTTCGAAATACACCCCATGCACAACTCCACCGGGGATGGTGTCAGCAAGTTCTGTTGCTTGTTCTTACACGGCCCCGGTAGCCAGATGAAAGAAACCACAAAAGTGGTTCTCCCTGCTTTCTGGGCTGAGATGGGGAATCGCTGACTTTTGGACTCGGCTGGTGACAAAATGTTCCAAACACACCCCATGCACAACTCCCCCGGGGAAGGTGCCAGAAAGGAGTTCTGTTGGTAGTTCTTACACTGCCCCGGTAGCCAGCTGAAAGACACCACAAAAGTGGTTCTACCTGCTTTCTGGACTGAGATGGGGAATCGCTGGCTTTTGGACTCGGCTGGTTAGAAATTGTTCCAAAGACACCCCATGCACAACTCCACCGGGAAAGGTGCCAGCAAGGAGTTCTGTTGGTAGTTCTTACACTGCCCAGGAAGCCTGCTGAAAGACACCACAAAAGTGGTTCTACCTGCTTTCTGGGCTGAGATGGGGAATCGCTGACTTTTGGAGTCGGCTGGTGACAAAATTTTCGAAACACACCCCATGCACAACTGCACCGGGGAAGGTGCCAGAAAGGAGTTCTGTTGGTAGTTCTTACACTGCCCCGGTAGCCAGCTGAAAGACACCACAAAAGTGGTTCTACCTGCTTTCTGGGCTGAGATGGGTAACCGCTGACTTTTGGACTCGGCTGGTTAGAAATTGTTCCAAAGACACTCCATGCACAACTCCACCGGGGAAGGTGCCAGCTAGGAGTTCTCTTGGTAGTTCTTACACTGCCCCGAAAGCCTGCTGAAAGACACCACAAAAGTGGTTCTAACTGCTTTCTGGGATGAGATGGGGAACCGTTGACTTTTGGAGTCGGCTGGTGACAAAATTTTCGAAACACACCCCATGCACAACTCCCCCGGGGAATCTGCCGGAAAGGAGTTCTGTTGCTGGTTCTTACACTGCCCCGGTAGCCAGCTGAAAGACACCACAAAAGTGGTTCTACCTGCTTTTTGGGCTGAGATGGGGAATCGCTGACTTTTGGACTCGGCTGGTGACAAAATGTTCCAAACACACCCCATGCACAACTCCACCGGGGAAGGTGCCAGAAAGGAGTTCTGTTGCTTGTTCTTACACTGCCCCGGTAGCCAGCTGGAAGACACCACAAAAGTGGTTCTACCTGCTTTCTGGGCTTAGATGGGGAATTGCTGACTTTTGGAGTCGGCTGGTGACAAAATTTTCGAAATACACCCCATGCACAACTCCACCGGGGATGGTGTCAGCAAGTTCTGTTGCTTGTTCTTACACGGCCCCGGTAGCCAGCTGAAGACACCACAAAAGTGGTTCTACCTGCTTTCTGGGCTGAGATGGGGAATCGCTGACTTTTGGAGTCGGCTGGTGACAAAATGTTGCAAACACACCCCATGCACAACTCCCCCGGGGAAGGTGCCAGAAAGGAGTTCTGTTGGTAGTTCTTACACTGCCCCGGTAGCCAGCTGAAAGACACCACAAAAGTGGTTCTACCTGCTTTCTGGACTGAGATAGGGAATTGCTGACTTTTCGACTCGGCTGGTGACAAAATGTTCCAAAAACACCCCATGCACAACTCCACTGGGGAAGGTGCCAGAAAGGAGTTCTGTTGGTAGTTCTTACACTGCCCCGGTAGCCAGATGAAAGAAACCACAAAAGTGGTTCTACCTGCTTTCTGGACTGAGATGGGGAATCGCTGACTTTTGGACTCGGCTGGTTAGAAATTGTTCCAAAGACACCCCATGCTCAAGTCCACCGGGAAAGGTGTCAGAAAGGAGTTCTGTTGGTAGTTCTTACACGGCCCCGGTAGCCAGCTGAAAGACACCACAAAAGTGGTTCTACCTGCTTTCTGGGCTGAGATGGGGAATCGCTGACTTTTGGAGTCGGCTGGTTAGAAATGTTCCAAAAACACTCCATGCACAACTCCCCTGGGAAACGTGTCAGAAAGGAGTTCTGTTAGTAGTTCTTACACTGCCCCGGTAGCCAGATGAAAGAAACCACAAAAGTGGTTCTACCTGCTTTCTGGGCTGAGATGGGGAATCGCTGACTTTTGGAGTCGGCTGGTGACAAAATGTTCCAAACACACCCCATGCACAACTCCCCCGGGGAAGGTGCCAGAAAGGAGTTCTATTGGTAGTTCTTACACTGCCCCGGAAGCCTGCTGAAAGACACCACAAAAGTGGTTTTACCTGCTTTTTGCCTGAGATGGGGAATCGCTGACTTTTGGACTCGGCTGGTTAGAAATTGTTCCAAAGACACCCCATGCTCAAGTCCACCGGGAAAGGTGTCAGAAAGGAGTTCTCTTGGTAGTTCTTACACTGCCCCGGAAGCCTGCTGAAAGACACCACAAAAGTGGTTCTACCTGCTTTCTGGGCTGAGATGGGGAATCGCTGGCTTTTGGACTCGGCTGGTTAGAAATTGTTCCAAAGACACCCCATGCACAACTCCACCGGGAAAGGTGCCAGCAAGGAGTTCTGTTGGTAGTTCTTACACTGCCCAGGAAGCCTGCTGAAAGACACCACAAAAGTGGTTCTACCTGCTTTCTGGGCTGAGATGGGGAATTGCTGACTTTTGGAGTCGGCTGGTGACAAAATGTTCCAAAAACACTCCATGCACAACTCCCCCGGGGAAGGTGCCAGAAAGGAGTTCTATTGGTAGTTCTTACACTGCCCCGGAAGCCTGCTGAAAGACACCACAAAAGTGGTTCTACCTGCTTTCTGGGATGAGATGGGGAACCTCTGACTTTGGAGTCGGCTGGTGACAAAATGTTGCAAACACACCCCATGCACAACTCCCCCGGGGAAGTTGCCAGCAAGGAGTTCTCTTGGTAGTTCTTACACTGCCCCGGTAGCCAGATGAAAGAAACCACAAAAGTGGTTCTACCTGCTTTCTGGGATGAGATGGGGAACCGCTGACTTTTGGAGTCGGCTGGTGACAAAATTTTTGAAACACACCCCATGCACAACTCCCCCGGGGAAGGTGCCAGAAAGGAGTTCTGTTGCTTGTTCTTACACTGCCCCGGTAGCCAGATGAAAGACACCACAAAAGTGGTTTTACCTGCTTTTTGCCTGAGATGGGGAATCGCTGACTTTTGGACTCGGCTGGTTAGAAATTGTTCCAAAGACACCCCATGCTCAAGTCCACCGGGAAAGGTGTCAGAAAGGAGTTCTGTTGGTAGTTCTTACACTGCCCCGGTAGCCAGCTGAAAGACACCACAAAAGTGGTTCTACCTGCTTTCTGGACTGAGATAGGGAATTGCTGACTTTTCGACTCGGCTGGTGACAAAATGTTCCAAAAACACTCCATGCACAACTCCCCCGGGGAAGGTGCCAGAAAGGAGTTCTGTTGCTTGTTCTTACACTGCCCCGGTAGCCTGCTGAAAGACACCACAAAAGTGGTTCTACCTGCTTTCTGGGCTGAGATGGGGAATCGCTGACTTTTGGACTCGGCTGGTTAGAAATTGTTCCAAAGACACTCCATGCACAACTCCACCGGGGAAGGTGCCAGAAAGGAGTTCTATTGGTAGTTCTTACACTGCCCCGGAAGCCTGCTGAAAGACACCACAAAAGTGGTTCTACCTGCTTTCTGGGATGAGATGGGGAACCTCTGACTTTGGAGTCGGCTGGTGACAAAATGTTGCAAACACACCCCATGCACAACTCCCCCGGGGAAGGTGCCAGCAAGGAGTTCTCTTGGTAGTTCTTACACTGCCCCGGTAGCCAGATGAAAGAAACCACAAAAGTGGTTCTACCTGCTTTCTGGGATGAGATGGGGAACCGCTGACTTTTGGAGTCGGCTGGTGACAAAATTTTTGAAACACACCCCATGCACAACTCCCCCGGGGAAGGTGCCAGAAAGGAGTTCTGTTGCTTGTTCTTACACTGCCCCGGTAGCCAGATGAAAGACACCACAAAAGTGGTTTTACCTGCTTTTTGCCTGAGATGGGGAATCGCTGACTTTTGGACTCGGCTGGTTAGAAATTGTTCCAAAGACACCCCATGCTCAAGTTCACCGGGAAAGGTGTCAGAAAGGAGTTCTCTTGGTAGTTCTTACACTGCCCCGGAAGCCTGCTGAAAGACACCACAAAAGTGGTTCTACCTGCTTTCTGGGATGAGATGGGGAATTGCTGACTTTTGGAGTCGGCTGGTGACAAAATTTTCGAAATACACCCCATGCACAACTCCACCGGGGATGGTGTCAGCAAGTTCTGTTGCTTGTTCTTACACGGCCCCGGTAGCCAGATGAAAGAAACCACAAAAGTGGTTCTCCCTGCTTTCTGGGCTGAGATGGGGAATCGCTGACTTTTGGACTCGGCTGGTGACAAAATGTTCCAAACACACCCCATGCACAACTCCCCCGGGGAAGGTGCCAGAAAGGAGTTCTGTTGGTAGTTCTTACACTGCCCCGGTAGCCAGCTGAAAGACACCACAAAAGTGGTTCTACCTGCTTTCTGGACTGAGATGGGGAATCGCTGGCTTTTGGACTCGGCTGGTTAGAAATTGTTCCAAAGACACCCCATGCACAACTCCACCGGGAAAGGTGCCAGCAAGGAGTTCTGTTGGTAGTTCTTACACTGCCCAGGAAGCCTGCTGAAAGACACCACAAAAGTGGTTCTACCTGCTTTCTGGGCTGAGATGGGGAATCGCTGACTTTTGGAGTCGGCTGGTGACAAAATTTTCGAAACACACCCCATGCACAACTGCACCGGGGAAGGTGCCAGAAAGGAGTTCTGTTGGTAGTTCTTACACTGCCCCGGTAGCCAGCTGAAAGACACCACAAAAGTGGTTCTACCTGCTTTCTGGGCTGAGATGGGTAACCGCTGACTTTTGGACTCGGCTGGTTAGAAATTGTTCCAAAGACACTCCATGCACAACTCCACCGGGGAAGGTGCCAGCTAGGAGTTCTCTTGGTAGTTCTTACACTGCCCCGAAAGCCTGCTGAAAGACACCACAAAAGTGGTTCTAACTGCTTTCTGGGATGAGATGGGGAACCGTTGACTTTTGGAGTCGGCTGGTGACAAAATTTTCGAAACACACCCCATGCACAACTCCCCCGGGGAATCTGCCGGAAAGGAGTTCTGTTGCTGGTTCTTACACTGCCCCGGTAGCCAGCTGAAAGACACCACAAAAGTGGTTCTACCTGCTTTTTGGGCTGAGATGGGGAATCGCTGACTTTTGGACTCGGCTGGTGACAAAATGTTCCAAACACACCCCATGCACAACTCCACCGGGGAAGGTGCCAGAAAGGAGTTCTGTTGCTTGTTCTTACACTGCCCCGGTAGCCAGCTGGAAGACACCACAAAAGTGGTTCTACCTGCTTTCTGGGCTTAGATGGGGAATTGCTGACTTTTGGAGTCGGCTGGTGACAAAATTTTCGAAATACACCCCATGCACAACTCCACCGGGGATGGTGTCAGCAAGTTCTGTTGCTTGTTCTTACACGGCCCCGGTAGCCAGCTGAAGACACCACAAAAGTGGTTCTACCTGCTTTCTGGGCTGAGATGGGGAATCGCTGACTTTTGGAGTCGGCTGGTGACAAAATGTTGCAAACACACCCCATGCACAACTCCCCCGGGGAAGGTGCCAGAAAGGAGTTCTGTTGGTAGTTCTTACACTGCCCCGGTAGCCAGCTGAAAGACACCACAAAAGTGGTTCTACCTGCTTTCTGGACTGAGATAGGGAATTGCTGACTTTTCGACTCGGCTGGTGACAAAATGTTCCAAAAACACCCCATGCACAACTCCACTGGGGAAGGTGCCAGAAAGGAGTTCTGTTGGTAGTTCTTACACTGCCCCGGTAGCCAGATGAAAGAAACCACAAAAGTGGTTCTACCTGCTTTCTGGACTGAGATGGGGAATCGCTGACTTTTGGACTCGGCTGGTTAGAAATTGTTCCAAAGACACCCCATGCTCAAGTCCACCGGGAAAGGTGTCAGAAAGGAGTTCTGTTGGTAGTTCTTACACGGCCCCGGTAGCCAGCTGAAAGACACCACAAAAGTGGTTCTACCTGCTTTCTGGGCTGAGATGGGGAATCGCTGACTTTTGGAGTCGGCTGGTTAGAAATGTTCCAAAAACACTCCATGCACAACTCCCCTGGGAAACGTGTCAGAAAGGAGTTCTGTTAGTAGTTCTTACACTGCCCCGGTAGCCAGATGAAAGAAACCACAAAAGTGGTTCTACCTGCTTTCTGGGCTGAGATGGGGAATCGCTGACTTTTGGAGTCGGCTGGTGACAAAATGTTCCAAACACACCCCATGCACAACTCCCCCGGGGAAGGTGCCAGAAAGGAGTTCTATTGGTAGTTCTTACACTGCCCCGGAAGCCTGCTGAAAGACACCACAAAAGTGGTTTTACCTGCTTTTTGCCTGAGATGGGGAATCGCTGACTTTTGGACTCGGCTGGTTAGAAATTGTTCCAAAGACACCCCATGCTCAAGTCCACCGGGAAAGGTGTCAGAAAGGAGTTCTCTTGGTAGTTCTTACACTGCCCCGGAAGCCTGCTGAAAGACACCACAAAAGTGGTTCTACCTGCTTTCTGGGCTGAGATGGGGAATCGCTGGCTTTTGGACTCGGCTGGTTAGAAATTGTTCCAAAGACACCCCATGCACAACTCCACCGGGAAAGGTGCCAGCAAGGAGTTCTGTTGGTAGTTCTTACACTGCCCAGGAAGCCTGCTGAAAGACACCACAAAAGTGGTTCTACCTGCTTTCTGGGCTGAGATGGGGAATTGCTGACTTTTGGAGTCGGCTGGTGACAAAATGTTCCAAAAACACTCCATGCACAACTCCCCCGGGGAAGGTGCCAGAAAGGAGTTCTATTGGTAGTTCTTACACTGCCCCGGAAGCCTGCTGAAAGACACCACAAAAGTGGTTCTACCTGCTTTCTGGGATGAGATGGGGAACCTCTGACTTTGGAGTCGGCTGGTGACAAAATGTTGCAAACACACCCCATGCACAACTCCCCCGGGGAAGTTGCCAGCAAGGAGTTCTCTTGGTAGTTCTTACACTGCCCCGGTAGCCAGATGAAAGAAACCACAAAAGTGGTTCTACCTGCTTTCTGGGATGAGATGGGGAACCGCTGACTTTTGGAGTCGGCTGGTGACAAAATTTTTGAAACACACCCCATGCACAACTCCCCCGGGGAAGGTGCCAGAAAGGAGTTCTGTTGCTTGTTCTTACACTGCCCCGGTAGCCAGATGAAAGACACCACAAAAGTGGTTTTACCTGCTTTTTGCCTGAGATGGGGAATCGCTGACTTTTGGACTCGGCTGGTTAGAAATTGTTCCAAAGACACCCCATGCTCAAGTTCACCGGGAAAGGTGTCAGAAAGGAGTTCTGTTGGTAGTTCTTACACTGCCCCGGAAGCCTGCTGAAAGACACCACAAAAGTGGTTCTACCTGCTTTCTGGGCTGAGATGGGGAATCGCTGACTTTTGGAGTCGGCTGGTGACAAAATGTTGCAAACACACCCCATGCACAACTCCCCCGGGGAAGGTGCCAGAAAGGAGTTCTGTTAGTAGTTCTTACACTGCCCCGGTAGCCAGCTGAAAGACACCACAAAAGTGGTTCTACCTGCTTTCTGGGCTGAGATGGGTAACCGCTGACTTTTGGACTCGGCTGGTTAGAAATTGTTCCAAAGACCCTCCATGCACAACTCCACCGGGGAAGGTGCCAGCTAGGAGTTCTCTTGGTAGTTCTTACACTGCCCCGAAAGCCTGCTGAAAGACACCACAAAAGTGGTTCTAACTGCTTTCTGGGATGAGATGGGGAACCGTTGACTTTTGGAGTCGGCTGGTGACAAAATTTTCGAAACACACCCCATGCACAACTCCCCCGGGGAATCTGCCGGAAAGGAGTTCTGTTGCTTGTTCTTACACTGCCCAGGAAGCCTGCTGAAAGACACCACAAAAGTGGTTCTACCTGCTTTCTGGACTGAGATGGGGAATTGCTGACTTTTGGAGTCGGCTGGTGACAAAATTTTCGAAATACACCCCATGCACAACTCCACCGGGGATGGTGTCAGCAAGTTCTGTTGCTTGTTCTTACACGGCCCCGGTAGCCAGCTGAAAGAAACCACAAAAGTGGTTCTCCCTGCTTTCTGGGCTGAGATGGGGAATCGCTGACTTTTGGAGTCGGCTGGTGACAAAATGTTCCAAACACACCCCATGCACAACTCCCCCGGGGAAGGTGCCAGAAAGGAGTTCTGTTGGTAGTTCTTACACTGCCCCGGTAGCCAGCTGAAAGACACCACAAAAGTGGTTCTACCTGCTTTCTGGACTGAGATGGGGAATTGCTGACTTTTGGACTCGGCTGGTGACAAAATGTTCCAAACACACCCCATGCACAACTCCACCGGGGAAGGTGCCAGAAAGGAGTTCTGTTGCTTGTTCTTACACTGCCCCGGTAGCCAGATGAAAGAAACCACAAAAGTGGTTCTACCTGCTTTCTGGACTGAGATGGGGAATCGCTGACTTTTGGACTCGGCTGGTTAGAAATTGTTCCAAAGACACCCCATGCTCAAGTCCACCGGGAAAGGTGTCAGAAAGGAGTTCTGTTGGTAGTTCTTACACGGCCCCGGTAGCCAGCTGAAAGACACCACAAAAGTGGTTCTCCCTGCTTTCTGGGCTGAGATGGGGAATCGCTGACTTTTGGAGTCGGCTGCTGACAAAATGTTCCAAACACACCCCATGCACAACTCCCCCGGGGAAGGTGCCAGAAAGGAGTTCTGTTGGTAGTTCTTACACTGCCCCGGTAGCCAGCTGAAAGACACCACAAAAGTGGTTCTACCTGCTTTCTGGACTGAGATGGGGAATTGCTGACTTTTCGACTCGGCTGGTGACAAAATGTTCCAAAAACACTCCATGCACAACTCCCCCGGGGAAGGTGCCAGAAAGGAGTTCTGTTGCTTGTTCTTACACTGCCCCGGTAGCCTGCTGAAAGACACCACAAAAGTGGTTCTACCTGCTTTCTGGGCTGAGATGGGGAATCGCTGACTTTTGGACTCGGCTGGTTAGAAATTGTTCCAAAGACACTCCATGCACAACTCCACCGGGGAAGGTGCCAGAAAGGAGTTCTATTGGTAGTTCTTACACTGCCCCGGAAGCCTGCTGAAAGACACCACAAAAGTGGTTCTACCTGCTTTCTGGGATGAGATGGGGAACCTCTGACTTTGGAGTCGGCTGGTGACAAAATGTTGCAAACACACCCCATGCACAACTCCCCCGGGGAAGGTGCCAGAAAGGAGTTCTGTTGGTAGTTCTTACACTGCCCCGGTAGCCAGCTGAAAGACACCACAAAAGTGGTTCTACCTGCTTTCTGGACTGAGATAGGGAATTAGTGACTTTTCGACTCGGCTGGTGACAAAATGTTCCAAAAACACTCCATGCACAACTCCCCCGGGGAAGGTGCCAGAAAGGAGTTCTGTTGCTTGTTCTTACACTGTCCCGGTAGCCAGCTGAAAGACACCACAAAAGTGGTTCTACCTGCTTTCTGGGCTGAGATGGGGAATCGCTGACTTTTGGACTCGGCTGGTTAGAAATTGTTCCAAAGACACCCCATGCTCAAGTTCACCGGGAAAGGTGTCAGAAAGGAGTTCTGTTGGTAGTTCTTACACTGCCCCGGAATCCTGCTGAAAGACACCACAAAAGTGGTTCTACCTGCTTTCTGGGCTGAGATGGGGAATCGCTGGCTTTTGGACTCGGCTGGTTAGAAATTGTTCCAAAGACACCCCATGCACAACTCCACCGGGAAAGGTGCCAGCAAGGAGTTCTGTTGGTAGTTCTTACACTGCCCAGGAAGCCTGCTGAAAGACACCACAAAAGTGGTTCTACCTGCTTTCTGGGCTGAGATGGGGAATTGCTGACTTTTGGAGTCGTCTGCTGACAAAATGTTCCAAACACACCCCATGCACAACTCCCCCGGGGAAGGTGCCAGAAAGGAGTTCTGTTGCTTGTTCTTACACTGCCCCGGTAGCCAGCTGAAAGACACCACAAAAGTGGTTCTACCTGCTTTCTGGACTGAGATAGGGAATTGCTGACTTTTCGACTCGGCTGGTGACAAAATGTTCCAAAAACACTCCATGCACAACTCCCCCGGGGAAGGTGCCAGAAAGGAGTTCTGTTGCTTGTTCTTACACTGTCCCGGTAGCCAGCTGAAAGACACCACAAAAGTGGTTCTACCTGCTTTCTGGGCTGAGATGGGGAATCGCTGACTTTTGGACTCGGCTGGTTAGAAATTGTTCCAAAGACACCCCATGCTCAAGTTCACCGGGAAAGGTGTCAGAAAGGAGTTCTGTTGGTAGTTCTTACACTGCCCCGGAATCCTGCTGAAAGACACCACAAAAGTGGTTCTACCTGCTTTCTGGGCTGAGATGGGGAATCGCTGGCTTTTGGACTCGGCTGGTTAGAAATTGTTCCAAAGACACCCCATGCACAACTCCACCGGGAAAGGTGCCAGCAAGGAGTTCTGTTGGTAGTTCTTACACTGCCCAGGAAGCCTGCTGAAAGACACCACAAAAGTGGTTCTACCTGCTTTCTGGGCTGAGATGGGGAATTGCTGACTTTTGGAGTCGTCTGCTGACAAAATGTTCCAAACACACCCCATGCACAACTCCACCGGGGAAGGTGCCAGAAAGGAGTTCTGTTGCTTGTTCTTACACTGCCCCGGTAGCCAGCTGAAACACACCACAAAAGTGGTTCTACCTGCTTTTTGGGCTGAGATGTGGAATCGCTGATTTTTGGACTCGGCTGGTTAGAAATGTTCCAAAAACACTCCATGCACAACTCCACCGGGAAAGGTGCCAGAAAGGAGTTCTGTTTGTAGTTCTTACACTGCCCCGGTAGCCAGCTGAAAGACACCACAAAAGTGGTTCTACCTGCTTTCTGGGCTGAGATGGGTAACCGCTGACTTTTGGACTCGGCTGGTTAGAAATTGTTCCAAAGACACTCCATGCACAACTCCACCGGGGAAGGTGCCAGCTAGGAGTTCTCTTGGTAGTTCTTACACTGCCCCGAAAGCCTGCTGAAAGACACCACAAAAGTGGTTCTAACTGCTTTCTGGGATGAGATGGGGAACCGTTGACTTTTGGAGTCGGCTGGTGACAAAATTTTCGAAACACACCCCATGCACAACTCCCCCGGGGAATCTGCCGGAAAGGAGTTCTGTTGCTTGTTCTTACACTGCCCCGGTAGCCAGCTGAAAGACACCACAAAAGTGGTTCTACCTGCTTTTTGGGCTGAGATGGGGAATCGCTGACTTTTGGACTCGGCTGGTGACAAAATGTTCCAAAAACACTCCATGCACACTCCCCCGGGAAAGGTGCCAGAAAGGAGTTCTGTTGGTAGTTCTTACACTGCCCCGGTAGCCAGCTGAAAGACACCACAAAAGTGGTTCTACCTGCTTTCTGGACTGAGATGGGGAATTGCTGACTTTTGGACTCGGCTGGTGACAAAATGTTCCAAACACACCCCATGCACAACTCCACCGGGGAAGGTGCCAGAAAGGAGTTCTGTTGCTTGTTCTTACACTGCCCCGGTAGCCAGATGAAAGAAACCACAAAAGTGGTTCTACCTGCTTTCTGGGATGAGATGGGGAATCGCTGACTTTTGGACTCGGCTGGTTAGAAATGTTCCAAAAACACTCCATGCACAACTCCCCCGGGAAACGTGTCAGAAAGGAGTTCTGTTAGTAGTTCTTACACTGCCCCGGTAGCCAGATGAAAGAAACCACAAAAGTGGTTCTACCTGCTTTCTGGGATGAGATGGGGAACCGCTGACTTTTGGAGTCGGCTGGTGACAAAATGTTCCAAACACACCCCATGCACAACTCCCCCGGGGAAGGTGCCAGAAAGGAGTTCTATTGGTAGTTCTTACACTGCCCCGGAAGCCTGCTGAAAGACACCACAAAAGTGGTTTTACCTGCTTTTTGCCTGAGATGGGGAATCGCTGACTTTTGGACTCGGCTGGTTAGAAATTGTTCCAAAGACACCCCATGCTCAAGTCCACCGGGAAAGGTGTCAGAAAGGAGTTCTGTTGGTAGTTCTTACACTGCCCCGGAAGCCTGCTGAAAGACACCACAAAAGTGGTTCTACCTGCTTTCTGGGCTGAGATGGGGAATCGCTGGCTTTTGGACTCGGCTGGTTAGAAATTGTTCCAAGGACACCCCATGCACAACTCCACCGGGAAAGGTGCCAGCAAGGAGTTCTGTTGGTAGTTCTTACACTGCCCAGGAAGCCTGCTGAAAGACACCACAAAAGTGGTTCTACCTGCTTTCTGGACTGAGATGGGGAATTGCTGACTTTTGGACTCGGCTGGTGACAAAATGTTCCAAACACACCCCATGCACAACTCCACCGGGGAAGGTGCCAGAAAGGAGTTCTGTTGCTTGTTCTTACACTGCCCCGGTAGCCTGCTGAAAGACACCACAAAAGTGGTTCTACCTGCTTTCTGGACTGAGATGGGGAATCGCTGACTTTTGGACTCGGCTGGTTAGAAATTGTTCCAAAGACACCCCATGCTCAAGTCCACCGGGAAAGGTGTCAGAAAGGAGTTCTGTTGGTAGTTCTTACACTGCCCCGGTAGCCAGCTGAAAGACACCACAAAAGTGGTTCTACCTGCTTTCTGGACTGAGATAGGGAATTGCTGACTTTTCGACTCGGCTGGTGACAAAATGTTCCAAAAACACTCCATGCACAACTCCCCCGGGGAAGGTGCCAGAAAGGAGTTCTGTTGCTTGTTCTTACACTGCCCCGGTAGCCTGCTGAAAGACACCACAAAAGTGGTTCTACCTGCTTTCTGGGCTGAGATGGGGAATCGCTGACTTTTGGACTCGGCTGGTTAGAAATTGTTCCAAAGACACTCCATGCACAACTCCACCGGGGAAGGTGCCAGAAAGGAGTTCTATTGGTAGTTCTTACACTGCCCCGGAAGCCTGCTGAAAGACACCACAAAAGTGGTTCTACCTGCTTTCTGGGATGAGATGGGGAACCTCTGACTTTGGAGTCGGCTGGTGACAAAATGTTGCAAACACACCCCATGCACAACTCCCCCGGGGAAGGTGCCAGCAAGGAGTTCTCTTGGTAGTTCTTACACTGCCCCGGTAGCCAGATGAAAGAAACCACAAAAGTGGTTCTACCTGCTTTCTGGGATGAGATGGGGAACCGCTGACTTTTGGAGTCGGCTGGTGACAAAATTTTTGAAACACACCCCATGCACAACTCCCCCGGGGAAGGTGCCAGAAAGGAGTTCTGTTGCTTGTTCTTACACTGCCCCGGTAGCCAGATGAAAGACACCACAAAAGTGGTTTTACCTGCTTTTTGCCTGAGATGGGGAATCGCTGACTTTTGGACTCGGCTGGTTAGAAATTGTTCCAAAGACACCCCATGCTCAAGTTCACCGGGAAAGGTGTCAGAAAGGAGTTCTCTTGGTAGTTCTTACACTGCCCCGGAAGCCTGCTGAAAGACACCACAAAAGTGGTTCTACCTGCTTTCTGGGCTGAGATGGGGAATTGCTGACTTTTGGAGTCGGCTGGTGACAAAATTTTCGAAATACACCCCATGCACAACTCCACCGGGGATGGTGTCAGCAAGTTCTGTTGCTTGTTCTTACACGGCCCCGGTAGCCAGATGAAAGAAACCACAAAAGTGGTTCTCCCTGCTTTCTGGGCTGAGATGGGGAATCGCTGACTTTTGGACTCGGCTGGTGACAAAATGTTCCAAACACACCCCATGCACAACTCCCCCGGGGAAGGTGCCAGAAAGGAGTTCTGTTGGTAGTTCTTACACTGCCCCGGTAGCCAGCTGAAAGACACCACAAAAGTGGTTCTACCTGCTTTCTGGGCTGAGATGGGGAATCGCTGGCTTTTGGACTCGGCTGGTTAGAAATTGTTCCAAAGACACCCCATGCACAACTCCACCGGGAAAGGTGCCAGCAAGGAGTTCTGTTGGTAGTTCTTACACTGCCCAGGAAGCCTGCTGAAAGACACCACAAAAGTGGTTCTACCTGCTTTCTGGGCTGAGATGGGGAATTGCTGACTTTTGGAGTCGTCTGCTGACAAAATGTTCCAAACACACCCCATGCACAACTCCACCGGGAAAGGTGCCAGAAAGGAGTTCTGTTTGTAGTTCTTACACTGCCCCGGTAGCCAGCTGAAAGACACCACAAAAGTGGTTCTACCTGCTTTCTGGGCTGAGATGGGTAACCGCTGACTTTTGGACTCGGCTGGTTAGAAATTGTTCCAAAGACACTCCATGCACAACTCCACCGGGGAAGGTGCCAGCTAGGAGTTCTCTTGGTAGTTCTTACACTGCCCCGAAAGCCTGCTGAAAGACACCACAAAAGTGGTTCTAACTGCTTTCTGGGATGAGATGGGGAACCGTTGACTTTTGGAGTCGGCTGGTGACAAAATTTTCGAAACACACCCCATGCACAACTCCCCCGGGGAATCTGCCGGAAAGGAGTTCTGTTGCTGGTTCTTACACTGCCCCGGTAGCCAGCTGAAAGACACCACAAAAGTGGTTCTACCTGCTTTTTGGGCTGAGATGGGGAATCGCTGACTTTTGGACTCGGCTGGTGACAAAATGTTCCAAACACACCCCATGCACAACTCCACCGGGGAAGGTGCCAGAAAGGAGTTCTGTTGCTTGTTCTTACACTGCCCCGGTAGCCAGCTGGAAGACACCACAAAAGTGGTTCTACCTGCTTTCTGGGCTTAGATGGGGAATTGCTGACTTTTGGAGTCGGCTGGTGACAAAATTTTCGAAATACACCCCATGCACAACTCCACCGGGGATGGTGTCAGCAAGTTCTGTTGCTTGTTCTTACACGGCCCCGGTAGCCAGCTGAAGACACCACAAAAGTGGTTCTACCTGCTTTCTGGGCTGAGATGGGGAATCGCTGACTTTTGGAGTCGGCTGGTGACAAAATTTTCGAAACACACCCCATGCACAACTGCACCGGGGAAGGTGCCAGAAAGGAGTTCTGTTGGTAGTTCTTACACTGCCCCGGTAGCCAGCTGAAAGACACCACAAAAGTGGTTCTACCTGCTTTCTGGACTGAGATGGGGAATTGCTGACTTTTGGACTCGGCTGGTGACAAAATGTTCCAAACACACCCCATGCACAACTCCACCGGGGAAGGTGCCAGAAAGGAGTTCTGTTGCTTGTTCTTACACTGCCCCGGTAGCCAGATGAAAGAAACCACAAAAGTGGTTCTACCTGCTTTCTGGACTGAGATGGGGAATCGCTGACTTTTGGACTCGGCTGGTTAGAAATTGTTCCAAAGACACCCCATGCTCAAGTCCACCGGGAAAGGTGTCAGAAAGGAGTTCTGTTGGTAGTTCTTACACGGCCCCGGTAGCCAGCTGAAAGACACCACAAAAGTGGTTCTACCTGCTTTCTGGGCTGAGATGGGGAATCGCTGACTTTTGGAGTCGGCTGGTGACAAAATGTTCCAAACACACCCCATGCACAACTCCCCCGGGGAAGGTGCCAGAAAGGAGTTCTGTTGGTAGTTCTTACACTGCCCCGGTAGCCAGCTGAAAGACACCACAAAAGTGGTTCTACCTGCTTTCTGGACTGAGATAGGGAATTGCTGACTTTTCGACTCGGCTGGTGACAAAATGTTCCAAAAACACTCCATGCACAACTCCCCCGGGGAAGGTGCCAGAAAGGAGTTCTGTTGCTTGTTCTTACACTGCCCCGGTAGCCTGCTGAAAGACACCACAAAAGTGGTTCTACCTGCTTTCTGGGCTGAGATGGGGAATCGCTGACTTTTGGACTCGGCTGGTTAGAAATTGTTCCAAAGACACTCCATGCACAACTCCACCGGGGAAGGTGCCAGAAAGGAGTTCTATTGGTAGTTCTTACACTGCCCCGGAAGCCTGCTGAAAGACACCACAAAAGTGGTTCTACCTGCTTTCTGGGATGAGATGGGGAACCTCTGACTTTGGAGTCGGCTGGTGACAAAATGTTGCAAACACACCCCATGCACAACTCCCCCGGGGAAGGTGCCAGAAAGGAGTTCTGTTGGTAGTTCTTACACTGCCCCGGTAGCCAGCTGAAAGACACCACAAAAGTGGTTCTACCTGCTTTCTGGACTGAGATAGGGAATTGCTGACTTTTGGACTCGGCTGGTGACAAAATGTTCCAAAAACACCCCATGCACAACTCCACTGGGGAAGGTGCCAGAAAGGAGTTCTGTTGCTTGTTCTTACACTGCCCCGGTAGCCAGATGAAAGAAACCACAAAAGTGGTTCTACCTGCTTTCTGGAATGAGATGGGGAATCGCTGACTTTTGGACTCGGCTGGTTAGAAATTGTTCCAAAGACACCCCATGCTCAAGTCCACCGGGAAAGGTGTCAGAAAGGAGTTCTGTTGGTAGTTCTTACACGGCCCCGGTAGCCAGCTGAAAGACACCACAAAAGTGGTTCTACCTGCTTTCTGGGCTGAGATGGGGAATCGCTGACTTTTGGAGTCGGCTGGTTAGAAATGTTCCAAAAACACTCCATGCACAACTCCCCCGGGAAACGTGTCAGAAAGGAGTTCTGTTGGTAGTTCTTACACTGCCCCGGTAGCCAGATGAAAGAAACCACAAAAGTGGTTCTACCTGCTTTCTGGGATGAGATGGGGAACCGCTGACTTTTGGAGTCGGCTGGTGACAAAATGTTCCAAACACACCCCATGCACAACTCCCCCGGGGAAGGTGCCAGAAAGGAGTTCTATTGGTAGTTCTTACACTGCCCCGGAAGCCTGCTGAAAGACACCACAAAAGTGGTTTTACCTGCTTTTTGCCTGAGATGGGGAATCGCTGACTTTTGGACTCGGCTGGTTAGAAATTGTTCCAAAGACACCCCATGCTCAAGTTCACCGGGAAAGGTGTCAGAAAGGAGTTCTCTTGGTAGTTCTTACACTGCCCCGGAAGCCTGCTGAAAGACACCACAAAAGTGGTTCTACCTGCTTTCTGGGCTGAGATGGGGAATCGCTGGCTTTTGGACTCGGCTGGTTAGAAATTGTTCCAAAGACACCCCATGCACAACTCCACCGGGAAAGGTGCCAGCAAGGAGTTCTGTTGGTAGTTCTTACACTGCCCAGGAAGCCTGCTGAAAGACACCACAAAAGTGGTTCTACCTGCTTTCTGGGCTGAGATGGGGAATTGCTGACTTTTGGAGTCGGCTGGTGACAAAATGTTCCAAAAACACTCCATGCACAACTCCCCCGGGGAAGGTGCCAGAAAGGAGTTCTATTGGTAGTTCTTACACTGCCCCGGAAGCCTGCTGAAAGACACCACAAAAGTGGTTCTACCTGCTTTCTGGGATGAGATGGGGAACCTCTGACTTTGGAGTCGGCTGGTGACAAAATGTTGCAAACACACCCCATGCACAACTCCCCCGGGGAAGTTGCCAGCAAGGAGTTCTCTTGGTAGTTCTTACACTGCCCCGGTAGCCAGATGAAAGAAACCACAAAAGTGGTTCTACCTGCTTTCTGGGATGAGATGGGGAACCGCTGACTTTTGGAGTCGGCTGGTGACAAAATTTTTGAAACACACCCCATGCACAACTCCCCCGGGGAAGGTGCCAGAAAGGAGTTCTGTTGCTTGTTCTTACACTGCCCCGGTAGCCAGATGAAAGACACCACAAAAGTGGTTTTACCTGCTTTTTGCCTGAGATGGGGAATCGCTGACTTTTGGACTCGGCTGGTTAGAAATTGTTCCAAAGACACCCCATGCTCAAGTTCACCGGGAAAGGTGTCAGAAAGGAGTTCTGTTGGTAGTTCTTACACTGCCCCGGAAGCCTGCTGAAAGACACCACAAAAGTGGTTCTACCTGCTTTCTGGGCTGAGATGGGGAATCGCTGACTTTTGGAGTCGGCTGGTGACAAAATGTTGCAAACACACCCCATGCACAACTCCCCCGGGGAAGGTGCCAGAAAGGAGTTCTGTTAGTAGTTCTTACACTGCCCCGGTAGCCAGCTGAAAGACACCACAAAAGTGGTTCTACCTGCTTTCTGGGCTGAGATGGGTAACCGCTGACTTTTGGACTCGGCTGGTTAGAAATTGTTCCAAAGACCCTCCATGCACAACTCCACCGGGGAAGGTGCCAGCTAGGAGTTCTCTTGGTAGTTCTTACACTGCCCCGAAAGCCTGCTGAAAGACACCACAAAAGTGGTTCTAACTGCTTTCTGGGATGAGATGGGGAACCGTTGACTTTTGGAGTCGGCTGGTGACAAAATTTTCGAAACACACCCCATGCACAACTCCCCCGGGGAATCTGCCGGAAAGGAGTTCTGTTGCTTGTTCTTACACTGCCCAGGAAGCCTGCTGAAAGACACCACAAAAGTGGTTCTACCTGCTTTCTGGACTGAGATGGGGAATTGCTGACTTTTGGAGTCGGCTGGTGACAAAATTTTCGAAATACACCCCATGCACAACTCCACCGGGGATGGTGTCAGCAAGTTCTGTTGCTTGTTCTTACACGGCCCCGGTAGCCAGCTGAAAGAAACCACAAAAGTGGTTCTCCCTGCTTTCTGGGCTGAGATGGGGAATCGCTGACTTTTGGAGTCGGCTGGTGACAAAATGTTCCAAACACACCCCATGCACAACTCCCCCGGGGAAGGTGCCAGAAAGGAGTTCTGTTGGTAGTTCTTACACTGCCCCGGTAGCCAGCTGAAAGACACCACAAAAGTGGTTCTACCTGCTTTCTGGACTGAGATGGGGAATTGCTGACTTTTGGACTCGGCTGGTGACAAAATGTTCCAAACACACCCCATGCACAACTCCACCGGGGAAGGTGCCAGAAAGGAGTTCTGTTGCTTGTTCTTACACTGCCCCGGTAGCCAGATGAAAGAAACCACAAAAGTGGTTCTACCTGCTTTCTGGACTGAGATGGGGAATCGCTGACTTTTGGACTCGGCTGGTTAGAAATTGTTCCAAAGACACCCCATGCTCAAGTCCACCGGGAAAGGTGTCAGAAAGGAGTTCTGTTGGTAGTTCTTACACGGCCCCGGTAGCCAGCTGAAAGACACCACAAAAGTGGTTCTCCCTGCTTTCTGGGCTGAGATGGGGAATCGCTGACTTTTGGAGTCGGCTGCTGACAAAATGTTCCAAACACACCCCATGCACAACTCCCCCGGGGAAGGTGCCAGAAAGGAGTTCTGTTGGTAGTTCTTACACTGCCCCGGTAGCCAGCTGAAAGACACGACAAAAGTGGTTCTACCTGCTTTCTGGACTGAGATAGGGAATTGCTGACTTTTCGACTCGGCTGGTGACAAAATGTTCCAAAAACACTCCATGCACAACTCCCCCGGGGAAGGTGCCAGAAAGGAGTTCTGTTGCTTGTTCTTACACTGCCCCGGTAGCCTGCTGAAAGACACCACAAAAGTGGTTCTACCTGCTTTCTGGGCTGAGATGGGGAATCGCTGACTTTTGGACTCGGCTGGTTAGAAATTGTTCCAAAGACACTCCATGCACAACTCCACCGGGGAAGGTGCCAGAAAGGAGTTCTATTGGTAGTTCTTACACTGCCCCGGAAGCCTGCTGAAAGACACCACAAAAGTGGTTCTACCTGCTTTCTGGGATGAGATGGGGAACCTCTGACTTTGGAGTCGGCTGGTGACAAAATGTTGCAAACACACCCCATGCACAACTCCCCCGGGGAAGGTGCCAGAAAGGAGTTCTGTTGGTAGTTCTTACACTGCCCCGGTAGCCAGCTGAAAGACACCACAAAAGTGGTTCTACCTGCTTTCTGGACTGAGATAGGGAATTAGTGACTTTTCGACTCGGCTGGTGACAAAATGTTCCAAAAACACTCCATGCACAACTCCCCCGGGGAAGGTGCCAGAAAGGAGTTCTGTTGCTTGTTCTTACACTGTCCCGGTAGCCAGCTGAAAGACACCACAAAAGTGGTTCTACCTGCTTTCTGGGCTGAGATGGGGAATCGCTGACTTTTGGACTCGGCTGGTTAGAAATTGTTCCAAAGACACCCCATGCTCAAGTTCACCGGGAAAGGTGTCAGAAAGGAGTTCTGTTGGTAGTTCTTACACTGCCCCGGAATCCTGCTGAAAGACACCACAAAAGTGGTTCTACCTGCTTTCTGGGCTGAGATGGGGAATCGCTGGCTTTTGGACTCGGCTGGTTAGAAATTGTTCCAAAGACACCCCATGCACAACTCCACCGGGAAAGGTGCCAGCAAGGAGTTCTGTTGGTAGTTCTTACACTGCCCAGGAAGCCTGCTGAAAGACACCACAAAAGTGGTTCTACCTGCTTTCTGGGCTGAGATGGGGAATTGCTGACTTTTGGAGTCGTCTGCTGACAAAATGTTCCAAACACACCCCATGCACAACTCCACCGGGGAAGGTGCCAGAAAGGAGTTCTGTTGCTTGTTCTTACACTGCCCCGGTAGCCAGCTGAAAGACACCACAAAAGTGGTTCTACCTGCTTTCTGGGCTGAGATGGGGAATCGCTGACTTTTGGACTCGGCTGGTTAGAAATTGTTCCAAAGACACTCCATGCACAACTCCACCGGGGAAAGTGCCAGAAAGGAGTTCTATTGGTAGTTCTTACACTGCCCCGGAAGCCTGCTGAAAGACACCACAAAAGTGGTTCTACCTGCTTTCTGGGATGAGATGGGGAACCTCTGACTTTGGAGTCGGCTGGTGACAAAATGTTGCAAACACACCCCATGCACAACTCCCCCGGGGAAGTTGCCAGCAAGGAGTTCTCTTGGTAGTTCTTACACTGCCCCGGTAGCCAGATGAAAGAAACCACAAAAGTGGTTCTACCTGCTTTCTGGGATGAGATGGGGAACCGCTGACTTTTGGAGTCGGCTGGTGACAAAATTTTTGAAACACACCCCATGCACAACTCCCCCGGGGAAGGTGCCAGAAAGGAGTTCTGTTGCTTGTTCTTACACTGCCCCGGTAGCCAGATGAAAGACACCACAAAAGTGGTTTTACCTGCTTTTTGCCTGAGATGGGGAATCGCTGACTTTTGGACTCGGCTGGTTAGAAATTGTTCCAAAGACACCCCATGCTCAAGTTCACCGGGAAAGGTGTCAGAAAGGAGTTCTGTTGGTAGTTCTTACACTGCCCCGGAAGCCTGCTGAAAGACACCACAAAAGTGGTTCTACCTGCTTTCTGGGCTGAGATGGGGAATCGCTGACTTTTGGAGTCGGCTGGTGACAAAATGTTGCAAACACACCCCATGCACAACTCCCCCGGGGAAGGTGCCAGAAAGGAGTTCTGTTAGTAGTTCTTACACTGCCCCGGTAGCCAGCTGAAAGACACCACAAAAGTGGTTCTAACTGCTTTCTGGGCTGAGATGGGTAACCGCTGACTTTTGGACTCGGCTGGTTAGAAATTGTTCCAAAGACCCTCCATGCACAACTCCCCCGGGGAAGGTGCCAGCTAGGAGTTCTCTTGGTAGTTCTTACACTGCCCCGAAAGCCTGCTGAAAGACACCACAAAAGTGGTTCTAACTGCTTTCTGGGATGAGATGGGGAACCGTTGACTTTTGGAGTCGGCTGGTGACAAAATTTTCGAAACACACCCCATGCACAACTCCCCCGGGGAATCTGCCGGAAAGGAGTTCTGTTGCTTGTTCTTACACTGCCCCGGAAGCCTGCTGAAAGACACCACAAAAGTGGTTCTACCTGCTTTCTGGACTGAGATGGGGAATTGCTGACTTTTGGAGTCGGCTGGTGACAAAATTTTCGAAATACACCCCATGCACAACTCCACCGGGGATGGTGTCAGCAAGTTCTGTTGCTTGTTCTTACACGGCCCCGGTAGCCAGCTGAAAGAAACCACAAAAGTGGTTCTCCCTGCTTTCTGGGCTGAGATGGGGAATCGCTGACTTTTGGAGTCGGCTGGTGACAAAATGTTCCAAACACACCCCATGCACAACTCCCCCGGGGAAGGTGCCAGAAAGGAGTTCTGTTGGTAGTTCTTACACTGCCCCGGTAGCCAGCTGAAAGACACCACAAAAGTGGTTCTACCTGCTTTCTGGACTGAGATGGGGAATTGCTGACTTTTGGACTCGGCTGGTGACAAAATGTTCCAAACACACCCCATGCACAACTCCACCGGGGAAGGTGCCAGAAAGGAGTTCTGTTGCTTGTTCTTACACTGCCCCGGTAGCCAGATGAAAGAAACCACAAAAGTGGTTCTACCTGCTTTCTGGACTGAGATGGGGAATCGCTGACTTTTGGACTCGGCTGGTTAGAAATTGTTCCAAAGACACCCCATGCTCAAGTCCACCGGGAAAGGTGTCAGAAAGGAGTTCTGTTGGTAGTTCTTACACGGCCCCGGTAGCCAGCTGAAAGACACCACAAAAGTGGTTCTACCTGCTTTCTGGGCTGAGATGGGGAATCGCTGACTTTTGGAGTCGGCTGCTGACAAAATGTTCCAAACACACCCCATGCACAACTCCCCCGGGGAAGGTGCCAGAAAGGAGTTCTGTTGCTTGTTCTTACACTGTCCCGGTAGCCAGCTGAAAGACACCACAAAAGTGGTTCTACCTGCTTTCTGGGCTGAGATGGGGAATCGCTGACTTTTGGACTCGGCTGGTTAGAAATTGTTCCAAAGACACCCCATGCTCAAGTTCACCGGGAAAGGTGTCAGAAAGGAGTTCTGTTGGTAGTTCTTACACTGCCCCGGAATCCTGCTGAAAGACACCACAAAAGTGGTTCTACCTGCTTTCTGGGCTGAGATGGGGAATCGCTGGCTTTTGGACTCGGCTGGTTAGAAATTGTTCCAAAGACACCCCATGCACAACTCCACCGGGAAAGGTGCCAGCAAGGAGTTCTGTTGGTAGTTCTTACACTGCCCAGGAAGCCTGCTGAAAGACACCACAAAAGTGGTTCTACCTGCTTTCTGGGCTGAGATGGGGAATTGCTGACTTTTGGAGTCGTCTGCTGACAAAATGTTCCAAACACACCCCATGCACAACTCCACCGGGGAAGGTGCCAGAAAGGAGTTCTGTTGCTTGTTCTTACACTGCCCCGGTTGCCAGCTGAAACACACCACAAAAGTGGTTCTACCTGCTTTTTGGGCTGAGATGTGGAATCGCTGATTTTTGGACTCGGCTGGTTAGAAATGTTCCAAAAACACTCCATGCACAACTCCACCGGGAAAGGTGCCAGAAAGGAGTTCTGTTTGTAGTTCTTACACTGCCCCGGTAGCCAGCTGAAAGACACCACAAAAGTGGTTCTACCTGCTTTCTGGGCTGAGATGGGTAACCGCTGACTTTTGGACTCGGCTGGTTAGAAATTGTTCCAAAGACACTCCATGCACAACTCCACCGGGGAAGGTGCCAGCTAGGAGTTCTCTTGGTAGTTCTTACACTGCCCCGAAAGCCTGCTGAAAGACACCACAAAAGTGGTTCTAACTGCTTTCTGGGATGAGATGGGGAACCGTTGACTTTTGGAGTCGGCTGGTGACAAAATTTTCGAAACACACCCCATGCACAACTCCCCCGGGGAATCTGCCGGAAAGGAGTTCTGTTGCTTGTTCTTACACTGCCCCGGTAGCCAGCTGAAAGACACCACAAAAGTGGTTCTACCTGCTTTTTGGGCTGAGATGGGGAATCGCTGACTTTTGGACTCGGCTGGTGACAAAATGTTCCAAAAACACTCCATGCACACTCCCCCGGGAAAGGTGCCAGAAAGGAGTTCTGTTGGTAGTTCTTACACTGCCCCGGTAGCCAGCTGAAAGACACCACAAAAGTGGTTCTACCTGCTTTCTGGACTGAGATGGGGAATTGCTGACTTTTGGACTCGGCTGGTGACAAAATGTTCCAAACACACCCCATGCACAACTCCACCGGGGAAGGTGCCAGAAAGGAGTTCTGTTGCTTGTTCTTACACTGCCCCGGTAGCCAGATGAAAGAAACCACAAAAGTGGTTCTACCTGCTTTCTGGGATGAGATGGGGAATCGCTGACTTTTGGACTCGGCTGGTTAGAAATGTTCCAAAAACACTCCATGCACAACTCCCCCGGGAAAGGTGCCAGAAAGGAGTTCTGTTAGTAGTTCTTACACTGCCCCGGTAGCCAGATGAAAGAAACCACAAAAGTGGTTCTACCTGCTTTCTGGGATGAGATGGGGAACCGCTGACTTTTGGAGTCGGCTGGTGACAAAATGTTCCAAACACACCCCATGCACAACTCCCCCGGGGAAGGTGCCAGAAAGGAGTTCTATTGGTAGTTCTTACACTGCCCCGGAAGCCTGCTGAAAGACACCACAAAAGTGGTTTTACCTGCTTTTTGCCTGAGATGGGGAATCGCTGACTTTTGGACTCGGCTGGTTAGAAATTGTTCCAAAGACACCCCATGCTCAAGTCCACCGGGAAAGGTGTCAGAAAGGAGTTCTCTTGGTAGTTCTTACACTGCCCCGGAAGCCTGCTGAAAGACACCACAAAAGTGGTTCTACCTGCTTTCTGGGCTGAGATGGGGAATCGCTGGCTTTTGGACTCGGCTGGTTAGAAATTGTTCCAAAGACACCCCATGCACAACTCCACCGGGAAAGGTGCCAGCAAGGAGTTCTGTTGGTAGTTCTTACACTGCCCAGGAAGCCTGCTGAAAGACACCACAAAAGTGGTTCTACCTGCTTTCTGGACTGAGATGGGGAATTGCTGACTTTTGGACTCGGCTGGTGACAAAATGTTCCAAACACACCCCATGCACAACTCCACCGGGGAAGGTGCCAGAAAGGAGTTCTGTTGCTTGTTCTTACACTGCCCCGGTAGCCAGATGAAAGACACCACAAAAGTGGTTCTACCTGCTTTCTGGGCTGAGATGGGGAATCGCTGACTTTTGGAGTCGGCTGCTGACAAAATGTTCCAAACACACCCCATGCACAACTCCCCCGGGGAAGGTGCCAGAAAGGAGTTCTGTTGGTAGTTCTTACACTGCCCCGGTAGCCAGCTGAAAGACACCACAAAAGTGGTTCTACCTGCTTTCTGGACTGAGATAGGGAATTGCTGACTTTTCGACTCGGCTGGTGACAAAATGTTCCAAAAACACTCCATGCACAACTCCCCCGGGGAAGGTGCCAGAAAGGAGTTCTGTTGCTTGTTCTTACACTGCCCCGGTAGCCTGCTGAAAGACACCACAAAAGTGGTTCTACCTGCTTTCTGGGCTGAGATGGGGAATCGCTGACTTTTGGACTCGGCTGGTTAGAAATTGTTCCAAAGACACTCCATGCACAACTCCACCGGGGAAGGTGCCAGAAAGGAGTTCTATTGGTAGTTCTTACACTGCCCCGGAAGCCTGCTGAAAGACACCACAAAAGTGGTTCTACCTGCTTTCTGGGATGAGATGGGGAACCTCTGACTTTGGAGTCGGCTGGTGACAAAATGTTGCAAACACACCCCATGCACAACTCCCCCGGGGAAGGTGCCAGCAAGGAGTTCTCTTGGTAGTTCTTACACTGCCCCGGTAGCCAGATGAAAGAAACCACAAAAGTGGTTCTACCTGCTTTCTGGGATGAGATGGGGAACCGCTGACTTTTGGAGTCGGCTGGTGACAAAATGTTCCAAACACACCCCATGCACAACTCCCCCGGGGAAGGTGCCAGAAAGGAGTTCTGTTGCTTGTTCTTACACTGCCCCGGAAGCCTGCTGAAAGACACCACAAAAGTGGTTTTACCTGCTTTTTGCCTGAGATGGGGAATCGCTGACTTTTGGACTCGGCTGGTTAGAAATTGTTCCAAAGACACCCCATGCTCAAGTTCACCGGGAAAGGTGTCAGAAAGGAGTTCTGTTGGTAGTTCTTACACTGCCCCGGAAGCCTGCTGAAAGACACCACAAAAGTGGTTCTACCTGCTTTCTGGGCTGAGATGGGGAATCGCTGACTTTTGGAGTCGGCTGGTGACAAAATGTTGCAAACACACCCCATGCACAACTCCCCCGGGGAAGGTGCCAGAAAGGAGTTCTGTTAGTAGTTCTTACACTGCCCTGGTAGCCAGATGAAAGACACCACAAAAGTGGTTCTACCTGCTTTCTGGGCTGAGATGGGTAACCGCTGACTTTTGGACTCGGCTGGTTAGAAATTGTTCCAAAGACACTCCATGCACAACTCCACCGGGGAAGGTGCCAGCTAGGAGTTCTCTTGGTAGTTCTTACACTGCCCCGAAAGCCTGCTGAAAGACACCACAAAAGTGGTTCTAACTGCTTTCTGGGATGAGATGGGGAACCGTTGACTTTTGGAGTCGGCTGGTGACAAAATTTTCGAAACACACCCCATGCACAACTCCCCCGGGGAATCTGCCGGAAAGGAGTTCTGTTGCTTGTTCTTACACTGCCCCGGAAGCCTGCTGAAAGACACCACAAAAGTGGTTCTACCTGCTTTCTGGACTGAGATGGGGAATTGCTGACTTTTGGACTCGGCTGGTGACAAAATGTTCCAAACACACCCCATGCACAACTCCACCGGGGAAGGTGCCAGAAAGGAGTTCTGTTGCTTGTTCTTACACTGCCCCGGTAGCCAGCTGGAAGACACCACAAAAGTGGTTCTACCTGCTTTCTGGGCTTAGATGGGGAATTGCTGACTTTTGGAGTCGGCTGGTGACAAAATTTTCGAAATACACCCCATGCACAACTCCACCGGGGATGGTGTCAGCAAGTTCTGTTGCTTGTTCTTACACGGCCCCGGTAGCCAGCTGAAGACACCACAAAAGTGGTTCTACCTGCTTTCTGGGCTGAGATGGGGAATCGCTGACTTTTGGAGTCGGCTGGTGACAAAATTTTCGAAACACACCCCATGCACAACTGCACCGGGGAAGGTGCCAGAAAGGAGTTCTGTTGGTAGTTCTTACACTGCCCCGGTAGCCAGCTGAAAGACACCACAAAAGTGGTTCTACCTGCTTTCTGGACTGAGATGGGGAATTGCTGACTTTTGGACTCGGCTGGTGACAAAATGTTCCAAACACACCCCATGCACAACTCCACCGGGGAAGGTGCCAGAAAGGAGTTCTGTTGCTTGTTCTTACACTGCCCCGGTAGCCTGCTGAAAGACACCACAAAAGTGGTTCTACCTGCTTTCTGGGCTGAGATGGGGAATCGCTGACTTTTGGACTCGGCTGGTTAGAAATTGTTCCAAAGACACTCCATGCACAACTCCACCGGGGAAGGTGCCAGAAAGGAGTTCTATTGGTAGTTCTTACACGGCCCCGGTAGCCAGCTGAAAGACACCACAAAAGTGGTTCTACCTGCTTTCTGGACTGAGATGGGGAATCGCTGACTTTTGGAGTCGGCTGCTGACAAAATGTTCCAAAGACACCCCATGCACAACTCCCCCGGGGAAGGTGCCAGAAAGGAGTTCTGTTGGTAGTTCTTACACTGCCCCGGTAGCCAGCTGAAAGACACCACAAAAGTGGTTCTACCTGCTTTCTGGACTGAGATAGGGAATTGCTGACTTTTCGACTCGGCTGGTGACAAAATGTTCCAAAAACACTCCATGCACAACTCCCCCGGGGAAGGTGCCAGAAAGGAGTTCTGTTGCTTGTTCTTACACTGCCCCGGTAGCCTGCTGAAAGACACCACAAAAGTGGTTCTACCTGCTTTCTGGACTGAGATGGGGAATCGCTGACTTTTGGACTCGGCTGGTTAGAAATTGTTCCAAAGACACTCCATGCACAACTCCACCGGGAAAGGTGCCAGAAAGGAGTTCTATTGGTAGTTCTTACACTGCCCCGGTAGCCAGCTGAAAGACACCACAAAAGTGGTTCTACCTGCTTTCTGGGCTGAGATGGGTAACCGCTGACTTTTGGACTCGGCTGGTTAGAAATTGTTCCAAAGACACTCCATGCACAACTCCACCGGGGAAGGTGCCAGCTAGGAGTTCTCTTGGTAGTTCTTACACTGCCCCGAAAGCCTGCTGAAAGACACCACAAAAGTGGTTCTAACTGCTTTCTGGGATGAGATGGGGAACCGTTGACTTTTGGAGTCGGCTGGTGACAAAATTTTCGAAACACACCCCATGCACAACTCCCCCGGGGAATCTGCCGGAAAGGAGTTCTGTTGCTTGTTCTTACACTGCCCCGGAAGCCTGCTGAAAGACACCACAAAAGTGGTTCTACCTGCTTTCTGGACTGAGATGGGGAATTGCTGACTTTTGGACTCGGCTGGTGACAAAATGTTCCAAACACACCCCATGCACAACTCCACCGGGGAAGGTGCCAGAAAGGAGTTCTGTTGCTTGTTCTTACACTGCCCCGGTAGCCAGCTGGAAGACACCACAAAAGTGGTTCTACCTGCTTTCTGGGCTTAGATGGGGAATTGCTGACTTTTGGAGTCGGCTGGTGACAAAATTTTCGAAATACACCCCATGCACAACTCCACCGGGGATGGTGTCAGCAAGTTCTGTTGCTTGTTCTTACACGGCCCCGGTAGCCAGCTGAAAGACACCACAAAAGTGGTTCTACCTGCTTTCTGGACTGAGATGGGGAATCGCTGACTTTTGGAGTCGGCTGGTGACAAAATGTTGCAAACACACCCCATGCACAACTCCCCCGGGGAAGTTGCCAGCAAGGAGTTCTCTTGGTAGTTCTTACACTGCCCCGGTAGCCAGATGAAAGAAACCACAAAAGTGGTTCTACCTGCTTTCTGGGATGAGATGGGGAACCGCTGACTTTTGGAGTCGGCTGGTGACAAAATTTTTGAAACACACCCCATGCACAACTCCCCCGGGGAAGGTGCCAGAAAGGAGTTCTGTTGCTTGTTCTTACACTGCCCCGGTAGCCAGATGAAAGACACCACAAAAGTGGTTTTACCTGCTTTTTGCCTGAGATGGGGAATCGCTGACTTTTGGACTCGGCTGGTTAGAAATTGTTCCAAAGACACCCCATGCTCAAGTTCACCGGGAAAGGTGTCAGAAAGGAGTTCTGTTGGTAGTTCTTACACTGCCCCGGAAGCCTGCTGAAAGACACCACAAAAGTGGTTCTACCTGCTTTCTGGGCTGAGATGGGTAACCGCTGACTTTTGGACTCGGCTGGTTAGAAATTGTTCCAAAGACCCTCCATGCACAACTCCACCGGGGAAGGTGCCAGCTAGGAGTTCTCTTGGTAGTTCTTACACTGCCCCGAAAGCCTGCTGAAAGACACCACAAAAGTGGTTCTAACTGCTTTCTGGGATGAGATGGGGAACCGTTGACTTTTGGAGTCGGCTGGTGACAAAATTTTCGAAACACACCCCATGCACAACTCCCCCGGGGAATCTGCCGGAAAGGAGTTCTGTTGCTTGTTCTTACACTGCCCCGGAAGCCTGCTGAAAGACACCACAAAAGTGGTTCTACCTGCTTTCTGGACTGAGATGGGGAATTGCTGACTTTTGGACTCGGCTGGTGACAAAATGTTCCAAACACACCCCATGCACAACTCCACCGGGGAAGGTGCCAGAAAGGAGTTCTGTTGCTTGTTCTTACACTGCCCCGGTAGCCAGCTGGAAGACACCACAAAAGTGGTTCTACCTGCTTTCTGGGCTTAGATGGGGAATTGCTGACTTTTGGAGTCGGCTGGTGACAAAATTTTCGAAATACACCCCATGCACAACTCCACCGGGGATGGTGTCAGCAAGTTCTGTTGCTTGTTCTTACACGGCCCCGGTAGCCAGCTGAAGACACCACAAAAGTGGTTCTACCTGCTTTCTGGGCTGAGATGGGGAATCGCTGACTTTTGGAGTCGGCTGGTGACAAAATTTTCGAAAAACACCCCATGCACAACTGCACCGGGGAAGGTGCCAGAAAGGAGTTCTGTTGGTAGTTCTTACACTGCCCCGGTAGCCAGCTGAAAGACACCACAAAAGTGGTTCTACCTGCTTTCTGGACTGAGATGGGGAATTGCTGACTTTTGGACTCGGCTGGTGACAAAATGTTCCAAACACACCCCATGCACAACTCCACCGGGGAAGGTGCCAGAAAGGAGTTCTGTTGCTTGTTCTTACACTGCCCCGGTAGCCAGATGAAAGAAACCACAAAAGTGGTTCTACCTGCTTTCTGGACTGAGATGGGGAATCGCTGACTTTTGGACTCGGCTGGTTAGAAATTGTTCCAAAGACACCCCATGCTCAAGTCCACCGGGAAAGGTGTCGTAAAGGAGTTCTGTTGGTAGTTCTTACACGGCCCCGGTAGCCAGCTGAAAGACACCACAAAAGTGGTTCTACCTGCTTTCTGGGCTGAGATGGGGAATCGCTGACTTTTGGAGTCGGCTGCTGACAAAATGTTCCAAACACACCCCATGCACAACTCCCCCGGGGAAGGTGCCAGAAAGGAGTTCTGTTGGTAGTTCTTACACTGCCCCGGTAGCCAGCTGAAAGACACCACAAAAGTGGTTCTACCTGCTTTCTGGACTGAGATAGGGAATTGCTGACTTTTCGACTCGGCTGGTGACAAAATGTTCCAAAAACACTCCATGCACAACTCCCCCGGGGAAGGTGCCAGAAAGGAGTTCTGTTGCTTGTTCTTACACTGCCCCGGTAGCCTGCTGAAAGACACCACAAAAGTGGTTCTACCTGCTTTCTGGGCTGAGATGGGGAATCGCTGACTTTTGGACTCGGCTGGTTAGAAATTGTTCCAAAGACACTCCATGCACAACTCCACCGGGGAAGGTGCCAGAAAGGAGTTCTATTGGTAGTTCTTACACTGCCCCGGAAGCCTGCTGAAAGACACCACAAAAGTGGTTCTACCTGCTTTCTGGGATGAGATGGGGAACCTCTGACTTTGGAGTCGGCTGGTGACAAAATGTTGCAAACACACCCCATGCACAACTCCCCCGGGGAAGGTGCCAGAAAGGAGTTCTGTTGGTAGTTCTTACACTGCCCCGGTAGCCAGCTGAAAGACACCACAAAAGTGGTTCTACCTGCTTTCTGGACTGAGATAGGGAATTGCTGACTTTTCGACTCGGCTGGTGACAAAATGTTCCAAAAACACTCCATGCACAACTCCCCCGGGGAAGGTGCCAGAAAGGAGTTCTGTTGCTTGTTCTTACACTGTCCCGGTAGCCAGCTGAAAGACACCACAAAAGTGGTTCTACCTGCTTTCTGGGCTGAGATGGGGAATCGCTGACTTTTGGACTCGGCTGGTTAGAAATTGTTCCAAAGACACCCCATGCTCAAGTTCACCGGGAAAGGTGTCAGAAAGGAGTTCTGTTGGTAGTTCTTACACTGCCCCGGAATCCTGCTGAAAGACACCACAAAAGTGGTTCTACCTGCTTTCTGGGCTGAGATGGGGAATCGCTGGCTTTTGGACTCGGCTGGTTAGAAATTGTTCCAAAGACACCCCATGCACAACTCCACCGGGAAAGGTGCCAGCAAGGAGTTCTGTTGGTAGTTCTTACACTGCCCAGGAAGCCTGCTGAAAGACACCACAAAAGTGGTTCTACCTGCTTTCTGGGCTGAGATGGGGAATTGCTGACTTTTGGAGTCGTCTGCTGACAAAATGTTCCAAACACACCCCATGCACAACTCCACCGGGGAAGGTGCCAGAAAGGAGTTCTGTTGCTTGTTCTTACACTGCCCCGGTAGCCAGCTGAAACACACCACAAAAGTGGTTCTACCTGCTTTTTGGGCTGAGATGTGGAATCGCTGATTTTTGGACTCGGCTGGTTAGAAATGTTCCAAAAACACTCCATGCACAACTCCACCGGGAAAGGTGCCAGAAAGGAGTTCTGTTTGTAGTTCTTACACTGCCCCGGTAGCCAGCTGAAAGACACCACAAAAGTGGTTCTACCTGCTTTCTGGGCTGAGATGGGTAACCGCTGACTTTTGG
The DNA here is from genome assembly GCF_963210335.1 of Falco punctatus. Taxonomy (NCBI): domain Eukaryota; kingdom Metazoa; phylum Chordata; class Aves; order Falconiformes; family Falconidae; genus Falco; species Falco punctatus. The sequence continues at coordinate 1,048,702 of NW_027660146.1, read as the reverse complement.
ACTCGGCTGGTTAGAAATTGTTCCAAAGACACTCCATGCACAACTCCACCGGGGAAGGTGCCAGCTAGGAGTTCTCTTGGTAGTTCTTACACTGCCCCGAAAGCCTGCTGAAAGACACCACAAAAGTGGTTCTAACTGCTTTCTGGGATGAGATGGGGAACCGTTGACTTTTGGAGTCGGCTGGTGACAAAATTTTCGAAACACACCCCATGCACAACTCCCCCGGGGAATCTGCCGGAAAGGAGTTCTGTTGCTTGTTCTTACACTGCCCCGGTAGCCAGCTGAAAGACACCACAAAAGTGGTTCTACCTGCTTTTTGGGCTGAGATGGGAAATCGCTGACTTTTGGACTCGGCTGGTGACAAAATGTTCCAAAAACACTCCATGCACACTCCCCCGGGAAAGGTGCCAGAAAGGAGTTCTGTTGGTAGTTCTTACACTGCCCCGGTAGCCAGCTGAAAGACACCACAAAAGTGGTTCTACCTGCTTTCTGGACTGAGATGGGGAATTGCTGACTTTTGGACTCGGCTGGTGACAAAATGTTCCAAACACACCCCATGCACAACTCCACCGGGGAAGGTGCCAGAAAGGAGTTCTGTTGCTTGTTCTTACACTGCCCCGGTAGCCAGATGAAAGAAACCACAAAAGTGGTTCTACCTGCTTTCTGGGATGAGATGGGGAATCGCTGACTTTTGGACTCGGCTGGTTAGAAATGTTCCAAAAACACTCCATGCACAACTCCCCCGGGAAAGGTGCCAGAAAGGAGTTCTGTTAGTAGTTCTTACACTGCCCCGGTAGCCAGCTGAAAGACACCACAAAAGTGGTTCTACCTGCTTTCTGGGCTGAGATGGGTAACCGCTGACTTTTGGACTCGGCTGGTTAGAAATTGTTCCAAAGACCCTCCATGCACAACTCCACCGGGGAAGGTGCCAGCTAGGAGTTCTCTTGGTAGTTCTTACACTGCCCCGAAAGCCTGCTGAAAGACACCACAAAAGTGGTTCTAACTGCTTTCTGGGATGAGATGGGGAACCGTTGACTTTTGGAGTCGGCTGGTGACAAAATTTTCGAAACACACCCCATGCACAACTCCCCCGGGGAATCTGCCGGAAAGGAGTTCTGTTGCTTGTTCTTACACTGCCCCGGAAGCCTGCTGAAAGACACCACAAAAGTGGTTCTACCTGCTTTCTGGACTGAGATGGGGAATTGCTGACTTTTGGACTCGGCTGGTGACAAAATGTTCCAAACACACCCCATGCACAACTCCACCGGGGAAGGTGCCAGAAAGGAGTTCTCTTGCTTGTTCTTACACTGCCCCGGTAGCCAGCTGGAAGACACCACAAAAGTGGTTCTACCTGCTTTCTGGGCTTAGATGGGGAATTGCTGACTTTTGGAGTCGGCTGGTGACAAAATTTTCGAAATACACCCCATGCACAACTCCACCGGGGATGGTGTCAGCAAGTTCTGTTGCTTGTTCTTACACGGCCCCGGTAGCCAGCTGAAGACACCACAAAAGTGGTTCTACCTGCTTTCTGGGCTGAGATGGGGAATCGCTGACTTTTGGACTCGGCTGGTTAGAAATTGTTCCAAAGACACTCCATGCACAACTCCCCCGGGGAAGGTGCCAGAAAGGAGTTCTGTTGCTTGTTCTTACACTGTCCCGGTAGCCAGCTGAAAGACACCACAAAAGTGGTTCTACCTGCTTTCTGGGCTGAGATGGGGAATCGCTGACTTTTGGACTCGGCTGGTTAGAAATTGTTCCAAAGACACCCCATGCTCAAGTTCACCGGGAAAGGTGTCAGAAAGGAGTTCTGTTGGTAGTTCTTACACTGCCCCGGAATCCTGCTGAAAGACACCACAAAAGTGGTTCTACCTGCTTTCTGGGCTGAGATGGGGAATCGCTGGCTTTTGGACTCGGCTGGTTAGAAATTGTTCCAAAGACACCCCATGCACAACTCCACCGGGAAAGGTGCCAGCAAGGAGTTCTGTTGGTAGTTCTTACACTGCCCAGGAAGCCTGCTGAAAGACACCACAAAAGTGGTTCTACCTGCTTTCTGGGCTGAGATGGGGAATTGCTGACTTTTGGAGTCGTCTGCTGACAAAATGTTCCAAACACACCCCATGCACAACTCCACCGGGGAAGGTGCCAGAAAGGAGTTCTGTTGCTTGTTCTTACACTGCCCCGGTAGCCAGCTGAAACACACCACAAAAGTGGTTCTACCTGCTTTTTGGGCTGAGATGTGGAATCGCTGATTTTTGGACTCGGCTGGTTAGAAATGTTCCAAAAACACTCCATGCACAACTCCACCGGGAAAGGTGCCAGAAAGGAGTTCTGTTTGTAGTTCTTACACTGCCCCGGTAGCCAGCTGAAAGACACCACAAAAGTGGTTCTACCTGCTTTCTGGGCTGAGATGGGTAACCGCTGACTTTTGGACTCGGCTGGTTAGAAATTGTTCCAAAGACACTCCATGCACAACTCCACCGGGGAAGGTGCCAGCTAGGAGTTCTCTTGGTAGTTCTTACACTGCCCCGAAAGCCTGCTGAAAGACACCACAAAAGTGGTTCTAACTGCTTTCTGGGATGAGATGGGGAACCGTTGACTTTTGGAGTCGGCTGGTGACAAAATTTTCGAAACACACCCCATGCACAACTCCCCCGGGGAATCTGCCGGAAAGGAGTTCTGTTGCTTGTTCTTACACTGCCCCGGTAGCCAGCTGAAAGACACCACAAAAGTGGTTCTACCTGCTTTTTGGGCTGAGATGGGAAATCGCTGACTTTTGGACTCGGCTGGTGACAAAATGTTCCAAAAACACTCCATGCACACTCCCCCGGGAAAGGTGCCAGAAAGGAGTTCTGTTGGTAGTTCTTACACTGCCCCGGTAGCCAGCTGAAAGACACCACAAAAGTGGTTCTACCTGCTTTCTGGACTGAGATGGGGAATTGCTGACTTTTGGACTCGGCTGGTGACAAAATGTTCCAAACACACCCCATGCACAACTCCACCGGGGAAGGTGCCAGAAAGGAGTTCTGTTGCTTGTTCTTACACTGCCCCGGTAGCCAGATGAAAGAAACCACAAAAGTGGTTCTACCTGCTTTCTGGGATGAGATGGGGAATCGCTGACTTTTGGACTCGGCTGGTTAGAAATGTTCCAAAAACACTCCATGCACAACTCCCCCGGGAAAGGTGCCAGAAAGGAGTTCTGTTAGTAGTTCTTACACTGCCCCGGTAGCCAGATGAAAGAAACCACAAAAGTGGTTCTACCTGCTTTCTGGACTGAGATGGGGAATCGCTGACTTTTGGACTCGGCTGGTTAGAAATTGTTCCAAAGACACCCCATGCTCAAGTCCACCGGGAAAGGTGTCAGAAAGGAGTTCTGTTGGTAGTTCTTACACGGCCCCGGTAGCCAGCTGAAAGACACCACAAAAGTGGTTCTACCTGCTTTCTGGGCTGAGATGGGGAATCGCTGACTTTTGGAGTCGGCTGCTGACAAAATGTTCCAAACACACCCCATGCACAACTCCCCCGGGGAAGGTGCCAGAAAGGAGTTCTGTTGGTAGTTCTTACACTGCCCCGGTAGCCAGCTGAAAGACACCACAAAAGTGGTTCTACCTGCTTTCTGGACTGAGATAGGGAATTGCTGACTTTTCGACTCGGCTGGTGACAAAATGTTCCAAAAACACTCCATGCACAACTCCCCCGGGGAAGGTGCCAGAAAGGAGTTCTGTTGCTTGTTCTTACACTGCCCCGGTAGCCTGCTGAAAGACACCACAAAAGTGGTTCTACCTGCTTTCTGGGCTGAGATGGGGAATCGCTGACTTTTGGACTCGGCTGGTTAGAAATTGTTCCAAAGACACTCCATGCACAACTCCACCGGGGAAGGTGCCAGAAAGGAGTTCTATTGGTAGTTCTTACACTGCCCCGGAAGCCTGCTGAAAGACACCACAAAAGTGGTTCTACCTGCTTTCTGGGATGAGATGGGGAACCTCTGACTTTGGAGTCGGCTGGTGACAAAATGTTGCAAACACACCCCATGCACAACTCCCCCGGGGAAGGTGCCAGAAAGGAGTTCTCTTGGTAGTTCTTACACTGCCCCGGTAGCCAGATGAAAGAAACCACAAAAGTGGTTCTACCTGCTTTCTGGGATGAGATGGGGAACCGCTGACTTTTGGAGTCGGCTGGTGACAAAATTTTTGAAACACACCCCATGCACAACTCCCTCGGGGAAGGTGCCAGAAAGGAGTTCTGTTGCTTGTTCTTACACTGCCCCGGTAGCCAGATGAAAGACACCACAAAAGTGGTTCTACCTGCTTTTTGGGCTGAGATGTGGAATCGCTGACTTTTGGACTCGGCTGGTTAGAAATTGTTCCAAAGACACCCCATGCTCAAGTTCACCGGGAAAGGTGTCAGAAAGGAGTTCTGTTGGTAGTTCTTACACTGCCCCGGAAGCCTGCTGAAAGACACCACAAAAGTGGTTCTACCTGCTTTCTGGGCTGAGATGGGGAATCGCTGACTTTTGGAGTCGGCTGGTGACAAAATGTTGCAAACACACCCCATGCACAACTCCCCCGGGGAAGGTGCCAGAAAGGAGTTCTGTTAGTAGTTCTTACACTGCCCCGGTAGCCAGCTGAAAGACACCACAAAAGTGGTTCTACCTGCTTTCTGGGCTGAGATGGGTAACCGCTGACTTTTGGACTCGGCTGGTTAGAAATTGTTCCAAAGACCCTCCATGCACAACTCCACCGGGGAAGGTGCCAGCTAGGAGTTCTCTTGGTAGTTCTTACACTGCCCCGAAAGCCTGCTGAAAGACACCACAAAAGTGGTTCTAACTGCTTTCTGGGATGAGATGGGGAACCGTTGACTTTTGGAGTCGGCTGGTGACAAAATTTTCGAAACACACCCCATGCACAACTCCCCCGGGGAATCTGCCGGAAAGGAGTTCTGTTGCTTGTTCTTACACTGCCCCGGAAGCCTGCTGAAAGACACCACAAAAGTGGTTCTACCTGCTTTCTGGACTGAGATGGGGAATTGCTGACTTTTGGACTCGGCTGGTGACAAAATGTTCCAAACACACCCCATGCACAACTCCACCGGGGAAGGTGCCAGAAAGGAGTTCTCTTGCTTGTTCTTACACTGCCCCGGTAGCCAGCTGGAAGACACCACAAAAGTGGTTCTACCTGCTTTCTGGGCTTAGATGGGGAATTGCTGACTTTTGGAGTCGGCTGGTGACAAAATTTTCGAAATACACCCCATGCACAACTCCACCGGGGATGGTGTCAGCAAGTTCTGTTGCTTGTTCTTACACGGCCCCGGTAGCCAGCTGAAGACACCACAAAAGTGGTTCTACCTGCTTTCTGGGCTGAGATGGGGAATCGCTGACTTTTGGAGTCGGCTGGTGACAAAATTTTCGAAAAACACCCCATGCACAACTGCACCGGGGAAGGTGCCAGAAAGGAGTTCTGTTGGTAGTTCTTACACTGCCCCGGTAGCCAGCTGAAAGACACCACAAAAGTGGTTCTACCTGCTTTCTGGACTGAGATGGGGAATTGCTGACTTTTGGACTCGGCTGGTGACAAAATGTTCCAAACACACCCCATGCACAACTCCACCGGGGAAGGTGCCAGAAAGGAGTTCTGTTGCTTGTTCTTACACTGCCCCGGTAGCCAGATGAAAGAAACCACAAAAGTGGTTCTACCTGCTTTCTGGACTGAGATGGGGAATCGCTGACTTTTGGACTCGGCTGGTTAGAAATTGTTCCAAAGACACCCCATGCTCAAGTCCACCGGGAAAGGTGTCGTAAAGGAGTTCTGTTGGTAGTTCTTACACGGCCCCGGTAGCCAGCTGAAAGACACCACAAAAGTGGTTCTACCTGCTTTCTGGGCTGAGATGGGGAATCGCTGACTTTTGGAGTCGGCTGCTGACAAAATGTTCCAAACACACCCCATGCACAACTCCCCCGGGGAAGGTGCCAGAAAGGAGTTCTGTTGGTAGTTCTTACACTGCCCCGGTAGCCAGCTGAAAGACACCACAAAAGTGGTTCTACCTGCTTTCTGGACTGAGATAGGGAATTGCTGACTTTTGGACTCGGCTGGTTAGAAAATGTTCCAAACACACCCCATGCACAACTCCACCGGGGAAGGTGCCAGAAAGGAGTTCTCTTGGTAGTTCTTACACTGCCCCGGTAGCCAGCTGGAAGACACCACAAAAGTGGTTTTACCTGCTTTCTGGGATAAGATGGGGAACCTCTTACTTTGGAGTCGGCTGGTGACAAAATGTTGCAAACACACCCCATGCACAACTCCCCCGGGGAAGGTGCCAGAAAGGAGTTCTGTTGGTAGTTCTTACACTGCCCCGGTAGCCAGATGAAAGAAACCACAAAAGTGGTTCTACCTGCTTTCTGGGATGAGATGGGGAATCGCTGACTTTTGGACTCGGCTGGTTAGAAATGTTCCAAAAACACTCCATGCACAACTCCCCCGGGAAACGTGTCAGAAAGGAGTTCTGTTAGTAGTTCTTACACTGCCCCGGTAGCCAGATGAAAGAAACCACAAAAGTGGTTCTACCTGCTTTCTGGGATGAGATGGGGAACCGCTGACTTTTGGAGTCGGCTGGTGACAAAATGTTCCAAACACACCCCATGCACAACTCCCCCGGGGAAGGTGCCAGAAAGGAGTTCTATTGGTAGTTCTTACACTGCCCCGGAAGCCTGCTGAAAGACACCACAAAAGTGGTTTTACCTGCTTTTTGCCTGAGATGGGGAATCGCTGACTTTTGGACTCGGCTGGTTAGAAATTGTTCCAAAGACACCCCATGCTCAAGTCCACCGGGAAAGGTGTCAGAAAGGAGTTCTCTTGGTAGTTCTTACACTGCCCCGGAAGCCTGCTGAAAGACACCACAAAAGTGGTTCTACCTGCTTTCTGGGCTGAGATGGGGAATCGCTGGCTTTTGGACTCGGCTGGTTAGAAATTGTTCCAAAGACACCCCATGCACAACTCCACCGGGAAAGGTGCCAGCAAGGAGTTCTGTTGGTAGTTCTTACACTGCCCAGGAAGCCTGCTGAAAGACACCACAAAAGTGGTTCTACCTGCTTTCTGGGCTGAGATGGGGAATTGCTGACTTTTGGAGTCGGCTGGTGACAAAATTTTCGAAATACACCCCATGCACAACTCCACCGGGGATGGTGTCAGCAAGTTCTGTTGCTTGTTCTTACACGGCCCCGGTAGCCAGCTGAAAGAAACCACAAAAGTGGTTCTCCCTGCTTTCTGGGCTGAGATGGGGAATCGCTGACTTTTGGAGTCGGCTGGTGACAAAATGTTCCAAACACACCCCATGCACAACTCCCCCGGGGAAGGTGCCAGAAAGGAGTTCTGTTGGTAGTTCTTACACTGCCCAGGAAGCCTGCTGAAAGACACCACAAAAGTGGTTCTACCTGCTTTCTGGGCTGAGATGGGGAATTGCTGACTTTTGGAGTCGTCTGCTGACAAAATGTTCCAAACACACCCCATGCACAACTCCACCGGGGAAGGTGCCAGAAAGGAGTTCTGTTGCTTGTTCTTACACTGCCCCGGTAGCCAGCTGAAACACACCACAAAAGTGGTTCTACCTGCTTTTTGGGCTGAGATGTGGAATCGCTGATTTTTGGACTCGGCTGGTTAGAAATGTTCCAAAAACACTCCATGCACAACTCCACCGGGAAAGGTGCCAGAAAGGAGTTCTGTTTGTAGTTCTTACACTGCCCCGGTAGCCAGCTGAAAGACACCACAAAAGTGGTTCTACCTGCTTTCTGGGCTGAGATGGGTAACCGCTGACTTTTGGACTCGGCTGGTTAGAAATTGTTCCAAAGACACTCCATGCACAACTCCACCGGGGAAGGTGCCAGCTAGGAGTTCTCTTGGTAGTTCTTACACTGCCCCGAAAGCCTGCTGAAAGACACCACAAAAGTGGTTCTAACTGCTTTCTGGGATGAGATGGGGAACCGTTGACTTTTGGAGTCGGCTGGTGACAAAATTTTCGAAACACACCCCATGCACAACTCCCCCGGGGAATCTGCCGGAAAGGAGTTCTGTTGCTGGTTCTTACACTGCCCCGGTAGCCAGCTGAAAGACACCACAAAAGTGGTTCTACCTGCTTTTTGGGCTGAGATGGGGAATCGCTGACTTTTGGACTCGGCTGGTGACAAAATGTTCCAAACACACCCCATGCACAACTCCACCGGGGAAGGTGCCAGAAAGGAGTTCTGTTGCTTGTTCTTACACTGCCCCGGTAGCCAGCTGGAAGACACCACAAAAGTGGTTCTACCTGCTTTCTGGGCTTAGATGGGGAATTGCTGACTTTTGGAGTCGGCTGGTGACAAAATTTTCGAAATACACCCCATGCACAACTCCACCGGGGATGGTGTCAGCAAGTTCTGTTGCTTGTTCTTACACGGCCCCGGTAGCCAGCTGAAGACACCACAAAAGTGGTTCTACCTGCTTTCTGGGCTGAGATGGGGAATCGCTGACTTTTGGAGTCGGCTGGTGACAAAATTTTCGAAACACACCCCATGCACAACTGCACCGGGGAAGGTGCCAGAAAGGAGTTCTGTTGGTAGTTCTTACACTGCCCCGGTAGCCAGCTGAAAGACACCACAAAAGTGGTTCTACCTGCTTTCTGGACTGAGATGGGGAATTGCTGACTTTTGGACTCGGCTGGTGACAAAATGTTCCAAACACACCCCATGCACAACTCCACCGGGGAAGGTGCCAGAAAGGAGTTCTGTTGCTTGTTCTTACACTGCCCCGGTAGCCAGATGAAAGAAACCACAAAAGTGGTTCTACCTGCTTTCTGGACTGAGATGGGGAATCGCTGACTTTTGGACTCGGCTGGTTAGAAATTGTTCCAAAGACACCCCATGCTCAAGTCCACCGGGAAAGGTGTCAGAAAGGAGTTCTGTTGGTAGTTCTTACACGGCCCCGGTAGCCAGCTGAAAGACACCACAAAAGTGGTTCTACCTGCTTTCTGGGCTGAGATGGGGAATCGCTGACTTTTGGAGTCGGCTGCTGACAAAATGTTCCAAACACACCCCATGCACAACTCCCCCGGGGAAGGTGCCAGAAAGGAGTTCTGTTGCTTGTTCTTACACTGCCCCGGTAGCCTGCTGAAAGACACCACAAAAGTGGTTCTACCTGCTTTCTGGGCTGAGATGGGGAATCGCTGACTTTTGGACTCGGCTGGTTAGAAATTGTTCCAAAGACACTCCATGCACAACTCCACCGGGGAAGGTGCCAGAAAGGAGTTCTATTGGTAGTTCTTACACTGCCCCGGAAGCCTGCTGAAAGACACCACAAAAGTGGTTCTACCTGCTTTCTGGGATGAGATGGGGAACCTCTGACTTTGGAGTCGGCTGGTGACAAAATGTTGCAAACACACCCCATGCACAACTCCCCCGGGGAAGGTGCCAGAAAGGAGTTCTGTTGGTAGTTCTTACACTGCCCCGGTAGCCAGCTGAAAGACACCACAAAAGTGGTTCTACCTGCTTTCTGGACTGAGATAGGGAATTGCTGACTTTTCGACTCGGCTGGTGACAAAATGTTCCAAAAACACTCCATGCACAACTCCCCCGGGGAAGGTGCCAGAAAGGAGTTCTGTTGCTTGTTCTTACACTGTCCCGGTAGCCAGCTGAAAGACACCACAAAAGTGGTTCTACCTGCTTTCTGGGCTGAGATGGGGAATCGCTGACTTTTGGACTCGGCTGGTTAGAAATTGTTCCAAAGACACCCCATGCTCAAGTTCACCGGGAAAGGTGTCAGAAAGGAGTTCTGTTGGTAGTTCTTACACTGCCCCGGAATCCTGCTGAAAGACACCACAAAAGTGGTTCTACCTGCTTTCTGGGCTGAGATGGGGAATCGCTGGCTTTTGGACTCGGCTGGTTAGAAATTGTTCCAAAGACACCCCATGCACAACTCCACCGGGAAAGGTGCCAGCAAGGAGTTCTGTTGGTAGTTCTTACACTGCCCAGGAAGCCTGCTGAAAGACACCACAAAAGTGGTTCTACCTGCTTTCTGGGCTGAGATGGGGAATTGCTGACTTTTGGAGTCGTCTGCTGACAAAATGTTCCAAACACACCCCATGCACAACTCCACCGGGGAAGGTGCCAGAAAGGAGTTCTGTTGCTTGTTCTTACACTGCCCCGGTAGCCAGCTGAAACACACCACAAAAGTGGTTCTACCTGCTTTTTGGGCTGAGATGTGGAATCGCTGATTTTTGGACTCGGCTGGTTAGAAATGTTCCAAAAACACTCCATGCACAACTCCACCGGGAAAGGTGCCAGAAAGGAGTTCTGTTTGTAGTTCTTACACTGCCCCGGTAGCCAGCTGAAAGACACCACAAAAGTGGTTCTACCTGCTTTCTGGGCTGAGATGGGTAACCGCTGACTTTTGGACTCGGCTGGTTAGAAATTGTTCCAAAGACACTCCATGCACAACTCCACCGGGGAAGGTGCCAGCTAGGAGTTCTCTTGGTAGTTCTTACACTGCCCCGAAAGCCTGCTGAAAGACACCACAAAAGTGGTTCTAACTGCTTTCTGGGATGAGATGGGGAACCGTTGACTTTTGGAGTCGGCTGGTGACAAAATTTTCGAAACACACCCCATGCACAACTCCCCCGGGGAATCTGCCGGAAAGGAGTTCTGTTGCTTGTTCTTACACTGCCCCGGTAGCCAGCTGAAAGACACCACAAAAGTGGTTCTACCTGCTTTTTGGGCTGAGATGGGAAATCGCTGACTTTTGGACTCGGCTGGTGACAAAATGTTCCAAAAACACTCCATGCACACTCCCCCGGGAAAGGTGCCAGAAAGGAGTTCTGTTGGTAGTTCTTACACTGCCCCGGTAGCCAGCTGAAAGACACCACAAAAGTGGTTCTACCTTCTTTCTGGACTGAGATGGGGAATTGCTGACTTTTGGACTCGGCTGGTGACAAAATGTTCCAAACACACCCCATGCACAACTCCACCGGGGAAGGTGCCAGAAAGGAGTTCTGTTGCTTGTTCTTACACTGCCCCGGTAGCCAGATGAAAGAAACCACAAAAGTGGTTCTACCTGCTTTCTGGACTGAGATGGGGAATCGCTGACTTTTGGACTCGGCTGGTTAGAAATGTTCCAAAAACACTCCATGCACAACTCCCCCGGGAAAGGTGCCAGAAAGGAGTTCTGTTAGTAGTTCTTACACTGCCCCGGTAGCCAGATGAAAGAAACCACAAAAGTGGTTCTACCTGCTTTCTGGACTGAGATGGGGAATCGCTGACTTTTGGACTCGGCTGGTTAGAAATTGTTCCAAAGACACCCCATGCTCAAGTCCACCGGGAAAGGTGTCAGAAAGGAGTTCTGTTGGTAGTTCTTACACGGCCCCGGTAGCCAGATGAAAGACACCACAAAAGTGGTTCTACCTGCTTTCTGGGCTGAGATGGGGAATCGCTGACTTTTGGAGTCGGCTGCTGACAAAATGTTCCAAACACACCCCATGCACAACTCCCCCGGGGAAGGTGCCAGAAAGGAGTTCTGTTGGTAGTTCTTACACTGCCCCGGTAGCCAGCTGAAAGACACCACAAAAGTGGTTCTACCTGCTTTCTGGGATGAGATGGGGAACCGCTGACTTTTGGAGTCGGCTGGTGACAAAGTTTTTGAAACACACCCCATGCACAACTCCCTCGGGGAAGGTGCCAGAAAGGAGTTCTGTTGCTTGTTCTTACACTGCCCCGGTAGCCAGATGAAAGACACCACAAAAGTGGTTCTACCTGCTTTTTGGGCTGAGATGTGGAATCGCTGACTTTTGGACTCGGCTGGTTAGAAATTGTTCCAAAGACACCCCATGCTCAAGTTCACCGGGAAAGGTGTCAGAAAGGAGTTCTGTTGGTAGTTCTTACACTGCCCCGGAAGCCTGCTGAAAGACACCACAAAAGTGGTTCTACCTGCTTTCTGGGCTGAGATGGGGAATCGCTGACTTTTGGAGTCGGCTGGTGACAAAATGTTGCAAACACACCCCATGCACAACTCCCCCGGGGAAGGTGCCAGAAAGGAGTTCTGTTAGTAGTTCTTACACTGCCCCGGTAGCCAGCTGAAAGACACCACAAAAGTGGTTCTACCTGCTTTCTGGGCTGAGATGGGTAACCGCTGACTTTTGGACTCGGCTGGTTAGAAATTGTTCCAAAGACCCTCCATGCACAACTCCACCGGGGAAGGTGCCAGCTAGGAGTTCTCTTGGTAGTTCTTACACTGCCCCGAAAGCCTGCTGAAAGACACCACAAAAGTGGTTCTAACTGCTTTCTGGGATGAGATGGGGAACCGTTGACTTTTGGAGTCGGCTGGTGACAAAATTTTCGAAACACACCCCATGCACAACTCCCCCGGGGAATCTGCCGGAAAGGAGTTCTGTTGCTTGTTCTTACACTGCCCCGGAAGCCTGCTGAAAGACACCACAAAAGTGGTTCTACCTGCTTTCTGGACTGAGATGGGGAATTGCTGACTTTTGGACTCGGCTGGTGACAAAATGTTCCAAACACACCCCATGCACAACTCCACCGGGGAAGGTGCCAGAAAGGAGTTCTCTTGCTTGTTCTTACACTGCCCCGGTAGCCAGCTGGAAGACACCACAAAAGTGGTTCTACCTGCTTTCTGGGCTTAGATGGGGAATTGCTGACTTTTGGAGTCGGCTGGTGACAAAATTTTCGAAATACACCCCATGCACAACTCCACCGGGGATGGTGTCAGCAAGTTCTGTTGCTTGTTCTTACACGGCCCCGGTAGCCAGCTGAAGACACCACAAAAGTGGTTCTACCTGCTTTCTGGGCTGAGATGGGGAATCGCTGACTTTTGGAGTCGGCTGGTGACAAAATTTTCGAAAAACACCCCATGCACAACTGCACCGGGGAAGGTGCCAGAAAGGAGTTCTGTTGGTAGTTCTTACACTGCCCCGGTAGCCAGCTGAAAGACACCACAAAAGTGGTTCTACCTGCTTTCTGGACTGAGATGGGGAATTGCTGACTTTTGGACTCGGCTGGTGACAAAATGTTCCAAACACACCCCATGCACAACTCCACCGGGGAAGGTGCCAGAAAGGAGTTCTGTTGCTTGTTCTTACACTGCCCCGGTAGCCAGATGAAAGAAACCACAAAAGTGGTTCTACCTGCTTTCTGGACTGAGATGGGGAATCGCTGACTTTTGGACTCGGCTGGTTAGAAATTGTTCCAAAGACACCCCATGCTCAAGTCCACCGGGAAAGGTGTCGTAAAGGAGTTCTGTTGGTAGTTCTTACACGGCCCCGGTAGCCAGCTGAAAGACACCACAAAAGTGGTTCTACCTGCTTTCTGGGCTGAGATGGGGAATCGCTGACTTTTGGAGTCGGCTGCTGACAAAATGTTCCAAACACACCCCATGCACAACTCCCCCGGGGAAGGTGCCAGAAAGGAGTTCTGTTGGTAGTTCTTACACTGCCCCGGTAGCCAGCTGAAAGACACCACAAAAGTGGTTCTACCTGCTTTCTGGACTGAGATAGGGAATTGCTGACTTTTGGACTCGGCTGGTTAGAAAATGTTCCAAACACACCCCATGCACAACTCCACCGGGGAAGGTGCCAGAAAGGAGTTCTCTTGGTAGTTCTTACACTGCCCCGGTAGCCAGCTGGAAGACACCACAAAAGTGGTTTTACCTGCTTTCTGGGATAAGATGGGGAACCTCTTACTTTGGAGTCGGCTGGTGACAAAATGTTGCAAACACACCCCATGCACAACTCCCCCGGGGAAGGTGCCAGAAAGGAGTTCTGTTGGTAGTTCTTACACTGCCCCGGTAGCCAGATGAAAGAAACCACAAAAGTGGTTCTACCTGCTTTCTGGGATGAGATGGGGAATCGCTGACTTTTGGACTCGGCTGGTTAGAAATGTTCCAAAAACACTCCATGCACAACTCCCCCGGGAAACGTGTCAGAAAGGAGTTCTGTTAGTAGTTCTTACACTGCCCCGGTAGCCAGATGAAAGAAACCACAAAAGTGGTTCTACCTGCTTTCTGGGATGAGATGGGGAACCGCTGACTTTTGGAGTCGGCTGGTGACAAAATGTTCCAAACACACCCCATGCACAACTCCCCCGGGGAAGGTGCCAGAAAGGAGTTCTATTGGTAGTTCTTACACTGCCCCGGAAGCCTGCTGAAAGACACCACAAAAGTGGTTTTACCTGCTTTTTGCCTGAGATGGGGAATCGCTGACTTTTGGACTCGGCTGGTTAGAAATTGTTCCAAAGACACCCCATGCTCAAGTCCACCGGGAAAGGTGTCAGAAAGGAGTTCTCTTGGTAGTTCTTACACTGCCCCGGAAGCCTGCTGAAAGACACCACAAAAGTGGTTCTACCTGCTTTCTGGGCTGAGATGGGGAATCGCTGGCTTTTGGACTCGGCTGGTTAGAAATTGTTCCAAAGACACCCCATGCACAACTCCACCGGGAAAGGTGCCAGCAAGGAGTTCTGTTGGTAGTTCTTACACTGCCCAGGAAGCCTGCTGAAAGACACCACAAAAGTGGTTCTACCTGCTTTCTGGGCTGAGATGGGGAATTGCTGACTTTTGGAGTCGGCTGGTGACAAAATTTTCGAAATACACCCCATGCACAACTCCACCGGGGATGGTGTCAGCAAGTTCTGTTGCTTGTTCTTACACGGCCCCGGTAGCCAGCTGAAAGAAACCACAAAAGTGGTTCTCCCTGCTTTCTGGGCTGAGATGGGGAATCGCTGACTTTTGGAGTCGGCTGGTGACAAAATGTTCCAAACACACCCCATGCACAACTCCCCTGGGGAAGGTGCCAGAAAGGAGTTCTGTTGGTAGTTCTTACACTGCCCAGGAAGCCTGCTGAAAGACACCACAAAAGTGGTTCTACCTGCTTTCTGGGCTGAGATGGGGAATTGCTGACTTTTGGAGTCGTCTGCTGACAAAATGTTCCAAACACACCCCATGCACAACTCCACCGGGGAAGGTGCCAGAAAGGAGTTCTGTTGCTTGTTCTTACACTGCCCCGGTAGCCAGCTGAAACACACCACAAAAGTGGTTCTACCTGCTTTTTGGGCTGAGATGTGGAATCGCTGATTTTTGGACTCGGCTGGTTAGAAATGTTCCAAAAACACTCCATGCACAACTCCACCGGGAAAGGTGCCAGAAAGGAGTTCTGTTTGTAGTTCTTACACTGCCCCGGTAGCCAGCTGAAAGACACCACAAAAGTGGTTCTACCTGCTTTCTGGGCTGAGATGGGTAACCGCTGACTTTTGGACTCGGCTGGTTAGAAATTGTTCCAAAGACACTCCATGCACAACTCCACCGGGGAAGGTGCCAGCTAGGAGTTCTCTTGGTAGTTCTTACACTGCCCCGAAAGCCTGCTGAAAGACACCACAAAAGTGGTTCTAACTGCTTTCTGGGATGAGATGGGGAACCGTTGACTTTTGGAGTCGGCTGGTGACAAAATTTTCGAAACACACCCCATGCACAACTCCCCCGGGGAATCTGCCGGAAAGGAGTTCTGTTGCTGGTTCTTACACTGCCCCGGTAGCCAGCTGAAAGACACCACAAAAGTGGTTCTACCTGCTTTTTGGGCTGAGATGGGGAATCGCTGACTTTTGGACTCGGCTGGTGACAAAATGTTCCAAACACACCCCATGCACAACTCCACCGGGGAAGGTGCCAGAAAGGAGTTCTGTTGCTTGTTCTTACACTGCCCCGGTAGCCAGCTGGAAGACACCACAAAAGTGGTTCTACCTGCTTTCTGGGCTTAGATGGGGAATTGCTGACTTTTGGAGTCGGCTGGTGACAAAATTTTCGAAATACACCCCATGCACAACTCCACCGGGGATGGTGTCAGCAAGTTCTGTTGCTTGTTCTTACACGGCCCCGGTAGCCAGCTGAAGACACCACAAAAGTGGTTCTACCTGCTTTCTGGGCTGAGATGGGGAATCGCTGACTTTTGGAGTCGGCTGGTGACAAAATTTTCGAAACACACCCCATGCACAACTGCACCGGGGAAGGTGCCAGAAAGGAGTTCTGTTGGTAGTTCTTACACTGCCCCGGTAGCCAGCTGAAAGACACCACAAAAGTGGTTCTACCTGCTTTCTGGACTGAGATGGGGAATTGCTGACTTTTGGACTCGGCTGGTGACAAAATGTTCCAAACACACCCCATGCACAACTCCACCGGGGAAGGTGCCAGAAAGGAGTTCTGTTGCTTGTTCTTACACTGCCCCGGTAGCCAGATGAAAGAAACCACAAAAGTGGTTCTACCTGCTTTCTGGACTGAGATGGGGAATCGCTGACTTTTGGACTCGGCTGGTTAGAAATTGTTCCAAAGACACCCCATGCTCAAGTCCACCGGGAAAGGTGTCAGAAAGGAGTTCTGTTGGTAGTTCTTACACGGCCCCGGTAGCCAGCTGAAAGACACCACAAAAGTGGTTCTACCTGCTTTCTGGGCTGAGATGGGGAATCGCTGACTTTTGGAGTCGGCTGCTGACAAAATGTTCCAAACACACCCCATGCACAACTCCCCCGGGGAAGGTGCCAGAAAGGAGTTCTGTTGCTTGTTCTTACACTGCCCCGGTAGCCTGCTGAAAGACACCACAAAAGTGGTTCTACCTGCTTTCTGGGCTGAGATGGGGAATCGCTGACTTTTGGACTCGGCTGGTTAGAAATTGTTCCAAAGACACTCCATGCACAACTCCACCGGGGAAGGTGCCAGAAAGGAGTTCTATTGGTAGTTCTTACACTGCCCCGGAAGCCTGCTGAAAGACACCACAAAAGTGGTTCTACCTGCTTTCTGGGATGAGATGGGGAACCTCTGACTTTGGAGTCGGCTGGTGACAAAATGTTGCAAACACACCCCATGCACAACTCCCCCGGGGAAGGTGCCAGAAAGGAGTTCTGTTGGTAGTTCTTACACTGCCCCGGTAGCCAGCTGAAAGACACCACAAAAGTGGTTCTACCTGCTTTCTGGACTGAGATAGGGAATTGCTGACTTTTCGACTCGGCTGGTGACAAAATGTTCCAAAAACACTCCATGCACAACTCCCCCGGGGAAGGTGCCAGAAAGGAGTTCTGTTGCTTGTTCTTACACTGTCCCGGTAGCCAGCTGAAAGACACCACAAAAGTGGTTCTACCTGCTTTCTGGGCTGAGATGGGGAATCGCTGACTTTTGGACTCGGCTGGTTAGAAATTGTTCCAAAGACACCCCATGCTCAAGTTCACCGGGAAAGGTGTCAGAAAGGAGTTCTGTTGGTAGTTCTTACACTGCCCCGGAATCCTGCTGAAAGACACCACAAAAGTGGTTCTACCTGCTTTCTGGGCTGAGATGGGGAATCGCTGGCTTTTGGACTCGGCTGGTTAGAAATTGTTCCAAAGACACCCCATGCACAACTCCACCGGGAAAGGTGCCAGCAAGGAGTTCTGTTGGTAGTTCTTACACTGCCCAGGAAGCCTGCTGAAAGACACCACAAAAGTGGTTCTACCTGCTTTCTGGGCTGAGATGGGGAATTGCTGACTTTTGGAGTCGTCTGCTGACAAAATGTTCCAAACACACCCCATGCACAACTCCACCGGGGAAGGTGCCAGAAAGGAGTTCTGTTGCTTGTTCTTACACTGCCCCGGTAGCCAGCTGAAACACACCACAAAAGTGGTTCTACCTGCTTTTTGGGCTGAGATGTGGAATCGCTGATTTTTGGACTCGGCTGGTTAGAAATGTTCCAAAAACACTCCATGCACAACTCCACCGGGAAAGGTGCCAGAAAGGAGTTCTGTTTGTAGTTCTTACACTGCCCCGGTAGCCAGCTGAAAGACACCACAAAAGTGGTTCTACCTGCTTTCTGGGCTGAGATGGGTAACCGCTGACTTTTGGACTCGGCTGGTTAGAAATTGTTCCAAAGACACTCCATGCACAACTCCACCGGGGAAGGTGCCAGCTAGGAGTTCTCTTGGTAGTTCTTACACTGCCCCGAAAGCCTGCTGAAAGACACCACAAAAGTGGTTCTAACTGCTTTCTGGGATGAGATGGGGAACCGTTGACTTTTGGAGTCGGCTGGTGACAAAATTTTCGAAACACACCCCATGCACAACTCCCCCGGGGAATCTGCCGGAAAGGAGTTCTGTTGCTTGTTCTTACACTGCCCCGGTAGCCAGCTGAAAGACACCACAAAAGTGGTTCTACCTGCTTTTTGGGCTGAGATGGGGAATCGCTGACTTTTGGACTCGGCTGGTGACAAAATGTTCCAAAAACACTCCATGCACACTCCCCCGGGAAAGGTGCCAGAAAGGAGTTCTGTTGGTAGTTCTTACACTGCCCCGGTGGCCAGCTGAAAGACACCACAAAAGTGGTTCTACCTGCTTTCTGGACTGAGATGGGGAATTGCTGACTTTTGGACTCGGCTGGTGACAAAATGTTCCAAACACACCCCATGCACAACTCCACCGGGGAAGGTGCCAGAAAGGAGTTCTGTTGCTTGTTCTTACACTGCCCCGGTAGCCAGATGAAAGAAACCACAAAAGTGGTTCTACCTGCTTTCTGGGATGAGATGGGGAATCGCTGACTTTTGGACTCGGCTGGTTAGAAATGTTCCAAAAACACTCCATGCACAACTCCCCCGGGAAACGTGTCAGAAAGGAGTTCTGTTAGTAGTTCTTACACTGCCCCGGTAGCCAGATGAAAGAAACCACAAAAGTGGTTCTACCTGCTTTCTGGGATGAGATGGGGAACCGCTGACTTTTGGAGTCGGCTGGTGACAAAATGTTCCAAACACACCCCATGCACAACTCCCCCGGGGAAGGTGCCAGAAAGGAGTTCTATTGGTAGTTCTTACACTGCCCCGGAAGCCTGCTGAAAGACACCACAAAAGTGGTTTTACCTGCTTTTTGCCTGAGATGGGGAATCGCTGACTTTTGGACTCGGCTGGTTAGAAATTGTTCCAAAGACACCCCATGCTCAAGTCCACCGGGAAAGGTGTCAGAAAGGAGTTCTCTTGGTAGTTCTTACACTGCCCCGGAAGCCTGCTGAAAGACACCACAAAAGTGGTTCTACCTGCTTTCTGGGCTGAGATGGGGAATCGCTGGCTTTTGGACTCGGCTGGTTAGAAATTGTTCCAAAGACACCCCATGCACAACTCCACCGGGAAAGGTGCCAGCAAGGAGTTCTGTTGGTAGTTCTTACACTGCCCAGGAAGCCTGCTGAAAGACACCACAAAAGTGGTTCTACCTGCTTTCTGGACTGAGATGGGGAATTGCTGACTTTTGGACTCGGCTGGTGACAAAATGTTCCAAACACACCCCATGCACAACTCCACCGGGGAAGGTGCCAGAAAGGAGTTCTGTTGCTTGTTCTTACACTGCCCCGGTAGCCAGATGAAAGAAACCACAAAAGTGGTTCTACCTGCTTTCTGGGCTGAGATGGGGAATCGCTGACTTTTGGACTCGGCTGGTTAGAAATTGTTCCAAAGACACCCCATGCTCAAGTCCACCGGGAAAGGTGTCAGAAAGGAGTTCTGTTGGTAGTTCTTACACGGCCCCGGTAGCCAGCTGAAAGACACCACAAAAGTGGTTCTACCTGCTTTCTGGGCTGAGATGGGGAATCGCTGACTTTTGGAGTCGGCTGCTGACAAAATGTTCCAAAGACACTCCATGCACAACTCCCCCGGGGAAGGTGCCAGAAAGGAGTTCTGTTGGTAGTTCTTACACTGCCCCGGTAGCCAGCTGAAAGACACCACAAAAGTGGTTCTACCTGCTTTCTGGACTGAGATAGGGAATTGCTGACTTTTCGACTCGGCTGGTGACAAAATGTTCCAAAAACACTCCATGCACAACTCCCCCGGGGAAGGTGCCAGAAAGGAGTTCTGTTGCTTGTTCTTACACTGCCCCGGTAGCCTGCTGAAAGACACCACAAAAGTGGTTCTACCTGCTTTCTGGGCTGAGATGGGGAATCGCTGACTTTTGGACTCGGCTGGTTAGAAATTGTTCCAAAGACACTCCATGCACAACTCCACCGGGGAAGGTGCCAGAAAGGAGTTCTATTGGTAGTTCTTACACTGCCCCGGAAGCCTGCTGAAAGACACCACAAAAGTGGTTCTACCTGCTTTCTGGGATGAGATGGGGAACCTCTGACTTTGGAGTCGGCTGGTGACAAAATGTTGCAAACACACCCCATGCACAACTCCCCCGGGGAAGGTGCCAGCAAGGAGTTCTCTTGGTAGTTCTTACACTGCCCCGGTAGCCAGATGAAAGAAACCACAAAAGTGGTTCTACCTGCTTTCTGGGATGAGATTGGGAACCGCTGACTTTTGGAGTCGGCTGGTGACAAAATTTTTGAAACACACCCCATGCACAACTCCCCCGGGGAAGGTGCCAGAAAGGAGTTCTGTTGCTTGTTCTTACACTGCCCCGGTAGCCAGATGAAAGACACCACAAAAGTGGTTTTACCTGCTTTTTGCCTGAGATGGGGAATCGCTGACTTTTGGACTCGGCTGGTTAGAAATTGTTCCAAAGACACCCCATGCTCAAGTTCACCGGGAAAGGTGTCAGAAAGGAGTTCTCTTGGTAGTTCTTACACTGCCCCGGAAGCCTGCTGAAAGACACCACAAAAGTGGTTCTACCTGCTTTCTGGGCTGAGATGGGGAATCGCTGGCTTTTGGACTCGGCTGGTTAGAAATTGTTCCAAAGACACCCCATGCACAACTCCACCGGGAAAGGTGCCAGCAAGGAGTTCTGTTGGTAGTTCTTACACTGCCCAGGAAGCCTGCTGAAAGACACCACAAAAGTGGTTCTACCTGCTTTCTGGGCTGAGATAGGGAATTGCTGACTTTTGGAGTCGGCTGGTGACAAAATTTTCGAAATACACCCCATGCACAACTCCACCGGGGATGGTGTCAGCAAGTTCTGTTGCTTGTTCTTACACGGCCCCGGTAGCCAGCTGAAAGAAACCACAAAAGTGGTTCTCCCTGCTTTCTGGGCTGAGATGGGGAATCGCTGACTTTTGGAGTCGGCTGGTGACAAAATGTTCCAAACACACCCCATGCACAACTCCCCCGGGGAAGGTGCCAGAAAGGAGTTCTGTTGGTAGTTCTTACACTGCCCCGGTAGCCAGCTGAAAGACACCACAAAAGTGGTTCTACCTGCTTTCTGGACTGAGATGGGGAATTGCTGACTTTTGGAGTCGGCTGGTGACAAAATGTTCCAAACACACCCCATGCACAACTCCACCGGGGAAGGTGCCAGAAAGGAGTTCTGTTGCTTGTTCTTACACTGCCCCGGTAGCCAGCTGAAACACACCACAAAAGTGGTTCTACCTGCTTTTTGGGCTGAGATGTGGAATCGCTGATTTTTGGACTCGGCTGGTTAGAAATGTTCCAAAAACACTCCATGCACAACTCCACCGGGAAAGGTGCCAGAAAGGAGTTCTGTTTGTAGTTCTTACACTGCCCCGGTAGCCAGCTGAAAGACACCACAAAAGTGGTTCTACCTGCTTTCTGGGCTGAGATGGGTAACCGCTGACTTTTGGACTCGGCTGGTTAGAAATTGTTCCAAAGACACTCCATGCACAACTCCACCGGGGAAGGTGCCAGCTAGGAGTTCTCTTGGTAGTTCTTACACTGCCCCGAAAGCCTGCTGAAAGACACCACAAAAGTGGTTCTAACTGCTTTCTGGGATGAGATGGGGAACCGTTGACTTTTGGAGTCGGCTGGTGACAAAATTTTCGAAACACACCCCATGCACAACTCCCCCGGGGAATCTGCCGGAAAGGAGTTCTGTTGCTGGTTCTTACACTGCCCCGGTAGCCAGCTGAAAGACACCACAAAAGTGGTTCTACCTGCTTTTTGGGCTGAGATGTGGAATCGCTGACTTTTGGACTCGGCTGGTGACAAAATGTTCCAAACACACCCCATGCACAACTCCACCGGGGAAGGTGCCAGAAAGGAGTTCTGTTGCTTGTTCTTACACTGCCCCGGTAGCCAGCTGGAAGACACCACAAAAGTGGTTCTACCTGCTTTCTGGGCTTAGATGGGGGATTGCTGACTTTTGGAGTCGGCTGGTGACAAAATGTTCCAAACACATCCCATGCACAACTCCCCCGGGGAAGGTGCCAGAAAGGAGTTCTGTTGCTTGTTCTTACACTGCCCCGGTAGCCAGATGAAAGAAACCACAAAAGTGGTTCTACCTGCTTTCTGGGCTGAGATGGGGAATCGCTGACTTTTGGAGTCGGCTGGTGACAAAATTTTCGAAACACACCCCATGCACAACTGCACCGGGGAAGGTGCCAGAAAGGAGTTCTGTTGG
Source organism: Falco punctatus (assembly GCF_963210335.1). Classification (NCBI taxonomy): domain Eukaryota; kingdom Metazoa; phylum Chordata; class Aves; order Falconiformes; family Falconidae; genus Falco; species Falco punctatus. The sequence goes on along the minus strand of NW_027660146.1, from coordinate 1,026,405 downwards.
TAGTTCTTACACTGCCCCGGTAGCCAGCTGAAAGACACCACAAAAGTGGTTCTACCTGCTTTCTGGACTGAGATGGGGAATTGCTGACTTTTGGACTCGGCTGGTGACAAAATGTTCCAAACACACCCCATGCACAACTCCACCGGGGAAGGTGCCAGAAAGGAGTTCTGTTGCTTGTTCTTACACTGCCCCGGTAGCCAGATGAAAGAAACCACAAAAGTGGTTCTACCTGCTTTCTGGACTGAGATGGGGAATCGCTGACTTTTGGACTCGGCTGGTTAGAAATTGTTCCAAAGACACCCCATGCTCAAGTCCACCGGGAAAGGTGTCAGAAAGGAGTTCTGTTGGTAGTTCTTACACGGCCCCGGTAGCCAGCTGAAAGACACCACAAAAGTGGTTCTACCTGCTTTCTGGGCTGAGATGGGGAATCGCTGACTTTTGGAGTCGGCTGCTGACAAAATGTTCCAAACACACCCCATGCACAACTCCCCCGGGGAAGGTGCCAGAAAGGAGTTCTGTTGGTAGTTCTTACACTGCCCCGGTAGCCAGCTGAAAGACACCACAAAAGTGGTTCTACCTGCTTTCTGGACTGAGATAGGGAATTGCTGACTTTTCGACTCGGCTGGTGACAAAATGTTCCAAAAACACTCCATGCACAACTCCCCCGGGGAAGGTGCCAGAAAGGAGTTCTGTTGCTTGTTCTTACACTGCCCCGGTAGCCTGCTGAAAGACACCACAAAAGTGGTTCTACCTGCTTTCTGGGCTGAGATGGGGAATCGCTGACTTTTGGACTCGGCTGGTTAGAAATTGTTCCAAAGACACTCCATGCACAACTACACCGGGGAAGGTGCCAGAAAGGAGTTCTATTGGTAGTTCTTACACTGCCCCGGAAGCCTGCTGAAAGACACCACAAAAGTGGTTCTACCTGCTTTCTGGGATGAGATGGGGAACCTCTGACTTTGGAGTCGGCTGGTGACAAAATGTTGCAAACACACCCCATGCACAACTCCCCCGGGGAAGTTGCCAGCAAGGAGTTCTCTTGGTAGTTCTTACACTGCCCCGGTAGCCAGATGAAAGAAACCACAAAAGTGGTTCTACCTGCTTTCTGGGATGAGATGGGGAACCGCTGACTTTTGGAGTCGGCTGGTGACAAAATTTTTGAAACACACCCCATGCACAACTCCCCCGGGGAAGGTGCCAGAAAGGAGTTCTGTTGCTTGTTCTTACACTGCCCCGGTAGCCAGATGAAAGACACCACAAAAGTGGTTTTACCTGCTTTTTGCCTGAGATGGGGAATCGCTGACTTTTGGACTCGGCTGGTTAGAAATTGTTCCAAAGACACCCCATGCTCAAGTTCACCGGGAAAGGTGTCAGAAAGGAGTTCTGTTGGTAGTTCTTACACTGCCCCGGAAGCCTGCTGAAAGACACCACAAAAGTGGTTCTACCTGCTTTCTGGGCTGAGATGGGGAATCGCTGACTTTTGGAGTCGGCTGGTGACAAAATGTTGCAAACACACCCCATGCACAACTCCCCCGGGGAAGGTGCCAAAAAGGAGTTTTATTGGTAGTTCTTACACTGCCCCGGAAGCCTGCTGAAAGACACCACAAAAGTGGTTTTACCTGCTTTTTGCCTGAGATGGGGAATCGCTGACTTTTGGACTCGGCTGGTTAGAAATTGTTCCAAAGACACCCCATGCTCAAGTCCACCGGGAAAGGTGTCAGAAAGGAGTTCTCTTGGTAGTTCTTACACTGCCCCGGAAGCCTGCTGAAAGACACCACAAAAGTGGTTCTACCTGCTTTCTGGACTGAGATGGGGAATTGCTGACTTTTGGAGTCGGCTGGTGACAAAATGTTCCAAACACACCCCATGCACAACTCCACCGGGGAAGGTGCCAGAAAGGAGTTCTGTTGGTAGTTCTTACACTGCCCCGGTAGCCAGCTGAAACACACCACAAAAGTGGTTCTACCTGCTTTTTGGGCTGAGATGTGGAATCGCTGATTTTTGGACTCGGCTGGTTAGAAATGTTCCAAAAACACTCCATGCACAACTCCACCGGGAAAGGTGCCAGAAAGGAGTTCTGTTTGTAGTTCTTACACTGCCCCGGTAGCCAGCTGAAAGACACCACAAAAGTGGTTCTACCTGCTTTCTGGGCTGAGATGGGTAACCGCTGACTTTTGGACTCGGCTGGTTAGAAATTGTTCCAAAGACACTCCATGCACAACTCCACCGGGGAAGGTGCCAGCTAGGAGTTCTCTTGGTAGTTCTTACACTGCCCCGAAAGCCTGCTGAAAGACACCACAAAAGTGGTTCTAACTGCTTTCTGGGATGAGATGGGGAACCGTTGACTTTTGGAGTCGGCTGGTGACAAAATTTTCGAAACACACCCCATGCACAACTCCCCCGGGGAATCTGCCGGAAAGGAGTTCTGTTGCTGGTTCTTACACTGCCCCGGTAGCCAGCTGAAAGACACCACAAAAGTGGTTCTACCTGCTTTTTGGGCTGAGATGGGGAATCGCTGACTTTTGGACTCGGCTGGTGACAAAATGTTCCAAAAACACTCCATGCACACTCCCCCGGGAAAGGTGCCAGAAAGGATTTCTGTTGGTAGTTCTTACACTGCCCCGGTAGCCAGCTGAAAGACACCACAAAAGTGGTTCTACCTGCTTTCTGGACTGAGATGGGGAATTGCTGACTTTTGGACTCGGCTGGTGACAAAATGTTCCAAACACACCCCATGCACAACTCCACCGGGGAAGGTGCCAGAAAGGAGTTCTCTTGGTAGTTCTTACACTGCCCCGGTAGCCAGCTGGAAGACACCACAAAAGTGGTTTTACCTGCTTTCTGGGATAAGATGGGGAACCTCTTACTTTGGAGTCGGCTGGTGACAAAATGTTGCAAACACACCCCATGCACAACTCCACCGGGGAAGGTGCCAGAAAGGAGTTCTGTTGCTTGTTCTTACACTGCCCCGGTAGCCAGATGAAAGAAACCACAAAAGTGGTTCTACCTGCTTTCTGGGATGAGATGGGGAATCGCTGACTTTTGGACTCGGCTGGTTAGAAATGTTCCAAAAACACTCCATGCACAACTCCCCCGGGAAACGTGTCAGAAAGGAGTTCTGTTAGTAGTTCTTACACTGCCCCGGTAGCCAGATGAAAGAAACCACAAAAGTGGTTCTACCTGCTTTCTGGGATGAGATGGGGAACCGCTGACTTTTGGAGTCGGCTGGTGACAAAATGTTCCAAACACACCCCATGCACAACTCCCCCGGGGAAGGTGCCAGAAAGGAGTTCTATTGGTAGTTCTTACACTGCCCCGGAAGCCTGCTGAAAGACACCACAAAAGTGGTTTTACCTGCTTTTTGCCTGAGATGGGGAATCGCTGACTTTTGGACTCGGCTGGTTAGAAATTGTTCCAAAGACACCCCATGCTCAAGTCCACCGGGAAAGGTGTCAGAAAGGAGTTCTCTTGGTAGTTCTTACACTGCCCCGGAAGCCTGCTGAAAGACACCACAAAAGTGGTTCTACCTGCTTTCTGGGCTGAGATGGGGAATCGCTGACTTTTGGACTCGGCTGGTGACAAAATGTTCCAAAGACACTCCATGCACAACTCCACCGGGGAAGGTGCCAGAAAGGAGTTCTATTGGTAGTTCTTACACTGCCCCGGAAGCCTGCTGAAAGACACCACAAAAGTGGTTCTAACTGCTTTCTGGGCTGAGATGGGGAATCGCTGACTTTTCGACTCGGCTGGTGACAAAATGTTCGAAACACATCCCATGCACAACTCCCCCGGGGAAGGTGCCAGAAAGGAGTTCTGTTGGTAGTTCTTACACTGCCCCGGTAGCCAGATGAAAGACACCACAAAAGTGGTTCTACCTGCTTTCTGGGCTGAGATGGGGAATCGCTGACTTTTGGACTCGGCTGGTTTGAAATTGTTCCAAAGACACTCCATGCACAACTCCACCGGGGAAGGTGCCAGAAAGGAGTTCTCTTGGTAGTTCTTACACTGCCCCGGTAGCCAGATGAAAGACACCACAAAAGTGGTTCTACCTGCTTTCTGGGATGAGATGGGGAACCTCTGACTTTGGAGTCGGCTGGTGACAAAATTTTCGAAACACACCCCATGCACAACTCCCCCGGGGAAGGTGCCAGAAAGGAGTTCTCTTGGTAGTTCTTACACTGCCCCGGAAGCCTGCTGAAAGACACCACAAAAGTGGTTCTACCTGCTTTCTGGGCTGAGATGGGGAATTGCTGACTTTTGGAGTCGGCTGGTGACAAAATTTTCGAAATACACCCCATGCACAACTCCACCGGGGATGGTGTCAGCAAGTTCTGTTGCTTGTTCTTACACGGCCCCGGTAGCCAGCTGAAAGAAACCACAAAAGTGGTTCTCCCTGCTTTCTGGGCTGAGATGGGGAATCGCTGACTTTTGGAGTCGGCTGGTGACAAAATGTTCCAAAGACACTCCATGCACAACTCCACCGGGGAAGGTGCCAGAAAGGAGTTCTGTTGGTAGTTCTTACACTGCCCCGGAAGCCAGATGAAAGACACCACAAAAGTGGTTCTACCTGCTTTCTGGACTGAGATGGGGAATTGCTGACTTTTGGAGTCGGCTGGTGACAAAATGTTCCAAACACACCCCATGCACAACTCCACCGGGGAAGGTGCCAGAAAGGAGTTCTGTTGCTTGTTCTTACACTGCCCCGGTAGCCAGCTGAAACACACCACAAAAGTGGTTCTACCTGCTTTTTGGGCTGAGATGTGGAATCGCTGATTTTTGGACTCGGCTGGTTAGAAATGTTCCAAAAACACTCCATGCACAACTCCCCCGGGGAAGGTGCCAGAAAGGAGTTCTGTTTGTAGTTCTTACACTGCCCCGGTAGCCAGCTGAAAGACACCACAAAAGTGGTTCTACCTGCTTTCTGGGCTGAGATGGGTAACCGCTGACTTTTGGACTCGGCTGGTTAGAAATTGTTCCAAAGACACTCCATGCACAACTCCACCGGGGAAGGTGCCAGCTAGGAGTTCTCTTGGTAGTTCTTACACTGCCCCGAAAGCCTGCTGAAAGACACCACAAAAGTGGTTCTAACTGCTTTCTGGGATGAGATGGGGAACCGTTGACTTTTGGAGTCGGCTGGTGACAAAATTTTCGAAACACACCCCATGCACAACTCCCCCGGGGAATCTGCCGGAAAGGAGTTCTGTTGCTTGTTCTTACACTGCCCCGGTAGCCAGCTGAAAGACACCACAAAAGTGGTTCTACCTGCTTTTTGGGCTGAGATGGGGAATTGCTGACTTTTGGACTCGGCTGGTGACAAAATGTTCCAAACACACTCCATGCACACTCCCCCGGGAAAGGTGCCAGAAAGGAGTTCTGTTGGTAGTTCTTACACTGCCCCGGTAGCCAGCTGAAAGACACCACAAAAGTGGTTCTACCTGCTTTCTGGACTGAGATGGGGAATTGCTGACTTTTGGACTCGGCTGGTGACAAAATGTTCCAAACACACCCCATGCACAACTCCACCGGGGAAGGTGCCAGAAAGGAGTTCTGTTGCTTGTTCTTACACTGCCCCGGTAGCCAGCTGGAAGACACCACAAAAGTGGTTTTACCTGCTTTCTGGGATAAGATGGGGAACCTCTTACTTTGGAGTCGGCTGGTGACAAAATGTTGCAAACACACCCCATGCACAACTCCCCCGGGGAAGGTGCCAGAAAGGAGTTCTGTTGGTAGTTCTTACACTGCCCCGGTAGCCAGATGAAAGAAACCACAAAAGTGGTTCTACCTGCTTTCTGGGATGAGATGGGGAATCGCTGACTTTTGGACTCGGCTGGTTAGAAATGTTCCAAAAACACTCCATGCACAACTCCCCCGGGAAACGTGTCAGAAAGGAGTTCTGTTAGTAGATCTTACACTGCCCCGGTAGCCAGATGAAAGAAACCACAAAAGTGGTTCTACCTGCTTTCTGGGATGAGATGGGGAACCGCTGACTTTTGGAGTCGGCTGGTGACAAAATGTTCCAAACACACCCCATGCACAACTCCCCCGGGGAAGGTGCCAGAAAGGAGTTCTATTGGTAGTTCTTACACTGCCCCGGAAGCCTGCTGAAAGACACCACAAAAGTGGTTTTACCTGCTTTTTGCCTGAGATGGGGAATCGCTGACTTTTGGACTCGGCTGGTTAGAAATTGTTCCAAAGACACCCCATGCTCAAGTCCACCGGGAAAGGTGTCAGAAAGGAGTTCTCTTGTAGTTCTTACACTGCCCCGGAAGCCTGCTGAAAGACACCACAAAAGTGGTTCTACCTGCTTTCTGGGCTGAGATGGGGAATCGCTGGCTTTTGGACTCGGCTGGTTAGAAATTGTTCCAAAGACACCCCATGCACAACTCCACCGGGAAAGGTGCCAGCAAGGAGTTCTGTTGGTAGTTCTTACACTGCCCAGGAAGCCTGCTGAAAGACACCACAAAAGTGGTTCTACCTGCTTTCTGGGCTGAGATGGGGAATTGCTTACTTTTGGAGTCGGCTGGTGACAAAATTTTCGAAATACACCCCATGCACAACTCCACCGGGGATGGTGTCAGCAAGTTCTGTTGCTTGTTCTTACACGGCCCCGGTAGCCAGCTGAAAGAAACCACAAAAGTGGTTCTCCCTGCTTTCTGGGCTGAGATGGGGAATCGCTGACTTTTGGAGTCGGCTGGTGACAAAATGTTCCAAACACACCCCATGCACAACTCCCCCGGGGAAGGTGCCAGAAAGGAGTTCTGTTGGTAGTTCTTACACTGCCCCGGTAGCCAGCTGAAAGACACCACAAAAGTGGTTCTACCTGCTTTCTGGACTGAGATGGGGAATTGCTGACTTTTGGAGTCGGCTGGTGACAAAATGTTCCAAACACACCCCATGCACAACTCCACCGGGGAAGGTGCCAGAAAGGAGTTCTGTTGCTTGTTCTTACACTGCCCCGGTAGCCAGCTGAAACACACCACAAAAGTGGTTCTACCTGCTTTTTGGGCTGAGATGTGGAATCGCTGATTTTTGGACTCGGCTGGTTAGAAATGTTCCAAAAACACTCCATGCACAACTCCACCGGGAAAGGTGCCAGAAAGGAGTTCTGTTTGTAGTTCTTCCACTGCCCCGGTAGCCAGCTGAAAGACACCACAAAAGTGGTTCTACCTGCTTTCTGGGCTGAGATGGGTAACCGCTGACTTTTGGACTCGGCTGGTTAGAAATTGTTCCAAAGACACTCCATGCACAACTCCACCGGGGAAGGTGCCAGCTAGGAGTTCTCTTGGTAGTTCTTACACTGCCCCGAAAGCCTGCTGAAAGACACCACAAAAGTGGTTCTAACTGCTTTCTGGGATGAGATGGGGAACCGTTGACTTTTGGAGTCGGCTGGTGACAAAATTTTCGAAACACACCCCATGCACAACTCCCCCGGGGAATCTGCCGGAAAGGAGTTCTGTTGCTGGTTCTTACACTGCCCCGGTAGCCAGCTGAAAGACACCACAAAAGTGGTTCTACCTGCTTTTTGGGCTGAGATGGGGAATCGCTGACTTTTGGACTCGGCTGGTGACAAAATGTTCCAAAAACACTCCATGCACACTCCCCCGGGAAAGGTGCCAGAAAGGAGTTCTGTTGGTAGTTCTTACACTGCCCCGGTAGCCAGCTGAAAGACACCACAAAAGTGGTTCTACCTGCTTTCTGGACTGAGATGGGGAATTGCTGACTTTTGGACTCGGCTGGTGACAAAATGTTCCAAACACACCCCATGCACAACTCCACCGGGGAAGGTGCCAGAAAGGAGTTCTCTTGGTAGTTCTTACACTGCCCCGGTAGCCAGCTGGAAGACACCACAAAAGTGGTTTTACCTGCTTTCTGGGATAAGATGGGGAACCTCTTACTTTGGAGTCGGCTGGTGACAAAATGTTGCAAACACACCCCATGCACAACTCCCCCGGGGAAGGTGCCAGAAAGGAGTTCTGTTGCTTGTTCTTACACTGCCCCGGTAGCCAGATGAAAGAAACCACAAAAGTGGTTCTACCTGCTTTCTGGGATGAGATGGGGAATCGCTGACTTTTGGACTCGGCTGGTTAGAAATGTTCCAAAAACACTCCATGCACAACTCCCCCGGGAAACGTGTCAGAAAGGAGTTCTGTTAGTAGTTCTTACACTGCCCCGGTAGCCAGATGAAAGAAACCACAAAAGTGGTTCTACCTGCTTTCTGGGATGAGATGGGGAACCGCTGACTTTTGGAGTCGGCTGGTGACAAAATGTTCCAAACACACCCCATGCACAACTCCCCCGGGGAAGGTGCCAGAAAGGAGTTCTATTGGTAGTTCTTACACTGCCCCGGAAGCCTGCTGAAAGACACCACAAAAGTGGTTTTACCTGCTTTTTGCCTGAGATGGGGAATCGCTGACTTTTGGACTCGGCTGGTTAGAAATTGTTCCAAAGACACCCCATGCTCAAGTCCACCGGGAAAGGTGTCAGAAAGGAGTTCTCTTGGTAGTTCTTACACTGCCCCGGAAGCCTGCTGAAAGACACCACAAAAGTGGTTCTACCTGCTTTCTGGGCTGAGATGGGGAATCGCTGGCTTTTGGACTCGGCTGGTTAGAAATTGTTCCAAAGACACCCCATGCACAACTCCACCGGGAAAGGTGCCAGCAAGGAGTTCTGTTGGTAGTTCTTACACTGCCCAGGAAGCCTGCTGAAAGACACCACAAAAGTGGTTCTACCTGCTTTCTGGGCTGAGATGGGGAATTGCTGACTTTTGGAGTCGGCTGGTGACAAAATTTTCGAAATACACCCCATGCACAACTCCACCGGGGATGGTGTCAGCAAGTTCTGTTGCTTGTTCTTACACGGCCCCGGTAGCCAGCTGAAAGAAACCACAAAAGTGGTTCTCCCTGCTTTCTGGGCTGAGATGGGGAATCGCTGACTTTTGGAGTCGGCTGGTGACAAAATGTTCCAAACACACCCCATGCACAACTCCCCCGGGGAAGGTGCCAGAAAGGAGTTCTGTTGGTAGTTCTTACACTGCCCCGGTAGCCAGCTGAAAGACACCACAAAAGTGGTTCTACCTGCTTTCTGGGCTGAGATGGGGAATTGCTGACTTTTGGAGTCGGCTGGTGACAAAATGTTCCAAACACACCCCATGCACAACTCCACCGGGGAAGGTGCCAGAAAGGAGTTCTGTTGCTTGTTCTTACACTGCCCCGGTAGCCAGCTGAAACACACCACAAAAGTGGTTCTACCTGCTTTTTGGGCTGAGATGTGGAATCGCTGATTTTTGGACTCGGCTGGTTAGAAATGTTCCAAAAACACTCCATGCACAACTCCACCGGGAAAGGTGCCAGAAAGGAGTTCTGTTTGTAGTTCTTACACTGCCCCGGTAGCCAGCTGAAAGACACCACAAAAGTGGTTCTACCTGCTTTCTGGGCTGAGATGGGTAACCGCTGACTTTTGGACTCGGCTGGTTAGAAATTGTTCCAAAGACACTCCATGCACAACTCCACCGGGGAAGGTGCCAGCTAGGAGTTCTCTTGGTAGTTCTTACACTGCCCCGAAAGCCTGCTGAAAGACACCACAAAAGTGGTTCTACCTGCTTTCTGGGATGAGATGGGGAACCGTTGACTTTTGGAGTCGGCTGGTGACAAAATTTTCGAAACACACCCCATGCACAACTCCCCCGGGGAATCTGCCGGAAAGGAGTTCTGTTGCTGGTTCTTACACTGCCCCGGTAGCCAGCTGAAAGACACCACAAAAGTGGTTCTACCTGCTTTTTGGGCTGAGATGGGGAATCGCTGACTTTTGGACTCGGCTGGTGACAAAATGTTCCAAAAACACTCCAAGCACACTCCCCCGGGAAAGGTGCCAGAAAGGATTTCTGTTGGTAGTTCTTACACTGCCCCGGTAGCCAGCTGAAAGACACCACAAAAGTGGTTCTACCTGCTTTCTGGACTGAGATGGGGAATTGCTGACTTTTGGACTCGGCTGGTGACAAAATGTTCCAAACACACCCCATGCACAACTCCACCGGGGAAGGTGCCAGAAAGGAGTTCTCTTGGTAGTTCTTACACTGCCCCGGTAGCCAGCTGGAAGACACCACAAAAGTGGTTTTACCTGCTTTCTGGGATAAGATGGGGAACCTCTTACTTTGGAGTCGGCTGGTGACAAAATGTTGCAAACACACCCCATGCACAACTCCACCGGGGAAGGTGCCAGAAAGGAGTTCTGTTGCTTGTTCTTACACTGCCCCGGTAGCCAGATGAAAGAAACCACAAAAGTGGTTCTACCTGCTTTCTGGGATGAGATGGGGAATCGCTGACTTTTGGACTCGGCTGGTTAGAAATGTTCCAAAAACACTCCATGCACAACTCCCCCGGGAAACGTGTCAGAAAGGAGTTCTGTTAGTAGTTCTTACACTGCCCCGGTAGCCAGATGAAAGAAACCACAAAAGTGGTTCTACCTGCTTTCTGGGATGAGATGGGGAATCGCTGACTTTTGGACTCGGCTGGTTTGAAATTGTTCCAAAGACACTCCATGCACAACTCCACCGGGGAAGGTGCCAGAAAGGAGTTCTGTTGGTAGTTCTTACACTGCCCCGGAAGCCTGCTGAAAGACACCACAAAAGTGGTTCTACCTGCTTTCTGGGATGAGATGGGGAACCTCTGACTTTGGAGTCGGCTGGTGACAAAATTTTCGAAACACACCCCATGCACAACTCCCCCGGGGAAGGTGCCAGAAAGGAGTTCTCTTGGTAGTTCTTACACTGCCCCGGAAGCCTGCTGAAAGACACCACAAAAGTGGTTCTACCTGCTTTCTGGGCTGAGATGGGGAATTGCTGACTTTTGGAGTCGGCTGGTGACAAAATTTTCGAAATACACCCCATGCACAACTCCACCGGGGATGGTGTCAGCAAGTTCTGTTGCTTGTTCTTACACGGCCCCGGTAGCCAGCTGAAAGAAACCACAAAAGTGGTTCTCCCTGCTTTCTGGGCTGAGATGGGGAATCGCTGACTTTTGGAGTCGGCTGGTGACAAAATGTTCCAAACACACCCCATGCACAACTCCCCCGGGGAAGGTGCCAGAAAGGAGTTCTGTTGGTAGTTCTTACACTGCCCCGGTAGCCAGATGAAAGACACCACAAAAGTGGTTCTACCTGCTTTCTGGACTGAGATGGGGAATTGCTGACTTTTGGAGTCGGCTGGTGACAAAATGTTCCAAACACACCCCATGCACAACTCCACCGGGGAAGGTGCCAGAAAGGAGTTCTGTTGTTTGTTCTTACACTGCCCCGGTAGCCAGCTGAAACACACCACAAAAGTGGTTCTACCTGCTTTTTGGGCTGAGATGTGGAATCGCTGATTTTTGGACTCGGCTGGTTAGAAATGTTCCAAAAACACTCCATGCACAACTCCACCGGGAAAGGTGCCAGAAAGGAGTTCTGTTGGTAGTTCTTACACTGCCCCGGTAGCCAGCTGAAAGACACCACAAAAGTGGTTCTACCTGCTTTCTGGACTGAGATGGGGAATTGCTGACTTTTGGAGTCGGCTGGTGACAAAATGTTCCAAACACACCCCATGCACAACTCCCCCGGGGAAGGTGCCAGAAAGGAGTTCTGTTGCTTGTTCTTACACTGCCCCGGTAGCCAGCTGAAACACACCACAAAAGTGGTTCTACCTGCTTTTTGGGCTGAGATGTGGAATCGCTGATTTTTGGACTCGGCTGGTTAGAAATGTTCCAAAAACACTCCATGCACAACTCCACCGGGAAAGGTGCCAGAAAGGAGTTCTGTTTGTAGTTCTTACACTGCCCCGGTAGCCAGCTGAAAGACACCACAAAAGTGGTTCTACCTGCTTTCTGGGCTGAGATGGGTAACCGCTGACTTTTGGACTCGGCTGGTTAGAAATTGTTCCAAAGACACTCCATGCACAACTCCCCCGGGGAAGGTGCCAGCTAGGAGTTCTCTTGGTAGTTCTTACACTGCCCCGAAAGCCTGCTGAAAGACACCACAAAAGTGGTTCTAACTGCTTTCTGGGATGAGATGGGGAACCGTTGACTTTTGGAGTCGGCTGGTGACAAAATTTTCGAAACACACCCCATGCACAACTCCCCCGGGGAATCTGCCGGAAAGGAGTTCTGTTGCTTGTTCTTACACTGCCCCGGTAGCCAGCTGAAAGACACCACAAAAGTGGTTCTACCTGCTTTTTGGGCTGAGATGGGGAATCGCTGACTTTTGGACTCGGCTGGTGACAAAATGTTCCAAAAACACTCCATGCACACTCCCCCGGGAAAGGTGCCAGAAAGGAGTTCTGTTGGTAGTTCTTACACTGCCCCGGTAGCCAGCTGAAAGACACCACAAAAGTGGTTCTACCTGCTTTCTGGACTGAGATGGGGAATTGCTGACTTTTGGAGTCGGCTGGTGACAAAATGTTGCAAACACACCCCATGCACAACTCCCCCGGGGAAGGTGCCAGAAAGGAGTTCTGTTGGTAGTTCTTACACTGCCCCGGTAGCCAGATGAAAGAAACCACAAAAGTGGTTCTACCTGCTTTCTGGGATGAGATGGGGAATCGCTGACTTTTGGACTCGGCTGGTTAGAAATGTTCCAAAAACACTCCATGCACAACTCCCCCGGGAAACGTGTCAGAAAGGAGTTCTGTTAGTAGATCTTACACTGCCCCGGTAGCCAGATGAAAGAAACCACAAAAGTGGTTCTACCTGCTTTCTGGGATGAGATGGGGAACCGCTGACTTTTGGAGTCGGCTGGTGACAAAATGTTCCAAACACACCCCATGCACAACTCCCCCGGGGAAGGTGCCAGAAAGGAGTTCTATTGGTAGTTCTTACACTGCCCCGGAAGCCTGCTGAAAGACACCACAAAAGTGGTTTTACCTGCTTTTTGCCTGAGATGGGGAATCGCTGACTTTTGGACTCGGCTGGTTAGAAATTGTTCCAAAGACACCCCATGCTCAAGTCCACCGGGAAAGGTGTCAGAAAGGAGTTCTCTTGGTAGTTCTTACACTGCCCCGGAAGCCTGCTGAAAGACACCACAAAAGTGGTTCTACCTGCTTTCTGGGCTGAGATGGGGAATCGCTGGCTTTTGGACTCGGCTGGTTAGAAATTGTTCCAAAGACACCCCATGCACAACTCCACCGGGAAAGGTGCCAGCAAGGAGTTCTGTTGGTAGTTCTTACACTGCCCAGGAAGCCTGCTGAAAGACACCACAAAAGTGGTTCTACCTGCTTTCTGGGCTGAGATGGGGAATTGCTGACTTTTGGAGTCGGCTGGTGACAAAATTTTCGAAATACACCCCATGCACAACTCCACCGGGGATGGTGTCAGCAAGTTCTGTTGCTTGTTCTTACACGGCCCCGGTAGCCAGCTGAAAGAAACCACAAAAGTGGTTCTCCCTGCTTTCTGGGCTGAGATGGGGAATCGCTGACTTTTGGAGTCGGCTGGTGACAAAATGTTCCAAACACACCCCATGCACAACTCCCCCGGGGAAGGTGCCAGAAAGGAGTTCTGTTGGTAGTTCTTACACTGCCCCGGTAGCCAGCTGAAAGACACCACAAAAGTGGTTCTACCTGCTTTCTGGACTGAGATGGGGAATTGCTGACTTTTGGAGTCGGCTGGTGACAAAATGTTCCAAACACACCCCATGCACAACTCCACCGGGGAAGGTGCCAGAAAGGAGTTCTGTTGCTTGTTCTTACACTGCCCCGGTAGCCAGCTGAAACACACCACAAAAGTGGTTCTACCTGCTTTTTGGGCTGAGATGTGGAATCGCTGATTTTTGGACTCGGCTGGTTAGAAATGTTCCAAAAACACTCCATGCACAACTCCACCGGGAAAGGTGCCAGAAAGGAGTTCTGTTTGTAGTTCTTACACTGCCCCGGTAGCCAGCTGAAAGACACCACAAAAGTGGTTCTACCTGCTTTCTGGGCTGAGATGGGTAACCGCTGACTTTTGGACTCGGCTGGTTAGAAATTGTTCCAAAGACACTCCATGCACAACTCCACCGGGGAAGGTGCCAGCTAGGAGTTCTCTTGGTAGTTCTTACACTGCCCCGAAAGCCTGCTGAAAGACACCACAAAAGTGGTTCTAACTGCTTTCTGGGATGAGATGGGGAACCGTTGACTTTTGGAGTCGGCTGGTGACAAAATTTTCGAAACACACCCCATGCACAACTCCCCCGGGGAATCTGCCGGAAAGGAGTTCTGTTGCTGGTTCTTACACTGCCCCGGTAGCCAGCTGAAAGACACCACAAAAGTGGTTCTACCTGCTTTTTGGGCTGAGATGGGGAATTGCTGACTTTTGGACTCGGCTGGTGACAAAATGTTCCAAAAACACTCCATGCACACTCCCCCGGGAAAGGTGCCAGAAAGGATTTCTGTTGGTAGTTCTTACACTGCCCCGGTAGCCAGCTGAAAGACACCACAAAAGTGGTTCTACCTGCTTTCTGGACTGAGATGGGGAATTGCTGACTTTTGGACTCGGCTGGTGACAAAATGTTCCAAACACACCCCATGCACAACTCCACCGGGGAAGGTGCCAGAAAGGAGTTCTCTTGGTAGTTCTTACACTGCCCCGGTAGCCAGCTGGAAGACACCACAAAAGTGGTTTTACCTGCTTTCTGGGATAAGATGGGGAACCTCTTACTTTGGAGTCGGCTGGTGACAAAATGTTGCAAACACACCCCATGCACAACTCCCCCGGGGAAGGTGCCAGAAAGGAGTTCTGTTGCTTGTTCTTACACTGCCCCGGTAGCCAGATGAAAGAAACCACAAAAGTGGTTCTACCTGCTTTCTGGGATGAGATGGGGAATCGCTGACTTTTGGACTCGGCTGGTTAGAAATGTTCCAAAAACACTCCATGCACAACTCCCCCGGGAAACGTGTCAGAAAGGAGTTCTGTTAGTAGTTCTTACACTGCCCCGGTAGCCAGATGAAAGAAACCACAAAAGTGGTTCTACCTGCTTTCTGGGATGAGATGGGGAACCGCTGACTTTTGGAGTCGGCTGGTGACAAAATGTTCCAAACACACCCCATGCACAACTCCCCCGGGGAAGGTGCCAGAAAGGAGTTCTATTGGTAGTTCTTACACTGCCCCGGAAGCCTGCTGAAAGACACCACAAAAGTGGTTTTACCTGCTTTTTGCCTGAGATGGGGAATCGCTGACTTTTGGACTCGGCTGGTTAGAAATTGTTCCAAAGACACCCCATGCTCAAGTCCACCGGGAAAGGTGTCAGAAAGGAGTTCTCTTGGTAGTTCTTACACTGCCCCGGAAGCCTGCTGAAAGACACCACAAAAGTGGTTCTACCTGCTTTCTGGGCTGAGATGGGGAATCGCTGACTTTTGGACTCGGCTGGTGACAAAATGTTCCAAAGACACTCCATGCACAACTCCACCGGGGAAGGTGCCAGAAAGGAGTTCTATTGGTAGTTCTTACACTGCACCGGAAGCCTGCTGAAAGACACCACAAAAGTGGTTCTAACTGCTTTCTGGGCTGAGATGGGGAATCGCTGACTTTTCGACTCGGCTGGTGACAAAATGTTCGAAACACATCCCATGCACAACTCCCCCGGGGAAGGTGCCAGAAAGGAGTTCTGTTGGTAGTTCTTACACTGCCCCGGTAGCCAGATGAAAGACACCACAAAAGTGGTTCTACCTGCTTTCTGGGCTGAGATGGGGAATCGCTGACTTTTGGACTCGGCTGGTTTGAAATTGTTCCAAAGACACTCCATGCACAACTCCACCGGGGAAGGTGCCAGCTAGGAGTTCTGTTGGTAGTTCTTACACTGCCCCGGAAGCCTGCTGAAAGACACCACAAAAGTGGTTCTACCTGCTTTCTGGGATGAGATGGGGAACCTCTGACTTTGGAGTCGGCTGGTGACAAAATTTTCGAAACACACCCCATGCACAACTCCCCCGGGGAAGGTGCCAGAAAGGAGTTCTCTTGGTAGTTCTTACAC
Organism: Falco punctatus; assembly: GCF_963210335.1. Classification (NCBI taxonomy): domain Eukaryota; kingdom Metazoa; phylum Chordata; class Aves; order Falconiformes; family Falconidae; genus Falco; species Falco punctatus. Next base: position 1,010,436 of record NW_027660146.1, on the reverse strand, counting down.
TGCCCCGGAAGCCTGCTGAAAGACACCACAAAAGTGGTTCTACCTGCTTTCTGGGCTGAGATGGGGAATTGCTGACTTTTGGAGTCGGCTGGTGACAAAATTTTCGAAATACACCCCATGCACAACTCCACCGGGGATGGTGTCAGCAAGTTCTGTTGCTTGTTCTTACACGGCCCCGGTAGCCAGCTGAAAGAAACCACAAAAGTGGTTCTCCCTGCTTTCTGGGCTGAGATGGGGAATCGCTGACTTTTGGAGTCGGCTGGTGACAAAATGTTCCAAACACACCCCATGCACAACTCCCCCGGGGAAGGTGCCAGAAAGGAGTTCTGTTGGTAGTTCTTACACTGCCCCGGTAGCCAGCTGAAAGACACCACAAAAGTGGTTCTACCTGCTTTCTGGACTGAGATGGGGAATTGCTGACTTTTGGAGTCGGCTGGTGACAAAATGTTCCAAACACACCCCATGCACAACTCCACCGGGGAAGGTGCCAGAAAGGAGTTCTGTTGTTTGTTCTTACACTGCCCCGGTAGCCAGCTGAAACACACCACAAAAGTGGTTCTACCTGCTTTTTGGGCTGAGATGTGGAATCGCTGATTTTTGGACTCGGCTGGTTAGAAATGTTCCAAAAACACTCCATGCACAACTCCACCGGGAAAGGTGCCAGAAAGGAGTTCTGTTTGTAGTTCTTACACTGCCCCGGTAGCCAGCTGAAAGACACCACAAAAGTGGTTCTACCTGCTTTCTGGGCTGAGATGGGTAACCGCTGACTTTTGGACTCGGCTGGTTAGAAATTGTTCCAAAGACACTCCATGCACAACTCCACCGGGGAAGGTGCCAGCTAGGAGTTCTCTTGGTAGTTCTTACACTGCCCCGAAAGCCTGCTGAAAGACACCACAAAAGTGGTTCTAACTGCTTTCTGGGATGAGATGGGGAACCGTTGACTTTTGGAGTCGGCTGGTGACAAAATTTTCGAAACACACCCCATGCACAACTCCCCCGGGGAATCTGCCGGAAAGGAGTTCTGTTGCTTGTTCTTACACTGCCCCGGTAGCCAGCTGAAAGACACCACAAAAGTGGTTCTACCTGCTTTTTGGGCTGAGATGGGGAATCGCTGACTTTTGGACTCGGCTGGTGACAAAATGTTCCAAAAACACTCCATGCACACTCCCCCGGGAAAGGTGCCAGAAAGGAGTTCTGTTGGTAGTTCTTACACTGCCCCGGTAGCCAGCTGAAAGACACCACAAAAGTGGTTCTACCTGCTTTCTGGACTGAGATGGGGAATTGCTGACTTTTGGACTCGGCTGGTGACAAAATGTTCCAAACACACCCCATGCACAACTCCACCGGGGAAGGTGCCAGAAAGGAGTTCTCTTGGTAGTTCTTACACTGCCCCGGTAGCCAGCTGGAAGACACCACAAAAGTGGTTTTACCTGCTTTCTGGGATAAGATGGGGAACCTCTTACTTTGGAGTCGGCTGGTGACAAAATGTTGCAAACACACCCCATGCACAACTCCCCCGGGGAAGGTGCCAGAAAGGAGTTCTGTTGCTTGTTCTTACACTGCCCCGGTAGCCAGATGAAAGAAACCACAAAAGTGGTTCTACCTGCTTTCTGGGATGAGATGGGGAATCGCTGACTTTTGGACTCGGCTGGTTAGAAATGTTCCAAAAACACTCCATGCACAACTCCCCCGGGAAACGTGTCAGAAAGGAGTTCTGTTAGTAGTTCTTACACTGCCCCGGTAGCCAGATGAAAGAAACCACAAAAGTGGTTCTACCTGCTTTCTGGGATGAGATGGGGAACCGCTGACTTTTGGAGTCGGCTGGTGACAAAATGTTCCAAACACACCCCATGCACAACTCCCCCGGGGAAGGTGCCAGAAAGGAGTTCTATTGGTAGTTCTTACACTGCCCCGGAAGCCTGCTGAAAGACACCACAAAAGTGGTTTTACCTGCTTTTTGCCTGAGATGGGGAATCGCTGACTTTTGGACTCGGCTGGTTAGAAATTGTTCCAAAGACACCCCATGCTCAAGTCCACCGGGAAAGGTGTCAGAAAGGAGTTCTCTTGGTAGTTCTTACACTGCCCCGGAAGCCTGCTGAAAGACACCACAAAAGTGGTTCTACCTGCTTTCTGGGCTGAGATGGGGAATCGCTGACTTTTGGACTCGGCTGGTGACAAAATGTTCCAAAGACACTCCATGCACAACTCCACCGGGGAAGGTGCCAGAAAGGAGTTCTATTGGTAGTTCTTACACTGCCCCGGAAGCCTGCTGAAAGACACCACAAAAGTGGTTCTACCTGCTTTCTGGGCTGAGATGGGGAATCGCTGACTTTTGGACTCGGCTGGTGACAAAATGTTCGAAACACATCCCATGCACAACTCCACCGGGGAAGGTGCCAGAAAGGAGTTCTGTTGGTAGTTCTTACACTGCCCCGGAAGCCTGCTGAAAGACACCACAAAAGTGGTTCTACCTGCTTTCTGGGATGAGATGGGGAACCGCTGACTTTGGAGTCGGCTGGTGACAAAATGTTGCAAACACACCCCATGCACAACTCCACCGGGGAAGGTGCCAGAAAGGAGTTCTGTTGGTAGTTCTTACACTGCCCCGGTAGCCAGATGAAAGACACCACAAAAGTGGTTTTACCTGCTTTTTGCCTGAGATGGGGAATCGCTGACTTTTGGACTCGGCTGGTTAGAAATTGTTCCAAAGACACCCCATGCAGAACTCTACCGGGGAAGGTGCCAGAAAGGAGTTCTGTTGGTAGTTCTTACACTGCCCCGGTAGCCAGCTGAAAGACACCACAAAAGTGGTTCTACCTGCTTTCTGGACTGAGATGGGGAATTGCTGACTTTTGGACTCGGCTGGTGACAAAATGTTCCAAACACACCCCATGCACAACTCCACCGGGGAAGGTGCCAGAAAGGAGTTCTCTTGGTAGTTCTTACACTGCCCCGGTAGCCAGCTGGAAGACACCACAAAAGTGGTTTTACCTGCTTTCTGGGATAAGATGGGGAACCTCTTACTTTGGAGTCGGCTGGTGACAAAATGTTGCAAACACACCCCATGCACAACTCCCCCGGGGAAGGTGCCAGAAAGGAGTTCTGTTGCTTGTTCTTACACTGCCCCGGTAGCCAGATGAAAGAAACCACAAAAGTGGTTCTACCTGCTTTCTGGGATGAGATGGGGAATCGCTGACTTTTGGACTCGGCTGGTTAGAAATGTTCCAAAAACACTCCATGCACAACTCCCCCGGGAAACGTGTCAGAAAGGAGTTCTGTTAGTAGTTCTTACACTGCCCCGGTAGCCAGATGAAAGAAACCACAAAAGTGGTTCTACCTGCTTTCTGGGATGAGATGGGGAACCGCTGACTTTTGGAGTCGGCTGGTGACAAAATGTTCCAAACACACCCCATGCACAACTCCCCCGGGGAAGGTGCCAGAAAGGAGTTCTATTGGTAGTTCTTACACTGCCCCGGAAGCCTGCTGAAAGACACCACAAAAGTGGTTTTACCTGCTTTTTGCCTGAGATGGGGAATCGCTGACTTTTGGACTCGGCTGGTTAGAAATTGTTCCAAAGACACCCCATGCTCAAGTCCACCGGGAAAGGTGTCAGAAAGGAGTTCTCTTGGTAGTTCTTACACTGCCCCGGAAGCCTGCTGAAAGACACCACAAAAGTGGTTCTACCTGCTTTCTGGGCTGAGATGGGGAATCGCTGACTTTTGGACTCGGCTGGTGACAAAATGTTCCAAAGACACTCCATGCACAACTCCACCGGGGAAGGTGCCAGAAAGGAGTTCTATTGGTAGTTCTTACACTGCACCGGAAGCCTGCTGAAAGACACCACAAAAGTGGTTCTAACTGCTTTCTGGGCTGAGATGGGGAATCGCTGACTTTTCGACTCGGCTGGTGACAAAATGTTCGAAACACATCCCATGCACAACTCCCCCGGGGAAGGTGCCAGAAAGGAGTTCTGTTGGTAGTTCTTACACTGCCCCGGTAGCCAGATGAAAGACACCACAAAAGTGGTTCTACCTGCTTTCTGGGCTGAGATGGGGAATCGCTGACTTTTGGACTCGGCTGGTTTGAAATTGTTCCAAAGACACTCCATGCACAACTCCACCGGGGAAGGTGCCAGAAAGGAGTTCTGTTGGTAGTTCTTACACTGCCCCGGAAGCCTGCTGAAAGACACCACAAAAGTGGTTCTACCTGCTTTCTGGGATGAGATGGGGAACCTCTGACTTTGGAGTCGGCTGGTGACAAAATTTTCGAAACACACCCCATGCACAACTCCCCCGGGGAAGGTGCCAGAAAGGAGTTCTCTTGGTAGTTCTTACACTGCCCCGGAAGCCTGCTGAAAGACACCACAAAAGTGGTTCTACCTGCTTTCTGGGCTGAGATGGGGAATTGCTGACTTTTGGAGTCGGCTGGTGACAAAATTTTCGAAATACACCCCATGCACAACTCCACCGGGGATGGTGTCAGCAAGTTCTGTTGCTTGTTCTTACACGGCCCCGGTAGCCAGCTGAAAGAAACCACAAAAGTGGTTCTCCCTGCTTTCTGGGCTGAGATGGGGAATCGCTGACTTTTGGAGTCGGCTGGTGACAAAATGTTCCAAACACACCCCATGCACAACTCCCCCGGGGAAGGTGCCAGAAAGGAGTTCTGTTGGTAGTTCTTACACTGCCCCGGTAGCCAGCTGAAAGACACCACAAAAGTGGTTCTACCTGCTTTCTGGACTGAGATGGGGAATTGCTGACTTTTGGAGTCGGCTGGTGACAAAATGTTCCAAACACACCCCATGCACAACTCCACCGGGGAAGGTGCCAGAAAGGAGTTCTGTTGTTTGTTCTTACACTGCCCCGGTAGCCAGCTGAAACACACCACAAAAGTGGTTCTACCTGCTTTTTGGGCTGAGATGTGGAATCGCTGATTTTTGGACTCGGCTGGTTAGAAATGTTCCAAAAACACTCCATGCACAACTCCACCGGGAAAGGTGCCAGAAAGGAGTTCTGTTTGTAGTTCTTACACTGCCCCGGTAGCCAGCTGAAAGACACCACAAAAGTGGTTCTACCTGCTTTCTGGGCTGAGATGGGTAACCGCTGACTTTTGGACTCGGCTGGTTAGAAATTGTTCCAAAGACACTCCATGCACAACTCCACCGGGGAAGGTGCCAGCTAGGAGTTCTCTTGGTAGTTCTTACACTGCCCCGAAAGCCTGCTGAAAGACACCACAAAAGTGGTTCTAACTGCTTTCTGGGATGAGATGGGGAACCGTTGACTTTTGGAGTCGGCTGGTGACAAAATTTTCGAAACACACCCCATGCACAACTCCCCCGGGGAATCTGCCGGAAAGGAGTTCTGTTGCTTGTTCTTACACTGCCCCGGTAGCCAGCTGAAAGACACCACAAAAGTGGTTCTACCTGCTTTTTGGGCTGAGATGGGGAATCGCTGACTTTTGGACTCGGCTGGTGACAAAATGTTCCAAAAACACTCCATGCACACTCCCCCGGGAAAGGTGCCAGAAAGGAGTTCTGTTGGTAGTTCTTACACTGCCCCGGTAGCCAGCTGAAAGACACCACAAAAGTGGTTCTACCTGCTTTCTGGACTGAGATGGGGAATTGCTGACTTTTGGACTCGGCTGGTGACAAAATGTTCCAAACACACCCCATGCACAACTCCACCGGGGAAGGTGCCAGAAAGGAGTTCTCTTGGTAGTTCTTACACTGCCCCGGTAGCCAGCTGGAAGACACCACAAAAGTGGTTTTACCTGCTTTCTGGGATAAGATGGGGAACCTCTTACTTTGGAGTCGGCTGGTGACAAAATGTTGCAAACACACCCCATGCACAACTCCCCCGGGGAAGGTGCCAGAAAGGAGTTCTGTTGCTTGTTCTTACACTGCCCCGGTAGCCAGATGAAAGAAACCACAAAAGTGGTTCTACCTGCTTTCTGGGATGAGATGGGGAATCGCTGACTTTTGGACTCGGCTGGTTAGAAATGTTCCAAAAACACTCCATGCACAACTCCCCCGGGAAACGTGTCAGAAAGGAGTTCTGTTAGTAGTTCTTACACTGCCCCGGTAGCCAGATGAAAGAAACCACAAAAGTGGTTCTACCTGCTTTCTGGGATGAGATGGGGAACCGCTGACTTTTGGAGTCGGCTGGTGACAAAATGTTCCAAACACACCCCATGCACAACTCCCCCGGGGAAGGTGCCAGAAAGGAGTTCTATTGGTAGTTCTTACACTGCCCCGGAAGCCTGCTGAAAGACACCACAAAAGTGGTTTTACCTGCTTTTTGCCTGAGATGGGGAATCGCTGACTTTTGGACTCGGCTGGTTAGAAATTGTTCCAAAGACACCCCATGCTCAAGTCCACCGGGAAAGGTGTCAGAAAGGAGTTCTCTTGGTAGTTCTTACACTGCCCCGGAAGCCTGCTGAAAGACACCACAAAAGTGGTTCTACCTGCTTTCTGGGCTGAGATGGGGAATCGCTGACTTTTGGACTCGGCTGGTGACAAAATGTTCCAAAGACACTCCATGCACAACTCCACCGGGGAAGGTGCCAGAAAGGAGTTCTATTGGTAGTTCTTACACTGCCCCGGAAGCCTGCTGAAAGACACCACAAAAGTGGTTCTACCTGCTTTCTGGGCTGAGATGGGGAATCGCTGACTTTTGGACTCGGCTGGTGACAAAATGTTCGAAACACATCCCATGCACAACTCCACCGGGGAAGGTGCCAGAAAGGAGTTCTGTTGGTAGTTCTTACACTGCCCCGGAAGCCTGCTGAAAGACACCACAAAAGTGGTTCTACCTGCTTTCTGGGATGAGATGGGGAACCGCTGACTTTGGAGTCGGCTGGTGACAAAATGTTGCAAACACACCCCATGCACAACTCCACCGGGGAAGGTGCCAGAAAGGAGTTCTGTTGGTAGTTCTTACACTGCCCCGGTAGCCAGATGAAAGACACCACAAAAGTGGTTTTACCTGCTTTTTGCCTGAGATGGGGAATCGCTGACTTTTGGACTCGGCTGGTTAGAAATTGTTCCAAAGACACCCCATGCAGAACTCTACCGGGGAAGGTGTCAGAAAGGAGTTCTGTTGGTAGTTCTTACACTGCCCCGGAAGCCTGCTGAAAGACACCACAAAAGTGGTTCTACCTGCTTTCTGGGCTGAGATGGGCAATCGCTGACTTTTGGAGTCGGCTGGTGACAAAATGTTCCAAACACACCCCATGCACAACTCCACCGGGGAAGGTGCCAGAAAGGAGTTCTGTTGCTTGTTCTTACACTGCCCCGGTAGCCAGCTGAAACACACCACAAAAGTGGTTCTACCTGCTTTTTGGGCTGAGATGTGGAATCGCTGATTTTTGGACTCGGCTGGTTAGAAATGTTCCAAAAACACTCCATGCACAACTCCACCGGGAAAGGTGCCAGAAAGGAGTTCTGTTTGTAGTTCTTACACTGCCCCGGTAGCCAGAAGAAAGAGACCACAAAAGTGGTTCTACCTGCTTTCTGGGCTGAGATGGGGAACCGCTGACTTTTGGACTCGGCTGGTTAGAAATTGTTCCAAAGACACTCCATGCACAACTCCACCGGGGAAGGTGCCAGCTAGGAGTTCTCTTGGTAGTTCTTACACTGCCCCGAAAGCCTGCTGAAAGACACCACAAAAGTGGTTCTAACTGCTTTCTGGGATGAGATGGGGAACCGTTGACTTTTGGAGTCGGCTGGTGACAAAATTTTCGAAACACACCCCATGCACAACTCCCCCGGGGAATCTGCCGGAAAGGAGTTCTGTTGCTTGTTCTTACACTGCCCCGGTAGCCAGCTGAAAGACACCACAAAAGTGGTTCTACCTGCTTTCTGGACTGAGATGGGGAATTGCTGACTTTTGGACTCGGCTGGTGACAAAATGTTCCAAACACACCCCATGCACAACTCCACCGGGGAAGGTGCCAGAAAGGAGTTCTCTTGGTAGTTCTTACACTGCCCCGGTAGCCAGCTGGAAGACACCACAAAAGTGGTTCTACCTGCTTTCTGGGATAAGATGGGGAACCTCTTACTTTGGAGTCGGCTGGTGACAAAATGTTGCAAACACACCCCATGCACAACTCCACCGGGAAAGGTGCCAGAAAGGAGTTCTGTTGGTAGTTCTTACACTGCCCCGGTAGCCAGATGAAAGAAACCACAAAAGTGGTTCTACCTGCTTTCTGGGATGAGATGGGGAATCGCTGACTTTTGGACTCGGCTGGTTAGAAATGTTCCAAAAACACTCCATGCACAACTCCCCCGGGAAACGTGTCAGAAAGGAGTTCTGTTGGTAGTTCTTACACTGCCCCGGTAGCCAGATGAAAGAAACCACAAAAGTGGTTCTACCTGCTTTCTGGGATGAGATGGGGAACCGCTGACTTTTGGAGTCGGCTGGTGACAAAATGTTCCAAACACACCCCATGCACAACTCCCCCGGGGAAGGTGCCAGAAAGGAGTTCTATTGGTAGTTCTTACACTGCCCCGGAAGCCTGCTGAAAGACACCACAAAAGTGGTTTTACCTGCTTTTTGCCTGAGATGGGGAATCGCTGACTTTTGGACTCGGCTGGTTAGAAATTGTTCCAAAGACACTCCATGCACAACTCCACCGGGAAAGGTGTCAGAAAGGAGTTCTCTTGGTAGTTCTTAACACTGCCCCGGAAGCCTGCTGAAAGACACCACAAAAGTGGTTCTACCTGCTTTCTGGGATGAGATGGGGAACCGCTGACTTTTGGACTCGGCTGGTGACAAAATGTTCCAAAGACACTCCATGCACAACTCCACCGGGGAAGGTGCCAGAAAGGAGTTTTATTGGTAGTTCTTACACTGCCCCGGAAGCCTGCTGAAAGACACCACAAAAGTGGTTTTACCTGCTTTTTGCCTGAGATGGGGAATCGCTGACTTTTGGACTCGGCTGGTTAGAAATTGTTCCAAAGACACCCCATGCTCAAGTCCACCGGGAAAGGTGTCAGAAAGGAGTTCTGTTGGTAGTTCTTACACTGCCCCGGAAGCCTGCTGAAAGACACCACAAAAGTGGTTCTACCTGCTTTCTGGACTGAGATGGGGAATTGCTGACTTTTGGAGTCGGCTGGTGACAAAATGTTCCAAACACACCCCATGCACAACTCCACCGGGGAAGGTGCCAGAAAGGAGTTCTGTTGCTTGTTCTTACACTGCCCCGGTAGCCAGCTGAAACACACCACAAAAGTGGTTCTACCTGCTTTTTGGGCTGAGATGTGGAATCGCTGATTTTTGGACTCGGCTGGTTAGAAATGTTCCAAAAACACTCCATGCACAACTCCACCGGGAAAGGTGCCAGAAAGGAGTTCTGTTTGTAGTTCTTACACTGCCCCGGTAGCCAGCTGAAAGACACCACAAAAGTGGTTCTACCTGCTTTCTGGGCTGAGATGGGTAACCGCTGACTTTTGGACTCGGCTGGTTAGAAATTGTTCCAAAGACACTCCATGCACAACTCCACCGGGGAAGGTGCCAGCTAGGAGTTCTCTTGGTAGTTCTTACACTGCCCCGAAAGCCTGCTGAAAGACACCACAAAAGTGGTTCTAACTGCTTTCTGGGATGAGATGGGGAACCGTTGACTTTTGGAGTCGGCTGGTGACAAAATTTTCGAAACACACCCCATGCACAACTCCCCCGGGGAATCTGCCGGAAAGGAGTTCTGTTGCTGGTTCTTACACTGCCCCGGTAGCCAGCTGAAAGACACCACAAAAGTGGTTCTACCTGCTTTTTGGGCTGAGATGGGGAATCGCTGACTTTTGGACTCGGCTGGTGACAAAATGTTCCAAAAACACTCCATGCACACTCCCCCGGGAAAGGTGCCAGAAAGGATTTCTGTTGGTAGTTCTTACACTGCCCCGGTAGCCAGCTGAAAGACACCACAAAAGTGGTTCTACCTGCTTTCTGGACTGAGATGGGGAATTGCTGACTTTTGGACTCGGCTGGTGACAAAATGTTCCAAACACACCCCATGCACAACTCCACCGGGGAAGGTGCCAGAAAGGAGTTCTCTTGGTAGTTCTTACACTGCCCCGGTAGCCAGCTGGAAGACACCACAAAAGTGGTTTTACCTGCTTTCTGGGATAAGATGGGGAACCTCTTACTTTGGAGTCGGCTGGTGACAAAATGTTGCAAACACACCCCATGCACAACTCCCCCGGGGAAGGTGCCAGAAAGGAGTTCTGTTGCTTGTTCTTACACTGCCCCGGTAGCCAGATGAAAGAAACCACAAAAGTGGTTCTACCTGCTTTCTGGGATGAGATGGGGAATCGCTGACTTTTGGACTCGGCTGGTTAGAAATGTTCCAAAAACACTCCATGCACAACTCCCCCGGGAAACGTGTCAGAAAGGAGTTCTGTTAGTAGTTCTTACACTGCCCCGGTAGCCAGATGAAAGAAACCACAAAAGTGGTTCTACCTGCTTTCTGGGATGAGATGGGGAATCGCTGACTTTTGGACTCGGCTGGTTTGAAATTGTTCCAAAGACACTCCATGCACAACTCCACCGGGGAAGGTGCCAGAAAGGAGTTCTGTTGGTAGTTCTTACACTGCCCCGGAAGCCTGCTGAAAGACACCACAAAAGTGGTTCTACCTGCTTTCTGGGATGAGATGGGGAACCTCTGACTTTGGAGTCGGCTGGTGACAAAATTTTCGAAACACACCCCATGCACAACTCCACCGGGGAAGGTGCCAGAAAGGAGTTCTCTTGGTAGTTCTTACACTGCCCCGGAAGCCTGCTGAAAGACACCACAAAAGTGGTTCTACCTGCTTTCTGGGCTGAGATGGGGAATTGCTGACTTTTGGAGTCGGCTGGTGACAAAATTTTCGAAATACACCCCATGCACAACTCCACCGGGGATGGTGTCAGCAAGTTCTGTTGCTTGTTCTTACACGGCCCCGGTAGCCAGCTGAAAGAAACCACAAAAGTGGTTCTCCCTGCTTTCTGGGCTGAGATGGGGAATCGCTGACTTTTGGAGTCGGCTGGTGACAAAATGTTCCAAACACACCCCATGCACAACTCCCCCGGGGAAGGTGCCAGAAAGGAGTTCTGTTTGTAGTTCTTACACTGCCCCGGTAGCCAGCTGAAACACACCACAAAAGTGGTTCTACCTGCTTTTTGGGCTGAGATGTGGAATCGCTGATTTTTGGACTCGGCTGGTTAGAAATGTTCCAAAAACACTCCATGCACAACTCCACCGGGAAAGGTGCCAGAAAGGAGTTCTGTTTGTAGTTCTTCCACTGCCCCGGTAGCCAGCTGAAAGACACCACAAAAGTGGTTCTACCTGCTTTCTGGGCTGAGATGGGTAACCGCTGACTTTTGGACTCGGCTGGTTAGAAATTGTTCCAAAGACACTCCATGCACAACTCCACCGGGGAAGGTGCCAGCTAGGAGTTCTCTTGGTAGTTCTTACACTGCCCCGAAAGCCTGCTGAAAGACACCACAAAAGTGGTTCTAACTGCTTTCTGGGATGAGATGGGGAACCGTTGACTTTTGGAGTCGGCTGGTGACAAAATTTTCGAAACACACCCCATGCACAACTCCCCCGGGGAATCTGCCGGAAAGGAGTTCTGTTGCTTGTTCTTACACTGCCCCGGTAGCCAGCTGAAAGACACCACAAAAGTGGTTCTACCTGCTTTTTGGGCTGAGATGGGGAATTGCTGACTTTTGGACTCGGCTGGTGACAAAATGTTCCAAAAACACTCCATGCACACTCCCCCGGGAAAGGTGCCAGAAAGGAGTTCTGTTGGTAGTTCTTACACTGCCCCGGTAGCCAGCTGAAAGACACCACAAAAGTGGTTCTACCTGCTTTCTGGACTGAGATGGGGAATTGCTGACTTTTGGACTCGGCTGGTGACAAAATGTTCCAAACACACCCCATGCACAACTCCACCGGGGAAGGTGCCAGAAAGGAGTTCTGTTGCTTGTTCTTACACTGCCCCGGTAGCCAGCTGGAAGACACCACAAAAGTGGTTTTACCTGCTTTCTGGGATAAGATGGGGAACCTCTTACTTTGGAGTCGGCTGGTGACAAAATGTTGCAAACACACCCCATGCACAACTCCCCCGGGGAAGGTGCCAGAAAGGAGTTCTGTTGGTAGTTCTTACACTGCCCCGGTAGCCAGATGAAAGAAACCACAAAAGTGGTTCTACCTGCTTTCTGGGATGAGATGGGGAATCGCTGACTTTTGGACTCGGCTGGTTAGAAATGTTCCAAAAACACTCCATGCACAACTCCCCCGGGAAACGTGTCAGAAAGGAGTTCTGTTAGTAGATCTTACACTGCCCCGGTAGCCAGATGAAAGAAACCACAAAAGTGGTTCTACCTGCTTTCTGGGATGAGATGGGGAACCGCTGACTTTTGGAGTCGGCTGGTGACAAAATGTTCCAAACACACCCCATGCACAACTCCCCCGGGGAAGGTGCCAGAAAGGAGTTCTATTGGTAGTTCTTACACTGCCCCGGAAGCCTGCTGAAAGACACCACAAAAGTGGTTTTACCTGCTTTTTGCCTGAGATGGGGAATCGCTGACTTTTGGACTCGGCTGGTTAGAAATTGTTCCAAAGACACCCCATGCTCAAGTCCACCGGGAAAGGTGTCAGAAAGGAGTTCTCTTGGTAGTTCTTACACTGCCCCGGAAGCCTGCTGAAAGACACCACAAAAGTGGTTCTACCTGCTTTCTGGGCTGAGATGGGGAATCGCTGGCTTTTGGACTCGGCTGGTTAGAAATTGTTCCAAAGACACCCCATGCACAACTCCACCGGGAAAGGTGCCAGCAAGGAGTTCTGTTGGTAGTTCTTACACTGCCCAGGAAGCCTGCTGAAAGACACCACAAAAGTGGTTCTACCTGCTTTCTGGGCTGAGATGGGGAATTGCTTACTTTTGGAGTCGGCTGGTGACAAAATTTTCGAAATACACCCCATGCACAACTCCACCGGGGATGGTGTCAGCAAGTTCTGTTGCTTGTTCTTACACGGCCCCGGTAGCCAGCTGAAAGAAACCACAAAAGTGGTTCTCCCTGCTTTCTGGGCTGAGATGGGGAATCGCTGACTTTTGGAGTCGGCTGGTGACAAAATGTTCCAAACACACCCCATGCACAACTCCCCCGGGGAAGGTGCCAGAAAGGAGTTCTGTTGGTAGTTCTTACACTGCCCCGGTAGCCAGCTGAAAGACACCACAAAAGTGGTTCTACCTGCTTTCTGGACTGAGATGGGGAATTGCTGACTTTTGGAGTCGGCTGGTGACAAAATGTTCCAAACACACCCCATGCACAACTCCACCGGGGAAGGTGCCAGAAAGGAGTTCTGTTGCTTGTTCTTACACTGCCCCGGTAGCCAGCTGAAACACACCACAAAAGTGGTTCTACCTGCTTTTTGGGCTGAGATGTGGAATCGCTGATTTTTGGACTCGGCTGGTTAGAAATGTTCCAAAAACACTCCATGCACAACTCCACCGGGAAAGGTGCCAGAAAGGAGTTCTGTTTGTAGTTCTTACACTGCCCCGGTAGCCAGAAGAAAGAGACCACAAAAGTGGTTCTACCTGCTTTCTGGGCTGAGATGGGGAACCGCTGACTTTTGGACTCGGCTGGTTAGAAATTGTTCCAAAGACACTCCATGCACAACTCCACCGGGGAAGGTGCCAGCTAGGAGTTCTCTTGGTAGTTCTTACACTGCCCCGAAAGCCTGCTGAAAGACACCACAAAAGTGGTTCTAACTGCTTTCTGGGATGAGATGGGGAACCGTTGACTTTTGGAGTCGGCTGGTGACAAAATTTTCGAAACACACCCCATGCACAACTCCCCCGGGGAATCTGCCGGAAAGGAGTTCTGTTGCTGGTTCTTACACTGCCCCGGTAGCCAGCTGAAAGACACCACAAAAGTGGTTCTACCTGCTTTTTGGGCTGAGATGGGGAATTGCTGACTTTTGGACTCGGCTGGTGACAAAATGTTCCAAAAACACTCCATGCACACTCCCCCGGGAAAGGTGCCAGAAAGGAGTTCTATTGGTAGTTCTTACACTGCCCCGGTAGCCAGCTGAAAGACACCACAAAAGTGGTTCTACCTGCTTTCTGGACTGAGATGGGGAATTGCTGACTTTTGGACTCGGCTGGTGACAAAATGTTCCAAACACACCCCATGCACAACTCCACCGGGGAAGGTGCCAGAAAGGAGTTCTCTTGGTAGTTCTTACACTGCCCCGGTAGCCAGATGAAAGAAACCACAAAAGTGGTTCTACCTGCTTTCTGGGATGAGATGGGGAATCGCTGACTTTTGGACTCGGCTGGTTAGAAATGTTCCAAAAACACTCCATGCACAACTCCCCCGGGAAACGTGTCAGAAAGGAGTTCTGTTAGTAGTTCTTACACTGCCCCGGTAGCCAGATGAAAGAAACCACAAAAGTGGTTCTACCTGCTTTCTGGGATGAGATGGGGAACCGCTGACTTTTGGAGTCGGCTGGTGACAAAATGTTCCAAACACACCCCATGCACAACTCCCCCGGGGAAGGTGCCAGAAAGGAGTTCTATTGGTAGTTCTTACACTGCCCCGGAAGCCTGCTGAAAGACACCACAAAAGTGGTTTTACCTGCTTTTTGCCTGAGATGGGGAATCGCTGACTTTTGGACTCGGCTGGTTAGAAATTGTTCCAAAGACACCCCATGCTCAAGTCCACCGGGAAAGGTGTCAGAAAGGAGTTCTCTTGGTAGTTCTTACACTGCCCCGGAAGCCTGCTGAAAGACACCACAAAAGTGGTTCTACCTGCTTTCTGGGCTGAGATGGGGAATCGCTGACTTTTGGACTCGGCTGGTGACAAAATGTTCCAAAGACACTCCATGCACAACTCCACCGGGGAAGGTGCCAGAAAGGAGTTCTATTGGTAGTTCTTACACTGCCCCGGAAGCCTGCTGAAAGACACCACAAAAGTGGTTCTAACTGCTTTCTGGGCTGAGATGGGGAATCGCTGACTTTTCGACTCGGCTGGTGACAAAATGTTCGAAACACATCCCATGCACAACTCCCCCGGGGAAGGTGCCAGAAAGGAGTTCTGTTGGTAGTTCTTACACTGCCCCGGTAGCCAGATGAAAGACACCACAAAAGTGGTTCTACCTGCTTTCTGGGCTGAGATGGGGAATCGCTGACTTTTGGACTCGGCTGGTTTGAAATTGTTCCAAAGACACTCCATGCACAACTCCACCGGGGAAGGTGCCAGAAAGGAGTTCTGTTGGTAGTTCTTACACTGCCCCGGAAGCCTGCTGAAAGACACCACAAAAGTGGTTCTACCTGCTTTCTGGGATGAGATGGGGAACCTCTGACTTTGGAGTCGGCTGGTGACAAAATTTTCGAAACACACCCCATGCACAACTCCCCCGGGGAAGGTGCCAGAAAGGAGTTCTCTTGGTAGTTCTTACACTGCCCCGGAAGCCTGCTGAAAGACACCACAAAAGTGGTTCTACCTGCTTTCTGGGCTGAGATGGGGAATTGCTGACTTTTGGAGTCGGCTGGTGACAAAATTTTCGAAATACACCCCATGCACAACTCCACCGGTGATGGTGTCAGCAAGTTCTGTTGCTTGTTCTTACACGGCCCCGGTAGCCAGCTGAAAGAAACCACAAAAGTGGTTCTCCCTGCTTTCTGGGCTGAGATGGGGAATCGCTGACTTTTGGAGTCGGCTGGTGACAAAATGTTCCAAACACACCCCATGCACAACTCCCCCGGGGAAGGTGCCAGAAAGGAGTTCTGTTGGTAGTTCTTACACTGCCCCGGTAGCCAGCTGAAAGACACCACAAAAGTGGTTCTACCTGCTTTCTGGACTGAGATGGGGAATTGCTGACTTTTGGAGTCGGCTGGTGACAAAATGTTCCAAACACACCCCATGCACAACTCCACCGGGGAAGGTGCCAGAAAGGAGTTCTGTTGTTTGTTCTTACACTGCCCCGGTAGCCAGCTGAAACACACCACAAAAGTGGTTCTACCTGCTTTTTGGGCTGAGATGTGGAATCGCTGATTTTTGGACTCGGCTGGTTAGAAATGTTCCAAAAACACTCCATGCACAACTCCACCGGGAAAGGTGCCAGAAAGGAGTTCTGTTTGTAGTTCTTACACTGCCCCGGTAGCCAGCTGAAAGACACCACAAAAGTGGTTCTACCTGCTTTCTGGGCTGAGATGGGTAACCGCTGACTTTTGGACTCGGCTGGTTAGAAATTGTTCCAAAGACACTCCATGCACAACTCCACCGGGGAAGGTGCCAGCTAGGAGTTCTCTTGGTAGTTCTTACACTGCCCCGAAAGCCTGCTGAAAGACACCACAAAAGTGGTTCTAACTGCTTTCTGGGATGAGATGGGGAACCGTTGACTTTTGGAGTCGGCTGGTGACAAAATTTTCGAAACACACCCCATGCACAACTCCCCCGGGGAATCTGCCGGAAAGGAGTTCTGTTGCTTGTTCTTACACTGCCCCGGTAGCCAGCTGAAAGACACCACAAAAGTGGTTCTACCTGCTTTTTGGGCTGAGATGGGGAATCGCTGACTTTTGGACTCGGCTGGTGACAAAATGTTCCAAAAACACTCCATGCACACTCCCCCGGGAAAGGTGCCAGAAAGGAGTTCTGTTGGTAGTTCTTACACTGCCCCGGTAGCCAGCTGAAAGACACCACAAAAGTGGTTCTACCTGCTTTCTGGACTGAGATGGGGAATTGCTGACTTTTGGACTCGGCTGGTGACAAAATGTTCCAAACACACCCCATGCACAACTCCACCGGGGAAGGTGCCAGAAAGGAGTTCTCTTGGTAGTTCTTACACTGCCCCGGTAGCCAGCTGGAAGACACCACAAAAGTGGTTTTACCTGCTTTCTGGGATAAGATGGGGAACCTCTTACTTTGGAGTCGGCTGGTGACAAAATGTTGCAAACACACCCCATGCACAACTCCCCCGGGGAAGGTGCCAGAAAGGAGTTCTGTTGCTTGTTCTTACACTGCCCCGGTAGCCAGATGAAAGAAACCACAAAAGTGGTTCTACCTGCTTTCTGGGATGAGATGGGGAATCGCTGACTTTTGGACTCGGCTGGTTAGAAATGTTCCAAAAACACTCCATGCACAACTCCCCCGGGAAACGTGTCAGAAAGGAGTTCTGTTAGTAGTTCTTACACTGCCCCGGTAGCCAGATGAAAGAAACCACAAAAGTGGTTCTACCTGCTTTCTGGGATGAGATGGGGAACCGCTGACTTTGGAGTCGGCTGGTGACAAAATGTTGCAAACACACCCCATGCACAACTCCACCGGGGAAGGTGCCAGAAAGGAGTTCTGTTGGTAGTTCTTACACTGCCCCGGTAGCCAGATGAAAGACACCACAAAAGTGGTTTTACCTGCTTTTTGCCTGAGATGGGGAATCGCTGACTTTTGGACTCGGCTGGTTAGAAATTGTTCCAAAGACACCCCATGCAGAACTCTACCGGGGAAGGTGTCAGAAAGGAGTTCTGTTGGTAGTTCTTACACTGCCCCGGAAGCCTGCTGAAAGACACCACAAAAGTGGTTCTACCTGCTTTCTGGGATGAGATGGGGAATCGCTGACTTTTGGATTCGGCTGGTGACAAAATTTTCGAAACACACCCCATGCACAACTCCCCCGGGGAAGGTGCCAGAAAGGAGTTCTGTTGGTAGTTCTTCCACTGCCCCGGTAGCCAGATGAAAGACACCACCAAAGTGGTTCTACCTGCTTTCTGGGCTGAGATGGGGAATAGCTGACTTTTGGACTCGGCTGGTGACAAAATGTTCCAAAAACACCCCATGCACAACTCCACCGGGAAAGGTGCCAGAAAGGAGTTCTGTTGCTTGTTCTTACACTGCCCCGGTAGCCAGATGAAAGACACCACAAATGTGGTTTTACCTGCTTTTTGCCTGAGATGGGCAATGGCTGACTTTTGGACTCGGCTGGTTAGAAATTGTTCCAAAGACACCCCATGCTCAAGTCCACCGGGAAAGGTGTCAGAAAGGAGTTATGTTGGTAGTTCTTACACTGCCCCGGAATCCTGCTGAAAGACACCACAAAAGTGGTTCTACCTGCTTTCTGGGATGAGATGGGGAATCGCTGACTTTTGGATTCGGCTGGTGACAAAATGTCAGAAACACATCCCATGCACAACTCCCCCGGGAAAGGTGCCAGAAAGGAGTTCTGTTGGTAGTTCTTACACTGCCCCGGTAGCCAGCTGAAAGACACCACAAAAGTGGTTCTACCTGCTTTCTGGGATGAGGTGGGCAATCGCTGACTTTTGGAGTCGGCTGGTGACAAAATGTTCCAAACACACCCCATGCACAACTCCACCGGGGAAGGTGCCAGAAAGGAATTCTGTTGCTTGTTCTTACACTGCCCCGGTAGCCAGCTGAAACACACCACAAAAGTGGTTCTACCTGCTTTTTGGGCTGAGATGTGGAATCGCTGATTTTTGGACTCGGCTGGTTAGAAATGTTCCAAAAACACTCCATGCACAACTCCACCGGGAAAGGTGCCAGAAAGGAGTTCTGTTTGTAGTTCTTACACTGCCCCGGTAGCCAGAAGAAAGAGACCACAAAAGTGGTTCTACCTGCTTTCTGGGCTGAGATGGGGAACCGCTGACTTTTGGACTCGGCTGGTTAGAAATTGTTCCAAAGACACTCCATGCACAACTCCACCGGGGAAGGTGCCAGCTAGGAGTTCTCTTGGTAGTTCTTACACTGCCCCGAAAGCCTGCTGAAAGACACCACAAAAGTGGTTCTAACTGCTTTCTGGGATGAGATGGGGAACCGTTGACTTTTGGAGTCGGCTGGTGACAAAATTTTCGAAACACACCCCATGCACAACTCCCCCGGGGAATCTGCCGGAAAGGAGTTCTGTTGCTTGTTCTTACACTGCCCCGGTAGCCAGCTGAAAGACACCACAAAAGTGGTTCTACCTGCTTTCTGGACTGAGATGGGGAATTGCTGACTTTTGGACTCGGCTGGTGACAAAATGTTCCAAACACACCCCATGCACAACTCCACCGGGGAAGGTGCCAGAAAGGAGTTCTGTTGCTTGTTCTTACACTGCCCCGGTAGCCAGCTGGAAGACACCACAAAAGTGGTTCTACCTGCTTTCTGGGATAAGATGGGGAACCTCTTACTTTGGAGTCGGCTGGTGACAAAATGTTGCAAACACACCCCATGCACAACTCCACCGGGAAAGGTGCCAGAAAGGAGTTCTGTTGGTAGTTCTTACACTGCCCCGGTAGCCAGATGAAAGAAACCACAAAAGTGGTTCTACCTGCTTTCTGGGATGAGATGGGGAATCGCTGACTTTTGGACTCGGCTGGTTAGAAATGTTCCAAAAACACTCCATGCACAACTCCCCCGGGAAACGTGTCAGAAAGGAGTTCTGTTGGTAGTTCTTACACTGCCCCGGTAGCCAGATGAAAGAAACCACAAAAGTGGTTCTACCTGCTTTCTGGGATGAGATGGGGAACCGCTGACTTTTGGAGTCGGCTGGTGACAAAATGTTCCAAACACACCCCATGCACAACTCCCCCGGGGAAGGTGCCAGAAAGGAGTTCTATTGGTAGTTCTTACACTGCCCCGGAAGCCTGCTGAAAGACACCACAAAAGTGGTTTTACCTGCTTTTTGCCTGAGATGTGGAATCGCTGACTTTTGGACTCGGCTGGTTAGAAATTGTTCCAAAGACACTCCATGCACAACTCCACCGGGAAAGGTGTCAGAAAGGAGTTCTCTTGGTAGTTCTTAACACTGCCCCGGAAGCCTGCTGAAAGACACCACAAAAGTGGTTCTACCTGCTTTCTGGGATGAGATGGGGAACCGCTGACTTTTGGACTCGGCTGGTGACAAAATGTTCCAAAGACACTCCATGCACAACTCCACCGGGGAAGGTGCCAGAAAGGAGTTTTATTGGTAGTTCTTACACTGCCCCGGAAGCCTGCTGAAAGACACCACAAAAGTGGTTTTACCTGCTTTTTGCCTGAGATGGGGAATCGCTGACTTTTGGACTCGGCTGGTTAGAAATTGTTCCAAAGACACCCCATGCTCAAGTCCACCGGGAAAGGTGTCAGAAAGGAGTTCTGTTGGTAGTTCTTACACTGCCCCGGAAGCCTGCTGAAAGACACCACAAAAGTGGTTCTACCTGCTTTCTGGACTGAGATGGGGAATTGCTGACTTTTGGACTCGGCTGGTGACAAAATGTTCCAAACACACCCCATGCACAACTCCACCGGGGAAGGTGCCAGAAAGGAGTTCTGTTGCTTGTTCTTACACTGCCCCGGTAGCCAGCTGGAAGACACCACAAAAGTGGTTCTACGTGCTTTCTGGGCTGAGATGGGGAATTGCTGACTTTTGGAGTCGGCTGGTGACAAAATTTTCGAAATACACCCCATGCACAACTCCACCGGGGATGGTGTCAGCAAGTTCTGTTGCTTGTTCTTACACGGCCCCGGTAGCCAGCTGAAAGACACCACAAAAGTGGTTCTACCTGCTTTCTGGGCTGAGATGGGGAATCGCTGACTTTTGGAGTCGGCTGGTGACAAAATTTTCGAAACACACCCCATGCACAACTGCACCGGGGAAGGTGCCAGAAAGGAGTTCTGTTGGTAGTTCTTACACTGCCCCGGTAGCCAGATGAAAGACACCACAAAAGTGGTTCTACCTGCTTTCTGGACTGAGATGGGGAATTGCTGACTTTTGGACTCGGCTGGTGACAAAATGTTCCAAACACACCCCATGCACAACTCCACCGGGGAAGGTGCCAGAAAGGAGTTCTGTTGCTTGTTCTTACACTGCCCCGGTAGCCAGATGAAAGAAACCACAAAAGTGGTTCTACCTGCTTTCTGGACTGAGATGGGGAATCGCTGACTTTTGGACTCGGCTGGTTAGAAATTGTTCCAAAGACACCCCATGCTCAAGTCCACCGGGAAAGGTGTCAGAAAGGAGTTCTGTTGGTAGTTCTTACACGGCCCCGGCAGCCAGCTGAAAGACACCACAAAAGTGGTTCTACCTGCTTTCTGGGCTGAGATGGGGAATCGCTGACTTTTGGAGTCGGCTGCTGACAAAATGTTCCAAACACACCCCATGCACAACTCCCCCGGGGAAGGTGCCAGAAAGGAGTTCTGTTGGTAGTTCTTACACTGCCCCGGTAGCCAGCTGAAAGACACCACAAAAGTGGTTCTACCTGCTTTCTGGACTGAGATAGGGAATTGCTGACTTTTCGACTCGGCTGGTGACAAAATGTTCCAAAAACACTCCATGCACAACTCCCCCGGGGAAGGTGCCAGAAAGGAGTTCTGTTGGTAGTTCTTACACTGCCCCGGTAGCCAGCTGAAAGACACCACAAAAGTGGTTCTACCTGCTTTCTGGGATGAGATGGGGAACCTCTGACTTTGGAGTCGGCTGGTGACAAAATGTTGCAAACACACCCCATGCACAACTCCCCCGCGGAAGGTGCCAGCAAGGAGTTCTGTTGCTTGTTCTTACACTGCCCCGGTAGCCAGATGAAAGACACCACAAATGTGGTTTTACCTGCTTTTTGCCTGAGATGGGGAATCGCTGACTTTTGGACTCGGCTGGTTAGAAATTGTTCCAAAGACACCCCATGCTCAAGTTCACCGGGAAAGGTGTCAGAAAGGAGTTCTGTTGGTAGTTCTTACACTGCCCAGGAAGCCTGCTGAAAGACACCACAAAAGTGGTTCTACCTGCTTTCTGGGCTGAGATGGGGAATCGCTGGCTTTTGGACTCGGCTGGTGACAAAATTTTCGAAATACACCCCATGCACAACTCCACCGGGGATGGTGTCAGCAAGTTCTGTTGCTTGTTCTTACACGGCCCCGGTAGCCAGCTGAAAGAAACCACAAAAGTGGTTCTACCTGCTTTCTGGGCTGAGATGGGGAATTGCTGACTTTTGGAGTCGGCTGGTGACAAAATGTTCCAAACACACCCCATGCACAACTCCACCGGGGAAGGTGCCAGAAAGGAGTTCTGTTGCTTGTTCTTACACTGCCCCGGTAGCCAGCTGAAACACACCACAAAAGTGGTTCTACCTGCTTTTTGGGCTGAGATGTGGAATCGCTGATTTTTGGACTCGGCTGGTTAGAAATGTTCCAAAAACACTCCATGCACAACTCCACCGGGAAAGGTGCCAGAAAGGAGTTCTGTTTGTAGTTCTTACACTGCCCCGGTAGCCAGCTGAAAGACACCACAAAAGTGGTTCTACCTGCTTTCTGGGCTGAGATGGGTAACCGCTGACTTTTGGACTCGGCTGGTTAGAAATTGTTCCAAAGACACTCCATGCACAACTCCACTGGGGAAGGTGCCAGCTAGGAGTTCTCTTGGTAGTTCTTACACTGCCCCGAAAGCCTGCTGAAAGACACCACAAAAGTGGTTCTAACTGCTTTCTGGGATGAGATGGGGAACCGTTGACTTTTGGAGTCGGCTGGTGACAAAATTTTCGAAACACACCCCATGCACAACTCCCCCGGGGAATCTGCCGGAAAGGAGTTCTGTTGCTTGTTCTTACACTGCCCCGGTAGCCAGCTGAAAGACACCACAAAAGTGGTTCTACCTGCTTTTTGGGCTGAGATGGGGAATCGCTGACTTTTGGACTCGGCTGGTGACAAAATGTTCCAAAAACACTCCATGCACACTCCCCCGGGAAAGGTGCCAGAAAGGAGTTCTGTTGGTAGTTCTTACACTGCCCCGGTAGCCAGCTGAAAGACACCACAAAAGTGGTTCTACCTGCTTTCTGGACTGAGATGGGGAATTGCTGACTTTTGGACTCGGCTGGTGACAAAATGTTCCAAACACACCCCATGCACAACTCCACCGGGGAAGGTGCCAGAAAGGAGTTCTCTTGGTAGTTCTTACACTGCCCCGGTAGCCAGCTGGAAGACACCACAAAAGTGGTTTTACCTGCTTTCTGGGATAAGATGGGGAACCTCTTACTTTGGAGTCGGCTGGTGACAAAATGTTGCAAACACACCCCATGCACAACTCCCCCGGGGAAGGTGCCAGAAAGGAGTTCTGTTGGTAGTTCTTACACTGCCCCGGTAGCCAGATGAAAGAAACCACAAAAGTGGTTCTACCTGCTTTCTGGGATGAGATGGGGAATCGCTGACTTTTGGACTCGGCTGGTTAGAAATGTTCCAAAAACACTCCATGCACAACTCCCCCGGGAAACGTGTCAGAAAGGAGTTCTGTTGGTAGTTCTTACACTGCCCCGGTAGCCAGATGAAAGAAACCACAAAAGTGGTTCTACCTGCTTTCTGGGATGAGATGGGGAACCGCTGACTTTTGGAGTCGGCTGGTGACAAAATGTTCCAAACACACCCCATGCACAACTCCCCCGGGGAAGGTGCCAGAAAGGAGTTCTATTGGTAGTTCTTACACTGCCCCGGAAGCCTGCTGAAAGACACCACAAAAGTGGTTTTACCTGCTTTTTGCCTGAGATGGGGAATCGCTGACTTTTGGACTCGGCTGGTTAGAAATTGTTCCAAAGACACCCCATGCTCAAGTCCACCGGGAAAGGTGTCAGAAAGGAGTTCTCTTGGTAGTTCTTACACTGCCCCGGAAGCCTGCTGAAAGACACCACAAAAGTGGTTCTACCTGCTTTCTGGGCTGAGATGGGGAACCTCTGACTTTGGAGTCGGCTGGTGACAAAATGTTGCAAACACACCCCATGCACAACTCCCCCGGGGAAGGTGCCAGAAAGGAGTTCTGTTGGTAGTTCTTACACTGCCCCGGTAGCCAGCTGAAAGACACCACAAAAGTGGTTCTACCTGCTTTCTGGACTGAGATAGGGAATTGCTGACTTTTCGACTCGGCTGGTGACAAAATGTTCCAAAAACACTCCATGCACAACTCCCCCGGGGAAGGTGCCAGAAAGGAGTTCTGTTGCTTGTTCTTACACTGCCCCGGTAGCCTGCTGAAAGACACCACAAAAGTGGTTCTACCTGCTTTCTGGGCTGAGATGGGGAATCGCTGACTTTTGGACTCGGCTGGTTAGAAATTGTTCCAAAGACACTCCATGCACAACTCCACCGGGGAAGGTGCCAGAAAGGAGTTCTATTGGTAGTTCTTACACTGCCCCGGAAGCCTGCTGAAAGACACCACAAAAGTGGTTCTACCTGCTTTCTGGGATGAGATGGGGAACCGCTGACTTTTGGAGTCGGCTGGTGACAAAATTTTTGAAACACACCCCATGCACAACTCCCCCGGGGAAGGTGCCAGAAAGGAGTTCTGTTGCTTGTTCTTACACTGCCCCGGTAGCCAGATGAAAGACACCACAAAAGTGGTTTTACCTGCTTTTTGCCTGAGATGGGGAATCGCTGACGTTTGGACTCGGCTGGTTAGAAATTGTTCCAAAGACACCCCATGCTCAAGTTCACCGGGAAAGGTGTCAGAAAGGAGTTCTGTTGGTAGTTCTTACACTGCCCCGGAAGCCTGCTGAAAGACACCACAAAAGTGGTTCTACCTGCTTTCTGGGCTGAGATGGGGAATCGCTGGCTTTTGGACTCGGCTGGTTAGAAATTGTTCCAAAGACACCCCATGCACAACTCCACCGGGAAAGGTGCCAGCAAGGAGTTCTGTTGGTAGTTCTTACACTGCCCAGGAAGCCTGCTGAAAGACACCACAAAAGTGGTTCTACCTGCTTTCTGGGCTGAAATGGGGAATTGCTGACTTTTGGAGTCGGCTGGTGACAAAATTTTCGAAATACACCCCATGCACAACTCCACCGGGGATGGTGTCAGCAAGTTCTGTTGCTTGTTCTTACACGGCCCCGGTAGCCAGCTGAAAGAAACCACAAAAGTGGTTCTCCCTGCTTTCTGGACTGAGATGGGGAATCGCTGACTTTTGGAGTCGGCTGGTGACAAAATGTTCCAAACACACCCCATGCACAACTCCCCCGGGGAAGGTGCCAGAAAGGAGTTCTGTTGGTAGTTCTTACACTGCCCCGGTAGCCAGCTGAAAGACACCACAAAAGTGGTTCTACCTGCTTTCTGGACTGAGATGGGGAATTGCTGACTTTTGGAGTCGGCTGGTGACAAAATGTTCCAAACACACCCCATGCACAACTCCACCGGGGAAGGTGCCAGAAAGGAGTTCTGTTTGTAGTTCTTACACTGCCCCGGTAGCCAGCTGAAAGACACCACAAAAGTGGTTCTACCTGCTTTCTGGGCTGAGATGGGTAACCGCTGACTTTTGGACTCGGCTGGTTAGAAATTGTTCCAAAGACACTCCATGCACAACTCCACCGGGGAAGGTGCCAGCTAGGAGTTCTCTTGGTAGTTCTTACACTGCCCCGAAAGCCTGCTGAAAGACACCACAAAAGTGGTTCTACCTGCTTTCTGGGATAAGATGGGGAACCTCTTACTTTGGAGTCGGCTGGTGACAAAATGTTGCAAACACACCCCATGCACAACTCCCCCGGGGAAGGTGCCAGAAAGGAGTTCTGTTGGTAGTTCTTACACTGCCCCGGTAGCCAGATGAAAGAAACCACAAAAGTGGTTCTACCTGCTTTCTGGGATGAGATGGGGAATCGCTGACTTTTGGACTCGGCTGGTTAGAAATGTTCCAAAAACACTCCATGCACAACTCCCCCGGGAAACGTGTCAGAAAGGAGTTCTGTTGGTAGTTCTTACACTGCCCCGGTAGCCAGATGAAAGAAACCACAAAAGTGGTTCTACCTGCTTTCTGGGATGAGATGGGGAACCGCTGACTTTTGGAGTCGGCTGGTGACAAAATGTTCCAAACACACCCCATGCACAACTCCCCCGGGGAAGGTGCCAGAAAGGAGTTCTATTGGTAGTTCTTACACTGCCCCGGAAGCCTGCTGAAAGACACCACAAAAGTGGTTTTACCTGCTTTTTGCCTGAGATGGGGAATCGCTGACTTTTGGACTCGGCTGGTTAGAAATTGTTCCAAAGACACCCCATGCTCAAGTCCACCGGGAAAGGTGTCAGAAAGGAGTTCTCTTGGTAGTTCTTACACTGCCCCGGAAGCCTGCTGAAAGACACCACAAAAGTGGTTCTACCTGCTTTCTGGGCTGAGATGGGGAACCTCTGACTTTGGAGTCGGCTGGTGACAAAATGTTGCAAACACACCCCATGCACAACTCCCCCGGGGAAGGTGCCAGAAAGGAGTTCTGTTGGTAGTTCTTACACTGCCCCGGTAGCCAGCTGAAAGACACCACAAAAGTGGTTCTACCTGCTTTCTGGACTGAGATAGGGAATTGCTGACTTTTCGACTCGGCTGGTGACAAAATGTTCCAAAAACACTCCATGCACAACTCCCCCGGGGAAGGTGCCAGAAAGGAGTTCTGTTGCTTGTTCTTACACTGCCCCGGTAGCCTGCTGAAAGACACCACAAAAGTGGTTCTACCTGCTTTCTGGGCTGAGATGGGGAATCGCTGACTTTTGGACTCGGCTGGTTAGAAATTGTTCCAAAGACACTCCATGCACAACTCCACCGGGGAAGGTGCCAGAAAGGAGTTCTATTGGTAGTTCTTACACTGCCCCGGAAGCCTGCTGAAAGACACCACAAAAGTGGTTCTACCTGCTTTCTGGGATGAGATGGGGAACCGCTGACTTTTGGAGTCGGCTGGTGACAAAATTTTTGAAACACACCCCATGCACAACTCCCCCGGGGAAGGTGCCAGAAAGGAGTTCTGTTGCTTGTTCTTACACTGCCCCGGTAGCCAGATGAAAGACACCACAAAAGTGGTTTTACCTGCTTTTTGCCTGAGATGGGGAATCGCTGACGTTTGGACTCGGCTGGTTAGAAATTGTTCCAAAGACACCCCATGCTCAAGTTCACCGGGAAAGGTGTCAGAAAGGAGTTCTGTTGGTAGTTCTTACACTGCCCCGGAAGCCTGCTGAAAGACACCACAAAAGTGGTTCTACCTGCTTTCTGGGCTGAGATGGGGAATTGCTGACTTTTGGAGTCGGCTGGTGACAAAATTTTCGAAATACACCCCATGCACAACTCCACCGGGGATGGTGTCAGCAAGTTCTGTTGCTTGTTCTTACACGGCCCCGGTAGCCAGCTGAAAGAAACCACAAAAGTGGTTCTCCCTGCTTTCTGGACTGAGATGGGGAATCGCTGACTTTTGGAGTCGGCTGGTGACAAAATGTTCCAAACACACCCCATGCACAACTCCCCCGGGGAAGGTGCCAGAAAGGAGTTCTGTTGGTAGTTCTTACACTGCCCCGGTAGCCAGCTGAAAGACACCACAAAAGTGGTTCTACCTGCTTTCTGGACTGAGATGGGGAATTGCTGACTTTTGGAGTCGGCTGGTGACAAAATGTTCCAAACACACCCCATGCACAACTCCACCGGGGAAGGTGCCAGAAAGGAGTTCTGTTTGTAGTTCTTACACTGCCCCGGTAGCCAGCTGAAAGACACCACAAAAGTGGTTCTACCTGCTTTCTGGGCTGAGATGGGTAACCGCTGACTTTTGGACTCGGCTGGTTAGAAATTGTTCCAAAGACACTCCATGCACAACTCCACCGGGGAAGGTGCCAGCTAGGAGTTCTCTTGGTAGTTCTTACACTGCCCCGAAAGCCTGCTGAAAGACACCACAAAAGTGGTTCTACCTGCTTTCTGGGATGAGATGGGGAACCGCTGACTTTTGGACTCGGCTGGTGACAAAATGTTCCAAACACACCCCATGCACAACTCCCCCGGGGAAGGTGCCAGAAAGGAGTTCTATTGGTAGTTCTTACACTGCCCCGGAAGCCTGCTGAAAGACACCACAAAAGTGGTTTTACCTGCTTTTTGCCTGAGATGGGGAATCGCTGACTTTTGGACTCGGCTGGTTAGAAATTGTTCCAAAGACACCCCATGCTCAAGTCCACCGGGAAAGGTGTCAGAAAGGAGTTCTCTTGGTAGTTCTTACACTGCCCCGGAAGCCTGCTGAAAGACACCACAAAAGTGGTTCTACCTGCTTTCTGGGCTGAGATGGGGAATCGCTGGCTTTTGGACTCGGCTGGTTAGAAATTGTTCCAAAGACACCCCATGCACAACTCCACCGGGAAAGGTGCCAGCAAGGAGTTCTGTTGGTAGTTCTTACACTGCCCAGGAAGCCTGCTGAAAGACACCACAAAAGTGGTTCTACCTGCTTTCTGGGCTGAGATGGGGAATTGCTGACTTTTGGAGTCGGCTGGTGACAAAATGTTCCAAACACACCCCATGCACAACTCCACCGGGGAAGGTGCCAGAAAGGAGTTCTGTTGCTTGTTCTTACACTGCCCCGGTAGCCAGCTGAAACACACCACAAAAGTGGTTCTACCTGCTTTTTGGGCTGAGATGTGGAATCGCTGATTTTTGGACTCGGCTGGTTAGAAATGTTCCAAAAACACTCCATGCACAACTCCACCGGGAAAGGTGCCAGAAAGGAGTTCTGTTTGTAGTTCTTACACTGCCCCGGTAGCCAGCTGAAAGACACCACAAAAGTGGTTCTACCTGCTTTCTGGGCTGAGATGGGTAACCGCTGACTTTTGGACTCGGCTGGTTAGAAATTGTTCCAAAGACACTCCATGCACAACTCCACCGGGGAAGGTGCCAGCTAGGAGTTCTCTTGGTAGTTCTTACACTGCCCCGAAAGCCTGCTGAAAGACACCACAAAAGTGGTTCTAACTGCTTTCTGGGATGAGATGGGGAACCGTTGACTTTTGGAGTCGGCTGGTGACAAAATTTTCGAAACACACCCCATGCACAACTCCCCCGGGGAATCTGCCGGAAAGGAGTTCTGTTGCTGGTTCTTACACTGCCCCGGTAGCCAGCTGAAAGACACCACAAAAGTGGTTCTACCTGCTTTTTGGGCTGAGATGGGGAATCGCTGACTTTTGGACTCGGCTGGTGACAAAATGTTCCAAAAACACTCCATGCACACTCCCCCGGGAAAGGTGCCAGAAAGGAGTTCTGTTGGTAGTTCTTACACTGCCCCGGTAGCCAGCTGAAAGACACCACAAAAGTGGTTCTACCTGCTTTCTGGACTGAGATGGGGAATTGCTGACTTTTGGACTCGGCTGGTGACAAAATGTTCCAAACACATCCCATGCACAACTCCACCGGGGAAGGTGCCAGAAAGGAGTTCTCTTGGTAGTTCTTACACTGCCCCGGTAGCCAGCTGGAAGACACCACAAAAGTAATTTTACCTGCTTTCTGGGATAAGATGGGGAACCTCTTACTTTGGAGTCGGCTGGTGACAAAATGTTGCAAACACACCCCATGCACAACTCCCCCGGGGAAGGTGCCAGAAAGGAGTTCTGTTGGTAGTTCTTACACTGCCCCGGTAGCCAGATGAAAGAAACCACAAAAGTGGTTCTACCTGCTTTCTGGGATGAGATGGGGAATCGCTGACTTTTGGAGTCGGCTGGTGACAAAATTTTCGAAACACACCCCATGCACAACTCCCCCGGGGAATCTGCCGGAAAGGAGTTCTGTTGCTTGTTCTTACACTGCCCCGGTAGCCAGCTGAAAGACACCACAAAAGTGGTTCTACCTGCTTTTTGGGCTGAGATGGGGAATCGCTGACTTTTGGACTCGGCTGGTGACAAAATGTTCCAAAAACACTCCATGCACACTCCCCCGGGAAAGGTGCCAGAAAGGAGTTCTGTTGGTAGTTCTTACACTGCCCCGGTAGCCAGCTGAAAGACACCACAAAAGTGGTTCTACCTGCTTTCTGGACTGAGATGGGGAATTGCTGACTTTTGGACTCGGCTGGTTAGAAATTGTTCCAAAGACACTCCATGCACAACTCCACTGGGGAAGGTGCCAGCTAGGAGTTCTCTTGGTAGTTCTTACACTGCCCCGAAAGCCTGCTGAAAGACACCACAAAAGTGGTTCTAACTGCTTTCTGGGATGAGATGGGGAACCGTTGACTTTTGGAGTCGGCTGGTGACAAAATTTTCGAAACACACCCCATGCACAACTCCCCCGGGGAATCTGCCGGAAAGGAGTTCTGTTGCTTGTTCTTACACTGCCCCGGTAGCCAGCTGAAAGACACCACAAAAGTGGTTCTACCTGCTTTTTGGGCTGAGATGGGGAATCGCTGACTTTTGGACTCGGCTGGTGACAAAATGTTCCAAAAACACTCCATGCACACTCCCCCGGGAAAGGTGCCAGAAAGGAGTTCTGTTGGTAGTTCTTACACTGCCCCGGTAGCCAGCTGAAAGACACCACAAAAGTGGTTCTACCTGCTTTCTGGACTGAGATGGGGAATTGCTGACTTTTGGACTCGGCTGGTGACAAAATGTTCCAAACACACCCCATGCACAACTCCACCGGGGAAGGTGCCAGAAAGGAGTTCTCTTGGTAGTTCTTACACTGCCCCGGTAGCCAGCTGGAAGACACCACAAAAGTGGTTTTACCTGCTTTCTGGGATAAGATGGGGAACCTCTTACTTTGGAGTCGGCTGGTGACAAAATGTTGCAAACACACCCCATGCACAACTCCCCCGGGGAAGGTGCCAGAAAGGAGTTCTGTTGGTAGTTCTTACACTGCCCCGGTAGCCAGATGAAAGAAACCACAAAAGTGGTTCTACCTGCTTTCTGGGATGAGATGGGGAATCGCTGACTTTTGGACTCGGCTGGTTAGAAATGTTCCAAAAACACTCCATGCACAACTCCCCCGGGAAACGTGTCAGAAAGGAGTTCTGTTGGTAGTTCTTACACTGCCCCGGTAGCCAGATGAAAGAAACCACAAAAGTGGTTCTACCTGCTTTCTGGGATGAGATGGGGAACCGCTGACTTTTGGAGTCGGCTGGTGACAAAATGTTCCAAACACACCCCATGCACAACTCCCCCGGGGAAGGTGCCAGAAAGGAGTTCTATTGGTAGTTCTTACACTGCCCCGGAAGCCTGCTGAAAGACACCACAAAAGTGGTTTTACCTGCTTTTTGCCTGAGATGGGGAATCGCTGACTTTTGGACTCGGCTGGTTAGAAATTGTTCCAAAGACACCCCATGCTCAAGTCCACCGGGAAAGGTGTCAGAAAGGAGTTCTCTTGGTAGTTCTTACACTGCCCCGGAAGCCTGCTGAAAGACACCACAAAAGTGGTTCTACCTGCTTTCTGGGCTGAGATGGGGAACCTCTGACTTTGGAGTCGGCTGGTGACAAAATGTTGCAAACACACCCCATGCACAACTCCCCCGGGGAAGGTGCCAGAAAGGAGTTCTGTTGGTAGTTCTTACACTGCCCCGGTAGCCAGCTGAAAGACACCACAAAAGTGGTTCTACCTGCTTTCTGGACTGAGATAGGGAATTGCTGACTTTTCGACTCGGCTGGTGACAAAATGTTCCAAAAACACTCCATGCACAACTCCCCCGGGGAAGGTGCCAGAAAGGAGTTCTGTTGCTTGTTCTTACACTGCCCCGGTAGCCTGCTGAAAGACACCACAAAAGTGGTTCTACCTGCTTTCTGGGTTGAGATGGGGAATCGCTGACTTTTGGACTCGGCTGGTTAGAAATTGTTCCAAAGACACTCCATGCACAACTCCACCGGGGAAGGTGCCAGAAAGGAGTTCTCTTGGTAGTTCTTACACTGCCCCGGAAGCCTGCTGAAAGACACCACAAAAGTGGTTCTACCTGCTTTCTGGGATGAGATGGGGAACCGCTGACTTTTGGAGTCGGCTGGTGACAAAATTTTTGAAACACACCCCATGCACAACTCCCCCGGGGAAGGTGCCAGAAAGGAGTTCTGTTGCTTGTTCTTACACTGCCCCGGTAGCCAGATGAAAGACACCACAAAAGTGGTTTTACCTGCTTTTTGCCTGAGATGGGGAATCGCTGACTTTTGGACTCGGCTGGTTAGAAATTGTTCCAAAGACACCCCATGCTCAAGTTCACCGGGAAAGGTGTCAGAAAGGAGTTCTGTTGGTAGTTCTTACACTGCCCCGGAAGCCTGCTGAAAGACACCACAAAAGTGGTTCTACCTGCTTTCTGGGCTGAGATGGGGAATCGCTGGCTTTTGGACTCGGCTGGTTAGAAATTGTTCCAAAGACACCCCATGCACAACTCCACCGGGAAAGGTGCCAGCAAGGAGTTCTCTTGGTAGTTCTTACACTGCCCAGGAAGCCTGCTGAAAGACACCACAAAAGTGGTTCTACCTGCTTTCTGGGCTGAGATGGGGAATTGCTGACTTTTGGAGTCGGCTGGTGACAAAATTTTCGAAATACACCCCATGCACAACTCCACCGGGGATGGTGTCAGCAAGTTCTGTTGCTTGTTCTTACACGGCCCCGGTAGCCAGCTGAAAGAAACCACAAAAGTGGTTCTCCCTGCTTTCTGGGCTGAGATGGGGAATCGCTGACTTTTGGAGTCGGCTGGTGACAAAATGTTCCAAACACACCCCATGCACAACTCCCCCGGGGAAGGTGCCAGAAAGGAGTTCTGTTGCTTGTTCTTACACTGCCCCGGTAGCCAGCTGAAAGACACCACAAAAGTGGTTCTACCTGCTTTCTGGACTGAGATGGGGAATTGCTGACTTTTGGAGTCGGCTGGTGACAAAATGTTCCAAACACACCCCATGCACAACTCCACCGGGGAAGGTGCCAGAAAGGAGTTCTGTTTGTAGTTCTTACACTGCCCCGGTAGCCAGCTGAAAGACACCACAAAAGTGGTTCTACCTGCTTTCTGGGCTGAGATGGGTAACCGCTGACTTTTGGACTCGGCTGGTTAGAAATTGTTCCAAAGACACTCCATGCACAACTCCACCGGGGAAGGTGCCAGCTAGGAGTTCTCTTGGTAGTTCTTACACTGCCCCGAAAGCCTGCTGAAAGACACCACAAAAGTGGTTCTACCTGCTTTCTGGGATGAGATGGGGAACCGCTGACTTTTGGAGTCGGCTGGTGACAAAATGTTCCAAACACACCCCATGCACAACTCCCCCGGGGAAGGTGCCAGAAAGGAGTTCTATTGGTAGTTCTTACACTGCCCCGGTAGCCAGCTGAAAGACACCACAAAAGTGGTTCTACCTGCTTTCTGGACTGAGATGGGGAATTGCTGACTTTTGGAGTCGGCTGGTGACAAAATGTTCCAAACACACCCCATGCACAACTCCCCCGGGGAAGGTGCCAGAAAGGAGTTCTATTGGTAGTTCTTACACTGCCCCGGAAGCCTGCTGAAAGACACCACAAAAGTGGTTTTACCTGCTTTTTGCCTGAGATGGGGAATCGCTGACTTTTGGACTCGGCTGGTTAGAAATTGTTCCAAAGACACCCCATGCTCAAGTCCACCGGGAAAGGTGTCAGAAAGGAGTTCTCTTGGTAGTTCTTACACTGCCCCGGAAGCCTGCTGAAAGACACCACAAAAGTGGTTCTACCTGCTTTCTGGGCTGAGATGGGGAATCGCTGGCTTTTGGACTCGGCTGGTTAGAAATTGTTCCAAAGACACCCCATGCACAACTCCACCGGGAAAGGTGCCAGCAAGGAGTTCTGTTGGTAGTTCTTACACTGCCCAGGAAGCCTGCTGAAAGACACCACAAAAGTGGTTCTACCTGCTTTCTGGGCTGAGATGGGGAATTGCTGACTTTTGGAGTCGGCTGGTGACAAAATGTTCCAAACACACCCCATGCACAACTCCACCGGGGAAGGTGCCAGAAAGGAGTTCTGTTGGTAGTTCTTACACTGCCCCGGTAGCCAGCTGAAACACACCACAAAAGTGGTTCTACCTGCTTTTTGGGCTGAGATGTGGAATCGCTGATTTTTGGACTCGGCTGGTTAGAAATGTTCCAAAAACACTCCATGCACAACTCCACCGGGAAAGGTGCCAGAAAGGAGTTCTGTTTGTAGTTCTTACACTGCCCCGGTAGCCAGCTGAAAGACACCACAAAAGTGGTTCTACCTGCTTTCTGGGCTGAGATGGGTAACCGCTGACTTTTGGACTCGGCTGGTTAGAAATTGTTCCAAAGACACTCCATGCACAACTCCACCGGGGAAGGTGCCAGCTAGGAGTTCTCTTGGTAGTTCTTACACTGCCCCGAAAGCCTGCTGAAAGACACCACAAAAGTGGTTCTAACTGCTTTCTGGGATGAGATGGGGAACCGTTGACTTTTGGAGTCGGCTGGTGACAAAATTTTCGAAACACACCCCATGCACAACTCCCCCGGGGAATCTGCCGGAAAGGAGTTCTGTTGCTTGTTCTTACACTGCCCCGGTAGCCAGCTGAAAGACACCACAAAAGTGGTTCTACCTGCTTTTTGGGCTGAGATGGGGAATCGCTGACTTTTGGACTCGGCTGGTGACAAAATGTTCCAAAAACACTCCATGCACACTCCCCCGGGAAAGGTGCCAGAAAGGAGTTCTGTTGGTAGTTCTTACACTGCCCCGGTAGCCAGCTGAAAGACACCACAAAAGTGGTTCTACCTGCTTTCTGGACTGAGATGGGGAATTGCTGACTTTTGGACTCGGCTGGTGACAAAATGTTCCAAACACACCCCATGCACAACTCCACCGGGGAAGGTGCCAGAAAGGAGTTCTCTTGGTAGTTCTTACACTGCCCCGGTAGCCAGCTGGAAGACACCACAAAAGTGGTTTTACCTGCTTTCTGGGATAAGATGGGGAACCTCTTACTTTGGAGTCGGCTGGTGACAAAATGTTGCAAACACACCCCATGCACAACTCCCCCGGGGAAGGTGCCAGAAAGGAGTTCTGTTGGTAGTTCTTACACTGCCCCGGTAGCCAGATGAAAGAAACCACAAAAGTGGTTCTACCTGCTTTCTGGGATGAGATGGGGAATCGCTGACTTTTGGACTCGGCTGGTTAGAAATGTTCCAAAAACACTCCATGCACAACTCCCCCGGGAAACGTGTCAGAAAGGAGTTCTGTTGGTAGTTCTTACACTGCCCCGGTAGCCAGATGAAAGAAACCACAAAAGTGGTTCTACCTGCTTTCTGGGATGAGATGGGGAACCGCTGACTTTTGGAGTCGGCTGGTGACAAAATGTTCCAAACACACCCCATGCACAACTCCCCCGGGGAAGGTGCCAGAAAGGAGTTCTATTGGTAGTTCTTACACTGCCCCGGAAGCCTGCTGAAAGACACCACAAAAGTGGTTTTACCTGCTTTTTGCCTGAGATGGGGAATCGCTGACTTTTGGACTCGGCTGGTTAGAAATTGTTCCAAAGACACCCCATGCTCAAGTCCACCGGGAAAGGTGTCAGAAAGGAGTTCTCTTGGTAGTTCTTACACTGCCCCGGAAGCCTGCTGAAAGACACCACAAAAGTGGTTCTACCTGCTTTCTGGGCTGAGATGGGGAACCTCTGACTTTGGAGTCGGCTGGTGACAAAATGTTGCAAACACACCCCATGCACAACTCCCCCGGGGAAGGTGCCAGAAAGGAGTTCTGTTGGTAGTTCTTACACTGCCCCGGTAGCCAGCTGAAAGACACCACAAAAGTGGTTCTACCTGCTTTCTGGACTGAGATAGGGAATTGCTGACTTTTCGACTCGGCTGGTGACAAAATGTTCCAAAAACACTCCATGCACAACTCCCCCGGGGAAGGTGCCAGAAAGGAGTTCTGTTGCTTGTTCTTACACTGCCCCGGTAGCCTGCTGAAAGACACCACAAAAGTGGTTCTACCTGCTTTCTGGGCTGAGATGGGGAATCGCTGACTTTTGGACTCGGCTGGTTAGAAATTGTTCCAAAGACACTCCATGCACAACTCCACCGGGGAAGGTGCCAGAAAGGAGTTCTCTTGGTAGTTCTTACACTGCCCCGGAAGCCTGCTGAAAGACACCACAAAAGTGGTTCTACCTGCTTTCTGGGATGAGATGGGGAACCGCTGACTTTTGGAGTCGGCTGGTGACAAAATTTTTGAAACACACCCCATGCACAACTCCCCCGGGGAAGGTGCCAGAAAGGAGTTCTGTTGCTTGTTCTTACACTGCCCCGGTAGCCAGATGAAAGACACCACAAAAGTGGTTTTACCTGCTTTTTGCCTGAGATGGGGAATCGCTGACGTTTGGACTCGGCTGGTTAGAAATTGTTCCAAAGACACCCCATGCTCAAGTTCACCGGGAAAGGTGTCAGAAAGGAGTTCTGTTGGTAGTTCTTACACTGCCCCGGAAGCCTGCTGAAAGACACCACAAAAGTGGTTCTACCTGCTTTCTGGGCTGAGATGGGGAATCGCTGACTTTTGGACTCGGCTGGTTAGAAATTGTTCCAAAGACACCCCATGCTCAAGTCCACCGGGAAAGGTGTCAGAAAGGAGTTCTCTTGGTAGTTCTTACACTGCCCCGGAAGCCTGCTGAAAGACACCACAAAAGTGGTTCTACCTGCTTTCTGGGCTGAGATGGGGAACCTCTGACTTTGGAGTCGGCTGGTGACAAAATGTTGCAAACACACCCCATGCACAACTCCCCCGGGGAAGGTGCCAGAAAGGAGTTCTGTTGGTAGTTCTTACACTGCCCCGGAAGCCAGCTGAAAGACACCACAAAAGTGGTTCTACCTGCTTTCTGGACTGAGATAGGGAATTGCTGACTTTTCGACTCGGCTGGTGACAAAATGTTCCAAAAACACTCCATGCACAACTCCCCCGGGGAAGGTGCCAGAAAGGAGTTCTGTTGCTTGTTCTTACACTGCCCCGGTAGCCTGCTGAAAGACACCACAAAAGTGGTTCTACCTGCTTTCTGGGCTGAGATGGGGAATCGCTGACTTTTGGACTCGGCTGGTTAGAAATTGTTCCAAAGACACTCCATGCACAACTCCACCGGGGAAGGTGCCAGAAAGGAGTTCTCTTGGTAGTTCTTACACTGCCCCGGAAGCCTGCTGAAAGACACCACAAAAGTGGTTCTACCTGCTTTCTGGGATGAGATGGGGAACCGCTGACTTTTGGAGTCGGCTGGTGACAAAATTTTTGAAACACACCCCATGCACAACTCCCCCGGGGAAGGTGCCAGAAAGGAGTTCTGTTGCTTGTTCTTACACTGCCCCGGTAGCCAGATGAAAGACACCACAAAAGTGGTTTTACCTGCTTTTTGCCTGAGATGGGGAATCGCTGACGTTTGGACTCGGCTGGTTAGAAATTGTTCCAAAGACACCCCATGCTCAAGTTCACCGGGAAAGGTGTCAGAAAGGAGTTCTGTTGGTAGTTCTTACACTGCCCCGGAAGCCTGCTGAAAGACACCACAAAAGTGGTTCTACCTGCTTTCTGGGCTGAGATGGGGAATCGCTGGCTTTTGGACTCGGCTGGTTAGAAATTGTTCCAAAGACACCCCATGCACAACTCCACCGGGAAAGGTGCCAGCAAGGAGTTCTGTTGGTAGTTCTTACACTGCCCAGGAAGCCTGCTGAAAGACACCACAAAAGTGGTTCTACCTGCTTTCTGGGCTGAGATGGGGAATTGCTGACTTTTGGAGTCGGCTGGTGACAAAATTTTCGAAATACACCCCATGCACAACTCCACCGGGGATGGTGTCAGCAAGTTCTGTTGCTTGTTCTTACACGGCCCCGGTAGCCAGCTGAAAGAAACCACAAAAGTGGTTCTCCCTGCTTTCTGGGCTGAGATGGGGAATCGCTGACTTTTGGAGTCGGCTGGTGACAAAATGTTCCAAACACACCCCATGCACAACTCCCCCGGGGAAGGTGCCAGAAAGGAGTTCTGTTGGTAGTTCTTACACTGCCCCGGTAGCCAGCTGAAAGACACCACAAAAGTGGTTCTACCTGCTTTCTGGACTGAGATGGGGAATTGCTGACTTTTGGAGTCGGCTGGTTAGAAATGTTCCAAACACACCCCATGCACAACTCCACCGGGGAAGGTGCCAGAAAGGAGTTCTGTTTGTAGTTCTTACACTGCCCCGGTAGCCAGCTGAAAGACACCACAAAAGTGGTTCTACCTGCTTTCTGGGCTGAGATGGGTAACCGCTGACTTTTGGACTCGGCTGGTTAGAAATTGTTCCAAAGACACTCCATGCACAACTCCACCGGGGAAGGTGCCAGCTAGGAGTTCTCTTGGTGGTTCTTACACTGCCCCGAAAGCCTGCTGAAAGACACCACAAAAGTGGTTCTACCTGCTTTCTGGGATGAGATGGGGAACCGCTGACTTTTGGAGTCGGCTGGTGACAAAATGTTCCAAACACACCCCATGCACAACTCCCCCGGGGAAGGTGCCAGAAAGGAGTTCTATTGGTAGTTCTTACACTGCCCCGGAAGCCTGCTGAAAGACACCACAAAAGTGGTTTTACCTGCTTTTTGCCTGAGATGGGGAATCGCTGACTTTTGGACTCGGCTGGTTAGAAATTGTTCCAAAGACACCCCATGCTCAAGTCCACCGGGAAAGGTGTCAGAAAGGAGTTCTCTTGGTAGTTCTTACACTGCCCCGGAAGCCTGCTGAAAGACACCACAAAAGTGGTTCTACCTGCTTTCTGGGCTGAGATGGGGAATCGCTGGCTTTTGGACTCGGCTGGTTAGAAATTGTTCCAAAGACACCCCATGCACAACTCCACCGGGAAAGGTGCCAGCAAGGAGTTCTGTTGGTAGTTCTTACACTGCCCAGGAAGCCTGCTGAAAGACACCACAAAAGTGGTTCTACCTGCTTTCTGGGCTGAGATGGGGAATTGCTGACTTTTGGAGTCGTCTGCTGACAAAATGTTCCAAACACACCCCATGCACAACTCCACCGGGGAAGGTGCCAGAAAGGAGTTCTGTTGCTTGTTCTTACACTGCCCCGGTAGCCAGCTGAAACACACCACAAAAGTGGTTCTACCTGCTTTTTGGGCTGAGATGTGGAATCGCTGATTTTTGGACTCGGCTGGTTAGAAATGTTCCAAAAACACTCCATGCACAACTCCACCGGGAAAGGTGCCAGAAAGGAGTTCTGTTTGTAGTTCTTACACTGCCCCGGTAGCCAGCTGAAAGACACCACAAAAGTGGTTCTACCTGCTTTCTGGGCTGAGATGGGTAACCGCTGACTTTTGGACTCGGCTGGTTAGAAATTGTTCCAAAGACACTCCATGCACAACTCCACCGGGGAAGGTGCCAGCTAGGAGTTCTCTTGGTAGTTCTTACACTGCCCCGAAAGCCTGCTGAAAGACACCACAAAAGTGGTTCTAACTGCTTTCTGGGATGAGATGGGGAACCGTTGACTTTTGGAGTCGGCTGGTGACAAAATTTTCGAAATACACCCCATGCACAACTCCACCGGGGATGGTGTCAGCAAGTTCTGTTGCTTGTTCTTACACGGCCCCGGTAGCCAGCTGAAAGACACCACAAAAGTGGTTCTACCTGCTTTCTGGGCTGAGATGGGGAATCGCTGACTTTTGGAGTCGGCTGGTGACAAAATTTTCGAAACACACCCCATGCACAACTGCACCGGGGAAGGTGCCAGAAAGGAGTTCTGTTGGTAGTTCTTACACTGCCCCGGTAGCCAGCTGAAAGACACCACAAAAGTGGTTCTACCTGCTTTCTGGACTGAGATGGGGAATTGCTGACTTTTGGACTCGGCTGGTGACAAAATGTTCCAAACACATCCCATGCACAACTCCACCGGGGAAGGTGCCAGAAAGGAGTTCTCTTGGTAGTTCTTACACTGCCCCGGTAGCCAGCTGGAAGACACCACAAAAGTAATTTTACCTGCTTTCTGGGATAAGATGGGGAACCTCTTACTTTGGAGTCGGCTGGTGACAAAATGTTGCAAACACACCCCATGCACAACTCCCCCGGGGAAGGTGCCAGAAAGGAGTTCTGTTGGTAGTTCTTACACTGCCCCGGTAGCCAGATGAAAGAAACCACAAAAGTGGTTCTACCTGCTTTCTGGGATGAGATGGGGAATCGCTGACTTTTGGACTCGGCTGGTTAGAAATGTTCCAAAAACACTCCATGCACAACTCCCCCGGGAAACGTGTCAGAAAGGAGTTCTGTTGGTAGTTCTTACACTGCCCCGGTAGCCAGATGAAAGAAACCACAAAAGTGGTTCTCCCTGCTTTCTGGGCTGAGATGGGGAACCGCTGACTTTTGGAGTCGGCTGGTGACAAAATGTTCCAAACACACCCCATGCACAACTCCCCCGGGGAAGGTGCCAGAAAGGAGTTCTATTGGTAGTTCTTACACTGCCCCGGAAGCCTGCTGAAAGACACCACAAAAGTGGTTTTACCTGCTTTTTGCCTGAGATGGGGAATCGCTGACTTTTGGACTCGGCTGGTTAGAAATTGTTCCAAAGACACCCCATGCTCAAGTCCACCGGGAAAGGTGTCAGAAAGGAGTTCTCTTGGTAGTTCTTACACTGCCCCGGAAGCCTGCTGAAAGACACCACAAAAGTGGTTCTACCTGCTTTCTGGGCTGAGATGGGGAACCTCTGACTTTGGAGTCGGCTGGTGACAAAATGTTGCAAACACACCCCATGCACAACTCCCCCGGGGAAGGTGCCAGAAAGGAGTTCTGTTGGTAGTTCTTACACTGCCCCGGTAGCCAGCTGAAAGACACCACAAAAGTGGTTCTACCTGCTTTCTGGACTGAGATAGGGAATTGCTGACTTTTCGACTCGGCTGGTGACAAAATGTTCCAAAAGCACTCCATGCACAACTCCCCCGGGGAAGGTGCCAGAAAGGAGTTCTGTTGCTTGTTCTTACACTGCCCCGGTAGCCTGCTGAAAGACACCACAAAAGTGGTTCTACCTGCTTTCTGGGCTGAGATGGGGAATCGCTGACTTTTGGACTCGGCTGGTTAGAAATTGTTCCAAAGACACTCCATGCACAACTCCACCGGGGAAGGTGCCAGAAAGGAGTTCTCTTGGTAGTTCTTACACTGCCCCGGAAGCCTGCTGAAAGACACCACAAAAGTGGTTCTACCTGCTTTCTGGGATGAGATGGGGAACCGCTGACTTTTGGAGTCGGCTGGTGACAAAATTTTTGAAACACACCCCATGCACAACTCC
Organism: Falco punctatus; assembly: GCF_963210335.1. Lineage (NCBI taxonomy): Eukaryota > Metazoa > Chordata > Aves > Falconiformes > Falconidae > Falco > Falco punctatus. The sequence continues at coordinate 969,543 of NW_027660146.1, read as the reverse complement.
CCCGGGGAAGGTGCCAGAAAGGAGTTCTGTTGCTTGTTCTTACACTGCCCCGGTAGCCAGATGAAAGACACCACAAAAGTGGTTTTACCTGCTTTTTGCCTGAGATGGGGAATCGCTGACTTTTGGACTCGGCTGGTTAGAAATTGTTCCAAAGACACCCCATGCTCAAGTTCACCGGGAAAGGTGTCAGAAAGGAGTTCTGTTGGTAGTTCTTACACTGCCCCGGAAGCCTGCTGAAAGACACCACAAAAGTGGTTCTACCTGCTTTCTGGGCTGAGATGGGGAATCGCTGGCTTTTGGACTCGGCTGGTTAGAAATTGTTCCAAAGACACCCCATGCACAACTCCACCGGGAAAGGTGCCAGCAAGGAGTTCTGTTGGTAGTTCTTACACTGCCCAGGAAGCCTGCTGAAAGACACCACAAAAGTGGTTCTACCTGCTTTCTGGGCTGAGATGGGGAATTGCTGACTTTTGGAGTCGGCTGGTGACAAAATTTTCGAAATACACCCCATGCACAACTCCACCGGGGATGGTGTCAGCAAGTTCTGTTGCTTGTTCTTACACGGCCCCGGTAGCCAGCTGAAAGAAACCACAAAAGTGGTTCTCCCTGCTTTCTGGGCTGAGATGGGGAATCGCTGACTTTTGGAGTCGGCTGGTGACAAAATGTTCCAAACACACCCCATGCACAACTCCCCCGGGGAAGGTGCCAGAAAGGAGTTCTGTTGGTAGTTCTTACACTGCCCCGGTAGCCAGCTGAAAGACACCACAAAAGTGGTTCTACCTGCTTTCTGGACTGAGATGGGGAATTGCTGACTTTTGGAGTCGGCTGGTGACAAAATGTTCCAAACACACCCCATGCACAACTCCCCCGGGGAAGGTGCCAGAAAGGAGTTCTGTTTGTAGTTCTTACACTGCCCCGGTAGCCAGCTGAAAGACACCACAAAAGTGGTTCTACCTGCTTTCTGGGCTGAGATGGGTAACCGCTGACTTTTGGACTCGGCTGGTTAGAAATTGTTCCAAAGACACTCCATGCACAACTCCACCGGGGAAGGTGCCAGCTAGGAGTTCTCTTGGTAGTTCTTACACTGCCCCGAAAGCCTGCTGAAAGACACCACAAAAGTGGTTCTACCTGCTTTCTGGGATGAGATGGGGAACCGCTGACTTTTGGAGTCGGCTGGTGACAAAATGTTCCAAACACACCCCATGCACAACTCCCCCGGGGAAGGTGCCAGAAAGGAGTTCTATTGGTAGTTCTTACACTGCCCCGGAAGCCTGCTGAAAGACACCACAAAAGTGGTTTTACCTGCTTTTTGCCTGAGATGGGGAATCGCTGACTTTTGGACTCGGCTGGTTAGAAATTGTTCCAAAGACACCCCATGCTCAAGTCCACCGGGAAAGGTGTCAGAAAGGAGTTCTCTTGGTAGTTCTTACACTGCCCCGGAAGCCTGCTGAAAGACACCACAAAAGTGGTTCTACCTGCTTTCTGGGCTGAGATGGGGAATCGCTGGCTTTTGGACTCGGCTGGTTAGAAATTGTTCCAAAGACACCCCATGCACAACTCCACCGGGAAAGGTGCCAGCAAGGAGTTCTGTTGGTAGTTCTTACACTGCCCAGGAAGCCTGCTGAAAGACACCACAAAAGTGGTTCTACCTGCTTTCTGGGCTGAGATGGGGAATTGCTGACTTTTGGAGTCGGCTGGTGACAAAATGTTCCAAACACACCCCATGCACAACTCCCCCGGGGAAGGTGCCAGAAAGGAGTTCTATTGGTAGTTCTTACACTGCCCCGGAAGCCTGCTGAAAGACACCACAAAAGTGGTTTTACCTGCTTTTTGCCTGAGATGGGGAATCGCTGACTTTTGGACTCGGCTGGTTAGAAATTGTTCCAAAGACACCCCATGCTCAAGTCCACCGGGAAAGGTGTCAGAAAGGAGTTCTCTTGGTAGTTCTTACACTGCCCCGGAAGCCTGCTGAAAGACACCACAAAAGTGGTTCTACCTGCTTTCTGGGCTGAGATGGGGAACCTCTGACTTTGGAGTCGGCTGGTGACAAAATGTTGCAAACACACCCCATGCACAACTCCCCCGGGGAAGGTGCCAGAAAGGAGTTCTGTTGGTAGTTCTTACACTGCCCCGGTAGCCAGCTGAAAGACACCACAAAAGTGGTTCTACCTGCTTTCTGGACTGAGATAGGGAATTGCTGACTTTTCGACTCGGCTGGTGACAAAATGTTCCAAAAACACTCCATGCACAACTCCCCCGGGGAAGGTGCCAGAAAGGAGTTCTGTTGCTTGTTCTTACACTGCCCCGGTAGCCTGCTGAAAGACACCACAAAAGTGGTTCTACCTGCTTTCTGGGCTGAGATGGGGAATCGCTGACTTTTGGACTCGGCTGGTTAGAAATTGTTCCAAAGACACTCCATGCACAACTCCACCGGGGAAGGTGCCAGAAAGGAGTTCTCTTGGTAGTTCTTACACTGCCCCGGAAGCCTGCTGAAAGACACCACAAAAGTGGTTCTACCTGCTTTCTGGGCTGAGATGGGGAACCGCTGACTTTTGGAGTCGGCTGGTGACAAAATTTTTGAAACACACCCCATGCACAACTCCCCCGGGGAAGGTGCCAGAAAGGAGTTCTGTTGCTTGTTCTTACACTGCCCCGGTAGCCAGATGAAAGACACCACAAAAGTGGTTCTACCTGCTTTTTGCCTGAGATGGGGAATCGCTGACTTTTGGACTCGGCTGGTTAGAAATTGTTCCAAAGACACCCCATGCTCAAGTTCACCGGGAAAGGTGTCAGAAAGGAGTTCTGTTGGTAGTTCTTACACTGCCCCGGAAGCCTGCTGAAAGACACCACAAAAGTGGTTCTACCTGCTTTCTGGGCTGAGATGGGGAATCGCTGGCTTTTGGACTCGGCTGGTTAGAAATTGTTCCAAAGACACCCCATGCACAACTCCACCGGGAAAGGTGCCAGCAAGGAGTTCTGTTGGTAGTTCTTACACTGCCCAGGAAGCCTGCTGAAAGACACCACAAAAGTGGTTCTACCTGCTTTCTGGGCTGAGATGGGGAATTGCTGACTTTTGGAGTCGGCTGGTGACAAAATTTTCGAAATACACCCCATGCACAACTCCACCGGGGATGGTGTCAGCAAGTTCTGTTGCTTGTTCTTACACGGCCCCGGTAGCCAGCTGAAAGAAACCACAAAAGTGGTTCTCCCTGCTTTCTGGGCTGAGATGGGGAATCGCTGACTTTTGGAGTCGGCTGGTGACAAAATGTTCCAAACACACCCCATGCACAACTCCCCCGGGGAAGGTGCCAGAAAGGAGTTCTGTTGGTAGTTCTTACACTGCCCCGGTAGCCAGCTGAAAGACACCACAAAAGTGGTTCTACCTGCTTTCTGGACTGAGATGGGGAATTGCTGACTTTTGGAGTCGGCTGGTGACAAAATGTTCCAAACACACCCCATGCACAACTCCCCCGGGGAAGGTGCCAGAAAGGAGTTCTGTTTGTAGTTCTTACACTGCCCCGGTAGCCAGCTGAAAGACACCACAAAAGTGGTTCTACCTGCTTTCTGGGCTGAGATGGGTAACCGCTGACTTTTGGACTCGGCTGGTTAGAAATTGTTCCAAAGACACTCCATGCACAACTCCACCGGGGAAGGTGCCAGCTAGGAGTTCTCTTGGTAGTTCTTACACTGCCCCGAAAGCCTGCTGAAAGACACCACAAAAGTGGTTCTACCTGCTTTCTGGGATGAGATGGGGAACCGCTGACTTTTGGAGTCGGCTGGTGACAAAATGTTCCAAACACACCCCATGCACAACTCCCCCGGGGAAGGTGCCAGAAAGGAGTTCTATTGGTAGTTCTTACACTGCCCCGGAAGCCTGCTGAAAGACACCACAAAAGTGGTTTTACCTGCTTTTTGCCTGAGATGGGGAATCGCTGACTTTTGGACTCGGCTGGTTAGAAATTGTTCCAAAGACACCCCATGCTCAAGTCCACCGGGAAAGGTGTCAGAAAGGAGTTCTCTTGGTAGTTCTTACACTGCCCCGGAAGCCTGCTGAAAGACACCACAAAAGTGGTTCTACCTGCTTTCTGGGCTGAGATGGGGAATCGCTGGCTTTTGGACTCGGCTGGTTAGAAATTGTTCCAAAGACACCCCATGCACAACTCCACCGGGAAAGGTGCCAGCAAGGAGTTCTGTTGGTAGTTCTTACACTGCCCAGGAAGCCTGCTGAAAGACACCACAAAAGTGGTTCTACCTGCTTTCTGGGCTGAGATGGGGAATTGCTGACTTTTGGAGTCGGCTGGTGACAAAATGTTCCAAACACACCCCATGCACAACTCCCCCGGGGAAGGTGCCAGAAAGGAGTTCTATTGGTAGTTCTTACACTGCCCCGGAAGCCTGCTGAAAGACACCACAAAAGTGGTTTTACCTGCTTTTTGCCTGAGATGGGGAATCGCTGACTTTTGGACTCGGCTGGTTAGAAATTGTTCCAAAGACACCCCATGCTCAAGTCCACCGGGAAAGGTGTCAGAAAGGAGTTCTCTTGGTAGTTCTTACACTGCCCCGGAAGCCTGCTGAAAGACACCACAAAAGTGGTTCTACCTGCTTTCTGGGCTGAGATGGGGAACCTCTGACTTTGGAGTCGGCTGGTGACAAAATGTTGCAAACACACCCCATGCACAACTCCCCCGGGGAAGGTGCCAGAAAGGAGTTCTGTTGGTAGTTCTTACACTGCCCCGGTAGCCAGCTGAAAGACACCACAAAAGTGGTTCTACCTGCTTTCTGGACTGAGATAGGGAATTGCTGACTTTTCGACTCGGCTGGTGACAAAATGTTCCAAAAACACTCCATGCACAACTCCCCTGGGGAAGGTGCCAGAAAGGAGTTCTGTTGCTTGTTCTTACACTGCCCCGGTAGCCTGCTGAAAGACACCACAAAAGTGGTTCTACCTGCTTTCTGGGCTGAGATGGGGAATCGCTGACTTTTGGACTCGGCTGGTTAGAAATTGTTCCAAAGACACTCCATGCACAACTCCACCGGGGAAGGTGCCAGAAAGGAGTTCTCTTGGTAGTTCTTACACTGCCCCGGAAGCCTGCTGAAAGACACCACAAAAGTGGTTCTACCTGCTTTCTGGGCTGAGATGGGGAACCGCTGACTTTTGGAGTCGGCTGGTGACAAAATTTTTGAAACACACCCCATGCACAACTCCCCCGGGGAAGGTGCCAGAAAGGAGTTCTGTTGCTTGTTCTTACACTGCCCCGGTAGCCAGATGAAAGACACCACAAAAGTGGTTCTACCTGCTTTTTGCCTGAGATGGGGAATCGCTGACTTTTGGACTCGGCTGGTTAGAAATTGTTCCAAAGACACCCCATGCTCAAGTTCACCGGGAAAGGTGTCAGAAAGGAGTTCTGTTGGTAGTTCTTACACTGCCCCGGAAGCCTGCTGAAAGACACCACAAAAGTGGTTCTACCTGCTTTCTGGGCTGAGATGGGGAATCGCTGGCTTTTGGACTCGGCTGGTTAGAAATTGTTCCAAAGACACCCCATGCACAACTCCACCGGGAAAGGTGCCAGCAAGGAGTTCTGTTGGTAGTTCTTACACTGCCCAGGAAGCCTGCTGAAAGACACCACAAAAGTGGTTCTACCTGCTTTCTGGGCTGAGATGGGGAATTGCTGACTTTTGGAGTCGGCTGGTGACAAAATTTTCGAAATACACCCCATGCACAACTCCACCGGGGATGGTGTCAGCAAGTTCTGTTGCTTGTTCTTACACGGCCCCGGTAGCCAGCTGAAAGAAACCACAAAAGTGGTTCTCCCTGCTTTCTGGGCTGAGATGGGGAATCGCTGACTTTTGGAGTCGGCTGGTGACAAAATGTTCCAAACACACCCCATGCACAACTCCCCCGGGGAAGGTGCCAGAAAGGAGTTCTGTTGGTAGTTCTTACACTGCCCCGGTAGCCAGATGAAAGACACCACAAAAGTGGTTCTACCTGCTTTCTGGACTGAGATGGGGAATTGCTGACTTTTGGAGTCGGCTGGTGACAAAATGTTCCAAACACACCCCATGCACAACTCCACCGGGGAAGGTGCCAGAAAGGAGTTCTGTTTGTAGTTCTTACACTGCCCCGGTAGCCAGCTGAAAGACACCACAAAAGTGGTTCTACCTGCTTTCTGGGCTGAGATGGGTAACCGCTGACTTTTGGACTCGGCTGGTTAGAAATTGTTCCAAAGACACTCCATGCACAACTCCACCGGGGAAGGTGCCAGCTAGGAGTTCTCTTGGTAGTTCTTACACTGCCCCGAAAGCCTGCTGAAAGACACCACAAAAGTGGTTCTAACTGCTTTCTGGGATGAGATGGGGAACCGTTGACTTTTGGAGTCGGCTGGTGACAAAATTTTCGAAACACACCCCATGCACAACTCCCCCGGGGAATATGCCGGAAAGGAGTTCTGTTGCTTGTTCTTACACTGCCCCGGTAGCCAGCTGAAAGACACCACAAAAGTGGTTCTACCTGCTTTTTGGGCTGAGATGGGGAATCGCTGACTTTTGGACTCGGCTGGTGACAAAATGTTCCAAAAACACTCCATGCACACTCCCCCGGGAAAGGTGCCAGAAAGGAGTTCTGTTGGTAGTTCTTACACTGCCCCGGTAGCCAGCTGAAAGACACCACAAAAGTGGTTCTACCTGCTTTCTGGACTGAGATGGGGAATTGCTGACTTTTGGACTCGGCTGGTGACAAAATGTTCCAAACACACCCCATGCACAACTCCACCGGGGAAGGTGCCAGAAAGGAGTTCTCTTGGTAGTTCTTACACTGCCCCGGTAGCCAGCTGGAAGACACCACAAAAGTGGTTTTACCTGCTTTCTGGGATAAGATGGGGAACCTCTTACTTTGGAGTCGGCTGGTGACAAAATGTTGCAAACACACCCCATGCACAACTCCCCCGGGGAAGGTGCCAGAAAGGAGTTCTGTTGGTAGTTCTTACACTGCCCCGGTAGCCAGATGAAAGAAACCACAAAAGTGGTTCTACCTGCTTTCTGGGATGAGATGGGGAATCGCTGACTTTTGGACTCGGCTGGTTAGAAATGTTCCAAAAACACTCCATGCACAACTCCCCCGGGAAACGTGTCAGAAAGGAGTTCTGTTAGTAGTTCTTACACTGCCCCGGTAGCCAGATGAAAGAAACCACAAAAGTGGTTCTACCTGCTTTCTGGGATGAGATGGGGAACCGCTGACTTTTGGAGTCGGCTGGTGACAAAATGTTCCAAACACACCCCATGCACAACTCCACCGGGGAAGGTGCCAGAAAGGAGTTCTATTGGTAGTTCTTACACTGCCCCGGAAGCCTGCTGAAAGACACCACAAAAGTGGTTTTACCTGCTTTTTGCCTGAGATGGGGAATCGCTGACTTTTGGACTCGGCTGGTTAGAAATTGTTCCAAAGACACCCCATGCTCAAGTCCACCGGGAAAGGTGTCAGAAAGGAGTTCTCTTGGTAGTTCTTACACTGCCCCGGAAGCCTGCTGAAAGACACCACAAAAGTGGTTCTACCTGCTTTCTGGGCTGAGATGGGGAATCGCTGGCTTTTGGACTCGGCTGGTGACAAAATGTTCCAAAGACACTCCATGCACAACTCCACCGGGGAAGGTGCCAGAAAGGAGTTCTATTGGTAGTTCTTACACTGCCCCGGAAGCCTGCTGAAAGACACCACAAAAGTGGTTCTACCTGCTTTCTGGGATGAGATGGGGAACCTCTGACTTTGGAGTCGGCTGGTGACAAAATGTTGCAAACACACCCCATGCACAACTCCCCCGGGGAAGGTGCCAGCAAGGAGTTCTCTTGGTAGTTCTTACACTGCCCCGGTAGCCAGATGAAAGACACCACAAAAGTGGTTTTACCTGCTTTTTGCCTGAGATGGGGAATCGCTGACTTTTGGACTCGGCTGGTTAGAAATTGTTCCAAAGACACCCCATGCTCAAGTCCACCGGGAAAGGTGTCAGAAAGGAGTTCTCTTGGTAGTTCTTACACTGCCCCGGAAGCCTGCTGAAAGACACCACAAAAGTGGTTCTAACTGCTTTCTGGGCTGAGATGGGGAATCGCTGACTTTTCGACTCGGCTGGTGACAAAATGTTCGAAACACATCCCATGCACAACTCCCCCGGGGAAGGTGCCAGAAAGGAGTTCTGTTGGTAGTTCTTACACTGCCCCGGTAGCCAGATGAAAGACACCACAAAAGTGGTTCTACCTGCTTTCTGGGCTGAGATGGGGAATTGCTGACTTTTGGACTCGGCTGGTTTGAAATTGTTCCAAAGACACTCCATGCACAACTCCACCGGGGAAGGTGCCAGAAAGGAGTTCTGTTGGTAGTTCTTACACTGCCCCGGTAGCCAGATGAAAGACACCACAAAAGTGGTTTTACCTGCTTTTTGCCTGAGATGGGGAATCGCTGACTTTTGGACTCGGCTGGTTAGAAATTGTTCCAAAGACACCCCATGCAGAACTCTACCGGGGAAGGTGTCAGAAAGGAGTTCTGTTGGTAGTTCTTACACTGCCCCGGAAGCCTGCTGAAAGACACCACAAAAGTGGTTCTACCTGCTTTCTGGGATGAGATGGGGAATCGCTGACTTTTGGATTCGGCTGGTGACAAAATTTTCGAAACACACCCCATGCACAACTCCCCCGGGGAAGGTGCCAGAAAGGAGTTCTGTTGGTAGTTCTTCCACTGCCCCGGTAGCCAGATGAAAGACACCACCAAAGTGGTTCTACCTGCTTTTTGGGCTGAGATGGGGAATAGCTGACTTTTGGACTCGGCTGGTGACAAAATGTTCCAAAAACACCCCATGCACAACTCCACCGGGAAAGGTGCCAGAAAGGAGTTCTGTTGCTTGTTCTTACACTGCCCCGGTAGCCAGCTGAAAGACACCACAAAAGTGGTTCTACCTGCTTTCTGGGCTGAGATGGGGAACCGTTGACTTTTGGAGTCGGCTGGTGACAAAATTTTCGAAACACACCCCATGCACAACTCCCCCGGGGAATCTGCCGGAAAGGAGTTCTGTTGCTTGTTCTTACACTGCCCCGGTAGCCAGCTGAAAGACACCACAAAAGTGGTTCTACCTGCTTTTTGGGCTGAGATGGGGAATCGCTGACTTTTGGACTCGGCTGGTGACAAAATGTTCCAAAAACACTCCATGCACACTCCCCCGGGAAAGGTGCCAGAAAGGAGTTCTGTTGGTAGTTCTTACACTGCCCCGGTAGCCAGCTGAAAGACACCACAAAAGTGGTTCTACCTGCTTTCTGGACTGAGATGGGGAATTGCTGACTTTTGGACTCGGCTGGTGACAAAATGTTCCAAACACACCCCATGCACAACTCCCCCGGGGAAGGTGCCAGAAAGGAGTTCTGTTGCTTGTTCTTACACTGCCCCGGTAGCCAGCTGGAAGACACCACAAAAGTGGTTCTACCTGCTTTCTGGGCTGAGATGGGGAATTGCTGACTTTTGGAGTCGGCTGGTGACAAAATTTTCGAAATACACCCCATGCACAACTCCACCGGGGATGGTGTCAGCAAGTTCTGTTGCTTGTTCTTACACGGCCCCGGTAGCCAGCTGAAAGACACCACAAAAGTGGTTCTACCTGCTTTCTGGGCTGAGATGGGGAATCGCTGACTTTTGGACTCGGCTGCTGACAAAATGTTCCAAACACACCCCATGCACAACTCCACCGGGGAAGGTGCCAGAAAGGAGTTCTGTTGGTAGTTCTTACACTGCCCCGGTAGCCAGCTGAAAGACACCACAAAAGTGGTTCTACCTGCTTTCTGGACTGAGATAGGGAATTGCTGACTTTTCGACTCGGCTGGTGACAAAATGTTCCAAAAACACTCCATGCACAACTCCCCCGGGGAAGGTGCCAGAAAGGAGTTCTGTTGCTTGTTCTTACACTGCCCCGGTAGCCTGCTGAAAGACACCACAAAAGTGGTTCTACCTGCTTTCTGGGCTGAGATGGGGAATCGCTGACTTTTGGACTCGGCTGGTTAGAAATTGTTCCAAAGACACTCCATGCACAACTCCACCGGGGAAGGTGCCAGAAAGGAGTTCTATTGGTAGTTCTTACACTGCCCCGGTAGCCAGATGAAAGAAACCACAAAAGTGGTTCTACCTGCTTTCTGGGATGAGATGGGGAACCGCTGACCTTTGGAGTCGGCTGGTGACAAAATGTTCCAAACACACTGATGCACAACTCCCCCGGGGAAGGTGCCAGAAAGGAGTTCTGTTGCTTGTTCTTACACTGCCCCGGTAGCCAGATGAAAGACACCACAAATGTGGTTTTACCTGCTTTTTGCCTGAGATGGGGAATCGCTGGCTTTTGGACTCGGCTGGTTAGAAATTGTTCCAAAGACACCCCATGCACAACTCCACCGGGAAAGGTGCCAGCTAGGAGTTCTGTTGGTAGTTCTTACACTGCCCAGGAAGCCTGCTGAAAGACACCACAAAAGTGGTTTTACCTGCTTTCTGGGCTGAGATGGGGAATTGCTGACTTTTGGAGTCGGCTGGTGACAAAATGTTCCAAACACACCCCATGCACAACTCCACCGGGGATGGTGTCAGCAAGTTCTGTTGCTTGTTCTTACACGGCCCCGGTAGCCAGCTGAAAGAAACCACAAAAGTGGTTCTCCCTGCTTTCTGGGCTGAGATGGGGAATCGCTGACTTTTGGACTCGGCTGGTGACAAAATGTTCCAAACACACCCCATGCACAACTCCCCCGGGGAAGGTGCCAGAAAGGAGTTCTGTTGGTAGTTCTTACACTGCCCCGGTAGCCAGCTGAAAGACACCACAAAAGTGGTTCTACCTGCTTTCTGGGCTGAGATGGGGAATTGCTGACTTTTGGAGTCGGCTGGTGACAAAATGTTCCAAACACACCCCATGCACAACTCCACCGGGGAAGGTGCCAGAAAGGAGTTCTGTTGCTTGTTCTTACACTGCCCCGGTAGCCAGCTGAAACACACCACAAAAGTGGTTCTACCTGCTTTTTGGGCTGAGATGTGGAATCGCTGATTTTTGGACTCGGCTGGTTAGAAATGTTCCAAAAACACTCCATGCACAACTCCACCGGGAAAGGTGCCAGAAAGGAGTTCTGTTTGTAGTTCTTACACTGCCCCGGTAGCCAGCTGAAAGACACCACAAAAGTGGTTCTACCTGCTTTCTGGGCTGAGATGGGTAACCGCTGACTTTTGGACTCGGCTGGTTAGAAATTGTTCCAAAGACACTCCATGCACAACTCCACCGGGGAAGGTGCCAGCTAGGAGTTCTCTTGGTAGTTCTTACACTGCCCCGAAAGCCTGCTGAAAGACACCACAAAAGTGGTTCTAACTGCTTTCTGGGATGAGATGGGGAACCGTTGACTTTTGGAGTCGGCTGGTGACAAAATTTTCGAAACACACCCCATGCACAACTCCCCCGGGGAATCTGCCGGAAAGGAGTTCTGTTGCTTGTTCTTACACTGCCCCGGTAGCCAGCTGAAAGACACCACAAAAGTGGTTCTACCTGCTTTTTGGGCTGAGATGGGGAATCGCTGACTTTTGGACTCGGCTGGTGACAAAATGTTCCAAAAACACTCCATGCACACTCCCCCGGGAAAGGTGCCAGAAAGGAGTTCTGTTGGTAGTTCTTACACTGCCCCGGTAGCCAGCTGAAAGACACCACAAAAGTGGTTCTACCTGCTTTCTGGACTGAGATGGGGAATTGCTGACTTTTGGACTCGGCTGGTGACAAAATGTTCCAAACACACCCCATGCACAACTCCACCGGGGAAGGTGCCAGAAAGGAGTTCTGTTGCTTGTTCTTACACTGCCCCGGTAGCCAGCTGGAAGACACCACAAAAGTGGTTCTACCTGCTTTCTGGGATAAGATGGGGAACCTCTTACTTTGGAGTCGGCTGGTGACAAAATGTTGCAAACACACCCCATGCACAACTCCCCCGGGGAAGGTGCCAGAAAGGAGTTCTGTTGGTAGTTCTTACACTGCCCCGGTAGCAAGATGAAAGAAACCACAAAAGTGGTTCTACCTGCTTTCTGGGATGAGATGGGGAATCGCTGACTTTTGGACTCGGCTGGTTAGAAATGTTCCAAAAACACTCCATGCACAATTCCCCCGGGAAAGGTGTCAGAAAGGAGTTCTGTTGGTAGTTCTTACACTGCCCCGGTAGCCAGATGAAAGAAACCACAAAAGTGGTTCTACCTGCTTTCTGGGCTGAGATGGGGAACCGCTGACTTTTGGAGTCGGCTGGTGACAAAATTTTTGAAACACACCCCATGCACAACTCCCCCGGGGAAGGTGCCAGAAAGGAGTTCTGTTGCTTGTTCTTACACTGCCCCGGTAGCCAGATGAAAGACACCACAAAAGTGGTTTTACCTGCTTTTTGCCTGAGATGGGGAATCGCTGACGTTTGGACTCGGCTGGTTAGAAATTGTTCCAAAGACACCCCATGCTCAAGTTCACCGGGAAAGGTGTCAGAAAGGAGTTCTGTTGGTAGTTCTTACACTGCCCCGGAAGCCTGCTGAAAGACACCACAAAAGTGGTTCTACCTGCTTTCTGGGCTGAGATGGGGAACCTCTGACTTTGGAGTCGGCTGGTGACAAAATGTTGCAAACACACCCCATGCACAACTCCCCCGGGGAAGGTGCCAGAAAGGAGTTCTGTTGGTAGTTCTTACACTGCCCCGGTAGCCAGCTGAAAGACACCACAAAAGTGGTTCTACCTGCTTTCTGGGATGAGATGGGGAACCGTTGACTTTTCGACTCGGCTGGTGACAAAATGTTCCAAAAACACTCCATGCACAACTCCCCCGGGGAAGGTGCCAGAAAGGAGTTCTGTTGCTTGTTCTTACACTGTCCCGGTAGCCAGCTGAAAGACACCACAAAAGTGGTTCTACCTGCTTTCTGGGCTGAGATGGGGAATCGCTGACTTTTGGACTCGGCTGGTTAGAAATTGTTCCAAAGACACTCCATGCACAACTCCACCGGGGAAGGTGCCAGAAAGGAGTTCTCTTGGTAGTTCTTACACTGCCCCGGAAGCCTGCTGAAAGACACCACAAAAGTGGTTCTAACTGCTTTCTGGGATGAGATGGGGAACCGCTGACTTTTGGAGTCGGCTGGTGACAAAATTTTTGAAACACACCCCATGCACAACTCCCCCGGGGAAGGTGCCAGAAAGGAGTTCTGTTGCTTGTTCTTACACTGCCCCGGTAGCCAGATGAAAGACACCACAAAAGTGGTTTTACCTGCTTTTTGCCTGAGATGGGGAATCGCTGACTTTTGGACTCGGCTGGTGACAAAATGTTCCAAAAACACTCCATGCACACTCCCCCGGGAAAGGTGCCAGAAAGGAGTTCTGTTGGTAGTTCTTACACTGCCCCGGTAGCCAGCTGAAAGACACCACAAAAGTGGTTCTACCTGCTTTCTGGACTGAGATGGGGAATTGCTGACTTTTGGACTCGGCTGGTGACAAAATGTTCCAAACACACCCCATGCACAACTCCACCGGGGAAGGTGCCAGAAAGGAGTTCTCTTGGTAGTTCTTACACTGCCCCGGTAGCCAGCTGGAAGACACCACAAAAGTGGTTTTACCTGCTTTCTGGGATAAGATGGGGAACCTCTTACTTTGGAGTCGGCTGGTGACAAAATGTTGCAAACACACCCCATGCACAACTCCCCCGGGGAAGGTGCCAGAAAGGAGTTCTGTTGGTAGTTCTTACACTGCCCCGGTAGCCAGATGAAAGAAACCACAAAAGTGGTTCTACCTGCTTTCTGGGATGAGATGGGGAACCGCTGACTTTTGGAGTCGGCTGGTGACAAAATGTTCCAAACACACCCCATGCACAACTCCCCCGGGGAAGGTGCCAGAAAGGAGTTCTATTGGTAGTTCTTACACTGCCCCGGTAGCCAGATGAAAGACACCACAAAAGTGGTTTTACCTGCTTTCTGGACTGAGATGGGGAATCGCTGACTTTTGGACTCGGCTGGTTAGAAATTGTTCCAAAGACACCCCATGCTCAAGTCCACCGGGAAAGGTGTCAGAAAGGAGTTCTCTTGGTAGTTCTTACACTGCCCCGGAAGCCTGCTGAAAGACACCACAAAAGTGGTTCTACCTGCTTTCTGGGCTGAGATGGGGAACCTCTGACTTTGGAGTCGGCTGGTGACAAAATGTTGCAAACACACCCCATGCACAACTCCCCCGGGGAAGGTGCCAGAAAGGAGTTCTGTTGGTAGTTCTTACACTGCCCCGGTAGCCAGCTGAAAGACACCACAAAAGTGGTTCTACCTGCTTTCTGGACTGAGATAGGGAATTGCTGACTTTTCGACTCGGCTGGTGACAAAATGTTCCAAAGACACTCCATGCACAACTCCCCCGGGGAAGGTGCCAGAAAGGAGTTCTCTTGGTAGTTCTTACACTGCCCCGGTAGCCTGCTGAAAGACACCACAAAAGTGGTTCTACCTGCTTTCTGGGCTGAGATGGGGAATCGCTGACTTTTGGACTCGGCTGGTTAGAAATTGTTCCAAAGACACTCCATGCACAACTCCACCGGGGAAGGTGCCAGAAAGGAGTTCTCTTGGTAGTTCTTACACTGCCCCGGAAGCCTGCTGAAAGACACCACAAAAGTGGTTCTACCTGCTTTCTGGGATGAGATGGGGAACCGCTGACTTTTGGAGTCGGCTGCTGACAAAATTTTTGAAACACACCCCATGCACAACTCCCCCGGGGAAGGTGCCAGAAAGGAGTTCTGTTGCTTGTTCTTACACTGCCCCGGTAGCCAGATGAAAGACACCACAAAAGTGGTTTTACCTGCTTTTTGCCTGAGATGGGGAATCGCTGACTTTTGGACTCGGCTGGTTAGAAATTGTTCCAAAGACACTCCATGCACAACTCCACCGGGGAAGGTGCCAGCTAGGAGTTCTCTTGGTAGTTCTTACACTGCCCCGAAAGCCTGCTGAAAGACACCACAAAAGTGGTTCTACCTGCTTTCTGGGCTGAGATGGGGAATCGCTGGCTTTTGGACTCGGCTGGTTAGAAATTGTTCCAAAGACACCCCATGCACAACTCCACCGGGAAAGGTGCCAGCAAGGAGTTCTGTTGGTAGTTCTTACACTGCCCAGGAAGCCTGCTGAAAGACACCACAAAAGTGGTTCTACCTGCTTTCTGGGCTGAGATGGGGAATTGCTGACTTTTGGAGTCGGCTGGTGACAAAATTTTCGAAATACACCCCATGCACAACTCCACCGGGGATGGTGTCAGCAAGTTCTGTTGCTTGTTCTTACACGGCCCCGGTAGCCAGCTGAAAGAAACCACAAAAGTGGTTCTCCCTGCTTTCTGGGCTGAGATGGGGAATCGCTGACTTTTGGACTCGGCTGGTGACAAAATGTTCCAAACACACCCCATGCAGAACTTTACCGGTGAAGGTGCCAGAAAGGAGTTCTGTTGGTAGTTCTTACACTGCCCCGGTAGCCAGCTGAAAGACACCACAAAAGTGGTTCTACCTGCTTTCTGGACTGAGATGGGGAATTGCTGACTTTTGGAGTCGGCTGGTGACAAAATGTTCCAAACACACCCCATGCACAACTCCACCGGGGAAGGTGCCAGAAAGGAGTTCTGTTGGTAGTTCTTACACTGCCCCGGTAGCCAGCTGAAAGACACCACAAAAGTGGTTCTACCTGCTTTCTGGGCTGAGATGGGTAACCGCTGACTTTTGGACTCGGCTGGTTAGAAATTGTTCCAAAGACACTCCATGCACAACTCCACCGGGGAAGGTGCCAGCTAGGAGTTCTCTTGGTAGTTCTTACACTGCCCCGAAAGCCTGCTGAAAGACACCACAAAAGTGGTTCTAACTGCTTTCTGGGATGAGATGGGGAACCGTTGACTTTTGGAGTCGGCTGGTGACAAAATTTTCGAAACACACCCCATGCACAACTCCCCCGGGGAATCTGCCGGAAAGGAGTTCTGTTGCTTGTTCTTACACTGCCCCGGTAGCCAGCTGAAAGACACCACAAAAGTGGTTCTACCTGCTTTTTGGGCTGAGATGGGGAATCGCTGACTTTTGGAGTCGGCTGGTGACAAAATTTTCGAAATACACCCCATGCACAACTCCACCGGGGATGGTGTCAGCAAGTTCTGTTGCTTGTTCTTACACGGCCCCGGTAGCCAGCTGAAAGAAACCACAAAAGTGGTTCTCCCTGCTTTCTGGGCTGAGATGGGGAATCGCTGACTTTTGGAGTCGGCTGGTGACAAAATGTTCCAAACACACCCCATGCAGAACTTTACCGGTGAAGGTGCCAGAAAGGAGTTCTGTTGGTAGTTCTTACACTGCCCCGGTAGCCAGCTGAAAGACACCACAAAAGTGGTTCTACCTGCTTTCTGGACTGAGATGGGGAATTGCTGACTTTTGGAGTCGGCTGGTGACAAAATGTTCCAAACACACCCCATGCACAACTCCACCGGGGAAGGTGCCAGAAAGGAGTTCTGTTGGTAGTTCTTACACTGCCCCGGTAGCCAGCTGAAAGACACCACAAAAGTGGTTCTACCTGCTTTCTGGGCTGAGATGGGTAACCGCTGACTTTTGGACTCGGCTGGTTAGAAATTGTTCCAAAGACACTCCATGCACAACTCCACCGGGGAAGGTGCCAGCTAGGAGTTCTCTTGGTAGTTCTTACACTGCCCCGAAAGCCTGCTGAAAGACACCACAAAAGTGGTTCTAACTGCTTTCTGGGATGAGATGGGGAACCGTTGACTTTTGGAGTCGGCTGGTGACAAAATTTTCGAAACACACCCCATGCACAACTCCCCCGGGGAATCTGCCGGAAAGGAGTTCTGTTGCTTGTTCTTACACTGCCCCGGTAGCCAGCTGAAAGACACCACAAAAGTGGTTCTACCTGCTTTTTGGGCTGAGATGGGGAATCGCTGACTTTTGGACTCGGCTGGTGACAAAATGTTCCAAAAACACTCCATGCACACTCCCCCGGGAAAGGTGCCAGAAAGGAGTTCTGTTGGTAGTTCTTACACTGCCCCGGTAGCCAGCTGAAAGACACCACAAAAGTGGTTCTACCTGCTTTCTGGACTGAGATGGGGAATTGCTGACTTTTGGACTCGGCTGGTGACAAAATGTTCCAAACACACCCCATGCACAACTCCACCGGGGAAGGTGCCAGAAAGGAGTTCTGTTGCTTGTTCTTACACTGCCCCGGTAGCCAGCTGGAAGACACCACAAAAGTGGTTTTACCTGCTTTCTGGGATAAGATGGGGAACCTCTTACTTTGGAGTCGGCTGGTGACAAAATGTTGCAAACACACCCCATGCACAACTCCCCCGGGGAAGGTGCCAGAAAGGAGTTCTGTTGGTAGTTCTTACACTGCCCCGGTAGCCAGATGAAAGAAACCACAAAAGTGGTTCTACCTGCTTTCTGGGATGAGATGGCGAATCGCTGACTTTTGGACTCGGCTGGTTAGAAATGTTCCAAAAACACTCCATGCACAACTCCCCCGGGAAAGGTGTCAGAAAGGAGTTCTGTTGGTAGTTCTTACACTGCCCCGGTAGCCAGATGAAAGAAACCACAAAAGTGGTTCTACCTGCTTTCTGGGATGAGATGGGGAATCGCTGACTTTTGGAGTCGGCTGGTGACAAAATGTTCCAAACGCACCCCATGCACAACTCCCCCGGGGAAGGTGCCAGAAAGGAGTTCTATTGGTAGTTCTTACACTGCCCCGGAAGCCTGCTGAAAGACACCACAAAAGTGGTTTTACCTGCTTTTTGCCTGAGATGGGGAATCGCTGACTTTTGGACTCGGCTGGTTAGAAATTGTTCCAAAGACACCCCATGCTCAAGTCCACCGGGAAAGGTGTCAGAAAGGAGTTCTCTTGGTAGTTCTTACACTGCCCCGGAAGCCTGCTGAAAGACACCACAAAAGTGGTTCTACCTGCTTTCTGGGCTGAGATGGGGAATCGCTGACTTTTGGACTCGGCTGGTGACAAAATGTTCCAAAGACACTCCATGCACAACTCCACCGGGGAAGGTGCCAGAAAGGAGTTCTATTGGTAGTTCTTACACTGCCCCGGAAGCCTGCTGAAAGACACCACAAAAGTGGTTCTACCTGCTTTCTGGGATGAGATGGGGAACCTCTGACTTTGGAGTCGGCTGGTGACAAAATGTTGCAAACACACCCCATGCACAACTCCCCCGCGGAAGGTGCCAGCAAGGAGTTCTCTTGGTAGTTCTTACACTGCCCCGGTAGCCAGATGAAAGACACCACAAAAGTGGTTTTACCTGCTTTTTGCCTGAGATGGGGAATCGCTGACTTTTGGACTCGGCTGGTTAGAAATTGTTCCAAAGACACCCCATGCTCAAGTCCACCGGGAAAGGTGTCAGAAAGGAGTTCTCTTGGTAGTTCTTACACTGCCCCGGAAGCCTGCTGAAAGACACCACAAAAGTGGTTCTAACTGCTTTCTGGGCTGAGATGGGGAATCGCTGACTTTTCGACTCGGCTGGTGACAAAATGTTCGAAACACATCCCATGCACAACTCCCCCGGGGAAGGTGCCAGAAAGGAGTTCTGTTGGTAGTTCTTACACTGCCCCGGTAGCCAGATGAAAGACACCACAAAAGTGGTTCTACCTGCTTTCTGGGCTGAGATGGGGAATCGCTGACTTTTGGACTCGGCTGGTTTGAAATTGTTCCAAAGACACTCCATGCACAACTCCACCGGGGAAGGTGCCAGAAAGGAGTTCTGTTGGTAGTTCTTACACTGCCCCGGAAGCCTGCTGAAAGACACCACAAAAGTGGTTCTACCTGCTTTCTGGGCTGAGATGGGGAATTGCTGACTTTTGGAGTCGGCTGGTGACAAAATTTTCGAAATACACCCCATGCACAACTCCACCGGGGATGGTGTCAGCAAGTTCTGTTGCTTGTTCTTACACGGCCCCGGTAGCCAGCTGAAAGAAACCACAAAAGTGGTTCTCCCTGCTTTCTGGGCTGAGATGGGGAATCGCTGACTTTTGGAGTCGGCTGGTGACAAAATGTTCCAAACACACCCCATGCACAACTCCCCCGGGGAAGGTGCCAGAAAGGAGTTCTGTTGGTAGTTCTTACACTGCCCCGGTAGCCAGCTGAAAGACACCACAAAAGTGGTTCTACCTGCTTTCTGGACTGAGATGGGGAATTGCTGACTTTTGGAGTCGGCTGGTGACAAAATGTTCCAAACACACCCCATGCACAACTCCACCGGGGAAGGTGCCAGAAAGGAGTTCTGTTGGTAGTTCTTACACTGCCCCGGTAGCCAGCTGAAAGACACCACAAAAGTGGTTCTACCTGCTTTCTGGGCTGAGATGGGTAACCGCTGACTTTTGGACTCGGCTGGTTAGAAATTGTTCCAAAGACACTCCATGCACAACTCCACCGGGGAAGGTGCCAGCTAGGAGTTCTCTTGGTAGTTCTTACACTGCCCCGAAAGCCTGCTGAAAGACACCACAAAAGTGGTTCTAACTGCTTTCTGGGATGAGATGGGGAACCGTTGACTTTTGGACTCGGCTGGTGACAAAATTTTCGAAACACACCCCATGCACAACTCCCCCGGGGAATCTGCCGGAAAGGAGTTCTGTTGCTTGTTCTTACACTGCCCCGGTAGCCAGCTGAAAGACACCACAAAAGTGGTTCTACCTGCTTTTTGGGCTGAGATGGGGAATCGCTGACTTTTGGACTCGGCTGGTGACAAAATGTTCCAAAAACACTCCATGCACACTCCCCCGGGAAAGGTGCCAGAAAGGAGTTCTGTTGGTAGTTCTTACACTGCCCCGGTAGCCAGCTGAAAGACACCACAAAAGTGGTTCTACCTGCTTTCTGGACTGAGATGGGGAATTGCTGACTTTTGGACTCGGCTGGTGACAAAATGTTCCAAACACACCCCATGCACAACTCCACCGGGGAAGGTGCCAGAAAGGAGTTCTCTTGGTAGTTCTTACACTGCCCCGGTAGCCATCTGGAAGACACCACAAAAGTGGTTTTACCTGCTTTCTGGGATAAGATGGGGAACCTCTTACTTTGGAGTCGGCTGGTGACAAAATGTTGCAAACACACCCCATGCACAACTCCCCCGGGGAAGGTGCCAGAAAGGAGTTCTGTTGGTAGTTCTTACACTGCCCCGGTAGCCAGATGAAAGAAACCACAAAAGTGGTTCTACCTGCTTTCTGGGATGAGATGGGGAATCGCTGACTTTTGGACTCGGCTGGTTAGAAATGTTCCAAAAACACTCCATGCACAACTCCCCCGGGAATCGTGTCAGAAAGGAGTTCTGTTGGTAGTTCTTACACTGCCCCGGTAGCCAGATGAAAGAAACCACAAAAGTGGTTCTACCTGCTTTCTGGGATGAGATGGGGAACCGCTGACTTTTGGAGTCGGCTGGTGACAAAATGTTCCAAACACACCCCGTGCACAACTCCCCCGGGGAAGGTGCCAGAAAGGAGTTCTATTGGTAGTTCTTACACTGCCCCGGAAGCCTGCTGAAAGACACCACAAAAGTGGTTTTACCTGCTTTTTGCCTGAGATGGGGAATCGCTGACTTTTGGACTCGGCTGGTTAGAAATTGTTCCAAAGACACCCCATGCTCAAGTCCACCGGGAAAGGTGTCAGAAAGGAGTTCTCTTGGTAGTTCTTACACTGCCCCGGAAGCCTGCTGAAAGACACCACAAAAGTGGTTCTACCTGCTTTCTGGGCTGAGATGGGGAATCGCTGACTTTTGGACTCGGCTGGTGACAAAATGTTCCAAAGACACTCCATGCACAACTCCACCGGGGAAGGTGCCAGAAAGGAGTTCTATTGGTAGTTCTTACACTGCCCCGGAAGCCTGCTGAAAGACACCACAAAAGTGGTTCTACCTGCTTTCTGGGATGAGATGGGGAACCTCTGACTTTGGAGTCGGCTGGTGACAAAATGTTGCAAACACACCCCATGCACAACTCCCCCGCGGAAGGTGCCAGCAAGGAGTTCTCTTGGTAGTTCTTACACTGCCCCGGTAGCCAGATGAAAGACACCACAAAAGTGGTTTTACCTGCTTTTTGCCTGAGATGGGGAATCGCTGACTTTTGGACTCGGCTGGTTAGAAATCGTTCCAAAGACACCCCATGCTCAAGTCCACCGGGAAAGGTGTCAGAAAGGAGTTCTGTTGGTAGTTCTTACACTGCCCCGGAAGCCAGATGAAAGACACCACAAAAGTGGTTCTACCTGCTTTCTGGGCTGAGATGGGGAATCGCTGACTTTTGGACTCGGCTGGTTTGAAATTGTTCCAAAGACACTCCATGCACAACTCCACCGGGGAAGGTGCCAGAAAGGAGTTCTGTTGGTAGTTCTTACACTGCCCCGAAAGCCTGCTGAAAGACACCACAAAAGTGGTTCTACCTGCTTTCTGGGATGAGATGGGGAACCTCTGACTTTGGAGTCGGCTGGTGACAAAATGTTGCAAACACTCCCCATGCACAACTCCACCGGGGAAGGTGCCAGCAAGGAGTTCTGTTGGTAGTTCTTACACTGCCCCGGTAGCCAGATGAAAGACACCACAAAAGTGGTTTTACCTGCTTTTTGCCTGAGATGGGGAATCGCTGACTTTTGGACTCGGCTGGTTAGAAATTGTTCCAAAGACACCCCATGCAGAACTCTACCGGGGAAGGTGTCAGAAAGGAGTTCTGTTGGTAGTTCTTACACTGCCCCGGAAGCCTGCTGAAAGACACCACAAAAGTGGTTCTACCTGCTTTCTGGGATGAGATGGGGAATCGCTGACTTTTGGATTCGGCTGGTGACAAAATTTTCGAAACACACCCCATGCACAACTCCCCCGGGGAAGGTGCCAGAAAGGAGTTCTGTTGGTAGTTCTTCCACTGCCCCGGTAGCCAGATGAAAGACACCACCAAAGTGGTTCTACCTGCTTTCTGGGCTGAGATGGGGAATCGCTGACTTTTGGACTCGGCTGGTGACAAAATGTTCCAAAAACACCCCATGCACAACTCCACCGGGAAAGGTGCCAGAAAGGAGTTCTGTTGCTTGTTCTTACACTGCCCCGGTAGCCAGATGAAAGACACCACAAATGTGGTTTTACCTGCTTTTTGCCTGAGATGGGCAATGGCTGACTTTTGGACTCGGCTGGTTAGAAATTGTTCCAAAGACACCCCATGCTCAAGTCCACCGGGAAAGGTGTCAGAAAGGAGTTCTGTTGGTAGTTCTTACACTGCCCCGGAAGCCTGCTGAAAGACACCACAAAAGTGGTTCTACCTGCTTTCTGGGATGAGATGGGGAATCGCTGACTTTTGGATTCGGCTGGTGACAAAATGTCAGAAACACATCCCATGCACAACTCCCCCGGGAAAGGTGCCAGAAAGGAGTTCTGTTGGTAGTTCTTACACTGCCCCGGTAGCCAGATGAAAGACACCACAAAAGTGGTTCTACCTGCTTTCTGGGCTGAGATGGGCAATCGCTGACTTTTGGAGTCGGCTGGTGACAAAATGTTCCAAACACACCCCATGCACAACTCCACCGGGGAAGGTGCCAGAAAGGAGTTCTGTTGCTTGTTCTTACACTGCCCCGGTAGCCAGCTGAAACACACCACAAAAGTGGTTCTACCTGCTTTTTGGGCTGAGATGTGGAATCGCTGATTTTTGGACTCGGCTGGTTAGAAATGTTCCAAAAACACTCCATGCACAACTCCACCGGGAAAGGTGCCAGAAAGGAGTTCTGTTGCTTGTTCTTACACTGCCCCGGTAGCCAGAAGAAAGAGACCACAAAAGTGGTTCTACCTGCTTTCTGGGCTGAGATGGGGAACCGCTGACTTTTGGACTCGGCTGGTTAGAAATTGTTCCAAAGACACTCCATGCACAACTCCACCGGGGAAGGTGCCAGCTAGGAGTTCTCTTGGTAGTTCTTACACTGCCCCGAAAGCCTGCTGAAAGACACCACAAAAGTGGTTCTAACTGCTTTCTGGGATGAGATGGGGAACCGTTGACTTTTGGAGTCGGCTGGTGACAAAATTTTCGAAACACACCCCATGCACAACTCCCCCGGGGAATCTGCCGGAAAGGAGTTCTGTTGCTTGTTCTTACACTGCCCCGGTAGCCAGCTGAAAGACACCACAAAAGTGGTTCTACCTGCTTTTTGGGCTGAGATGGGGAATCGCTGACTTTTGGACTCGGCTGGTGACAAAATATTCCAAAAACACTCCATGCACACTCCCCCGGGAAAGGTGCCAGAAAGGAGTTCTGTTGGTAGTTCTTACACTGCCCCGGTAGCCAGCTGAAAGACACCACAAAAGTGGTTCTACCTGCTTTCTGGACTGAGATGGGGAATTGCTGACTTTTGGACTCGGCTGGTGACAAAATGTTCCAAACACACCCCATGCACAACTCCACCGGGGAAGGTGCCAGAAAGGAGTTCTGTTGCTTGTTCTTACACTGCCCCGGTAGCCAGCTGGAAGACACCACAAAAGTGGTTTTACCTGCTTTCTGGGATAAGATGGGGAACCTCTTACTTTGGAGTCGGCTGGTGACAAAATGTTGCAAACACACCCCATGCACAACTCCCCCGGGGAAGGTGCCAGAAAGGAGTTCTGTTGGTAGTTCTTACACTGCCCCGGTAGCCAGATGAAAGAAACCACAAAAGTGGTTCTACCTGCTTTCTGGGATGAGATGGCGAATCGCTGACTTTTGGACTCGGCTGGTTAGAAATGTTCCAAACACACCCCATGCACAACTCCCCCGGGGAAGGTGCCAGAAAGGAGTTCTATTGGTAGTTCTTACACTGCCCCGGAAGCCTGCTGAAAGACACCACAAAAGTGGTTTTACCTGCTTTTTGCCTGAGATGGGGAATCGCTGACTTTTGGACTCGGCTGGTTAGAAATTGTTCCAAAGACACCCCATGCTCAAGTCCACCGGGAAAGGTGTCAGAAAGGAGTTCTCTTGGTAGTTCTTAACACTGCCCCGGAAGCCTGCTGAAAGACACCACAAAAGTGGTTCTACCTGCTTTCTGGGCTGAGATGGGGAATCGCTGACTTTTGGACTCGGCTGGTGACAAAATGTTCCAAAGACACTCCATGCACAACTCCACCGGGGAAGGTGCCAGAAAGGAGTTCTATTGGTAGTTCTTACACTGCCCCGGAAGCCTGCTGAAAGACACCACAAAAGTGGTTCTACCTGCTTTCTGGGCTGAGATGGGGAATTGCTGACTTTTGGAGTCGGCTGGTGACAAAATTTTCGAA
The DNA here is from genome assembly GCF_963210335.1 of Falco punctatus. NCBI lineage: Eukaryota > Metazoa > Chordata > Aves > Falconiformes > Falconidae > Falco > Falco punctatus. Next base: position 945,277 of record NW_027660146.1, on the reverse strand, counting down.
ATACACTCCATGCACAACTCCACCGGGGATGGTGTCAGCAAGTTCTGTTGCTTGTTCTTACACGGCCCCGGTAGCCAGCTGAAAGAAACCACAAAAGTGGTTCTCCCTGCTTTCTGGGCTGAGATGGGGAATCGCTGACTTTTGGAGTCGGCTGGTGACAAAATGTTGCAAACACACCCCATGCACAACTCCCCCGGGGAAGGTGCCAGAAAGGAGTTCTGTTGGTAGTTCTTACACTGCCCCGGTAGCCAGCTGAAAGACACCACAAAAGTGGTTCTACCTGCTTTCTGGGCTGAGATGGGCAATCGCTGACTTTTGGAGTCGGCTGGTGACAAAATGTTCCAAACACACCCCATGCACAACTCCCCCGGGGAAGGTGCCAGAAAGGAGTTCTATTGGTAGTTCTTACACTGCCCCGGAAGCCAGATGAAAGACACCACAAAAGTGGTTTTACCTGCTTTTTGCCTGAGATGGGGAATCGCTGACTTTTGGACTCGGCTGGTTAGAAATTGTTCCAAAGACACCCCATGCTCAAGTCCACCGGGAAAGGTGTCAGAAAGGAGTTCTGTTGGTAGTTCTTACACTGCCCCGGAAGCCTGCTGAAAGACACCACAAAAGTGGTTCTAACTGCTTTCTGGGCTGAGATGGGGAATCGCTGACTTTTCGACTCGGCTGGTGACAAAATGTTCGAAACACATCCCATGCACAACTCCCCCGGGGAAGGTGCCAGAAAGGAGTTCTGTTGGTAGTTCTTACACTGCCCCGGTAGCCAGATGAAAGACACCACAAAAGTGGTTCTACCTGCTTTCTGGGCTGAGATGGGGAATCGCTGACTTTTGGACTCGGCTGGTTTGAAATTGTTCCAAAGACACTCCATGCACAACTCCACCGGGGAAGGTGCCAGAAAGGAGTTCTGTTGGTAGTTCTTACACTGCCCCGGAAGCCTGCTGAAAGACACCACAAAAGTGGTTCTACCTGCTTTCTGGACTGAGATGGGGAATTGCTGACTTTTGGAGTCGGCTGGTGACAAAATTTTCGAAATACACCCCATGCACAACTCCACCGGGGATGGTGTCAGCAAGTTCTGTTGCTTGTTCTTACACGGCCCCGGTAGCCAGCTGAAAGAAACCACAAAAGTGGTTCTCCCTGCTTTCTGGGCTGAGATGGGGAATCGCTGACTTTTGGAGTCGGCTGGTGACAAAATGTTCCAAACACACCCCATGCACAACTCCCCCGGGGAAGGTGCCAGAAAGGAGTTCTGTTGGTAGTTCTTACACTGCCCCGGTAGCCAGCTGAAAGACACCACAAAAGTGGTTCTACCTGCTTTCTGGACTGAGATGGGGAATTGCTGACTTTTGGAGTCGGCTGGTGACAAAATGTTCCAAACACACCCCATGCACAACTCCACCGGGGAAGGTGCCAGAAAGGAGTTCTGTTGGTAGTTCTTACACTGCCCCGGTAGCCAGCTGAAAGACACCACAAAAGTGGTTCTACCTGCTTTCTGGGCTGAGATGGGTAACCGCTGACTTTTGGACTCGGCTGGTTAGAAATTGTTCCAAAGACACTCCATGCACAACTCCACCGGGGAAGGTGCCAGCTAGGAGTTCTCTTGGTAGTTCTTACACTGCCCCGAAAGCCTGCTGAAAGACACCACAAAAGTGGTTCTAACTGCTTTCTGGGATGAGATGGGGAACCGTTGACTTTTGGAGTCGGCTGGTGACAAAATTTTCGAAACACACCCCATGCACAACTCCCCCGGGGAATCTGCCGGAAAGGAGTTCTGTTGCTTGTTCTTACACTGCCCCGGTAGCCAGCTGAAAGACACCACAAAAGTGGTTCTACCTGCTTTTTGGGCTGAGATGGGGAATCGCTGACTTTTGGACTCGGCTGGTGACAAAATGTTCCAAAAACACTCCATGCACACTCCCCCGGGAAAGGTGCCAGAAAGGAGTTCTGTTGGTAGTTCTTACACTGCCCCGGTAGCCAGCTGAAAGACACCACAAAAGTGGTTCTACCTGCTTTCTGGGCTGAGATGGGGAATTGCTGACTTTTGGACTCGGCTGGTGACAAAATGTTCCAAACACACCCCATGCACAACTCCACCGGGGAAGGTGCCAGAAAGGAGTTCTCTTGGTAGTTCTTACACTGCCCCGGTAGCCAGCTGGAAGACACCACAAAAGTGGTTTTACCTGCTTTCTGGGATAAGATGGGGAACCTCTTACTTTGGAGTCGGCTGGTGACAAAATGTTGCAAACACACCCCATGCACAACTCCCCCGGGGAAGGTGCCAGAAAGGAGTTCTGTTGGTAGTTCTTACACTGCCCCGGTAGCCAGATGAAAGAAACCACAAAAGTGGTTCTACCTGCTTTCTGGGATGAGATGGGGAATCGCTGACTTTTGGACTCGGCTGGTTAGAAATGTTCCAAAAACACTCCATGCACAACTCCCCCGGGAATCGTGTCAGAAAGGAGTTCTGTTGGTAGTTCTTACACTGCCCCGGTAGCCAGATGAAAGAAACCACAAAAGTGGTTCTACCTGCTTTCTGGGATGAGATGGGGAACCGCTGACTTTTGGAGTCGGCTGGTGACAAAATGTTCCAAACACACCCCATGCACAACTCCCCCGGGGAAGGTGCCAGAAAGGAGTTCTAATGGTAGTTCTTACACTGCCCCGGAAGCCTGCTGAAAGACACCACAAAAGTGGTTTTACCTGCTTTTTGCCTGAGATGGGGAATCGCTGACTTTTGGACTCGGCTGGTTAGAAATTGTTCCAAAGACACCCCATGCTCAAGTCCACCGGGAAAGGTGTCAGAAAGGAGTTCTCTTGGTAGTTCTTACACTGCCCCGGAAGCCTGCTGAAAGACACCACAAAAGTGGTTCTACCTGCTTTCTGGGCTGAGATGGGGAATCGCTGACTTTTGGACTCGGCTGGTGACAAAATGTTCCAAAGACACTCCATGCACAACTCCACCGGGGAAGGTGCCAGAAAGGAGTTCTATTGGTAGTTCTTACACTGCCCCGGAAGCCTGCTGAAAGACACCACAAAAGTGGTTCTACCTGCTTTCTGGGATGAGATGGGGAACCTCTGACTTTGGAGTCGGCTGGTGACAAAATGTTGCAAACACACCCCATGCACAACTCCCCCGCGGAAGGTGCCAGCAAGGAGTTCTCTTGGTAGTTCTTACACTGCCCCGGTAGCCAGATGAAAGACACCACAAAAGTGGTTTTACCTGCTTTTTGCCTGAGATGGGGAATCGCTGACTTTTGGACTCGGCTGGTTAGAAATTGTTCCAAAGACACCCCATGCTCAAGTCCACCGGGAAAGGTGTCAGAAAGGAGTTCTGTTGGTAGTTCTTACACTGCCCCGGAAGCCAGATGAAAGACACCACAAAAGTGGTTCTACCTGCTTTCTGGGCTGAGATGGGGAATCGCTGACTTTTGGACTCGGCTGGTTAGAAATTGTTCCAAAGACACCCCATGCAGAACTCTACCGGGGAAGGTGTCAGAAAGGAGTTCTGTTGGTAGTTCTTACACTGCCCCGGAAGCCTGCTGAAAGACACCACAAAAGTGGTTCTACCTGCTTTCTGGGATGAGATGGGGAATCGCTGACTTTTGGATTCGGCTGGTGACAAAATTTTCGAAACACACCCCATGCACAACTCCCCCGGGGAAGGTGCCAGAAAGGAGTTCTGTTGGTAGTTCTTCCACTGCCCCGGTAGCCAGATGAAAGACACCACCAAAGTGGTTCTACCTGCTTTCTGGGCTGAGATGGGGAATCGCTGACTTTTGGACTCGGCTGGTGACAAAATGTTCCAAAAACACCCCATGCACAACTCCACCGGGAAAGGTGCCAGAAAGGAGTTCTGTTGCTTGTTCTTACACTGCCCCGGTAGCCAGATGAAAGACACCACAAATGTGGTTTTACCTGCTTTTTGCCTGAGATGGGCAATGGCTGACTTTTGGACTCGGCTGGTTAGAAATTGTTCCAAAGACACCCCATGCTCAAGTCCACCGGGAAAGGTGTCAGAAAGGAGTTCTGTTGGTAGTTCTTACACTGCCCCGGAAGCCTGCTGAAAGACACCACAAAAGTGGTTCTACCTGCTTTCTGGGATGAGATGGGGAATCGCTGACTTTTGGATTCGGCTGGTGACAAAATGTCAGAAACACATCCCATGCACAACTCCCCCGGGAAAGGTGCCAGAAAGGAGTTCTGTTGGTAGTTCTTACACTGCCCCGGTAGCCAGATGAAAGACACCACAAAAGTGGTTCTACCTGCTTTCTGGGCTGAGATGGGCAATCGCTGACTTTTGGAGTCGGCTGGTGACAAAATGTTCCAAACACACCCCATGCACAACTCCACCGGGGAAGGTGCCAGAAAGGAGTTCTGTTGCTTGTTCTTACACTGCCCCGGTAGCCAGCTGAAACACACCACAAAAGTGGTTCTACCTGCTTTTTGGGCTGAGATGTGGAATCGCTGATTTTTGGACTCGGCTGGTTAGAAATGTTCCAAAAACACTCCATGCACAACTCCACCGGGAAAGGTGCCAGAAAGGAGTTCTGTTGCTTGTTCTTACACTGCCCCGGTAGCCAGAAGAAAGAGACCACAAAAGTGGTTCTACCTGCTTTCTGGGCTGAGATGGGGAACCGCTGACTTTTGGACTCGGCTGGTTAGAAATTGTTCCAAAGACACTCCATGCACAACTCCACCGGGGAAGGTGCCAGCTAGGAGTTCTCTTGGTAGTTCTTACACTGCCCCGAAAGCCTGCTGAAAGACACCACAAAAGTGGTTCTAACTGCTTTCTGGGATGAGATGGGGAACCGTTGACTTTTGGAGTCGGCTGGTGACAAAATTTTCGAAACACACCCCATGCACAACTCCCCCGGGGAATCTGCCGGAAAGGAGTTCTGTTGCTTGTTCTTACACTGCCCCGGTAGCCAGCTGAAAGACACCACAAAAGTGGTTCTACCTGCTTTTTGGGCTGAGATGGGGAATCGCTGACTTTTGGACTCGGCTGGTGACAAAATATTCCAAAAACACTCCATGCACACTCCCCCGGGAAAGGTGCCAGAAAGGAGTTCTGTTGGTAGTTCTTACACTGCCCCGGTAGCCAGCTGAAAGACACCACAAAAGTGGTTCTACCTGCTTTCTGGACTGAGATGGGGAATTGCTGACTTTTGGACTCGGCTGGTGACAAAATGTTCCAAACACACCCCATGCACAACTCCACCGGGGAAGGTGCCAGAAAGGAGTTCTGTTGCTTGTTCTTACACTGCCCCGGTAGCCAGCTGGAAGACACCACAAAAGTGGTTTTACCTGCTTTCTGGGATAAGATGGGGAACCTCTTACTTTGGAGTCGGCTGGTGACAAAATGTTGCAAACACACCCCATGCACAACTCCCCCGGGGAAGGTGCCAGAAAGGAGTTCTGTTGGTAGTTCTTACACTGCCCCGGTAGCCAGATGAAAGAAACCACAAAAGTGGTTCTACCTGCTTTCTGGGATGAGATGGCGAATCGCTGACTTTTGGACTCGGCTGGTTAGAAATGTTCCAAACACACCCCATGCACAACTCCCCCGGGGAAGGTGCCAGAAAGGAGTTCTATTGGTAGTTCTTACACTGCCCCGGAAGCCTGCTGAAAGACACCACAAAAGTGGTTTTACCTGCTTTTTGCCTGAGATGGGGAATCGCTGACTTTTGGACTCGGCTGGTTAGAAATTGTTCCAAAGACACCCCATGCTCAAGTCCACCGGGAAAGGTGTCAGAAAGGAGTTCTCTTGGTAGTTCTTAACACTGCCCCGGAAGCCTGCTGAAAGACACCACAAAAGTGGTTCTACCTGCTTTCTGGGCTGAGATGGGGAATCGCTGACTTTTGGACTCGGCTGGTGACAAAATGTTCCAAAGACACTCCATGCACAACTCCACCGGGGAAGGTGCCAGAAAGGAGTTCTATTGGTAGTTCTTACACTGCCCCGGAAGCCTGCTGAAAGACACCACAAAAGTGGTTCTACCTGCTTTCTGGGCTGAGATGGGGAATTGCTGACTTTTGGAGTCGGCTGGTGACAAAATTTTCGAAATACACTCCATGCACAACTCCACCGGGGATGGTGTCAGCAAGTTCTGTTGCTTGTTCTTACACGGCCCCGGTAGCCAGCTGAAAGAAACCACAAAAGTGGTTCTCCCTGCTTTCTGGGCTGAGATGGGGAATCGCTGACTTTTGGAGTCGGCTGGTGACAAAATGTTCCAAACACACCCCATGCACAACTCCCCCGGGGAAGGTGCCAGAAAGGAGTTCTGTTGGTAGTTCTTACACTGCCCCGGTAGCCAGCTGAAAGACACCACAAAAGTGGTTCTACCTGCTTTCTGGACTGAGATGGGGAATTGCTGACTTTTGGAGTCGGCTGGTGACAAAATGTTCCAAACACACCCCATGCACAACTCCCCCGGGGAAGGTGCCAGAAAGGAGTTCTATTGGTAGTTCTTACACTGCCCCGGAAGCCAGATGAAAGACACCACAAAAGTGGTTTTACCTGCTTTTTGCCTGAGATGGGGAATCGCTGACTTTTGGACTCGGCTGGTTAGAAATTGTTCCAAAGACACCCCATGCTCAAGTCCACCGGGAAAGGTGTCAGAAAGGAGTTCTGTTGGTAGTTCTTACACTGCCCCGGAAGCCTGCTGAAAGACACCACAAAAGTGGTTCTAACTGCTTTCTGGGCTGAGATGGGGAATCGCTGACTTTTCGACTCGGCTGGTGACAAAATGTTCGAAACACATCCCATGCACAACTCCCCCGGGGAAGGTGCCAGAAAGGAGTTCTGTTGGTAGTTCTTACACTGCCCCGGTAGCCAGATGAAAGACACCACAAAAGTGGTTCTACCTGCTTTCTGGGCTGAGATGGGGAATCGCTGACTTTTGGACTCGGCTGGTTTGAAATTGTTCCAAAGACACTCCATGCACAACTCCACCGGGGAAGGTGCCAGAAAGGAGTTCTGTTGGTAGTTCTTACACTGCCCCGGAAGCCTGCTGAAAGACACCACAAAAGTGGTTCTACCTGCTTTCTGGACTGAGATGGGGAATTGCTGACTTTTGGAGTCGGCTGGTGACAAAATTTTCGAAATACACCCCATGCACAACTCCACCGGGGATGGTGTCAGCAAGTTCTGTTGCTTGTTCTTACACGGCCCCGGTAGCCAGCTGAAAGAAACCACAAAAGTGGTTCTCCCTGCTTTCTGGGCTGAGATGGGGAATCGCTGACTTTTGGAGTCGGCTGGTGACAAAATGTTCCAAACACACCCCATGCACAACTCCCCCGGGGAAGGTGCCAGAAAGGAGTTCTGTTGGTAGTTCTTACACTGCCCCGGTAGCCAGCTGAAAGACACCACAAAAGTGGTTCTACCTGCTTTCTGGACTGAGATGGGGAATTGCTGACTTTTGGAGTCGGCTGGTGACAAAATGTTCCAAACACACCCCATGCACAACTCCACCGGGGAAGGTGCCAGAAAGGAGTTCTGTTGGTAGTTCTTACACTGCCCCGGTAGCCAGCTGAAAGACACCACAAAAGTGGTTCTACCTGCTTTCTGGGCTGAGATGGGTAACCGCTGACTTTTGGACTCGGCTGGTTAGAAATTGTTCCAAAGACACTCCATGCACAACTCCACCGGGGAAGGTGCCAGCTAGGAGTTCTCTTGGTAGTTCTTACACTGCCCCGAAAGCCTGCTGAAAGACACCACAAAAGTGGTTCTAACTGCTTTCTGGGATGAGATGGGGAACCGTTGACTTTTGGAGTCGGCTGGTGACAAAATTTTCGAAACACACCCCATGCACAACTCCCCCGGGGAATCTGCCGGAAAGGAGTTCTGTTGCTTGTTCTTACACTGCCCCGGTAGCCAGCTGAAAGACACCACAAAAGTGGTTCTACCTGCTTTTTGGGCTGAGATGGGGAATCGCTGACTTTTGGACTCGGCTGGTGACAAAATGTTCCAAAAACACTCCATGCACACTCCCCCGGGAAAGGTGCCAGAAAGGAGTTCTGTTGGTAGTTCTTACACTGCCCCGGTAGCCAGCTGAAAGACACCACAAAAGTGGTTCTACCTGCTTTCTGGGCTGAGATGGGGAATTGCTGACTTTTGGACTCGGCTGGTGACAAAATGTTCCAAACACACCCCATGCACAACTCCACCGGGGAAGGTGCCAGAAAGGAGTTCTCTTGGTAGTTCTTACACTGCCCCGGTAGCCAGCTGGAAGACACCACAAAAGTGGTTTTACCTGCTTTCTGGGATAAGATGGGGAACCTCTTACTTTGGAGTCGGCTGGTGACAAAATGTTGCAAACACACCCCATGCACAACTCCCCCGGGGAAGGTGCCAGAAAGGAGTTCTGTTGGTAGTTCTTACACTGCCCCGGTAGCCAGATGAAAGAAACCACAAAAGTGGTTCTACCTGCTTTCTGGGATGAGATGGGGAATCGCTGACTTTTGGACTCGGCTGGTTAGAAATGTTCCAAAAACACTCCATGCACAACTCCCCCGGGAATCGTGTCAGAAAGGAGTTCTGTTGGTAGTTCTTACACTGCCCCGGTAGCCAGATGAAAGAAACCACAAAAGTGGTTCTACCTGCTTTCTGGGATGAGATGGGGAACCGCTGACTTTTGGAGTCGGCTGGTGACAAAATGTTCCAAACACACCCCATGCACAACTCCCCCGGGGAAGGTGCCAGAAAGGAGTTCTATTGGTAGTTCTTACACTGCCCCGGAAGCCTGCTGAAAGACACCACAAAAGTGGTTTTACCTGCTTTTTGCCTGAGATGGGGAATCGCTGACTTTTGGACTCGGCTGGTTAGAAATTGTTCCAAAGACACCCCATGCTCAAGTCCACCGGGAAAGGTGTCAGAAAGGAGTTCTCTTGGTAGTTCTTACACTGCCCCGGAAGCCTGCTGAAAGACACCACAAAAGTGGTTCTACCTGCTTTCTGGGCTGAGATGGGGAATCGCTGACTTTTGGACTCGGCTGGTGACAAAATGTTCCAAAGACACTCCATGCACAACTCCACCGGGGAAGGTGCCAGAAAGGAGTTCTATTGGTAGTTCTTACACTGCCCCGGAAGCCTGCTGAAAGACACCACAAAAGTGGTTCTACCTGCTTTCTGGGATGAGATGGGGAACCTCTGACTTTGGAGTCGGCTGGTGACAAAATGTTGCAAACACACCCCATGCACAACTCCCCCGCGGAAGGTGCCAGCAAGGAGTTCTCTTGGTAGTTCTTACACTGCCCCGGTAGCCAGATGAAAGACACCACAAAAGTGGTTTTACCTGCTTTTTGCCTGAGATGGGGAATCGCTGACTTTTGGACTCGGCTGGTTAGAAATCGTTCCAAAGACACCCCATGCTCAAGTCCACCGGGAAAGGTGTCAGAAAGGAGTTCTGTTGGTAGTTCTTACACTGCCCCGGAAGCCAGATGAAAGACACCACAAAAGTGGTTCTACCTGCTTTCTGGGCTGAGATGGGGAATCGCTGACTTTTGGACTCGGCTGGTTTGAAATTGTTCCAAAGACACTCCATGCACAACTCCCCCGGGGAAGGTGCCAGAAAGGAGTTCTGTTGGTAGTTCTTACACTGCCCCGAAAGCCTGCTGAAAGACACCACAAAAGTGGTTCTACCTGCTTTCTGGGATGAGATGGGGAACCTCTGACTTTGGAGTCGGCTGGTGACAAAATGTTGCAAACACTCCCCATGCACAACTCCACCGGGGAAGGTGCCAGCAAGGAGTTCTGTTGGTAGTTCTTACACTGCCCCGGTAGCCAGATGAAAGACACCACAAAAGTGGTTTTACCTGCTTTTTGCCTGAGATGGGGAATCGCTGACTTTTGGACTCGGCTGGTTAGAAATTGTTCCAAAGACACCCCATGCAGAACTCTACCGGGGAAGGTGTCAGAAAGGAGTTCTGTTGGTAGTTCTTAACACTGCCCCGGAAGCCTGCTGAAAGACACCACAAAAGTGGTTCTACCTGCTTTCTGGGATGAGATGGGGAATCGCTGACTTTTGGATTCGGCTGGTGACAAAATTTTCGAAACACACCCCATGCACAACTCCCCCGGGGAAGGTGCCAGAAAGGAGTTCTGTTGGTAGTTCTTCCACTGCCCCGGTAGCCAGATGAAAGACACCACCAAAGTGGTTCTACCTGCTTTCTGGGCTGAGATGGGGAATAGCTGACTTTTGGACTCGGCTGGTGACAAAATGTTCCAAAAACACCCCATGCACAACTCCACCGGGAAAGGTGCCAGAAAGGAGTTCTGTTGCTTGTTCTTACACTGCCCCGGTAGCCAGATGAAAGACACCACAAATGTGGTTTTACCTGCTTTTTGCCTGAGATGGGCAATGGCTGACTTTTGGACTCGGCTGGTTAGAAATTGTTCCAAAGACACCCCATGCTCAAGTCCACCGGGAAAGGTGTCAGAAAGGAGTTCTGTTGGTAGTTCTTACACTGCCCCGGAAGCCTGCTGAAAGACACCACAAAAGTGGTTCTACCTGCTTTCTGGGATGAGATGGGGAATCGCTGACTTTTGGATTCGGCTGGTGACAAAATGTCAGAAACACATCCCATGCACAACTCCCCCGGGAAAGGTGCCAGAAAGGAGTTCTGTTGCTAGTTCTTACACTGCCCCGGTAGCCAGATGAAAGACACCACAAAAGTGGTTCTACCTGCTTTCTGGGCTGAGATGGGCAATCGCTGACTTTTGGAGTCGGCTGGTGAGAAAGTGTTCCAAACACACCCCATGCACAACTCCACCGGGGAAGGTGCCAGAAAGGAGTTCTGTTGCTTGTTCTTACACTGCCCCGGTAGCCAGCTGAAACACACCACAAAAGTGGTTCTACCTGCTTTTTGGGCTGAGATGTGGAATCGCTGATTTTTGGACTCGGCTGGTTAGAAATGTTCCAAAAACACTCCATGCACAACTCCACCGGGAAAGGTGCCAGAAAGGAGTTCTGTTTGTAGTTCTTACACTGCCCCGGTAGCCAGAAGAAAGAGACCACAAAAGTGGTTCTACCTGCTTTCTGGGCTGAGATGGGGAACCGCTGACTTTTGGACTCGGCTGGTTAGAAATTGTTCCAAAGACACTCCATGCACAACTCCACCGGGGAAGGTGCCAGCTAGGAGTTCTCTTGGTAGTTCTTACACTGCCCCGAAAGCCTGCTGAAAGACACCACAAAAGTGGTTCTAACTGCTTTCTGGGATGAGATGGGGAACCGTTGACTTTTGGAGTCGGCTGGTGACAAAATTTTCGAAACACACCCCATGCACAACTCCCCCGGGGAATCTGCCGGAAAGGAGTTCTGTTGCTTGTTCTTACACTGCCCCGGTAGCCAGCTGAAAGACACCACAAAAGTGGTTCTACCTGCTTTTTGGGCTGAGATGGGGAATCGCTGACTTTTGGACTCGGCTGGTGACAAAATGTTCCAAAAACACTCCATGCACACTCCCCCGGGAAAGGTGCCAGAAAGGAGTTCTGTTGCTTGTTCTTACACTGCCCCGGTAGCCAGCTGGAAGACACCACAAAAGTGGTTCTACCTGCTTTCTGGACTGAGATGGGGAATTGCTGACTTTTGGACTCGGCTGGTGACAAAATGTTCCAAACACACCCCATGCACAACTCCACCGGGGAAGGTGCCAGAAAGGAGTTCTGTTGCTTGTTCTTACACTGCCCCGGTAGCCAGCTGGAAGACACCACAAAAGTGGTTTTACCTGCTTTCTGGGATAAGATGGGGAACCTCTTACTTTGGACTCGGCTGGTTAGAAATGTTCCAAACACACCCCATGCACAACTCCCCCGGGGAAGGTGCCAGAAAGGAGTTCTATTGGTAGTTCTTACACTGCCCCGGAAGCCTGCTGAAAGACACCACAAAAGTGGTTTTACCTGCTTTTTGCCTGAGATGGGGAATCGCTGACTTTTGGACTCGGCTGGTTAGAAATTGTTCCAAAGACACCCCATGCTCAAGTCCACCGGGAAAGGTGTCAGAAAGGAGTTCTCTTGGTAGTTCTTAACACTGCCCCGGAAGCCTGCTGAAAGACACCACAAAAGTGGTTCTACCTGCTTTCTGGGCTGAGATGGGGAATCGCTGACTTTTGGACTCGGCTGGTGACAAAATGTTCCAAAGACACTCCATGCACAACTCCACCGGGGAAGGTGCCAGAAAGGAGTTCTATTGGTAGTTCTTACACTGCCCCGGAAGCCTGCTGAAAGACACCACAAAAGTGGTTCTACCTGCTTTCTGGGATGAGATGGGGAACCTCTGACTTTGGAGTCGGCTGGTGACAAAATGTTGCAAACACACCCCATGCACAACTCCCCCGCGGAAGGTGCCAGCAAGGAGTTCTCTTGGTAGTTCTTACACTGCCCCGGTAGCCAGATGAAAGACACCACAAAAGTGGTTTTACCTGCTTTTTGCCTGAGATGGGGAATCGCTGACTTTTGGACTCGGCTGGTTAGAAATTGTTCCAAAGACACCCCATGCTCAAGTCCACCGGGAAAGGTGTCAGAAAGGAGTTCTGTTGGTAGTTCTTACACTGCCCCGGAAGCCTGCTGAAAGACACCACAAAAGTGGTTCTAACTGCTTTCTGGGCTGAGATGGGGAATCGCTGACTTTTGGACTCGGCTGGTGACAAAATGTTCCAAACACACCCCATGCACAACTCCACCGGGGAAGGTGCCAGAAAGGAGTTCTGTTGGTAGTTCTTACACTGCCCCGGTAGCCAGATGAAAGAAACCACAAAAGTGGTTCTACCTGCTTTCTGGGCTGAGATGGGGAATCGCTGACTTTTCGACTCGGCTGGTGACAAAATGTTCGAAACACATCCCATGCACAACTCCCCCGGGGAAGGTGCCAGAAAGGAGTTCTGTTGGTAGTTCTTACACTGCCCCGGTAGCCAGATGAAAGACACCACAAAAGTGGTTCTACCTGCTTTCTGGGCTGAGATGGGGAATCGCTGACTTTTGGACTCGGCTGGTTTGAAATTGTTCCAAAGACACTCCATGCACAACTCCACCGGGGAAGGTGCCAGAAAGGAGTTCTGTTGGTAGTTCTTCCACTGCCCCGGTAGCCAGATGAAAGACACCACAAAAGTGGTTCTACTTGCTTTCTGGGCTGAGATGGGGAACCGCTGACTTTTGGAGTCGGCTGGTGACAAAATTTTCGAAATACACCCCATGCACAACTCCCCCGGGGAAGGTGCCAGAAAGGAGTTCTGTTGGTAGTTCTTACACTGCCCCGGTAGCCAGATGAAAGACACCATAAATGTGGTTTTACCTGCTTTCTGGGCTGAGATGGGGAATCGCTGACTTTTGGACTCGGCTGGTTAGAAATTGTTCCAAAGGCACTCCATGCACAACTCCACCGGGGAAGGTGCCAGAAAGGAGTTCTGTTGGTAGTTCTTACACTGCCCCGGAAGCCTGCTGAAAGACACCACAAAAGTGGTTCTACCTGCTTTCTGGGATGAGATGGGGAACCTCTGACTTTGGAGTCGGCTGGTGACAAAATGTTGCAAACACTCCCCATGCACAACTCCACCGGGGAAGGTGCCAGAAAGGAGTTCTGTTGGTAGTTCTTACACTGCCCCGGTAGCCAGATGAAAGACACCACAAAAGTGGTTTTACCTGCTTTTTGCCTGAGATGGGGAATCGCTGACTTTTGGACTCGGCTGGTTAGAAATTGTTCCAAAGACACTCCATGCACAACTCCACCGGGGAAGGTGCCAGAAAGGAGTTCTGTTGGTAGTTCTTACACTGCCCCGAAAGCCTGCTGAAAGACACCACAAAAGTGGTTCTAACTGCTTTCTGGGCTGAGATGGGGAACCGCTGACTTTTGGACTCGGCTGGTTAGAAATTGTTCCAAAGACACTCCATGCACAACTCCACCGGGGAAGGTGCCAGCTAGGAGTTCTCTTGGTAGTTCTTACACTGCCCCGAAAGCCTGCTGAAAGACACCACAAAAGTGGTTCTACCTGCTTTCTGGGATGAGATGGGGAACCGTTGACTTTTGGAGTCGGCTGGTGACAAAATTTTCGAAACACACCCCATGCACAACTCCCCCGGGGAATCTGCCGGAAAGGAGTTCTGTTGCTTGTTCTTACACTGCCCCGGTAGCCAGCTGAAAGACACCACAAAAGTGGTTCTACCTGCTTTTTGGGCTGAGATGGGGAATCGCTGACTTTTGGAGTCGGCTGGTGACAAAATGTTCCAAAAACACTCCATGCACACTCCCCCGGGAAAGGTGCCAGAAAGGAGTTCTGTTGGTAGTTCTTACACTGCCCCGGTAGCCAGCTGAAAGACACCACAAAAGTGGTTCTACCTGCTTTCTGGACTGAGATGGGGAATTGCTGACTTTTGGACTCGGCTGGTGACAAAATGTTCCAAACACACCCCATGCACAACTCCACCGGGGAAGGTGCCAGAAAGGAGTTCTGTTGCTTGTTCTTACACTGCCCCGGTAGCCAGCTGGAAGACACCACAAAAGTGGTTTTACCTGCTTTCTGGGATAAGATGGGGAACCTCTTACTTTGGAGTCGGCTGGTGACAAAATGTTGCAAACACACCCCATGCACAACTCCCCCGGGGAAGGTGCCAGAAAGGAGTTCTGTTGGTAGTTGTTACACTGCCCCGGTAGCCAGATGAAAGAAACCACAAAAGTGGTTCTACCTGCTTTCTGGGATGAGATGGCGAATCGCTGACTTTTGGACTCGGCTGGTTAGAAATGTTCCAAAAACACTCCATGCACAACTCCCCCGGGAAAGGTGTCAGAAAGGAGTTCTGTTGGTAGTTCTTACACTGCCCCGGTAGCCAGATGAAAGAAACCACAAAAGTGGTTCTACCTGCTTTCTGGGATGAGATGGGGAACCGCTGACTTTTGGAGTCGGCTGGTGACAAAATGTTCCAAACACACCCCATGCACAACTCCCCCGGGGAAGGTGCCAGAAAGGAGTTCTATTGGTAGTTCTTACACTGCCCCGGAAGCCTGCTGAAAGACACCACAAAAGTGGTTTTACCTGCTTTTTGCCTGAGATGGGGAATCGCTGACTTTTGGACTCGGCTGGTTAGAAATTGTTCCAAAGACACCCCATGCTCAAGTCCACCGGGAAAGGTGTCAGAAAGGAGTTCTCTTGGTAGTTCTTAACACTGCCCCGGAAGCCTGCTGAAAGACACCACAAAAGTGGTTCTACCTGCTTTCTGGGCTGAGATGGGGAATCGCTGACTTTTGGACTCGGCTGGTGACAAAATGTTCCAAAGACACTCCATGCACAACTCCACCGGGGAAGGTGCCAGAAAGGAGTTCTATTGGTAGTTCTTACACTGCCCCGGAAGCCTGCTGAAAGACACCACAAAAGTGGTTCTACCTGCTTTCTGGGATGAGATGGGGAACCTCTGACTTTGGAGTCGGCTGGTGACAAAATGTTGCAAACACACCCCATGCACAACTCCCCCGCGGAAGGTGCCAGCAAGGAGTTCTCTTGGTAGTTCTTACACTGCCCTGGTAGCCAGATGAAAGACACCACAAAAGTGGTTTTACCTGCTTTTTGCCTGAGATGGGGAATCGCTGACTTTTGGACTCGGCTGGTTAGAAATTGTTCCAAAGACACCCCATGCTCAAGTCCACCGGGAAAGGTGTCAGAAAGGAGTTCTGTTGGTAGTTCTTACACTGCCCCGGAAGCCTGCTGAAAGACACCACAAAAGTGGTTCTAACTGCTTTCTGGGCTGAGATGGGGAATCGCTGACTTTTGGAGTCGGCTGGTGACAAAATGTTCCAAACACACCCCATGCACAACTCCCCCGGGGAAGGTGCCAGAAAGGAGTTCTGTTGGTAGTTCTTACACTGCCCCGGTAGCCAGATGAAAGACACCACCAAAGTGGTTCTACCTGCTTTCTGGGCTGAGATGGGGAATCGCTGACTTTTGGACTCGGCTGGTGACAAAATGTTCCAAAAACACCCCATGCACAACTCCACCGGGAAAGGTGCCAGAAAGGAGTTCCTTTGCTTGTTCTTACACTGCCCCGGTAGCCAGATGAAAGACACCACAAATGTGGTTTTACCTGCTTTTTGCCTGAGATGGGCAATGGCTGACTTTTGGACTCGGCTGGTTAGAAATTGTTCCAAAGACACCCCATCCTGAAGTCCACCGGGAAAGGTGTCAGAAAGGAGTTCTGTTGGTAGTTCTTACACTGCCCCGGAAGCCTGCTGAAAGACACCACAAAAGTGGTTCTACCTGCTTTCTGGGATGAGATGGGGAATCGCTGACTTTTGGATTCGGCTGGTGACAAAATGTCAGAAACACATCCCATGCACAACTCCCCCGGGGAAGGTGCCAGAAAGGAGTTCTGTTGCTTGTTCTTACACTGCCCCGGTAGCCAGATGAAAGACACCACAAAAGTGGTTCTACCTGCTTTCTGGGCTGAGATGGGCAATCGCTGACTTTTGGAGTCGGCTGGTGACAAAATGTTCCAAACACACCCCATGCACAACTCCACCGGGGAAGGTGCCAGAAAGGAGTTCTGTTGCTAGTTCTTACACTGCCCCGGTAGCCAGCTGAAAGACACCACAAAAGTTTATCTATATGATTTCTGGGCTGAGATGGGGAATCGCTGACTTTTGGACTCGGCTGGTGACAAAATGTTCCAAACACACCCCATGCACAACTCCCCCGGGGAAGGTGCCAGAAAGGAGTTCTGTTGCTTGTTCTTACACTGCCCCGGTAGCCAATGAAAGACACCACAAAAGTGGTTTTACCTGCTTTTTGCCTGAGATGGGGAATCGCTGACTTTTGGTCTCGGCTGGTTAGAAATTGTTCCAAAGACACTCCATGCCCAACTCCACCGGGAAAGGTGTCAGAAAGGAGTTCTGTTGGTAGTTCTTACACTGCCCCGGAAGCCTGCTGAAAGACACCACAAAAGTGGTTCTACCTGCTTTCTGGGATGAGATGGGGAACCTCTGACTTTGGAGTCGGCTGGTGACAAAATGTTCCAAACACACCCCATGCACAACTCCCCCGGGGAAGGTGCCAGCAAGGAGTTCTCTTGGTAGTTCTTACACTGCCCCGGTAGCCAGATGAAAGAAACCACAAAAGTGGTTCTACCTGCTTTCTGGGATGAGATGGGGAACCGCTGACTTTTGGACTCGGCTGGTGACAAAATGTTCCAAACACACCCCATGCACAACTCCCCCGGGGAAGGTGCCAGAAAGGAGTTCTGTTGCTTGTTCTTACACTGCCCCGGTAGCCAGATGAAAGACACCACAAAAGTGGTTTTACCTGCTTTTTGCCTGAGATGGGGAATCGCTGACTTTTGGACTCGGCTGGTTAGAAATTGTTCCAAAGACACCCCATGCTCAAGTCCACCGGGAAAGGTGTCAGAAAGGAGTTCTGTTGGTAGTTCTTACACTGCCCCGGAAGCCTGCTGAAAGACACCACAAAAGTGGTTCTAACTGCTTTCTGGGCTGAGATGGGGAATCGCTGACTTTTGGACTCGGCTGGTGACAAAATGTTCCAAACACACCCCATGCACAACTCAACCGGGGAAGGTGCCAGAAAGGAGTTCTGTTGCTTGTTCTTACACTGCCCCGGTAGCCAGATGAAAGAAACCACAAAAGTGGTTCTACCTGCTTTCTGGGCTGAGATGGGGAATCGCTGACTTTTCGACTCGGCTGGTGACAAAATGTTCCAAAGACACTCCATGCACAACTCCCCCGGGGAAGGTGCCAGAAAGGAGTTCTGTTGGTAGTTCTTACACTGCCCCGGTAGCCAGATGAAAGACACCACAAAAGTGGTTCTACCTGCTTTCTGGGCTGAGATGGGCAATCGCTGACTTTTGGACTCGGCTGGTTTGAAATTGTTCCAAAGACACTCCATGCACAACTCCACCGGGGAAGGTGCCAGAAAGGAGTTCTGTTGGTAGTTCTTACACTGCCCCGGTAGCCAGATGAAAGACACCACAAAAGTGGTTTTACCTGCTTTTTGCCTGAGATGGGGAATCGCTGACTTTTGGACTCGGCTGGTTAGAAATTGTTCCAAAGACACTCCATGCACAACTCCACCGGGGAAGGTGCCAGCTAGGAGTTCTCTTGGTAGTTCTTACACTGCCCCGAAAGCCTGCTGAAAGACACCACAAAAGTGGTTCTAACTGCTTTCTGGGCTGAGATGGGGAACCGCTGACTTTTGGACTCGGCTGGTTAGAAATTGTTCCAAAGACACTCCATGCACAACTCCACCGGGGAAGGTGCCAGCAAGGAGTTCTCTTGGTAGTTCTTACACTGCCCCGAAAGCCTGCTGAAAGACACCACAAAAGTGGTTCTACCTGCTTTCTGGGATGAGATGGGGAACCGTTGACTTTTGGAGTCGGCTGGTGACAAAATTTTCGAAACACACCCCATGCACAACTCCCCCGGGGAATCTGCCGGAAAGGAGTTCTGTTGCTTGTTCTTACACTGCCCCGGTAGCCAGCTGAAAGACACCACAAAAGTGGTTCTACCTGCTTTTTGGGCTGAGATGGGGAATCGCTGACTTTTGGACTCGGCTGGTGACAAAATGTTCCAAAAACACTCCATGCACACTCCCCCGGGAAAGGTGCCAGAAAGGAGTTCTGTTGGTAGTTCTTACACTGCCCCGGTAGCCAGCTGAAAGACACCACAAAAGTGGTTCTACCTGCTTTCTGGACTGAGATGGGGAATTGCTGACTTTTGGACTCGGCTGGTGACAAAATGTTCCAAACACACCCCATGCACAACTCCACCGGGGAAGGTGCCAGAAAGGAGTTCTGTTGCTTGTTCTTACACTGCCCCGGTAGCCAGCTGGAAGACACCACAAAAGTGGTTTTACCTGCTTTCTGGGATAAGATGGGGAACCTCTTACTTTGGAGTCGGCTGGTGACAAAATGTTGCAAACACACCCCATGCACAACTCCCCCGGGGAAGGTGCCAGAAAGGAGTTCTGTTGGTAGTTCTTCCACTGCCCCGGTAGCCAGATGAAAGACACCACCAAAGTGGTTCTACCTGCTTTCTGGGCTGAGATGGGGAATCGCTGACTTTTGGACTCGGCTGGTTAGAAATTGTTCCAAACACACCCCATGCTCAAGTCCACCGGGGAAGGTGCCAGAAAGGAGTTCTGTTGGTAGTTCTTACACTGCCCCGGAAGCCTGCTGAAAGACACCACAAAAGTGGTTCTACCTGCTTTCTGGGCTGAGATGGGGAATCGCTGACTTTTGGACTCGGCTGGTTAGAAATTGTTCCAAAGACACCCCATGCTCAAGTCCACCGGGAAAGGTGTCAGAAAGGAGTTCTCTTGGTAGTTCTTACACTGCCCCGGAAGCCTGCTGAAAGACACCACAAAAGTGGTTCTACCTGCTTTCTGGGATAAGATGGGGAACCTCTGACTTTGGAGTCGGCTGGTGACAAAATGTTGCAAACACTCCCCATGCACAACTCCACCGGGGAAGGTGCCAGAAAGGAGTTCTGTTGCTTGTTCTTACACTGCCCCGGTAGCCAGATGAAAGAAACCACAAAAGTGGTTCTACCTGCTTTCTGGACTGAGATGGGGAATCGCTGACTTTTGGACTCGGCTGGTTAGAAATTGTTCCAAAGACACCCCATGCTCAAGTCCACCGGGAAAGGTGCCAGAAAGGAGTTCTGTTGGTAGTTCTTACACTGCCCAAGAAGCCTGCTGAAAGACACCACAAAAGTGGTTCTACCTGCTTTCTGGGCTGAGATGGGGAATCGCTGACTTTTGGAGTCGGCTGGTGACAAAATGTTCCAAACACACCCCAATGCACAACTCCACCGGCGAAGGTGCCAGCAAGGAGTTCTGTTGCTTGTTCTTACACGGCCCCGGTAGCCAGCTGAAAGACACCACAAAAGTGGCTCTACCTGCTTTCTGGGATGAGATAGGGAACCGCTGACTTTTGGAGTCGGCTGGTGACAAAATGTTCGAAACACACCCCATGCACAACTCCCCCGGGGAAGGTGCCAGAAAGGAGTTCTGTTGGTAGTTCTTACACTGCCCCGGAAGCCTGCTGAAAGACACCACAAAAGTGGTTTTACCTGCTTTTTGCCTGAGATGGGGAATCGCTGACTTTTGGACTCGGCTGGTTAGAAATTGTTCCAAAGACACCCCATGCTCAAGTCCACCGGGAAAGGTGTCAGAAAGGAGTTCTCTTGGTAGTTCTTACACTGCCCCGGAAGCCTGCTGAAAGACACCACAAAAGTGGTTCTACCTGCTTTCTGGGCTGAGATGGGGAATCGCTGACTTTTGGACTCGGCTGGTTAGAAATTGTTCCAAAGACACTCCATGCACAACTCCACCGGGGAAGGTGCCAGAAAGGAGTTCTTTTGGTAGTTCTTACACTGCCCCGGTAGCCAGATGAAAGAAACCACAAAAGTGGTTCTACCTGCTTTCTGGGATGAGATGGGGAATTGCTGACTTTCGGAGTCGGCTGGTGACAAAATTTTCGAAACACACCCCATGCACAACTCCACCGGGGAAGGTGCCAGAAAGGAGTTCTTTTGGTAGTTCTTACACTGCCCCGGTAGCCAGCTGAAAGAAACCACAAAAGTTGTTCTACCTGCTTTCTGGACTGAGATGGGGAACCATTGGCTTTTGGACTCGGCTGGAGACAAAATGTTCCAAGGCACACCCCATGCACAACTCCACCGGGGAAGGTGCCAGATAGGAATTCTCTTTGTAATTCTTACACTGCCCCGGTGTCCATTGGAAATGCACAACAAAGGTTGGGCTGCCTGCTATCTGGGCTGAGATGGGGAACCATTGGCTTTGGACTCGGCTGGTGACAAAATGTTCGAAGGCACACCCCATGCAAAACTCCACCACTTTATGTGCCAGAAAGGAGTTCTGTTGGTAGTTCTCACACTGCCCCGGTAGCCAGATGAAAGATACCACAAAAGTAGGGCTACCCTCTTTCTGGGCTGAGATGGGGAACCACTTGCTTTTGGACTCGGCCGGAGACAAACTGTTCCAAGGCACACCCCATGCACAACTCACCCTGGGAAGGTACCAGGAAGGAATTGTGTTGGTAGTTCTCACACTGCCCCAGTAGCCAGTGTAAAGACACCACAAAAGTGGGGCTACCTGCTTTCTCGGCTCTGATGCAGAACAGCTGACTTTTGGACTCCTCTGGTAACAAAATGTTCCAAACACACCCCATGCACAACTCCCCTGGGGAAGGTGTCAGATAGGAATTCTCTTGGTATTTCTTACACTGCCCTGTAGCCAGCTGAAAGACACCGCAAATGTTGTTCTAACAGCTTTCAGGGCTGAGATGGGGAATCACTGACTTTTGTATTCGGCTGGAGATAAACTGTTCCAAGGCACACCCCATGCGGAACTCCACCGGGAAAAGTGACAGGAAGGAATTGTGTTGGTAATTCTTACACTGCCCCGGTAGCCAGTGTAAAGACACAATAAATGTTGGGCTACCTGCTGTTTGGGCTGAGTAGGGGAACCACTGACTTTTGGAGTCGGCTGGAGACAAAGTATTCCAAGGTTCACCCCATGCACAACTCCACCTGGGAAGGTACCAGATAGGAATTCTGATGGTAGTTCTTACACTGCCCCGGTAGGCAGATGAGAGGCACCACAAAAGTTGTTCTCCCTGCTTTCTGGGCTGAGATGGGGAATCACTGACTTTTGGACTCGTCTGGAGACAAAATGTTCCAAGGCACACCCCATGCACAACTCAACCGGGGAAGGTGCCAGGAAGGAATTCTGTTGGTAGTTCTCACCTTGCCCTGGTAGCCAGTGTAAAGACACAACAAAAGTTGGGCTACCTGCTTTCTGGGCTGAGATGCAGAACAGTAGACTTTTGGACTCGGCCGGAGACAAAATGTTGCCCAGGTGAATTCAACTTCTAAACACCTGCCAAAGATACATCCATATACTACTTTTTTGAAACATATGCAAGAGGGGAGCTTGTATCCATCAGCAGAATCTATTCACAGTACTTCTAGTTTATTAACATGATTCAGGATCCTATATGTTAAGGCCCAAGGAAGAAGAAATCATTTTCCACTTGCAGAGTCTCTGTGCTACGCTAAATTAAGCAAAATAATAGCAACAGAGACAAACCATGCATTAGAAATAGTCCACAAACAGCAGGGAGGAGGGAGAGGAGTAACAAGCACTACAGTATCTATTAACTAACGGAATGCTTATGGAAATAGGGATAAGATGCACATGCATGCCAAATGAATCCTTATCTATAGCACCATAAGAAAATATACCAAAATAAATCCATGAGGGAAAGCAGTTTAAAATGTAAGACTGTAAGCATACAGCCATTAGTTTCATCTGAAATGCATTTTAATTGCTCCCATCACAATGAACTCATTTCACATCCATGAAAATGTGTTCTATGTTTCCACTTATAACCCAGTCTTCGATCAGTACCATTAAGGATTTATATAACATCAAATGCTA
Organism: Falco punctatus; assembly: GCF_963210335.1. Taxonomy (NCBI): domain Eukaryota; kingdom Metazoa; phylum Chordata; class Aves; order Falconiformes; family Falconidae; genus Falco; species Falco punctatus. Next base: position 922,820 of record NW_027660146.1, on the reverse strand, counting down.
TCATACACAATTAGAGCATAGAAGAAGTACTGGGTGCGTATTAAAAGAGCTTCTAAAACTGAATTCCATCTTTATGTGCTGTTTTACTGATTTGGGGACATCTAATACTTTTGTCTTTATCAGTTAGAGGTAAGAGTTGTTGAGGAGGCACATCCAGCAAGCGAGGATTTGTTCTAGGACTGTTCTCTTCCAGAAGAGTTGCACAGCAAAAGGAGAAAATAAAAACCAATCTGCTTGTAGGCAGCAGCACATCATATGTCTCACACAACCACATTACTGACCATGCCAGGCTCCCCAATGTGTAAGGCAACCCACAAATACTCAGCGTCTGAGAAACCGTTTCAGAGATATTAGTTGGAAAATTCCAACCCTCACTCAGCCAGTGCCCTTGCTGACTGTAGCATACAAAACCTGACAACCAGAAAACCAGGATAAAATTCAAAGCAATTTTTCAGTGCCTCTATTGATTAAACTTTCAAAGTTACCGTTATTTACCAAAAGCACCCTGCTTGAAGGAGCAACAGATCTGAGAGGAGAACACAGATTTGCACTGCAACAATATTCATTTCAGTACTAAGCAAACAGCAAAATTTCCCAAGAAAACAATTTCTTCTGCATATTCAATTATTTCCCTCTTTGTGAACTCTATGAAGGAGAACAAAGACATATGTTTACTGCATGGACCGGTCTAACAGCAATACCCGCTGAATTGTTCAGATGAATGCCTTCAACAGCGCGTGTAATTGATATGCCATTCTCAGCCTACCTGGTGTGTTCGGCAGCCGGGACATCTTGCAAGAACAGGAGACAAACTGCTGGCAGTATTCAGCGCTGCTGGTAATGGCAGAAATCTGGTCCATCATTGCACTGTAGTTGAGCTGCAGCACAGATAACTTCTCCAGGCTGTTGCCTCCCACAGAACTCTGCGTTTGCAGATCATGGTACACAGTTGTCCATACTTTGTCCTCTGAAAGAGAGGGCAAAAAGGCAAAACTTGGTAAAAGACAGACAGTGGAACTGAGTTAAAATAAATCTAGGCCTTTGACAAAAGATAAAAATATTCTGCAAGATGACTTTTTAGGGGGTAGTGTGGAAGAAGGGCACTGCACAGGGAAAGTTACCATGTGAGAGCACAGTTCCAACCACCGTGAGCTGATGAAAACAAGAAACCCTGATTGCCCTTGTAGTTTTGATAACCAATATACCATGTGAGGAGACTTCCTTGAACAACTGGTGCTAATAGTGACAGATGGAACTAATAAGGATTAACTTTGATCAGACATTGAGTAGAAGGACACAAGGCTGATGCACTAGAGGTTCAAGGTTTCTATGTGAGGAAAATTCACTGTCCATGGTAAATTGCTGCGTGGGCTGGAAAGCAATGCTGCTTTGCAGTACGGTAACAAAAAAGATGCACCAGATTCTCATGTGATTACATCATTTAGTGATTAATACTGAAAACATTGTAGTTCATCAAGGTTTCCACATTTTTTTACCCAAGCTGTGCTCCTTGGGTAAGCCAAAATTACTGCTTATTGAGACTGGACTATTTTACAATAGCAGTACCATATGGCCTCATCGATTGTGGTTATGGTACGGATATCAGAGTAAGAAATAACAGAAGTAGGAGACAATGGAAAAGCAAAAGCTTCTGTTTAGCTGTGAAAAGAGAAAAAGAAGGGGGAAGGACAACCTCATTTTGGGGATGAGGAATATAGCAGCATTGGCTGAATCTCATGCCTAGTGCACATGCAGGAGGTGTGTAGTATGCCACCTACAGCAGACTGTATGCATTATATTGCTTTAAACTACTAAACAGCAAGTCAATGGAAGTATCACTGTGTTCCATTTGTCAGCAGTTACCAGAGGAGATTTAAGATGAGATATCATAATAATGAACAACACACTCCACACTCCTCTTGCTGGAAGATTTGTGGAAGTTGGGAGTTAGTTTAGAAAGGAAATAAAGAAAAGGCACAGAACTACTCCTGTTACAGACCAACTATTACTTTTTCTTAGAGGGGCATTCCACAGGAAAAAAAAAAAAAATAGAAAGAGTGAGAAAGACCCAGGGTTTCAGAATTAAAACAATGATGGTCCGGATAGTATTAGCGACACTGTCTTCCTGTAAGAATACTATTCTACCACTTAGGTGTGAAGAACTTTTAAATTCAAGTTGACTAGCTCAGTGTGAAAAACAACATCTCAGCTGATACTACTCACATTGTCCATCTCAAATAGCCAAGGACTGAAGCAGGTCAATCCTCTCCTGCAAATAAAACCTAGAAAATTCTCTTTTTTTCTACAGACTACCCTTTAGCATAATGCCACAAAGCTTCCTAGAAGTGCATCAGGTTTTGTCGCTACTATTTATCATGTATAGTTCTTTAACATTCTAAGTTTTCCTGTTTGTTTTTTAAATTTTCTTTCTGCTGTTTTATACTAAGTATAAAACTCTGTAGATACTCAGATTCTGCTACTGACAGCCAAGTCAAAGAAACAAGTCTGGGACTTGGAACAGAAAATGTGGAACTTTAAATAGATCTGTAAGAATCTATCCTGGTGCCTTGAGCTGGCTTGCACAGAAGCCCTGTTCCCTGGGTGAGCTGGCCAGGCCTTTGCCCCAGGTGGTTCAGCTGTTTCTGTAGAGCAACACCACTGACCACAGCTGTCCTTCCAGTGGTGGAGAGGTGAAAATATGCCATGCTGCTAACTTTGCTGTATTTATCACAAAAACAGATTCTCCAGGGAGATCATCCGTCAGTTTCAGAGAATACTAATTCACGTGACAGATGTGCCTTGCAGCAATAAACCCCGTAAAATGTAGTACATAGCAGTATGTTTTCAATTCATCTATGCAAATCTCATACCTGTTAACACAAATCTCTGAGTCATTCCAAAACTTATGTCCTGATATTGCTCTTCAGTCTTTTAACTACATGACAAGACTTTGATAAACTGAGACATACTCAAATGTGCTTCAGTACTTCCTCATCAAGTTCACAGAAATGTGCTTACATACACTGATGAGTTTTGGGTGTGACCCAGAGTAGTCATCTTTCCATGTTATCCATGTTTCCATTATTCTTATCTCCAGGACTCTGTACTCCGCCTTCTTTTCCACTCTTAATTTTCACTGCATAGTGCCAGGCTATTTTGGATTACATGGACTCATGTGGACCCATGTGTTTCTAACCGACATGGTGCAAGTCTTTCTAACCAAATGTTCGGAGATAAGATAAGCAAAGCAGATGGATCCTCCATAGGGAGCATGCATCACTACCCAAATTGTAGTAGCATAGGGATGTGGCGATGCGGAACATCACGTGTTGTGACAGAAATGTAGGAACTAAGCAGAAAACCACCCACGAAGGGCTGGCTCTGCTACTAGTATGTAAGTGCCTGTGTCTTTTAATAAACTGCCATTTTGCCTTCCTCTCCATGAGAGTCTGAGTGCTGATGGTCCCTCAGGTGCTGCGCTGAGGTTTGGACACGTCATAAGCTGCTACAAGTGGTGACCCCGACGTGATCCAGGGAAGCAGCGTGCTGGACAACGCTGGACCTCTGTAGGGGCAATGAAGCCGGAAAAAGATGTTGGTGATGATTCTGTGGTGCAGGTACTGAAAAAATGGGTGAAGGAGGCGGGGGGAAAATGCCCGCAAAAAGATATAACAGAAATCATCCTGTGGATGAAGGGCAGAGGTTTGATTGTTAACCTGCAAGATATTATGTGTTGTGAACTGTGGGAAAAATTTGAACAAGAAATTTGGGAATCTGAGAAAATGGGCACGATGGCATGGGGTACAACCTGGGGTAAGATATGTCGTGCTATGAACAAAAAATGTGAAGGACCTCAAATATGGGCTGCGGCGGGAACATCTATATTTGGTACGGAGTGTCCTCGGCTCCCAGCAATAAATAGGGAAACACAGGTGGGCACTTCAATAGCACGGGACACTAAACCTCCTGGTCCTCCCCCTAGTCCACCAGGTAATCTACCGGACAGCCCACCGTCAGAAAGAAAGGCAGAATGCTATCCCGTAGATAAGAAGAATGCACAGCGGGAACAAAAGAACTTATACCCGACAGATGACTTGGCAAATTTAATGCGGAGATTAAAAGCTGAGGAACAAGAACAGCAGGAAAGGGATAAGGCAAAAGAAAGTAGTGTGCTGGATAGAGAACATGGACGGTTGGCAAAGTTAGAAAAGGAGCAAGGACAGAAGGAAAAGGATTGGGAATCAGCAAAATGGTTACAGGAGGCTATTAGGCAGGGCGAAGACAGATTGCGCAGACTAGACAAACAACACCCACACATGGCACCAGCGAGAACAACCACCGAGTTATTCAGACGTGGCAACCCCCCCTTCATCTAGTTCAGATGAAGAGGACTCAAAAAACTGTGGTAACGCAGCCAGCAATGAACTACCTGACACAGGCTGGTTGCCTAGACACATCAACCCAAGGGGGGGAGTGAGACCAAGGACACACTCAGCACTGCTAGATAAGGAAGACAAGGGTACAGTCTGTCCAACTAACAAAGGGAGGACTTTAACCGACATAAAAGAGGAGGAGGGAGAAGGAACAGTTGAGCCGCAAAAGGAAACTGCAGTAGATTCAGCTACCATAACAGCCCTTATGAAACAAATGCAAGCAACAGTTCAGCAAATACAGGATGTAGTGCAGCAGCAGAGAAGGGGAAAAGGAGGGATCCGAAGTTTTTTAGCGCTGCTACTGGTTTTGGTGTCCTTGGTCAAAGGTGATCTCCCATACAACTGGACACTGGTGCAACTTCAAGAATCGCGAGTACTACAATCTATAGTGACTCTGGGTGCTCCCTCCTTCAATGTCACCGTCTGCCAGCTGATGGGCCCAGATCTACTGGATGGCTGGCGAGCCCCAAATTGTGCTAGTACCAGGAGCAGATGGGACACTGATGGTAGGAATACATATCAGTGCCCAAGTTCAAATCCCAGTAGAAGTTATTGTAATCCCCCTCATTATTTTTATTGTGCCTACTGGGGTTGCAAAACTATTGCCACAGCATGGACCCCGAGTCAACCTGATAGATTTCTTACAGTAACATGGGGTCCCTTTGACTGTAAGACCCCTTCCAAAACTGATGGTGGGATGGTATGGCACAGTGGGAATTGTAGGTACCTCTGGATAAATGTCACTAACCCGTCCAGTCCGGCTTGGTTTATTGGCAAAACTTGGGGAGTAATGCTTTGGACATCAGGTACTGATAGGGGCACCCTTATTAAAAGAACCCCCACGGTACACCCCTCAACCTCAACCCCTAGGCCCAAATGTAGTAATCTCAGGGCTTCTACCCCAACAGACCCACGCCCCTGACACAGCTCTCGAAGCGACTAAAGGTACAATTCATGTCCCTCAAAGGACTCATACCAAAAGCCCTGACCCTTATCCCCTTTGGTCCGTGATGCAGATGATGTATTTGACCTTGAATGAATCTAATCCACACCTCACTAACCCCTGTCAGCTTTGCTATGACATCAAACCCCCGTTTTATGAAGGTGTTGCTTGGAATGGCACCTATAGTTTATCTACGGAGGATAACCCTGGTTCATGTAAGTGGGAGAAGTCTAATATAGGCCTCACGATGTTAGCAGTCAGGGGAGAGGGAAACTGTCTGGGCTGGGTGAACAGGAGCTGGGTCTCGTTTTGTGCTTATAACATCTCTCAACAGTCCTTTAGTGGAAACGTCAAATGGGTTCTTCCCGGAGAAGGAGGGTGGTGGATTTGTTCCAGGAAGGGCCTCGTACCGTGTGTATCACTTGAACTTTTTAATAACATCACTGATTTTTGTATCCAAGTCTTAGTTATGCCAAGGATCCTGTATCATCCCTCGGAGGACATATATGCACACTGGGAAAAGCAACCATCACCTGTCCGGGTCAAGAGGGAGCCGATAACGGCCATAGCGGTTGCAACCCTCATGGCACTTGGAATCACCGGAATGGCGACTGCCGTCACCTCCCTAGTTCAACAACGGAATGGCTGGACCTTGTTGCGCGCAGCAGTTGATGAGGATTTAGAAAGACTTGAACAACCTATCTCGGCCCTAGAGAAATCCCTATCCTCGTTATCAGAGGTGGTCCTACAGAATAGGCGGGGCCTAGACCTTCTTTTCTTACAACAAGGAGGCCTCTGTGCAGCCCTGCAGGAAGAGTGCTGTTTTTATGCGGACCACACGGGCATAGTTAGAGATTCACTAGCAAAATTGCGTGAAGGGTTTGCTACAGCGTAAACGAGAATGTGAGGCACAGCAAGCATGGTATGAATCCTGGTTTAACCAATCACCCTGGCTAACCACTTTATTATCTAGTCTTGCTGGTCCTCTTCTTATCCTGATGTTGCTTTTAACTTTTGGACCTTGCATTTTTAATAGACTAGTAGCATTTATTAAATCTCGCTTAGACACAGTAGAGGCACAGTATGTTTTGTTGGCTCACATGACTGACCAATGCACTTAATGTTGTATTCTTGTTAGCTTGGAAGGGGGGAATTGTAGTAGCATAGGGATGTGGCGATGCGGAACATCACGTGTTGTGACAGAAATGTAGGAACTAAGCAGAAAACCACCCACGAAGGGCTGGCTCTGCTACTAGTATGTAAGTGCCTGTGTCTTTTAATAAACTGCCATTTTGCCTTCCTCTCCATGAGAGTCTGAGTGCTGATGGTCCCTCAGGTGCTGCACTGAGGTTTCGACACGTCATAAGCTGCTACACCAAACGAGATAAAATTCAGCAAGTGATGCAAGATGGTTATGACTTTAATATTCATATTCTTAGTCCAAAGCTCTACATCAAACAAAATACAATTCTTGCACCAAGATAAAAAGAAAAAAAAAAAAAAAAGAAAAAAAAAAAAGGCAGGGGAAAGGAAGAAGAGTAGTTCTTATTTCTGTATTGCTTTAATCCCCCTGCCAGGTAAGAAGGAAAAAATTGTAATTGTCACCTGTCAAGTTGTATAGACAATATAACAAGTTTTGTTGAGAGCCTGGGCTGGAAGCTTACTGCAGGTTCCTTTTAAAGACAGGTTTGCTATAGCTTATATGTTCACTCACAGTAGTATCTCATTTTTGGCAGAAAACGCTGTACATGTAAGAGCTGTGACATGTCAGTAAAGCATGTATTCGTCCAGTTAGAGCCTCATCTTGGATTTCCAAGCCAGCAAAGACTCCTAGACTAGCCATTCGGATGCCGTAGGAATGTTGTTAGCAAGAAGAGCTGCATTAGGTATTACATCTGTGAAGGGCGCTCCTTTTTGATACTGGATTCTGACCAATGCAGCCCTGACGCTTCCTCTCCTGGTGAGGCTGCTTCAGGCTTTACAGTGGGACACTGTACGAAACAAGACAGAACCATACGTGCGGGTGGATCTAGGTTGCCTTTATGTCAATCAAATGTATCCTCTGAACCACTTCAGGATCCTTCTGTTGAATTACAAGTACCACTAACAGATAAAAGTTTGTTGCACCTTGTACTCTGTCTATTGATAAATACACAGATGTGCATAAAGACAATAACCATCTCTAGAAAAGCATCTCAGACTCTCCCTGCAGTCTAGAAGATGATGGGAGACTGATTAGGGTATGCCTGGAAGGAAATCTAGCTCCCATTTCACCTGTAACATGTTGATAGACTGGCTCAAATGACTGATGAGCACTTGATTGTAGTAAGGAAAAAATTACTGGCTTACCAACGCACAGGGCACGTAGGGTAGAAGCAAGGGACGCACGGAGGCTGACAGTCCCTCGACATTCAGCAAGCTGGCCTGTCCAAAATCTGGAAGCTGAAAGATCTGTGCCCACAGGATTGTGGGGAGTAAGTTGTGGCTGGTGTGCAGGAAGGAAGCTCCTTCTCTGGGTGAGGTGCGGCGAATGAAGAGATGGGACGGAGCTTGATGCAAGCAAATGTCAATTTATTGTACAGAAGCACGAGGTTTTATAGACTTTCAGAAGCTGCGCGTTTTAAACAGATTGGTTCTTGAAGCTAAGCCTTGCATACTAGGCAATCCCTGATTGGTGGTTAGCTACCATCAATTAACAGCAAGGTGTTACCTTTCCTTGGCGCCATCCTTGGCGCCATCCGTCTCCCACTCCCCTGTGCTCTGTAAACATGCCTCATCATGTTAATTGTTGTCTAGACAAGCTGGAGCACATTCCCCTCAGCTAACTGATTGCCATGCATGGTCCTAGTTTCCAGCCCGCTCCTGCAGTGAGGGATTTGACACTTCACACATTTTTTGGATTTAACTAAAAAGCCCTGTCATGAGGCATGGACTGAGACAGTCTAGAATGACAGGGTCTCTTCTCAGCTGGAAAAACACATTGACAGCATACCATGGACATCCCTGCCCCTCAAGAGCAGGTGCCTGCATCTCAGTCATACAGTTATCCTGCTGGGATGGCCTTCAGATGTCTGGGAAGGCTTAAAGGAGAAAGTTGCCAGGCAGGAATCTCAACATTATGTATTGCGTGCTGGTTACAAACTGCTTTTTCACTTTTACTCTTAACTGTTTGTTAATGTGGTAGTATGTCCCATGGAAACCAACCAAACATTTATAGCTTGGAAATAACTCCAGCTTCTTCATGGATGGTTCCAGTTTCTCAGACACTGCTTGTTAGTGGAGACCATTCTTCAGAAAGATTGAATCCATGACCTGCTTGCAGCCAGCCTCCCTTGCAGAAATGGTAATGCAGATAATTTGTACCATCTCAAATACCTGTATCATCACCATTTATGGAATCATTCCTATGTAGCTGAGAACAGAACGTGATAGTCATACCAAAATCTGCAAGAGAAGCTACCCCTCATTTTCTGTCAATAGCACACAGAAATCTCATGTAAGGTACGTGGAAGTGAAAAATCTGTCCTAGTTAACTGCAATTTGATATATATTCCTGGCAATTAGAGCCACCACAATATTGGTAGGAGTATTCCCCTAATACACTGGCAATTATTTTAAGAAATCATAATGTGGCTATTTCTAACCACAAGTGGTTAGAGACAATTTGTCAGAGCTGCGCATAAGACTTCTGCACAAACACACTTACAAAGAGCAGACATCAATTAAGAATGGTAATGCTGTTAAGTAGCATCATCTATAAAATATTCTATGTGCTCATAACCTTTGCTATTGAATTAAAAAGTATATAAAAATGAATTGATGTTGAGAGTAGTTACTCATAATTTAAGGATAACTATAACATTCTCATATTTCTTTATTGCAGACATATTAACAGGAAGTTAAAATCTAATTCCTGGAGATAGCTCGTTACTGAACATCATGATTTTTACCATCATCAGTCCATTTGTCACTTCAGATTACTGCAATGTGTTCTACAATATGCTACACTACAAATCACTTAGAAAACTATACAAGAAAGCCCATTTAAAAGTGGACTGCCTTCTAGAGAGGATAAAAATTACAATCAGAGTAATCTCATTTTATGAGATTTCCAATTGTATTTTCTGGTAAGAACATAGTTGGTATTTCAGTTTCTCTTGAATTGTGTGGGATGGTACCACAACAGACATTAGTAATGTGATTAAACTAAGCATTTTTTGCAGCAATGTTCTAGGTACAAGACCTGATGTATAAAATTGATGTGGAGGAAAATTACAGTAGAGAGCACCCTCTTCTCCTTCCATCCCCTTTTTTTAATCTTTAATGTGTATATATAGATAGATAGATAAAAGTTTAAGACTATATATAGTAATTTGAAACTAATTCTGCTATGGACTTCAAAGGAGCTGCAGTTGGTTTATAAAAATGAAAAATGTAGGTTCAATTGAAGTTAATGAGTATTTTGACAATCTCGTCTGATATTGACAAATGTCAATTTTGCAGTAAAGTTACTCTGGTGATATGAGCTCTATTGCTCTCATCTCACTAATGTAGAAAACTGGGTTTAGATCGGAAAAATCCAATATCCTGAAGAAAAAGAAAAGTAAATTAAGAGTGTTCTTATGGACTGAATTCTATAGAAACAAAAGTCAGTGAGTTTCTTAATCAATTTAGGTAGGGAATAGCATCAATCCCAAAATGTAATTCAACCATTCCTGCAGTAATTTTCTCCTTCTACTATTCCTTTCATTATTTCTTCATCAAGATAATAATGAATCTTCAAATTTAATTACCAACTACTGATTGCATATTTTCCTTTTTACTTACATTGTCTTCTGAGACAATGAAGCTGTACACTTCCCCTTGTATTTATGTAGTATTTATGTTCGTAACAATTTAGCAAGAAGAAAACTCTTACTTTCTGAACATACCGTGATACTGAATGACATAAGTTTACAATATTTTAAAACATATGCAATAGATGAATCAGATGCTTTACAAGATACAGTGGAAAGAAGTGACCAAAATAACATTTTCAGGGAACCAACTCTTATCGAAGTGACAATCAAATGGCTGTTCCAACACAACTTGTCAGAAATCTGAAGGGGTATTAATGAGGCAGAGCATGATTTCTCTGGATTACTAGAGATGATTTCCAACCATTCAACCAGTTGTAGGTATGTAAAAGCTAATGCCAAGAGTATCTCAAGAAACAGAACACAGATCACTCCTGCCTTCAGAGAAAAAAAAAAAAAAAAAAGACTGCAGCAACACAAAACATTGTTATGCTAAAAACAGTGCCTGGGGGGAAAAGCTTAAATCAGGTTTGGGCCCTAACGAACAAAATTACCTCATATGGGTGTTAATAGAAAGAAGAATTAAAAAATGATTATATATTGAAAGGAACAATAAATAATGAGACACAGCACAGCCGTATGAAGGAGGACTCGGATCATTTAAGGGCCTAGTCTAACAGATGGCAATTGCAGTTCAGTTTAGATGAAGGAACATTAAAGTCAAGAACAAAGGACATAAAGGAATTAACAGTACGGTTGTTTTCAGCACAGTGAACAGAATATGGGCAAGGGTTGGAATTTTTTTTTATTTTTTTTTTGCAGTTCAATAACTGAAGAATTAACGACTAATTCTACCTTCCGAGGACTAGACTAATCTATAACCTGGTATTATACAACTGGAAAAATCAAATGCGTGCGTCTGCCTTAAAGTGTCTTTCAGTTCATTTTATCATATCATGGCAGCATATGAACTTAAAACAAAACAGTTAGTGCCTGACTTTTTTTCTTTTACAAAACGACATAGCACAATTCTTTAGATATGATTCTAAACAGCGCTTCCTAGAATCACTGAAAAAAGGTACCACAGTTTAAAAAAATATATTTGAAAGGCTATCTTGAAGTAAAGGGGTCTTCAAAGCTTTCACTGCATTAGCTTGAACCTTAAGAAACCATTTCCTGAACTATCTTGATGAAAAAATTAGATCAGTTTTAATTTCTATTCTCCTGAAGAGGCAGAAAGAAGACCCATGCAGGTCTCAACTGTTACCACTAAACAAACTTCACCTTTTTTTTCTTTCGTCAGATTTTGAGTGCTTGAATCCTCGACATAGTCTTCACTGATCCAACTTAATTATCTCAAGATCAATGTTCTCCACTCTCACATCTTGCTAACTCCTCTCCCTGGACAGGAAAAGGAATATAGTGCACTGAGGTAGCCTTTCAAATTGTTTCATAATGAAAAAAAATAATATTGGTGTGAGGCATTAAAAAAAAGACATGTTTTCATTAAGTACCCTGCTTCTTTTTCAAGAACATAGCTTCCCTTTGATACTGGCTTTTTGGCCATTTGCAACTGAACACTTGGAAAGAGAAATCTGGACAATTGCATTCCTAACCAATATTCTTTTTCATTTTGCTTTCAAAAGGTGTCTCTGGATTGGAGAAGTTACAGTTCAAAGTTATAACGACCGTTCCTGATAGTTTGTAAAAATTTCATCATTATCCCAAATCACATCAGCCACACTTACATTTAGGAATCCATTTGAAGACTGCCACGTAAACTTAAGCATGTTTTCCTGAGGCATTGCCTAACTACATAACAAACACCGCTATCATATGCAGTTCAGTGTAATATCGTGTTTCTTGTGGTTTTGACATTTCAGCACTTGTTCATTAGGAAATTCAAACCCCACTGCCGTTAGATGCTACAAGATAGAAGAATGCAGTTTAGTTACACTGTGAGTGACAGACAATTTTTGATGTCTTGATTCTCTGTTACTAATCTCTCAAATGAAGCATAACGTAGAACTCCACAGTACATCACAGTACTTCAGTGAATTCATTTATCATAAAAAACCCATTCGTTGTTTTAAAGCACATTCTATACATAGCATTTTAGCAAACCTGTGGTTTGAAACATGACATTATGAGAAAAGAAAAAGCTAGTTAGACTTCATGTTAAAGTAAGCATCTTTAATGAAGCCAGTTTAAAAGTTTTTCCTTGTGTGGATGTTGTGATCTGGTTCTATCTCAGTCAGCTCGTAAGGTAGAAGAGAGAAATCATAATTTATCATGTCAAATTACAGAAAAAGGCATAGCTTGGTCCTAAGACAAAAGTCCCACATATGAATAGTAAAGATCACAAGTTTAATTCTTTTAATGAAAAAATTAAAATTACGATAAGAGGAATAAAGATTATGCTAGATTGACAAGAAACTTTCAACCTCCAGAGATTCACATTCTCCAGAATGTGAAATTTTTCACATCCACATAACCAAACGATGGGACCTCTTTCCCTCTCATCTCAGGAGCTACACAACCATCATTAAACACACCCTAACTCATTGCAGGGGATACTACTTCCACCTGAAGGGACAGAGTGCTTTTATACAAGTGGTTCTGTTAAGGAAACACAAATCAGCATTCTCAGAAATTCCAACTATCCTTGCAGTCTGCATCCTGTGAAAGTGGTACCTGGAGTGTCATATACCTCCAACAGTGCTGTGCAGAAGCAACACTCCAAGAAACCCCAGTGTTGTACCATCTGCCTCGTGGCTTCCTGCTAGCAGATATCCAACAGATTCTTTCTAGCATCAGCAGGCATAGGATTCATGAGAAGAAAAGCAGAGAAAGGTGTATTTCCATAAACCTGTTTTTCCTGCATACTCTTTTTATGCATTCATAAAGAAGTCAGATCATGCACAGAAATGACCACAGAATTCGGAGAAGAGGGTGGAATACATGAAAATACAGATGCTTTACTATGTCTAATATTGCTTTCCTTTTCATTGAAGGCTTATAAACGCTGTCCCATCTACTCCAATAATACTCAGAACGAAAACACTACCTATTAATATATTCAACATATATTTCATTATGCAGAGATGATATTTTTTAGATTACTATTTCTGAGAAGCTAAAACAATTGTGACTGTGCATAGTTGGACTTTGTAGCTTGGCTCCATGAGGACTGAATGGCTAAGTGGTTTTGTTCCATCCTTATCAGGGAAAAGATTCATTACACCATCTCTGGTCCTACTGAGGTTTCAAGTACATACAGAAGCCATCCATGACAACAGCTAACTGCTTTCCAGAGCAACGAGAAATTTTATTTGCAATGAAACACCTCAATTCACAAGAGACAGCCTGATATTTAGGGATTATAGAGAATACTACGCTGGATCAGGCAAGGTCCCACATGTGATCAAGTGGATTACTGCAAAAGCTTCCCCAAACGCTCCAGCATATTTGGTCTGGGCCTGCACTTTGGCCTCCCTCCATGACTACTCTTTACACATACATCATCTTTTCTCTAGGCAAGTACACTTGCATTTCATGCAGCTTTGCTGGACGTTTAGCTGTTTGACTACGTTTGACATAGCACTTTAAAGGATTTCTCCATCATAATATAAAAAGATGACATCTGGAATAAAACATATAAGTCTCAAGTGGAAGTACTGACTGTAATGGAAACTATCTAAATATTAACAAGTTTCCTATTTATTTTATTAGCTTTCCCCATATTTAACAAATAGAAAGTTGACTTCCTTGAGCAAGAGAAACAAACGATACCGTCTTTTATAATCAGGCAACCTTCTGATTTCTAGAGTTCTTTGTAAACACAAGAACATTAAATTATCTATGGACCAAATTAACTAATGACATCCAAGAGGTCTCTGAAGTTTTTCTTGCCCAACAGACTTGTATTTATTTACACTTCAATATTCAGTTTTAGAATTTCCTACACTATGACAAATTATCCTCATTGTTTAACTTCAAATATTATCCGCTACAGAAGATGAAATCCATTAACCAAACACCGAAACTTTATGAAGACTACTGACTTCATTGCACACTGTGTAGCCACAGAAATCCATCTGCTTGCAGACTTCCAAATGCAGCTCTGAAACTTGCACGACAACTTATATTTATTTCTTCTATACTATCTGAACAATTCCAAACATGCACACATAAAGATTACATGCAGAAAGAAACCAGTGAACACACAAATATTCCCCAATTAATTCAATGGGCCAAAGGTTTTGTTGTACTTCTTCAATAGACTTGTCCACTAGTTAAGAAGCACAATAAAAAGACAGGAGAAGACAAGGAAAGGGAAAGGAAATGGAGGGGAGGAGAGGAGGAGGAGGAGGAGAAGGAGAAGGAAAAGAAAAAAGGAAAAAGAAAGAGAAAAAAAGGCACAAAACCCCTCAACAACAAGGTACACAGTGCATGGGGTGAAAGGCTGGATGAATGGCTCAAAGAGTTAGTAGTGCATGGGGCAATACCTGACTGGTGACCAGTCACCAGCGGTGTTTCTTGGGGCTCAGTTCTAGGGCCAGTTCTCTTCAATATTTGTATCAGTGACGTGGATGCAGGATTTGCAGAGGGCTCTGGATAGACGGGGGCAATGGGCAATCATCGGTGGCATGAAATATAACAAGACCAAATGCCGGATCCTGCACCTGGGAGGGAGTAAAGCTGGCCACAAGTACAGCTTGGGAGAGGAGTGGCGGGAGAGCAGCCCTGCAGGAAGGGCTCAGGGGGTGCTGGCTGACAGGAGGCTCAGCAGCAGTCAGCAGTGTGCCCTTGCAGCCACGGGGGCAAACCCCACCCTGGGGTGCACCAAGCACAGCATCATCGGCCCGTCCAAAGGGTGATCATCCCGCTGTGTTTAGTGCTGGGGCGGCCTCACCTTGAGCATTGTGTGCAGCACCCCCCCCTCCCCACACACACACACACACACCCCCATTTAGGAAGGCTGTTAAGGTCCTTGATTGTGCCCAAAGTAGGGCACCAAAGCTGGTGAAGGGCTGGAAGGCATGTCCCATGTCCTTTGTGGCGTGGCTGAGGACTCTGCGTTTGTCTAGTATGGAGAGAAGGTAGCTGTGGGGTGACACGGGTGATCTCTACGGCTGCCTGAGGAAGGGACATGGAGAAGGAGGTGCTGAGCTGTTCCCCCTGGTGCCCAGTGCCAGTATGCCTGGGAATGGCTCAAAGCTACGTTGACAACACAAAGAGGGTGGTTAAACCCTTGAACAGGCTTCCTGGCCAAGTGGACATTACCCCATTCCTTTCAGTGATTAAGAAGCATTTGGATAATGCCCATTAATATATAATACCATTATATAACACCATGCTTTGCTTTTACTCATCCCTGAAGTCATCAGGCAGTTCAATGAGATGGCTGTTGTAGGTACCTTGCAACACAACTAGTCTACTCCCATTCCATTCCATTCCTTGTTCTCACCATGAGTTCAATAACAATGAGACTGTCTCATAGTTTCATTGTTTCATAGTATCATCCCTAAAATGCCAAGGGTTTCTTGGCTCCGTAAACACTTTCAAGGACACAAATCAGAAAGGTTACAAGTAGAAACAGGACTTTATTCTTCTGAAGCTGCTTTGAAGCACATGTTCACAAGCATTAAGACAACGCACATGTGTAGCCAGGAGCAGGCTGGTGCATCCCACAGTTCAGCTGGAAAAGCCATCCCTTGCAGCCTGGCACAGGAAAGGCACAGAGCCACGGAGAGGAGCAGCAGGGACACAGGCCAAGAGGGATGCCAAAGATGGAATTCAGTTTTAGAAGCTCTTTCAATACGCACCCAGTACTTCTTCTATGCTCTAATTGTGTATGATAGCATTTGATGTTATATAAATCCTTAATGGTACTGATCGAAGACTGGGTTATAAGTGGAAACATAGAACACATTTTCATGGATGTGAAATGAGTTCATTGTGATGGGAGCAATTAAAATGCATTTCAGATGAAACTAATGGCTGTATGCTTACAGTCTTACATTTTAAACTGCTTTCCCTCATGGATTTATTTTGGTATATTTTCTTATGGTGCTATAGATAAGGATTCATTTGGCATGCATGTGCATCTTATCCCTATTTCCATAAGCATTCCGTTAGTTAATAGATACTGTAGTGCTTGTTACTCCTCTCCCTCCTCCCTGCTGTTTGTGGACTATTTCTAATGCATGGTTTGTCTCTGTTGCTATTATTTTGCTTAATTTAGCGTAGCACAGAGACTCTGCAAGTGGAAAATGATTTCTTCTTCCTTGGGCCTTAACATATAGGATCCTGAATCATGTTAATAAACTAGAAGTACTGTGAATAGATTCTGCTGATGGATACAAGCTCCCCTCTTGCATATGTTTCAAAAAAGTAGTATATGGATGTATCTTTGGCAGGTGTTTAGAAGTTGAATTCACCTGGGGACAGAGCTGGAGATAATTTTCACAGAAAGCTCGTCGTTTGCACGGAGTACAGGGTTAGATTCTAGATTCTCCTCTAAATGTATAAGACTATTATTTCAGGACCAAATTGTACTTGTTAGTATGTATTTATATTATAATAAAAGAAATAAATACTGTAATTGCAGGTGTTTGCCCTAGCTTCTAGATTTAAAAGACCAATTAAGCAGCACACAAAATAATAGCTTACTGAAGATTTCTTTAAGGAATAGTCAGTTCCAGATATTTGCATTTTTAAGCTTCTTAGAAATGGTTGGGTGTATTTTGCAGATACCTTTCCACATTTTCACCTTTTATATGGAAAGATAAATTGTCTTAGAAACTCCTTCTAAGCCAGCTTTTTGGGCTGGAAAGTAGGTTTCAGGAGATATTCTGAGATGGGTTGTTTGTGGGATTTTTTTGTTTGTTTTTTCTTTTTTTTTTTTTTTTTCTTTAAGTGAGAGAAAGAAACAACAAAGCATTTTAAGCTAGACAGTAACAAAAAATTGCACCGCAGTGTTCGCATAACACCTGTAATAGTTTGTACATATAGTACAGCAATGACTTGTGTGTTCATAGGGAAGAGGCCAATGCATTTTCTTTCTAAGCTATGTATTCTTGGTTTCAGTCTATAGCTTCTAAGCTAAGGAACTAATTTTTCATACCTTTCTGTTTCAAGGTTTGTTTTTTTTTTGTTTGGTTTTTTTCCCCCCACCCCGGAGGATTGCCTTATTTGCTAAATATGACACCTTATTCATCTCACAGCACCGCTCCAAGTGCTCATATGGCTTCTTCCACCACAGAGCTTTCTATATAAATTTTTCTATTATGGTGCCCACACAAGCAAATGAAAAAAAAAAAAAATCTACATTTTTGTATTCCTCAGGAAACGGAATCCTGGTTGCATTGAAGCCAGTGGTAAAACCTCTATAGATTTCCTGGGGTCAGGATAACATTTGTGGCCTTGACCACCGGTGCTTTTCTAGGTTGAACCATTTCTGTTACAACTTTCAGATGTTCAATCAACCACTTAGAATAGACTAGCCCTTTTGTATCAAATTGCATCAGAGAGAACAGAAAATTCAGAAAATAGTGCAGCAACTCAACTTTTTGCACCTTTTTGTCTCTTGGGGATCATGGCATTTTGCAAAATCACTCCTGCTCAGGGATAAATTGCTCAATTAACATATTCAAACAAATCAGAATCAAAGCTGTTTATTGATCTATTCGTAGCAAGTAATTAAGTAGCCATCTGAACTATAGCTTCTGCTGCTTTTAGTTATGCATTTCCTGATAAGGTAAAGTCATATACAATTGCACTAATATATGTTCTGCTGCTAATAATAGCTTAAATAACTTTTTCATATACAGTGTATGCTGCATCAAAATGCAGTGCTTGAGGGAAGTCTGCACATTAATAAACCTGTTTTGTTGTGGGGTTTTTTTGGCTTCGTGCACAGTGGTTAAAGGATTCTCATTGCCGGGTACTTTGAGAGCCACAAATGAAGAGTAGTTTGTACAGGCTAAGAATTCTCATTCTTCTATTATGAGTTTTAGGCTTTGAGTCTTTATTCCTCTAGGTCCATGTCTTTTTTTTTTTTCTTTTTTTTTTTCTAATCATGGGCTTTCATCCGAGAAAAATAAGATGTACATCCCAGAGAACTGATTAAAATCATTTCCAACAATACATTGAGAGTCATTTTGCAGGTCACAAAGCCATTGACTTTCCACTCAGTCTGAAGGAAGCCAGTAATAAGATATTCCATGTAAATTAAATCATAAGGGACTTCTGAAAACATACCCAAAACCAAGAATCTTGTAAGACTATAGGATAATCCAGGTCTGAAGGAACTGCAGTAGGCCATCTACTCCACTATTCTGCTCAAAGCTGGATGAACAGTCCTTGTCTAGTAGTAAGTAAAGACTATCTGAAATTTGATTTTCCTTCCTTACAGTTTTGGGTTTTTTGGGGGGTTTTGGTGGGGGGTTTTTATTATTATTATTTTGAACTTGCAGCCCAATATATTTAAATTATGTTTGGAGCTAGGGATCTGTTTACAAGCCGTAATAAAGGCTGATTAGAAAAACAACATTAGTCAAATAGTTTGGAGACGTTCTTAAGAAAGTGCAAAACCAGACACCTCTGTGAAAATACACTATGTTATCACAATAAACAAAAAAGCTATAGGTACACTGTAAATTTCTGGGGAAGCCGTTTTCAAGCAGGGACCCTGCAGTTCGTGCGGTTGTCTCACAGCCTTTATGCCAGTTAACTACAGACTAAGGAGATCTGTGTCCTGTTCCTGACTGGTACAGATTTTGTCTATGATTTTAACAATTTATTTGATTTTATTATCATTATCTTTTTCAGTTAGGTCAATATGGGGCTAATGCTTCTTATTGTCTATATTGTCTGTTTAGAATCATGGAATCATGTAGGTTGGAAAAGACCTTTGAGATCATCAAGCCCAGCCATTAACCCAGCACTGCCAAGCCCACCACTAACCATGTTGCTTAAGCGCAGCATCTATGTGTTTTCTAAACGCCTCCAGGGATGGTGATTCTACCACCTCCCTGGGCAGCCTGTTCCAATGTTTGGGCACCCTTTCAGTGAAGAAATGTCTCCTAATATCCAATCTAAACCTCCCCTAATGCAGCTTGAGGCCATTTGCTCTTGTCCTGTTGCTTGTTACCTGGGAGAAAAGAGCAACCCCCCCTGCCTACAGCCTCTGTCAGGCAGCTGTAGGGAGTGAGAAGGTCCCCCCTGAGCACCCCCCCAGCCTCAACACCCCCAGTGCCCTCAGATGCTCCCCCTGCCCCCCCGGCAGATCGACGCTCCTGCCCAGCTTGGTGTCCTCTGCCAACTGACGGAGGGTGCGCTCCATCCCCTCGTCTGCGCCATCGGTGAAGATGTTGAACAGAACCGGCCCCGCCATCAAGCCCTGGGGACACCCCCTGTGCCCGGCGCCAGCGGGATGTAGCTCCATTCCCCACCGCACTCTGGGCTCGCTCCAGGCAGCTCCTAACCCCGCGCAGAGCGCCCAGCCCGGCCAGGAGCAGCCAGGTTCTCCGGGAGATGCTGTGGGAGACGGTGTCAGTGTCCAGGTAGACACCACCCACAGCATTTCCCTTGTCCACTGGGTGGGTCATCTTGTCGTAGAAGGAGATTTATTTACATTTATTTATTTAGAGAATACATCTTGTGGAACAGGAATTCCTTTGTGAATATGCAGTTGTTAGCACGACTGAAGCTTGATCTTGGTAATCCAAGTAGCTATTACTGTCAATAAATGAATGAAATGATAAGCCTATGGATCATAATTGCAATTTAATAAGTGTACATGTATATGTAAATTAAAAAAATAATACCACTTCTTTTCTTTTTTGCTCTTTCACATTTACATTTCTCATATCCTCTTTTCTTCTTGTTTCCTTGGAAACTTCCATTTTGAGAAGATAACGATAGGTTCAGTATTAAATATATGCAGAACACTAGCTGTTTTCTGCATTCTCGATGCCCATCCAGTTTCCAGTTGGTATGGGAGGTGATGGAACATTTCCCTCATTTGCAGAAAAGAACTTACTTGGAGGACTTTCATGCCCACTGGTTAGTAAGAGGGGAAAAGGCAATGCAGGATATAGAATCACTTTGGTTTTATAGGAAGGATCTTTCCTTCTTTGCTGTAAGAAACAAAGTGATATAGAGGACAGTGATACAATATACTAATAGAATGTCGAAAGTTAGTTGACAAAATTATGTATCTTCATCCACTGTTGTCATTTGACTTCCTAGTAACTCCTGCCTGTGACCTTCTTGGTATGAAATTTTCCATGGGCCACTGATCTCAGTCTCTGAAGTGGGAAGGGAACGGCACGCTGGTTCTGCAATTCTTCCGTTCGCCCTGAGAACGAAACTCTGAAGGGAGGAGGGCTGCTGTTTTCAGCATATTTGTGAGTCTGTCATTTCCCAGAGCTCTAGGAGCTGTAACAAATAATCAGAGTGTGGGAGCTAAAAGCATAGATACAGAGAACAGAACAAGATCTGTTGGTGTTG
Organism: Falco punctatus; assembly: GCF_963210335.1. Taxonomy (NCBI): domain Eukaryota; kingdom Metazoa; phylum Chordata; class Aves; order Falconiformes; family Falconidae; genus Falco; species Falco punctatus. The sequence continues at coordinate 902,130 of NW_027660146.1, read as the reverse complement.
TGTTCCAATTTTTATTCCTGTTCGCTGTGCCTGCAGGCAGCATATGAAAAGCATAAAGCAGAGCTACTACAGGACATGAATTACTGTTTCAAGCCTGTTTGGAGGAAATCAGACCGCAGCTTCATGAATTCAGGAGTTTCACAAGTGAAATAGAAAACTTTATTTGCTCTTCGGTTGGTTTAGTTACAATAAAGCAATTATAATACCAGTAGTAAATAATATTTATGAGTAGATGGAGAAAAAACAAAATTAAACATTGCAATATGGAAATATGCTATTTTTCCTAAGTAGCTATCCAAATCAGAACTTAATATATAAACTTTCACATTGCTATACAGGAACAGATCAAGAATGTTAGTTGCAGTTAAAATTCCTACTTAATAAGAATTTTTCAGAAAGAGTCTGAGAGAGGAGTGGGGTTTCTGCAGTCCTACAGATGAACAGAAGCTGCTCCAAAACTTGCTCAAGCTTCAGCATTCTATTCTCAGTGTTCTTTCACAAAACATGCCCATAAGCTTTCATGTATCTTGTCCAGCCTTAAGAAATTTATTGATCAATCCTTTCTTCTCTGTCAGTGTTCCAGAAAAGCTGATTCCAACTTCTAGTGATTTTTCAAGCAGAAGGGTAGCAGGAACAATGTACCTGCTCTGCTCTGATCTACATCCCCATGTCCTAGAAGTGGAAACCGACAGCTTTTCGAAATACCTTTTTCTCCTTAGTCGTCGTCATGTTGCCACGGAACTGAAGCAGGCATTAATTCATAGGTTAAATGTTTCTCGTGAAATAGGTATTCAGTCTCCTAGGTAAATGTTAGGTAGGTAAATGGTTAGTTAATAGGCCATTTTTTCTTGTCCATTGTTAATACACCCTTTAATTATGTCTTTGTTTCACTCTGCACCTTTGCTTGTCTCTTAGCAATTCGTTTGAGGTTTTTTGATACTGTGATCAGAGTCTCTTAGTTTCACCTTATCTTCATCATTCTTTGAGCTGGTGAACTGTATGTGGTGATTTTCCCAATTATCTTTGCTGTTGTGTAGGAATTAGACTTAATCCATTATCACTAAGTGAAAAAGGCTACACGTTGCTTTGGCATTTGTTAGAAATAATAGTAGCTGGTAAGAGCTTTGTGGGTATTTGAAATCCTGTATGGAAAATGTAACTGCAGTGCTGTAAGCCCTAGTTTCTTTCCTGTGCTTTTTAAAGAAAAACTGGTGCATTTGTGTTTTAATTTTGCAGTTATAGCAGAATGTTCCAAACTGGCTGTTTCTCAGTCCCGCTCTGCAAATGTGCTCGACCTATTACAGGTTAAGATTGACTATATTTATTTTTTAAAAGACAGAGGAAGGCAATAATTACTCCACTGTTTGTGCTGAACCCTCTTTTATAAAAACTGTGTAAAACTATTCATGGTTATTGTTTTCACAGAAAGAGTCACAGACATTAATTCTTTATGAACCCAGGTTACCTTGGGGAAAAGTCATCTTTCTTGCTGAATAACCGAAACAGATTAGTTTATTAATTTCTTAGACAAAATTAATCTAGATGTTATGTCACTGCACATCTTGACCAGAATTTCTCTTTCACCCATATCCTAAATGCATTACACCTGAGTATTTTTTCTTACGCAAATCTGCAGTACAAATAACCGGTGTTTCTTTTTCCATTCCCATTCCTGAGATGAGTGTGTGTCATAAACAACTGTATGAAGAATCAAGCTAAATGTATGTGATTAGAAAAAGATGTCTATAATGACAAGTGTCTATTGAAGCATTGCCTGCCCTGTTTGCATTGATGAGATGATCCTGTTCATTTCTTGAAGCTGTGCCTTTTACCGATTATCTGAAGGTTATGGTTAGGCTTCCCTAAATTCTGACCTGAGCTTTCCCAGCTGACAGCCTGGGGCATTGAGCTGTATCTTCTATATTAGATTTTACATCTGGAAAGCATTTCTGCTTCTCAGGAGCCTCTTTAAACAGTCTTTAGTTAATGTTTGGAGCTCAGAAGTAACTGGAACTGATTTGTAAGAACTACTTTTTGTTGTTAGTAACGTTATCAGATCCCAGCCCCTGTATGATACCTTCTTTTCATAGTGAGTTCATCAGATAAACCTTCAAAACACAGCAGAACACATATGAACTTGAGAATGCATATGTAATTACTCACGTATGTGTGGCTGTTTGAGGTATGAAAGCCCAAAATACATCTTCTTCCAGGAGTATGTTTGAGTATGTTTTTTTAGTGTGCTTTTTATGTATGTATGCTTGATGTTATTTATCAAATCAGACTGTTAAAATATTTCTCTGAATTGTCTCTGAAACAGAGTGCCTGAAATAGCTTCCCTTTTTCACCTTGTGAATAATTCTGCATGTTTCCCCTACTTCTCCACATTTTCTGTATAGTATAGCCCATTCTTTCCTTGAATCCCCTTCAACAATTTCATACTCTGCCTGCATACGTTTGCTAATGTTAAACTATGTTGCTTAGAGCAGCCAACATTGCCTAAGCGTGTACGAGGATGGAGTTTTACAAAAAGCTAGAGTATGCAGGAAGTATAACATATTTAGAATCAGGTTCACTACCATCATTGCTATCATAATCTGGGGGAGTGCCTTGTCCCCTTGAACTTTTGTGCCTATATGTGCTTGTGATATAAGCCATATGTACCTGTAGATTACTTTGTGGAAATGTGTGTAATATATATGTATATATTCCACATATATATATATGTGGAAATCTATATAGGTATTTCTATAAAGGGTGTGGCCTCCAGGTAATGATCACTTCCTCTTGGAAGGGATTACTTCAACAAGATCCTTTTCCAATGTACCTCTTTAAATATTTTGTTATGTGAGATTTGCTCAATATGAGAAGACGAAAAAGATTAATTTCCTATTTTCTGTAAGGTAGACATATTTCACTGCAAAGGCATATGGACAGTAACTTCTGTTGTCAAGGAATGTGTGTTGCCAGCAAAAATTATTCATGATCGCTTCCTTAAATTGTTGGAATAAGGAGTGGGAAAAATATTTCACTTGATTAATAGGATTAGGAATAAGAAATCAAGAACCATATTTTCTGGAACAATGGATCTGCAGATTTAAAAAAGGAAAAGAAAGGATGCTTCCCATATCTACTAGTGGAAATTTAACTTTGTATCTGGGCATTTGTTGGCCTGTGCCATGATGAAGATGGAGCTGCTAACAAGGTGCAAAAGATTGAAATGCAGTTCAGCATTTCAGAAACAGCAGCTAAAGATTTGGAATCAGGTAGCAACGTAGCTGTTAAACTATAATGAGTTTCAGAAAGTGGCAGCTGATTAGTACACGCCGCTCTCTCTGTTACCCTAGAAAATACCCATTACGCTGGTTTCTGTTGGAAGCGTACCCCAACATCGCTTTGCAGAAATAGCTGGGATGTTTGGGTAGTCAGCGTGGACTCTGTAAAGCAAACATAAACTCCACAACTCATCCCGGGGTTTCACCTGCAGGTCGTTAAGGTCCTGTGCATTGCCCCAACAGCAATGATGAGGCTTGGTTTAAACTACGGGTATGCAATTAGGTATACGTGACTTATCGGATAGATCTTACTAACTCATAGGTTCAAGATATATTTAATATCTATCAAGCTTTTTTTAAAATTACATGGCTCACAAAGCACTTACATAGATGAACAAATAGCTCTAATGAATCTATTTTACCGAGTTTAAATTGTAGCCACAAAAATATTTCTATTTTGGAACATGCTATACTACTAAACAGAATCTTTTCTCCCACCACCTTAAGAACTACTAATCTGCTTTGTGCTAACATTAGTCTATCTCAAAAGTTCTTTTTACATTTATCTCTTTCCCTTTTTCTCATTGCTCTTTGATGTTTTATTGTGTCTCTGCCTCTGATATTTGTAACATATTCTGATTTCATATACACTTTTGTAACATCTTAGTAGCATTTACAGTGGTATTACTCTTGAACGACACAGAAGTAACAGATCAAAGCTTCTTTTCTTTTTAATCATCTGCCCCCTATGGCATAGACTGTGTTTTCGTCATTCTTTGCAAAGCACTGTGTCAAGCAGCAAGAATGTTTGGAAGAGATACTGAACCAATTTCCTTTCCGGAAAATCTGAAATTGCAAGCAGACAAAAAAAAAATAAAAAATCAGACATATAAGATAACTCATCTGTGATGATGTTCTGCGCCACTGTGCCAATTTTTCACCCACAGATCTAAAAATATCTTAACACAATCTCCAAACGTTAGGGAGTTGGAACTGATGAAAGTTTTGTTTTGTTTGGATTGGGGGTTTTGGGTTTGTTTGTTTGAAGATTTCTGCACAAAGTCTGTTTGAATGTAGCAGCCCTGAGGAATTGAGAGGATTGCTGAACACAACTTGATGATCGATGCAGATCAACATTTACCATGCTAAGCAAAGAGCAAGCTTAATCTGACTGAACCAACTTCAACTTGACTCTTGCTCTCATTAGTACTGCCTATTGATTTGTGGCCTGATGGCCAACTCTTGTTCACAATCATGTTCAAGTACAAAAAATCTGTAACATCAGCAAGGCTTTGGGAACACAGGAAAAACCAAAGGATAAGGAGTGGTAACTAAAAGTCTGCCAAATTAGGTCCCTCCTCTGGTAAATTTAAGGTTTTATCCGGAGAAATTCTTCCTGGCATCCACTTAGCTCATTATTGAAGTGGAACAACTGAATGAATATGCAGCATCCCAACATCAACGTCTGCTGTTCTTTGGACTCATGTGCAAATTTTGTATTGTACAGTAACACCTGGACAAAGACAGATAAAGCAGTTACTCATTATGTCAAATCACTTGGCATCCTCTGTGGTCTGACTGTTAGTGTTTTGTATTATATATGGATTCCAGTGAGCACAAGAAAAATAATAAGCATTTCCACTGTTTATAGTATGACTATTGTCAAGATCCATTTTTATTCAAAGTACTGCAACTATATGAACTAATGCTCAGAGAAAGAGAAAAGAGTTTGATTGTTTTTTGAATGTCATGCTAACTTTGGTAATCCTTTTATTATATGCCTTTTCATCAGGCCTTCACTGTATATCTATATTTTAAGAGAAAACATACACACAAAAAAATCCTGTCAATTCAGTCTGTTAAAGGATTTTTTCTCTCCCGAACTTTGTAATCCTTGCTTGGAGTTCTGACAGAGGAATGGTAACAGGAGAGCTCCGCTTTGTCAAAGACTGAAAAACAGCAATGCTTGCTTGCTGACAAAATCTTGAATAAATAAGTTGAGCATAATCAAAAACAAATTTAAAATAATTTCTCTCCTACTGCAGGATATTATTTGAGATTTCTCTCAAATTAATTGCAGTGCAACACTATTGGCAGTAGCATGGAACTTACTGAAGTCCTATCTCCTGTATTAAGAGAAATGTTAATACAGTGAAAACTTACTATACGATACCCTTGACCTCATGAAAGAGGAGGCAGAGACTTGCCGGGCCGACCCTGTCTGTGATGCGGTGGATTTCTCTGTCCTGCAGGGCAATGGGTGGGAGTGAGCTGCGCTTTTCCAGCCCCGGGTGGGCAGCGGGGCCCGGGGGGCAGCAATCTCCCTCGGGCTCTCAGCAGAGGAGCTCGGCAGCAGCCCGGGCTGCGAGAGGGGGGCGGCTCGGGGGGTGGGGGGACACCCGGGGCAGGGGGCCACCCCTCCCGGCCTGTGGGCAGTCCGGCAGGCGGTGCCGTGGGCTGGAGCGACCCCGCCCGCCCCTCCCTCGGGGACGGCCGGTGGCTGGAACCCGGTGGCCGCCCCCCGCCCCCCTGCGCCGCGGTGCGCTCGCTGCGGGGTGCGCCAGCGGGGCCGCTGTGCCCGGGCCACAGACCCCGCATGGCAGCCGGGGAGGGCTCCGCCGTCCCCCCCCCGCCCTGCCCGGGGGCGGCTGCAGGAGCGGGGCGGGTGAGCCAGGGGAGCTGCGGGTGACGGGCGCCCCCCGAGCGGTTGCGGAGGACGGGAACGGCCGCGGCAGAGGCCGCGAGTGCGGCGTGAAGGTGCTGGTCAGCCGGAGCCGCCTCCCGCGGGGGGCCCGGGCTCGCTGCCGGGTCTCCGCGCGGTCGGGGCTGTCGCTGCTGAGGTTCGAGATGTTTCGCCGCCGCCCCTCGCCCCGACACACTCCTGCGACAGCAGCGCTGGCCGTGCCTGGCTCGGGGCAGGCGTTTGCCAGCCGGAGACCGGACCCCTTTTCCGGGAGAGGCCGGAGCGAGGCGGCGAGCGCCGGGGAGCGCGCAGGGAAGGGAGCGGGCAGCCCTCCGCAGGGGGCGAGCCCGGGGGCTGCGCTGCGGCTCCGCACTCGCGGCTCCGCCTCAGCCGCAGGCAGCCCCCGCAGAGCCGCCCCCGGCCCCGAGCCGCGCCGCGCCGCAGGCAGCCCCCGGTGCCCCGGGAAGCGTTGCGGACCGACGGCTTGCACATAGGTGGTCATCAGAAGGCAGCTCTTCGCCTTCAGTGGCAACGTAGAGAAAATATGTGAGTGTCTGCAGCGAAGCACAGGAGAGGGTCCGGAGGACATAGCGTGTTGCAGGCGCTTGGCAGCACACAGCCTCGGGAGAGGGAACAGATGCCATGGGTCAAGCTGGGGTATAAGGTAAGCTCAAGGAGAACCAATTGGTTAATGAGACCAAACAGAAATTACTTGAACTGTGCATGAACACTTTAGTGAAACTAAAGACCTCTGTGCCTTTAAATGGGGACGAGGCTCGTAAGACCCAGTGAGGATTAAGTGTGACTAAAGGTCATCGTAAACGGTTTTTCCAGGTGTATAAAGTATCTTCCTGTTGCGAAGAGCTGTGCTAGCTTTGTGGGTTTGCCCCCCAGCTCCCGTCCCCGCAGAGACGTGTGCCTGGTCCCTCGGCCGTGCGGGATCTCGATCTGTTGCACGGCGGGCGATGGGATCCGGCCATTCGACGGCAGCATCAGGTCCCGAGGAGACGGTCGCTGCCAGCCCCAGCCGGCCTCGGCGCTCGGAGGGGCTGCGCGACGTCCTGGTGCGACAGAGGCCCTTCCTGGGGCTTGCCCCCCGTCTGGGTGCGAGGGGGGTGGCAGCACAGCAGGTGGCGGTCCTGCCGGGGTGGGAGATGCGGCTCCAGGTGCTTTGCCCGCCGGCCCGGACGGTGCTTTCGCCTCTTGTTATGCGTTCGGGGGAGGCAGGAGGGTCGCCATTACCGTCAGCGAGCCCGTGCTGCCGCCGCTGCCCGGCATCGGGGCTGTGTGGCATCCCGGGGTGGCGGGGAGGGGAGCGATGCACCTCGTCTTTGCAGGGTGCTGAGCTGCCCTTCCCCAGGGCCAGGGCTCGCTGCCGCTTCCAGCTGCACAGGATTTGGTCCCGCAGCCTCAGTATGAGGGCTGGATTTTCGCGAAACGAGGAGGAACTGCTGGCACCTTCTGTACTAACGGTCGGCTTGATTTCTTGCTGTGCTTTTCATACATTTTTAATAGCCAGGTGGAGTACAAATTGTAAAGGAAACGTCATACGCAGAGTTTTAAAGTTTGAAGAGAGGTTATTCACCCTCTAGCTGTCGTGAGGTTTCACCTCTCCTTCCTGGCAGGACTGATCTTCCAGTTAGAAGTGAAACAAGGTCAAACGGTTAAAAAAAAAAGTTTCCTTCTGTCAGGGCGAATCTAAATCAATCAAATTCCCAGGCACCAAAGTGTGTTGTGTAACAAATGGGAGTGCAAAGGTAAGCACGTAGCTTTGCGTGTGCGAGAGCAGTTGTGGGACTTCTCTGTAAGTTCTAACACCTTGCTCTTTGCGCTGTTCTTCTGCAAATTTGCCTGGATTTTAAGTATGGACAGAAGAGGGAGAGAACGAACATATGCATTTGATTTGCTTAATAGAAAATATCTTGGCAGAAACACATGCTTGTGCTGTGTATTCTGTTAGAGTTTGGCTTTTTAGAATACTCGTGTTCTGTCTAATGAAAATCTGATAGTATCTCCCATTCACCTAAGAATATGTTCAAACATAGCTTGAGATATGCTGCTAATCACGTTAAGAAAAATGTATAGCTTAGTATCAAACTCGCTAAAGTGCAGTCACTGGGGGATATCTTGGTGCTTGTAAACTTTAATTTAAAGAGTGCTATGAGGCTGGATTACCCAATAACCAGTACAATTGAAACAGCAGTATACCCCCTCTTTTTTGAAGGAAGACTGTAGGTCATTTTGAACAGCATAGAATCATAGAATCATTTAGGTTGGAAAAGTCCTTTAAGATCATTGAGTCCAACCATTAACCTAACACTGCCAAGTCCACCACTAAGCTGTGTCCCTGAGCACCACATCTACACATCTTTGAAATGCCTCCAGGGATGGTGAGGCTACCCTGAAACTTCCCTAGGCAGCTGGTTCCAGTCCTTGACAACCCTTTCAGTGAAGAATTTTTTCCTAATGTCCACTGAAAACCTCCCCTGGGGCAACTTGAGGCCATTTCCTCTTGTCCTATCCCTTGTATCCTTGTTGGATCTGGTAGAAATGATCCCCAAATGGCAGTGTGTAAAGGATTAATTTAAATTCCAGATTCCGGTTGCCTGGCATTAGCAAAAATAAAGCTCTTGTGTTATTTCTCTTAACATTTAAAAATTAGATGCAGGAAAAATAAAGAGAAACACTTTAAGTTCTGAATTTCCCCCCCTCCATTTACATTTTGGTAAGACAGAACTAATTTGCTCTCCTATCTGCTGTGCATCCTGCTGCTGATGATATGGAGAAATAGTGTGAAATGGGGACGATGAACACCGACTGTGATTGTATATGACTACTCAGGAATGTGGGTATGGTGACTAGTCATGGGTGCGGTGTCTGGTCACATAGGCACACAGCTCTGAGGAGACAACTACAGTTTTGAGGAGATGCCTGCCCCTCTTCCTCTAACAAAGGGGCTATTTAAAAGAGAAAGAGAAAAGGATGAGAGACATTCAAATGCGGCGAATGAAGAGACGGGACGCAGCTTGATGCAAGCAAATGTCCATTTATTAGTGATTTTCTTACAATTATATACGTTTCTACCTTCTACATATTACACACTGATTGGTTAAATCTTAAGCGTGAAAAACACGGATTGGTTGATATTTAAGGCACACCGTTAGAACAATAGGAACTTATTAGTATATCTTGACATAGCAATAATTTCTATTCCAAAGTTAGGGAGTTTCTTTCTAGGCGGCTTTCTTGATTAACAAAGTTACATATCGGCGCCATCCGTTCCCTTATCTGGCTACTTGTTTTTCTGTCCGTCTGGCTGCCTCCTCAGCTGTAAAGGCTCAGGGGTCTGCAGTTAGCTTGTTCCTTGGTTCCCAGGGCTTGTGCCCTACAAGTTCTAACAAGTCTCTATTCATCAGGCTATCAGTACTTGGACTCTTGTCCTTGAAACCTTGTCCTACATCTCCCCCTTCCTGTTGCACAAAAAGAACCCCTGAAATCGAACGAGTTATTAATTTTTGTAAGCATTGTAAAAGACAAGGTATAAGTAATAAAACAAATTAAAAAAGCAACTAAGACATATTGTCAGTGTAAAAATAACCCACTGTCTCTGTTCCGTACAATTTTACAATTTCCCCTTTTTGTTTTTTAACAGCTAGTACCAGGTTTGCCATGTTCTGCAGGCCCCTTGCAAACATGACAGCAACCAAGGTAATAGCAAACAAACAATACTGCAAATTGAGTGAATGGATGCCAAAAAGGCTGACATTTTCTCAGATTTTGATAACATGTTGCTGCAATGGGACGCCTAAAATCCACGCAGGACATACCATCCAAATGCTCACAGCCATGTCCTTGAACCAACAACAAAAAACAGTGGCGATTTTGACTCACATTCTTAACTGCCTACCAAACAAGGTGATCTAACTCTTTAATGCTTTCCCTGCTGTTACTCCGGATAAGAGAAGAACCGCTGCGACATGTTCCCATCATAGCCTCCTACTACATTAACATCTACAGAAAGACAATTATCGACATTCAAAGTGTAAACAATATCATCTTCTTTTGGATTAACATTATACATAGGTGGAAGGGCACACCAAACAAGAACTGTTTCAGTCAAAAAGTTCGAAACATCGCATGCCTGCTCTGAACATACCTCTGGGGTCATTCCCTTCATTCCCTCTCTTTTTTATGCAAAGAGAAACACTTTCACCACAACAGAGAATCCCCTATTTACATCTCTGAGCCTGGACACAAACCGCAGCTGTATGCTCCACCAGGCTCAGGGCAGAAATCATTCATGTAGTTACATAGCTATATATCTCTACAAGCATGCAGACACCTATTAAACACTAGATAACCATGTTTATCTTTCCTATTCTCCTTCACAATACCTAGCTGTTCTCTCATTTCTTGTTAGGTCAAAATATTCTCCAGTTTCCTCTCCTATCTCTCTCTTCAGACATTCTCTATCCTCCTCTTTTTTGCTTGTTAATTGCGACAAGGCAAAGGTTGTGTGTAGCTGGGTGACCATGACCTGATTTATGTTACAATCAACTAAACACTGAATACAGGAAAAAAAAAGCATGGGAGACATAAGGCAAACATCAATAAGGTGGTTAAAGATAATTATAATAAATCCTGTAATACTTTTGAGTCATGGCCCAAAGTTTCCCAGCCGTGAGAAGAGACCAAAGGCATCCCGCCCCTGGCTCTGCTGCAGATCTTTGTTTCAAGGCTTTTGAGTTTTGTATACTTTTGTAAATTAATTCACAATGGTCACTCAGATTCACGTAACACATCCTATCAAAGTCTTCACACTTGTGTCCCTGTGCTAATAATAAAAATCAATAGCAACTCAGTTCTGTAGCAACATATGATGGGACAGAATCAACATCTGTTAATAAGCCAGAAAAAAAAAAATAGTATTTGTAGTATTACTTTGTTTAGCAAGCTAGCAGCCTAATTTACTAAGCAAGTTAAGAGTGTGTACTATTCTTACAGAAGAGATTAGAGAAGCAAAAATCTGTTATGCTGCATTCCAGAACTCAGCCTGAGAATTACAGTCTGCTGTGAGTTCTGCGTTACAATCACTTGACACATGTTGGGGTTGCGATTGTGAAAGTTGCCCATTTACAATTTTCATTGACACTATCACAGCTAGTTGTTTTAAAAGCAACCCTTGAGCTTCCTGATGTTCGACTTGTTGCAAAATATTCTGAAGCCAATCAATCAAGTTAGTATTAAAGTTGGTGACTCTCTAGGACCCGGCAAGACTGTGGCAAGACTCCCGCATCCGGACTGCCTTAATAGCCATCTCATTCATTTGCAAACAGTTGTCCCTGGGATACCTTGCCTGAGTCACAGAATCGGCACAATTAATTTTCTCCAGCCAACTGCTCATAGTTAACAGCAGTTCCCCGATTAAGGTTTTCAGTCAAGGCCACTACACATAGCTCACAAAAATCAGATAACCACATCATATACTGTATCAGTTAGTACCATACAAAGCAATAACTTCCAAACATGCAGTGTGAGTGTATAAGGCTCTGCCATCACCTCAAGAAGGGACATAGCAAATGTATTATGAATCCTCCCTTCCCGCACTGCTTTGCTTAACTCTTTAACAGCCTCGTATTGCACAGGCTGCCACTCTGCAGGTTGATTTGTCTGACAAAATACTGAACATGCCATAGCGACTCCCAAAACCCATCACTTAAGTGTTTCCCACTTGCATTCCTGCCACCAATCCCTCAGATCCCCTTTCACCCTCCCCAAAAATACAATCAATGCATCAGGAGAGACAAGGGGGTGGGGGAAAGGTCTAGCTCCTTTTCCAGATCTATAGGACCTGGATCAAAAGGTTTATCAGTGTCAATAAAATCATTGTCCGAGTTGTCCTGTTCCCGTGCTTGGTCCTGTGTTGTGAGGGTCGCTGCAGTCAGTGACAGAAGCTTTGGGGGCAGAGGAGGTGTGGACGGAATCACCATCGCTGACGGTGTCTTGAGAAGAGTCGTGCTGTCGGTGGAATTTACAGCTTCCTCTGGTTTAGCACCGTTAGTAGAATTAGTCCACACTTGGCAAAGAGTAGTCAGAATTTGCCACCAAGGTGCTAAATGCATTCCCGACACGGAGTTCCCCTCCGCGGCAGCATCATACAATCGGCTGCTGTATGTACACACTTTCATTCTTTCAAAGTCTCTAAAGTTTCTTGGCTGCTCACCTGTCTCGATGAATACAGGTGTTATCCTCGGGGTTTAGGTTGTCCGCCTGGTCCAGACAGCAAGACGATCATTCAGCCAAGACGTCTCCTCCGGAACACAGCCCTCTTCCATGAGCTGTCTTTTTTCCGTCCTTATTCTTCCAAGGCTTCGGAACACCACCATAGGGGTCACCATTTGAGGAAACTGAGGCACGGACTCCCGGATCTGACTAGAAGACCCTTCATGAGTCCATATACGTCTCTTTCTGGGGACGAAGCCTGATTCCCCATTACGGATTTCCCACAGCTCACCTCTCAACTCCGGAGGGATTTCTGGCCGGCTCCTGCTTCCTTTCAGCAGATCATTCAAAGTTCTGTGGGATTCGCTGCATGTCGCTCAGATAGGCGATTCGAGAGCCCTTCACGAAGTCAGATCCTCATCACGTCGGGGTCACCAGTTTGCGGCGAATGAAGAGACAGGACGCAGCTTGATGCAAGCAAATGTCAATTTATTGTACAGAAGCACGAGTTTTTATACACTTTCAGAAGCTGCGCGTTTTAAACAGATTGGTTCTTGAAGCTAAGCCTTGCATACTAGGCAATCCCTGATTGGTGGTTAACTACCATCAATTAACCGCAAGGTGTTACCTTTCCTTGGCGCCATCCGTCTCCCACTCCCCTGTGCTCTGTAAACATCTCATCATGTTAATTGTTGTCTAGACAAGCTCGAGCAAATTCCCCTCAGCTAACTGACTTCCATGCATGGTCCTAGTTTCCAGCCCGCTCCTGCACTTTTCCCCTTTTTTAACAATTCCAGGGCCCTACACAGGGCATACAGCTCACAAGCCTGAGCTGACCATGATGGACTCAAAGGTCCTGATTCCACAGGTTCTAAGTCCTTATTAATTCTTGCATATCCTGATTTTATTTTCCCTTCCATACCTGGGAGGAGCCATCTGTAAACAGTGGTTCTCCTTTCTCCAATTCAGTATCCCTTAAATCTGGCCTTACCTTCGTCTGGGTTTCAATTACCTCTAAACAGTTGTGTTGTAATTTCTCCGATGGTTCTCCAAACAAAAACTGTGCTGGACTCTGAGCAGAGGTTACCCTCAGTTCTGAGTCAGGGGAGTCAATTAGTATTGCTTCATACTTTAGGATCCGGCTATCTGTTAACCATTTTTCCGCTTTCTGTTGTAAAACACTTCTGACATTGTGTGGAGTATACACCTTTAAAGGAGCACTAAAGGTAATCTTCCTAACTTCCTCTATTAGTAATGCTGTAGCGACCAAAGCTTGGAGACAAGCAGGCCGTCCTCTACTTACCGGATCAAGTAACTTAGAACAATACCCCGCGGGTTTCTTAATTCCTGCCCAGTCTTGAGTAAGACTCCATATGCTGTCTGGTTTGATGTATTCACAAAAAAAATAAAAAGGTTTTCCCAGATCTAGGAGGCTCAATACAGACACTTGCATTAATGCCCTTTTTATTTCCTCAAATTTCTGATCATCTTCTGTGAATCACTGAAGTTGGTTATTAATTTCTCCTTTAAGAATTTAACCTTTTTGCTGTAGCTTTCAAGCCATGGTCTACAATATCCTAATAATCCCAATATCTGCCAAATTCCCTTTTTAGTTTGTGGGGGTCTTAAGGATAGGATCCCAGATACCCTGTCAGGATCCAACTTCTTTCTTCCCTTACTCAGCCAATGCCCTAAATATTTCACTTCCTGTTTTACAACCTGTAATTTTGATTGAGACACCTTTAATCCCTTTTCTCCTAGAAAATCTAACAATTTAATAGTAGTTTCTCGGGTTCCTTCTTCAGTTTCTCCTGCTACTAATAGATCGTCCACATATTGCAATAATTTTACCTCCCTGGGTAATGTAAAATCTTGTAAGATTTTCTCTAAAGTTTGTCCAAATAAATTCGGTGATTCTGTAAACCCCTTTGGTAGTATAGTCCATCTTAATTGTTGTTTTCATCTCGTTTCAGGGTCCTCCCACTCAAAGGCAAAATAATCTCTGGATCTCTCACCCAGGGGGCAGGCCCAAAAGGCATCTTTCAAATCTATTACGCTATTCTAAGTATGTTTGGGAGATAGATGGCTCAGTAAAGTATAAGGATTTGCCACTACAGGGAATTTAGTGATTGTTTGCTGATTTACAGCTCTCAGGTCCTGTACCATCCTGTATGACCCATCAGATTTCTTTACAGGGAGGATGGGTGGATTATGAGTTGACATACATGGTTCTGAAGTTCCTTTTTCCAGAAGTCTGTCAACTACAAGTTTTAATCCCTTTCGACCCTCCATTGGTATACGGTATTATTTGACTCTAATGGGACAATGCGGATCTATTATTTGAACTTTTATGGGGCCCATTTCTATCTTTCCAGTTTCCCCCTCCTTATACCATACTGAAGGGTTAATGGCTTCTTCATCCTCTTGTGTTAAAGTGTGAAATTTAATCTGCAATTTGTCCCCTTGACTCTGAATCCTCAAGTTTAGTTTCAAAATCAGATCCCTTCCTAATAAGTTGTACTCCGCTTCAGGGAGCAAAAGTAAACCATTAAGACAATTTTTTTTCTCTGTTTCTACTTCTACATCTTTCAAGACAGGTACTTGAAAAGGTTCTCCTTTTGCCCCTACTACTGACATATAACTCTTCCCTTTTTCTATTCCTTTTGGAAGTTTTCTAATAGTGGATTTTTCAGCCCCTGTGTCCACTAAGAATAAAACTTCCTCCTTATGGGGACCGATTAATAATTTTATCAAGGGCTCTGTTGATGTTGAAGTCCCCAGAAGATATAGCCCCTGACACTTCTATTCTTCTTTGAATACTTTCTCATCCTGTTCCCGCTTGCGACAGTTCTTCCGAACATGTCCCTTCTTATTGCAATAGTAACAGACAGGAATTGTGGATCTGTCTCGATAAGATTGTCCCCTGGGTGTTTTCTCTATTCCTTTTTCCCTTCTCTCTCCAGACGGGGTCTTATTTCTCTGGCTTTCTCTTACTGCTGCTACAAAGATTTTGGCTTTTGCTTTTTGTTTTTCCTCATCTCTCCTAACATATACTTTCTGTGCTTCCCTAAGTAACTTTTCTAATCCTCTCTCTTGCCAGTCTTCCAACTTTTCTAATTTCCTTCTTATGTCCCCCCAGGATCTAGCCACAAATTGTGTTCTAAGGAGTGTGGTTCCGGCCACTGTACTCGGATCAATTCCAGAATACATTTGTAGGCTTTTCCTTAATCTCTCCAACCATTCTGTTGGAGATTCATCTTTCCCTTGTTGTTCATTAAATGCTTTATTAATGTTTTGCCCTCAGGGAACCGCTTCCCTTATTCCCTGTATGATTAATGTTCTCAAGTCCCTCATATTCTGTCTTCCTTGGGGTTGTTGATGACCCCAGTGGGGATCCACATTTGGCCATTTTTGGTCTCCCGGGGGTCCTGCCTGATTCTGTCTTTCCCAAATTCTCATTCCAGCTTGCCTAATCATTCCCTTCTCCTCAGCAGTAAATAAGATCCCTAAAACGGACTGTATTTCTTCCCAAGTATAAGTATTGGGGCCTAGGAACTGGTCCAGTTTTTCAGCTACTCCAAAGGGATCACCTAATAGGGTGCCCATTTCTTTCATCTGTAGTATTTAATGGGACTGCCACAAACCTGATGCCTCCCTGATTGCCTCCGAGGGGTACCTCTCGTAAGGGATATAGAGAAGCTCCCTCAGATACGGCAGTCCTACTTCTCATACGTGCAGCCGGGGGTTGATCTAATTCCGGTGCTGTTGGTGGTGGAGGCAGGGGCAATGGTGGTACTGGTGGAGATACCACGGCCACCGGAGGGGGAGCTGCCGCCGGGGGTGGATTGTTAAGATATGGAGGTGGTAGGTTATCTAATGGCTCCCATTTATCATCTTTTTCTCTTTCCTGTTTTTCTTCTTCTGCTTTTAGTGTAAGTATTGAGGCTGGAAAAGGACGTGAAGTCCTGATCCATAATCCTGCATAATCACTTTCCTCCTGACTAAAAGGTTCCTTTGAATTAGCATGTATATTTAAGGCCTGGCAAATCCAGTCTTCAAAAGAACCGAAAACAGGCCAAAAGACATGTGGTCTTATAGGCTCCTTTGGCCATTCTACCATACAATACTGGATCATTTTTAATTTACTTTTTCCTTTTATGGGGCCCTTGTTGTTCCAATTTCTAATCATTATTGCTAATGGACTTTCTGGTGGTATGTCTGGCAATTTGCTCCCTTTCTCGTGGTCCCTGGTCTTCGATTTTGTCTGGCCCATCTAGGAATTTTACTGTGGCAATTCCTACGGCCCTTGGTTACCTTAGTAGGAGTGTCTTGCAGGGGGTTTAGGACCCATCACCCACCCACGAATCCTATAGGAATCGCTTCGGTCCTTCACCAGCCAAGTCCCTAGCAGGAGATTGGAACCGCGGTAAGAAGACCTCCACAATGGCTTTGGAACAAAGTTCCGTCTCAGTCACACTCTTACACACAGAGGCAACTGAATCCCACCCAAGGGAACGGTATGCGCCTTAAATACTTACGACTCTGTCTTCGTTCGGATCTGTGCATGCAGAATTACGGGCAAAATATAGTGCTGCAGCCAGCAAGGGAGCTCATTAAAAAAATCAAATTCTTTGCTTGCCTTTATTCAGGTTCAGGATGGCGTTAGTCCCGACCTGACTCGAACAGGAGCCACCGAATGGTGGGGCGCCCCTCCTTGATCAAGTCAGAATTCAGGAACCAAAGCCATCCCGGATGAGCCCCCAGTTGTGATAAAGAACTTAGTCCCAAAATAGGATTATAATCAAAGTTTGCAATTTATTAAGCAAATAGAGGCAAGCAAACAGCGCTGGGTGCGCCGGGAGCCTCCGCTCCACCAAGACGCGTGCTGTACAAAGTTTATTTTTGGTTTATATTTCCTAAACTAATACATATTCCTAGCTATTTCTAAGAAAGGGTCGGTTTATATAAATGGATCCTTGGAACAGGCGTATACTTCATGGCGTATGCTCTTTCTATCTCCGAGGGTCTTCTTAACCCCTGTCTGGCGGTCAGTGGATGAAGTCAGCAGTCTTCCTTGGCTCACCCTTAGGATGACCCTAGATTTTACGCATGCGCCCTGTAAACTTCTCTTACTTAACACTATGCAGTTAGCAGCTCAGCCTGCATATCAGGGTGTGTAACCAGATGTCCTTTTTAAGATACAGAAATTAGGTATGTAGCCAGATGTTCTTTGCAAGATACAGGAACTATATACATTGATCACTCTGTTTTTCTTAAGCGTGTGGTTATACAAGGGTATGTAAGACAGAAGGTTACATTTCATCATGCGGTCCTAGCATTGTTCTATATTGACACGAATCAAATGAACACATTTCACACAGGGAAAGTGGCTGTGATGAGGGAGAGCGATTTAGTGGGGCAGAAGGTTTTAGCCCAGCCGCAGGGTGGGAGCAGGCCAAACCAGGGGAAGTGATACAGGCTCCCCTGCGCCAGGCTGTGGGAAATGAAGGACCCATTACGGTGACGGTCCCGTTTTCAATAACAGAGCTGAAGAATTGCAAAAGCAACCGCAGGAAATTACTGAGATGACCCTGAGAAGGCGGCTGGTGTTTTTGAAATAATGATGGTTAAAACACAGGATGGTCCATGGCGGGACCAGTGCGCTCCCCAGCCAGCTCTGGGAGCCGAGCGGCAACTCCCTGTTGGGCTGAGTGCTGCCCTGGGGGCTGGCAGGGGAGCCAGCACAGGGGCTTTTCCAGCTGGGACACAGGGGCACAGGCGAAGGGCCACAGTCACGCAGCCTCTCTCCTCGCCTTCTCTTGCAGACTGACAGCCCAGCATGCAGGGTGGTAATGCCCCCCATCAGGGTGAGGCGGGAGGAGACGGCCCGTCTGCCAGCAAGGCAGGCAGCAGCACCACAGAAGGTGCACACAGCTCGGGCACCAGGAGCTGCCAGCACTGGCTGCAAGCTCCTGCCTCTGCCAGCAGCAGCCTCTGCAGCTTCTGCCCAGGGCAGGGGAAAGGCCAGCAGCACTGCAACCAGCAGACACCGACAGCTTGTCCCATCTACTCGGGGCATCCCTGGTGAGCAGGGGAAAGCCACCAGAGTGCAGAGCAGGAGGCATGCCCCACACAGCCCTGCAGCCAATGCCACAGCTGGGAAGGAGACAAAGTGGTACCTTTTGAGTAAGGACCCGGACAAGGTTTTCACTGGGAGCCACCGACCCAGCCAGCAGACAGCGGCACAGTAGCATTGGGAACACAGGCTGGGTGTGGCGAAGATGGCAAGATCAGAGGAGGTCCGGGTGGCCCACAGTGGCAAGGCCCCTGCAGGTCAGCACGTGCCTGATCCTCATGCATGTAAAAGCACTGGTGCTGCTGGCAGGGTTTCTGTGCCAGCTTCCCTGGGCAGGAGGGATGTGGCTTCAGGGCAGCAGGGACAAGTGGAAGAGCGCGATCTCAAAACACAGGTGACACTCACCAAAAACAAGTGCAAAGGCAAATCGCTGCGGGAGCACCACAAGGCTCTTCAGGAGCATGTGGCCATCCCGTCAGTGAAGACGGAGGATCGGAAAGCCCAGCACAGCAGGACAGGCAGTCATGCAAGCGCAGCGGCTCGTGTCCTCAAGAAGAACTGGGCAAGGGCAGCAAGGCCACAGAACAACCCAGGGTCCCTGCCAAAGGAAAAAGACTGGGGAAAAGACAGAGACAATGAGCTGCCCCAAGAAGAGGACATCACCATTCACAGCATCTGGGTCAACCCCTAATTCCTGGAGTGCTTCCAGGACCCCCACGCTGGTCCCCAGGATGGGCCCTGCTGGCTGAGCAGTGTAGGCAGAGGGGCAGCAGCAGACGCAGCTGGCAACCTACAGAGCATTTCAGCTATGCAAGGGGAACCCGTGGAAGTTGAGCCAGCAGCTGCTGCCCTGGCCACACCTTCTGAGGAAGAGGGGCACTGCGCACATCTAGCTCCCATAGCACAAGAGTCAATGAATGCACCCGATTCTGCTCTCCTCAGTGAGCAGCCCACAGCAGCACAGGCAGAGAGCCAGGCGGCTGCCTCACACAGCCCCGCAGCCTACAACATGGCTCTGCAGGACACAGACGAGTGTAAAATGAGTGGGGTCCTGAACGAGGCTGTGGCTGCGATCCAGGGACTCGGTCAGCAACTGGCAGAACACTGGGACCCAGCACGAAACATGCATGTGGTGATGGCACCAAGACCATCTTCAGCAACTCAGGACAGCGAGTCTTCCTTGCCTGGAAAGCCTCCAGGAGAGCCCAGCACAGCCTCTCTCGTGCAAGAGGAATGTGAGGATGGAGAACACATGGCTTCTGCCATGTCTGGAGACCATCAAGGAGAGGCCAGCACAGCCATTTTCTCCCCAGCAGCGCACGAGGAAGATCTGGCTTCATTGCTGCCTCAGATCTCTCTGGATGATGCTGCCGCACCCCACCTTGACCCAGCAGTAGAAGATGAAACAGATGCCACGGGGTCTCCCTTGTCCTGGGACTCTTGGCACCAGGTGAGCCAGGGGCGCGTGACCAGCACTGAGCACCACGAGTTACTGCAGGCAGGTGCAGTGTCCAGGCCATGTGCAGCAGGGAGATGGCTGGTGCTGTCTGTGTCAGCCCGCTGACATCCCCTCCATCCCCTGCCTGTGCTCTTGCTCTCCACGTGCATGTGGCTTCCCAGCACAGAGGTGACGCACAGCCCTCCTCTGGCTGCAGGGACCATAAACCTAACCAACCCGACACATGGCACTGCGTAGTCTACAACTAAAGCATGCCCCTAAGCCCCTGTGTTTCCCCCGGTAGCCAATAACGCATGCTTAGATCTCCTTTGGCTGTTAATGTTTTTATAGGAGCAGCCAGGGCACTCAGCCATAGAGGAGGACAAGCGGGAAGACGACAGTGGCAAAGACCTGTGCCAAGGGGAAGACATCGCCATCCACAGCATTATGGCCAACCCCTCATTCCTGGAGCTGTTCCAGGACCCCCGTGCTGGTTTCCAGGAGGGGCAGCCAGCCCCTGAGCAGAGCGATAACACGTGGCCCTGCTCCAAGCCCAGGGATGAGCCTGAGGATGAGCCAGGTACATCCCCGAGTGTAGTGCTGGCCCGGCAAGGGAAGGCTTAGCCCAGCCATCCCGGCAATGTGCACTGAGGCCAAAGCAGAATGACTGCATGCATGGGGGCTGGCTGTTCCCTGGCCACCACTCCCTGGGGAAAGCTCTCGGTGGCGGGGAGCAGGCAGGATCTTGCCCGGTACCTGCCCAGCCCCCTGCCTACACTTGTCTTCCTTCCACAGGCATGGCTGCCCTCCCGCATGCCCCAGCTCAACGGCAACGGCCCTCCCTCTTCCGCAGGGCACTCAGGGCTCTGCGCAAGGCTTTCTGCTCTACTTGCATCAGGCCACAGCAAGAGCAGCAGCGCCGTGCTGGCAAAGGGGTCCCCAGAGATGGCAGCTGGCCCCGATCCTGTGCAGTATCCAGAGGGTGTGGCACAGGGAGGCACGCGAGGTATGGGTGCACGGACGGTGCCCAACACGTTCAGCTGCCATGAGGACATTGTGGTGCCAGACTCTGCTCCACCCTGGACACATTCTGAGAGCAATAAAAGCTGAGCACGTTCCCCCAGTGGTTGTCTGTGCCTGGTCCATCCTGGGAGAAAGACGTGTGCAGGCAAGGCCCATGCCGGCAGGCAGAGCTGGAGAGCCCCTGTGCTCCTTCTTCTCCATGCCAAGCAGAGCCCACGCCTTGGGCCTCTGCCCGTGCCTCTGGTGCCCCAGCTGCTGACCAGCTGGGGCCTCTGCTGCCCTTGCTCCGTGGGCCTGTTATTTGAGTCACCCTCTGTCTTCAGGGTGTCCTGGCACTTGCTCGGGAGAGCCCTGGGCTGGTGCTGGCAGCAAGCCGGCAGTCTGGCCTGAACTTGCCTCTAAGCTGACTTCCAGGTGCCTCTCTGCCATTCAAACCGAGGACTTTGACCATTTCCTTTGCATTGTAAACTTGGTCTGGTTTAACTAATGCTTGCACTGCACCACCCCACAGCACCTTGGTCTCACAAGGAACCTGCCCATTGCAGGGGGGCGTAGGAGCACCTACATGGGCCACTTGTTTTTAAAGCCCTCCGTTTTTAAGACCTTGTCCTGAGAGTAGCTGTTTTGGTGAGAAAAGCCAGACCTTAGGTGGTTTAGCTGTTGGCCAGACGTTTGGGGGCTCCATCTGAGTTGGTTCTTGACATTTTGACATATTAGCAGGGCAGCAGGACCATGCTATGAACGAAATGAGGTGCACAACAAACCTCCCAGAATAAACTGAAATAGGTTTTTACAGACGTTTGAAACAGAAATAGGGAAGACTGGATAAAGATGGGGAGGAAGACTGATGAGGATACTTGAACATTGCTTCCTGAGGAAGCAAACCTCATAGTAACTGTTACGTGTATGTGCATTTATGTCTTTGTCTCAGGCGTCTTTCCACTTGTGCATTTCCCTGACCTTTGGTTGTTCTTAGAAGAGAATCAGTTCTGGAGGAGAGTGCTTCAAACTTCTTTCTGTAACACTGGGACCCAGGAAGTGCCTCGGTGGCACCCCTAGCTGTGACGAGAAAAGGATTTTCCTTCTGTGGAGCCTTTCCTTCACTGTGGCTGTTCAGAACATGAGGAGGCATGGGAGACCTTCCAGGGTGCCTGCTAACTGAAATGATTCTAGCGTTCTGTGAGCAATATAGCCACACCTTTCTCTGTCCTCCTTTATGGAGAACATCTGGCATGAACCTTGGGTGGTAATGGGTGTAATTTTGATTCTCTTTTGAAATGTAATTTTTCACAGTTTAAACTCCAAAACGCTCTAGTGATTACACGCATGCATGCAGTTGGGTATCCTTTTCCTTCCCTGAGAGAATCCTAGAAAAACCTCAAGCATGTGGTGTAGCTGAGAGTTGCAACGTGTAAGAAACTAGGCAAGGAAGCTCTTTCTGACATCAAGGACCAAGCGGGTTGACAGTTTCCCCCCTTCTCGCTTGGCACTGGAGTTTCAAACCGTGGCACCGCATGCCTTGCGGCACCATTTTCTGTGTTGGCTGCCTGAGGCAATGGAACAGCTGAATTCAGAGGGATCCTGTGCCCAGGGCTATGAGGCCTCCTGCAGGGCCTCGCCCCCCTCTCACAGTGCAGCCAGGAGCTGCTCTCAGGTGAGCGTTCCCTGTGCCTGACGGTAGGCATGAGTGTTGGGGCTCTTGCTGTATTGAATGATTATACTGAACTTTGAAGCAAGTGGAAAAATACTGAAGAAATAAGACGAGGTCACGACCAGAACAGTGGAATGAAGAGGGAGGAACAAATTGCAGATGCTTGCACAAAACCAGGGCCAGCAGGACGCGATAAGAGGAGCTGGGAAACGGCAGAAAAGAGCCTACGTGCCAGAACGAGCAGAAACAGAAATCTTGCCAATAAGCAATTGTTAACCAATCATATTATTTTATGCTTGTAAGATAGCCAATCACATTATCGCACTTTGTATAATAAACGGATCAGATCTTGAACTCCATGAGTATTTGAATCTGACTCCCGCTCGCCCAAAATGCCCGCAGCATCTGGTGACCCCGACGTGATCCGGTGAGGGTTGACAGGATCGGTCAAAAAGTCAGGAGGATTCATTAAGGATCGTGTTACAAGCTGCGGAGCCGGCGAGGATCCTGCTGCCAGCGGAGAGAGAGCTGGGCGCCCGAAGAAAGGCGGAACGTGCACGGCTGACCGGTGAGTCAGGAAATTTAAGCAGGATGGGAATCACTGCATCAGTGGTGGAAAAAGCAATCGTAGACAGTTTGATGAAACTGGCAGAGAAAACTGAAACGCCAGTCTCACGGCAGGCAGTAATTGATCTGCTATGTTGGAGTCGCCGCCGTGGTTTCCTTGCTCCTACGCAAGATGTATACAATAATGAAACATGGAAGAAAGTGGGAGAGGACTTGTGGGAATCTGTGCAAGTCGGGACTAAGGGGGTAAAGACTTTGGCTCGCACGTATCGGGCTGTATGGGGTATGGTCGCGCAGTTACACGGCGAGGCACAAGTCGCTGCAGCTGTTAAAGCTGCAGTGCGGCCTCCCGGTGATCCTACTGCTCAGTCGGAGGAAGAGCCAGAGGGGCAACCTCCGTGTGAAAATCCCCCCGATTATACATCTAAAGCTTATCCAGTAATGACTACTGCTGAACGAATAGCGTGGGGATTAGATGATGAATTACCACCCTGGTGTCCTGATAAGGAACAAACGGCAAGCGGCAGACAGACATTAATACCGGCAATTGCGAGTACTGGATGTAAAACTGCTGGGGTGGGAACGGCACAGCTCCACCAGCTCCTAAATAACAGACTGCATTTTTTGAAGCATGTTTGTCTTTGCAAAGGTGAAAGTTGAGATCTGACTTCCTGACCAGTGTTAAAATGCACCATGGCCTCTGGCTACTTTAAGATGATTGTGTGACTTTGGACAAACCTGGTAGGAGCAATGCTGAAATAAAGTTGTAAGTTATATTTCATCCTGAGACTGATGTTTCTGGCATTACATAAAGTAATTTTGATATGGAGAAATAGTGTGAAATGGGGACAATGGACATCGATTGTGATTGTATATGTCTGCTCAAGGAATGTGGGTATGGTGACTAGTCATGGGTGCGGTGTCTGGTCACATAGGCACACAGCTTTGAGGAGACAACTACAGTTTTGGGGAGACGCCTGCCCTTCTTCCTCTAACAAAAGGGGCTATTTAAAAAAAAAAAAAAAAAAAAAAAAAAAAAGAATGAGAAAAGGATGAGAGATATTCCAATGCTATCTAGAGGGAGGGAGTGCTAAGTTTCCTTGCTGGAGAAGATCGGATGGTCACAAGAACATGAATCACCTACAAACCTGCAAGACCACCACATTCCAGGAAATGGACTGATAAGCTAATTAACATATGAAGCGGGGTTTAGGTAACGAATATGTATAGGCGTTAATTGAATATTCATTTGTTTCATTGTATAAATGTGGGATGGTTCGTCACTTCGGGTATGCACGCTTGTGGAGGAGCGATCCCCCGTGCATCTGCGCGCAATAAACATACCTACTTTATAACTTTGGAGTTATAGAGTCAAATTCCGCACGTCAGTTTTGGTGAGCCAGGCAGGAGAATTTCTGCTTGGCTGAGGGACCAGCTGTGGAGCGGACGCTCCTAGGCGCGCCCCGGGAGATTTCCTCGGAGGAGCCTCCTCTTCTCAGCTGTTCACCCGGGAGCAGAAGAGAACCCCTGGATCCGCGGATAAAACGGTATGTTTAGTAACGGGGCGGCTGGTGAGAGGCACGGAGACGTCCGGCGCGCAGCGCAGTCCCCAGGAGGAAAGAAAAAAAAAAAAAAAAAGGGGGGGGAAGCTAAAAACTTCCTTTAGGTTGTCTTAAGAATTGGGGAATTCCTAGAATGTAACAACTGAAATAGCGCTCTGTGTCTTGTTTGTTCTATGTGTTGTCTTGTTACATGTTCAAAACTCGGAGTTATGAAATGTATGTTGAAAAATAATAATATTCTGGTAATTTGTGGCAAATAGCGGAAAACTTAACACTCTGCTTAAGACCAGGAAAAATGTGTTTTTTGTTTGTTGTTTGTTTTTTGGCAATTGTTCATTGAAATGCATACTTTGTGAACTGTCAGTGTTCCTAAAAGTTGTACATAAGTGCACGGTACCGTATAACATACTGCTTGTGTGACTGAGGGCTGCCCGGAGAGTGTGAATGGTGTGATTGAGATGCGCATTTTGATTTTCAGTGTATAGCTTAATTATTTTGACTGAGTGTGAGTGCAAGAGTGCTTGAGACATGTGTTTGAGTGCAATATGAGCAAGGAGCTCTATTCGTGTTTCCGACCTTGGGTGGCTAAGGCGACCTGAGAAAAAGTAATTAAAATTGTAAAATGGGAAATGGAAGGAGTAAGCCCTGTGAAAAATCGCCCTTGGGTTGTATATTAAAACATTGGAGTGATATCGTAGGACATGGTGGTACCCAAAATAGAAGGAAATGGATTAAATATTGTAATCAGTGGTGGCCTTTGTATAAATTGGGGAGTGATGCGAAATGGCCTCAGGAGGGAGGAATGTTAGATTATAACACTCTCCTGCAATTAATGTTGTTTCTGAGGAGAGAGGGAAAATGGGACGAAGTATCCACCGACAGCTGGAGGAGTTAAGAGATCGTATACATCAAGTTAAAGAAGGTTCTTCAGGTATAGATGCGTGGTTTGCTTCTTTGGGCATTGGAGGGTGGTTGAGGGATTTACTGAAACAGGGTCTGTCTATATTGTTGTTTGTTATTCTTTTGTTACTTTTAGTGCCTTGCCTTTTACAATGTTTTCAGAGCTGTGTGGAACGCAGTATTAATGCTGTATTTAAAAAGAAAGGGGGAGGTGTTGGGGCTCTTGCTGTGTTGATATTGTTGTTTGTTATTCTTTTGTTACTTTTAGTGCCTTGCCTTTTACAATGTTTTCAGAGCTGTGTGGAACGCAGTATTAATGCTGTATTTAAAAAGAAAGGGGGAGGTGTTGGGGCTCTTGCTGTATTGAATGATTATACTGAACTTTGAAGCAAGTGGAAAAATACTGAAGAAATAAGACGAGGTCACGACCAGAACAGTGGAATGAAGAGGGAGGAACAAATTGCAGATGCTTGCACAAAACCAGGGCCAGCAGGACGCGATAAGAGGAGCTGGGAAACGGCAGAAAAGAGCCTACGTGCCAGAACAAGCAGAAACAGAACTCTTGCCAATAAGCAATTGTTAACCAATCATATTATTATACGCTTGTAAGATAGCCAATCATATTATCACACGCTTACCGAATGCCTTATAAAAGTTACTTGGTTTGTATAATAAACGGATCAGATCTTGAACTCCATGAGTATTTGAATCTGACTCCCGCTCGCCCGAAATGCCCGCAGCACATGAGGAACAGAGTTGGCTGCTTTGGGAAGAGCCCTGTCAGAGCGGCCATGGCCCAGAGGAGGTGACTTTTCGACGGAGGGGACCTGCAGGCTGTGCTGGGCCGTGGCGGGAGGCCCACCCGATGCCACACAAGCTGGGGCTCCCAGCAGCTGAGCCCTGGTGGCACTGGCTGTCCTGTCCTCCTCTCCCTCTGAGGGTGACCTCAAACAGCAGCAGCTGCAGAGATGCTTGGCAGAACCTGAGCGCCTTTCCCACCGCGATGGTAAAGAGCCAGCCCTGCTGGGGCCGGGGGGGCTGTTGGGGACAGACCGTGGGCCGGGGGAGAGATTTCAGGGACGGACCGGGGGGTGGGGGGAAGGAGTCTCTAGCAGGCCTGGGGGGGCAGAGGGATGGATTTAGTGACGGACCGAGGGGGTCGGGGGAGGCCTGTAGGTAGTGAGAGGAGTGTTCCAGGGAGGGTTTTAGGGGCTGACAGGGGGCAGGGGAACGATTTTAGGGACAGAGTGGAGGGGGGGGCTGTGGGAAGGAGTGTAGGGCATGACCGGCAGGGGCTGGGGAGAAATAGTGACGGGAGAAAGTGTGGGGTCGGGGGAAAGGAGTCTAGGAATGGCCATGAGGGTCTGGGGGGAAGGGCTTTAGGGACAGGACGGGAGTGAGGGGAAGGATGTTAGGGCCAGACTGGGGGCAAGTGGAATCACTGCAGGGCCCGACGGAGGGGGGTGGTTGGGGTGTTGAGGAAGGTTCTCAGGGTGGGATGGGGGTACAGGGGGAAGGTTGTGGGGGCAAAGGAGGGGGATGAGGGAAGGATTGTATAGATGGACTGCTGGGGTTGGGGGCACAGGGGAAATAGTTTGGGGACAGTCCGAGAGGCACGGGGGAGGATTTTAGAAATGAGCTGGGGTGCGGGGTGGGGGGTGGCTTGAGGGAAGAAATTGGGAATGGGATGGGAGCAATGGGGAGGCTTTTAGGCATGACTGGGGTGCTCGATGGAAGGATTTTAGGGACAGCCATGGTATGTAGGGGAAGGTTTTGATGGCACTGTATAGATAGCACTGTATATACCTTTCTGTCCAAGGAATCTGTTCAGGGAAGGTTGCTGGCTCAGCAACGGGACCAGATGTCTAAACTCCCCAGTTTCCAAGCTCTAATATCGTGTTTGGCTCTATGTGAAAGAAATCTAGGCACAAAGTTTAGCTAAGCTACCTCTCTAAAGTTGTTGGAAGTGATGAACAAAGGGATGACTGATCTGGGGAGTCAGCCTTGGGAAGGGCACGGAACAAAGAGCGGATGGGGAAAAGAACTTCATTCTCTCGAGTGATGCACAAAAAAACCTCTGAGTGGGGAATTTCTGGCCACAAGAGGAGACAAGTCGGTAGAGTGTGCGTGTGTGATGCACTATGAGCGTGCAAGTACTCTGCTGTATGTAATGTGTACCCTCGAGTAACTTGGTGAGCGTGCTCAGAGGTGACACTCCCCCGTGCTCCCAGCGCTGTCATAAAGAATGCCTGCCTTCTGAAACTTCACATCAGGTCTGAGAGGGTTTTTCACCGTGACCGCCTTTATGGTATCATTCTCTGGTGACCCAGGTGAGACTCTGCTATTGAGCGTCGGTGGAGCTGTGAATCGCAGCAATTCCAGCCGGCACTGAGGGACTCTTGGGGAAGACCTCTGATTCCCGGACCAACGACTCCAAAGCAATGTTCCCCCGGTAAGATGTCAGGCATTCCTTGTGGTCTGGGATACCTGCCCCTAAGCAGAGGCAAAAGCCCTGCTGGGTTGGGTTATTGAGGGCTCTCCTGGAATCAATGTGTCTGGTAAAATTTCTGCCTGACATACTCAAATATATTAATGTGTGTGTGTGTGTGTGTGTGTCTAGTAGCATGCACTCGGAACATCTGAAAATACTTCTATACATGTATATGATAAAATGTTCAGGATGCTAAAAGAAAGTGGGCCCTGGTCAGTGTACACAGCCGTGGTATTTTACAGCAGTCTCCACTGGGATGTGTTTTGGGACACTAGGAAGAATTAAGGGGTAGTTCTGAGGGAAACGTAACTAAAAGCAACCTAGTGCAATACTGTACTCAGGGGTGGTCTCTGTAGAAACTGGGCGATGGGGAAAAATGGCAGTTTGCATTATTGTACGATGTTACAGCTGATGTTGTTTTGAAGGCAAGAAAGGAAAAGGGACAGAGTTTGATATGCTGATCTTTTTTCCACTGTAAAGACCCATTCTGAATGGCAAAACCAGTGTGGTATAAATTTACCTC
This sequence comes from Falco punctatus, assembly GCF_963210335.1. Lineage (NCBI taxonomy): Eukaryota > Metazoa > Chordata > Aves > Falconiformes > Falconidae > Falco > Falco punctatus. The sequence continues at coordinate 873,719 of NW_027660146.1, read as the reverse complement.
CCTGAGATCCTTTTCCTTGGCTTTGGAAAAGGATAAGAAGAGGTTGTTGAAAAGGGTCTGCTCTGCTTGTAGTATCAGACAGAGGTGTTTAAAATCGTAATGACTACAAGAAAGAAGGAGGTTTAGAGATGATGGTTTAGAGTTAATGGTTGGAGCCCAGCAGAGACGGGGAGAGAGTTCTGACGCTGATATTAATGATGTGAGCAGGGTAAGAGAAAATGGTGGCAGTTGAGCTGACAAAGCTGGTGGCAGGGAAAGTGGCTGTGAAGAGGGAGAGCGATTTAGTGGGGCAGAAGGTTTTAGCCCAGCCGCAGGGTGGGAGCAGGCCAAACCAGGGGAAGTGATACAGGCTCCCCTGCGCCAGGCTTGGGAAATGAAGGACCCATTACGGTGAGGGTCCCGTTTTCAATAACAGAGCTGAAGAATTGCAAAGCAACCGCAGGAAATTGCTGAGATGACCCTGAGAAGGCGGCTGGTGTTTTTGAAATAATGATGGTTAAAACACAGGATCCAGAGTGTAAGGATATAGAGGCAATACTGCAGGTTTTGTTTGATAGTAGGAGATCAGTGAGAAGGAGATGATTTGTCAAGCCACTAGAATACATGTGGAAGCTGAGGTTAAAACAGGAACTGTGGAGCATCATTTCCCCTCTGTTGGTCCAAACTGGGACCTGATTATAAACGGACCCAGGCAGCTTTGGACTTGGTATCAGAAAGGGATTGTATTTGGCATTCAAAATGCTGTGGCTAAGGCAATAACCATGTCTGAATGGTAGGAGGGTAGGCACGATAGCCAAGAGCCCCCCACAGATCTACAGAACAGAATGAAGGAGGTAGCCCGCAACTCTACAAGTGTTGACCCTGAATCTTAAGAGGGATGAGATCAATTAGCCCCTCTACTGGTGGGCCAATCCTGGGATGGTATTAGAAGAAAATTACAAAAGTTACAAGGAAGTGATTGCTTGAGATAGGGGAAAGCTGTTGGATGTTGCTTGGATTGCATATCGTTATAGAGAGAGTCAAAAGGGAAGAGTAAATTGTTGCTTGTTGGCGGTATCAGAGTAAAATAGTAGGGTGAGGCCAAGGGCCTGAGGATGGGGCAGAGCCCCGAGAGGGGGACTCCGGCCCAGCCCTCGGTTGGCTGATAATCAGTGTGCACAGTGCAAAAGGGATGGGCATTCGGAAGAAGACCATCTGCTTAATGATTGGAGCCCCTCTGCCCCCTTGCTCCCAGTAAGCGAGGAATGAGGGGGAGCGGAGGAATCTCTCCCCAGAGAAGCCTCTGGTTAAAGCGGAGCTGGGAAGTGAAGAAGTTGAGCTTTGGGTAGATCCTGGGGCTACTTCCTCTGTTCAGAAGGCTTTAGAGGGGAACTAAGCAATAAGAATATAAGCATTGCTGGTATGGCAGGGACCCATGAAACTTGGCCATTTTTGAAGCCCTTAGCAATGAAGCTGGGAAAACAGTGGGTTACTCATCAGTTTTTACATTAGCCAAATTCTCCAAAAGCATTGTTTGGGGAGAGATCTACTCCAAAAAATTGGAAGCAGAAATCTGATTTTAAAACAAGGAAATAGAAATCTTCATTCCAGAAACTGTTTGTGTCAAGGCAGCAGCTTTGTTATTACAGACTATGCTGCCTTGAAAGGAGAAAGATAAGCCCAGAGGTCAGAGATGCTGTGATTCCTATTGTACGAGCCGGAGAGGTTCCTGGAAAATCCCACAGGTCAAAACCTGTGAGGATTGACTTAAAGCCTGGATCATCCCTGCTGAGAATGAAACAGTATCGCCTGAAGCTGGAAGCTAGGAATGGGTCGGTAGCGATAATTCAGAAATTCTTGAAGTACAACCGGTTGGTGGGGTGTGCGTTGAAATCCAGCACCCCTGTTTTGCCAGTGAAAAAGGCCAAGGGTCAAGATTGCCGATTGGTGCAGGATTTAAGAGCAACAAATCATACCTCAAGGTATTTATCCTGTAGTAGCACATCCATACAGATACTAAACCACCCTTACAGGGGAACAGGGATGGTGTACAGTTTTTGATGTGAAGGATGCCTTTTTCTGTGTTCCCCTGGGCACTGACAGTCAGAAGCCTTTTGCTTTTGAATGTGCAAACCCAGAAACAGGAAGGAAAATGCAATACACTTAGGCGATTACACCACAAGGCTTTCAAAATATCCCGACAATCTTTGGGAATCAGTTGGCAAAGCAGTTCGACATTTGGAGAACAGAAAATGATCAGGGAAGAGTTCTGCGATCGTAGGATGATATTCTGGTCGCAGCAGGGACTTGGGAGCTGTGTCTTTCCCTGATGATAAGCCTTCTAAATGTCTTGGGAATTAGTGGATATGGAATTATCGAGGAGTCACTTCCATGTTTGGGGTTTGAAGTGCTGGAAGGCCAGAGACAGTTGGGATCTCAACAGAAAGAGGCTATTTGCTGCCTCGCAGAGCCTCAAACTCTCAAGGAACTACGAGGATTTCTCGGGGTGGTCGGATGGTGTCGGCTTTGGGGAGGCAATTGTGTTTTATTTGTGAAAGCTCGGTACGAGCTACTGAAAACCTCCTGCCATGGGTCTGTTGGCGGGACAGAGGAGGGTAAAGCCACTTTCAAGCGTCTGAAAAAAAGTGAGCTGTGGTGGAGGCCCCCACGTGGGGATTACCTGATGTGACAAAGACCTTTGCACTTTTTAAGCGTGAGGGAAAAGGCATTGCCTTTGGAGTTCTGGCACATTGTTTAGGGCCTCAGGGGCGGGCTGTAGCTTACTCCTGCAAAGAGCTGGATGAGGTGAGCTCAGGATGGCCTGGATGCCTTAAAGCAGGAGCAGCACCTGTGCTACTGATGCAGGAGGCCCCTAAGTTCACCATGGGGCAGAAGGTGACCGTCCATGTACCACCCGTGGTCGTCACGGCACTAGAAGAAAAAGAAGGACATTGGTTGGCCCCTAGAATAATGTTAAACTGTCACGTGTCATGTGGGGAGGGGGTCCTCCCATTTTGGGATGGGGGGTCTGTTTTGGGGCTCCGTTTCCTTGACAGTGCAGATCTGAGGGCTGCCCTGCTGGTAAGACTTCCATCGAGGGGGAGCTTCTGCATGATAACTGAGAATGACCTGCTGGAGGGTCCCCTTGGGGGGATCCTGATGTCCCAGGAGTGCTCTGCGGAGGGTCCTTCTGCTTCCAAGATGTCACTAGGGTGTCCCTGGGAGTGTCCCTGGTGTCCCAGGGATGTCTCCCAGGATGTCCTAGTGTTCTCAGTTGTCCCTATAGGCATTTGGGTGTCCCAGTGTGTCCTGTGGGGGTCCTGGTGTCCCAGGGGGAGTTCCTAATGCCCCTACAGTTTCCCTGGATGCAGGTCATGTGTTTCCAGGGGGGTCCTAAATGTTCCAGTGTTGTCGCTGGCGTGGTCCTGGTATCCCCAGGCCATTCTAGATGTCCCAGTGGTGTGTCAGTGGGTCCTTGTGTATCACAGTGTGTCCCTGGTGGGGGTCATTAATGTCACAGCGGTATCCCTGGAGGGGTCCTGATGTCCCCAGTCCACTCTAGATGTCCCGGTGGTGTCTGTCAGGGGGTGCATGTGACCTCATATGTCCTTCTGGGGGTCCTTAACATTCTAGTGGTGTTCCCCAGGGGAGTCCCTGATGTCCTCCTCATGGTGTCCCTAGGGGGGTGGGGGGGGTGGGGTGTCCTGGTGTCCCAGTGTGTCCCTGGGGCATTCTGGGGTGTCCCTGGGGGTGGTCCTGGTGTCCCCAGGGAGGTGAGTGGGTAGTCTGTTATGTCCTGGGGTGGGGTTCCTGGGAAATTCCTAATGTCACAGTGGTGTCCCTGGAGAGGTCCTGATGTCCTAAAGGCTATTCTAATGATGTCCCAGTGGTGTCTCCCAATATGTCCTTGTGTCGCAAGGTATCCCTGTGGGGGTCCTTAATGTCCTTGTGGTGTCACTGGGGCAGTCCTGGTGTCCCTGATGTCCCAGGGATGTCCCCAGGAATGTCCTTGTGTCCCCAGAATGTCCCTTGTGCGTTTCTGGTCCTGTGGGGGTCCTGGTGTCCTGGGAGGAGTCCTTAATGCCTCTACATTGTTGCTGGGGTAGGGCTTGTATTAAAGGGGGGTCCTTAATGTCCCAGTGCTGTCCCTGGAGGGGTCCTGCTGTCCCCAGGGAAGGTGAGGGGGTGGTCCCTGATGTCCCAGGTGGTGTCCCTGGGAAATTCCTAATGTCACAGTGGTGTCTCTGGAGCGGTCCAGATATTACCAGGCCATTCTATATATCCCCGTGGTGTCTCCCCATGTGTTCTTGTGTCCCACTGTGTCCCGGTGGGTGTCTTTAATGTCCCAGTGACATCCCTTTGGGAGTCCTGGTGTCCCCCCGGAAGTCCCTAACGTCATAATATTGTCCCTGCCTGTGTCCTGGTGTCTCCAGTGTGTCCCTGGGGAGTTCCTGTTTCCCTAGGGATGTCCTCAGTGAGCACAGCCTCTCCTGCCTGATCTCTGCCTGCCCTCACCCTCGCTGCACTCTGCGATTGAGACCTGCAGCCGCTGAAAAGCTCACCCACACCCAGCCCGATGGCCAAGGCTGAGAAAGGTGAAGCGTTGCTGCTCCTCCCGCGGAGGATTCACAGCGGGCCTCTCTCAGGGAAGTCCCTCAACAGCTCTCCTGCTCTTGCTTCTTGGTCAACCAGGAGTGAAAGCACGCCCAGATCTAGTCTGAGAAAGCATTTGGCACGTGATAGAGTTTCGCTCTTCCCTGTGGTCAGCCTTTGTGTCGTTTTCCTGGGCAGGGGGTCCTGGTCACAGGACTTGGGACCTTTGCTACGGTCCAAGAGTGATTCCAAGGTGAGGAAGAGATGTACACCGTTCGAAGACCCATCTTCCATCTGGACATTGCTGAGCTATCTCTGTGGGAACTCACAGAGGTTATCCCTGGTGAGAAGGCAACTTCACATGGTTACCAGGGCAAAGTGAGAACCACAAACAGAAATCCTTCCTGGCACCTTCTCTGGTGGAGCTGTGCATGGGTGGTGCCGTGGAGCATTTTGGCTGCGGCTGAGTGCAAATGTCAGCTTTTCCCCATCTCACCCCAGAAAGTAGGTAGCACAACTGTTGTGGTGTGCTTCACATGGCTACCAGGGCAAAGTGAGAACCACAAACAGAAGTGTCCTGGGGCCTGGTTGTGGGCCACAAGTTCCTCTGGGGGGGCCCATGGTGCTTGTTGGTGCCGGAGGGGGGGGCATAGGGGCCTCTGGGGAGGCTCTGAGGGGCCATAGAGTCTAGGAAGGCATAGGGGCCTCGGGGGCGGCACAGGTGCCTCTGGGGGGGCTTGGGAGGCATAGGGGGCTTGGGGGGGGGGCACAGGGGCCTCTGGGGGTTTTGAGGAGCCCATGGGGGTCTGGAGAGACATAGGGGCCTTAGTGAGGGGGGCTGGGGGCTTCTGGGGCATCTGGAGGGGCCCATGAGGCTAATTGAGGGCCGGAGGGGGGCATAAGGGCCTCTGGAGGGACTTGGCGGGCAGGTGGGGGGGTACAGGGGCCTCTGGGGGGGCAGTAGTGTTGCTGAGAAGGGACTTAGGTCCTTTAGGTGAGCTGGGGGGTGCAGTGACTATGCAGGGGCCTTGGCAGCAGCTGGGGGGCTGGTTGGAGGGCACAAGGTCCTCTGGCGGGGCTTGGGGGGCATCTGGGGTGGATGGGAGGCACAGGGGCCTCATGGGGGAGCCCATGGGGGGGCCATGGGGCTGGGGGGGCCATAGGGCAGCTGTGCCCCCAGCCCGTTCCTCTATACTCCCAGTTCCTGCTGGTGGGTCCATGGAGGGCCCAGGTCGAGCTCCCTCCCCAAGTAAGGGGGGACCCAGGACGGCGGACACGGTAAGGGGGCTGGGGGCGGCACTGACACACCCCCCCGAAGCCCCCCCGGCACCGCTGTCCCGGGGGGGGGGCGGGCGAGCGGTCCCCCCTGTGCCTCCCCAGCAGTAAACAGGCGGGGGGGGGGCTGCCCCACCCCCCTGGAGCAGGCAAGTGGTGAGGGGGCGGGGGGGCAGTATCGGGGCTATAGGGGTTAGGAGGGGCCACAGGGGCTATGAGGGAGCAAACCGGGGCTGTAAAGGCTGAGGGGGCAGGTGGACAGGGGTGCACGGGGGCATGGGGGGGGCAGGTGGGCGGAGGACGCAGGGTGGGGGGGGACACGGGGGGGGGCAGGTGGGTGGTGCGTGGGGGGCGCACGGAGTGAGCGGGGGGGGGCTCTCAGGGCAGGCACAGTTTTGGGGAGGGATGGGGATCGGGGTGTGGGCAGAGGGGGGCCGGGAGGGGAAGGGGGCTGGACGGGCAAGACAGGGGCTATAAGGGTTGGGGGGGGGAGGGCGGCAGGGGGCCACAGGGGCAACACACCACGGGGCCGTGGGCATGCCCGTGGCCGGCAGCGGGCCCGGCCCGGCCCCGGAAGGCGGGTTTAATTTCCGGCCACGGGGCGCCCGGAGCGGCTGAGGCGGTGCGGGGCTTCCCCGGGAGCCTGGAAGGCTTTCGGGCCGGGCCGTGCAGCGGCGCGCTGGGTGAGCGGGCGGGCTGAGGGCGGCCGGGGGCCGCGGGGCGAGCCTGGGCGTGGCTGTCAGGCAGCGGCCGACCGGGGGGGGATGTGACGGGCCAGCGCTCGGCCACGGCAGGGAGTGCCTGGTGCCAGTGGCAGGCGGGCTGAGGCGGGAGGACAGCCCGGGACCGGCGGGGCTGCCGGCGGTTCTCGTCTCCCCGCCAGTGGCGGTGGTCAGCCGGCTGCTCACGGTGCTGCCTTTTTTTTTCTCGGAGCTGCGCCGCTACCTCGGCGAGGAGGCCAGGAGCGGCGGTGGGGCGGCCCCGGTGCTCCCTTGTGGCGGCGGGGCCCAGGAGGGGGGTCGGCCTGCGGCGCCCTGCCGCTCCCCCGCCGCCTCCGGGCTGCCCGGGCAGCCGCTGCAGCCGCCGCAGCTCTGCGCGGGGCTTTGTCTTTCCCCCAGCTGCTGGCTGGGGCCGTGGCAGCGGACTGGGGCCGCAGGGGCTGCCTTGGGGCCTGCGGTAACGCCGTCGCAGGGGGGCGGCTCAGGAGCCTCTTCCCGCCCCTGCAAGCGGGCATGACAAAAAAGAAAGCCGGTGGCGGAAATTCCCCCCCACCCCCGCGGTTGCTATTTTTCGTTAAAAAGCATTACAAAGGGCAAGCGCGAGGAATTGGTGGTGCCTCCTGGTTACGCAGCCAGGCCTGCTGGGCGCTTAAACCAGTGCGTCCAGTCAGGTAGCATTATTTTTCTAGGTTGTAAATAAGCCTGAGGTTTAAACCCACTTACATTTCTGTATGGCAGTGTACTTGGTCAGAGAGCTCAGTCACACTGACAGAGCTGGCACAGAGTTCCCTTGGGACTCCAGACTTGACTGTCTTGTTGAAAGGCTCGAGAGCCTGCTTTGGAAGTCACTTGGCAAGGCACAGCTTTGCCGTGACTTTGGTACTTGAATTCTGACTGTGATGCCAATGCCATGTATGCCCGTATGAGGTTCATGGGAACAAGGGATGGCTGATTTCAGAGCGTTTAAAACACCACAAACTCTTGAAGAGCTTATAGGACGCCAACCTATTACAGATATCTGGCAGATGAGGCAAGCTCCTGTTTGTTATAGTCGGTACTTCTGCGAGGCATGTCTTTGCCTAGTCCAGGGGTCCTCAAACTACAGCCCGCGGCTGGATACGGCCCCCCAGGGTCCTCAATCCGGCCCCTGGTATTTACAGACCCCCCCGCCAGGGGCTGGGGGCGGAACCAAGCAGCCGCAGATGACTGCCTGCCACTGCATCCGTGCGCCGGCCCTCTGGTTAAAAAGTTTGAGGACCCCTGGCCTAGTCCCTCTGAAATTGCGACAAGGACTTATGGCTGCACTTCAGGAGCAAAGCTGCCGAGTACATGGGCTTTTCCTACTAGAAATCAAGCAGCTGTTCTGGCAATACTTGACTTTGGTTGCATCTTTAAACCCTAGGAGGCCGACTGTCCCGGTTTCAGCTGGGATGGAGTTAATTTTCTTAGTGGCTAGTCAAGTGCTGTGTTTTGGCTGTGATGTGAGAACAATGCTGATAACCGCACTGATATTTTTAGTTATTATTGCTGGGTGATGTTTATACTAAGTCAAGGACTTGTGGGTTCCTTGGGCCCTGCCAGCCAGAGGGCTGGGGGGCACAGGACACTGGGAGGGGACACAGCCAGGACAGCTGCCCTGAAGCAGCCAAAGAGGTATTCCATGCCGTGGGATGTCATGCTTGGTATAGAAACTTGGAGGGTTAGCTGGGGGGGGTATCGTTGGTTGGGGACTGGCTGGGCATCGGTCAGCGGGTGGTGAGCAGTTGTACTGTGCATCACTTGGTCTTGGTGGGTTTTTTTTCCTTTTCCCTTCCTTGGGATTTTACCCTTTTCTCCCCACCTCTCCATCCTAATTGTTGTTATCACTGTTGTCCCTATCTCTTTATTCTGTTTACATTATTAAATTGTTCTTATCTCAACACTCGAGTTTTGCATGTCTTTCTGATTCTCCTCCCCACCCTTCCGGGTGGTGGGTGGGTGGGGGTGAGCGAGCGGCTGGGTGGTGTTTGATTGCCGGCCGTAGTTAAACCATGACAGTCTATTTTTTGGAGCCAAACGTGGGGCATCGAAGGGTTGAGATAACGACAGGTCTAATCGGACTGTGTTGCTAGGTAGGGCCTGGCGGCCAGAAGATCTCGCGCTGTATGGAAACAAAGGGCCCCCCTCCAGCTAGCCAACAGCTTTTAGTTTATGATGTAAGCAGACGGAAGTGACATTGTAAACCTAGGCTATATAGTGTCACGTCGTTCAGCAATAAACGCCATTTGCCATCCACCACATTGGTGTCTGTGAGCTGATGGACCGTGCGGCCAGGGGTCGGCCGCCGTGCCGTTCCTGAGCCAGGTCACCGCGTGCCTGTGAAGGCAACAAGTGGTGCCGAAACCCGGGAATAATCACCTGGAGTCGGGTGAACGGTGGCCAGAGCGGCAGGACCAGCCCGGCGGGGAGGACGCTCCTGGACCAACCAAGAGGATGGAAGCTCTTGCGAAGGTTGTATTACAGCTGCATAAGCAGTGGGGTATCGACTGTAAGCCCAAAGATTTTACTCTCGCAGTCGTGAGACTTTTGGAGCTCGGGGTCATTGACCAGCCGGTGGATATACTCCACCCAGATGCGTGGGACAAATGTTCCCACGCTTTATGCGATGAAACGATGTCTACTGGTAGTGGGAAAAATCTGAAAGCGTGGGGGAAAGTCGTCCAGGCTCTCCAAAAAGCTAGACACGAGCAGGAGACCTGGAAAGCTGCCAGGGATTGTCTGTTAACCACCCCGCGGGTGGGAATTGGGGCGGCTACGCAAACCTCACGCCCCCCGGCTGAGGAGGGTTCCATCAACCCTCAAAGCCGACAGTACGGTGACGCGCCCACTCAGCGTCCAAAAGACTCTAACATCTTCAGCTTGCCCACAGACTCCTCGGCGAACTCCTTTTGGGGCAAACTGGCTGCAGAGGCCAGGGATGCTGAGGCGAAAGCCGAGGCCGAAAATACACAGATTGAACCACCACCATATGTGCCCCAAGATGTCGCCGAGCAGCAAGGGGAAGGGCGGGGCGAGACCGCCCCCGGCGGGAGCAGGGGGGGAGCGCTAAAGTTAACAGGCGCACACAAAGGGGAGGGGGAGGAGAATGGGAAGGAAAAGAGTGATTGGCATGACCAAAAAAGGGAAAAGCTCACGAGCGAGGGGCGGAAAGCTAATCAGAATGACCCTCCCCAAAACCGTCCTTATAAGGCAGGTGCCTCCCCAAGCGGAAGGCGGGGCGGGCAAAAAGGGAAAGAACCGCCCAATTACACAAGAAAAGGGAGGGGCCGAAGCCCAACCACATACCACAAACACCCAGAAGAGAGCAGTCAGTCGGACTCTGACTCCGGCTCAGACTCTGCATGGGAGAATTGGCTTGCAAATACAAAGACCAAAATATCACCACTCACGGAAAAAGAAAAACCTAAGGGGACAGAAATTACTCTCACTGATTGGAGAAAAATACAAATTGCATGTGCCGATTGGGCCCCACCAGACACACTAGCATTCCCCGTCTGAGTGACGGACGGGGGACAGAGGTTTCATTCGCCCTTAAGCCCTAAGGATATACAAGCGATTGTTAAAGCAATCGCGGACAAAGGACTCAATTCGGCCATGGTCTCCACCCTCATAGATGGGGTTTTTGGGGGAGATGATTTGCTCCCATTCGATATAAAACAGACCTGTAGGTTGATTTTTGACGGGGCAGGGATGATTGTGTTCAAACAAGAATGGGAGGAGAACTGTGCGAGGCAGTTAGCCTGAGTAACCGGAGCGGATCATCCGCTACACGGCTCCAGCCTACAGCGGTTGATGGGTACAGACCCAACAATGATTACCCCCCAAGCACAAGCCCAGGGCCTGCGGGCCCATGAAGTTATGGCAACCACCCGTGCAGCTAGAGAGGCTATTCGCGTAACCTCTAGAGTTATTGCCAAGCCATCGCCATGGTCCACAATAAAACAAAAAGAAAGCGAGAGTTTTACACAGTTTGTAGATCGCCTCCAAGCAGCAGTCGATTCCTCGACCCTGCCCCCAGAGGCAAAAGGCCCGGTTGTCGCAGACTGTTTGCGGCAACAGTCTAATCTAAAAACCAAGGAAATCCTGCGATCGCTGCCACCTGGGTCAAGTCTCGCAGACATGATTAAACATGTAGTGAGCGAGGAACACCTGGCCCCAATCCAAGTGGCCGTTCGTGCACTGGCTAGCGTGATGATATGCCCCAAATGTGGCCAACCAGGCCATGTGATGATCAATTGCCCCCAATCGGGAGACCCACCAACGGCACTCCCTCCGCAAAACCGATCTAAAGGACCGTGTTGGGCCTGTGGAAAGAGAGGGCACTTTGCGAAGAAATGCAGACTTAAAAAGCAGGGAAACGGGAAGGGGAGGGGGCCCCTGGGCCGCACACAGCCCTCTCCCACTTGGGATGTCAGGCGGCCCCATTACACCAACCCCAGACAGGGGGGGTCACTCCCGAACCCGTTGCCCCCGCAGGAAGCAACCAACTTTATGGCCCAGCCAACGACCCCACAAACCTGGCCTCCGTCCCAGGGACAGCAGGGACCGCCCGGTGGGGGCGAGACCCCTGGGTGGCCCTGGCAGTAAGGTGTGACAACCCGCCAGTGGTGTGGGGGATTTTTTCCCTCCATAATTCCCTAAATGGTACCACCATCAGTATCTCCTTTTTGATTGATACCGGAGCAGATGTCACAGTCATTCCTGAAACGAGCTGGCCCCCACATTGGAAATTGGAAGAAGTCTCCATGGTGGGCGGAGTCGGGGGATTAACCCGAGCTCAGAAAAGTGCTCACTTGGTAGCAATCACGCTCCACACAGAAAAGGGACCAGAAAAGACCATTACCCTCTTCCCATACATCATGTCAGGAGTCCCACCCCTGTTGGGAAGGGACGCCCTAGCCTTATTAAAAGCCAGAGTGACAAATTTACAGTAAGGGCCATTGCCGTACACCCACTTCCACTGATCAGACTGACATGGAAATCATCCGACCCAGTATGGGTCGAGCAGTGGCCCCTGTCAAAGCCTCGAATGGATGCCCTTCTTGAGTTAGTTGACCACAAACTACAACGAGGTCATATAGAGCCTTCCACTAGTACATGGAACACCCCAGTCTTTGTAATACCCAAACGAGCAGGCGAGGGGTTTCGTCTCCTCCACGACCTGCGTGAGGTAAAAAAAAAAATCCAGCCAATGGGTCCCGTTCGAACATTGTTGCCCATGAACTCCATGGTTCCGGAGGGACAACCTTGTGCTGTCCTTGATATTAAAGACTGTTTTTTCTCAATATCTCTGCATGAGGCGGACAAAGAGCGGTTTGCTTTTTCTGTAGTGTTTCCAAACAGCCAACGCCCTAACTTACGCTTCCAGTGGAAAGTGCTGCCCCAAGGAATGATCAATTCACCCACTATCTGTCAAATCACAGTGGATCGAGCACTGGCACCGGTACGGCGCAGTGACCCGACTGCGACTATCATTCAATATATGGATGATATCCTGATTGCCGCACCATCAGGCAATCAGGTAGACCACCTGGTGACAATCATTTCAGAAACCCTCAAGACAAACGGGTTTGAAATCGCAAGTGCAAATATTAAAAGAGGACCCTGTGTCAGTTTCTTGGGAATGGGAATCACAAGTTCTTATATAACACCTCCTCAAATAAAAATCCGTCAAACCGTTAAAACACTCCATGATATGCAACAGTTAGTGGGGTCTTTGCAATGGCTCCGCAGTTGTCCTGATCCCTCCCAAAATCATGTCCCCCCTGTACGATCTTTTGAAAGGGAAACACCCATGGGAACAAAAAACTCTGACGACAGAGGCAGTAAACTCTCTCGACTTTATCGAGCAACAGGTGTCATCAAACACACTCACCAGGTGGAACCCAGCTATACCACTTGATCTGTATGTGCATTTCACGGAAGGGGGGGGAGTAGGAGCACTGGCCCAAGGCCCTCCTGAAAAAGCTCAGCCAATACAATGGGTAGTCCTGGGGAAAACGTCACGTGCTTTCTCTCCAGGAGTCGAGTGCCTCGGTAACCTCATCATGAAAGGCAGGAAACTCGCCCTAAGGCATCTGGGCATTGAGCCAGCCAGAATATACCTACCCTTTCGCAAACAGCTCCCAACACAATCAGTGGCAATGTCAGAATATCTAGCTATAGCCGTCGTCGGATTTGGGGGGGAAGTCCGGTATGCCACAAAGCCCCCCTGGACTCAAATGCTAGCTATTGTCGGCATCGACCTCCCGCAGAAAATCATGGACCGGCCCCAACAGGGACCAACAGTCTTCACAGACGCATCCTCAGCGACCTCAACCGCGGCAGCAGTATGGCAGTCGGGAGGAGAATGGCACTGTGTCAAAATGACCGATCGTGCGATCTCTGTCCAACAGCTGGAAGCAGCAGCTGTAGTGCTGGCATGCAGTCTGTTCCCAACAGGACATCTCAACATAGTAACTGATTCAATGTTTGTGGCCAAGCTTTCCTTAGCCATGTCAGGGCCCGGCGTGTCAACATCCACAATAGCTCTGATGCTAGAAGAAGCACTTTTTTCCCGAAAGGGCACTATATCGGTTATCCATGTCAACAGCCATAACCCAATCAAAGGGTTCTTCCAAATCGGCAACGACAAAGCAGATGCCACTGCAAAAGGGTTGTGGACACTGAAAGATGCCCGCCAATTACATGAGTCCCTCCACATTGGAGCTAAAGCGTTAGCAAAGAGATGTGGGATCTCGGCCACTGACGCGAAACATATAGTAGCTACATGTCCCCACTGTCAAAAAGCACCATTGTGGTCTAGCAGAGTCAACCCCAGAGGTCTTAAAGCCTCCGAGGTGTGGCAGACAGATTTTACGCTCTGCCAATTGCTAAAACCTCGAGCATGGCTAGCAGTAACTGTAGACACATATAGCGGGGTGATCGTAGCAACACAACACCTTAAGACCGACGCTAGGGCAACCATCCAACATTGGCTAACAGCCATGGCATGCCTTGGCATCCCTAATCAGATCAAAACGGACAACGGCCCAAATTTTGTGTCTAAATCAGTCCAGGCATTCGCTCTGAAATGGGGTATTACTCTGGTACACGGTATCCCATATAATAGTACAGGACAAGCCATAGTCGAACGGGCAAATCAAACTCTGAAATCTAAATTAGAGGTATTAGCAAAACCAGAAGGTTTTACCAACGTCATTCCCTCAAGGGACCAGGCACGCTTATTAGCAACAGCCCTATTAGCTTTAAACCAGTTCCCCAGGGGAGACGAGGTGAATAGCCCTGCCCAGAAGCACTGGGCCACTCGAGCGCTAGAAGAAGGTCCGTACGTCATGATCAGAAATGAGCTAGGAGAGTGGGAACAAGGGTGGAAATTAGTTCTGACAGGGCGAGGGTATGCTGCGGTCAGAAAAGATAACAGAATCAAATGGTGTCCACTTAAGTCTATCAAGCCAGACCTTCAGAATAAAACTAATGAAAACTGTGAGTTTTTATCTGCAGGACCTGATCATCGGACACCCCCGTAACCAGTATACCCTGGTGACAAGAGAAGATGACGAGTCGGCAAGCGGCCTGTCTGCATCTGAGAGCTCTGCACCAGCGGAGTCCAGACAATGGCGAAACAGCTCCCGCAAGGCGGGGCTGCGATGTTTTTGTGTGTTCTCAATTTGGGGGTTCATAACGCCGTCTAGCAGCTTGTATGAACGTCAGCCATGGGAATGGGTACTGGCAAGATGGAAGGACCAAAAGATACTGCAAAGGATAGTTACCCCGGGATTCCCTAGTTTTCAAGTATATCTCTGTGACCTAATCCTCTCAACCCCCTGTTTAAACACTATAATGTATTATATGTGTCCCAGCTCTAACCCCGGCAAATCTTACTGTAACGTCCCTTATCAGTATTACTGTTCTCGCTGGGGCTGTGAAACCATCGCATCTGGCTGGAAGGTAGCGAAACCAGACCCGTTTCTTAAAACCAGTTGGGGACCAACAGGCTGCACCCCTAGGAGACCAAGTGGGGTGGGAAGGACAGTATGCCGAGGGAAATGTGACTGCCAACATATTTTCTTAAACGTAACCAATGAAAACGACTTAGGATGGACCATCGGCAAAACTTGGGGCGTTAGATACTGGCAACCCGGCACAGATAGGGGGGGACTGTTTTTTATTAAAAAACAGGAAGTAAAAAGCGGAACAGCGATTGGCCCCAACGTCGTGATCAAAAGCGATAACCAGCAAAGAAAAGAAAACTTGCAGACTGCCATGCCCGCCCCAGCCGATCCCTTACTAACCAAGCAGATAGTTCCCTCAAGCCAACCTAACATGAACCTTCACCATTTACGCGACAAGCCATTTTTTAGCGTGTTAGATGCCACCTTTCGGTCACTGAATCAGTCAAACCCGGATCTCATGAATTCCTGTTGGTTATGTTATGGCGTGTATCCCCCCTTCTACGAGGGCATTGCCCTTGATGCTTCCTTTGATTATTCATCAGACAGCAATCCAACCCAGTGTAGGTGGGATACACCATGGAAAGGAGTTACCTTGAACCAAGTCAGGGGCCAGGGCGTATGTATTGGTAATGTCGCCCTAGCAAGCTGGGATAATGCTGTCTGCGCAAGAACCGTTGCGGTTGACAAGACCCGTAAATGGGTGATCCCATCCGCACCTGGAATGTGGATCTGCCATCGATCAGGAGTAACCCCCTGTGTGTCCCTCAAAATTTTTGACGATTCTGCTGACTTTTGTGTACAAATTCTGATTGTTCCTAGGATCCTATACCATCCAGAAGAAGAAATGTACCGCTACTGGGGAGAAGCCAATAGCAGGCTTCAAAAAAGAGAAGTACTGACAGCTGTAACAATAGCAACGCTGTTAGGTTTGGGAGCAGCCGGCACGGCCACGGGAGTGACCTCCCTAGTGACCCAGCGACGAGGCCTGCCTCAACTGCAAGCTGCCATCGATGAAGACCTACAAAAAATCAAGAAATCCATTACCTTTTTGGAGTAATCCCTCTCCTCGCTATCAGAGGTTGTTTTGCAGAATAGACGGGGATTAGACCTCCTGTTTATGCAGCAAGGAGGCCTCTGTGCCGCCTTGAAAGAGGAATGTTGCTTCTATGCGGACCACACCGGAGTAGTTAGGGACTCAATGGCCAAATTGAGAGAGAGATTGGCTCAAAGAAAAAGAGACAGGGAAGCCCAACAAGGGTGGTTTGAATCATGGTTTAACCAATCTCCGTGGCTAGCCACCCTGATATCCACCTTGGTAGGTCCGATTGCAATAATCCTGCTGACACTGATCTTCGGACCCTGTATATTAAACAGGCTTGTGTCCTTTGTCAAGAGCCGGCTAGAAAGGGTCAACATCATGTTTGTAGAACACCAACAATGCGACGAGCGAGGGGAAGCAAGCGGCCAACTCAGTGAGAGTGATAAAGCAAGCTTCGATTTATTACGGCGCGATTATGTCTTATATACAGTTCCAGTTAATTATGCCTACAAGTCATCTGCTGATTGGCTAAGCTCTAAAGGGTTACATTTTCATACGTCCTCCTACTTGCGGTTTCTGCGGATAGCTAGCTACATATATTTTTTTCTCTCTTGTCTACGCGAATTCCTCAAAGTTATTTACAACATTAGGCACAAGGTCAGTGTTTTTCTCAGCTTCCTTATCAGCATGCCTCAGCACAGCTGCAAGGCCTCCTTCAGCTAACTTACGCTAACTTTG
Source organism: Falco punctatus (assembly GCF_963210335.1). NCBI lineage: Eukaryota > Metazoa > Chordata > Aves > Falconiformes > Falconidae > Falco > Falco punctatus. The sequence continues at coordinate 857,382 of NW_027660146.1, read as the reverse complement.
TTTCACAAAGATCTTTAAGGGAGTCATGGCCGTGATCACACAGCCATTCTGCAACATTTCCCCCTTTTTCTCTTTGCGCAAGCAAAACTTGTGCAGTTACACGCTCGAGTAATTTTCGAATACAAGAGAGAGCACAGCTTAAACATACGAGTGCAATGCTAACAATTATTACTATAAGCAACACACTTTACAACAGCCCTTTAAACTACCAGAAGACCGCCCTAATAATAGAGCACCATAACTTTGTCCATTAATTATCAGAGGTCCTCGGACACGAGTTGCAATATTTTGTGTTCGGTTGTCAATTAATGTTGTATCTACTGCTGTTGCCAGGTCCAGGCCGAGGCTCCCTCGGGTGGCGGGTTGTAACACGGTGTCTGTCGATAAAAGTTGGTCATGTCTCCTGGAGGGGGTGTCGTGAAGGTGACAGGAGTCGCGATTGGGGTCGACGCGCTGCGGCTCCTCGCGCTCGGTTTCTCGTTTCCCGTCTGCCGACAGACGTTGGTGTTGTGGGTTCCTTGCTGACAATTTCGGCACCACACTTGACGTTGTCGACATCGGTCACGGGTATGTCCTGGCTTCCCGCATCAATAGCAGAGGAAGTCTCGGCGCGTGGTGGTCACTGGCTTCGGGGGCGCGGTAGCCCCAGGGGGGCGCAGAGGCGCAAGCGCTGCAAATGCCTGACTTTGGGCTTGCACTAAATCTCTCCCTACTGCTTGGATTGCTTCCACTAGCAAGGCTTGCTGACCTACTGGCACCCGACTCATTCGCTCTAGCATTGTTTCTACAGAAGAATCTAAGGGCAGGGTTACTAAAATGCCTTTGGTGTCACTGTTACTATTCTCCAAAATACATTGGCGCAATAACGGCCCTTTCATAAAGTTAGGTATATCTGGTGGGCTCACTGTGGAGGCCTGACTCATTCACTGTACTACGTAACTGACAATATTTTCCAATCAAAGCCTCCCAGGTTCCCTGTCTTTGGTTAGCGGCATTCATCTGATACGTTACAGGGAAAGCTTGTAGGGGGTTGACTTGATCAGCAATATCAAATATTCCCTGACCAGCCACTTCTTGTGCTATTTTTTGCCAATTAATGTGCGTAGAACGCACCAGTTTCTTTACTGTTTTTTTTTGTTTGTTTGTTTGGGGTTGTTTTTTTTTTTTTTAGAATTTTGTATTGACTGCCCACTGCTATTTTCTTCCTCAGCAGCACTTTCGTCAAATGTGTCCCCGCCCTCTGGCCCCCCCGAGGCTACTGCACCGAAAAAGGCGGGGGGGGGGGGGCGAAGGACACGAAGGGTCTATAGGTGGTACAGTGGGCTCTATAGGTGGTACAGAGAGCACTGTTTGTGATAAAGGGGGTATTGGAATGTGATTTTCACATGGCATAACTTTTCCTGCATTAGGATCTGTGCTTGCAAGTCGGCTTGTTACTGCCGCAGCAAGGCGCTTTTCTGCTTGATATCCTTTTATACAATTAGTTACTTCACGCCATGATTTCATCAATTCTTTTGCTGCCTTATCGTCATCTATAACTAAGTCCCACAAGCAGTCCCTAAACGCACGCCACTCCTCTACTTCAAACATTTTTTCGGGGTCTGTAAAAAACCCGTTCGCTTTTCCCATAGTAATTAACCTGGCCAGATCTTTTAAAGGGCCTACTCCCCGCTTTTCTAAAAAGCATTGTAAAAGTGCTACCTCTTTTTCCATAGCGCACTTAAAACAGTCCTTTTCCTTGATTAAGATGCAGCCTTTTCTCTGGGTAGACATTCACGGACGGCGAACCTTTCCTTGATTAGTCGTCGGTTCAAGCACGGATCGAGTTACGATGCCTGCATCAGTCGATCTTTGCTCCCTGGTCGCTGCTACCAGTGCTTCTCCGTCCTCACTGTCCGGTGAAGAACAAGGATTGGGGGTCCCTGTTCGGGCGCCACTTGCGACGAGCGAGGGGAAGCAAGCGGCTGACTCAGTGTGAGTGATAAAGCAAGCTTCGATTTATTACGGCGCGATTATGTCTTATATACAGTTCCAGTTAATTATGCCTACAAGTCATCTGCTGATTGGCTAAGCTCTAAAGGGTTACATGTTCATACGTCCTCCTACTTGCGGTTTCTGCGGATAGCTAGCTACATATATTTTTTTCTCTCTTGTCTACGCGAATTCCTCAAAGTTATTTACAACATTAGGCACAAGGTCAGTGTTTTTCTCAGCTTCCTTATCAGCATGCCTCAGCACAGCTGCAAGGCCTGCTTCAGCTAACTTACGCTAACTTTGTTTCACAAAGGTCTTTAAGGGAGTCATGGCCGTGATCACACAGCCATTCTGCAACACAACAACTGCTTTAAAAATGTACTTGATCAGTATTTCCCCCGATTCTCCCTGGCTCTCCCCAAATATCCCAAGCTACACTCCATTACCCCCAGTCGCTTCCCAAGTGCCAATTGCTCAGTGTGCCTTATCTTTGTACTCTTTTTTAGAAATATTTTTACTATATTAACCTGTTTAGTTAAGCGGGGGTGGGGGGGTGGGGGGTGGGGGGGTGGAAATGTTGCTAGGTAGGGCCTGGCGGCCGGAAGATCTCGTGCTGTACGGAAACACAGGGCCCCCCTCCAGCTAGCCAACAGCTTTTAGTTTATGATGTAAGCAGACGGAAGTGACATTGTAAACCTAGGCTATATAGTGTCACATCGTTCAGCAATAAACGCCATTTGCCATCCACCACATTGGTGTCTGTGAGCTGATGGACCGTGCGGCCAGGGGTCGGCCGCCGTGCCGTTCCTGAGCCAGGTCACCATGTGCCTGTGAAGGCAACAGACTGTGTTAGATTAAATTGTTTGCAGTAGTCATTGTATTAAATTAATTGTAATTGGCTACAATGCTGGCTTATCTGTTTTTGAGTTTGCTGCCCAATCTTTAAATCCTGGTAGGCTGACAAATGGAACAAGCTGGTTAGAGGAATGAGCCTCTTTCCAGGGAAAGCTCCACTGACTTGAACTTTAAGCCTAAACTATCATCTTACTGCGTTTACTTTGTGTGTGTTAATGCTTACCTGATAAATATATTTCAGTTGATTTATCAGTTTAGTTACAAGTTGGAGTAAGTGGTCCTTGGCTATACGTAAACCTCTCCTCTGCTTTTTTAACATGTTGTGTGTCATTACACTTACTGTTGTACTTCAATACAAACCGGGAATGATTCTGGTAGTGTTGCAATCTAACGGTAATACTGCATCATCTTGTCTGTGAAGAGAAGGGAATCAAGCCGACTGTCGCTGTTCTACCAGGCAGGGTGGACACCCGAACAGCTTCGGTCTCGATGCCCAAGCCTGGGCCCAGCCCAAGAAACGACTGTCTGCTTCAGTAATTTGGCCATAAGGTATTAACTGGTTGTGTGGGAAGGTGCCTAAACAATACTGTCTGTTCTTTGCTTCGGTATGTCTCATCTGTAATGGATTCTTAAACGCTGGGTGTTGCAGGAGGCTTGGAGAGGCTGGGCTGGTCCCTGGCCGGCAGGCCATGCCCTGTGGCAGGGGCTGGGGTCTGCGGGCGGGCAGAGCTGCGGTGTGCAGGGGCGCAGCCCGTCCCCCGCTGAGTCGCTCTGCCGGCTGCTCCAGGGAGGCTGCTTTGAGCAGCGCTTTTGCTTTTGTATTCCTCTTGCTGAGAGGCAATGTTTTACTTTTGTTCTCATGAGATTTTGTCACGTTAGCTTTAGGCCCATTTCTCACTTATTAATTAAACCTGGTCTGCGAAGGACTGGGGCTGCCCTTCTTCCACCCGTGCTGTGATGTCATGTGCAGATTTTGTATGTAAAGTCTCTGTTCTGACATCATGGCTGACCCCTGTGCAAATACCTGTCTTGGGCTCCAAGTGCAGTATTTTATACACCCGTTCAAGCCACCCACCTTATGGTAATTACAGCATGACAGGATTTCCCTTGTTTGCTTATAGGACATTTGCATGGAATAGGGTTTTAGGCTTTAAAAAGTTTAGGATACAGCCCATCCCCTACTTCCCTCTACTTCGCTGATCCAGTTATCCTCTTAAAGGAATTAGAATGGTATGACACTACTGGCTCTTGGGGAAAAAAAAAATTGTGACTGTTTTCTAGTGCTGCGTTACTTTTTAGGTGCTTGTACATTTGTTTTGGTGTCCCATTCCCTTACCCTGTGGTTCATCCTAGTATCTTTTCATATTGAGTCGAGGCCAACCACTGTGTCCCTCACCACTGCTCCTTTCGCTATAGGAGCAGGCAGATAGGGCAAGTAAGAAACAAGCGGTAAAAGTGCCGAGCAGAGGATTTGGTTCTCCCTTTCCCAGGCATCCCTTTGATTTGCTTTGTGACTTATTCCATGGTCCTTTATTACCTCTTCTTTAAGAAAAGATAGGTATTTACCACACTGCCATAACGTGAGTTTTAATTAACCCACAGCTGAACAAAGCAAACCAGACCTAGCACAGATAGTTCTGTCATTCATTGGCATGCTTTAGGTGGGTAAAATGGGAGGAGGTTTACCCGGAGACCTGTCTTCCCTAGTTGTTTAGCTCCTGGCACCACCACCTATCCATCACCTGCCTCAGTCCTACCTTTCTTTTCAGGGTTGTGCAGATTATCAAGGCATATAGGTTGTGTGAGGTCTTGATTTTCGAGCCTTGCTTCTTTGGAGGAGATGCCCTTGTCTGCACAAGGGGTGAGGCATGTGTCACTGTAGATGTCCACCAAGAGCTGGACACCTGGCCATCCTGACATGAGGTGTCTTGAAATAGATCTGTATCAGTCATGCCAGTCTATACATGTGCAAGATATTAGGAAGAGCTATAAGAAAGCAAATGCAGCGTAGTCGTGTATTCTGCACATACACACCACACACCGTGGTGTTCTAAAGCAGCCTTCTGCTTTCAGCCTCCCAGGCAACGTTACTTTACAGGACTGTGCCTTTTTGTGGTGGTTCCCAGGCTCGTTCAGTCTCTTACTGAGGCCTTCTTTTATGGATGGATGGTTTTTCTGTCGTAGGTGATGATCAGGGCTTGTATGTAAATCTGAAGTTTGACAGGTAATCTCCGTGGAGCAACAGTAGTGGGTAACAGGTAAACTGAAGCCAGGAAAAGGCAAGAGCACGCCTGCAGTTTCAGGCAGTGAGGCTGTAAAGAGGCTGTGTAAGGACAGTGGTGATGACTAATACGTTGTCCTTTCCAGATGCAGACTTGTGGGGTTTGTGGCAAAACAAAATAGCACGTCAGCACAGGATACAGATGCATCCACAAGTCATGATGAAACGAGCTGGTTTGCCTTTACAATTCATTTATCAGATCACTTCCTGTTCCCATTTTGAAGGCTAGAGGCTAATGATTGATAAGTATCACTTCAGGAACACTACATGGTGCTCAGCTCAAATGATGTTCAGTCAAAAAGCAAAACAAACAAAAAAAACCCACCCCCACAAAACCCGAAGAGTGTCTGTTTTGGCTTGAAGAGTATTAAGCAACCTGGGAGGACAGCTGAAAACACTTTGCATATGCCGAAGCAAACAAGAATTTTTGTTGCCAGTTTGGATTTGGGGAGTATACAGAGATGTTCATATGCAACGAATCAGTCCTCAGTTCAGAACTTAGATGCTCATTTGCCTGGGGGGGATGACCCTCCTATACTTTTTTTTATTTAATCAGTGAAAACTGCTAGCTGGGAATTGATTTGGGGGATCGGATCCAGAAACACCTTTCTCTGAAAGGCAGCAGTAACAGCAGTTCAGTAGAAAGGATAAACAGCTTATAGGTGTCTTCTGACACTGAATATTGGTCTAGGACCCAGATTACTAGAAATGCTGTCCTTCCAGGCTTTCATAATAATCTAAACGTTTCTATAGGTTTTCTATTAATTAGGATACGTAGGGGTGTTTATTGACCATTGAGAAATAATTCCAGTGTTTATCAATCTTGCTGTGTTGTTGGCCGCTTCAACTTGCTGGAATTTGCCACTTTTAATTTGAGGGCAGAACTCTGTGGTTCTTATGCCTATTCCAAGAATTCACGAGGGAGAATAAAAGGCTGTGTGTTGTTTTGGGGTGGTTTTTTTTGTTTGGTTTGGTGGGCTTTTTTGGTTGTGATTTTTTGTTTTGTTTTTTAGAACAACAACCGCCTCAGACACACTGTCATGTCTTAGTCACCTCCTCATTTTCTAGTTCTGTGCAAACGTGCTGCATTAAAATGACAGTCTCTCTCGGTCTGCCCTTACGGAGCCAAGGCAGTTACGGCTGCGATTCCAAGGAGAGGCTATGTCCTTTATTTCATTTGATTCCTATTAGCTGTAACAGAGTCACTGGACAGCACTGAAGGATGCTTTACTCAATGTTCTGTCCTGCTTTTGTTTACCCGATTGCCTTAACGGCACAGAAACCATTAGGAACAGCCTTCAGCAATAAGTATTTAGACCCTGTTCAGAGCTTTGAGCACAGCCATGTGAGTTATCTGCTCTGTTTCTCTGTGCTGCTTCAGATTTAAGTTTTTAGAGTAAATGTGGAGTGTGATCAAGTACATTTCGGAGCAATTTGCAGGCACTGCTTTTGGAGCCTGTGACAAACTGCCAATGTGAAATAACGCCTCCTGCGACGCTCATCTGCACGGGAAGCTGTGGGAGCAGCACTAAGCGAGGGTTGAGGGCAGAAGGCTTGAGGCTTCTACTTCTTGCCTACAGGTAACAAGCCTGGCCCCGACCAGGGACTGGGGCTCTATGGAGGAGTTTTCCCTGCCTGCCACGTCCAGTTCCCGTAGCCTCTGGGGAGGGATGGTTTCTGCAGCTCCCTCTGTGCTGATGCTGCAGGCAGCAGCTGAACCAGCCGGGCTGGAGCCTATAAAGAGGATCGGAGAAGTGTACTGAGTTTTCCGATGTCCCATCCTAAGCTAGGTGCTCCCTTGTTTTTGGACCAAGGGCTCTGGGGATCTGTGCTGAACTCTTTACAGTTTATTGAGCCTCCTGTGACCAGATGTGGTGATGACCCCGCTTTGTTGAGGGGAAGGATGTCTGATGTTAACTAGTCATGTCCAGTGGAAGCCTGTGGGAGTTAACGTGGGCATAGAGAGTTCTTTAATCCAGTGCTTGGTGGCACAGACTGCTTTAATTTTGACTTAAATGAGATAGGCACTTGGAATGCAAACTGCAGAGATGTTCCACTTACAAGCAAAGCATTTGACGGTTTCACTTTTCTTAGAAAACTGAACAGGCAGTATAAATAAAGGAAGCAAGCTGAACTGTAAAAAAAATAAAATAAAAATCAGTGAAGCTATCAAGGAACTATGTGTACCCTCTAGAACAGGGGTCCTGAAACTTTTTAAACAGGGGGGCGGCGTGCAGATGAAGTGGCAGGCAGTCATCTGCAGTTGCTTGGTTCCCTTCCCTGCCCCCTCCCCCCCCAACCCCTGGCAGGGGCAGGGGGGGTCTGTAGATACTGGGGGCTGGATTGAGGACCCTGGGGGGCTGTATCTGGCCTGCGGGCCGTAGTTTGAGGACCCCTGCTCTAGAAATTCAGCTAGCTAACATATCAGTGGGTGAGATTTGTGCATTTTTCTTGGTGGAAAAATATTTCTGCCCTGTGAGCCCTGAGGATGGCTCTGATAGCAGGGAGAGGCAGTTTCTATCACTGTGCAGAAGGGTGATGCTTCTGCTTTCCTGGCTGGGTTTGGTAGTGCTGTCAATGGTGATTGTGTGGCTCTACCAGATCAGTCATCTGAAATGTTGCCGCTTGTTATGTATAATTGGTGGCTTTGGTCTGGTGGGAAGCTAGATCTGCCCTTCACGCTGTGTGACAGGCCATCAAGACCATGTGTCAGACTGGTTATGCCTTTACTGGTGGCTACAGAAAATCAGAGGGCAAGTGCTGCTCCTCACATTCACTCTTTCCACCTTTTTGCAGGCTCCGTGAGAGAGCACCTAGATGTGTTTGAAGCGTCTGGGAATGAAGCAGACATGGCTTTGCCACCTCCATCAGGATCTCGGAAGGGGAAAATAGTAAGAGAAGCTACCAAAGCCCCAGCAGAATTGGGACAGGGGAGATGGGAGCTCCCAATAGGGTTGGACATTTGGGAATTGTGTGCCAGACAAGTACAGAATAAATGCTACATGTGAAGCAAAGACACCGTAAGGTGAGGAGTGTGTGAAGGGTGTGTTTGTATGAGAAAGAGCAGTCTGAAGGCACAAAAGGAAAATTGGTTGAACACAAAGATAAAATAAATGAAAACATAAAGCAAAAGCAAGAAAACAAAAGTAGTAGGTAATGTTTATTTGGAGGGGAGTGTGTGTGTGTGTAAATCCCAAGCCTTAGGAATAGCCTGCAATTTCTAAAAAAAAAAAACACCCCCAAAAAGGGCAGGCCAGGGGGAGAAAAAAAGAGACTGGTCTAGGAGAAACATGTAAGAACAGGGAAAGAACCTGGAAAGGGCATGAGGTTTAACGAAACATTTGAGTTGCCACTAGCAGCAGGGATGTCCACTGTTAGCCTGTATAAATGTGTGATCTAGTGGTGACACGGCCTCTCCTCTTTCTCTTCTCGGTCCCTGTGCTCCCCTAATACATCTGCCTAGTCTGGGCTCTGGTCCTGCCCCATTGCCAGGGTGTTTGTGCTGTGGCCAGGCTGAAGGGTCCTTAGTTTCTATTGTGCTTGTGGCGGTTCACTATAGTACAAATAATGGATATAAGCTAATTATTAATGTAAGCTATGTTGTCATAGGGAGGCTGAGTGGGAGAGAAAATTCACTTACAAAGTAAAGGTTTTCAAAGAAAATATTTACCAAAGAGCTTTCTCTGTTGATGTGTTCTGTACCTTGGAAATGGAGACTGACTGTTAAAGAAAACCTTGAGTAAAACAAGAATAAAAGAAAAATAACTGAGAGGTTACTGTGCCATGTGCACACTATTGCCAAACAAAGAACTTCAGACTTGATGACAAAGCTGTATATAAGCTTGCATGATGAAATCTGAAGCTGGATAAACGCAGCTTGGTTTTCATTTATAGTTTAGTGCCCGTCATCTGTCCAGCATCATAAAGATCTTAAAGCTGAGCCAAGTTTTAGGAGACCTTGGGTGAGTTATATTTTCTGATGGAAACCATGCAAAAAAAGATGGGCTTTCATGCCAAAGCAGACAAAAGTTAGGGTTTTGACTGTGTTATGCTTCAAGTTTCAGAATTAAAGTCTAAGCTCAAAGTAAAATAAAACCGGGACACTTCTGGCCAACAAAAGAAAAAGTTAACTGGAGCTGCTGCTTGCTTGCTGCTTTTTTGGGGGTTTATTTCTTTTTTTGTTGTTTTTTTTTTTTTTGTTGTGACAATCTCTAGTCTGCCTTTGTGTTTTTTTTTGTACTTCCCACATTGTCAGAAATGAAAATGGAATACAGATTCTGTTCTGCCTTTTATTTTCTTGTTGACAAGAAAGTTGACAAGTATTACAGACTCAGCTTCTGTAATAACTAAGCCTTAGCAAGTAGGTCTTGCTCTACAGTGTCTCTTGGGAGTGGTTGTTACTACTGGCTCTGCTCTAGAGGAGGAAGACAGCTCAACTTGTGTTTTCCCGTTGCAGATGTTGTCCTGGAGAAGGCCATGCATAAGTGCATTCTGAAGCCGTTGAAGAGCCATAATGAAGCAATGTTGAAAGTGTTTCATACTGCAGATGGTTTTTGGAAACAACTGAAGGAAAACCTTCAGGTGGTGCGGCAGAGGAATCCTCAGGAACCAGGCGTGTTTGTTCCAACACCAGACTATGTGGATGTTGAAAGTCTGTGACCACGCAGAAAATGTATTCACCTGAAAAGAAAGTCATGCTGCTGCTGAGAGTTTGCAAATTGATTTATACTGTTATGGAGAATAACTCAGGTATGGTGCTTCTTGTGGTTCAAGGTCATTGTTTTTCTAAACCTGGGGTTGTGTTTTGGAGGAGGAGATGAGACCACCTGATTCTGCAGCTTTGTCTCCTTCTCCTGGAGCTCTTGTAGCATCTCCTTGCCCTTTTGAGAGGGATTCTTCCTCTCTGCTTCCTTCCTGATCTCTCTGCATCTGGCAGCACATCTTACAAATTCAGTGTGAAGCAGAGTTGTGAAGCAGCTTAAAAAAAAAACCCAACCACCAGCTTTGCTTGACTGTAGGCATTTGAATTTGGCTGTCAGAAAGGCTGTCCTGTAAGCCTAGAATTTGACACTGGTTCTAAATTAGTATTTTCCTGGAAATTTAATAAAGGATGCACCCAGTATCTAGCTGTAGTAATTCAGCAGTGTGTATGAAATATGAAAATTACAAGGGCTCTGTGTTAATGGCTGGAGGAAAGCAGCCCCTGATCCAGTGTTTTGGGTTTGCTGTGCCTCTGAATGTTCTCATTTGGACAATTTCTTTGTGTTTTTGCAAGAGAAATAACATCTATTTTTACGCTGTAGCAGGAGTCCCAAAGGGACTTGAAACCTAGATGGTGAAATGGAACCACAGACCAGTTAAGACCCGCTTGATTAGTCAGTGGCACAGTTAAAACGCTGTGCTGGACAGCATGAAATCATAGGTGCAGCTCTATTGCCTGACATCTTATCATACGCTGCCGTGGTAGGTCACGAGCTAAGGTGAAGCAATGCTGGTGGTAGTGGAAGATTTTTTTCTCTTAAGAAAGTATAAGCTGCTGCAGGTGGTTGGCAGTTTTCTTTCGAGCGCTGAATCTGCAGCTGGGCTCTGTGCCGATCAGGATGCTTGCTTTCTTTTGAGACCTGAGGTGAATGGTGAAAGCTTGAGGCTGTAAAAGACCCCCAGGCACTTTGGCAAGATTTGGGCAGGAGCTTAGACCTGGCTTATTTCTGTGCAAAATCCTGCATTTTAAAATGTATATAGGAATCTTTGCCCAAAGTGATGTAAACTTTGGTTTTTTCTCCATACTGTATTATCACATTGAGTAAGGTATTCCCAACATGCAAAAGAAAAGTACTGAGAGGCTTCTGGTGAACCATTGTACTGAGGGGCTTGGGCTAAGATGCAGCAAATGCTCCTTGGGGTTGTCTTGCTTTGTCGTGTAAAGTTTTAAAATGTGGCATCGAGCCAGCACCTGTTTCCAGTACCTGCTTTGTCCTGTAATCTCAGCCATATAATAGTGTAATACCTGGAGGGTATGTCTTAGCTGGTCTGACTTTCAATATCAGCCCTTCAGTCCTCTGGAGTTTCGCCATAGTTTAAACTGGCTCCCGATCTTGATGTTTCAAGTGGCCATCACACCGCTTCTGCAATGAGCACAGTTTGGCCAGACCCAGAGATCTAGCCACATAGCGTTTTCTAAAGAGAAAGTTTAAATGCGGTAAGAGGAACACATACAGACCTAGGTACAGCAGAGCCTCTGTGTGTTGCGTGCTGTTGTTACTGATGATGCTTCACCAGCTAGTTGGGAGTTACGTGAGGCTTTGCTCACTGGTGTTTTTAACCATGATCCATCAAGGAAATGTGCAGAGTTTTCATGTAAAATCTAATAGGCTTTTATATGCAGGCTTCTCTGCTGGGTTTCGGACTCAGGAACCGATACTTGTGGCTGGATCCTTCCAGAAAGGGGACGTCGTCCGTGCACATATAAAGAAAATGCCCATTGATTTTCTTTTAGCCACTGACAGAAGTGCGGGTGGAGGTCAGGCCAGACTGGCATGGCTACCTCTTGTGAGTTCACCAGTTGAGCTGACACCAAGGTGAGCCCAGTCTTTAAATTCCCTTGCGTGCTTCAAGGTCTGCGTCATCCAGTTTGTGCTCATTAGAAGTACAAGATGAAGCTGGACGCTGCCCACCAAGTGTCCGATGATGTTCTCTTTGCTGCACATCCGTAACGAGAGGCTCTAGAGTAATACAAACCTGGTCAGTAAAGGCAGCAAAATAACACTTCCCTTTCAAACACCGAAACTGGTAAAAGGGTGTGATTTGTCTATCACTGCCTGTGTTCTCTTTGACCCAGGGAGGCTGTATGGAGCTGATGACTTCTTGCCTGTGTTGGCATATGTGCTGGCCCAGGGTGATACGCTGGAGCTGGATACTGAAACTGAATACATGGTGGAATTGCTGGATCCATCTTTGCTGCATGGAGAAGGTATTCAACTGCTATTAGAACTGAGTGGAGGGCTGGGGAAGGGGGATTCTTCCTCACCTCGTTTGAGTAGAAACCCTTTTGACGGAGTCATGTAGTCGGTGATGGCGGTAGTGTAAGAAGAGAACCTCGTAATTATTTCCACCTTAAAATAAGAGAAGGCTGGTTAGCTTGCAGAGTTACAGCCCCAAGTGACCTGGGAATCTACCGACGTCTTAGGAGGGAGTATGTTGTTTTCTGCCAAGAAGGAGGAGGCATCCTGACTTAGCAAGCAAACATAGGCTGTGCGGGTGCCAACTGTGGTTATCCTTCTGTGCCTGAAAATGTCCCGAGAGTATGTCTGGGTCTGCAGCATTCAATTGAGTTGTGAGACCTGGAATGGGACCCGGGTTAGGTGCTTTGTAAAATCTTCTGGGGGAATTCTCTGCCCCTCTGGGGAAAGTGCTTTTGAGAATGTTGCCCCCCTTAATGATCCTGGTTTATGCCCGATACTTGCTTCTCACAGAGTATTTTTATAAGGCCTAGGAATATGTTTCTTAAGGCACTCTTGAACAATGGCTGAAGTCTGCTAGAGGCAAGGAAATCTCCCTCCTTTGTTTTCACGGTGGTGGTTTTAACAAAGAGGTATTCTGCCAGCCCTTGGTAGGCCCCAGAATCTATCAGTTTATGAGGAAGTTTCAAAGGTTCTTGTGACCAAGCTCAGCTGTGAGTTAAGTATATGTGTATACGTCCCATTTCTGCTATCTCTTGGGTTGCTGAAATTGCTGTATCCTTTTACATGCCGATATGCATGACAGAACTGTGTCGGGTTTCCTCTGGTTCAGTACTAGTCTGTTCCCTGCTTTGTGTGCAGGGTGCATTGTTCAGGAATCTTAGGACAGAAAATACTTGAGATGTGAAGCTGGAGATCATTAACACGCTTGAAAGGCAGAAATATTTACTGGGCTGTTAAGTCGTGTCGTTTTTAATGTAGCAAAAGTCATTCATCTATTGGCTGGCCCTGTCTGTGCACTAGTTAAACTGTACGGTGCAGGAAAAATTGTTTAGTGCTTTGGGGTTGTGCGGTTCAAATGTAAATGTATTTTCCAGTTTGTCTGGTGGGTCTTGCATGTCTTCCACGTATTGAACTCATCACAGAGCTGAAAGCGAGAGGATGCTGTCGGTAATACAGAAAGCACTACTGTGAGCATAGACTGCATCTCTGAATGACTCCACAAATAGACCGTGCTGCCTCTTAATTGAACGCTCCCACTCAAATAGTTTACTTAAAGAGCAAGAGAAATAAATGATAGCCTGTCTTCTGTTTCTCCTGGCTGCTGAGGACTGTTGCCTCCTGCTGAGAGTCCTTTTCCTTTGTGACCTGCAGCTCCTTTTGTACATCGGCAACTCTGTTGTGGCTGTACTTTGTTCTCCACTCATGTAATAGAGGTGAAGTCTGGAGAGCTGTACACGCTGCCTCCTGAACTAGTTGGATGTAGTGTTGGACATAGGTGAACAAACACAGCCTGCCTTTTAAAAACAAAAGCAAAACCTTTGGGATGCTTCCAGGTACAAATCACACGCTCGGTCATTGCTTTGTTGCCACTAAGGGGGTCACTTTTAAGTTCCTGAACAGTGGTAGATGGTCTTTTATGTCGTTTAAACAGCTGTGTTTGTTTGATCCCCGCTTGAAGCTCAGGAAGAAAACAAATCGCTGTTTGGAAATGTTTAGAAGAAAACTCATGTTCCACCTTTGTAGAAACACTCAGGAGTAAAGGAGCGACACTGGTCATTTAAATAACCGGCCACCCCCAGCGCTAGCGGACCCAGAGATGGATACTGTTGCACCACTTTGATAATATGGAGCCCAGGCAACCACTGCATGGCTCTTAGCAGCTGAGAACACACTGTCCAGTATTTTGCAGGCAAGTAAGCTGTTTTTCTTTACGTATAAATATTTTGTCCATAGAATGCAGTGACTTTCTTGTATGTGTGCGTTTGTTTATTAAAAAAAAAAACCCAGAAATCATTTGTACTTTTGACTGTGACCCGTTGGAACTGGCGTGGTGTTTGCAACCACTGTGAATTGTTCTTCCCCTGCTGTCCTTCACAGGAGGATATTCCTTGGCAAGTGCTTATGGAGCACTTTTGCTGATCAAGAACTTCCAGGAAGACCAGGCTGCCCAGCTGCTGAGTTCAGAAGCTAGAGATACTCTCCGGCAATGGCACAAGAGGAGGACAACTAACAGAACAATGCCTTCAGTTGATGGTTTTCAGGTAGAGCTTTAGGCTGAAGAGAAAAAAAGCCCAGGGGATGGTTGTTTTGTTGGAAATCTCCATTTGAGAAGTATGATTCATAATGATTTCCTTGGGGCCACAAGTGGTGTGAAGCAGTGCTGAGAAGATAGCTGGCAAATTTGCCTCTGTTTCAAAGTCTTTCCACTTCATAACAGAGTGTGGTTATGATGGTATAAAGGAAACACTAAATAATGGAGCTTTCCCACTGTCCTTTGTATTTAAGTCGTGCAGAGCGAGGACAGACCAAATTGTATTTTCGATTCAGCTTCTTTGTACGCTTTGCTGTTAAAAAGAACAAACCCAGATTTCCAGTGGTATAAATCATCACAACTCCCCAGTTGCGATTGGTGGCTTACCGTGGGTAATAGAGAGGAGACTTGGCAGAAAAGCTTGCCTACAATTTGAAAGTTTAAGCAAGGAGTAGAGTTCTGTATTGTGGATGTCTTCATGTTTGTAGTTTGTTTTGTGGGTTTTTTTTCTCCCCCCTCCCATTTCTTACTGCTCTTTCAGAGTAGGGCAGTAACTCCAACTGAAGAATAACAAAACAGTCGGGATTACTTTATCTTTTAAAACCAAGTCTGCATGCCTTTCATATAGGAAAAGATTGTTACGTAGATAGGCGTGCTGTTGTCTGTCCAGATGCATCAGTTTGCGAACTGAAGCAAGGAGGATGTTGGAATCGAGAAGAAAGGATTTACTCCTTTGTGTCTGGTTGTTTACAGTTCATACCACAGTGCAAAGCTGCTGGAGAGGCTAACAACAACCGTCAATAAGTTATGATGGAGCTAAGAGCTTGATAAATGAAGGTATGGGGTCATCAGGAGGTAATTAAACCTTTCACTTGCGGCTCCTTCTGCTTTATCAGTGTCCATGCAAACAACCACAGCACATCACTGAACAGGAAGGAGCTGGGAAAAGCAGCAGTCTCCCACAATATGCCTCTCTTAGGAACAGGAGAACTGACAAACAGAAATTCCAAACTGTGGCAAGCGCACAAAGCTAGTCCATCTTACTGGGATCCATTTTATATTCTGCTTACCTGTAGTTAGGTGTCACATTCAAGTAGCTTGAGTCTTTGTTCTTTCTAGCAAAATATTACGCTTAATAGGAAAATTAATCACCTTTGTATTTCTGCTGGATGACTAAATGACAGAAGATTTTTTTCAGCAGGATCTTGTATTCAGTTTCACCTTCTCTTCCTCAGCAACTGAACTTCAGCCAAGCTACCTGTACAGCTGGACGCCGTGCTGGATGCTGGAAGATGCAGGGGAGCACAGGAAGAGCTGGCACCAGCTGTGTCCAGGGCTGCTCCTTTAACTCTTTGAAAGAGAGCCTCAAATCAGTAAGGTCGCTCCGCTTCCAGGCTATGCTTGGCACAAATTCAAGCACTTTGCTGCCTGCCCAGAATGCCAGTTTTCCATCTCCCTTCTCCACATCTGCAGTCCTGACATGAAGCACCTTCCCTACAAGGTATGTGTAACACAGCTTCAGCTCAACTCATCTTTCCCACATTGAACCAGGATGTGGTCACTACATGCCTGTGGTGCTGTCTCACAGCCTTACCACCAGCTTTTGGGTCCTGGAAAGGCCTTCATCCTCCCTCCCTCAAAAGGATGGAAAAGCAAAAAATCCGGTATTTTGATGATGATGAAATACAACTTGCTGATACTGCATAAAGAATTTTGATACTTACTATATGAGTTACAGGCATTTGCACAAACCTCAGCCTCTCCTTGAAGCAATCCTGTCCATCTAGAAGCATCGAAAAACAGGTCTTCTCTGTGTTAGCTACTTTAGAAATTGAAACTGTAGTGTGCTTTGCCTTATTTAGAGCTGATTTGATTTTTTTTATTTATTTTTTCTTCACACCGGCTAACAAAAATGGATTAGTTCTGCTCAGTCCTAATGGTTTAAAAGCTGTTGCAAAGTTCCAGTGTTTCAGTCTGCAAGCTATCAAAAGTTTATTAAAAACCCAGAGTGCTCTTTGGAACTGAAGTCATATGAGCATTCTTCTCAGTCTTAGCTTTTAACAGCTTGTTCTTAGGAAACGTGAATTTTTGCCATTGTGATTTAGCATGCTTAATTTATTCAGCGTACAAACGTAAGTATCAGCTCAGTAAATAAACAGGTCTTTCTTACTGTCATTTTTTCCATCTCCTTTCATTTTACTGCTTTTAGTTTCTAATTGCAGTTAGTTTTTTGCAAAAAAGCACGTGATGGCAGGCTGCTTTGCTCATGTGTCCAAAAGTGTTTTGTGGTTGGGTGTGTTTTTTTCCAGTTGCTTTTTATTTTACTTTTTAAATACTTTTTGAAAGGTAGAACTGCGTTTGCTTGTAGGACTTGTTTAGAATTAATCTATGTTATCAGTTGTGCACATGTGTGAATTTCAGCAGAGAAAAAAGATCCAGCTTTTGCCTCGTGATCATACGGATTTACTTTAATGTTGCAGAGTAAATTTTCTTTCTGCCTCCCTCTAAGCCTGTTAGATGAAATTTGGTTACATCAGGCTCAGACACTAAGTTGCCATCGGTTAATGTGATGGAAATGTCCTGCATGAAAATGGATTGCCTTTTGCATGCTGCAGCATAAAGAGTGTGAATGGTTTATCGTGCAGCAACCTGTGGATCAACACCCTTGTGTGTTGCTGGCAGAGGGTTGGGTTTTTTTCTTTTTCCTTATGATGAACATATTGCGTGAAGCTTCTCTTCAATAGTATTGACCAGCAGTTGCAGCATCATCTCTTGGGCATGCTGCCTCTTGCGGCGCAGTTCCTTAACAACCGAAAAAGAAAGAGGTGGTCCCCCTGCCCGACCCTGAGTGTACAAGACCGGAGCAACTATAGTCTTAGCCATTTCTAAATCCACCTCCCTTAAAGCTTGTTTCTTTATTTTTGCCCACAGATCGCGTGGATCAGGAGAGTATAAATCAGGTCCTTTTTCAGGGTCTGTCAGTCCTGGGTCAAAGGGATCTTCCTCTGACGGATACTCAACTGCATTGACACCCAGGGGTTTAGAGCACTGTGACTTAGAGGCTGGTAAAGAGCATGTGACACCTCTTCCTCTCCTTCCTCTGCCTTTTCTTCTTGTGCTTTCATAGTTTCAAAAATAACTCTCCATGAAGAGAGCAGATGGTGGGACTCAGTATTGCCTTTTGTCACAGAATCCCACAATTTCACCCCTGTGTTGTTCTGAAGTTCCCGTGCAAAAATTGTAGATGCAGTCACTGCGGGCATATCTACTTGCACCCACTTGAGCATTGCTTTAAGGTCATGCCCAGAAATACTTTTCTCATGTTTGTTAGGGAGACCTTTCATAAGCTCATAAACGTCTCTTTCTGGGGACGAAGCCTGATTCGCCATTACGGATTTCCCACAGCTCACCTCTCAACTCCGGAGGGATTTCAGGCTGGCTGGCTCCCGCTTCCTATCAGCGGTTCATTCAGAGTTCTGTGGGATTCGCTGCAAGTCGCTCAGGTGATTCAAGAGCCCCTCCACGTCGGATCCTTCACTGGATCACGTCAGGGTCACCAATTTGCGGCGAATGAGGAGACGGGACACAGCTTGATGCAAGCAAGATGTCGGTTTATTAGTGATTTTCTTACAATTATATACGTCTCTACCTTCTACATATTACACTCTGATTGGTTGACATTTAAGGCACACCGTTTAAACAATAGGAACCGATTAGTTTACCTTGTCATAGCAACAATTCCTATTCTAAGATTAGGGGGTTTCTTTCTACGCAGCTTTCGTGATTGGCAAAGTTCCTTATCGGCACTATGCGTTCCCTTATCTGGCTACTTGTTTCTCTGTCCGCCTGGCTGCCTCCTCAGCTGTAACGGCTCAGGGGTCTGCAGTTAGCTTGTTCCTGTGTTCCCAGGCCTTGTGCCCTGCAAGTTCTAACGAGTCTCTATGCATCAGGCTATCAGTACTTGGACTCTTGTTCTTGAGGCCTTGTCCTACAGCCTCTGATGTTTATTTTGCTTCACAGCATTTAGTTTCCTAGTAAGGCCAAACACCCAGTCCCGTTAAAACCACTGATGTTTTCAATGGGGCTTTAAGACTGCTATCTGTTCGTTTGTAATTGCAAGGTTAGAATGTGAGCCAAGGAAAGGAGGATGTCAACTTATGAATTTGTTATGCCTGCCACAGTCTTATCACCAACGTCAATTCACAAGGTGGCTGTAATGTACAGGAATCACTGGTGTGCGTTTCACAACTAGAACATAGAGAGGATTGCTGTTTGTTGCTGAGCTTCCTGTTTTCAGAGGATGAGGTTTGGAGGTTTTGTTTCTGATGTCTGTTTTCTCATTCTACAGAACTACCTTCGTGTTGCATTCCAGGAAGTTAACAGTGCGTGTACAGGAAAGACCTTACTAGTAAGACCCTACATCACTGCCGCAGATGTATGTCAGCTTTGTGCTGAAAAGTTTAGGGTGGACAATCCAGAAGACTATAGCCTGTTTCTTTTTGTTGATGACACCCGGCAGCAACTGACAGAAGATACCTACCCTCAGAAGATTCAGACAAAGCTGCACAGCCGCCCGCAACCCAAGGTCTTTCGCTTTGTCTACAAGCGCATTAACAGTGATCCATATGGTGCCATTTTTCAAAACAATGATGAGTCAGCTTCTTAAAACCAGCAACTCCTTTAATTTCTGTTCCTTGTTAACTCTTGAAAACATCTTTGCTGGCTGCCTGCCTTAGGAGCTAAAAAAGGTCTTAAACCATAAATACCTAGTTAAACATGTGCATTGCATACAACACTCCGTGTAAACCGTGCGTATGGCCAGTTATACAGTGTTCCACCAGTGTGTTTGAGCCAGCAGCCCATGAGGCTGAATTTCTTGTACCACAGACTCTTTTGAAGCATATTATACCGTGGCCCTTTGCAGGTCTCTTGCTGTAGCGTGCAAAAATGTATTTTCTTGCACTCACTCTATAGCCGAATGTCTTAGCATACATATACTTGAATCAAAATGACAAGTGTTTCAGTAAACCAACTGGTATGAGCTTAGTTTCACCAGCATGAGTTTGACAAGACTGTCCGATGCAGCGCATCAGTTAACTCCTCATTACTTGGATGATTGCATCCTTTCCTAATTTTTTTTAATTACAGAGATTCGCCGTGTTTTTACGTGTGTGTGTATATATATATATATGTATTTGTTCCTTCCAGTTGTTTTTATTCCCCTTCTTTTGGGGGGTTTGAGAAGGTGGGCACAGAATGGGAGTCTTTGTAGGGACCCAGGAAATGAAGTGTTTAACAGTAAAGCTTAAAGCGTTTGCTGTACGGAAGGTTTCTCTGTACCCACCACATCAGTTGCTTATTTAGCAGTGCCCTGTGGAAGTCTGCATATTCATTAACGAGCTAACAGTAGCTTGGCTCTGTGTAGAAAGGAGAGGAACTATGAAGAACACACACCCATCCCTGCTTTTATTTTTTATTTTTCCCTAAACATCCAGTGTTTCCAGGGCCTTTGCTTTCTCTTGCCACATTGGCAAAGCGTCCCAAGCTCTATTGCCCCATAGTCAAAAAAAGTCTTTAGTAATTGCTGGGATGGCGAGTGACTTTTGGGCTTCTAGCCCTCCATTCCTTCGGTCGTGAATTCCGCTCACTTAAAGACTCAAGAGAATTGCTTAAAACTTGCATTTGGAAGTCACACCTCAAACAATGAATTTGTGGAGATCCATTTATTTATTTACACTAACGAAGAAAAAACTGTAATACTGCGTCAAAATGAAACTTAGTGGCTGCTGAATCACTGAGTAATAGCATAGAATCGCTGCTTAAGCCTTTACCACAATCATTGCAATGTTTGTTTGTAGACTGCTTTGTTTTTTGTAAAGTCATGTGGCTGCGTGTGGTGCATTATTCCCAAGGTGCTCCTTACTGCTCTGATGCTCTGTACGTTCGCAGTACTGGGTAAAGCGGAAGGCTTTGTGGCTGGGGAAGAGTGGCACGGACATGTTACTGCTCTCTCTGTTGCACCGGAATTTCAACAGCTGGGTTTGGCTGCTAAATTGATGGAACTACTGGGAGAAATTTCAGAAGTGTGAGTACCATGCTTATCTTTAATCTTCTAAAAGTAACCTCTCAACTGACATGGCTTAGGTATTTGACTTGCATGAAAGAGACCCAGAATTTTGCTTTAAGTAGTGTTCTGATTCGCTGAGGATTCCCTGTAATTAGAGAACAAGACTAAAACTGTCATGTGGCGGTGTAAGATCTCAGGGTTTCTATGAAAGCTAACTTGCCAGAATGAGTAGGGTGTAGCCTGAATTCTAATAGAGATACTGTATAGAAAAAGGTCCTTGTCTTGACAGCAAGAGAGTTCCATGGAGGGTCAACACTTTCCCGTAGGGTCTCCAGCGTGCTTGTTCAGTGATCGTGAGATTTTTGCAGTTCCTGCAGGCAGCCTTGGAACCAATTCTGTATGGCAGACAGTACCTTAGCTTACTTTTTGTCATGCTTGGCTGCTTGTACTTGCTGAAGATTTAATTGAGCATCAAATGAACCCACAGGGAAATGTCCTGAACTCATGCTGGTAGGGCAACCCCATTGTAATTGGTAAAATGGGAAAACTGCACATTGAGGAATCTGCCTTGTGAGAAGGGCTGCCTTGTGCCTGCTGAACTTTGTGACCCGTTCCGCCACTGCCCCCTGCCACACACATTGAAGGAGGCAGTCCCTAAGCCAATGCAATTGAAAATGTGGATTTTTAGATGATTTTTTTTTTTTAAAATGAAAGATTTCTTATGTGTATGAGACCTGTGCGAGTGCTTAGCTTGCCCTGTTCTTTCTGTTCATAATTTTGAACCTACAGGCTGGTATAAAAGAATCGTTATATGACAAAAATAGAATAAAATCTGAACTTATACCAGATTTGTCCCTTGGGAAAGGAGTGCATCTGTTACTGCAGTGTGAAAGGTGTTTGATTAGCATATGACATCGTCAGACCTGCTCTTGGTCAGATTACAAGTTATGGGTTATTTAGCAATACATTCACCTGCTGTTCCTTACTGTGGTTTTTCTTTAGTTTGATGTTTCCAAAGAAAGGGTGGATTTTTCGTCAATCTCTTTGTGAGAGTATCAAATCGGGTTGCAGTAAATATGTATAAGCAGCTCGGCTACCGTGTGTACTGGACAGTATCGGAGCGCTACTCTGCTAGCAGTGGAGAGCCAGATGAAGATGCTTACGGTAAGTGGTTGTTGTGCCTTAAGTTGAATGGAAAGGTTCTTGTGTTGAGGGTTCCTGGGCCTGTACAAGTTCAGATAGTCGTTGATGAATGGGATTCTGTATTCTGCTTTAGATAGCTTTTCCTACTGAAGAGTACATCAGTTAGGAAACTTGATTGCAGGAAACGGAATGAAGCTGCGTCAGGGGAAGTTCAGGTTGGACATTAGGAAAATCTTATCCACTGAAAGGGCGTTCAGTCAGGGCACCAAACCTGTCAAGAGCTTAGGGAGCATCTGGATGATGTTTTTAGTCATATGGTTTAGTTTCAGGTAGTCCCGCAAGGAGCATGGAGTTGGACTTGATGAATCCTTATGGGTCACTTGCAACTCAAGATATTCTAGGAAATCTTCTTGAAAAATGATCTTAACATAATAGAGAAGTCACTTAATGTGGCTTTGTGCAATGACTGTCTTTCATAATAGCATTATTTTCTTTTGCCATAGGTACAAGGAAAGCTCTTTGCAGAGTTACAGAGAAGAAATCAATTATACCTCTGCCTCATCCTGTGAGACCAGAAGACATTGAGTAACTGTAAACTGTGATTCTCAGACAACCTAGTAAGAGTGTCAGTTTCCTTCTCCCCAAAGCCCCCAAGAACTCTACAGATGAGAAATATTAGGCTCAATGTTTTTCCCCGTGAAATACCAAAAAGCAATATTGAGAAGCTTACCAACGCTGCTTCTGTCGGTATTGGCTGCATATTCGTGCTCTTACCCTATTGTTCTTCCTTTCGATCCATGACACTTTGGAGACTATTAAAATGGAATTGCTTCCTGTATGGTGGTGTCATGGTTTTCCTTCTCAGCCACAAAACAGTCCCCTCACTTTGTCACTCCCACGGAGCCCTGCTCTGAAACTGAAAACGTCTGGCCGCTGCTCCTACACAGAAGGTTCCAGGAAGTTCTGCTGCTGGCTCTCGCCTTCCCTTTGCAGCCATATAACTGCTGCGACAAAACCTGGGCTCTGTTCTTTCTGAGCCACAAAACCAGAAATTGGGTACATCAAAATATACTCTCCAGAACTCAGAGGTCTCTGTTTCTCTGTGCCTTTTACTTACCTCATTCCCTAATTTAATTCTTGGATCCATCTGTCCCTTCACAGTCTGTCTGGATGTCACAGCTGCTGTTACTTGGAGGCATTGACCAGGCACTTAGTTCCAACACAGGTTTCTGTCACTGTCTTCCCTGCAATTTCTTGGAGTGCAGAGGAGTGAAGGCAGAGGGTTGATGAGTATTGATAACATGCAGCTGTGACCTTGCCTCCAAGGCAGTGGGTTGAGGGACATGGATGATGAGCAGCTGTAGCTCGTTCCTGCTAAGTAGTTAAATAGCCCTGAGGAGTGTGGGAGAGGGGGTTGGGTTGGATTTGATCTGATGGTGGAAGGAGAAACAGCACAGACAGTAGAATCTGACTGATGGTAAAAGCCTTGTTGCAGCCTGATAGCTTGCTTGTGCTGCAGCAGTGGGTGCCTTGTGTGAGGCTGCCTGAGTTGGGCTCCAGCTACAGCAACTGGTGCCCAACATAGCTGAGACAAGCGGGAGAACCTGTGACCCATAACAGACACGGTGAGAGGCGAGCTGTTGCAACTAATCAATATGGGTGTGTTGTGATATTTGTTGTCTGTCTTAACTCAGATTGCAACTGAAGAGGATGTGTATTACTTGTGCTCATAACAATCTCCAGGCAGGGTTGTTTCTTTTATTACAGTCCTGGGCACGCAGGCTTTTGCTACTATTCTGGTTTTGCTGTTCTCCTTAAGTGCCCAGTGAGGTTTGCTCTAGTATCAGTCATGGCAGTTAATGTTCCCTCGTTCACCTGTTGTGTTTTTAGCACCAGTTTCTGTAGGTGCAAGGGGTCTATTTTAGATCTTTGAGTCACTGTGTTGTGCTGTTGTGGTTTTTCCATTGGCAAACTGCTGCTGTAATTCCCTAAGGGGCTTCCTAGGTCAGGAGGTAGCGGATGGGAGCAGGTTGCCACCCTGGGTCAGTGGTGAGTGCTGGCATGTATCATCTGACCTAGAGCTGATGTCTGTCACCGCTTTAGCTCTGGAATGACTCTGAGACCCAGGGAACTCCGGTTCCCTTAAGCTGCAACCTTGGAGCTTTTCCAAGCAGTGGATGAAATTCCTGTCACAAGCTCTAAGGCACCTTAAGGAGAAGGGGGCACAGTCTGAGTTTTCCTCCATGCAGGTGTCAGGGAGGTACAGTTCTGAGCTTAGTACTGGCCGCTACTAGGAGATGCTTTCAAGTGATCCGAGTGCAGCTCTGGCTACCCAAAGCTGGACAGGGTTGGCAAATGCTGATGTAGAGTTTTGGTGGTAAACTTGACCAGCGTGTCTTAACGAGCAGGCATGTTCTTTGTTTGCAAACACTGTTTAGTCCTGCCTAGGCATCCCAAAAGTTTGAAGGGCCGTGGTCACATCTTCCCTTGGTCACACACAATGAACGGTTGCCTGCGCAGAGTTGCTTTTTAAGGAGCATGCTGTGGTTATATTTTCTCTGTTTGGCTTTGCATTTGGGAAATAATGTAACAGTTACAGCTGAACTGAAGGAGCACGGTACCTGATGTGGCAGAGAAGGAGGTGCGTTTTACTAATTTTTTGGTGTGCATCAGTTTGACCCCAAAATGACATTGTGTCAAAGCTTGTGGCCAAGTTCCGCTGTAGATGTTGACTTGGGGTATGAATGGCTCCAGGTGTGCTTTAGGAGAGCTCTTTTGGTGTAGGTGTGCTGAGTAATTGCTCTGCTGTGTGTGCAGCTGTTCTGGTTTGGCTTCCAGGTGTGAGCATGCAAAAGAAAACTCGCCAGTGTGGTCAGCCTTGCTGTAAAATCAGAACGCTTTCTGCTGCTGCCTGGATATCCGAGAGCCTCCTGAACGTTTCAGGCAGGCAAGAGATGTGCTCCAGTACGTCTGAGAGTCCACAGCTCTGCAGTTCCCTAGAGGGGCACTCGCTACAGGTAAGGCTGTAAGATCGCAGAGCTCTTTGCAAGTTACGCTGACGGAGTTTCTTTGGGTATATATTTGGATACATGTGCCAGCTGAAAAGGTATTGTTTGCTTTCCTGCTCAGTAAGCACAGGTCACTTGGGTGGTCATGGACACTTGTCATTTACTGAGGAAGTTTCCACTCGTTGGATGGAAAGGGAAACAGTTCAGAGGCACTGTTTAGGGTTTGGGGCTTTTTTGTTTGTTGTAAAACCTGGAGGTTTAGCATTTTGTTCTGTGTTGTCTGTTAGAGAAAAAGTATTTTGAATTAGGAAATGTAAAGTGCTGAAGCAGCTAAGTGGCAGAACCACGCCTTGTCCCTAGTGTAGCCCTAATCCAAGGCTGGTTTAAAGCCCAGTCCAGTTAAGCAGTGGGAGAGCAGAGAAACAACAGATGATCAAGTTGTGTACACAGGTGTTCTCAAATTCAGGTGTTTTTGGAAAAATTTGTCTACTGGAATAGTAATTGCTTGTTCAAAGACTTAAGTGTACTTGAAGGAGTGTGTGAGTTAAAGCAGGCAGAAAGAAGATCAAGATCTGAGGAGCAGCCTGGAACTGAGGAGACGAATCACCTGGGACAGTCAGGTGATGGATTTGCAGAACTGACAGGACCAAAGGAAACTCCTAAAAACTTCAGACGTTGACCAACGGTTTGAGAAGCATATCTAAGCCGTGCTGTATCCCAACGGTTTGAGAAGCATATCTAAGCCGTGCTGTATCCCTTTGCTCCTGCCACTCGCTGGGGTGGCAGCCCGGCTCTGAGTTGTGAGTAAAGCAAGCCCAGTGGTACCCGCATCTGTTTAAATTTCTCCTGGAACAACAGCAATCGCTGGGGCTTATCCGTAGGACCCCACCATGCACCGCCCCCCCTGCACCTTGTGCCAGGGGTTCCCCATGCTGCTGCTGCTCCCTCCTGGTGGGCCGGGGGCACGGGCAGAAAGAGCCACCCAACTGTAAAGCTGTCAGATGCAAAGGATTTAGCCACTCGAACCACGCGGGTGCTTTTTAGTACGGAGGCAACGGGTAACAGCGGCTGGGCTGCGAGTGGGCGAAGGGCAGAGCGCAGGGCACCCCGCAGCCGCAGCGGGCACTCCCGGGCTCCGGTGGCGTAAACTGGGCTGAGACCCCGCCCAGTGGCTCGCGCGGCCAGTGCTCAGCACGGGGCTGGTGGGGCGCTGCTGCCACCTGGCGGCCAGAAACTGGGTACTGCAGCCGCGCGCTTGGAGCGCTTGGTTAGGGTTAGGCGCCGGTTAGGGTTAGACGTCGGGGTCGGGTTTAGGGTCAGACGTTGGGGGTGGTCAATGGTGCTTTAAGGAACTCTCTCCTCATCAAACTATTTTCACAAAATGTCTTCTCCAAACCACCTTCCCTACAAGTGCCCTGTATAGCTCTGTGACCAGTCTCAGTAGATCAGTACTCTAACCCTAGAGGAATTAAATGTCGGGGAGAAGTGAAGGAAGTTTTATCTGGGAGACAAGGACTAACTCTAAACTAGCTGCTCCATTCTTCTAAATCATGAATAACTTCACATGCAGGGAACGCGTTTTCTGTTCTCTCTCTGACTTGGTATACTGGTTACACTGTAAACAGTCACCTGGCCCACAGCTCAGAGACCTTTGTACGCTGCTGCACATACTGCACAGCAAGAATCACCCTGCAACTGCCCTGGGAGGCTGGCTGTGCGCCAAGTGACCATTTTGCTTTGTGATGTGCTGTCAAAGGACATGGCACTGGAAAACCTATGAGATGGTAGGAGGACTGATGCGCCGCTCTTCCTTACTGGTTGAAGTTCAGCTGTCTTGGGGTTATGTAGATCAGAATCAACCTTGAGATCTGTACAAGAAGTTTAAAGGGCACAATCCGACTTCCCTTAAAACCAACAGCAAATTTTTACTGACGTGACACTTCAGTGTTCTAGTCCTCCACAATAGAGCAAGAGATTGCCCTTCTCTGCAAAGGTTTTGGGAAACAACAAGTTTAGCTACACTCAAGTGATGTCTCTATGATGTAAAAAACACATTTACAGAAATCACTAATGGAATAAGGCTTTAAGTATCAAAGCTGCTGTTATAGTAACTGTTCTCTCTGACCATTGTAAGGCAAGAGCTGCCACCTTTGGAGTCCCAGTTGCTGGACAGCTTCCCTGTACTTATTTACTATACTTCTTTGTGCATCCTGCAATTAAAAATGCATCCTTCTCTATTCCTCTGTCCTCAGAGGTTATTTATTGCTAATTCATAACTGTTGTGAAAGACTTGAGATACCAGAGATGTAATGCAGAAGAAAGCCTCCACCAGATTCTCTCTTTCCCTTAAAGCCTTTGTTTGTGCTACTCCACTCTGCACCACTGCTCAGAAAAACTCAGTGTATCAAAAGATGGTGAAACAACAGTCACGTATTAATCTAAAGCTTGGCTGTGTCCCAACACTTGTGTATATACTCTGTGCTACTCCACTTCCCTAACTTCCCGCCTGCCTTCCCTCCTACAATCACAGTAACAAAAAGGTACACTGAAAAACTGGTTATCCAAGAATCTGGGTATGGTTGGAATCTGTTGCTGGGTTAAAACAATTAAAAAATTGTGACCGTTGGAAAGATGATAACATTAGGCATGCCATCCCAACATCAAACAGTGCCACAGACAAATAAGCCATGGGTCTCTCCCTTAATTCACATGCATATACAAATGTGGACAAACAGCACTTTTTTTAGGATAGGCAGGTGAACCTTGTTAGCTACTCCTTTGGAAGTAGTGTTTCAGAAGAGTCTAGTGCAATCAAGGTGTGACTGCTTTTAATACATGCTAGAAAGATCAAATTAAACACTAGGTAGAACCTGCCTTGACCAATTTAGGGGGTGCTAAAGTACACACCACCTGAGCTGGCTTACAGCTGTCAAACACATTAATTAGAGCTGACACGTTCAAAAGTCTTTAAATCGTTCACTGGGCATCTCTGCAGAAAGGTTTTGTATTGTTCTTATTCTCCTCTTCTAGAAACTGATGTAGTGTAGTCACTGCCCTACTAATGGTGGGATGAGCATGCATCACCTCTTCACTAGTAAAACTGCACCCCAGGAGAGAGCTGTGCAAATGCCGCTAGGAATGTTTCTGAACAATTACTGTTACAGCAATGTGAAACTGTGTACAGATAGGCCCTAGTCAGAGCTGTGTCTATACTGCAGTTTCAGATACGACTGCAAGTGCCCGTCTGCCATAGTTCAATGTTCCTAAATTAACACTGGTACTCTGAGAAGACATCACATAGGAGCTCCATCAACGCGGACCTACGTTTGTGTAGGGAATTCTCACTGAAGTTTGTGCTGCTGTGCTTTCTCTGTGATTGTTTCATGGACTACCTAGATCAACGCTGGTACAGGCAGGCAACTGTAACTTCAGCGTCACTGTGACCAGAACTCTTACATGGTCTCTTCTACCATGTACATCGTATTTGGACACAACATACTCAAAGGCATACCTACAAACAGTCACAGGCACAAGCAGAGCCTCCAGTGAACTCAAGGAGACAAATGCACATGAACAACTTTGCGCTCACTCCTCACTCACACCTCCTCCATGACTATGAATAAATGCTGGGTCAGGACCACATGAAGGCTTATCTTGTCTGAATTTGTTTTTCTTTTCTTTTAAATCTTACATTCCTAAAAAAGAGACTCAATGAAGTAAACTTGTTGCTGTGACTACACTGCAACAGAGTGCTTAAATCAAACAAAAACTTAGATGAGATTAAGAAAAGAATAACAAAAACTAAATAAAGGGAATTTCAAAAAAAATATGTAAGCAGGCATTTACACGTTTGAATCTTCTCATGGGGATTTGAGTTCCTTGGAAGATGAGCAACTTTTCTGCTCCTTCCTTTGCATTGCTTCATAGCAAATGCAGCATGCTTGTGGACAAGAGAAGCTGCCTGCTGCAACTAGTTAGCACCAACTTTTATTTGTTTGTCAGACTTCCAAACCTGAACTTTTCTACATGTGGAGTCAGGCATTCCCATTTCTATTTCTGCCTATTTTGCATCACTGTGTGATGGCAGCAATTCACCTAGTGACTCCAAACTCAGGTTCTTCACTCATGAAACAGAAAGAAAACATCTCTGTAAAGCAGAGCGGGGAAGTACTGCTCTTCAGGTGCTCACACTCTTCATTCATCTCCATCTCATACTATAGATTTCTATAGCTCTGTTTCTCTCAAGTTCAATAGCTCAGTCACTGAGCAAAACCAAGTAATTATGAGCCACAATGCACCACAAGCAGCAAATGCAGAAGTGTCAGAGCATGCAGTTTGCACATAATTTTCATGCCTGATGCCTAAAATTGTTCATCTAAACTCTTTGGAAAATACTTAGAAATAACTATTTTGTTCACAGCAGGAGAAAAAGATTTTGTTTGTCATACATCTTCCTTTTCCTAGCCAAAACTAATCTGCATCCAGACATGGCACAAAGCATTTTCACTCACTCTTCACACTCAACAGGCCCACATGCAAATAAATACGTTGTCAGCACACACTTAGAAAACTACTCTGTACATAGTCAAAAACTTTAAAGTTTTGCACCAAAAGAAAAGGATAAAAAGGCATTTTGAACATTGTGCTGTTTGCAAAAACTATTCCTTTCGTCTGTTGTCTGTAGCACAGAGTTAGCCATAGCTGCAGATAAAATGATGGGAACAGCTACAGTCCTGTAGCACTTGACACACGCAGTAGTAGTGACAGCCTGGCACCAAGGGCCATCCCGTGTTAGACACAGACACACAGAGATGCACGGGCATGTGCACTCAGAGAATAGATTCTGGGTAAACAAGAAGGCTATTTTTTTTTTTTTTTTTGTGCCCTGAAAAAGAGAGGAAGAGCTAAAATATCAAACCTGAGGTTCTGTGCATATCAATTGGTAAGAGACATGCTGCTGAAACATTAGTTTGGCTTTATGGAAGCAGTCATCAGAAATTCAGTCGCTAACATTTCAGCCATATGGTAACGTGCATCTCATCCTCAGCAGATGAACAGATGTGCCAACAGCTGAAGGGGCAAAAAGCTGGGTTCCAACACACATTTCATTTTTCACTACCTGGAAAAGACTTAGGAGGAAGTTGGGGCCAATTATGGAAAATGAGTAGGGCAGGAAAGAGATCTTCTTAAGTTCCTGTCTTCCCTTTTAAGTACATCAAGCATGCAGAAATTTCTCACACGTGCTTTGCACCCAGAAGCAATGCTGGCATTAGCCATAAACCACTGCATATAGGTTAAGGCTGCACTGACCCTCAAATAAAAAAGCCTAATCCATTGTAAATATGCAGAAGACACTCAGTTCTGTTACCACCCACTGCTTGCTACTTTCATTCAGTTTTTAAGGAGTCTGCCTCTGAGGTATGGTCTCTAATTACAATTACAGCAAAACACTGATTAGGATGCACATGGCAACATCATAGGAAACAAATATAAAATTGTCTTGACAAAGTAACTGAATGCATTTATTGGGATGGTATTGCTTTTAAATAGCCTTAATTTCCAAAGAATTATTACTTGCTAAAAAAAAGAACATCTTTATGGATCTTTAAGTTTTTGAGTGCAAGATTCTCCCTCTCTCTCCTGCTAATACCTGAAAGAGTAGACCTAGCATAACTCATCAGGGAATTTGCTGTATTTGACTGCAGGAATGCTCATTGTTCCAATATATTTGGGGGTTTTGTTGTTTACTACAAAGATTGTATTGGTTCTCAGTGAATGAATATGGAAATCAAGTCCCAGTCTGGATTAACCTTCAGACTACCACAAATACATTGTGCTTCTTGGAAGTAATCTGTGTGTTTGTACACACGTGCACATAAACACACACACACACACACAGAGGCTATATACATCTGCAATTTTATACCTCATTCTGATCAGATTTGTAGTTTGCTTCATGAAATACAGTAATGCAAACCAGGCCACTCATTTCTCTCTGTAACATGAATGTGACCCTATTAGCGTCAACCTTGAGAAGTCCAGGACACAGTGCAAATCCAGGTAAATGGGCTTGGTTAGGGATGTTATATCCACTTTATTCTGGGCTGAGCCTCCATTCTTTCTCCTCCCTTCACTCCCTTAGTTTCCTGGTCCCCATGGCTAATGCTCATAGTCTGCATATGCCCCTACCGTTTGCTTCCATCCTCACAGAAGAAACACCCTATGCTGTTGCTGTCAGGACGTCTGGTGTGGTACAGTAGGAGGAGGTTCTAGATACTAGAAGTCGTAAGGCCAACTCTGGGACAGCAACTCAGGAGTCCTTTCCAAAACGGCTGACATCTGTCCAGATCCTTAATTCTACTGAGAGAAAAAGGGGTTTAAACTAAATGAATCACCAAGGGGGTTTCTTTGGAGGAGTCTCATCAAGCACAGGCATAGGCCCCATCCTGCTTATTGTGGTGGCAGGAAAATAAGCAAGCAAGCACATCGTTCAAACTAAGATACAGTTTTGTGCATGCCCCACACCTTTTTGCACATTTTAGACCCGTTCAGCAGTGCAGTTTTATCTTTACTTTGAGCTGATGGCAGCCCCTGCTGCATGAAAGCCCCAAAATGGCTTCAGCAGCTGGAACGCCTGTATCAAGACAAAGCAGGGAAAGAGATCTGCATGACCTACTAGAAACAGCTTGTGCTCCAGTGCCCAGACATGAAGATTCACATCATCTAAGAAAAAAAGATTCCCAAAAAAATGCATAAAACCAGCCCCAAATCTCAGCTGCAGGAGCAAGACAGCCTGCCCTTGATTATGGAGATCAGCACAGAAGTCTGTTTAACTCCCAGCCATCCATACTGAAAATTCCTCAGTATTTGCTTCCTGTCATATTCTTTGCAGAGCAGAGCTCGTATTCAAGAAGTCAAGGACTGTGGTACCCATAGTGCGTTCACAGACTCTGCAGTGTGAACCAGTTTTAGATTCCACCACTTGCCTCCTCAACTGTAACTCCAGAGTGGCTCAGGGCTGAGAGGTTCCCATCCCTGTTCCCTGGGTGTCTCAGCACCACCAGAGATGTTACCTTTGGTACCCCTTGCTGAGGATTCTTCTGTGCATTTTAACCTTTATCTCAGGAGGCAAACACAACATTTTACAGAGGACAGAGACACTCTCTCCCCTCTGTGCTCTTGTTCTGCCTCATGAGAACACAGGGATGATGGGTCCCAGTCTCCTGCTTATCAGCAGTCCTGGAAGTGGACACGGCTCCATGCAGTGCCCGTGGTCAACCGCCAAGTAAAACAGACAAGAATGTGCATGCCTGGGTGAATGCAGCTTTTTCTTCCATCTGGAGCTACAAGCCTTGACGATAAGTGTGTGACTGGGTGTTTTCATCCATAAAGAGATCTTCAAGACGTTGTTACAAGGAGTAGCTGACACATCCCATCTATCTATCTATGTCACTATGGTATCTAGGCACTGTATAATTTCACATTATAGCTGATTATGGAAAACATTTCCCTAGAAGACTGTTGGCCCTTTAGTAACACTAATGCCCTCTTTTGTGACATTCCCCGGGACTGTTACAAGAGCGGGGCTTGTCTGCACTAAGAAATTTACCATTAAAATTATACAGCCATTTCATACTGCATAACTCCCACTCGGGATGCTTTTCCAAAAGAGGCATTTTTCTGATCTTATTTGTGTTACTCAACTGGGGAAAGGCATTATTCTTTGGAATAATAATAGAGATCATGCTGTTACACCTACAGTACTTTAACTACGCTGATAACTGTTGTAACTTTTTTTCTAGCCAACAGACCTTTCTCAGTCTCTGTCATTCTCCATTCATCCAGTACTGTGCCACAGGAGAAATTCTGGAAATCCAAAGAAACCTGCAATGACAGTCTGTAATCTGAGCTTCTGTGAGACCAGGCGTTTTGGGATTGGATTTGTCTCCTCCTGGAATAGACAGGAAAAATCTTCCCCAGCTGATTTCTGCTAAAACCTTGATCTGTGGCCCATCAATGAGCAACTTATTACAAAACCTACATCTTTGTATTTCAAGGTGTTTTGCTTTGGTTGGATGTACTGTTCATGAAAAGATCTAGGTGCCAGAATCAGGCTTTCAACATGCATATTTGCAATGACAAATTCAAAATTCCCTTTCCATTGATGTTCTTGGAGGCATCTTCAGACTTGCTGCTGCAGTCACTACCACTAAATGCCACTAAATCAGTAAATCCATTTATTGAAATAGTCATACAGAGCTGTAGCAATGACACACAAACTCAATCCAATTCAAAGCTCTTCTAAGCAGAAGGAAATAAAGATTCAGCGCTGTTCTCTGTGAAACTTGAGTAAAAAAGGGTGGAAGCTTATGGATGTATATGGTAAAGAAAAGGCCATTCAGGGGACAATACAAATGAACCCTAGCAATAACTCAACAGGGACAAGAAGGTGAATGGTGTCCCACTCCTTCAGCAAAGCACTGAAAATACCTCTGGGATTGTCCAAGGCCCCTTGATTCAAGATATGTCTTTCCATCAGCTCTCTGAAATGCTCAGCAGCAACATCTGGAACCCCCATCCAATTATCAGATGAAATGCAGGAGGATCAAAGAGAGAGTTTCCCAGCTCTCCTGAGAACAAGCTGGAGCGTGGGATAATCAGCAGCTTCTGACTGCTGCTAACCACCTCTCACTCATTAGCATTTTCCCCCGGCCTCCCCACCTGCATGTGCAGTCCCCTCTGCCTCCAGAGTACCAAGGGCCCCTCCATGCATGTTTCTTTAAACCTGCCTGTAACAGTCGCTGCCCTGACACATCCTACAAGTTTATAGCGGTCTCTTTTCTCCTCTCGCCATTAACTGGAGGCAACGCCTTTTGGGACATACTTGCACTGCTTGGGAGTGGGGATGAGGGCAACAGATGGGAGGGTTGGGGGGGGTCAGGAGCTCCAGGGATCCTGGTGCATCTCCAGACGGGTGACACCAGGCGAAGAAGGTCCCCCGTGGAGAGTCAGCCAATTCACGACAATCACACCAATATGGCTACGTGCCGTGCTCACTTTATTAAACAAACAGGTCGTATTTATAACTTAAACCGGCCGCCCACCCGACTTTACACACAGGTGATTGGATAAAAGACTCTGGCCATGCGGGCACCCGTGTCACATGCTGCAGGCACCTGATCAGAGTGTGCCAATGACTGTGTCGATTCTGCGGTTCCCAGGACTTGCTCTGCACCTGGCTTCTTGTTCACGCATAGCTTGTTTTATTTCTCACACCGCTTGTTCCAAGGACAATTTAAAGTTGCTCTGCAGCTTCAACTAACAGGCCTTGGTTGTCCAACATGGACAACGGTAACATATGTCCTCGGTCCTTTAAAAATCCCTCTACACCCCTCCAGCTTTCCTGTCAGTCCCTTCAGGTACTGGGAGCTGCTCTAAGGTCTCCCTGGAGCCATTTCTTCTCCAGGCTGAACAACCCCAACTCCCTCAGCCTGTCAGCACAGCAGAGGGGCTCCAGCCCTCTGAGCATCTCCACGGTCTCCTCTGGACTTGCTCCAACAGCTTCATGTCTTTCTTATGTTGAGGGCCTCAGAGAAGACACAGCACTGCACGGGGAGGGTCTCACGAGAGCAGAGCAGAGCAGAGCAGAGGGGGAGAATCCCCTCCCTCGCCCTGCTGGGGATGTAGCCCACGGCATGATTGGCTTTCTGTGCTGCAAGCACACGTTGCTGGGCCAAGTTGAGCTTCTCATCCACCAACACCCCACAGTCCTTCTCCTCAGGGCTGCTCTCCATCCATTCTCTGCCCAGCCTGTGCCTGTGCTTGGTATTGCCCCAGCCCACACGCAGAACCTGGCACTTGGTGCCTCTTTCCTACTTTCCGTTAGATCTAGAGATGTGGGTGACTTTCCTTCTACGGAACGTGCAGCAAGAGCACTATGTCAAATCAAGGTTCTCTCTCTTTGAGTTTCAAAATTTTTTCACAGATTGGTACTTGCATAACGGCTGCTTAGAAAAGAAATCTTTGCCCAGAGGAGCCTGCTGTGTGGCCCAGCTCCCAACGAGGTGTTCAGGCCTGGACATAACTTTTAATACCAAAGTGCAAACCACTTCTGTTTTGATGGAGTTCTGAGAGTTCCGACACCGTTTAGGTAACAGCATGAAATGCTGGCATGTGGCTGAACTCTGTTGATTCAATAGCTGGTAAATATTCCCTGGTCAGCCTTCCAAAAGTAATCTGTCCAGGGGGATGCAGGAGGCTTGGCAGCAAGTAAAGCAGGGCTTTGCAGGGTAGGGGGGTGGTTTCTCATTGAACGTGTCCTCAGGGAGACTGACATGTTTGAAGCAAATGGGAGGCTGGTGGAACAGGTGCACACAGCCAGTGTGCATGTTGTAAATAGATGCTATGATTGCTAGCCTTAGGCTCTGTGTTAGCAATTACTATATCCAAATATAAAAAAATTGGAAAATATCAGAGCTGCACAACACAGGACAGCCCTGGGAAGCACAAAAGCCAGGAAACAAAACCAGTGCATTTACAGGTACCTTAACTCCGCATCTTCGTGTTACATGGTTTGCTGTTAGATGCTGGCAAAACAGAGTGTATTACTTCTGGAAGAACTAAATTCTGCAGCAGAGTAATAGTGAGTGCTGCTTATCGTATGGAGCCCTTCCCTCTTTGTAGACAAGTCAGCTAAGAAGTTAATTGTATTTGTGATTGTTTTGCTAAAAATGGTCTGGCGCTGGAGGCTGTCCCACTGTGCCTCCCCAGCCGAGGGCAAAGCCGTGTCTTTTTGCTACTCTAACGTTGTTCCTTGCTTGATAATACCGCTGTAATGGTACCCAGTCATTTACAAGCTGAGCTACAACCCTTTGCAGCCTGGGGTCAGATGAGAAGATGCCAACAAGTGATGTTACAAGGTGGGACAAGTGCTTGCCCCTGTGTCTCTCTCACTTTCATACACTCTTCAGCCTTTGCCCTCAAGACTGAAGCCTTTTGGCCAGGAGGCTCCGTGAGGGCCATGGCTGCTTCTGGAGTGCCTTGTGCAGAATATGTAACAGATAATAAAAACGATTATTGGTAATGAATTATTTAAGATTTTGTTACTCCCCTGTTTTCCTTTTTTCCGACGCAAAGTTTCCCTTACTTTCTGCTATGAGGTCCCCCTTTTTTTAACTTATTACTGTGAGATTCTGCCTTATTCCATCCTGCCCCCCGCTTTCCATCGTGAGGCCTCCGGGCTTTTAATAGGATTTGGCAGTAACCTTGGTTTGCTCAATCTGCCCTCAAGATCGCTAGCGACCACCCCTTGGTCAGCAAACCCCCTTCCCAAGGTACCTTTTCCTCCTGGGGACTACGCTGCTCACCTGACGTCTCCATGCATCTTACCAGCCTCGGTGGCCACAAGCCAGCGATGCGCCACTGCTCCAGCGACGTGCTCAGAGGCTCTACCTGGGAGGTGTCCTTTAAACACCCCTAAAAAACCCAAATCCAGCCACACCCCGGTGACAACAAAGCCACAAGCTCTACCTCCTGCACCAAGGGCTTCAGAGTCGAGAGGGAGCACCCACGTCCTCGTGAGCACCTGCTGGCAGGGGGCACTGGGTTTCCTCTCTCACCTGAGGCTACCACCCAGCACGGAGCACCATCTAGGCTTCCCCCCCACCCTCACAGACGGCTGGGGAGCTTCACAGGTGAGCGAGAACGGCTCCCACCAGGGCAGCGTGCCCCCTGGGCTTTGCCGGGGATGTGCAAGAAGAGTTCATTGCATGTGACAAACTGACAGGGGGCAGGAGGCAATGAAGAGGTCCGCCAGGCAGCTCGCTTTCCAAATGCGGACGCTCATCTCCCCCTGAGCTCTCCCCATGGCCAGCCCCACGGATCCCACACAATTCAGCCACCCGCCCCATCTCCCTGAGGGGAGCAGGTTTGCAGGCACTTGCCTGACCTGCAGCTGCTCCATCTGCCTCTCCAAGGCTGCCACTTTCATCTTCCAGCTCTTCCTCAGCTGCTTCTCTTGCTGCAGCACCTCTGACTTCTCAGAGAGCTCGTTCATCAGCTTGCCGCACCACTCCTGTAACCTGGCCACCTCAGCGTTTTGCCTGCACCAACAGAAGCAGCGTTATTGCAGCCCGCAGGCCAGTCAAGCATCCCTGGCGTTACCCAGGGGGAACACATCCTCCTGTGGGCCTGATAACAGGGCTTGAAACATCTCAACGGTTGTGTTGGCCTGCTTCTCGGACACGCCTGGTCCTTCAGGGATGGGGTGGAAGGAGCTGACACATCAATTTCAAAAGCTCCGTTTCCATCACAGGAGACATTCCTTTCTCATGAAATAGAAGACGCAAGGATCTGTGTTCCCAGACACAGGAGAAAGCACTCTAAGCAGCTGGAGTCTGCTCCGTAATTAATTGACCACTGTTAATCACCAGGCAGTAGGGGTGGTGGTGGGTGGTGGGCTCTCAGCTTGCCATTCCCTCAGCCAGAATTCAGCAGGACCCCTTTTTCTTGCCTGACCAGAGACAGGTCATGCACATACCGCACAGCCCAAGTGTGATTTGCACATCCCTTCTCCATCATGACCCCCAAAGCTGCAGTGCTGGGGGGACAGGACACGTGTCTACCCAGTCCTGCCTGTGTGGAATCTCTGGTGTGTCTAATATAGAGGCTGAGCACACGCAGACTTCTCTGGGAACAAAATGGAGGCGGGTCTGGCCTTCATCCCCCTTCCTGGCCTTGGTTCTTCACACACCCCAGAGGTACCAAGTACTCTGGGGGCCTTTTCCCCCCACCAGCTCCTCAAATCCCACTGATTTCAGCGCCGGGATCAGCAGCTTTATTGTGAGGAGGCAGGCACCAAGCTGTGACGTGGTCTCTGCCATTTCCCAATAAACCAACTTGAAATAAAAAAAAAAAAAAAAAAGAAAAATTATTTAAAAAGAAGAAAACCTGGGGAAAAAAGGGTGGGTTTGTGTGGAGTTTCAAAAGGAAAGCCACAAGAAGGGGAGAGAGAAGGCAGTGCCCAAGGACCACTACCACACAGCACCCGCAGGGACAGAATTTCAGGGGTGCGCTGAGGCTTAAAAGAGCAGGAGCAGCCTGCGCTGGGCTGGCGAGGCTGTGCTGCTGTGCCCTGTCCCCACGCTCACGCTGCTGTGCCCTGTCCCCACGCTCAGCCTGACCCCATGGCAGGGGACCTCGGGGTGCAGCCAGTGTGAGGACGCTCGTGGCTGGAAGGGAAGGCTTCTCTCCTTTGCGTATCTTGGAGAAAAAACAGAGGGGATGGCTGTTTGCAGCACAGCAAGCAAGGCGGGGAATAAAGGATCTGCTCCCGGCCACAGCAGGGTCCTTCTTCAGTGACCCCAAACACCTGGCTGGCTTGCAAACTTAATAAAAAATTAGTAAATAATAACCGGGAAAATGAAGCAAGGATAAGCTCTTTTCACTACATCATTGTAAATGCATTGACACCCAGAAATACACAAAAAGATACGTGCCAAGAGCCACCCATCAAAGAGAGGCTTCCTTCCATGCTGGGTCTCACTTTCACACTTCTTGCACTCCAACAAACAAAAAAACCCCAAAACAAACCAAAAAAAGTAAAAAAGAAAGAAAAAAAATAATTTCACCAGTTGATGTACAAACAGAGTCTTCCCTTTTCACAGATTTGTGGGTTCTGCCTGCCCCGATGTGGTTGGTGCGGTGCCCTTGGGAACAAACGGTAGTTGTACAAAACAGTATGAAGATTTTCTTACAAACATATGCCTGCAGTGTTTACTGGTTGGGTTTTTGTGTTTGGGTTTTTTTTTAAGTTTCAAAACTAGGTTTTAGGTCACAAATGGCTTGCAACTTTTTTCTACAGTAAATCAGGCATATATTTTTAGTTTTAGTTTTAGGAATGTGTAAGGCATTTTGGTAAGCTGACAGTAAGGTCTAGGTCACAGACTCATCAAGCTGAAGTCCCTTCCTTCAAACTGTCCTCTTCCCCCTGGAGAAGGAAAAGAGAGGTGGGTTACTCAACTGGGTCTCGACCTTATTCTCGTGGCAGCTCAAGCATCAAAGCGTTTCACAGATGGGCCAGGTCCTGCCTTTTGAGAAGGGAGAACCATGACCACCATCTCCTGTGCTCCCAGAGCTTCCCAAAAGCCACCCAGATGGTTTCTGGCAGCAAGTGCCACCTTGTCTCCGGTTTTCAACCGCTGCCTGACAGGCGCTTCCCCCTGCCCTCCACCAGCACCAAGGGGAGGGATGGCTGCGGCCACCACCAGTACCGTTTCCTGAAGCTGTTCTTTACACTTCTTCATTCTCCCTTTGGCCAGTTGGTCCTGGGTAACCTTCAGTCGCTCCTGTAGTTTGCTTGCTGCCTGGCCCCGGTTCTTTCTTTTTTTTTTTTTTCCTAGTTTTTCCTACATGGGAGTCAAAAGAAGGCATCTGCCTGAGTCTCCCTTGGCCATCTGGCGACACTCCCCCCTCCAAAACATCTCGGGTCACCTCAGGTCTCCACTGAGCTGCCTCGGTGGCCACAAGCCAGCGATGCGCCACTGCTCCAGCGGCGTGCTCAGAGGCTCTACCTGGGAGGTGTCCTTTAAACACCCCTAAAAAACCCAAATCCAGCCACACCCCGGTGACAACAACAAAGCCACAAGCTCTACCTCCTGCACCAAGGGCTTCAGAGTCGAGAGGGAGCACCCACATCCTCGTGAACACCCGCTGGCAGGGGCCACTGGGTTTCCTCTCTCACCTGAGGCTACCACCCAGCATGGTGCACCATCTAGGCTTCCCCCCCCCACCCTCACACCCGGGGGGAGCAGGTTTGCAGGCGCTTGCCTGACCTGCAGCTGCTCCATCTGCCTCTCCAAGGCTGCCACTTTCATCTTCCAGCTCTTCCTCAGCTGCTTCTCTTGCTGCAGCACCTCTGACTTCTCAGAGAGCTCGTTCATCAGCTTGCCGCACCACTCCTGTAACCTGGCCACCTCAGCGTTTTGCCTGCACCAACAGAAGCAGCGTTATTGCAGCCCGCAGGCCAGTCAAGCATCCCTGGCGTTACCCAGGGGGAACACATCCTCCTGTGGGCCTGATAACAGGGCTTGAAACATCTCAACGGTTGTGTTGGCCTGCTTCTCGGACACGCCTGGTCCTTCAGGGATGGGGTGGAAGGAGCTGACACATCAATTTCAAAAGCTCCGTTTCCATCACAGGAGACATTCCTTTCTCATGAAATAGAAGACGCAAGGATCTGTGTTCCCAGACACAGGAGAAAGCACTCTAAGCAGCTGGAGTCTGCTCTGTAATTAATTGACCACTGTTAATCACCAGCCATTTCAGACTTTCTACAAAAAGAGAGTGCCAAATTCTTCCCCCTAGCTCCTGGTTGTTCTGTATGCACCAGGCAGGTCTCGGTTCTCTGCAGCACCGCTCCCATCAAAGAGCCAGCGACATTTCTTCTGAAGTTGGTGAGCACAAGCTCTCCGAAGTGTGGAGAAATGCTGCAGTGCCTTCTGGTCCCCTCTGCCCCCTCCGCTAGCATCAGCACAGGTGACTCCAAAGCAGAGAGGGCTTCCCCTGCCCTTCCACTTGGGAAAAGCATCCTTGTTTCCCCTGCCAGGCCCACAAAAGCCATTTGGCAATCTCTTCCTCACTCCCTCCTCCACCTCCAGCTAGCTGGGGCGTCTGTAGAAGCACCCTCAAGAAAGGGGGTGGCCAATCATGATGGACAACCACCCCCAGGGCTTGCCAGAGGGCGGCCCCAGGCTCTGCCCCCCACCCCCACCCCTAGTCTTACTTGCTCTCCATCTGACTTCTGATCTGGCAGAAGGCTTCGCTCAGGATGGAGTTCTCCTGCTGCAGGCGAGCCAGCTGCGTGTCGGGGCCATTCTACAGCTGCTCCTGCAGGGTGCGGATCTAGGGAGAGACCAACAGGGGTTAATGCCGCCGCTGCCAGCCCCTCAGCTCTCCCCTGAGGAGCCCACTCCATGGGCAAGAGGGACTGGCAAGGAAGCCACAGCGAGGTGTCTGCTGATGCTGACAGCCCCTGCGGCTGCTGCATCCCGTGAGGATGCTCCCACATCCCTCTTCTAGCGTGAGCACCACGGCTCAGGAGCACTGCGGGGCTCTCGCCCCTCCCTGAGGCTCTGGCCCCCTCGTCCACCTCGGTCTTCTCCAAAAGACCAGGCAGCTGCCACTGAGGGCCAGCCGGCAGCCAGCGGAGGAAGCTGCAGAGCACCGCGTGGGGCTCACCTTGCCCTGCAGCTGCTGCGTTTCGCTGACATGGTCCTGGTAGCTGGCCTGCATGCGTGCCTGCACCGCTGCCATCTCCTGCTCGCGGGCCAGCAGCTGCTCCTTCAGATTGCCCTCCAGGGTTGTCGCCTTGGCCCGCTCGGCCGCCAGCTCCTTCGAGGAGAGAAGCCACCCAGTCAGTTTCAGCGTAGGAACTTCCCTGCTTTAAGGGGACACTCGAACCAAGTGGCCTCCTAGCTCAGAAGACTTTAAGAAGTGTAACCCTTTCGGCACTGCCCCCAGGCCCAGCTACACCGTTCCGCACTTACTTTTCCTCCTGCATTAAGCTTTGGGCTCAGTGGCCACTGGATGCCACTGTTGTTCCACATTGGGCCAGCTAAGAGAGAGGAGTGATGGCCTGGAATTTTATTCCCCTCCCCAGCCCCAGGATCAATATCATCACATCAAGTTTGCAGCAAAGCAGGAAAACTAAAAAAAGAAAACACCCCCACAAATCAAACACAGACTCCCCCTCCGCCCCCTGCCAAGGCAGGGGTGCTCTCTTGGCTGGCTGGGTGATGCCGTGCCGCTGCCCTGGGCTGCCTGCACAGGCCGGGGTTTAGCACAGCACTCAGTGCACAGGGTGGCTTCGCCCTCTCCTCTCCTGCCTGCAGGCAGATGGACCTGCTGCAGCAGGGTCCTGGCGGCTGCGGGGCAGGAGGTGCTGAGCACGACGCGCCGGGGGTCCCTTCTGACTTCAACACCCAAGGAGAGGTGGAGGCAAGGGGCTGAGTCAGGCAAGGGGGCTGTAAATAGGATCAGGCTCCTTAAAAAGGGACTGTTCAACACCTTCTCAGCTCAGGGGCTCTGCCAAGAGATGAGAAGGGCTTTATTGTCCTCCGTAAAGCAGCAGAAAGCTGCAGTCTCTTACGGGCACGGCTTTAGCCCACTCCTGCTGCGGCTGCCAACAGGGCACGTGCCTCCCCGGGCTGGATCAGGCCCAGGAGAGGAGCTCAGGTGGGCATCTCCTCCCCTTTTTGGGGAGAAAACAGCAAATGAATGAAGGGCCCAGAGAACCCCTGGGCTTCACCTGCAAGGGCGGGTAAGACGCGGGGAGAGGGAGGCACACGGCGAGCCGTGAGGCGCAGAGCCTGTGCCAGGGGTGCCGGGAGGGCTGCGCGGCACTTACCTGACTCAGCTCCTCCACCTTGTTTCTGGCAGCGGCTGCAGCCTCCTGCTTAGTGGCGAGCTGCTTCTCCTTCTCCTCCAGCTGGCGTTTCAGGACAGTGACAGGGTCACCCTTCTGCTTGGCCTGCCGGCACAGAGTGGCACATCAGCGGGGACCACCACCTCCTCATCCAACCCCTCCACCCCACACGTACGGGGTCCTGCCCTCTGCTGCAGGGAAAATTCAGCTCCTGTCTCTAAGGCTGACCCTCGGGGGACAGCCTGCCCGAAAACGGGCTGCCTTCACCCCTCCGCACCCCCGGAGGCTTGGCCTAGCCCTGGTGGACACGACGCTGCTGGCAGCCCTACCGCATGCCAGGTGTCCTGGACGATGCCCGCTTTCTCCGTCAGGATCTCGATGAGCTGCTGGGCCTCCCCCTCACTGAACACCGTGCTGCTGACAGTGAACACAAGCGTCTTGTAGGGCAGGTAGAGGGGCCCATCCGAGTCCGCAGGTGCTGGGGAGGAGAGAGGAGGGGTTGGAAGCGCTCGAGCCATGGGCAGGGCTGACTAGCATCACCTCAGTTGACTTCAACCCCATAACTGCCATTTCACGCCAGCAACCGCCCACATGTCCACAGCCAAGTTTGATACCTCTCTAACTGAAAGCAACGTGACGAGTGCTGGGGACGGCGCCCACCACAGACAAGTGTTCCCTGAGCCAGCTGCCACCTCTGCCTGGCTCTGCTACTGCTCCTGCCGCCCTGCCACTGCCCTCCATCACACTGAGCGATTCCAGATGGAGCTGGGCACGCTTTGCTAATGCCAGGGAGCTGAGACATGGTGGGCATCAGAAGCTGGACTCCATCGTGACACAGCCTTGCTGGGGGACTGTCGCTCCACGCAGAGGTGCCAGTGATGCAGAGCAGCAAGGTCATCTCCTGCCTTTCACCAGGCAGGTTCGTTCCAGCTCTTTGCTAAGGGAACGAGATGACTCCAGCCCTTCTCCGATCCCTCTGCCGGCTTACCCGATGGGGATATATGTAGAGGAACTTGGCCTTACCTGGCTCGCTCTTCTTCTTGGATGCAGCCACCTTCTTGACAGGTCCATTATGCTTCTGCTCCTCATGGGCTGGAAGAACATTGCTTTTCTTTATGGTGACAGAGCTGACCACTGGAGCACTTTGGTGCGCCTCTGGGACCTGTCCATTAGGTTTCTCTTGATTTTTCTTTCCTTTTCCTTTTTTCTCAACAGCTTCCTCTTTCTTCTTTTTCTCTTTTTACTTCTGCTGAGTCTTCTTAAGCCCTTTGCCTTGCTTGGCCAAGGCTTCCTCAGAAGGACGGAGGACCTTCTCCATGAAGGTGAACACCAGGAAGATCCCGATGGCCGATACCACCATCAAACCTCCAAAGAGCACAACCTTCAGCATCTGAGGGTCATAGACATCCATCCTGCCTTATTCTTCTGTGCCTGCAAGACACCAGAACAACAGTTAGTGGGGAAAACAAAGAGGTGCAACGGCCTCTCTGTGAGCAGCGAGTTTCCCATGTCCATCTGTGTTGTGTGGGCAACCTGCTGACACCCCCCGCCCCTTCCCAGGTTTGCGCTCCTCCGCTGCGCTGCCTGCGCACGGTGCTCCAGCCACACCGCAGGGGCTGCTTGCACTGGCTGCAGCAAGCTCCAGAAGAACCAAAGAGGGGGAAGAAAAAAGCAGGGATGCAATCAGAGACAGCCACGAGCAAAGTGCCCATGACATGTCCAATGGGACGCTTTTGCACAACCCTGGGCAATACCTGCAGCCCTGCGGCAGTAAGAGAGACCGTTTCCAGACTGCCTGGTGCAGTTTGGCCAAGACCTGGGCTCTCCCTGGGCCACCTGGCCTTATCTCTGCACCCAGGCGCAGGTGGAAGTGCATCCAGGGTCTCAGCTTTGGAATAACCCCCCCCCCTGGAAGGGGAAAGCATGCACGGGAGAGCTTTCCCCAGCTTTGCAACAGCCCTGGCCGCCTCCCTTTGCCACCTGCACCCTGCGGCACTGCTGGCCTCTGCCCAGCCTGGCAGGGAGGACACACAGCGACCACATCCCACTGGGTCGCTGCTCCCAGCCTCCAGTGATGAGAACGACCCCAGCAATGATGCTACAGACGCCACACAGAGAACCAAGACGCTACCATCTCCTTGCAATGCAAACACCAGGAAAAGGCCTAAGTTCAAGCCAAAAAAAAGCAAAAGCGTGGTCATTAACCATCTCATCTCCCCAGCAGATGCCCACAGGAAGAAACGAGACTTGCAAAGGGAGCACTGGATGTGGTGCTTCTCTTTCCACCTCTGCTGTTAACTGGCGGGCATCCGTTCCCACCCTCCTCTCCACGCTCAGGTTCTCCACCCATAACACACGGAGCCACAACGGAGACTGTACTGCCTGCTCTGAGACCTGGCAGGCAGGGTGCAACCCCACACGGAGGAAGATGCTGCTACCTCCACTCTTCTTAATCGCTAACCGAACCCCGTCCCGAGTCTGGAAGCCAGTCTCTTCCCCGCTGTCCCACTCGTGCGTTTCCCCCATGGGCATCACCTCCACGTGGCTCACAACTACCCCCCCCCCCCCCCCCCCCCCCCCCCCCCGATGCTGCAGTCAGGCAGTTCATCTGCGCAGGGGCACTCCCCAGGAGGTGCCAGGCTGCGCTTTCTCGTGATCAATGCATCAAGCCCTCGGCTGTCAGAAGTTCCCATCCCCGCGCTTAACTGTAAACATCATTGAATTTCCTCTTTAAGAGGTCGTGGGCTGGGGACGGAGGGAGTGGCTGGAAAGGGAG
Source organism: Falco punctatus (assembly GCF_963210335.1). Classification (NCBI taxonomy): domain Eukaryota; kingdom Metazoa; phylum Chordata; class Aves; order Falconiformes; family Falconidae; genus Falco; species Falco punctatus. The sequence continues at coordinate 812,643 of NW_027660146.1, read as the reverse complement.
GAGGCAAAAATAAGAATAAAACTAAGGAGATCAGCATCTTTTCAAAACCTCAGTGCTCACAGGGAGAGACCTCAGAGCCTTTCCCTTTCTCACAGCCGACAGCGGCAAACTCACTCACAGCCGAATCTGCACTGGTGCAGCCAGGGGGTGACAGTGCAATGGAAACGTCGTCTCCAACCCCCAGGGGGGTTGTTGAGGGCTGTTTCAATCAGCAGCCCAGCTCTCCCTGCCCGCCTCGCCAAGCATCCCAGACAAAGCAGCAGAGAGCCGGCAGGCGGGCAGGCTGCCAACGCCAGCTGGAACCAGCCTCCCTCCGGCAGGACCAACTTTCTACACCAGGGCACTGCGCGAGATCCCAGCTGATACTACAGGCATCGCTATCCTGGTCCGTCCCGGTCGTTTGGGATTTCAGCGGCCTCAGCCGGCTCCATCCCAGCACAGCTGGTGCCAGCCCCCTCCCTCCTGACAATGCAGCATCACTTTGGGATGGTCCCCATCGGGACAGAGGGATTATTCCTAACCTGCAGGGTGAAAAGGGATGGATTTCCTCTTCCTGGCAGGAAACAGAAACGAGGGTCCAGAGAACATGTACCCACGTCCTTCTGCTGGCTTTAGGGCCAGACCAATGTGCCCCGGAGCTGACCGGGGCGGAGCTGAGCGCCCTGCATTCCTCACCTAGCAACCCCAACAATGCGCTGGTACCAACAGAGCTGCTGACCTCACACTGCCACCACGTCAGACTTAGATCAAAATTCGCCACTCCAGCTTAGGGCAAGGGCATCACTGACGGCTGGCAAATGCTCTCCAGCCCCGTCAGCTGCTCCCGCCACCTCCCAAGGCAGCTGGATGCTGGATTTGCCTTTGGTTTTTGGTTGTGGATGGCTGGGTTTTTTGAGATACTAGTGAGAGATGAGAACTTCACAAGTGAAATGCCCTGTGATGCAGCTCAAATGAGCTCTGGCTAAAACTTACACTGTCTGACTGAATTTTAGAGGCACTAGAACTGTGCGCAGGACAAGAGCAGGTTTTGCAGTGTCTGTGACACCATAGCTGTGCCACGCAGAGCAGCACATCTGCACCATACAGGCTAGAAACCATTAGATTCCTTCTAGAGCTGGTGCTGTGGCAGAGGACGTTCAAGCCTGTGTCTGTTGAAAGACACGATCTCAAACATCCTGTGCAACAGTAGTAATTAACAATGCGCTTGATTTAGAGATGTGGTTGTGATTACTCATTTCAAAGGGCATTACATCTCCATGTGGAGAAGCAAAGTTCTGTTCAGCCTGTCAGACACTGTTAACCAAGGAGTAAACATGTTGCTGCAGCATTCAGAGATTTCATGCTCAGTCGGCGTGGCTTGTAGCCAGAGAGCGCTGACCCCCTTCAGTTCCTCCTGCTGCACTGGGCCAAAATCTTGCAGCCTGCAAGACAGACAGGATCGTTGTGCAGCAGTGCCAGCCTTCACACGACAGCTGGCCAGTGGACTCGAACTAGCCAGGGAGGCTGCGCTGCACAGGTGGAAGTTAAAAAAAAAAAGAAATCCTGAAGAAATTCAGCTTTTCTCCACATCAGACGGGCTTGGGTTGGGCTCCCTGATCTCCAAAAAAAGAATCCATTGTTGATCCCTTGGAGCAGCAAAGCCTTTCTGGTCTCTACAGCCCAGATTCTCACTCTGATTCTTCCACCCACCTCTCCAGAGCCAGCGGGAGCTGAGTCAGCCATTGGAGCCTGCCTGCGTGTAGCTTCCTCACCCGCCATACCCAGGGTAGCCCTAGAAAGGAGAGATGCGCTCCTGAGAGAGCCTGCAGTGAAAAGGGGAACAGTCTGAGCACGGATGTAGTGAAAACGTTCTCCCCGGTATTTCTGCATTGCTATTTGGCGTGTAGCCAGATGTCTGCTCTGACACACGTCAGAGAAAACCATCCAAATGCCTAAGCCAAGGCAGGGCTTACCTGCTTGGTGACCCGATTGCCTCTTCTAATGTTACTACCAAGTACATTTGATTGATTACTAGCATGCTGGAATGCCACATTGAGTGTTTTGCCTCTTTTTTAAGGCATAAAGCATGAATGCCAAGCAAATGGGCCAGAGGACCTGACTCGAGCTTGCATTGCTGAGAAGCCAGGAGGCTCCCTGGTCGTAGCTTTTGAAGCAAGTCCCTTGTAGATGTCATGCAGTGCCACAACTCTACAGGCATTCCTGCAGGAGCGGGCTGGAAACTAGGACCATGCGTGGCAATCAGTTAGCTGAGGGGAATGTGCTCGAGCTTGTCTAAACAACAATTAACATGATGAGGCATGTTTGCAGAGCACAGGGGAGTGGGAGACGGATGGCACCAAGGATGGCGCCAAGGAAAGGTAACACCTTGCTGTTAATTGATGGTAGCTAACCACCAATCAGGGATTGCCTAGTATGCAAGGCTTAGCTTCAAGAACCAATCTGTTTAAAGCACGCAGCTTCTGAAAACATATATAAACTCATGATTGTGTACAATAAATCGGCAACTTGCTTGCATCAAGCTGCGTCCCGTCTCTTCATTCGCCGCACATTCCATGTTTTAATAGATCAGGTATGTAAAGCAACCATTCTAGGCAAGGGTTTCACTAACTGCAGGGAAGCTGTCTGGTAGAATAAAGCACATTTTGGAGATGCAGCTCGTATGTACAAATGACCCTCAACAAATCAAATCTAAGGATTTCTCTTGGTTTATTAATATTTGCATTGGTTGTCCAGTAGCCCAATACTGTCCCCAATGGATTAACGCTAAAGGTCTCCAAAAATGTTGGTCCAACGCTGCAAAGTGTCAATGTATCATGGGATGAAAGGGGGGTGGGGGTGGGGGTGTGAGAACAAACTGGTTCCTGTTCTTAATTTTCTCAGTTGTAAAAAGCAAAATTCAGTCAGTCTTTTTGAGGCTGATGTGCGGAATTAGACTCTATAACTCGAAAGTTATAAAGTAGGTATGTTTATTGCGCACAAATGCACGGGGATCGCTCCTCCACAAGCGTGCATACCCGAAGTGAGGAACCATCCTACATTTATACAATGAAACAAATGAATATTCAATTAACGCCTATACATATTTGTTACCTAAACCCCGCTTCGTATGTTAATTTAGCTTATCAGTCCGTTTCCTGGAATGTGGTGGTCTTGCAGGTTTGTAGGTGATTCATGTTCTTGTGACCATCCGTGACCATCCGATCTTCTCCAGCAAGGAGTGGTGATTCATGTCCTTGTGACCATCCCATCTTCTCCAGCAAGGAGACTTAGCACTCCCTCCCTCTAGATAGCATTGGAATATCTCTCATCCTTTTCTCATTCTTTTTTAAATAGCCCCTTTGTTAGAGGAAGTAGGGCAGGCGTCTCCCCATCCCCACTTTTGTTAGAGGAAGAGGGGCAGGCGTCTCCCCGTCTCCCCTTTGTTAGAGGAAGAAGGGCAGGCGTCTCCCCGTCTCCCCTTTGTTAGAGGAAGAAGGGCAGGCGTCTCCTCAAAAACTGTAGTTGTCTCCTCAGAGCTGTGTGCCTATGTGACCAGACACCGCACCCATGACCAGTCACCATACCCACATTCCTTGAGCAGACATATACAATCACAATCGATGTCCATTTTCCCCATTTCACACTATTTCTCCATATCAGAGGCTGCTGGTCAAATGGCCAAACTCAGAAACAGTTTCCCCTGTAACCACTTTATACTAAACTGAAAACCTGTAGTGAAAGTTAGGCTAAAACAACCTGTTGGCACAAAAACTGGGTTAAATTCTTAGTGCTAGCAGTTGCAGAGCAGTACTAATAAAGGCTAATCCTGAAGTGAAACAGACATAAAATAGACACATTTTTCTGGAGAAATAGTCCTAATCCACTCTTGTAAACTCACGGTGCAGTAATAATATTTAAAGGTTCACTTGTTCTAGAGGTTCAATGTTCTTGTTATGAAATGCCTTGAGTTCTCCTTCAGCCTGAGGGATTCTATTGATATGGAGTAATAGTGTGAAATGGGGACAATGGACATCGATTGTGATTGTATATGTCTGCTCAAGGAATGTGGGTATGGTGACTAGTCATGGGTGCGGTGTCTGGTCACATAGGCACACAGCTCTGAGGAGACAACTACAGTTTTTGAGGAGACGCCTGCCCTTCTTCCTCTAACAAAGGGGAGACGGGGAGACGCCTGCCCTTCTTCCTCTAACAAAGGGGCTATTTAAAAGAGAATGAGAAAAGATGAGAGACATTCAAATGCTATCTAGAGGGAGGGAGTGCTAAGTCTCCTTGCTGGAGAAGATTGGATGGTCACAAGGACATGAATCACCTTTCCTTGCTGAAGAAGATCAGATGGTCACAAGAACATGAATCACCTACAAACCTGCAAGACCACCGCATTCCAGGAAACGGACTGATAAGCTAATTAACATACGAAGCGGGGTTTAGGTAACGAATATGTATAGGCATTAATTGAATATTCATTTGTTTCATTGTATAAATGTGGGATGGTTCGTCACTTCGGGTATGCACGCTTGTGGAGGAGCGATCCCCCGTGCATCTGCGCGCAATAAACATACCTACTTTATAACTTTGGAGTTATAGAGTCTAATTCCGCACGTCAGTTTTGGCGAGCCAGCCAGGAGGATTTCTGCTTGGCTGAGGGACCAGCTGCGGAGCGGACGCTCCTAGGCGCGCCCCGGGAGATTTCCTCGGAGGAGCCTCCTCTTCTCAGCTGTTCACCCGGGAGCAGAAGAGAACCCCTGGATCCACGGATAAAACGGTATGTTTAGAAACGGGGCGGCTGGTGAGACGCACGGAGACGTCTGGTGCGCAGCGTAGTCCCCAGGAGGAAAGGTACCTTGGGAGGGGGTTTTCTGACCAAGGGGTGGCCGCTAGCGATCTTGAGGGCAGATCGAGCAAACCCGAGGTTACTGCCATTCCTAAAAGCCCGGAGGCCTCGTGACGGAAAGCGGGGGGCGGGACGGAATAAGGCGGGATCTCACAGGAACAAGAGGGACCTCTTAGCAAAAGTAAAAGGGAAACTTTTGCGTAGGAAAAAAGGAAGCTAAAAACTTCCTTTAAGTTGTCTTAAGAATTGGGGAATTCCTAGAATGTAACAACTGAAATAGCGCTCTGTGTCTTGTTTGTTCTGTGTGTTGTCTTGTTATATGTTCAAAACTTGGTGTTATGAAATGTATGTTGAAAAATATTAATATTCTGGTAATTCGTGGCAAATAGCGGAAAACTTAACACTCTGCTTAAGACCAGGAAAAATTGTTTTTTGTTTTTTGGCAATTGTTCATTGAAATGCATACTTTGTGAACTGTCAGTGTTCCTAAAAGTTGTACATAAGTGCACGGTACCGTATAACATACTGCTTGTGTGACTGCGGGCTGCCCGGAGAGTGTGAATGGTGTGATTGAGATGCGCATTTTGATTTTCAGTGTATAGCTTAATTATTTTGACTGAGTGTGAGTGCAAGAGTGCTTGAGACACGCGTTTGAGTGCAAAACAAGTAAGGAGCTCTATCCGTGTTTCCGACCTTGGGTGGCTAAGGCGGCTGGAGAAAAAGTAATTAAAATTGCAAAATGGGAAATGGAAGGAGTAAGCCCTGTGAAAAATCGCCCTTGGGTTGTATATTAAAACATTGGAGTGATATCGTAGGACATGGTGGTACCGAAAATAGAAGAAAATTGATTAAATATTGTAATCAGCGGTGGCCTTTGTATAAATTGGAGTGATGCGAAATGGCCTCAGGAAGGAGGAACGTTAGATTGTAACACTCTCCTGCAATTAATGTTGTTTCTGAGGAGAAAGGGAAAGTGGGATGAAGTATCGTATGCAGACATGTTCTTCGTCCTCCAGGACAAACCTGAGTGGCAAAAGGACTGTGGATTAGTACCCCCTCGGGATCCTATGGTACTAGCACTAGAAAGAGAGGATAGGAGGGAGCGTAAAGGCAAGTTGAAAAGATGTTGCTCAGCATGTAGTATTGGACAAAGGTGTATCAAATTAAACGGAGAACAAGAGCCCGAATTAAATGATTTATTTAATCCACCTTATAGAGTGGAGAGACAAGGTTCGGCCGGGGCTCCCAGTCCACCCCCAGGCGAACAAGAGGAAGAAATTCCACAAGTTATTTATAAAGAAAGCCAAACACCTGCTGCCACACAAGGAAACACAAAACCTGCCATTACGGCTCCAAATAGTCCGGTGTCTTCACGCACCAGACAGAAGTCTGTTTTACAGGCACCCCTCCGAGAAGCCGTGAATCCGGACGGAGGAAAAATGAAAATAAAAGTTCCATTCACGGGCGCTGATCTGAGAGAATGGAAAGAGGCTGCCCGAGAATACCGTAATGATCCGATAAAGACGGCACAGAATTTTAAATTTCTAATAAAACAGCACAATCCTGACTGGAGTGATATACAATTATTATTAGATTGTTTGACTGAAACTGAAAAGCAATTGGTCATAAAAACAGCGGGGGATCTCGCAAAGGAACACTATAATATAAAGGGAGATAATTATAGAGAATGGTTTCCTTTGTTGGACCCGGAATGGGACCCAAACCGCGCCGCTGAAATGGGAAGATTACAGGCATACCAGGAATGGATATTCAGAGGAATGGAGAAAGCAATTCCTAGAACAATAAATTGGGCAGCGTTATATGAGGTTAGACAGGGTCCCTCTGAAACACCTTCAGAATTCTTAGACAGAATAAGAGATGCAATGCGCCGGCACACGTCTCTGGACCCAAATTCGGAGGTGGGCGCACAGCAACTAATATCCCTCTTTTTAGGACAATCACAGGGGGATATTAGGCGCAAGCTGCAAAAATTGAGACCTCCTGAAAATAGAGACTTGGAAAAATTAGTAGAGGAAGCATGGAGAATATTTAGTAATCGAGAAGAAGGTTACAAGCAGGACCAAAAGAAAATACTAGCAGTAGTAAGAGAAAATGAGAATCAAAAATCTAAAGTTAAATCAAGGCGTGGGCTAACACCCCTGGGTAGGAATCAGTGTGCAATATGCAAAAGGACAGGACACTGGAAAAACGAATGCCCTGAACGCCGACATCAAGAAAATACTAAATGGTGCAGTAATCAAGGGAAAACAATAGCTCACATGGACGGTGTTGCCACAGGGGTTTAAAAATAGCCCCACAATTTTTGGAAACCAATTAGCAAAGGATTTGGACTTATGGGAACCACCGTCAGGAGAAGGAAAAGTGTTACAATATGTAGACAATCTTCTTATTGCAACCAGAACCGAAGAATCTTGTATTATTTGGACTGTGAGCCTGCTGAACTTTCTGGGACTACAAGGATATCGGGTTTCTAAGAAGAAGTCACAGGTGGTGTTACAACAAGTCACATACCTAGGGTACGAGATCAGTGCCAGACAACGGGTCCTAGGGAAGGCCCGAAAAGAAGCCATATGCCAAGCCCCCCGACCACGAACTGTAAAGGAACTGCAGACATTTCTGGGAATGACAGGATGGTGCAGGCTTTGGATATGTAATTATGGCTTGCTTGTTAAACCATTATATTCCCTGATAGCAGCTAATCAGAAGGATCTTCAGTGGGATGCTGAATCAGACAGAGCTTTCCATGAACTGAAGAAAGCCTTAATGTCGGCACCAGCACTAGGACTTCCTGATGTGAGTAAGCCATTTTTCCTATTTTCCCATGAGAAACAGGGAATGGCATTAGGAATACTGGCACAAGATTTGGGACCATACAGACGGGCAGTGGCATACTTCTCTAAACAGGTGGATGCCACTGCAAAAGGGTGGCCTGGTTGCCTGAGAGCAGTAGCAGCTGTCATCCTAAACATCCAGGAGGCCCAGAAGTTTACCTTGGGCCAGAAAATGACTGTCTTAGTATCCCACACAGTGTCTGCAGTCCTTGAAACAAAAGGGGGGCATTGGCTCTCCCCACAGAGATTCCTAAAATACCAGGCCATAATGGTGGAACAAGATGATGTTGAGATCGTGACTACAAACATCGTCAATCCGGCCTCATTTATTAATGGGAATGTTTGCGAATCAGTCGATCATGACTGTCTAGAAACAATCGAAGCCACTTATTCTAGTAGGACAGATCTCAAGGATGTTCCTATTAATGGAGCTGAACATTGGTTCACGGATGGGAGCAGCTATATGCTGAATAGAAAGCGACATTCCGGATATGCTGTTACAACCTCTGAAGAAGTGATAGAATCGGGACCGCTACCAGCTGACACTTCGGCACAGAAGGCTGAAATCATAGCCCTTACTCGAGCTCTGGAGAGAGCTCAGGGAAAACCTATAAATATTTGGACTGATTCTAAATATGCCTTTGGAGTGGTACATGCTCATGGAGCAATATGGAAAGAAAGGGGACTGTTAAACTCCCAAGGAAAAATCATCAAACATGCGGAAGAAATTTTGAAACTCCTAAATGCGGTCCAGCTTCCTGAAAGGGTGGCAATTATGCACATCAAGGCACACCAGAAAGTGAGCACAGAATTAGAAAGAGGAAATGAACTGGCGGTCAGGGAAGCAAAACAGGCAGCCAGAAAAGCAATCAAGGTAGAGGGTGCGCTAATACCCGATGGACAAATATCTCTAGAAGGTAAACCAGACTATACTAAAGAAGATCGCAAACTGATTTCTGACCTAGAGGGATCATATAATGAGGAAGGGTGGGCTGTAATCTCACATGGGAGAATAGTGATTCCTTCCTACATGGTATGGTCAGTAGTTCGGGAAGAACATAGAAAAAGGCACTGGGGGGCAGAAGCTCTCTATAAGGATCTCACTAAAAACATAATAGCACGAAATTTGTATACTCCTATTAGACAAGTAACCCAACAATGTGATCTTTGTCTCCAGACTAATCCTAAGATTACCAAGGGGCCAAAGTTGGGAAAAATTGGGAAAGGAAATGTTCCAGGGCAACATTGGCAGATTGATTTCTCGGATCCTCATAAAAAAGGGGGGTATCGATATTTATTGATACTAACAGATACCTTTTCAGGTTGGCCAGAAGCCTTCCCGTGCAGAACTGCTAAAGCCCGGGAAGTGACCAAAATCCTGCTCCAAGAGATAATACCTAGGTTTGGAGTCCCAGCGGTAACGTCCTCGGATAGAGGACCACATTTTGTGTCCAGAATAGTGCAACAGATCAGCCACCATCTAGGAATAGATTGGCAATTACATACCCCATACCGACCACAATCGAGTGGCCAGGTGGAAAAGATGAATCATCTAATCAAACAACAGATCGTCAAGCTAGGTCAAGAAACAAATCTAACTTGGCCCCAGTCTTTGCCATTAGCTCTTACATGAATTCAAACTAGACCAAGAGCAAAAGAGGGGCTTAGCCCATTTGAAATTTTATATGGATGACCCTATGGGGTACAAAAGGGGACATCTTCACAGATTGGTGAAGAGACAATGACTTCCTATATGGTGGCACTAAACAAACAATTAATGAGAATTGAGAAGCATGTGATGGGAACACGCAGTAGGGGTCTGGATGGACCTGTTCACGATATACGACCAGGGGACTATGTATACGTTAAGTGTTTTGCAGATAAAACCCTGGAACCACAGTGGACCGGACCTTTTCAAGTCCTACTCACCACCTACACTGCAATCAAGGTTGAGGGACAGAATTCTTGGATTCACCATACCCGGATCAAGAAAGCCCCTGCAACTTCGTGGAGAGTAACCCCAGATAAAAAAGAACTGAAACTCAAATTTACTTGGACAAATGGGAACAATGTGGGTGGCAAGTAAGTGAACCTGAGCGGTTGTGGATCCTCCATATGGGAAGGGCACCACAACAAACAATATAGAACAAAAGAGTCTGGGACTGAGCCAGTGGCCAGTCTTGCCCAACTTGTTATCAGTAAGCCCCAACTCAAACAAAGATATTTTTGATCAAAACAGATTTTATATGTATATATGAGGAACGTTTAGATTCTTAAAATGATCAATAGTGGGTTTAAACCATTTGTGTTTTTTTGTACCCTCTCTCTTGCCTACAACCAAGAGCCTGATAACTGGCCTTGGAATCATGCCCAGAAAAAACACACCGGAATAATGGGAAAGGTGGACTCAAAGACGAAACTAGCTATGGTGTTTTTTTCTGAAAATGAGGTGTACCAAAGGAATCAATGGGATCGGGAGGATGTACACAAAGTCGACCGATTATGGGGAAAATTAGGAGATAGGATAAAAGTAGGGTGTCAAACATATAATGAAAAAGATAACACCAAGATTTCAGGAGACACCCTGATTAATGTCAGAAAGGTAGATAAGGAATTTACCCTTCTAAATACAGCCATGTGCTTTAATTCACGGGAATGTTGGCACAATTTTACCTTAACCGAGCCCATCTTTATAATATGCCTAGGAAAGGAATCCCCCAAAACAGCTCTGACTTATAAGATCAAAATAACAATCATGCTAACCACTGTTCCTACCACCACCACAGTTACAACAACCCCATTAACGCTTGCTCTTAAGTTAACTAAACCAAATCCAGCCGATCTATCAAAACTACAACAACCACTAAAATCTTCATTGTTGGCATTAGGGGCGCACCAATGGTTGATATCAAAGGTACTCCCCAGGTGGGAACAAATAAACATGGAAGATCATCAACTCATCACTAAGGCATTAGGTGGTTTACAGGACGACGTCGCCCTGGCTCTAAGTTGTATCCAAGCCCAAATGTGGATGCAATCAATAGCTGCATCCATAATAAGAGAAGGAGAGGAAGGCATATTTCCTACGGAAATTCGAAAGATGGTTTGGGACAATGGTACGGAAGTAGAAAGAAAACTCCAGTCATGGTGGAATATGGTGAACTTTACCTATGACCCCAACACACACACAATCACAGCTTTTGTATTAACCATACATAATGCAGTAATAATTACCATACACCCCATTGTAGCCCTTGGAATTAACCATAATGGGGTGCTCCTATACCCTTTTGAACATAGAACATGGGCCAGAAAGATAGGCGACAAGTGGCAAAGAGTAGATTTAGAATCTTGTATTATGCGAGAAGAGCAGGGCTTCCTCTGTGAATACAATACTATAATGGCCCAGGATACTTGTTTAGATACAGATCAGAAAATATGTCATTTCGAGGCCAGACCAAATGCAAACTTGAAAACAGTAATTATATATGCAGGGAAGGGATGTGCGTGTTTGAGAACTAAGTGTAACACAATAACCGTAGATGGGGAGGTAAAGGAGACTGCACAATATTCAAATTATTGTATTTGTAATTTTACTACTATAACAGGATGCGATTTTAGTTACTCAGCCCCAGTAGTGTCTCATCAATTCTTAAAATCCAACTTTACCCTATCACAGATGATAATTCCTACCCCCATAGGACTAAATATAAGTAGTATAAAAGAACCATTAAAACATGCAGATTTACAACGTATACTGAAAGAAACCAAAGAAAAGGGACATGAAACTCTTCTTATGATCCATCATGATGTAGAGGGGATCAAGAAAGTTTTAAAAAAGGTAGAACAGGATGGAAACCATAATTGGTGGGATACTCTCTTTGGCTGGTCACCTTCTGCAACAGGAATTCTTAACACTATGGTACACCCCATTGTGATCTTATTGATCAGTTTAGGAATTTCCTTAATACTAACCATTATGTTATATTTGTGGGTTTGGAGAATGTTTAAAAGGGTAACACTTATGTATGATGCTTTATATCATTCGGGAAGGCTGCTTAAGTAAAAGAATTTACTTAGTTTGATAGAAAAGGGGGGATTGATATGGAGAAATAGTGTGAAATGGGGACAATGGACATCGATTGTGATTGTATATGTCTGCTCAGGAATGTGGGTATGGTGACTAGTCATGGGTGCGGTGTCTGGTCACATAGGCACACAGCTTTGAGGAGACAACTACAGTTTTGGGGAGATGCCTGCCCTTCTTCCTCTAAGAAAGGGGCTATTTAAAAAAGAATGAGAAAAGGATGAGAGATATTCCAATGCTATCTAGAGGGAGGGAGTGCTAAGTCTCCTTGTTGGATTAGATGGGATGGTCACAAGAACATGAATCACCTACAAATCTGCAAGACCACCACTGTTGGGGCTCTTGCTGTATTGAATGATTATACTGAACTTTGAAGCAAGTGGAAAAATACTGAAGAAATAAGACGAGGGCACGATCAGAACAGTGGAATGAAGAGGGAGGAACAAATTGCAGGTGCTTGCACAAAAACAGGGCCAGCAGGACGCGATAAGAGGAGCTGGGAAACAACAGAAAAGAGCCTACGTGCCTGAAAAAGTAGAAACAGAAATCTTGCCAATAAACAATTGTTAACCAATCATATTATTATACGCCTGTAAAATAGCCAATCATATTATCACACGCTTATAGAGTGCCTTATAAAAGTGTACCTGGTTTGTACAATAAACGGATCAGATCTTGAACTCCATGAGTATTTGAATCTGACTCCCGCTCGCCCAGAATGCCCGCAGCATCTGGTGACCCCGACGTGTGGATCGGTCAAAAAGTCAGGAGGATTCATTAAGGATCGTGTTACAAGCTGCGGAGCCGGCGAGGATCCTGCTGCCAGCGGAGAGAGAGCTGGGCGCCCGAAGAAAGGCGGAACGTGCACGGCTGACCGGTGAGTCAGGAAATTTAAGCAGGATGGGAATCACTGCATCAGTGGTGGAAAAAGCAATCGTAGACAGTTTGATGAAACTGGCAGAGAAAACTGAAACGCCAGTCTCACGGCAGGCAGTAATTGATCTGCTATGTTGGAGTCGCCGCCGTGGTTTCCTTGCTTCTACGCAAGATGTATATAATAATGAAACATGGAAGAAAGTGGGAGAGGACTTGTGGGAATCTGTGCAAGTCGGGACTAAGGGGGTAAAGACTTTGGCTCGCACGTATCGGGCTGTACGGGGTATGGTCGCGCAGTTACACGGCAAGGCGCAAGTCGCTGCAGCTGTTAAAGCTGCAGTGCGGCCTCCCGGCGATCCTACTGCTCAGTCGGAGGAAGAGCCAGAGGGGCAACCTCCGTGTGAAAATCCCCCCGATTATACATCTAAAGCTTATCCAGTAATGACTACTGCTGAACGAATAGCGTGGGGATTAGATGATGAATTACCACCCTGGTGTCCTGGTAAGGAACAAACGGCAAGCGGCAGACAGACATTAATACCGGCAATTGCGAGTACTGGATGTAAAACTGCTGGGGTGGGAACGGCACAGCTCCACCAGCTCCTAAATAACAGACTGCATTTTTTTGAAGCATGTTTGTCTTTGCAAAGGTGAAAGTTGAGATCTGACTTCCTGACCAGTGTTAAAATGCACCATGGCCTCTGGCTACTTTAAGATGATTGTGTGACTTTGGACAAAACCTGGTAGGAGCAATGCTGAAATAAAGTTGTAAGTTATATTTCATCCTGAGACTGATGTTTCTGGCATTACATAAAGTAATTTTGATATGGAGAAATAGTGTGAAATGGGGACAATGGACATCGATTGTGATTGTATATGTCTGCTCAAGGAATGTGGGTATGGTGACTAGTCATGGGTGCGGTGTCTGGTCACATAGGCACACAGCTTTGAGGAGACAACTACAGTTTTGGGGAGACGCCTGCCCTTCTTCCTCTAACAAAAGGGGCTATTTAAAAAAAAAAAAAAAAAAAAAAAAAAAAAGAATGAGAAAAGGATGAGAGATATTCCAATGCTATCTAGAGGGAGGGAGTGCTAAGTTTCCTTGCTGGAGAAGATCGGATGGTCACAAGAACATGAATCACCTACAAACCTGCAAGACCACCACATTCCAGGAAACGGACTGATAAGCTAATTAACATATGAAGCGGGGTTTAGGTAACGAATATGTATAGGCGTTAATTGAATATTCATTTGTTTCATTGTTAAATGTGGGATGGTTCGTCACTTCGGGTATGCACGCTTGTGGAGGAGCGATCCCCCGTGCATCTGCGCGCAATAAACATACCTACTTTATAACTTTCGAGTTATAGAGTCTAATTCCGCACATCAGTTTTGGCGAGCCAGCCAGGAGGATTTTGCTCGGCTGAGGGACCAGCTGCGGAGCGGACGCTCCTAGGCGCGCCCCGGGAGATTTTCTCGGAGGAGCCTCCTCTTCTCAGCTGTTCACCCAGGAGCAGAAGAGAACCCCTGGATCCGCGGATAAAACGGTATGTTTAGTAACGGGGCGGCTGGTGAGACGCACGGAGACGTCCGGCGCGCAGCGCAGTCCCCAGGAGAAAAAAAAAAAAAAAAAAAGGGGGGGAAGCTAAAAACTTCCTTTAGGTTGTCTTAAGAATTGGGGAATTCCTAGAATGTAACAACTGAAATAGCGCTCTGTGTCTTGTTTGTTCTATGTGTTGTCTTGTTACATGTTCAAAACTCGGAGTTATGAAATGTATGTTGAAAAATAATAATATTCTGGTAATTCGTAGCAAATAGCGGAAAACTTAACACTCTGCTTAAGACCAGGAAAAATGTGGGGTTTTTTTTGTTTTTTTTTTTGTTTGTTGTTTGTTTTTTGGCAATTGTTCATTGAAATGCATGCTTTGTGAACTGTCAGTGTTCCTAAAAGTTGTACATAAGTGCACGGTACCGTATAACATACTGCTTGTGTGACTGCGGGCTGCCCGGAGAGTGTGAATGGTGTGATTGAGATGCACATTTTGATTTTCAGTGTATAGCTTAATTATTTTGACTGAGTGTGAGTGCAAGAGTGCTTGAGGCATGCGTTTGAGTGCAATATAAACAAGGAGCTCTATCCGTGTTTCCGACCTTGGGTGGCTAAGGCGACCGGAGAAAAAGTAATTAAAATTGTAAAATGGGAAATGGAAGGAGTAAGCCCTGTGAAAAATCGCCCTTGGGTTTCATAACACTCTCCTGCAATTAATGTTGTTTCTGAGGAAGAGGAAAAGGGAAAAATACATGCCAATGCTCTAGCAGTAGCTCTAAACAACAACAAGGTACAAGGCCGAGGGGACCGGGGTCCTAAGCCAAAATGTTATCAATGTGGACAGGAAGGTCACTTTAAACGTGACTGCAAAAAGAATCTAGGAGGAAAGTCTCTGTTGAAGGGAAATTGTTTGCGTTGTCAAAAATTTGGTCATAAAGCGGCCGATTGTCGCTCAAAATTTAGAAAAGATGGTACACCCCTCTTTGTTCCGGGAAACGGGAACAGCCGCGTTCTGAGGGACGCGGCCAAGAAATATCCCCAGAACCCAACAAAATTCATGGCTGCCTCGGCGAGCTGTATTCAGCCACCAGAGGAAGCGCAGGAGTCGATTTGGCCGTGGCAGAACCTGTAAATATCACTGATGAAAAGGTACATGTACTTCCTTCTACAGTTAGTGGTCCTTTGGGTTATGGTTTATCTGCACTCCTTATAGGACGCTCTTCTGCGTCAAAAAAGGGGATTTTTGTTCTTCCTGGTTGTATTGATGCCGATTATACCGGACCTATTGGAATTATGGTAAAAGTTTTTTCTCCACCTGTTCATATTCCAGCAGGAAGCACTATTGCACAGCTCATTCCGTTCCAAGCTACTGTCCCTCAAAAAGGAGAAAAGGACAGGGGTCAAGGTGCATTTGGCTCAACGGGTATGCCTAACATTGCCTTTTGTCAACTTATTGGTGCCGAGTGGCCAAAATGTAATGTTAAGATACCTGGTCCACAAGGTGTAAATCTTCCTAAAGTTTCAATGATGATTGATACTGGTGCTGATGTTACTGTTCTTCCTTTTTCAGTTTGGCCTACCATGTGGGAATTAGATAGTGCGGGTTCAACCATTTCAGGCATTGGGGGAAGTCGTCTGACACAGGTCAGTAAAAACTTCATTCTTTTCACGGATCAAGAAGGACATCAAGCATGGGTAAAACCTTATGTCCTACACACATCCTTGTCCTTGTTAGGTAGAGATGTACTTTCCCAATGGGGAATGAGAATCTCTACAGATTTTTGATTGGGGCCATTGATAGCAGCTCTCGCCCAACCTTAAAATTAAAATGGAAATCAGAAACTCCCATATGGGTTGATCAATGGCCCTTACCTCAAGAGAAGCTGCAACACATTCAAGAATTAGTCCAAGAACAATTGGATTTAGGCCACATCAGACCTTCTGTTAGCCCATGGAATACACCCATTTTTACAATTCAAAAGAAATCAGGAAAATGGAGATTATTACATGATTTAAGAGCAATAAATGAAAAAATGGTTGACATGGCTGCCCTTCAGCCTGCACTGCCTTCTCCCACTATGTTACCACAAAATTGGGACCTATTAATTATTGATTTAAAAGATTGTTTTTTCACTATTCCTCTGCATGAGGATGATTGTGAAAAATGTGCATTTACAGTACCAGCTATAAACCGTGCCGCTCCAGCAAAAAGGTATGAGTGGGTTGTACTACCTCAGGGTATGAAAAACTCCCCAACAATATGTCAGTGGTTTGTGGATTTAGCTCTACAATCTTGGAGAGAGAATAATCCTAACCTTATTACCTATCATTATATGGATGATCTCTTAATAGCCAGCCCTCACACACTAGCCCCTGAAAAAGAACAGGAACTTATACACAGTCTGCATACCTTTGGAGTGGTTATAGCAAAAGAAAAGGTACAAAAACTAGCGCCCTGGAATTATCTTGGTCTGCGCATCTCAGAAACAAGAATCCAGCCACAAAAAAATTATTAGTGTCCCAAATATAAAAAACGTCAACGATGTCCAGAAACTAGTCAGAGACATTCAATGGTTAAGAACTTTCTGTGGAATTACCAATATGGATTTGGCTCCTTTATTGGCATTATTGAAGGGTGGCTCGTCACCCGCTGATCCCAGATCTCTTTCACCTGAAGCTGAAAAAGCCCTAGAGAAAATTACACAGAAAATTCAAAATGTTGGAGTGGACAGGCGACTATTGAATTGTCCATTTACCCTACTCGTGTATAACCGAGACACAGAAATTGTGGCTATAATAGCACAATTGCCCGTTGATCGATCTATGATTCTGTTAGAATGGGTTTTCCACAGTAACACCTTAAAAGCCACAGTTACTACTAGAGTGGATGCAGTAGGACAGTTATTGCTGAAGGCACGAGAACATTTGCGTACTCTCGCAGGCTGCGACCCTGAAAAAATTATTTTACCTGTGAAAAATTTGTCCTTGGCTGACTGGTGGATTCAGATTTCTGAGTGTTTTGCAGTGGCAACCCTAGGTATTCAATTAGATAATCATTATCCCAATCATCCCTTATTTAAAACTTCCTTAGTATTGGAGGAAAAATCTTTACAGCAACAAAATCCTATAAAAAATGCACTTACGGTTTTTACCGACGCTAGTAGCAAAACTCAAAAGTGTGGCTATGCCTATAGGGATGACAGGAACAATTGGATTTCTCATATAGAACAAATGGAAGGTTCAGTTCAAGTTTTGGAATTAAGAGCAGTGTTAATGGTGTTTCAGGAATTTCGCAATGTCCCTCTTAATGTTGTGAGTGATTCTAAATATGTTGTTGGAATAGTTTCGCGTCTTTCGCGTTCCCTTTTAGGGTCTTTTACGAATGACAGACTTATGGCCCTAGTTATTCAGATGTGGAATGAAATAAATTTTAGACAATTTCCTTGGTGGATCACGCATATCAGAAGTCATCTGGATTTACCTGGTGTCTTATCAGAAGGTAATGCTTATATAGACACTCAGGTGGCATCCCCAGTATTACAAAATTCTCCTCTAAAACAAGCAACAGAGTCACATGCCTTTTTTCACCAATCTGCCCGGTCTCTCCAAAAACAGTTTGGTCTGTCTCATCAAGACGCTAGGACTGTCATAGCGGCCTGTCCTGATTGTGCCAGG
Source organism: Falco punctatus (assembly GCF_963210335.1). Classification (NCBI taxonomy): domain Eukaryota; kingdom Metazoa; phylum Chordata; class Aves; order Falconiformes; family Falconidae; genus Falco; species Falco punctatus. Next base: position 794,773 of record NW_027660146.1, on the reverse strand, counting down.
TTAACACCTCTTCAACAGGAAGGTACAAATCCTAGAGGGTTACAACCTCGACAAATCTGGCAAACTGATGTTACAGAATTCACCCCATTTGGAGTACTTAAATATGTCCATATCACAATTGATACCTGCTCGAAAGCTATTTGGGCGACTGCTCATAAATCTACCAATGCTGTTGCCTGTATTCAGCATTGGACGTCAGCCATGGCTGTGCTGGGCCGCCCAGATATGGTAAAAACAGATAATGCCCCTGCATATCTTAGTGCCAGAATAAAGACCTTTTTGCTGCAATGGCAGGTGAAGCACGTTACCGGAATTCCGAATAATTCTGGTGGTCAGGCAATTATTGAACGTGCCCATCAATCATTGAAACATTACCTGTCTGTTTTTCGAAAAGAGGGGGAGAGGAGTCCTCATGTAATAGTGGCAAAAGCATGCTATGTACTGAACTGGTTGAATCCCAGAACGGAATGTACTGAACAGCCGATTTTCTATCACTTTTCTAACAATCCCAACGATTTTTCGAATCGTGACATAGCTGTCCAGGTATTTGACCCTGTCTCAAATTGTTGGTCAGGGCCTCATAATTTATTAACGTGGGGTCGGGGTTATGCATGTATCTCCACAGGGGCAGTGACCAAGTGGATTCCGGCAAAATGGGTTCGCCCGTGGATTGAAAACCGACCCACTGAAAAGAAAAAGCAGGGTGACTACGACAGGATTGACTCCTAAATGGGAGGGATCAGTGGGCTCAGTGGGCACAGCATCGAGAAAGGTTATTCCGACCGCCACGACCAAATGAAGAAAAGCGGCTTGTAGATAAGTTAACATACATTATTCTGCCCATCTTGCAGCAGTTACCTCGGGAGATACAATGTCAATTACCCTCCGGTGAATTGTCTTTGTTACACTGTGACCGTATCGTGCGTGCGTTGCAGGATCTTTTTGAGCAAGGACCGATAGAAACAGAAAATTCTTGTCCTATATGTGCTACTTCTTGTAATTCAACAGTTACTCTATATTGTGGATATTGTAAAAGGGTTGGAGCATATAGGCGGAAGGTTTTCCTACGTTTTGGTTCCGGCGGTTTTTCCCTTCTTACTGGGACACATGCCCCTACTTTTCAGGTATAAACGAGGCCTTACAATCTTATGAAGCCTTCGGACAGATATTTTTAGCAGAACATCGAAACGAACTCATCTTCTGGGTTTGCATTATCAGAAAAAGTTTTGAATCTCATATAATACAACATTATTGTAAATGTGAACGATGGCATTATTTTTAGAAATAGGCCTAATGAATATTGTTTTTGCTTCTGCTTTGCATAGTATATTGTTGTTTGTTATTCTCTTGTTACTTTTAGTGCCTTGCCTTTTGCAATGTTTTCAAGGCTATGTGGAACGCAGTATTAATGCTGTATTTAAAAAGAAAGGGGGAGGTGTTGGGGCTCTTGCTGTATTGAATGATTATACTGAACTTTGAAGCAAGTGGAAAAATACTGAAGAAATAAGACGAGGGCACGATCAGAACAGTGGAATGAAGAGGGAGGAACAAATTGCAGGTGCTTGCACAAAAACAGGGCCAGCAGGACGCGATAAGAGGAGCTGGGAAACAACAGAAAAGAGCCTACGTGCCTGAAAAAGTAGAAACAGAAATCTTGCCAATAAACAATTGTTAACCAATCATATTATTATACGCCTGTAAAATAGTCAATCACATTATCACACGCTTATAGAGTGCCTTATAAAAGTGTACCTGGTTTGTACAATAAACGGATCAGATCTTGAACTCCATGAGTATTTGAATCTGACTCCCGCTCGCCCAGAATGCCCGCAGCGCACCACATTCCAGGAAACGGACTGATAAGCTAATTAACATACGAAGCGGGGTTTAGGTAACAAATATGTATAGGCGCTAATTGAATATTCATTTGTTTCATTGTATAAATGTGGGATGGTTCGTCACTTCGGGTATGCACGCTTGTGGAGGAGCGATCCCCCGTGCATCTGCGCGCAATAAACATACCTACTTTATATAACTTTCGAGTTATAGAGTCAAATTCCGCACGTCAGTATTACTCAACTAACAGGCACTTAGCTTTGTTTATTTACATTGCATGGCTTCTTTATTCAAGCAAGATTTATTCCTTAATGTTGGATTAAATCTACACTTAGGCTCATTTTTATATTTAAAGAATTATTGGCCTTATCATCAAGCGTTAGGAGAAGGCAAATCATACGGGTTTTCTGAGCTTGTTTATGGCGCCGCTTGTTACTTGTCTTTCTACTCCACACCAATGCTCACATTATAGGTAGATTTTTTTTACCTCTTAATTTTATACCCTAATACAGACATTTCCAACAAAACCTGTAGCTGTACAGTAGTTCTAATTGTCTGTTATTCATCTTTTCCTTCTTGTGAAGGAGTTGATACTGACTATTATCAGTAACACGCTCCAGGAGTAAGTGGATAGCAGTTTTACAACAGCGTATCTGTTTCTCTGACTAGTCACCTAAAGTTCTGTCCCTTTCTGTGCCATTCTTAGCCTTCCCTTCCCTGCCTCAGGAACGCTGCAGGTTCAATGTTCTAGTATGAGAGTTACCTGATCTGGTTTTAGAAGTTAAAATTAAAAGCATGTGCTGCTATGTTGTATCTAGAAATTAACAGCAAGATTTAGGTTTTAAAGCCGAGAAATACTGTGCTTAGTTCTCAGAAATATCGACAAACTTGCTTCTGTATTTTTCATTAAGTATATTCAAACGTGATATGAAGTGATCTGTCTTTTTATGGCCCGCCCCAAAATTGTTTGAGGATCTTCAAAAGCTATTTAAAGTAGAAGAGGGGTGGTAGAAAGTGCTTTTAAAGTATAAAGCTCCTGAAGTATTGTGGGTAGGAAGGTTAAAGTAAATTAGGTACAGAACAAATGTATCTTTGTGGTTCTTCCTGAATAATGGTTTTCCATGACAATTTGCAAGTGACACATTCACTGAAAAGCACCTTGAACATGTGCCACGCATAATAAAGGGGCAACATTAATGTCCAAGGTGTAAAGTATGAGAGTGTTCCTGTTTACTCCTGTCTCTGCTTCGAACAGTTTTGTACTTAGTCTTCCTTTGTATTTTAAGTTTCTTTCTTTCCAATGTCTTCAGAATGCTTCTAGCATTTAAACACATTTAAAATGTAAATACATTTAAGTTCCTTGTTACACTTCACAGGATTGTCTTGTGTTTGCTGCTAATAAAAAAGTGTTAAAACAAAAGAAACAAAACAAAAAACCTTCTGAGGAAATTTTTTCATGGATTAAGGTTTTGTATAATGACTTTACATGTAGAACTAAATCATTTAAGCATGAATGTGATGTCTGCTTTTTTGTTGTTTGTATGTAACCTGAAGATGTGTTGCAGTATGCTGAACAAGTGTTGCAATTCAAACTCGGATATAAAATTTGCAAGTGAAATTTTTCTACAGTAAAGAAAGAAAAATTGTACTGCAGTGACTCAGATTTTTACAGGGGACTAACCTTTTTCAAGATTGCAAGTAATATATTTGAATTAAACTTTTGTTCCTCCTTCAGATTGCTTTGTGGAGGTGAAGAGGGATATTTTAAACGCATGCTGTGTGGAGCTGCTGGTTTATATGTGTACGTACACTTGTGTTTTGGAATGTCTTCAGTAAAGCAATTTTTACAAATGGAAGTAAGTCAGTTTTATCTGGAACAATTCTATATTAAAATTTTTAAAACAGCACTCAGATTCGATGTTACCTTTAGGAAATACACAGGCATAAAGTCATCAAACAATATGTTCTTGTGTCCTGATCTTTTTCCATATGATAATACTGAAACATGTCAGCTTCATTTGTTGCAGGAAACGGAGGGCTTGAAGGAACAGAGCACCGAAAGCCAAATCCCATCCCATAACTCTTCAAACTTACTTTTCCCTCTCTCATCCCCACCCCGCAATCATATTTCCTGGAGTTCCCATCCATATTTGCATTCTTCTGGTCTCTCTGTTCTTTTTTTCTGAATCATACTTCTGGTTTTTTTTGTAGAGGAAAAGAACTGCTGAGAGAATGCCAAATAAGCAAAACTACTGTTTGTTGCCCTTGCAGTTCCTTCAACAGCCTTCAAAGTACTGAAGGTTTCTTGGTTAAGAAGTGTTATACTACAAGGTTTATCAGCTGTGCAGTGTTCCCTGGCCAAGCTGGGAAAGGGTTTGTCAGAGGACTACATACTCTGCCTTATTTTATCTTAAAAGAAAAGTAGCTCTTCCTTGGTACCGTATTCAAACTGCCCAAACTGGTTTGGGAATGGTAGACTAGTGTGATGCTTAACTCTCCTCAAATGCTGCACAGCCTGGCTTCTGTTCCCATTTGATGTCTGCAGCTGGACGCTGAGTGTAGTCTTTCAGCTTCCAATGCTACTCATTTCCTTGCTCCTTCCATATGTAAATAGCAGTTGTATGGGCTCTATTCTCTTGCTTTCCCTTTTCAGTTTGATGATTGTAGAACCCTTTTAAGGGGCTGTTGAAGGAAAAGAGTCTCTTATGGAGCCATCCAGCAACATGACTTGGTTATTTGGTACCATCAGAGACAATTGAAATACGACTGAAACACATTTTGCAAGTAAAAAGTGACGCTGTGGTCAATGGAGGAATTTTGAAGAACAGTGTCCTAAATTTGTCTCCTCTGGAGGTTACAAGTCCACAACTAGTTACTTACACTATGAACAAAACATATTCTTGGATTAATTTATCTGATCTAGTGACATATGTAAGATCATATCTAGTTGACTGGGGAGAGTTGTGTTAGGTCATAGCGATCCTCTCATTCCTACTTCATCGCTTCTCAGCTTAACTGTGGCAGTTCAGTGTACGTGGCATGAAGTTACCAGCATTAAAGAAACGTCGGTTCTGTCGTAGGTGTCCTGCTGTAGCACACTGGGTATCTATACAGAAATGATGATTTATCTCCATCTATGTGGAGTCTAGAGAACATCTCTTCCAGAAACCACTTGAGAATTCTTCAGCGCCTGGTCCAACACTCCCAATCTGTTGACCTTTATTTCTTAAAGAGATAAACATACAGCAGAGTGTATGCGTGAGATTATACACATGTGTAAACACACATTAGGTTATTTTCTTTAAAGAAAGGAAACCTGGTGGTGTGTGATCAATGTACTTGGATGCATATGCTTCTTTTGAGGGTGAAAGGTATTAGGTGTGCTTTTTAATGATGATCAGTTCAAGAGCTTGTATTAACTAGAATTCCTGGAACTCTTCAGCCATTATACAGAGACTGGCATGTACTCGGTCTCTGTCAGGTGTAAATTCAGCATATGCAAGTGATGCAGCTGCTAACCTCCAGCACGCCTGCAATAGAGATTTTTCACTTACTGATGTTTGCCTAGAGTCTAAAAATCTGTATGACTAAAAATGTATGTTTTCAAATATGCTAGCCTGTGATGTAACCTAGAAGTCACCATTATCACCTAAATCATACCTGATTTCATCTGCTCATTAGCTGCGTTTTCTTGCTCAGAATCTCTCACTGTCTTCATTTCCATCAAAACAGGCAGCTGAGTGGGAAACTTGGGGACTCCTTTGTCTGCTTATTTTTACCAAAGGAACTTCTGTCATTTCATAAAAACTCTCATTTTTTGGTTCAAGTACAGTTTTATTTCTTTTACTTATAACACTTATGTGTGTTTCTAGAACAGTGTATGTAGATTTGGAGAACAGGAGGAGAAGGGACGAGAAGAGGTCACCTGCTCTATACACCAGCCTAAGGACAGGCTTATCTCTCTACATGGGTGCCAATATTTTCTGTTAAAACCTCTATGATTAAGGTTTTAAAACAGCCCCGGTCAACACCACTTGTAATACTTTACTGTCCTTACTACTAAAAAGGATTTCATAAGGCTGAGTATCTTCTTTTGATATCTTTAGTAGCTAATACAAATTTCCCTTAAGCTTATTAGTTGTCCTATCCACTGTGGACATGAAAATTGCTCTCGCTTTATGCAGCAACCTTTTGCACATGTGGTACACATTTGCACATCACATCTCTCTCCAATTTTTTCCTTTCTTCAGATAAACTGGTTAAATTCAATTTATCTATCTTTTCCTAAAGCTAGAAACCGTGATCACCACTCCTGGTATTTCCCCTGCCTCCATTTTTCTCAGAACTTTCTTGAAGGATAGAGCCCAAAACTATATGCAGTACTGCTGGGCTTCTTTTCTAAAGTTGCTTTATAATAATGTTTACACAGATATCATGGTCAACTTGCCTAATAATTCCTCTAGAGCCTGTGAGACTCTATGCCTCTGCTGAACTTTGTTCCAGTCTCAAAGCAAGCTGTGCAGTGACACCATCTGGTTTGGTTTTGCCTATAGAGTTCTTCCGCATTTAAATTGCTGTTTCAACCTAATGTAGTTTAAGCTGCTTTATACAAACTCTCTCCTTTCCTTGTAATAGCTTTGTGTCCTCATTCGGTGCTGCCCACACAAGACTTCTCCTGTTTTCAGGAATAGAGCTGGCGTTTCTCCCACACGAAACGTTTGTGGGGAGGGGGCTCAAAGGCTGTTGTCTTACGCAAGCAGCTTCTTTCTTACAGACTTCCATGAAACTCCATTTTATCTTTTTTTCTTTGTCAGTAATCCAGATTAAAAGGTTAACAGGAACTGTAGAGTTACATATAGCTTTACAAGCAAGAACTTAAATAGTTAGGCATACTGACTTCAAGGGGGAAGTCAGGATAAAAAAAAATGTAAACCAAACAATACTGTGGCTAAGAGATGAAAAACATATTACTGTTACTGCATTTGTGAAAATGGTAGCAATTTTTATGGTAAGTAATATTTTTTTCTCAAAGTACTACAGTTGAATGTGATTTACAGAAATGAGCTGTGGTGTTTTGTTGGGTTTTTTCCCCTTTTCCCTGTTAGTGGGCAGGAAAGAATCAAAGTGCAGGGAGTTTTTTATTGCTGCATTTGAGTATGGTCTTTTTGAACAACCTGCCTGCCGAGTTTGTTAGGAATCTTACTTAGATGGCACTGTTTGTTACACTTGTTAATAAAATATTGCCAAAGAGTAGCTTGAAATGTGTAGGTGAAGTTGCACTGATAGATGAGCTGATTTAACAGCTCAACAGTGCCAAACAAAAATCTTCCTCTTTTCTGCCGGTGTGCCTTCCACCTCCCCTTGTATAAGCTTCATTCCGAATGCTCTAAGATGCTGCAGCTCGCTAAACTATTAGACAAAAGAACAGTTCTTTGCCAGATTGTGGAGCTGGATCAGCTTAGCACAAGGGCTAAAGAGCACCAAAAAGGGCTTAATGCGGAACTAAAAGTTGGTGCATGGGGAGGAAGGAGGGGTTCAGGTTTTGAAGAGGAGCTGATTCTTCATCCTTTAGTGGACCTGAGCTATTAAGTTGGCTCCAAGGTATGCAATGCTACCCTTTGAGAAGCTGAATTGTACAACATGTTTTTCAGGAAAAAGTGTTGCGCCCAGAAGTTGTGGTAAATTCTTCTGAGTCCCTATCATGTGTCCGCCTCCCCCCCCGCCCCCCCCCGTCAAAACTAAATGCATGATTTGAGTCGATCTGTCCTCTTTAAGACTATACGTATTTTCTTCTGATCTGTTTCTGTTATTTTTTAGAAAGGCTTGTCTTTTTTAGTTGTTGTTGTTTGAATTGCTGATGCAGTAGCTACCAGAAGGCGGAAGATGACCTCACCAAAAGCCAAGAAAGGCACAGCATCCAGAAGGGGAGTCCAGAAGTAAATTATAGATGGAACAACAAATTAAGCTGCTCTTTGGCTTACCTCTGGGTTGTCTTTTTTTTTCGGTTACCGTAGCACTGGAATCTATTTCTTTCCTTTTAAAGTGATGAATCCTGAAAACATTAATGTTGTTTGTACCTGTTTTGAAGAATAGATGTTTTATTAAAATAGATGTTTATTAATTAGATTTTTTATTAAAATATTTGCATAATTTACGAATACTTCAATACGAATGCAAAGTTTTGCCAGCTTTGAAGTGAGGATGTGTTTTCTTTATACACACAAATCCATATCTTAAAGGCAAACTAAAGTGCTTTTTTCTGCTTTCTAATGTAGAAATAAAACTTTATTTACTTTTGTTGTGGGTACTTTATAAAGAACAGTGGTGTTGCATCTGATTTCTTCTAATTTTGAGTAAGTCCTATTGAGGGCCACTTAGATGTACACCAAGAGGAAGTCTGAAATGGTAGAGACACCTTTTAAATATTTTTCAAGTGTTTGAATTGAAAAAAGAGAACGTAAGACAAAAATCACGTCCTTGCATTCCAGTTTGTTACAAAATAAGTTTAAACAATTATTTGGAGAACAGGTAGTGAATGTTAGTTATTTTTTTCATAGTATTTGTGTTTGTGTCACTTTTCTAATTATTCAGATTTTCTCTGGAAAGGAGGAGACCAGCATTTCAGACATAGAGCCCAGGGCAAAGAAAAGAACAAACCAAAACCCAAGGTCCATTCTCAACTGCCCCCTCAGGTTTTCTTTTTATGTTAGTGAAAAGTTGTAATTGTTAATAATTTTGTAAAGTGTCTAGTTCCAGTGAAAGCTTGACTTGCATGTGCTTCTCATAACAAAATAATGGTTTACCTTTTTTTCATAGTGGAGAAGCATGTAACCTACCAAAACCTTTCTTAAAAGTACTTCCTTGCCTGGCTTTGAGTCTTGTTTTCAGAGCTGTAAGTAAAAAAATGCAGTGTTTAATTTTGGTGTGAAATACCACTACTTTACATTTAGATACTGAAAAAAAAAAAAAAAAAAAAAAAAAAAAATTGTTAGGGCATGAACATTATTCTTATCAGGGAGACTGCTTTATGAAGTTCGGCAAACCAAAACGAATGCGTATGAGCCAGTGGGTGGTGTATTTGTGTGGATGCCCAGTGCTATGCTTGCTTGATTTTGTGTCTGAATCGCTACTGAAATAAATATGTTATAGCATAAAATGTTGAATGAACGCCGAGGTTATGTTTTGAAAACATATGTTTTGAATCAAATTCAGGATGGGTATAAGATATTTTTTAGATGGTGCTGCTTTGCTAATTTTTACAGGAATAAGTTAATATAAAATATTAATGTAATTCCCGATGTCTGTTACAGCTAGCATTAAGAAGGGTCAGTTGCTTTCCTGAGTAGTTTGACAGACTTTACTCACTGTTTTATCCTAGTGAGCTGCCAGATTTGGGATGCCAATATAAGAGTAATGCAATTAGGTTTTCTGCACGTTGTCTGGTTGACTTCTTAGTTAAGAGTTTCTTTCCCTTTGGGAATAAGACTAGACAGCCTGTCATTTGCTATTACTAATTCTGCTTAAGATTATCACTGGAGCTTTTTTTTTTGTAATTAGCTGTCTTAGTTGGCTCTTAAATTTTAATAGCCAATTGAAGCTACATTTTAGCCAAGTTCCATACCTAAATTGCATTCAGTCCATTAACAAAGTTGGTTAAAAGGCTCTTAAAAGAAAAGCCAATAGATGGTGGTTAGCACTTCCGTGTTTGCAGCAGTAGCAGTACCAGCCTCCAATGAACATTCTCAAGAAATGGCACTTCCTTCTAGCAAAGGAAGAGAACAAAGAATGACCAAAATTTGTTTTGGGAGCATAGGCTGATTATGCAGAATACTTGTAGAAAAAAAATAAAATTGAAGTGTGTCTTTTCTGGAAGAAGGTGGGGGAGATGCAGAAGGGAGAAATTAATGGTTCTGCTCAGGCTTGACAGGTTCTGGAAAAGCCAAATAAATGAAGTTATGTTTTTCTCCATTTCAGCTGATCAAAATTATTAGCAAAACCATCTGAAGCACCTTGTGGTGGAATCGTCACCTTGCTGAGTTTAGTTTGTAAAACATCCTGCCAGACATTAAAAAAACTGTAAGCATGCCAGCACATAGGCTCAGAGCACCGCTTCTCTAGTTGATAGACCCTATAATTTTCTTTTATACTGAAGACCATGGCTGGATACCTCACCCTCCCAAATAATTTAATGTAACATCAGTCTGAATTTTTTATCCCTAATAACACATGTTTAAATTAGATTTTTCTCCTTTTTTCTTTTATTAAGGTGTAGACAGGAGATTAACAGCCTTTGGATCATCCCGTGACAAATAATGGCTTTCTCAGACTTTTCTGCTTTTTAAAAAATAAATAAATCTTTACTGCTGTGAAGACATCAAATATTAGTACTGCTACAGTTTTAATACAGAGTCTACTAGTTGCTGATGAGTTGTTTCAAGGATGGTTTGCAATGCCCTGTATGTGTGACGATAGGTAAGTATCAGTGGCTTCATTGCAGGAGGTGTGAGGCAAACCCCAGATTATGTCTGAATAATCAGTGTGTGCGTGTATATATATATATATATATATATGCTTTTACCAGCATATATAGTGGGACATCTAAATTAGAGTTTCCAGAGTGCACCACTTCCATTGTTCAATAAGACGTAGAGCTGGAGCTCTTTGAACATGAGTTGGATCCTGTTGCTTGTAGCTGACCTGCAGAATCAAACCGACTGGAAATGCTCTGTGGCAGTAAGTGCCGGTTCCTTCATCTCTCTTGCTGTTCTGGGGGTGCTGGGCTCTCTGTGATGATGCAGTACTCAAAGGGGGAAGGAATCTTATCTGTCTGAAGGTTGATTTTCACGATGTGCTTTCTCACAGGTAGGGAGAAAGCAGATGTGGTGGGATCAACTTCTTTGGAAATTCCTAGAGTCCTAGTTGATCTCATGGATAGCTTTATGCAACCGCATGCTAACTCACATGCATTTCAGTTTTCTTCCCCCATATTTTCAAGACTGAGCAGCTGAAGATTTAGAAAGGTGATTCTATGAATTCTTGCTTCATTTTAGGCCTTCTTTATCTCTATAGATGATATCTCTATAGCAACAGTTTTGGGGTTTTGCGTGTTTTGTTGTTTGGTTTTTTTTTTTCCTTTTCTCCTGAAGTGATACATAAAAAAGGGAATATACTATTTCTGTGACCTGTTTTGCCTGGATGCAGAGTAAGCCGGACAGCTTAGAAAAATGCAGCAGCTCTAACTGGATGCTACAGACTAGTTTTTCTCTGCACTGATGGGCCATGTTTTTAAACATGAAGTCAACCAGCAGTATTGCACTTGTACTTCTTTCTAGTTGTCTGTGTTTCATTTTATCTCAATCGAAACCTGTCTTCTTTCAGACTAGAGCATATCCTGCTCATATAGGCTTTCATGCCAGATTTTAATGCCCTTGCATCTAGGTCTACTGCATACAAATAACTGAAGCATTTTCAAATGGACCTCAAGTTCCACAGCTCCTAAGCTGCTGACAAGTGAATCCTGACAGCTTTTTCTCCATCATTGTGAATGCTGCAACAAGCCAAAATTGAGGTTTTGCATTTTCTCAGGGATATCCCAAACAGTGAAAGAGTTGTGGAGGAACTGTTATTTGATGGGAGAAAGATTGCCTCCCGTATTTCTGCCCCTTGTGTTGGAAGGTCAGCTTTCCAACCCTGCAGACCTTAGCTGCTGTGATGGGTTTTCATAAGTATACTCGAAAGAAAAGTGACAAGAGCACAGTGAGACAGCTGTGAAGTGTAGTAGAAGTGAAAAGAAAATAGACGTTTATGAACTTTCCTGAACTAATTCCTTTTGCCAAACCACTCCAGACAGGAAGAAGCTGGCACAGTGGTAATCTGCATCTGCAGCTCCTGAGAGAAGGAAAATGCTGCTTTGGCAAATGGAGCAAGAAACCTAGAAAATTAAGGATTAATGTGTTCATTTATAGAGAAGCAGTGAGAACACAGTAAGATGAAATACAACCAAGGAGGATGCATTTAGAAGACAAAAGAGCCCTGGAAGGGAAGGTACTTAGCTTTGTTCAGAATGCAAACTATAACACGCAGTTCTTGGAACTGGTGAGTTGCACAGCTGAATGTTAAAAGAAATTAGTTCATACTACAAGAAATACATAATCTGTGCCTTGAAAACATGAAGGTACTTTTCTTTTCTGCCAGGAGAGGAGTGGAACACTGGATCTACTTGAAAGTAAGTAACCTTCCAGCTAATTTTATCGATCTGCTGCTAAACTTCAACAAAAATAGTTTTATTAATAAACTGAATTCCTTTCTGAAAACAGATATATCTATAAAAAATAAAAAAGCCTTTATTCCTGCTTTCTCACTAATCTGTCGTTATGGAGTTGTTTCCTTTGGAACGGTGAAGGTGGATCTGCACTAGCACATGTGCAGTCCCTGACTCACTTCTAATAACGCTTGGTGATAGCCATAGTGACAGGTATAGAGCAAACGGCACCACATTCAGAAGACAATATGGTGCTGAAAATATCTGGACATGGTCTAACAACTAGTTCCTTTTGTCACCTTTTCCTTATTCGCCAGCCCAGATGTTTCCAAGGGGGAAACTTCTGGACCTTTTCTGGTGCTATACAGAGACCTGCCGAATTCACGGCATCTGTGACAAGGGCTACAGCTTTCTCCATGACTTTGTGATGTTGTGCTGCCACTAAAAGGTCATCTATATAATGATACAATAACACAGTAGGCATAGCATTTCGGACAGGACTGAGTATTTTTGCAACGTACCATTGACACATTGTAGGGCTATTTTTCATACCTTGTGGCAGTCCAACCCACTGATATCCCTGCAACGGAGCTTGCATGGTGATGCTTGGAAATGAAAAGGCAAATTTCGGGGCATCATCTGGATGTAACGGGATACTGAAAAAACAATCTTTAAGATCTAGGACGGTTAGATGCCAATGTCAAGGGATCATAGTTGGGGATGGGAGCCCGGGTTGGAGGGCTCCCATATCTTCCATAGCATCATTAATTTTTCTAAGATCATGGAGCAAGCGCCACTTGCCAGTTTGTTTTTTAATAACAAAAACAGGTGAATTCCATGGGCTAGTAGAAGGTACAATGTGTCCTTGGGACAGTTGTTCTGAGACTAAGTTTTGAAGTGCGCGAAGTTTTTCCAAAGGAAGGGGCCATTGATCCACCCAAATAGGAACATCAGTTTTCCAGGTTATTTTTAGGGTGTCGCGCACTTCAGTGGCCCCATCTAAAAATGTGTACGGATGGACATTCCCCATTGTGACAATACATCACATCCCCACAAAACCATAGGGACAGGCAGCACAAAATGTTTAACAGAAGCCACATGTCCCTCTGGTCTTTGAATTCGAATTAGTTCCAAACTCTGACGACTGTTACCGGTCCCCCCTATCCCAGCCAGTGTCTGAGAGACATTAGTCAGTGGCCATTGCGGAGGCCATTTGTCTTGAGAAATTACTGTGACATCAGCTCCAGTGTCAATGATCCCATTCAGTGCTATTTGTTGGTCATCGTAAATAAGGGTACACTGATACATAGGCCGCTGTGGAGAAATGGATTGTACCCACAAAATGTGAGGTAACCCTGTGGATCCAAAACCTCCTCTCCTCTGCGGAGGATGATCAGTGATAAGAGAGTTTACCCTTGCTGGAGTCAGAATCAATTGCACTATTTGACTACCCTGAGGTATCGTACGAGGTGGAAATGGAGTCCGTGCCATGATTTTGATTTCGTCCACACTGTCAGAGTCAACAACACCTGGTAAAACAAAGAGACCAGACAATGTTGTGGAAGATCTACCAATTAACAGAGCTTGTGTATCGGGGGGTAATGGTCCTTTGACATTTGTTGATAATAAATGAACCAAGGAATCGAGCAGTGTTACTGTGTGTGAGGTTGCCAGGTCCAATCTGGCGCTGCCTGAGGTTGCTGGACAGAGACTTGAGGTGTCGGTGCTTCTCTCCAAGGATGTTGAAATGTCAGCTGTGGCATTTGTGTCTGCGCGTGTCGCTGCCCCGCGCTCCGTGGTCGGTTTCCCTGTATCGGTTGTCCCTGGAAGTCGTACTTAGGTCAACATCGATTAGCATAATCACGCCCTTTCTGACATTTCGGACAAAATCCAGGACCAGGACGTTGTTGTTTATTCCCCGCAGCCCGAGCAAGACAATTTCTCTTTAGATGACCAGGCTTACCACAACCATAGCAATTCCCCACACCACACATCGCTGCAAAAGCAGAAGCCATAGCTTCAAACTTGTGGTCAACCGTACCGATTCGGTTACATGCTTCCACCATTTCCACCAGAGTGGGGTTCGGGTTGGGAAGAGACTTCAGTAGCCTTTTACAATCAACATTAGCATTTTCAACAGCTAGTTTTGTTAACAATATATCCCGAGCTTCCGCATTATCTACTTGACGTTCCAAAGCCTGTTTTAGTCTACCAATAAACTGCATATAAGGTTCTCGAGACTCCTGAGTGATGTTAGTAAAGGCTTTTTGTGGCTTTTGTACGTCAGGGACCTGGAAAAAAGCCTTTTTCGCCTCTTCTCTAATTGCCTCGAGAGCCGCACGGGGGCAGTGTTGAGCCTGCGCTACCGGATCAGCACGTGCACCGGTGCCCGTAAGATGCTCTATTGCCAGTGCAGCTGATGCAGCATCATTATGGTTACCGTACGTGAGCAGGAGTGCTCTCCAGTGCGACTCCCATAACGTGTACTGAGTCGGGGTTAGCAGTAATCGTGCTAAAGATTTCAAATCATGAGGAGCATGACATAAGTATCAAACACAGAAGATAACAGACTTATAAAACAGGGAGAAGAAATACCATGTTCCATAACCGTGCGGCACAGTTTTTTAACAACCGAAAAAGAAAGAGCCTCCCATCATGCTCCGCCTGCCCGACCCTGAGAATACAAGACCGGAGCAACTATAGTTTTAGCCATTTCTAGATCCCCCTCCTTTAAGGCTTGTTCCTTTATTTTTGCCCACACATCACGTAGATCAGGAGGGTATAAATCAGGTTCTTGTTCAGGCTCTACCAGTCCTGGGTCAAAGGGATCTTCTTCTGGCAGATACTCCACTGCATTGACACCCAGGGGTTTAGAGCACTGTGATTTAGAGGCTGACAAGGACAGGGCTATAGGAGCTTGCGATTCCTCCTCCTCTCCTTCCTCTGCCTTTTCTTTTTGTGCTTTCAGAGTCTCAAAAATAACTCTCCACGAAGAGAGCAGACGGTGGGACTCAGTATTGCCTTTTGTCGCAGAATCCCACAATTTCACCCCTGTGTCGTCCCAAAGTTCCCGCGTGAAAATTGTAGTTGCAGTCACTGCAGGCATATTTACTTGCACCCACTTAAGCATTGCTTTAAGGTCATGCTCAGAAATACTTTTCTCATGTTTGTTAGGGAGACCTTTCATAAGCTCATAAACGTCTCTTTCTGGGGACGAAACCTGATTCCCCATTACGGATTTCCCACAGCTCACCTCTCAACTCCGGAGGGATTTCAGGCCGGCTCCCGCTTCCTTTCAGCGGATCATTCAGAGTTCTGTGGGTTTTGCTGCATGTCGCTCAGTCAGCCGATTCGAGAGTCCCTCCACATCAGATCCTTCACCAGATCACGTCGGGGTCACCAATTTGCAGCGAATGAAGAGACGGGACGCAGCTTGATGCAAGCAAGTTGTCGGTTTATTAGTGATTTTCTTACACTTGTATACGTTTCTACTTTCTACATATTACACACTGATTGGTTAAATCTTAAGCGTAAAAAACAGGGATTGGTTGATATTTAAGGCACACCGTTAGAACAATAGGAACTTATTAGTTTATCTTGACATAGCAATAATTTCTATTCCAAAGTTAAGGAGTTTCTTTCTAGGCGGCTTTCTTGATTAACAAAGTTACATATCGGCGCCATCCGTTCCCTTATCTGGCTACTTGTTTCTCTGTCCGCCTGGCTGCCTCCTCAGCTGTAACGGCTCAGGGGTCTGCAGTTAGCTTGTTCCTTGGTTCCCAGGCCTTGTGCCCTACAGGTTCTAACAAGTCTCTGTTCATCAGGCTATCAGTACTTGGACTCCTGTCCTTGAGGCCTTGTCCTACAGTGAAGTCTTAGGGTTAAGTTTTAGGGTTAAGTCCTAGGGTTAAGTCTTTGGGTTAAAGTTTTAAGATTAAATCTCAGGGTTAAGTCTTAAGTTAAAGTCTTAAGTTTAAGACTTAGGGTTAAAGTCTTACGGTTTAATCTCAGGTTTAAGTCTCAAGGTTAATCTCAGGGTTAAGACTTAAGGTTGAATCTTTAGGTTGAGTCAGGGTTAGGTCTTAAAGGTTAAGTCCGTAGTTTAAGTCTTGGGGATTGTGGATAACTGGCTAGCTGAAAAAGTTCACATAGACATAGTCCAGCTGGCTGGACAAAAATGCACATCGCTCTCAGCTTATCTGAAGTAAAGCAAAAGTTACACAATAACAGGAAGACTGCAGTGGGAAAAGAATGTTGCAGGTGGGAACAGATAACTACAGAAGAGAAACTAGGGGCGGGCTTGTTAATATGTATGAGCTAATTATAAGAAGGCATAAAAGGTGACTGTAAGGGACAATAAATGAAGTCTGCTGATCACTCATATTGAGTGACTGTGTCTTCCCTCCGTCACAACAAATGGCGCCCGAACAGGGACCCTAGAGAGGTCTGAACCTGCGAGCCACGGTTCGACGGAGATTCGGGTACCAGTCCTGAAAGCAGCGCAGGAGGCGGAAGGGCACAGTCCCCGCGCCCAGGAGCACCTACAGAAGGTCCCACCGGCCACGCGTTGCTGAAGTCTCGCAAAGGCTGCAACAGCGCTGACGAAGGTGTGGAGAGACAAGCGACGTACGATTCGCTCATATGCTTTTTAGAAAAGCAGAGCGTGCAGGACATAGATTGTAAAAAGGAATTACGCGGGTTATTAGCGTATGGGATAGCATCCGGGACCCCCGCGGCAGCGGCGAGTGGCAGCGCGCAGCCCGGCAGGCCCCTTCCCGGCCGCGGTTTCTCTCCAAGGCGGCACCCCCCCCGCCCCCCCCCCCCCCCCCCCCTCCGATCGGCGCCATGGCGATGCAAGCGGCCAAGCGAGCTAACATCTGGCTGCCCCCAGAGGTCAATCGGATCCTCTATATTCGGAACCTGCCGTATAAAATCACAGCGGAGGAAATGTATGATATATTTGGGAAATACGGACCTATTCGACAAATCAGAGTTGGAAACACTCCTGAAACAAGAGGAACAGCTTAAGCTTCTCAAGGAAAAATACGGAATTGATTACAAACCCACCCCCCCAAAAAAAAAGAAAGTGCTTCAGATGTCCTCTACAAGAAATGGGTTTCTGCCTTGAACTAGCAAACATCTCTGTGTTTAAAATGAAGCCTTTTTGCCTTGATGGAGATAATTTATTCTGTATTCTGTATTTATGCTGTATTCTGAATGTGGAAATTGGTTGGGACTAGGAGGCTGGCTTAAAGGCATTTTGCAAACGGGATTATTATTTTTGATCATTATTGTAATAATAGTTTTTTGATCAAAACCAGCCAAAATTATTTGTAAACATTAGGCATATCTGAAGAGAATGCCTTTATTTGAATCAGCAGTTAAGGTGTAGTTTAGTCTGATGCTGTGGTTTTATCTGCTCCTGGTGAATTTTTGAAGTGATGAAATCAGAGATACAAGGTATACTAAGAGTTATGAGGTAATAAGATAATAATTTAAGTAAGGGTGCTGTCTTTTATATCTACAAGTGCAATATGCATTTATGTAGCAAAGAGAAACTTTAACAATAATGTTGCTTGAGCGAGATGTGCATGTGACAACTTGGGAAAAGGGATATCACAACTGGAGTGCAACAGTGTTTCTATGTCTGGCAGAGTGAAATCTTTCAAGACCTGAGTTTAGACAGTCTAAAATAAATTGTTAGTATTCAGAAAACCCATCTTAAGCCTCTTTTGCTTACATAGTGTTATGGAAGTCAACTGCTATTGTAGAGAATTAACGATTTTTTAATACATATTAACAAATACTACTATTTTAACTTGAGGCAGTTGAGTGAGAAATACTCACGTGTAGCATTTGAGGGAATGTCAGCATAAATCTCACTTACAGTAAGACTGCATTTTTAATTACTGTACTCGTTAAGATTTGATGATGCCATAAGGCTAAGGCCTTTTATCATGGATTGGTTCTGAACTAAAAGGTGTGTGCACACGTAGATATGCACATTTGTGTTATTTTCCTTAATTGGCTACAAAATAATATAATTAGGTTGGGGACTAGATCTTGGGAATTTGTCTATTATACTTCTGTTTGTTAAGGAACGTGCATAACATACAGCACTCATGTAGGCTTGGCTTGTGGCATAGTTGTCAAATTTAGCATAGACATTCAGACAGATAAGCAAGGTACTCTTCTTGTGTGTATCACCTACAAGCCATTATGGCTTAGTGTGTAAATCTGTATGTAACTGTTGAAAAATCCACTTATGAATGTATATAGCTTAGAACTAATTTTTCCCTTTGTTAATTCTTTGATATCAATGAGGTATTCTTCAGAAAATGTATGGACTGGTTGGTTGCATAAGGGCAGTTGTTATTTGGACAGAAAATTGTTAATGGTCAGGGATTTTCCACTAAAATATTTGCAAATATTCCTAGTCAAACATCAGTTTGGTTTCTTTTTGGGTTTTGAGCTTGCATTAGTCCATGTTCAGAACTTTAAAATTACCTTTGAATTTTTTAAACTTTTTATATCACTGGAACAGAAAGAGCATCTAAATTAAAGCTTCAAGCTAACTTTATTTTTCAAGTATTTCTGGAATTATCCTTCTGAACTGAGATTTTATAAGTTGGCTGTGTATTTTCCTGTGTTAAAACACTGTTATTGAAAATGGTCAACCAAGCCTATGTCGCCCAAAATAAAAACGGGGGAATTGTGGATAACTGGCTAGCTGAAAAAGGTCTCATAGACATAGTCCAGCTGGCTGGACAAAAATGCACATTGCTCTCAGCTTATCTGAAGTAAAGCAAAAGTTACACAATAACAGGAAGATTTCGTTGGGAAAAGAATGTTGCAGGTGGGAACAGATAACTACAGAAGAGAAACTAGGGGCGGGCTTGGTATTTAGGCAACTAACCAATAATGAGCTTAACTTTTGTAATATGTATGAGCTAATTATAAGAAGGCATAAAAGGTGACTGTAAGGGACAATAAATGAAGTCTGCTGATCACTCATATTGAGTGACTGTGTCTTCCCTCCGTCGCAACAGGGGATAATTCTTAGGGTTAAGTCTCAGGGTTAAGTTTCAAGGCTAAGTTTCAATGTTAAGTCTCAGGGTTATGTCTTAGGGTTAAGTCTTAAGGTTAAATCTTAAGGTTAAGTCTTAAGGTGAAGTCTTATGGTTAAATCTTAGGGTTAAGTCTTAGGGTTAAGTTTTAGGGTTAAGACTTAAGATTAAGTCTTAGAGTTATGTCTTAGGGTTAAGTCTTAAGGATAAGACTTATAGTTACATCTTTAAGTTTACGTCTTAGGTTTATGTCTTAGGGTCAAGTCTTAGGGTTTTGTCTTAAGGTTAAGTATTATTATTAAGTCTTAGGGTTAAAGTCTTAAGATTTAATCTCAGGGTTAGATCTTACGGTTAAGTCATAAATTTAAGTCTTAATTTTAAGTCTTAGGGATAAGTCTTAAGGTTAAGTCTCAAGGTTAATCTCAGGGTTAAGATTTAGGGTTAAGTCTTAAGGTTAAGTCTTAGGGTTCAGTCTTAGGGTTAAGTCTCAGGGTTATGTCTTAGGGTTAAGTCTTATGTTTAAGTCTTAGGGTTAAGTCTTAAATTTAAGACCTAGGGTTAATTCTTAGGGTTAAAATCTTTAAGATTAAGTCTCAGGGTTAAGTCTTAGGGGTAAGTTTTAAGGTGAAGTCTTAACATTAAGTATCAGTGTTGTGTCTTTGGGTTAAGTCTTAAGGTTAACTTTTAGGGTTAAGTCTTAGGGTGAAGTCTAAAATTTAAGTCCTAGGGTTAAGTCGTACAAGGTTAAATCTCAGGGTTAAGTCTTAAGGTTAAGTCTTAAATTTTAATGTTAAAGTTTTAAGGTTAAGTTTCAGGGTTAAGTCCTAGGGTTACTTCTTAAGGCTAAGTCTCAGGGTTAAGTGTTAGTGTTAAGTCCTAGGGTTAAGTCTTAATGTTGAGTCTTAAGGTTGAGTCTTAGGGTTGATTTTTAAGGTTAAATCTTTTGGTTAAGTCTTAAGGTTAAGTCTTAATGTTAAGTCTTAGGGTTAGGTCTCAGGGTTAAGTTTTAAGGTTAAGTCTTAGGGTTAAGTCTTAATGATATGTCTTAAATTTAAGACCTAGGGTCAATTCTTAGTGTTAAAATCTTTAAGTCTCAGGGTTAAGTCTTAAGTTTAAGTCTCAGGGGTAAGTCTTAAGTTAAGATAGGATGAAGTCTTAGGGTTAAGCCTTAGAGTAAAGACTTAAGATAAAGTCTTAAGTTTAAGTGTAAGGCTTAAGGCTTAGAGTTCAGTCTTAGGGTTAAGTTTTAAGGGTAAGAATTAAGGTTAATCTTAAGAGTTAAGTCTTACGGTTAAGTCTTAAGGTTATGTCTTAATGTTAAGTCTTAGGGTTAAGTCTCAGGTTCAGTTTTTAAGGTTGAGTCACAAGGTTAAGTCTTAAGCTCAAGTCTTAATTATAAGTGTTAGTGTTAAGTCTTAAGGTTAAGTCTAACGGTTAAGTCTCTAAGATTAAGTATTAGGTTTAAGTCTCAGGGTTATGTCTTAGGGTTAACTGTTAAGGTTAAGACCTAAATTTAAGTCTTAGGGTTAAGTCTTAAGGATAAGTCTTAAATTTAAATCTTAGGGTTAAATCTTAAGGTTAAGTCGTATGGTTAAGTTTTAAGGTTAAGTCTTAAATTTAAGTGTTCTGGTTATGTCTTAAGGTTAAGTCTTAGTGTTAAGTCTTAAGGTTAACTCATAAATTTAAGTTTTAGGGTTAAGTCTTTGTGTTCAGTCTTAAGGTTAAATCTTAAGTCCTAGGCTTTGAGTCTTAGGGTTAAGTCTTAAGTTTAAGTCTTTGGGATACGTCTTAGGGTTAAGTGTCAGCGTTAAGATTTATGTTTAATTCTTAAGTTTAAGTCTTAAGGTTAATTTTTAAGTTTAATCTTATGGATTGAGTCTTAGGTTTAAGTCTTAGAGTTGTCTTGGGGATATGTTTTAGAATTAAGTCTCAGGGTTAAGTTTAAGCTTAAGCCTCAGGGTTAAGTCTTAAGGTTAAGTCTTACGGATTGAGTCTTAGGTTTAAGTCTTAAGTATAAGTCTTAAGTTGAAGTCTTAGGGTTAAGTCTTAGGCTTAAGTCGTAGGATTAAGATTCAAGGCTAAGTCTTACGTTTAGGTCTTAGGGTTAAGTCTTAGCGTTAAGTCTTATGGTTAAGTCTCAATGTTAAGTCTTAGGGTTCAGTCTTCTGGTTAGGTCATTATTTTAGGTCTTAGGGTTAGGTCTTAGTGTTAAGTCTTACTGTTGAGTCTTAGGGTCAAGTTTTAGGGTTAAGTCTTAAGGTTATATGTAGGGTTAAGTTTTAGGGCTAAGTCTTACAATTTAGTCTTAGGGTTAAGTCTTAAGGTTAAGTTTTATGGTTAAGTCTTTAGGTTAAGTCGTAGGGTTCAGTCTTACGGTTAAGTCATTAGGCTAGGTATTAGGGTTAGGTCTTAGGGATAGATTCAAAGGGTTAAGTCTTAAGGTTGAGTCTTAGGGTTAAGACTTAGAGTTCAGTCTCTAGGGTTAGGTCTTTAGGTTAGCTCTTAGGGTTAGGTATTAGGATTAAGTCTTAGGGTTAAGTCTTAGCTTAAGTCTTAAGTTTAGGTGTTAGGGTTAAGTCTTAAGATTTAGTCTTAGAGTTAAGTCTTTGGGATAAGTTTATAGAGTTCAGTCTTAGAGTTAAGTCTTAGGCTTAAGTCTTAGAGTTAGGCCTTATGGTTAGGTATTAGGATTATGTCTTCTGGCTGTTTTAAGATTAAATCTTAAGGTTAAGTCCTAGCATTAAGTCTTAAGGATAAATCTTAGAGTTAATTCTTATGGTTAGGTGTTAGGGTTAGTTCTTAGGTTTAAGTCTTAGGGATAGGTCTAATGGTTAAGTTTTAGGTTAATTCTTAAGGTTAAGTCTTATGGTTAAGTCTTAGAACTGAGTCAGGATAAAGTCTTAGGGTTAAGTCTTAGATTTAAGGCTTAAGGTTAAGTCTGAGGGCTAAGTCTTAGGGTTAGTTCTTAGGGTTAAGTCTTGGTGTTAAGTCTATAGGGTTAAGTCTTAGGGTTACGTCTTAAGGTTGAGTCTTTAGGGTTCAGTCTTATGGTTAATTCTTAAGGTTATGTATTAAGGTTATGTCTTCAGGTTAAGTCTTTAGGTTCGGTCTTAGGGTTAAGTCTTAGGTTTAAGTGTTAAGGTTTAGTGTTAAGGTTAAGTCTTAGGGTTAAGTCTTAGAGTTCAGTCTCTAGGGTTAGGTCTTTAGGTTAGGTGTTAGGGTTAGGTATTAGGATTATGTCTTAGGGTTAAGTCTTAGCTTAAGTCTTAAATTTAGGTCTCAGGGTTAGGTCTTAAGGTTGAGTTTTAATATTGAGTCTTAAGGTTGAGTCTTAGGGCTAAGTATTGTTACCAGGAACAGAGGTATATTACTGTAGGGTCTTGCAACTGGGTCTTCTGCAAGATCGATCGATATATAGTCAGACAGACATAAAAAATTACGCAATAGCTGCCCTAAATGTTTCAGAGATTTATTTCCATCAGTTTAGGTCATTGAACTTCCTACAGTAGTTATCTATTTCCTCATGCTGCCAAGAACTCCATCGTGTTTGCCATCACTAGCACCAATTGCTCTTTTCCTTGTTTCTTTGGGTAACTTTGGAGTCTTTGCTGTGGAAACAGGCTAGTGTGATGAAATTTAGCACATAGGAATACTTCATGGTTTGCTGACTCTTCAGCAGGGGTTTCCTTCCTCCACTCCCTGCCCAGATCCACCCCTGTTCTCTTCATTCCTCTGTCCCTCTCCTGTCCCTCTCCTGTCACCACACTGCCCCATCTCACCCCCCTCTGCTGCTCAAAATATTAAGGGAACTAGATCTGTATTGAAAAAATTGGTGTTTCTCTTTCCTCTCCTGAGGATTTACCACCCAGAGCAGGCTCAGGTTCTGATCCTGCAAACTGCTCCCCAGTGCTTGGATGCTTGCTCTGGGAAACAAGGACAGCTGCTCAAATTCTTTTGCAGGCACAATCTTTGTTTAAATTCTAGTTGAAATGAAATGAAAAGCTGTCATCAGTCCCACCTGTGGCACAGAGAGACACCTGTGTTTCACGCACATGTCTGCACAGAAACACACGCAGAGGGAAAAAAGCCCGGTACTGCTTTGTGCAAGGAAGTACGTAAACTCTCCCTATCAGCATTGCTGCTTTGAGCAATTGAATCGTTCTACAGTTATCTGACAAGCCGACACGCTGCCCATCAAATCAGAACCAGAATGTATGCCATTTGCAAGATGGGGCAGCAATAAGCTTTCAACCACTTTCCAGCAAGATCAATTCAAGCAAGGCTGTGTATTCATGGATTTTCTCCTCTGCAAAGCCATGAAGAAAACATGAACAGCACTCCCCAAAGGCAAAGGAGCAAACTGAGGGAGAGCAGCTCATTGGCGCCTTTCAGAGCTTCAACAGTCTGGAGAAACGGGAAAAACACCCATACAAAGGTAAAGAGCAGCCAAGATGCACTTTTATAAAATGTATATTGGGACCTGTTCCACATCTCAGAATGACTTTCAATATTGCTTTGCATGGCTGTTAGACCAAGGCCTAAAGTGGAGTGATAGCTTCTGCTTGCCGGGGCATGAGAAGATCACTCAAATGAGCAACACAGTAACAAGTAAACACCAAAGGCGATAGCAGAGCTTACCGCTTCCCTCCACTGGTGACCAGCTGTGCAGTAAACCAGCTTAACATAGCCTCCCTAAGGATGGCTCTAAAGTCGCTGAAAAGGAAAAAAAGAAGGTAAGTTCTTAGCCTGGAATGTAAAGGCACCATCTTGGCTCCCAGGCAGGTGGCACAGATGGCCCAGCAGGGTCATGTCCCCACATACCAGGAAAGATAAAAGAAACACAGGACGTCTTTGTCGGGTGGGTTTGTTGCATCCTTTCCGTTTGCTGAAAGCCTGAGGAAGGATGTATTCCCCGGTAGGACCGGTGGCACTTTAGACCTGGGGTTAAAAAAAGTGCTGCACTTCAGTGACGCTCCCCAAGCTGCTTTCACCACCAAACAGAAAAAGATTTGCTCTCTCCAGTATGGTGGGAATGATACCATAAAGTCGGTCAGGGAGAAAAACCCTCTAAGACTTGCTTGCAAGTTTCAGAAGGCCAGCATTCTTTATGGCAGTGCTGGGAGCACGGGGGAATGTTTCCTCTGAGCGTGCTCACCCAGTTCCTCGAGGGTACGCACTATGGACAGCAGAGCACTTGCACACTCATAGCGCATTACACATGCATTTTCAGTCAGGCACGGGATGGGTTACAAGTTGCTTGCTTTAATGCAAACGAGCACACACCCTCAGACAGCACTGCTGAGGTTTTTTACTAGCTCCCCGTGCTCCCCAGGCGGGGCCTTGCCCTCTCTCGGGGGGCTATCTGAGTCAGAGGTCACGATCTCCCCCCACAACAATTACCTTTGTCCGAATTCCAACCAACATTCTGCGGATCGCAGCACTCTATCGGCTTGTCTCCTCCTGCAGCCACAACGTCCTCACCCAGAGGCTCTTTCTGCATCACTCAAGAGAACGCAGATCTTTCCCCCATCCATTCTTTGTTCCCCATCCTTCCCAAGGCTGACTCCCTGGATGAGAGGTCCCTAAATTCGTCACTTCTAACAGCTTTAGAGAGTCAGCTTGGCCTAACCTTTGTGCGCAGGTGTGTTTAACGTAGAGCTACACACCAAATCAGAGCGTGGCAACTGGGGAGCTCAGACATCTTGTCCCTTTGCCGAGCCAGCAGCTTCCCCTTAACAGAATCCCTGGACATAAATGTATATACGGTGGAATCTATACGGTGGCATCAAACGTCCCGCCAGACACCACATCCGTCCCTAAAATCCTTCCCCCCAAACAACCCTGAAAGACTTCCCTTGACACCCTCCTCCACCCCAGGCTGTTCCTGAAATCATCCTCCACCTCCACCTCCCTGCCCTGGCCCTAAAACTTCTCCCCCAGACCCTGGTCCGGCCCTAAAGTCCCTCCCCCACCCTCGGTCCGTCCCTAACGTCCTTCCCCCAACCCCAACACCTCCCCTCCCGTCCTTCCCTAAAGGCCTTCATCAACCTCGCCCATCCGTCCCTAAAACCCTTCCCCCAGACTCCCCACTCTGTTCTCTAAATAACACACACAGCCTCAACACCTCCCCCCCCGTGTATCAATACGCACCCCCCCACATACCCCCACCTCCCCCACTCCCCCACCCCACCTCCCCCCACCCCCCACCCCCCATACACCCACTCCCACAAACACACATCCTTGCCCCACCCCCACACACCCCGGTCCATCCCTAAACACCTTCATCCATTCCCACCCATCCGTCCCTAAACCCCTTCCCCCCGCCCCCTCCCCTGCCCCCGTCCCTCTGTCCCTGGCCGAACTGCCCAGCACCACCAGACCACTCTGGCCCAAACACCATAAGGCAATGGTTCCCACCTGACAATAGCAAGTCGAGGAACTTTTTTTTTTTTCCTAAATAGAGAGCGTTTTACTTCGTACGATGCTGACTACAGCAAATTATGTTTTGCTGACCGGCTGGATACCCAGCAAAGATGAACTCCACATCAAATATAATAAAATCTACCAATTATATCAAATAATGGAATATATCAAATGCAGTTTCTTATATTACAATAAAAGAAAATAGCATGCAATATGATAAAAGGAGCCAGTGGCAGTTACTGTGAGCGATATGATAAAAGAGCAATAGGAGTGAAGCATCCATTTGTTATCCCAAAGTGTTAACGTGACTAAGGAAAGGAGACATCACCAATTCCCACCCCAACAACACCCAGGCCCACCCTTCGGCTGGGAGCCCCCTTGCAGCCAGTGCCAGGAGTCTCTCGGGAACTGGGAAATTCCCCTGGAGAAGGTACCAGGAAGGAATTCTCTTGCTGCTTCCCACCATGCATGGTAGCCATGTGAGGCACAGCACAAGAGTTCTGCTCCCTGCTTTCTGTGCTGAGAAAATTGACACAGCACTTTTGAACTCATATAGAACCAAAAAACATGGCTTGGGAAAGTGCAGGGCTGCTCCCCTGGAGAGGGTTCCAGGAAGGAATTCTCTTGCTGCTTCTCACCCTGCCCTGGCAGCCGTGTCAGGCACAGCAGAAAAGTTCTTCTCCCTGCTTTCTGTGGTGAGAACATTGACCTCTTTTCATTGGCAATAATGCATAGCCCAAAAAAGTCACCTTGACAAAGTGCAGCAGTGCTCCCTGGAGAAGGTGGCAGGAAGGAATTCTCTTGCTGCTTCTCACCCTGCCCTGGCAGCCGTGTCAGGCACAGCAGAAAAGTTCTGCTCCCTGCTTTCTGTGGTCAGAAAACTGACCTCTTTTCCTTGGCAATAATGCACAGCCCAAAAAACTCACCTTGGCAAAGTGCAGCAGTGCTCCCTGGAGAAGGTGGCAGGAAGGAATTCTCTTGCTGCTTCTCACCCTGCCCTGGCAGCCGTGTCAGGCACAGCAGAAAAGTTCTGCTCCCTGCTTTCTGTGGTCAGAAAACTGACCTCTTTTCCTTGGCAATAATGCACAGCCCAAAAAACTCACCTTGGCAAAGTGCAGCAGTGCTCCCTGGAGAAGGTGGCAGGAAGGAATTCTCTTGTTGCTTTTCACCCTGCCCTGGTAGCCGTGTGAGGCACAGCACAAATGTTCTGCTCCCTGCTTTCTGTGGTGAGCAAAATTAACCCTTAAGTGTTGCAGTCGTTAAGAGCCCAAAAAAGTAACTTTGGGAAAGTACAGCACTCCTCCCATAAAGAAGGTACCAGGAAGAAATTCTCTTGCTGTTCTCACCCTGCCCTGGCAGCCATGTCAGGCACAGCACTAAAGTTCTGCTCCCTGCTTTCTGTGGTGAGAAAATTGACCCATCATGGTTGCACTCATAGAAAGACAAAAAAACACACCTTGGGAAAGTGCAGCACTGCTCCCCTGAAAAAAGTGCCAGGAAGGAATTCTCTTGCTACTTCTCACCCTGCCCCAGCAGCCATGTGAGGCACAGAACAAAAGTTCTGCTCCCTGCTTCCTGTGGTGAGAAAATGGACCTCTCACATTTGCGATCACGCAGAGCCAAAAAAAACCCTCACTGTGGGTAAGTGCAGCAGTGCTCCCCTGGAGAAGGTGCCAGGCAGGAACTCTCTTGCTGTTTCTCACTCTGTCCTTGCAGCCATGTGAGGCACAGCACAAATGTTCTGCTCCCTAGTATCTGTGTTCTGAAAATTAACCCCTCACATTTGCAATCGTATAGAGCCAAAAAAACCCCCACCTTGACAAGTGCAGCACTGCTCCCCTGGAGAAGGTTCCAGGAAGGAATCCTCTTGCTGTTCCTCACCATGCCCTGGCAGCCATGTGAGGCACATCAGAAAAATACTGCTCCCTGCTCTCTAAAGTCAGCAAAATTGACCGTTCACAGTTGCGCTCATGTAGAGACAAGACTTTCTTACTCAAAAGCAAACCCCAAAAAGCCACGTAGCCTTGGGAAACCCCTTGTCCTTCCGTGTGGCTGGTGACTTCCCATGGCTCTTCCGCAAGGCAGGAGAAACAACCATGAATTTGGAAGCCCACGTAAATTCAAGTACACTTAGTCCTCTGACAGTCACTGCTTATGGGCCAGCAGTCCTCTCACCCCTCCACAGATCTGCCTCTTAGTCCTCTAGCAGTCATCCTCCATGGAGGGACCACAAGTCCTCCATACCTACCTACCAACTCACCAGAAATGAGTCAGACCACACCAGAAGTGACACTGCCTGACCTGCAGGAGATATATTAGACCAGTAACGATGGTTTCAAGACAGAAAAAACACCACCATCCAACAGTACAGCAGAAAAACAACCAGAAGAAACTCTGTACACAAACCAAAGGCACCCATCCAAACCCCACAAAGGCAATAGAGGTGAAAAAAGGCACTCTCCACAAAGAAACCCACCACACAGTTCACAAGATAAGATAAAAATGCCCTAACCCCAGGAACGCAGGGCCAACAAACCCAGATTCTGTCCATAACAATAACACACTTTGACACTAACTCGCCTGACCTCTGGCATACCATAACCTTGTTGCCCCCAAACCACAGCACATTGTAGCCCTAAGGCAACACTAGATGGAACACAAAGTCCCTTGAGATCTCTGCCAAGGCCTTCAGGTGGTCCCTGACCTCAGGCATCACAACCTTGAAGTGGGAGCCAGACGGAGGCACCAGGACATCACCGGCACCCATCTTCGCACCCTGAAACAGTGCCTGGGATAAACGCTCCTGGGGACAGAGGCTGAGGCACTCGGAGGCTTTGAGCCGGCCAGCCACCATCACAGGGCTTCAGCTCATCATTTCTGTGTCAGAGCCACCAGGCAGGTGGCCCCATCCTCCCTGAGAGACTGCTCAGGGCACCTGTACCCAGCTCCAGGGGGCTGGATACACAGCCTCAGATCCATGGGGGGGAGGGGTGCTTTAATCCTGGGAGCAGGATTTCTAACAGTGCCCCTGGGGAGGAAAGCCTCCTCAGGCCTGGAAGCCTGAGAGACATCCCTGCGCTGCTCCACATGTCACCAAAAGCAGGGGCTGAGGAAGGCTGCTTTGGGGCCCGTCGAGGGAACCAGCTCCCCTGGGCTGCTCTGTGGCCACCGGCTGCCGTTGCTGTCGCGCGGGTCTCAGTGCTGCTCTGCAGTCGGCCGTCACCTCCCCGTGGGACACTCCCCAGCGCAGCACACGTCTGCACTGGCTCTCCCTGGGGACAAAGATCACAAGCGAGGGATGGGCTTGGCTTTGCCCCCAGCCCCAGGCTGCCACCAGAGAGACCTGCCATCCCCGCCCCAGCTGTGCGATGTGGGCACCACGTACAGCTGCAGATGTGGGTCAGGGCAGCTGTGGGCAGGGGGCAAGCCCCGTGGCGGTGCCCCCGGCACTGGCAGCAGGCAGAGCTGGGGAGAGCGAGGGGCAGCCCAGGGCAGCCGGCAGCTGGTGGCAGGGCCCGTCAGGGTGCAGCACCCTCAGCAATGCCCGGCTCCGTGCGCCTCGGCCCCAGGGCTGCAGCGCAGGGCTGGCCCCAGCTGGGGCTGGGCTGGGAACAGGCAGGCAGGGCCCCTGGCAGCCCCGGCACGCACCTGCTCCCTGCATGGGGCAGCCTGCTCCTTTGCAATCGACCCCGTGGCATCCAGAGAAGAGCCCTGCCCTGGGCCTGAGCCATCTCTGCAGGGATGAGGCCTTCCTCGGCGTCCGTCCCTCAAACCCCTCCCTCCGGCCCCCACGGTCCGTCCCTAAAACACTTCCCCTCGCCCCCAGTCCCTGCGAGCGGGGAATCTGCCTCCCCAGCTGTGAGCCCGGGCGGCGCAAGCCCCCCCAGGGCTCACCCTGCCACCCATGTGGTTCCTGGAAGAAACACCATCCCACCATGCCCGCAGGCAAACCGCTATCCCTATGGACACAATGGGGGCAGCCGGCACGGGGGTTGGGGGTGGGGGGGTGGGGGTGGGGGGGGTGTCACTCTCGGGGCTATCCTAGTGGGCAACACTCAGAGAGGCCAAAAACTGGAGTGCAGGGTTGATGCCGGCATTAGAGCCGGCTGCAAGCGAAAGGCACTCAATGGGCATGGGCGCTGCTGGGAGGGAAAGCGCCACGTCAGGACGGTCGGGAATCTCGGCTGGCTGGGAGGGAGCTCCATCGAGCGCTCAGAGTCGAGGCTTGAGATCCTTGCAGCCACGGAGGTTTTTGCACGGAGAGCTGCGCTAAGCAAGGCCCGTTTATCACTTTGGCTGCAACACGAGGGTGCTGCACCCCTGCATGGTGCTTCCCCTGAGCCGACAGAGAACTTTCTCTCCTGGGCTTTGTTCCCTCTGGGACAGCGGCTGTGAGCGAGGCAGGGCTGTCAGATATGCACAGCTGGGGTCGAGGGGCTCAGAACGGATAAACCCCCCGGCCTGCGCCCGGCCCTGCCCCTCTCTTACAGCCGCCATGGCAGTTCCCCTGCAGCTGAATAGAACCATCAACGCTCTGTCCTCAGTGGGGTTTCTTGTACACAGAAAAAGGGGACAGCACAAAGCGTGAAGCAAAGCCAAGAAGGTGGCACCTGCTTTTAAAAAAGAATACATTCAGTACATCACAAAAAAATGCGGTGGAACTCACTCTTCCAATTGGGTTAGGCAGGAGGAAAATGGATTTGGAAAGCAAATAAGAATCGCTCACTTCAAGCTATAAGGTGGCTACTAAACACAGACTCTCCCGTGCATGTCCTGCTCATTAGTTCCGTGCTTTGGAAGTGCCTGTGGTTTCCCTGAAGCACCCTCTCCGGGTCACTCTTCCAAAGGGGTTCTGGGGACATCTGCATAGGGAAGCTGCCTGAAGCAATCACCGTTTGTTATCCTGTCAGGTTTCAGCCAGGGCAGATAGCCTGTGCATGCAGGGACTACAAACTTTTTCTGTAACTACAGACTTTTTCTATTAACACACTGATCTTGCAGAGAAGTCACGCACTGTGCAATTAAAAAAAGAGAACAGTGGGAAACTAGGTTTGGCCTTCAAGGCATTTCTGACCTAATTACATTGAACTTTATTTGCTCAGAAGCCCTTAAAAAGTGCTCCAGTTGAAGGCAGTTTCCTGTTTTACTCTGGGTTCAGACTAACTCCTATACACCTACAGCCGTCCAACTCTGAAAAGTCACACAAGGACTTCCTAAATCACCCCAGCTTTGAAGTGTCGTTTCCAGTGCCTCCCCCTGGGCCAGAGGCGTTTCCTTGCTGCCCCAAACGGAATTTCAAAGCTTCAGAGACACCCTTTGGAAAGCCTGCCCCACCTCTCAGCACCATGAAGACACAGGTGCTGACGCCCAAAGACACTTCCAAGTCCCGTCCCTGACTTCCCCGCAGAACCCTCCACCTCCAAACTCTCCCCAGCCCCGGAGAAGGGGCAGGGATACCTCGTTGTGCTGGAAGCCGGGACAGCGCGAGGCAATTCAGCATCCTACAGCCGGATGGCCTCAACGTTCGGGGCCAGCAAAGCACCCTGCCCTGCGCATTACTGCAAAAGCAGGCTGAAGGAGGTTGCTGTCCTACAAGAGCTGGAGGGGAAGAAACTGCAGTGAATATCACAGCAGGTACGCTGCCTGCAGCTGTTAGGTGCTACTGCTCAACGCCGTCCCAGGTAAGGAGTGCCGACACTTTCCTCAGCCTCACAGACCCCCTGCGAGCCCAGGGACCAGGCCTCACTGATTTAGGGCTCCCACAGACGGGAATTTGCTCTCCGAGGAAATGCAGCCATTGCAATCAACCTTTCCTCCCCAAAACATCAGCTGGAACATGGATGGAACCAGAATGGGAAGCACCGAGCTCCATTACCCTGAAGCCCAGGGGGTCACCCTGATGTCGTGGATGGTTTACTTGTCCTATGCCATTCAAAAAAGCACCAACATCCCTCTGAAGCTGTACATTAGTTTTACCCTTGGGCAGTGTGTGTTACTGAAAGGAATCTTCCCAGCGAACCTCAGCTTCTCCTGATCCTCCTCTTCTTGACTAACAAAAGCCTTCCACTGGAGTGGGCTATGACTTTACTCCGATTGTGGATGACGATGGATTTGTGGTTTGACAGCGTGATGTAGGTCTTCCCAACTGTCAAAGAGTTCCTGTCTAGCCTGATGTTGACATCTTCAGCTGCTCCATGAAGGCTTGCATGAATATCTTCACCTGGAATAAAGCAAAAGGGAGACTTTGCTCATCACCCTTGCTGATGGGAGTACAAGGAACAGAGGAAGCCACAAGGAACAGAAGTGTCACAGCCTTTAGCTATATTAGCAGTTCCACAGATCAATACATTTATCACATCCTGATAGCTGCACGTGTACAGCATAAGGATGTCCTGGACACCACCTTAAGCACCTTATTTCTGGGTGGGCTTGTAAAGATTTATCCCCAAGGTGACACTATCTACAGGGAGACTTTTTCAGATGTGCCCAGGTGGCCTTTGGGTTGTGATCCCACGCGGGTCACAGGGAATTCTGCATCTGAGTCGTTCAGGTGACTGAGGAGACCCCACCTCGGTCACGGCTCGCCCAGAGTCTCCTGCAAGCACGCCACCAGGGTTGTGTCTCTCCTGATCCCTTGTTGCCAACATGACAAGATGCCTGGGGCACGTAGGCAGAAGAGGGAGGTGAAGAGAAACAGGCAAAGCGACAGTCCACAGCAGGATGGGACGCAGATGAGAACTTCACTGTGTTGGAGCAGCAGTGCCCTCACTTGCTGTGGGTCTGTGAAGATAGGTCGGAACCAGACTGGTGGGGCACAGCCCACACCAACCTGTCCATCACAGCCCTGCAAGTCCATTTCTTCTGCCTGGAGCCTGTCGGTGCCTATGCCCGAGCGTGCAAGTCTACACCGAGTGTTCCCAAGCTGTCCCACAACCCGAGCGAGCACACCTTTGCTTTCCGCCTCAGACCGAAGAGGAGAGAGCCCCTGGCTGCGCACAGCAGCCGATTAACACCTGGAGTCTTGCTGGAGCACCTGCCAGCCCTTCACCCTCCAGAAGAGACCCCCACCAAAGCGTCCCTCACTGCCAGAGCTTCCAAACCTTCATTCTTCCCAACCAAGCAACTCCCGGGAGTCAACTAAGCTCAAACTTGAGCACCGAGCCTACTCTGCCTGTTGCAGGTGAGGGTCTCCCAGGTGAGAAGTAAACCCCAAACACGAGACATTCTCCGTCGAAATGGCACTTCTGTGGAGCGTGTTTAAAGCCTCAGAGCCAGCCCCAGCTGAGAAGGGCAGCAACCCGGCCATCCCTGGAGAGCATCCCCCTGCCGAGGCAGAGCCTTCTCCTTGCTGCACGGGTTACAGCAAGGCAGCCAGGGGATGGACCTCCCTTTCCAAGGCTGCCACGCAACAGCACGGGGGAGAGCTGGCTGCCTTCTGGGTGGACTCCTTAAACCCTAAGCCAGACACAATGCGGCGAATCACAGTCGTGCCAGAAGAAAGAGAGCCCCCTCTCTTGGAGGGAGGTTGGGGAATGAATCACCCTTCAAACAGATCTCTGCAGCCATTCCTTCATCTCCACACATGGAGAGTTCATCCTTCGTGCCTGTATAACCTCAACTTCTCTGCTCTTAAGGGAGCCCAGGAGGAGTGGGAGGGATTCATGGCCAGAGATGAGTTATGTTGCGAGAAACAGCAATGTCTCCAATGACTGGACAGCCTGCTTTCTATAACAGACAACTCAGCGTACAAAAATAAGGTTCAGAAGCGTTACAGAGGCAGGCGTGCTTTATAAGCCTTGCCTTCCCCCTCCGCTGAATCCTCGGCATACGTTGGCAAGCAGAGGAAGCAGGACCCAAGAAATGGGAGACATGCACAGTGCTTTGAGCATGTACAACTCAGGTTCATGGGAACATGACATGAAAAATGCTCTACGAGACAACTAACTACTGCAAAATAAACTCCACGAAAACTATCATGATCTCCCTGTCTAGGCCCATGGACAGGTGGGTCTTGAAACAATGGGTATAGTTCTGATCTTAAAAACCAAGCTGAAGCCTTTGAAATGTAATCATTCTTTCTGCCCTTCTACGAAGTACAGAGCAGCTTCTATACAAAGACTGAACAGGATTCCTCAACCTAGAAATGATATAGGAGACAGGTAGGTTTGTAAAAGTATGAATGGCCTGGGAGAAAGTGAATGAGGAAAAAATTGTCACCATTTGTCATAAAACAGGAACCAGAGGGCCTGAAATAGTATTAGTCAAAATTAGAGAAAATTAGTACTAGTACTTTTCCAAGGAATATTCCTTCCTTTGGAACATGCTGCCATAGCTGCCTACAGACGCTCACCGCTATAAATCCACAAAGCAACTGGACAAAGGCTTGGAAGGTAAAACCATCAGAAGTGATTAAACAAAGACGTGAATAAAGCCTCCAGCACAGAAAAATGCTACCTTCAAGGCCCACGAAGGAGAAAGCACATGCAGTGCCTGCTTCTACACGCTTTGCTGAGCATCCCCTACTGCTGCTCTCCTGGAGAGCACTTACACTCCTGGCTGCAGGCACCGAGGATGCTTCCGAAGGCTGGAGGGCTTTGCCGGAGCACCTTCTACCACAGAGAGAAGGATCTAGCATCGTGCTGACTGTGTAAACCCACAAACCTCCCGGTACAGACGAGAGCGTGCAGATGCCAGCGAGTCAGGAGGGAGCAGCAGGTCTTTCTGCCAGGCAGATAAACCGACACAGAGCAGAGCTGTCAGGGTTGGCCCAGGGCAGCTGCAGGCTTCATGTCCTGGGTGCCAAATTAGATGTGACATTTATTTAAGACTCTTGGTTGTTTAATATACAAGTCTGGAGGAAAAAAAAAAACAAACCACAACAAAACAATCTCTGTTCTGTAACAGCAATGTAGCCCTAGGTATTTCACTTGACGGGGTAATGTCCATGGGTCTGTGGTTTGGGATGCTTTGCTGCCATGAAAGCACGTTTACTGAAGCCAGACGTACCTGCCCTATCGTTACTTACACAACACGATCTTATTACAGGCTGTCAGTTCTCTCATTCTTACATTCTTACATGAGCAGGACACAGCTCACTCTGCAACCTGAACAAAGCGACACCTGAACTTGAAATTAAAAGAGAGGCTTCTTATACAGCAGTAGAGCAGATGCTTTTGGCTGTGCACTCCTGAGCGATGCTTTTTGAGACAGCAGGAACACCACCGTGTTTTATTCCAGCATCCATCTGCATGGCTATGGACACCGGTATCTTAGCACATCATGGTAACTTTTAACTATCTGAAAGTAAGAAATCCAGCACTGGGCCATCCTCTGTGGGGCCTGTTGTGCAGGAGGAGAGGGAATTTACAGAAGAGCTAAAATATCTTTCCCTTGATCAAAGCAAACCCTTGAACACGATTTCAAAACAAATTTCAGGTTTTATGAAGAATGTGTTCCTAGCATTCAACAGCCAGTACCTTCCTCCATCGATTACTGCTCTAAATATTAGGAATCTGGTAGCCAGATGGATACGGCTGAAGAGAAACAAAACAGCACTCTGCTGCCTTTCGTCCTCACCGTAATATTCTTCTTCTATCCCTGTAACTCTCTCCTTGCTGAATTTGGATTTTAAACCTTTTTAGGAGTGCATGACAATCAGGTTCAGAATATTTGGGTAACAGGGAAAGCAAGTTTAAGTTAATTTGCCCAGTTTGTCAGAAAACTATGCCTGGCTCTCACCTCTTCTAAAAGAGGCAGGTCCTGCTGCTTTTTCACTGAAAATACAAGCAAGCAACGAAAGCCAAGCTCTTCACTCAGAAGAGTGTCATTGTACCTCCACATCGACCCTCTGAGCAGCTCTTTTGCTCCTGCTACTATCACGATACCCAACTGCCTCACCATCACCAGCATATTCTGGTTTTTCAAACAGCATGCAAAGGTCTACTGGTACCACTTCACCACCGAAGACGGGAGTCATTTCACCAGGCTAGCAATCTCTGGAAAGCGAGAGGAGTCCCCTGCAGCTGGATCCAGCCCTCCCCACCATATGCTTTTTGCTGCACCTCCCATAGAGCTACCTCGATCAGAGTCAGGAGTGCTGCTCTGAGCTGTTTTGGTGTCAGGAAGCTAATGGCATCACCTTCAAAGTGTGCTGGATCTCTGACAAAGGCCACCTGTCAGTCCCTACGTTCGTATTTCCAGCACTAGAGCAAAACACAGGGCAGTGACAGTCATTTTTAAGTGTTTCTCTGAGGCAGTGTTCATGAGCTACCTTCAGACATCATTAAAATCATCGTGCTGGTTACTCCAGCCCTAGGAGCAGGT
Source organism: Falco punctatus (assembly GCF_963210335.1). Classification (NCBI taxonomy): domain Eukaryota; kingdom Metazoa; phylum Chordata; class Aves; order Falconiformes; family Falconidae; genus Falco; species Falco punctatus. The sequence continues at coordinate 758,863 of NW_027660146.1, read as the reverse complement.
TGTTTATAAACCTCACCATTAAATAACTGCTGCCAACACAGGGGTTTCTGCAGGACCATTGCCCAGGCTACAACAAAGCTCAGGGCACCCTAATCATCACTGCTGCCACAGGTGATGCTGTCAACAGCTAAAGTCCCCAGCAAAGCCCCCTCTGAGCCCATGCAGCCCATTGCAAGGAAAGGATCTGCTACCCCAGGGCATTGCAAGCCACCGTGAGACAACAGATGGGGAGGAAAAGGGAGATGGAGAGCAATGACCAGCCACAGCGTCTACGGGACAGGTCGCAGGCTCTTCAGACAGCTCTCCTGCACTTAGGAGTCACTTTGCTTTCCACCAGGCTCCTTGTTGTGCATCCTCCTGTAATGGATCACCCAAAGTATTACCCATTACCTCCTCCGCACCGTGCTTAGGAAGGGCTGTTGGCTGTGTTACAGGATGAAATACTCCAGCGCAGGAATATCTGGGAGCCAGCACAGAGGCTTTGTGCTGCCCAGCGCGAAGGAGACTCGCAGAATGGATTGAAAGGACAGTGAAACTGTTGGATAACGCAAGACAGTGCTGCCGCATATCCAGGATGCCGTGGGCTATTTTGAATCATTATTGGTACTACAGCCATGGTACGCTGGGGTCCCTGATCAACTGAAACATTGCTTTTGGCCCACGGGGAAAAACAGAGCAGGAATCTTCATTCTGATTGCCTGGCAAAGGCATGTTTAATATGCCACTTCATAAATCAATCACCCTTCAAGCTACTCCTCTGCTTCTCAGCAAACGCTGATTGATCCACGAGGAAAGGAGACTAATGAATGGTCAGTTCTGCCCTGAAATGCATCCAGGGTTCATGGCACCTAAGAACGTACTAGTGATTTCCATTGATGATAGAAGAGACAAGCTGCAGTCCAGGATGCCCTGCAAAGAGATGAGAACTACATTCTTCCAGAAATCCTTCACAGGCTAAGAACGGGATAGGCGGCGTCACATGGAAGTCTGCTTCTGGGGATGAACAAAACAGCCAAAAGGGGACTTTTAACCTCCAAATAGCCCTCTTAGCACCCACCCCCCAGCCGTGCTCCTGCAGTCAACTCCACAGGTTGCTTTAGCAGCATTTTTGTCAGAAGGGGTGTTACGTAGTTTTGAAGATATAAAGCCATGGGAAAAAAAAAAAAAATCAAGCAAATGAAGCACAAACCTCATTTCTCTTCTTCTACCCTCAAAGCGACAGACCATCGGCTTTGAAACACAAGGCCCTAGAGAGGGGCGAAGGCCATACTCTGTTTGCAAGAAATGTAACAACCTTGTCTAAAACAGTATATATAAAGAAAAATCATTGTTACAAGCAGTTATGGAAAAGGGGAACAAAGACAGGAAACTGTTGTTAACTGTTAGCTGATCTGACATAAAGGAACACTTTGGAGACCAATTATACTCGCCCATCATTCTAATTGATTTGAACTATAAAAGCCTATATAACCAATTATTTGTATAAAGTATTAGTTACCAATCCTCAGTCCATTGCAGTGCTGCTGTGATTAAGATGCAAAGTCAACATATAATTGCACGAACTCCTATTTACACCTTTTTTTGCCTACAGTATATGCCACCCTGCACTTGCTTTGAAGCAGACATACAAGAACATAAAAGTCCGACAGAAACTAGCCAATCCTGCTGGGAATTCTCACAAGTGAAGGAAGAAAAGCACAACATGCACTCACAACCCGAGACAAGCAGAAAGGAAAATCCCTTTGCAAAGTTCTTAAATGCCTGGCAGTCCAAGGGAAAGCTAGAGCAGCCTCTTGTAATAACCACGGTGTCAGAGCCTGGCTTACACCTTTGGATAACACAGGAAACAAGATCTTTAAAAACTCACCAAACAAAACAAGTTTGTCTGCGTCTGCTAGCACTAAACACAAACGGAAATAATAACATCAGTTCATGCACTACAGTGAAGCTTTAGAGCCAAGAGAGGCTGCTGCTTAGGGAAGCAGAAGGTTTCCTCACCTCTCAGCACTGGTAAGAAGCCACTACCAGCCTGCCTGGTGTTGAAGGATCAGAGAATTGCATGGCGATGAAGAGCTACAGACCTGACCAGCAGTGGCACACAGCGGTGGCCACCAGAAGCTATGGGGCTGTTGCCGTGAATATAGCTCGATAGCAACCGAACACACTGCGACATCAGAGCCCCTGTGAACGCTCACACCAGACCAAGGTTAAAACCAGAAATGGTTTTGGCATTCCCACCCTGGTATCCTGCACAACACAGGCACAGCTCAGGTCAATATGCAGCAAGGCAGAGGGTTTGCTCAGGCAAGTCCTGAGCCTACTCCACTCCGGCTGGAGTCGGTACAAAAACGCGAGGGCTCAGCAACCTGAGTGATCTCAGGAACGTGAAACACAACACAGCAAGGGCTGAACCTCAGCTAAACCCTGCTGCCTATCCACATCCATCAGTGGGTTTGCAGAGAAAAAAGACAAAGAAAAAGGCTTGATCTAAAGGCTAAGTCAATAGGATTTTCATTTTGTTTTCAAACAAGTTCCCAGAAGCTACTGGTGGCAGTGCCAGCCTGGCAAGATGACAGGACCTTTGGTAGAAAGGGGGTTCTTAAAGGAAAGAGAAGAGAGGCATGCAGAGATGGTTGTCTTCTCCAAAGTCTGCACAAAACCACAGACTAATATCACAGCGAGGTAATGTTTTACTCTTGTGAGTAGCTGAGATGCCCAGAGGTGATGGCACATCCGTGCTGCCGCTACTTGTTCAGCCTCAAACATCAATAAACACGTAGGGCTGGGATTTAATGAGCTTCCTGCATGTGTACAGTGGCCACTAACACACCGCCAAGCCCTTGCAGAGGTGGCCTCATTTACCAAAGTAAGCTGATTCAGCTAAGTCCAGCATCAATTTCAGCTGAAGAAAGGGATTCAGCATCCCAACACATCGACATTTCCGGCTGGGAACCCCATGCTGATCTGTGCAGGAGCTGAGCAGTTGGTAACGCCCCTGACAATTCCCCTCGGCCCATTTGCAACGCGATGCAGCCCCTACTGCAGTTTCCCACTGTGGCCGAGATGCACAGGCTGTGCTTGCCCTCCTGCCAGCTGAGCACACCTGGTTCTGTAGTTACCGTCATCTTCACCAAACCCAAATGGCTCTAACACACCACATCAAACTCTCTGTCGTGCCACAGGTGACTGAAGAGCTCCACATCAGCTCCCTAATTAATCGTGTTTCATATGCCTTGATTTTTCCTGTGATCTCATGCCTCCTTTTCCCCCATTTGTGATGAAACCTCGGTGTTTTCTCAAGCTGGCAGTTATCACTCACAGCTCCAGAGGCTGCCGCAGCACAGAGAAGCTGCCTGTGGTTGGACCGAGAAGGGCTGAGGCACCTCAGGGCAGTGGCTCAGGCCGTCCTGTGTAGGGCAGAAGACCCAGATCCTCTTCTGACATTCCCTGCCACCCTGAGCACTGCTGCCACACTAAATACAGTGATCCCCAGCCAGTTCTTCCAGATCTACTGTTGGGAGAGGGGTCTGCCAGAGTCAAGAAATTACTCAATGCGAGTTATGCATCTTGCTCATCTTTATTGGCTTCTAATACTTCTTATACAGCCTCAATACACAAGCATGTTCCCAAAGCAAACATATAATTGGTTATTAGCCCCTAAGCACGCGCTGCTCTCACACCACTCATTATCATGATTAGAACAAGCATTCTATCCATGCAGCTACTTGCGTTAGTCATGTTTTAGCCTTGCGGTTTGCTACTCCCTTTATTCCCATCCCGCTCCCTATCTCCCTTGGCCTTGCACCTGTCTTCCCTAACAGCTGCAGCTTGTTACAGCCACGGCCTGTTAGTACAACAAAGTTACTTGGTCTCAGGATTCAAGAATAGATCAAGGCCACTTTCTTGTTAACTTCAGCACAACAACTTCAGCACAATTCTAATTCCAGGCCTGGATTGTGCAGATCTTTAGGGATTCTATGGCCATGCTTCTGCAGCCATTCTGCCCTAAGGAGATCTTGTCTATCGTGCAAGTGTTGGTGCTGGCTTAGAGGAAGGGGAAGATCTGAGGCCAGCTCGTCACGCTTACTGACCAACCCAAAACACACATCCCAGTAGCTCTCCAGTGCTCAGTACCAAACCCCCCTGCAGCAGCCCCCCGCGTGCGGGCAGCCTAAGCAGCAGCTGCCGGCCAGCCTTCGGGACTGGGGGGCTGGCGGGACCCTGCCAGGGAGGAGACGGCTCCGGCAGGGCTTGCTTCTCCACGCTGCAGGCTGGAATCACCACCCCTGACGTGTTCGACAAACACACGGATGTGGTGCTTCGGGACACGGTTTAGTGGTGGGCTTGGCAATCCGGGTTAAGTTGGACTTGGTCATCTTCAAGGTCTTTTCCAGCCTCAATCATTCTATGATTCTACGAGGCTGATGGCATTTGCCCCACGCCTAGCAAGCAGCAATGGGGAGGAAACAATGCTGGGGACCCCCTGCTGTCAGGGCCAGGCAGCAAAGCTCAGGGGCAGGGGAACAAGGCAGCCAGAGCCCTCCCTGACCCAGGGCAAGGCAAGCTCTGCTCCACATCATCTCCAGCTCCCAGCGTGCTGCACTGAAGAAGCCTATTTAGCTGCTCTCTCCTGCCATACAGGAATAACCTGAATCTGGCACAGAGCAAGTCTTGCCGCCCAGGGCTCAGGAGGGGAGACATGACTTCACCCACTTCCTATGGGGACAGGAACTGAGCCAGCGCAGGAAAACTCACTCTGATTAACAACCACGGAGCCAGAATCAGACCCTGCTCGCACTTTCTACCTGCCCTTGAAGCAAGTAATTAAGGAGCCGAGGCTGAACTGCCCCAACTGTGCCCTGGGCGTGCAGAACCACAAAGGATGCTCTGAGCCTGGGTCTGCCATCCACAGCAAACAAGCCAAGATTTGCTTTAGCACAGCTCCTGCTCAGCAGCTGTCAGCCCTCCTGCAAGCTGTGTGGGAAGTTGAGGGAAAACAGGGTATTCATCTGCCAAACACCTAGATGGTTCCTCAGCAGGCTTTTAGCACAAGGCTGGAGGCTTCCAGCAGGACTAAAACCACCGAGAACTACTCCTGAGCCACACACGTTACCTCTCTTCTGGGGAAACCGCTTTTTGGGGCTCTGAACCAAGGGGAGACAGAAGAGTAATGGAAGAGACAGTCCTGCTTGAGGGCTGCCTCCTCTTGGGTATGCTGTCTTCTAAAATACTCCTATGGGTATGGGTTCTGATCTCCCTCCTCAAAGAGGGTGAGATCCTGCCCCCAGGCTTTTGCTTCTGCATTAGACTCACAGAGCTACTGAAAGAGAGCCATCTGCATCATTACTTTTATTACTGACAGCAATAAAAGCATCTCAATATATAGTGTCTGTCAGCCATGCACAAGCTCAGTGGTGCTTTGCTAATTACTGAAGTTTTCTGTGCTGACAAAGAGATGCCAAGGGATGCAGCAACCAATGGGGAAAAACTGCACAGAGGAATTTCAGTGCCGCACCACAGATCCCCTGGGCTAGAAGTGTGTTGTAGCACCTTGCCACAAGGGCCAGTGGGCACTGCAGGCATCCACATACAGGCACAGGATCTGGTCCTACACCTTGAAGACCACCCATCATACTATACTAGGTACTCTTTGGAGACAGGAGTCTAATGTGAGTCAGCATTTAGGGAGCTCTGAGTAGAGAAGCAATTCTCCTTTCACAACTCCAAGCATCTCTCCGGCACCTCCTGTCTCTGGCAGCCTTCTGCACCTGCATGGAGCACCTGCCGTAGACGTTATTGTTTCTGGATGGCACTGGACTGGTGGATTTGCTTTGCACCTCTGTCACACCTCTGGGAACCCGTCATGCATCTCCTCAGCCACGTGTCCCTGAGCAAAGCTCACCTTCCCACACCAAGCTGGTGCTACGCTGCCAGGTTGCAATAAATGTTGTTACTGCAGCAAACTGGGTTTGGTGTACAATCAGCAGCACTCAGGGCAAGCAGCTTGGGCATCATCTCACTTGAGCAGGACTTGACAGCTGAAAGAATATCAAAACTTTATGAATACTGGCTTGGTTGAGACCAGGACTTACCTCCATAAACTTATTTTCCCACATCCACACAGTCCACACAGGGTGGGCTGAACGTCATCTGGGAAAGGCCAAGTGACCAACAGGACTTTCAGTGGAATTGAAACCTTTTCCAAACCTGTACGAGTGCTTCGCACGCAGGTTTCAGAAACCCTTTCAAGTACCATAATCTGATGTTAAGGTGCTGGGCAGGGATATGCTGGAGCCCAGAACATCCCAAGTCACCCTCATTTCAGTACGAGCTGGGATTTTTCACACCCAGACACATGTACACAGGCGAAAAGGAGGAGTTTAGGCATGTAAAGCACTGAAGGACAAGTTTTCATTGTAAATCATTACGCTCGTAGCAGCAAACATTTTCTCCACACTCATCCATAAATTCGTAGCAACAGAACCGCCACCACACACACAGTCTATCCAGGGGACAGTACCTGTGCTCCTAAGCAGCCCAAAGGACACAATTTAAAGCAACCAAATCATACGCTAAGGGAAAAATTGTGACTTGTTCACATGGAAGAGCTCCATGCTTGCTTAAGCAATGCTAGGGACAGATCTGACCCAGCTTCAGCAGAAATTTAAGCAATGTTCACCTGATTCCGCGTAAGTCACCCTAAGAAGGGTGTGATCCATTGAGAACTACTGCTGCCTGCGAGCAAGTCAGTACTGATACACAGCAAAGCGAGGGAAACGCCTCCCAACACCTTAAACTGCTGTTTTGCTCTTAGCACTTCTGTTTCTTAATAAACACTCTGTTGGTGGCTCCGAAAGAGCAACCCAGCTGCTTTCTGTACGCGCGTCACAGGGAGCCTGCCGTGGTGCCGGACACATTAGCCAGGGCTCGCCGCGCGAGGTCAGGGAACGCTGTCTGGTGCTCTGCACTACTCCTGCAATAAGCTCTGCACCACACCTCGAAAGACTGATTGATTAAACGTTTCTGCTTCACTTTAGCAATTAATCTCAGCAGCCTTTCACTTACCTGTGTGCTTCAAACCTAGAGAGAGATAATCCCTTCATTATCCCCTTGCTCTCCTTCGCAATTCGTAGTTTATTTCAAAATAACTGCCACATTGTACTGGCAGGCAGGAATGAAATCCTGGGTTCTTCTCCCAGGGAGCTGCACATGTTCCTGGGAAATCACCCATCTCAGAGCCAGCAGAGAGTTTATCTCCGTGGCCTACCCACGCAAATCACTTTTGCAAAGATTGACTACGGAGGAACCAGCTGTTTCAGTAAGAACAAGACTCTCAGTTTTTTCAAAGCAAGCCACAAAGATCCTGGCCCTAATTATTTACTCACTCTGTTCCGTCACAAAGTATAAACCCTACGGCCCTAGTCTCCACTGTCACTGCTCATCTGCCCCAGAGAAATTCTAGCCCTCACAATTTCATCCTATAGATTCTGTATAGGCATACAAATAAGGCACTTTTTTGTGCTTCCCTAGCTGATATTTCATTTATTCTTCCTAGAAACTGTTACCCAAAACAATAAGCTCCTCTGAGTGAGCATAAACCATTCTCCGTGAATATGTCAATAACTGGAAAACATTAGACAAAGCTGAAATAAGTCGTAAGGCTACATAAGCGTTTGGAAGATACAGGAGCATTTGTAACTTCCACGAACCCAAGACAACTAAAATGCTCTTTGCCGGGCTAAAGCAGCACACAGTATCACCTCGGTTAGGACACCACGCTTCCAAGGACCAACGCTGAGGAACAGGGACAAACCAAACCTCCCTCTCAGGCGAGAGGAAACACACGCCAAGTGCCTTCATGCAACTGAGGAAGCGTCTCGTTCGGCACCACAACGTACCCCTGCTGAGCCAAGGCCGACAGAAGCATTTTAACATGACGCCTTTTCCTAAAGGTATTCCCCACTTACTCTTGAGTGAAGCTTAAAGCTGATGGTGTTTCTGTGGCCTGATCTTGGCTTCTCCTAGCCTAATATAAATTTTACACCTATCTCAGGAGGCAGCGAGCTCTTCCTCCCATATCCCAAGAGCCCTCAAGTCCTGGCTGCATTAGTCCTGATGTCGTGAGCTGTGGGATGCAGGTGGGTAGAGGGCAAAAAGAAAGAACAAGGGTCTGCGGCAAAACAATGTAGAAGCAGTGCAGGGGACAGATGTGTAAGAGACAGTGGCATTGCAGCGAGTCTGACAGAGGCACGCATTCCCACGTTGCGCTTCAAACATAGCACCGCCAAGGAATGAAGCTTCACACGTGCATATGCACACCGTAACGGAGAATCAAGGTTCCTCCCGCCTCCGACTCAGCAACTCCCAGCAAAACCGGATTCCAAAAAACCTCATTCCTGCTTGAGGGGATGCACTTTAAAAGCCCCCCTAAACACCAACTATTTGTATTTGTCACTTTTCTTTGAGGCAAAGCCGGGACAGGGGAGATACACCTGGAGAGGGAGTTAAGGTGACCAGGACAACAGGGAATGATGGTAGATGACAGTCATGGGGGGGCTGGGTGGAGAGCACCCAGCCAACACCAGCATCCCCCAGGGAGAGGCCGGCACACAGCCACACAGAACAAGGGCACACTCAGCCTTTGTCCCTTACCTGCTCACTTGAAGCACCAAAACATGCAGAGGTTCTGAAATACAAGGTTTTAGAAGTAGTCTGCAAAGCAAGCTTCACATTTTTCTGCTTTGAAAGGTCTCTGTTTTGAAGGACGCAGAGACTGGGCACCATGCAGTGCCCAGACCTTACCTGTGTCGTAGTGTACTGTCAGGGACCCGGAATAATCACCAGTCTTCTGTGGGTGGAAGTCCACTGTTACTTGCACGGCATCGCCAATCCCAAGAGTCCCAGCAGAGCGATCAACAGAGAAAGGGCTGCAACACGGAGAGGCACATCAGGATTACTGTGGGACATTTGGGGACTACGCTCCTTCTGCCGTCTAGCTCACTCCAGCTCACCTGTATTAGCAAGGGGCCAAGAAACCACAGTCAGCAGCAGAAAAAGAGAACATACAGGGCCAGGAACTGAGCCACCGACCCAACTCCTGAAGAGCTCCAGCCTAAGCTATAAAGATCCTAAGCTATAAAATGACCTCATCTCCCCCATACCCTGCATCCAGTTCTCTGCAGCAAGGCTCAAGAGTCTGACTGCTAGCGGTACGATCGGAGGAGGGTTTTTGAAGGGCACAGAGATGGCAAGAGTTATTTGCATGCACAACTTGACACTGAGTTCCTCAGGAATCTGTCTTTTCCTGCCACCTATACACCTCAAGAGATGCAAATGTCAAGGTGATACCTGTCCCAGTGAGATTACAGCCTGGAAATCATACAGGGAGAACAGAAGTTTATTCTTGAAGAACAGAAAATAATTAAACTCTAATTGGCAGAATTAATCTTTTTTTTTTTTTTTTTTTTTACCTTGAAAGCATCCTGGTTTTGCCTAAGAAAGGACACATTTTATCAGCATTTCAATGAAAGCTGCTCTAAGCCAAGAAAAATCTGTAGGAGTGCAAAGGCACATTAGAGTGATACAGAAACAAGAAAACAAGACACAAAAGGAGTACCCATTTACAGCCTGAACAATTAAATCTCTAGCTAAATGAAGCACCATTACCAGGAGCATTTCAAGGCACCTTTAACAGGTGGTTTTCAGTGTATTCGCAAGCAATGCAGTCTGGGGCTCTGGGTTGTGATCCAGGCTTGGTAACTGTTTGCTTGGCCTACTAGAGAAATTCTGTGCAATGTGTTGGAAATAATGATGAAAAGGTTTTGGTGTACTTTGGATTTAACAAGAGCAATTATGATTTGTGGCCAGGTAAACATCTCTCAGCTGACAGACACATAATTCAGTCCTTTAATGCTCAGGGAAAAGTCAGATGCAACATGTTTCTGCACAAGAGCAGCTGGGCTTTGTGGCTCTTGTACAGCCTCACTTAGAAAGCAAAAGTTATTTGGTTTAGCGCTTTGCTGGTGGTCGATTAACCTTAAAAATATGTTCTGCAGAGTTTCCCAGTGATTGGGGAATGCAGCCCACAAAAATAATGTGAAAAACTGGAGCCATGTGCAAGCTGAGCTTCGTTCATGTCAGCAGTGACAGCTGATGAAATTGCTGGAGTTCCTGCTCATTAAGGAGATATTGCTGCAATTAGGGGCCTGACCTGCTCCCATTACAACTAGCAAGAACATCACCAGTGACTAATGGGGAAGCACTGGGCCTGCAATGTTCACGTGCTGGACCTGAGACTTTTGAGAGGGAGGAGGAAAGCCAAGGTGCCGCCAGCCTCAGAACCGGACTGCTCTCCATGGCCCTGCACCTGCACTGGGGGTTGTGCCTGGTTATACTGGGCAGGGCTCTGCTGGTGCTTGGCTGGCATCACTGCCTGCTGGGGGAAAGGCACAGAAAAATTCCCCCCCACCTCTTTTATTTTGTTGTTTTTACCAGAAACATTGCCGGAACAGAAAAGTTGCTGGTTAAGGGCCACACTTCAGCACTACCTCCCATCCCATCCCCTTCCTACTCCATCCCCTTGTCTGCATACCCCTGCCCTCAGATAGCTGGGATGGGAATGACACTCCTGAGGATGACTTCAGGGGATGCCTGAGAAAGTAGATGCCTTCACATCTTCAAATTACCAGAGAAGAGGATCCCACCGAGGTCAGGACTCATTCTCAGGACTGAGAAACAGAGCGCAAGTCAGACGCTGCACCTCCTGCCTCCCACCCCACGCTGTACCCACAGGACAACTTGGTTCCTGCTGTAGCAGGAGCTTGTTATCCCTCACGTAGACCTGGTTCTCCAAGACCCAGAGGGATGCAAGGTCCATGCTTAACCTCAACTCTGAACTTCAGTGCACGTCACTAAGCTGTTCCCTGCAGCCTACAGATAAGAGATGCTAAGGAAATGTCCCTGACACACTAATAGCCACATGAAAGCCACTGCCAAGAGATGAAGCTGGCAGGCTAAACTCTGGCCTTTTAGCCATTAATTGTGAGCTGCTCTTTAGGATAATTCTTGTCCTGTTAGATCTACCCTGTTAGTGAATCACTACTGCTCCTGAAAAGACAGGAAAGATAAGGTTTGGAGGTTTATTAATAGCTCTTCTTCTGACATCCTTTTTAACTATGCCCATTTGTACGTTTGCTTTGTTGTACAACATCTAAACTGTCACAGGTCCAGATCTCCCAGCGGTGCCTTGCAATCCCCAGCTTGTATAAACTCATCTAGCTGCACCAATCTGAGGGAGACCTTCCCAGCACAACCTGCTGAGATCTTGCCCGTAATTGCCCTTCAGAAAGGGAACAACATCAGATTAGTAAGCAATTTCATTGTGATCTATCTTGGTGTTTACATCTTGCTTGCTTTCACCAGGCATCAGCTCCCCATCTTGACAAAGCTGGGCAAAAGTTAAAACCCATGGGGATACCACGGGCAAAATACTCCTGACAAGTCAGAAACACAACTGACAAGTGAACAACGCTGACAATTCTGTGGCTCAGGATTTCCCGACTACCGTGCTGCCTTTTCTCCTGCAACCATACGTTTAGTCAGTGCAGTGTGCAAGGAGGCTGCAACATACTTCGTCCCATGGTATGTTTCTCTTCTACAACCACAACCCCTTTAGTCCACTGGTGCCTTAATTTGCATTATAAAATCATCTGAGTTTGTGAGAATTGATTTCATTAAAAGCTGCCTCCCACCCCAAGACCGACAGTAAAATTACTGGTTTGAATTGCCTCATCTGTCAACTAAGACCTATTGCAGGAAAAAAACCCAAAGATCATTTAATCTTGGCATACAGAATTTTTTGGTAATGGTATAAAAGCCAAAGTCAAGCACTGTAACCGTTCCAGTAAACACAGTCTGTTAGGTCAAAGCATCCAAGACTCCATCTCCATACTGAAAAAATCCTGCACAGAGCCAGCATCTGACAAGCTCTGTCTTTCCCTCTTTCCCTGCACATAGGCTCTGTTGTCACATCCCTGTACATCCCATGGTAACTCTCGTAGTATAATGGTACTGCAGGGAGGGATGCAAGGCGGCTCCTAGCACTGTGCCATGTAGGATCCTTTCCTGAGCTTCCAGAGCTTGATGGGACATTCCTAAATGGAGCTTCTCAGACAGATCCTCTCTAACCCCGTAGCACAGCATAGCACAATGTAACATCAGGAAAAGGCAGTGCTGCACTGAGATCTGCTTCCAGGCAAGCTTGGGGGAGTACAGTCGAGATACCGGACTGCTGGGCTGCTATTCAGGGGACACAGCAGAACTGCATGCAGCCGAGGGATGGGAAATGCAAACACCTGTATTTGGGGTGGAAGAATCCCTGGCAGTACAGGCTGGTGGGCACGAAAACCTTTCTACAGAAAGGGAACTTAGGGGCTGCAGCACAGGACATAAAGGGAGATGCTGGGATAAAGGGCTTTGCACAGCCTTGAGAAGGAAAGACGAAGGTTGGTATCACTTGGTCTTACTTTTCGTGTTGTGTGCACACCTGATCAAACTTTGACACTTGCTTTGAGCACTGTGTTTGCTCAGATGATCTCCACAGGTCTCTTCCAAAGTTATTCTATGATTTTATCTTCTCCATCAGCCCAATTCCATTTCACATGTTCCCCAAATTTCCAATATTTCCTATACACCTGTGCATATATATAGGCAGATGATAGACAGACAGGCATTAGAGGAACTCAACCTTTAAGAAAGTTCCAATGAGGAATTCATTATGACATTTTGCTGAACACTTAAAGCCAAAAAAAAAAAAACCCAAACCAAAAAAACCCGAGCAAAAAGACAGGAACCTCAGAGTATTTAAAAAGAAATCTGAATGAAAGTGGAGGTGACCTAATTAGAATAAAAAAGTAAAACCCTGCTTATATTCAAAGATCATCAGTTTGAAATTTCAAACTGGCTTTCAAAAGTTCATAACGAAATGGAAGAGATGACTGATGCCTTTGGCTGACATGGGAAATCTTACCAGCTTTTGATCTCTGCGCACATGCAATCCAGTTATTCAGAATTGTACTTTCTTGTGTAGTTTGAAATAAAGCTTTCGTAACGCTTCCCATCCCTTTGTTGCAAATCAGGACTGAAACATTCAATTGCTGAAGTTCAGCATAAAAATCGTATCAAGCAGGATTCAACACGCTGGATCACTCAACAGAACAGTTGGCAAGGACGTTGCCAAGAGATGCCAGACACGACTGGGTACTTGTTTTGGTGGTGACGACTAGATCTGGAAATCCCAGAGGGAAGCTGTACAGCAATTTACAAGTTCCTGCCTACGTATTTCCACAGTGACAAGCAGCAGCCTGCTTGAATAGCATCCTGGAAGCCTGCTTCAACAGCCTTGCCAGGCTTTGGTAGGAGCCTCTTGGACCCTCACGCTTCCCAGGAGAAAGAGCAAAGAGCCTTCTCTTGACCCCTGTTTTCCTGGGGAAGAAACTGAAGCAACTCAGGTGCACTAAGGCAGACGGCACGTCTTTGCTGCATTCTGGACCTCAGCTCCTGCACCAAGACCTCTGGGACCAAGCAACTCGGAGCTAACTACCAGCCAGCTGAACTGGTTTCCTTGCAGGTGCAGTGTCCAAAATGCATTACCTTCTCCAGTTCAGCGAACTGGAAAACAAGTGACTGTCTTCTGAGACCAACAGGAACAGTACAGGCTGTCCACGACACAGCACACATCGGGCGCTTGACCAGGAGACTGCCGAAATACCACGTGCTTGTGGCCTCCCAAGGAATGCGTATATTTGGCCAACAGGGCCACATACCTATTTCAGAAGGTACTGAAGATCAAGGAGGTTGCCGGTAGCTACTACAAAGTGCTAGAGCACTTTCCAGGAGATCTGAGAGAGACACTATAATCAACAGCAAAACCCACATGCCCTGCCCATCTCCAGCCACAGCAGCAGTACAGCAGCTCACATGCTCTGGTTCCTTTTTGTCGCTGTTTCCCAACTATATTATCACACCACAGTGTTTTGCACAAAAAGAGATGAGCTCCCTACCTCTGCGTGCTGATGCAATAGCGGGCCACCCAGTTACCAACATTGCGAACCAGCAGCGTTTTCTGGGTGCTGTACTTGATGGGACAGGCTGAGAAGTTCACCTGGTCGGGGAAGTCCAGGGTAGCTCGGGCACCTATAGCTCGGATAGGCACAACAAACTTCTCCCTTTCTGTGATGCAGATGAGCTCGTGGAAATAATCCTGCAGGGAAAGAAACGATCTCAGCACAATTCTTTTAGTACTTTCCCCATGGCAGAAGGAAAACTGCTGTTTTCTATGACTGTAGCAGTATCATTCAGTAACACAACAGTACTTTTTACCTTCATGACCTTTCATTCCAGTAGCATGACTTGCACAGGGTCGTTAACTTGCAAAGAAGAAACAACCCCATTGATTCACCTGCTTTCACAGCAAGCTGGCAGCACCACAATTATCTGATGCTTTGATTCTGAGACACCAGAACAGTCTCTTCGTGCAAGGGATCACAGCACTAATGGAACCTGCTTCAATCGCCACCACAGACTATTGGAAGCACCACTGAGAACCCAGCTGTGCCACAGCACTAACTCCAATGCCAGCAACGCGGCGACCTCATTGAAGTTTGGCAGGGGATGCTCAGGTACACTTTCAAAAGGACTTCACCACATACGTGATCAACGGTCAGTCTTTGGTGAAATACTTCACAAGCTGGTGACGTACGGAATTAGACAATTGCGGCAGCGTCAGGGCAGTGTAGGGTACGGGTGTATTTCCTGCCCCTTCTCACAGCGTTATAGGGCCAAGGCTGGGGACACGCACCCTTCAAAAGCCACCTGGTCCATCTCCCCACACCAGAGCTGGCTCAGCTCCAGACCCAAACTGTTTTTGCAAGAGGTTTCACAAGTACTTAAAAGCACTAACAGTTCCACCCCTGCCCTCAGCAGCCTACGCCAGCTCTGCGCTAGAGTTAAAGGATGTTAGTTCTTCCTGTGTCTGAACTCTGTTTCCCTTTACATCTCACCCCAGCCTCAGGAGACAGCTCTGGCTGATGCCTTAATCACACCCCTCTGTAAGGTCTGTTCTAGAGGAGTAAGTGACGGCGTGCCTGGTTAGCACACCCACCCCAGGCAGGCGGCATCGGGAGCTGCACACGGGGGACACTCAGACACCCCGCCAGAGCAAAGCCGGCTGTGCATTCCCAGCCACTGCCTTCTGCAGAACAGAGCCAGGCAATCCCCCCCCACCCCGGCTGTCTGGCGTTTAGCAGCAGGAAGGCAAATCAAATTACCAAAATCATGTTACTGTAGAGATGAGCAGAGCAGTCTCCAGATGTATGGCGTGGCATCGCTGCGCTGGAACTATCACCTTGCCCCCACTGAAATCAGTGGTAAAACTGCTGCCATAGGGCCAGGAGCCATTACCCCCAGCAGCGCTCTTGTTGATGAGCTGATAAAAGCTCTGCTTCTCATCACTCACCGGCTGCCCTGATGTTTTCCTCAGTGCTTTTAATTAATTTGATATTTTTATCATTGTTGAAGCAGCAAGCACTTTGATTTAGGAATTGCATACAGCAGCAAACTCCCTTCAGCAGAACTGATCCAGACTCCTCCATGTCTGGGATTTCTGCTCCCATCCCCATCCCCTCCTGGAAGGGCTCTAAGGCAGCCAGCCCAGGCACAGACACGTACCTATTGCTCTAACACAGGCACTGACAGCCAGCGCCTCACCCGCCACCCAGCACCTTGCCTACCACCTGCTCAGCTGGGGTTTAAGGTTGTCAACACAGATGCTGCCCCATCCAAGACAAAAAGAATAATCTCTTTTTCTAGACATCTCAAATATTCACCCTAGAAACTGCACAAGGGCTTTTGCTTTTCCTATTTGGAAGGTAAAACACTAGGAAGGGAACTGCAGCAAGCAACCTGCATGATTTAATACCGCATTTCAGGAAAGTGTTTCATCTTCAGCAAGTCATTCTGAATTGGCAATTTTGTACTCAATCTTGCAGCTAAGCCCTCTAAAATAAAAGCTATGGGCAGCCCATATGAATTTAAAGCACCTGTTATCTGGGTACTTCACGTCCTGCACTGTTTCGATCCTCAGAAACTCATTAGCAAATGAAGAATGTTATTTGCTTTTATTGTTGTTGTTCTTTTGGCCACACTGCTGTAACAAAGGCATTGCAAAGCCAATTGAAAGCTACCTGCCTTATTAAGTCTTGGCATGCCATATTTACTTAGCTCCCTCTTTCAGGTGCCGGGTAGGCAGGGGAGGATGCAAGTTCAGATCAGCAGGAGGATAAAGAAAAAAGGAACTTCAACAACTGGAGCTACTTGAAGGAAGTAAAAGGAAGTAATTTTCAAGTCGTTGTCATTGCTAAGGAGCAAATGGATCAACAGCAATGCAATTAAGAGCCCAAGAAATAAATACCCCCCAAAAGCAAGCACTGGCAGCCTTCCCAGCTCCCTTGCTGGTGAGGGGCACTGGGACCACCTGCACAGCAACGCACAAGGAAAGGGAATTCTTTCTCCATGGACCTGAGGACAAGGCTAAAGCAGCAAGGATTTGGTTTCACAGAGACAACCACAACCTTGAGAGAGAAAGATACAGACAGTCGTACGATGGTTCCCCTTCTCGTGCTCCCCTGTGACAAGCAGTAAATTACAAGCTCTGGCCTTCCAGGTATCACCACTGGCATCTGAACTGGCACCCACTGAGACTGAAGCAGCTGCTCGTCTTTGGTGCTGTTTCAGGCTCTTTGTAAACTCAGGCTAACAGTAATTACTGTCACACCAATATCAACCCTAACTGCCCAGAACCCCAAACTCAGATGTCAGTTTCCCTGCATAACCTATCCCAAACGCTTCACTGAATTCCTTGCAGCAGCCAACTTGCACAGAAAAGATCCTTGTAGCATGAGGTAACAGGGCAAGCCAAGCAGGGAAAGCTCCCGCTGAAACCCTGATATCAGAAAGGCTGGAAAATAAGGGCCATCACAAGACAGGAGAGACCGGAGGATGAAGATCTGTTTGCAGCAGAGGGGGTGCCCCTGCGCCTGCCCCCCTCACCTGCCGGTTCGCAGGAGTCTTTGAAATGAGTCACTTGGCTTCACGTTCATGTGGCGCCGGGCCATTTGCCTTGGTCTTCTGCCCCTTTCCTCCTCACAAGAGTCATCTTAAAAGTATTCGTGGAATAGCTTCTGTGCACAACAAAACATCTAACAGGGCTGGGCTGACTTTTAAAGGACTTCATTTCAGTAATGCAATAACTCGCTGTCCTGTCGTATTCCATAGTAATCAATGTGCATTAATTCAGTCTCCACCGAGCATCAGCAATGAATTTCACAAACCTCACAGAATGAACTTGCATTGCCTGAAAACAGTGCACTGCTACAGTGAAAAGAGCAAGGGAACAACACAGAATAAGCTGTGCTATGTTTTTATGTGCTTCTTACTTCCTTCTTCCTTTACAATAAACTATTAATAAGCCTGTAGGACGCACAAATGGAAGTATTTCTGTCTGTTGTTTATCTGCCGGTCAGTGCCACAATGCTTTCCAATTCAGCAGAGGCCGTCAGACCATAACGCAAGAACACACGGGAACAGGGGCTGGCACGAGAACACCCACGCTGTACAACTGGAGCCATAAAACAGAAACGTGCAAATCAGAAGCAGCAAGAGTAACAAGTTGGAAATGTTGCCCAGCAGAAAAATTAGCAGTTCATTTATAACACCAATAAACCAAGAGGCACACCAGCTATTTCTTTACTGACAGTCCAACCACGTGGCACGTTCCCAAATGACTGCGAGACAGTAGGAAACTGCTCATTTTCCAAGAAAGGGCTACGTGGCATTTCAGCCACTAACAACTCACATGGCCCTATTACTTAGGGCTTAGCCATGATTTTACTCCTTTCAATCAGGAGTGACTTCGCTGAAGTCAGACTTACCCCAGGGAAGAACAGATTCAAAGCAAGAGAATTATACAAACCAACTCCCCATCAGGAAGACCCGGACCCCAGTTCACTGGGTTACCCACAGTCCCTGTGGATCGTGCAGCATCAGGGATGTAGAGGTTGTTCAAAGGCAGCACTCCTGAGCCTTCCACAACTAACACACAGATACCCTGCAGGCAAGCAACTGCAAGCCCAGCACAGGTGGCTTTACAGAACCATTTCCCAAAGCCTGCCTCTTGGCCAAGGGCTTTGCAAGGTGCTCTGCACATCCTGACCATGCTACTGATGCATTTCTAGCTGAGCGACAGCACTGCGGGACTTTGCTGACTCACACTCCATCAAGTATGAGACAAAAAGTCTGATTTGTACAACATTCTGGTTCTGCTGTATAATCCCCATGTGCTCCTCACCAAGAAGCCCACATCCCTCCCCCAATGCCCTGCAAGGAGCACAAAACCCAGTTCGGCAGAAACCGCCGTGGTGTCGCTGAAGCTGTGCAGAGGACCTTGCTGGCACAGCTCCCTAATGCCACACACTCACCAGTTCAAGGGCAAGACAAGGGACAAAGTACTGGACATGAGTGCTCCTGGGGGTTCTCTCACCCTACTTCTATTTGGGGTGATGTTCATCTGTTGCTCTGCTGCTTCTCTCTAGTTGAAGAGCAGCAATTTGCCCTTCATGGGAACCAATTTACTTCCACACCCAAAATGAATGCTAATTCATACTAATAAATCGCATTTTAAAGGAAACAGCGTCCTCTGCAAAGCCTACCTCGGTGAGATTATGCTCTTATGTCACTTGGGCAGTATGGAGAACTGCCCTAGGCCAACATCATTTTTACCTTCCATACGAATGACGTAAAACCATTTCTCAGTCCCTCCCCAAAGCAACAGATCATTTCACAAGCTCAGGGAGCCAGGGACCGCAGGGCATTTCCTCTCTAGTTTGCTACAGCCACGCTGTTTGAGGATAGGACAGGGCATTAAACTAAATCTAAGCAGCAAACGCAAGATGAGAGAACAGCTGTGCCCAAAGGGATCCTGTGCCTCTGGCCTGGTGCGGAAACGCCAGCTGGCTCAGAGCGACCCCCTCACCTTGCATCACCCACAAAGTTACACAAAGAACTGTGCCAAGAGGCAGCAGAGTGCTGGTGCAAAGAATCAGCCTGTCTGTCTGTGTTCCCCTGTAGGACAAGGCCTCAATGACAAGAGTCCAAGTACTGATAGCCTGATGAATAGAGACTTGTTAGAACTTGCAGGGCACAAGGCCTGGGAACCAAGGAACAAGCTAACTGCAGACCCCTGAGCCGTTACAGCTGAGGAGGCAGCCAGGCGGACAGAGAAACAAGTAGCCAGATAAGGGAACGGATGGCGCCGATATGTAACTTTGTTAATCAAGAAAGCCGCCTAGAAAGAAACCCCCTAATTTTGGAATAGAAACTGTTGCTATGTCAAGGTAAACTAATAAGTTCCTATTGTTTTAACGGTGTTCCTTAAATGTCAACCAATCAGTGTTTTTTACGCTTAAGATTTAACCAATCAGTGTGTAATATGTAGAAGGTAGAAACGTATATAATTGTAAGAAAATCACTAATAAACCGACAACTTGCTTGCATCAAGCTGCGTCCCGTCTCTTCATTCACCGCAAATTGGTGACCCCGACGTGATCTGGTGAAGGATCTGATGTGGAGGGACTCTCGAATCGTCTGACTGAGCGACATGCAGCAAATCCCACAGAACTTTGAATGATCTGCTGAAAGGAAGCGGGAGCAGGCCTGAAATCCCTCCGGAGCTGAGAGGTGAGCTGTGGGAAATCCGTAATGGGGAATCAGGCTTCGTCCCCAGAAAGAGACGTTTATGAGCTTATGAAAGGTCTCCCTAACAAACATAAGGAAAGTATTTCTGGGCATGACCTTAAAGCAATGCTTAAGTGGGTGCAAGTAAATATGCCTGCAGTGACCGCTACTACAATTTTCACGCGGGAACTTTGGGATGATACCGGGGTGAAATTGTGGGATTCTGTGACAAAAGGCAATACTGAGTCCCACCGTCTGCTCTCTTCGTGGAGAGTTATTTTTGAGACTCTGAAAGCACAAAAAGAAAAGGCAGAGGAAGGAGAGGAGGAGGAGGAGTCGCAAGCTCCTATAGCCCTGTCCTTGTCAGCCTCTAAATCACAGTGCTCCAAACCCCTGGGTGTCAATGCAGTGGAGTATCTGCCAGAAGAAGATCCCTTTGACCCGGGACCGGTAGAGCCTGAACAAGAACCTGATTTATACCCTCCTGATCTACGTGATGTGTGGGCAAAAATAAAGGAACAAGCCTTAAAGGAGGGGGATCTAGAAATGGCTAAAACTATAGTTGCTCCGGTCTTGTATTCTCAGGGTCGGGCAGGGGGAGCATGATGGGAGGCTCTTTCTTTTTTGGTTGTTAAAGAACTGTGCCACACGGTTACGGAACGTGGTATTTCTTCTCCCTGTTTTATAAGTCTGTTATCTTCTGTGTTTGATGCTTATATCATCACTCCTCATGATTTGAAATCTTTAGCACAATTGCTACTAACCCCGACTCAGTACACGTTATGGGAGTCGCATTGGAGAGGGGGACTGCAAGCACTCCTGCTCACGTACGTTAACCATAATGATGCTGCATCAGCTGCACTGGCAATAGAGCATCTTACGGGCACCGGTGCACGTGCTGATCCGGTAGCGCAGGCTCAACACTGCCCCCGTGCGGCTCTCGAGGCAATTAGAGAAGAGGCGAAAAAGGCTTTTTTCCAGGTCCCTGACGTACAAAAGCCACAAAAAGCCTTTACTAACATCACTCAGGAGTCTCGAGAACCTTATATGCAGTTTATTGGTAGACTAAAACAGGCTTTGGAACGTCAAGTAGATAATGCGGAAGCTCGGGATATATTGTTAACAAAACTAGCTGTTGAAAATGCTAATGTTGATTGTAAAAGGCTACTGAAGTCTCTTCCCAACCCGAACCCCACTCTGGTGGAAATGGTGGAAGCATGTAACCGAATCGGTACGGTTGACCACAAGTTTGAAGCTATGGCTTCTGCTTTTGCAGCGATGTGTGGTGTGGGGAATTGCTATGGTTGTGGTAAGCCTGGTCATCTAAAGAGAAATTGTCTTGCTCGGGCTGCGGGGAATAAACAACAACGTCCTGGTCCTGGATTTTGTCCGAAATGTCAGAAAGGGCGTGATTATGCTAATCGATGTTGACCTAAGTACGACTTCCAGGGACAACCGATACAGGGAAACCGACCACGGAGCGCGGGGCAGCGACACGCGCAGACACAAATGCCACAGCTGACATTTCAACATCCTTGGAGAGAAGCACCGACACCTCAAGTCTCTGTCCAGCAACCTCAGGCAGCGCCAGATTGGACCTGGCAACCTCACACACAGTAACACTGCTCGATTCCTTGGTTCATTTATTATCAACAAATGTCAAAGGACCATTACCCCCCGATACACAAGCTCTGTTAATTGGTAGATCTTCCACAACATTGTCTGGTCTCTTTGTTTTACCAGGTGTTGTTGACTCTGACAGTGTGGACGAAATCAAAATCATGGCACGGACTCCATTTCCACCTCGTACGATACCTCAGGGTAGTCAAATAGTGCAATTGATTCTGACTCCAGCAAGGGTAAACTCTCTTATCACTGATCATCCTCCGCAGAGGAGAGGAGGTTTTGGATCCACAGGGTTACCTCACATTTTGTGGGTACAATCCATTTCTCCACAGCGGCCTATGCATCAGTGTACCCTTATTTACGATGACCAACAAATAGCACTGAATGGGATCATTGACACTGGAGCTGATGTCACAGTAATTTCTCAAGACAAATGGCCTCCGCAATGGCCACTGACTAATGTCTCTCAGACACTGGCTGGGATAGGGGGGACTGGTAACAGTCGTCAGAGTTTGGAACTAATTCGAATTCAAAGACCAGAGGGACATGTGGCTTCTGTTAAACATTTTGTGCTGCCTGTCCCTATGGTTTTGTGGGGATGTGATGTATTGTCACAATGGGGAATGTCCATCCGTACACATTTTTAGATGGGGCCACTGAAGTGCGCGACACCCTAAAAATAACCTGGAAAACTGATGTTCCTATTTGGGTGGATCAATGGCCCCTTCCTTTGGAAAAACTTCGCGCACTTCAAAACTTAGTCTCAGAACAACTGTCCCAAGGACACATTGTACCTTCTACTAGCCCATGGAATTCACCTGTTTTTGTTATTAAAAAACAAACTGGCAAGTGGCGCTTGCTCCATGATCTTAGAAAAATTAATGATGCTATGGAAGATATGGGAGCCCTCCAACCCGGGCTCCCATCCCCAACTATGATCCCTTGACATTGGCATCTAACCGTCCTAGATCTTAAAGATTGTTTTTTCAGTATCCCGTTACATCCAGATGATGCCCCGAAATTTGCCTTTTCATTTCCAAGCATCACCATGCAAGCTCCGTTGCAGGGATATCAGTGGGTTGGACTGCCACAAGGTATGAAAAATAGCCCTACAATGTGTCAATGGTACGTTGCAAAAATACTCAGTCCTGTCCGAAATGCTATGCCTACTGTGTTATTGTATCATTATATAGATGACCTTTTAGTGGCAGCACAACATCACAAAGTCATGGAGAAAGCTGTAGCCCTTGTCACAGATGCCGTGAATTCGGCAGGTCTCTGTATAGCACCAGAAAAGGTCCAGAAGTTTCCCCCTTGGAAACATCTGGGCTGGCGAATAAGGAAAAGGTGACAAAAGGAACTAGTTGTTAGACCATGTCCAGATATTTTCAGCACCATATTGTCTTCTGAATGTGGTGCCGTTTGCTCTATACCTGTCACTATGGCTATCACCAAGCGTTATTAGAAGTGAGTCAGGGACTGCACATGTGCTAGTGCAGATCCACCTTCACCGTTCCAAAGGAAACAACTCCATAACGACAGATTAGTGAGAAAGCAGGAATAAAGGCTTTTTTATTTTTTATAGATATATCTGTTTTCAGAAAGGAATTCAGTTTATTAATAAAACTATTTTTGTTGAAGTTTAGCAGCAGATAGATAAAATTAGCTGGAGGGTTACTTACTTTCAAGTAGATCCAGTGTTCCACTCCTCTCCTGGCAGAAAAGAAAAGTACCTTCATGTTTTCAAGGCACAGATTATGTATTTCTTGTAGTATGAACTAATTTCTTTTAACATTCAGCTGTGCAACTCACCAGTTCCAAGAACTGCGTGTTATAGTTTGCATTCTGAACAAAGCTAAGTACCTTCCCTTCCAGGGCTCTTTTGTCTTCTAAATGCATCCTCCTTGGTTGTATTTCATCTTACTGTGTTCTCACTGCTTCTCTATAAATGAACACATTAATCCTTAATTTTCTAGGTTTCTTGCTCCATTTGCCAAAGCAGCATTTTCCTTCTCTCAGGAGCTGCAGATGCAGATTACCACTGTGCCAGCTTCTTCCTGTCTGGAGTGGTTTGGCAAAAGGAATTAGTTCAGGAAAGTTCATAAACGTCTATTTTCTTTTCACTTCTACTACACTTCACAGCTGTCTCACTGTGCTCTTGTCACTTTTCTTTCGAGTATACTTATGAAAACCCATCACAGCAGCTAAGGTCTGCAGGGTTGGAAAGCTGACCTTCCAACACAAGGGGCAGAAATACGGGAGGCAATCTTTCTCCCATCAAATAACAGTTCCTCCACAACTCTTTCACTGTTTGGGATATCCCTGAGAAAATGCAAAACCTCAATTTTGGCTTGTTGCAGCATTCACAATGATGGAGAAAAAGCTGTCAGGATTCACTTGTCAGCAGCTTAGGAGCTGTGGAACTTGAGGTCCATTTGAAAATGCTTCAGTTATTTGTATGCAGTAGACCTAGATGCAAGGGCATTAAAATCTGGCATGAAAGCCTATATGAGCAGGATATGCTCTAGTCTGAAAGAAGACAGGTTTCGATTGAGATAAAATGAAACACAGACAACTAGAAAGAAGTACAAGTGCAATACTGCTGGTTGACTTCATGTTTAAAAACATGGCCCATCAGTGCAGAGAAAAACTAGTCTGTAGCATCCAGTTAGAGCTGCTGCATTTTTCTAAGCTGTCCGGCTTACTCTGCATCCAGGCAAAACAGGTCACAGAAATAGTATATTCCCTTTTTTATGTATCACTTCAGGAGAAAAGGAAAAAAAAAAACCAAACAACAAAACACGCAAAACCCCAAAACTGTTGCTATAGAGATATCATCTATAGAGATAAAGAAGGCCTAAAATGAAGCAAGAATTCATAGAATCACCTTTCTAAATCTTCAGCTGCTCAGTCTTGAAAATATGGGGGAAGAAAGCTGAAATGCATGTGAGTTAGCATGCGGTTGCATAAAGCTATCCATGAGATCAACTAGGACTCTAGGAATTTCCAAAGAAGTTGATCCCACCACATCTGCTTTCTCCCTACCTGTGAGAAAGCACATCGTGAAAATCAACCTTCAGACAGATAAGATTCCTTCCCCCTTTGAGTACTGCATCATCACAGAGAGCCCAGCACCCCCAGAACAGCAAGAGAGATGAAGGAACTGGCACTTACTGCCACAGAGCATTTCCAGTCGGTTTGATTCTGCAGGTCAGCTACAAGCAACAGGATCCAACTCATGTTCAAAGAGCTCCAGCTCTACGTCTTATTGAACAATGGAAGTGGTGCACTCTGGAAACTCTAATTTAGATGTCCCACTATATATGCTGGTAAAAGCATATATATATATATATATATATACACGCACACACTGATTATTCAGACATAATCTGGGGTTTGCCTCACACCTCCTGCAATGAAGCCACTGATACTTACCTATCGTCACACATACAGGGCATTGCAAACCATCCTTGAAACAACTCATCAGCAACTAGTAGACTCTGTATTAAAACTGTAGCAGTACTAATATTTGATGTCTTCACAGCAGTAAAGATTTATTTATTTTTTAAAAAGCAGAAAAGTCTGAGAAAGCCATTATTTGTCACGGGATGATCCAAAGGCTGTTAATCTCCTGTCTACACCTTAATAAAAGAAAAAAGGAGAAAAATCTAATTTAAACATGTGTTATTAGGGATAAAAAATTCAGACTGATGTTACATTAAATTATTTGGGAGGGTGAGGTATCCAGCCATGGTCTTCAGTATAAAAGAAAATTATAGGGTCTATCAACTAGAGAAGCGGTGCTCTGAGCCTATGTGCTGGCATGCTTACAGTTTTTTTAATGTCTGGCAGGATGTTTTACAAACTAAACTCAGCAAGGTGACGATTCCACCACAAGGTGCTTCAGATGGTTTTGCTAATAATTTTGATCAGCTGAAATGGAGAAAAACATAACTTCATTTATTTGGCTTTTCCAGAACCTGTCAAGCCTGAGCAGAACCATTAATTTCTCCCTTCTGCATCTCCCCCACCTTCTTCCAGAAAAGACACACTTCAATTTTATTTTTTTTCTACAAGTATTCTGCATAATCAGCCTATGCTCCCAAAACAAATTTTGGTCATTCTTTGTTCTCTTCCTTTGCTAGAAGGAAGTGCCATTTCTTGAGAATGTTCATTGGAGGCTGGTACTGCTACTGCTGCAAACACGGAAGTGCTAACCACCATCTATTGGCTTTTCTTTTAAGAGCCTTTTAACCAACTTTGTTAATGGACTGAATGCAATTTAGGTATGGAACTTGGCTAAAATGTAGCTTCAATTGGCTATTAAAATTTAAGAGCCAACTAAGACAGCTAATTACAAAAAAAAAAGCTCCAGTGATAATCTTAAGCAGAATTAGTAATAGCAAATGACAGGCTGTCTAGTCTTATTCCCAAAGGGAAAGAAACTCTTAACTAAGAAGTCAACCAGACAACGTGCAGAAAACCTAATTGCATTACTCTTATATTGGCATCCCAAATCTGGCAGCTCACTAGGATAAAACAGTGAGTAAAGTCTGTCAAACTACTCAGGAAAGCAACTGACCCTTCTTAATGCTAGCTGTAACAGACATCGGGAATTACATTAATATTTTATATTAACTTATTCCTGTAAAAATTAGCAAAGCAGCACCATCTAAAAAATATCTTATACCCATCCTGAATTTGATTCAAAACATATGTTTTCAAAACATAACCTCGGCGTTCATTCAACATTTTATGCTATAACATATTTATTTCAGTAGCGATTCAGACACAAAATCAAGCAAGCATAGCACTGGGCATCCACACAAATACACCACCCACTGGCTCATACGCATTCGTTTTGGTTTGCCGAACTTCATAAAGCAGTCTCCCTGATAAGAATAATGTTCATGCCCTAACAATTTTTTTTTTTTTTTTTTTTTTTTTTTTTCAGTATCTAAATGTAAAGTAGTGGTATTTCACACCAAAATTAAACACTGCATTTTTTTACTTACAGCTCTGAAAACAAGACTCAAAGCCAGGCAAGGAAGTACTTTTAAGAAAGGTTTTGGTAGGTTACATGCTTCTCCACTATGAAAAAAAGGTAAACCATTATTTTGTTATGAGAAGCACATGCAAGTCAAGCTTTCACTGGAACTAGACACTTTACAAAATTATTAACAATTACAACTTTTCACTAACATAAAAAGAAAACCTGAGGGGGCAGTTGAGAATGGACCTTGGGTTTTGGTTTGTTCTTTTCTTTGCCCTGGGCTCTATGTCTGAAATGCTGGTCTCCTCCTTTCCAGAGAAAATCTGAATAATTAGAAAAGTGACACAAACACAAATACTATGAAAAAAATAACTAACATTCACTACCTGTTCTCCAAATAATTGTTTAAACTTATTTTGTAACAAACTGGAATGCAAGGACGTGATTTTTGTCTTACGTTCTCTTTTTTCAATTCAAACACTTGAAAAATATTTAAAAGGTGTCTCTACCATTTCAGACTTCCTCTTGGTGTACATCTAAGTGGCCCTCAATAGGACTTACTCAAAATTAGAAGAAATCAGATGCAACACCACTGTTCTTTATAAAGTACCCACAACAAAAGTAAATAAAGTTTTATTTCTACATTAGAAAGCAGAAAAAAGCACTTTAGTTTGCCTTTAAGATATGGATTTGTGTGTATAAAGAAAACACATCCTCACTTCAAAGCTGGCAAAACTTTGCATTCGTATTGAAGTATTCGTAAATTATGCAAATATTTTAATAAAAAATCTAATTAATAAACATCTATTTTAATAAAACATCTATTCTTCAAAACAGGTACAAACAACATTAATGTTTTCAGGATTCATCACTTTAAAAGGAAAGAAATAGATTCCAGTGCTACGGTAACCGAAAAAAAAAGACAACCCAGAGGTAAGCCAAAGAGCAGCTTAATTTGTTGTTCCATCTATAATTTACTTCTGGACTCCCCTTCTGGATGCTGTGCCTTTCTTGGCTTTTGGTGAGGTCATCTTCCGCCTTCTGGTAGCTACTGCATCAGCAATTCAAACAACAACAACTAAAAAAGACAAGCCTTTCTAAAAAATAACAGAAACAGATCAGAAGAAAATACGTATAGTCTTAAAGAGGACAGATCGACTCAAATCATGCATTTAGTTTTGACGGGGGGGGGCGGGGGGGGAGGCGGACACATGATAGGGACTCAGAAGAATTTACCACAACTTCTGGGCGCAACACTTTTTCCTGAAAAACATGTTGTACAATTCAGCTTCTCAAAGGGTAGCATTGCATACCTTGGAGCCAACTTAATAGCTCAGGTCCACTAAAGGATGAAGAATCAGCTCCTCTTCAAAACCTGAACCCCTCCTTCCTCCCCATGCACCAACTTTTAGTTCCGCATTAAGCCCTTTTTGGTGCTCTTTAGCCCTTGTGCTAAGCTGATCCAGCTCCACAATCTGGCAAAGAACTGTTCTTTTGTCTAATAGTTTAGCGAGCTGCAGCATCTTAGAGCATTCGGAATGAAGCTTATACAAGGGGAGGTGGAAGGCACACCGGCAGAAAAGAGGAAGATTTTTGTTTGGCACTGTTGAGCTGTTAAATCAGCTCATCTATCAGTGCAACTTCACCTACACATTTCAAGCTACTCTTTGGCAATATTTTATTAACAAGTGTAACAAACAGTGCCATCTAAGTAAGATTCCTAACAAACTCGGCAGGCAGGTTGTTCAAAAAGACCATACTCAAATGCAGCAATAAAAAACTCCCTGCACTTTGATTCTTTCCTGCCCACTAACAGGGAAAAGGGGAAAAAACCCAACAAAACACCACAGCTCATTTCTGTAAATCACATTCAACTGTAGTACTTTGAGAAAAAAATATTACTTACCATAAAAATTGCTACCATTTTCACAAATGCAGTAACAGTAATATGTTTTTCATCTCTTAGCCACAGTATTGTTTGGTTTACATTTTTTTTTATCCTGACTTCCCCCTTGAAGTCAGTATGCCTAACTATTTAAGTTCTTGCTTGTAAAGCTATATGTAACTCTACAGTTCCTGTTAACCTTTTAATCTGGATTACTGACAAAGAAAAAAAGATAAAATGGAGTTTCATGGAAGTCTGTAAGAAAGAAGCTGCTTGCGTAAGACAACAGCCTTTGAGCCCCCTCCCCACAAACGTTTCGTGTGGGAGAAACGCCAGCTCTATTCCTGAAAACAGGAGAAGTCTTGTGTGGGCAGCACCGAATGAGGACACAAAGCTATTACAAGGAAAGGAGAGAGTTTGTATAAAGCAGCTTAAACTACATTAGGTTGAAACAGCAATTTAAATGCGGAAGAACTCTATAGGCAAAACCAAACCAGATGGTGTCACTGCACAGCTTGCTTTGAGACTGGAACAAAGTTCAGCAGAGGCATAGAGTCTCACAGGCTCTAGAGGAATTATTAGGCAAGTTGACCATGATATCTGTGTAAACATTATTATAAAGCAACTTTAGAAAAGAAGCCCAGCAGTACTGCATATAGTTTTGGGCTCTATCCTTCAAGAAAGTTCTGAGAAAAATGGAGGCAGGGGAAATACCAGGAGTGGTGATCACGGTTTCTAGCTTTAGGAAAAGATAGATAAATTGAATTTAACCAGTTTATCTGAAGAAAGGAAAAAATTGGAGAGAGATGTGATGTGCAAATGTGTACCACATGTGCAAAAGGTTGCTGCATAAAGCGAGAGCAATTTTCATGTCCACAGTGGATAGGACAACTAATAAGCTTAAGGGAAATTTGTATTAGCTACTAAAGATATCAAAAGAAGATACTCAGCCTTATGAAATCCTTTTTAGTAGTAAGGACAGTAAAGTATTAAAAGTGGTGTTGACCGGGGCTGTTTTAAAACCTTAATCATAGAGGTTTTAACAGAAAATATTGGCACCCATGTAGAGAGATAAGCCTGTCCTTAGGCTGGTGTATAGAGCAGGTGACCTCTTCTCGTCCCTTCTCCTCCTGTTCTCCAAATCTACATACACTGTTCTAGAAACACACATAAGTGTTATAAGTAAAAGAAATAAAACTGTACTTGAACCAAAAAATGAGAGTTTTTATGAAATGACAGAAGTTCCTTTGGTAAAAATAAGCAGACAGAGGAGTCCCCAAGTTTCCCACTCAGCTGCCTGTTTTGATGGAAATGAAGACAGTGAGAGATTCTGAGCAAGAAAACGCAGCTAATGAGCAGATGAAATCAGGTATGATTTAGGTGATAATGGTGACTTCTAGGTTACATCACAGGCTAGCATATTTGAAAACATACATTTTTAGTCATACAGATTTTTAGACTCTAGGCAAACATCAGTAAGTGAAAAATCTCTATTGCAGGCGTGCTGGAGGTTAGCAGCTGCATCACTTGCATATGCTGAATTTACACCTGACAGAGACTGAGTACATGCCAGTCTCTGTATAATGGCTGAAGAGTTCCAGGAATTCTAGTTAATACAAGCTCTTGAACTAATCATCATTAAAAAGCACACCTAATACCTTTCACCCTCAAAAGAAGCATATGCATCCAAGTACATTGATCACACACCACCAGGTTTCCTTTCTTTAAAGAAAATAACCTAATGTGTTTTTACACATGTGTATAATCTCACGCATACACTCTGCTGTATGTTTATCTCTTTAAGAAATAAAGGTCAACAGACTGGGAGTGTTGGACCAGGCGCTGAAGAATTCTCAAGTGGTTTCTGGAAGAGATGTTCTCTAGACTCCACATAGATGGAGATAGATCATCATTTCTGTATAGATACCCAGTGTGCTACAGCAGGACACCTACGACAGAACCGACGTTTCTTTAATGCTGGTAACTTCATGCCACGTACACTGAACTGCCACAGTTAAGCTGAGAAGCGATGAAGTAGGAATGAGAGGATCGCTATGACCTAACACAACTCTCCCCAGTCAACTAGATATGATCTTACATATGTCACTAGATCAGATAAATTAATCCAAGAATATGTTTTGTTCATAGTGTAAGTAACTAGTTGTGGACTTGTAACCTCCAGAGGAGACAAATTTAGGACACTGTTCTTCAAAATTCCTCCATTGACCACAGCGTCACTTTTTACTTGCAAAATGTGTTTCAGTCGTATTTCAATTGTCTCTGATGGTACCAAATAACCAAGTCATGTTGCTGGATGGCTCCATAAGAGACTCTTTTCCTTCAACAGCCCCTTAAAAGGGTTCTACAATCATCAAACTGAAAAGGGAAAGCAAGAGAATAGAGCCCATACAACTGCTATTTACATATGGAAGGAGTAAGGAAATGAGTAGCATTGGAAGCTGAAAGACTACACTCAGCGTCCAGCTGCAGACATCAAATGGGAACAGAAGCCAGGCTGTGCAGCATTTGAGGAGAGTTAAGCATCACACTAGTCTACCATTCCCAAACCAGTTTGGGCAGTTTGAATACGGTACCAAGGAAGAGCTACTTTTCTTTTAAGATAAAATAAGGCAGAGTATGTAGTCCTCTGACAAACCCTTTCCCAGCTTGGCCAGGGAACACTGCACAGCTGCTAAACCTTGTAGTGTAACACTTCTTAACCAAGAAACCTTCAGTACTTTGAAGGCTGTTGAAGGAACTGCAAGGGCAACAAACAGTAGTTTTGCTTATTTGGCATTCTCTCAGCAGTTCTTTTCCTCTACAAAAAAAAACAGAAGTATGATTCAGAAAAAAAGAACAGAGAGACCAGAAGAATGCAAATATGGATGGGAACTCCAGGAAATATGATTGCGGGGTGGGGATGAGAGAGGGAAAAGTAAGTTTGAAGAGTTATGGGATGGGATTTGGCTTTCGGTGCTCTGTTCCTTCAAGCCCTCCGTTTCCTGCAACAAATGAAGCTGACATGTTTCAGTATTATCATATGGAAAAAGATCAGGACACAAGAACATATTGTTTGATGACTTTATGCCTGTGTATTTCCTAAAGGTAACATCGAATCTGAGTGCTGTTTTAAAAATTTTAATATAGAATTGTTCCAGATAAAACTGACTTACTTCCATTTGTAAAAATTGCTTTACTGAAGACATTCCAAAACACAAGTGTACGTACACATATAAACCAGCAGCTCCACACAGCATGCGTTTAAAATATCCCTCTTCACCTCCACAAAGCAATCTGAAGGAGGAACAAAAGTTTAATTCAAATATATTACTTGCAATCTTGAAAAAGGTTAGTCCCCTGTAAAAATCTGAGTCACTGCAGTACAATTTTTCTTTCTTTACTGTAGAAAAATTTCACTTGCAAATTTTATATCCGAGTTTGAATTGCAACACTTGTTCAGCATACTGCAACACATCTTCAGGTTACATACAAACAACAAAAAAGCAGACATCACATTCATGCTTAAATGATTTAGTTCTACATGTAAAGTCATTATACAAAACCTTAATCCATGAAAAAATTTCCTCAGAAGGTTTTTTGTTTTGTTTCTTTTGTTTTAACACTTTTTTATTAGCAGCAAACACAAGACAATCCTGTGAAGTGTAACAAGGAACTTAAATGTATTTACATTTTAAATGTGTTTAAATGCTAGAAGCATTCTGAAGACATTGGAAAGAAAGAAACTTAAAATACAAAGGAAGACTAAGTACAAAACTGTTCGAAGCAGAGACAGGAGTAAACAGGAACACTCTCATACTTTACACCTTGGACATTAATGTTGCCCCTTTATTATGCGTGGCACATGTTCAAGGTGCTTTTCAGTGAATGTGTCACTTGCAAATTGTCATGGAAAACCATTATTCAGGAAGAACCACAAAGATACATTTGTTCTGTACCTAATTTACTTTAACCTTCCTACCCACAATACTTCAGGAGCTTTATACTTTAAAAGCACTTTCTACCACCCCTCTTCTACTTTAAATAGCTTTTGAAGATCCTCAAACAATTTTGGGGCGGGCCATAAAAAGACAGATCACTTCATATCACGTTTGAATATACTTAATGAAAAATACAGAAGCAAGTTTGTCGATATTTCTGAGAACTAAGCACAGTATTTCTCGGCTTTAAAACCTAAATCTTGCTGTTAATTTCTAGATACAACATAGCAGCACATGCTTTTAATTTTAACTTCTAAAACCAGATCAGGTAACTCTCATACTAGAACATTGAACCTGCAGCGTTCCTGAGGCAGGGAAGGGAAGGCTAAGAATGGCACAGAAAGGGACAGAACTTTAGGTGACTAGTCAGAGAAACAGATACGCTGTTGTAAAACTGCTATCCACTTACTCCTGGAGCGTGTTACTGATAATAGTCAGTATCAACTCCTTCACAAGAAGGAAAAGATGAATAACAGACAATTAGAACTACTGTACAGCTACAGGTTTTGTTGGAAATGTCTGTATTAGGGTATAAAATTAAGAGGTAAAAAAATTCTACCTATAATGTGAGCATTGGTGTGGAGTAGAAAGGCAAGTAACAAGTGGCGCCATAAACAAGCTCAGAAAACCCGTATGATTTGCCTTCTCCTAAAGCTTGATGATAAGGCCAATAATTCTTTAAATATAAAAATGAGCCTAAGTGTAGATTTAATCCAACCTTAAGGAATAAATCTTGCTTGAATAAAGAAGCCATGCAATGTAAATAAACAAAGCTAAGTGCCTGTTAGTTGAGTAATACTAATAAACCTCCCTTTTGGAATGCCTTCTAACCAGCCCATCAGTATAACCGTTTTTACATTGGAGCTTTTTACATAGTTTTTATTTAGACTGCAAGAGTAACCACAGACCCCAGTTAAGGCCTTACCATGCTAGATGCTATTCAGCAATGCAGACATGCACAATTCCTACTCTGAGAAGCACTGACTATTAAAAAAAAAGTCCTTTAAAGAAATACGGTACTTTCATTGTCATGATTACTTTAGTATTTCTCTATACTGCAAAATTGTTTTAAAAAAATGCACAACAGAAAATAAAAAAGGCTGGTATTAAAAAAATCCTATTCTAAAAAAATTCTGTATTTCCATAACCCAATCTCCATCAACCCCAAGACTGAAAAAAAAAAAAAAAAAAAAGACTAGGCTTTGGACCTAGGATTATTTAAAAATTCCCATTAAACTCTTCCAGCATTTATGCCATTTTCACCAAAGCTCCCTACACTAGCTTCCTATTCCATGCAAACTGATTAAAAATAAGCATATGAGTCTTATTAATATTACACAATACAACCCTGCAGAAGTGTTGATGGGTATGTACAGTATATATCAAAATTTGGTATTCTGCTTTAATAGTATCATCACTTATAAGCCTGTATTATTTTTACTATTATACATGAAGGCAGCTGATACAGAAAATAGAGCTGTGACAGGATGAAAAAAACTTCATTTAAATAAGAATAATTTCTTCTGATAGCATTTTTCCTGGTGGACAAACAGTGACTAATATAATACTTCAACATCATCCATATTAACTTAAAAAGATACCTCTTAAAATTCCACCTTTCAGGAAAGAATATGGGTTCCAGTTATCATGGGGGCGGGGGGGGGGGGGGGGCGGGGCAGGGGGGAAGAGGAAACTGATAACATGCTAATTTAAACAAAAAACAGTGTCAGAATTCCCCAAAATGTTGTGCATCTTATTTTGGAAGTACAACAGAGCTTGTTTCTTGAGAGCTTTCTAGAATTCTGTGTCTAGAGAGTCTAACACTCTTGCTCGACAGCTCCAGAAACACTGATGGCCAACAGGACTGAAGAAGATGGCCTTCAGGGGACGCATCTGTGCGGCCACCCTTAGGCTGAGAGCAACCGGGGGAGCAGAAGGAAGAAGCAAGAATTCCCAGCTGCCTGTCCTTTCTTTTCTCAGTGCCATTCTTCCTCGCTCCTCCACCAAGCCTGGGGGCTCCCCCGCCTCAGCAGTAGCAGGTTTCATCGCTGGCAGAGTCCCTGGAGCCACTGAGCACCCTGGTGTACTCCAAGTGCTGCACAGCTGAGTAGGGTCTGTTTGGGACAATTGACCTTTTGACTGGGTTAGACAAACTGCACGGTCAGATGCGGTTCGTACTGAGCAGCTGAGCAGCAAGAGGCTGCGTGGCCGGCTCTTCTCGCCAGCGCTGGCAAGTCCAATAACTAAATAACTACCCTCCAAGTTCTGCGATTAATAGGTATCCAGAACTTATCCGTTTCACTGGACAGTAAATTTCAGGCTATTTTTTTAGTCACAGAACTAATTACATAACAGAGGAACAAGTCGATGGTAACAGAAACTAGCCAGATTTGGAAACGGAGTTTTAAATATTTCTATAATAGTCATTTTCAAATTATCAAAAGCATCAGAATCATAAGAGTATGAAACAGTTGCATTTCCCTTCAACAAAGATTTATGAATCATGTAATAAGTGGTAAAGTTTTTAATTCCAAATCTGGAGAGAACCAAATGAGTAAGTGCATGTATCACTTTTCACCTGAAATAATTTGATATACTTCCCCCACCTTGGTATTCATTAAATTGGGTAGTATAAAAAGGTGAAATTAGAACCATTTCACCTGTAATTCTATTGAACTGGCAAGAGGAGGTTTAAATTTAAGGTTATGTCCCCCACTCCCTTTAAGCACTGGATGCTGAAAATAGATATATAACCTCCCAAATACCTTTGCTTAGTCTGAAAAAACCTTAGCATTTACAAAAAGCTGACACCACCACTTGGATTGCAATTCCTCAAGTTCTTCTTCATCTCTATCCATGACAATTTCGATCTACCATCCCAGGAAAAGAGAAGTCTAATATATAATACATAATATAAAATGAAAGTATATTCTGCTCATGTGCATCAAATCACAACCCGAATATAGTCAGCCATATCTAGTAATTTGTTATAAAGTCTTAAATAAAATCAAAAATGCTAAAACTATGAACAAGCATCGGCCTCTTCTCAAATAATTCATTTTTCCTTGAAAGAAAGCATAATCTAATTAACACTTTTTCAGTCACTGGTAGACTAGAAAATTCATAATAAATGGAAGTCAACAATACAAAAGGCATTCAAGTAAAAGAAATAATCACTGATGATAATGATCAGAATTCTATAATGTGAACAGCTGAAAATGACCAGAGCAGTGTCACCTCCTGGAACATTAGCTTAATTACTTGTACTTTGTACTATACTGTTTGAATAAACACATTAGCGTAAATCCATAACTCACCGATATTATTACTGTCTTTGAAATGCTACATCTTCCTGCATAATGCCATACTCCTTCACCAAACCTTTTTTAAACAAGTGGGTTTGTTTTGGGGTAGACTCCAGTGCTACTGCTTTACTATTTTTAGACTACTTGATCATGGACAACACCTGGTCTTGTACTTAATAGTCTGAATCAAAAACCTAACCCTAACCCCGGGTGGAGGGGGTGGGGGGTGCAGGGTGCAGTTCCTGCTAACACAGGTTTAATTACCTTAAAAGGTCCCCTTAAAATTAGAGGCTGTTGGCGTATGGTTCGCTCCGCTTCTCTGAGAGCAACACTCACTACAAACAATCCTTTTTCCCAATTAGAGTACCGTTTCTCAGCATCCCTAAAGCTCCTGGAGTAAAATCTGATCGGGCGGGCAGGACCTTCTGGTCCTTTTTGCCAAAGATGAACGGACAATCCTGAGTGTGCAAACCCCCACTCAATCTGGACAGGTCAGTGGGGTGAACAGGACCCAAAGCCCGGTGGGTGTTTGCTTCAGACACCAAAAGCTGTAACGCTTCATCGTGGGCCGGAGCCCATTCCCAAGCTGCTCCTTTTTGCAGCAGGTCATATAAGATTCGTGCAATTATTGCAAAGTCTGGGATGTGTCTTCTCCAGAAGAACAATAAGCGTGAGGCATGCTGCAGCTCCTTTTTATTTTCTGGAATTTTTACCTGCTCTAGTGTTTAGAGGGTGTCCTGAGGAATACAGGCTGAACCTCCTCTCCACCATATCCCTCAAAATTTCACTTCATTTGCAGCAGTTTGTATCTTTCCCTCTGGTACCTGGGGTCCCAGAGACTCTAAGTGCTGTATAATCTTTCCTTGTGTCACCTGTACTGGAATAATTTCATCCCCTCCTATCAAAACATCATCGATGTATTGATAAACTCTAACTCCCTGTTCTGGGAGAATTTGGGCTCATCCTTGTGCCGAAGCATGACGTGCTAAGGTGGGAGAATGTTTATATCCCTGAGGGAGGCGAGTGAAGCTGTACTGCTGTCCCTCCCATGTGAAAGCAAAACGATCACGGTCCTCCTCTTGCTGGGGACCCATGACAAACATCTCTTTGGCATCAGCTGTGGCCATCACCGCATGAGCCTGCTCCTGAACGAGTGAGATGAGCTCAGCTCCGTTAGGCACCGCTGCTGCCAAGGGACCAGTGTCTGCATTAAGTTGACGATCATCTACAGTCAGTCTCCACTTCCCATTTGATTTACCAACTGGCCACGCTGGGGAATTGTATGGGGAGTGGGTGAATGTTAAAATGCCCTGGTGTTTAAGATCCTCAGTCACAGGAGCTATCCCCTCCGGGCCCCTAATGGCAAGGGACAGGCTGTCACATCAGTCATCCTGGAAGGGGGGAGCGTAGGTGCTGCTTGCAACAGGCGCACTTCTGCCCAGGACGTTTCAGCTAATTCTCTGATCTGAGGAGTGCCAAAGGACCATGCATTCCCCTGGGTATCATACCACTGCCTGCCCTTCAGCACATCTATGCCCAAAAGATTTGTCGGGAAAGGGCCTTTTGCAGCCTGGGTGTTACCTGGGTCTGCCTCCCCAGGCATCCATAATGTTACCAAGGCCACAGGGACCGACTGAGTTTTCCCTAAAGCATTTAGGACAATTGGGGTTTTAGGCAAAGTCAGAATTCCACATTGCTCTGCCTCACTCTGCGTCAGTGCAGTGATTTGTGCTCCTGTGTCAGTACTGGTTTTTTCTGTGTTCCAACGGCCACTGTAATCATTAAATCTCCTCTCAAATTTAAGGTGAGTTGCCTAATAAACATTCACCCTCCCTTCCTCCCCCCACCTTCGGGGGATGGAGGATAGTTTCTTTACTTCATCAGCTTTTTCCCCGATGCCTATTGATGGTGGGGCACTAGGGCTTGGCTTGAAACTAACTTTGTGCCCTGACCATGTCTGTACAGATTTCTCCAGTCTCTGGGTCGGGAGCCCATCCATTAGATCCCAGTGAATACCTCTCTGGAGCCCCAGCTGCCACCAGTCCTGCCGGCTTAGGGGTCTCCCTCCCCCAGGATCAGTACATTGGACCGATTTAGAATTCTGACTTCCCTGAGCCTGTGCTAAGCGTCCCTCAGCTTTTCCCGCAGTTCTGCGGCTCTCGTTTCAGGTCTTTGCTGGGACCTACCAACGGGACCGTATTTTGTCCCAGAGTTAATTAGCTGTTGAGCAATTTCCCCTCACATAACTCTGCCTGATATGGGGGTATTTTGTATTTTCCCCTGTAGCTGGATCCCAATGGGTTTTAAAGAATCAGGAAGTCCTGGAATTAGAGGAGTCATCCCTTCTGGGTCCACAGGCACCATCATGGGGGAGCCCTGGCGAGATTCAAGCCTCCTGTCATACATCATCTGCAGACAAGCTGCCTTTTGTACACTTCCTACCAGCTGATCCACTGCACCTGTTACGGCTAGGGGGTCTCCCCTTCCAGAGGGTTCACTCCCCCGGCCCAATACGCTGCCCTCTGCGTTAATGACCATGGGGCCTGATGGTTGCCAGCAGTTAAAAACACACCTGGGCCCCAGTATCCTTCTGCTTCCTTCTCTGACAACAAAATCCCATCCCCTCCTGACAACGACACTTTCCAAACATATTCTGTTTCAGATTCTTTTGGAGTCTTTGCAAAATCTTTCCTTAATTTTACTAACTCAGTTGCTGTAAACGGAGCCTCTTAAATAACCATTTGGGCACAATTTGGGCACAAGTGTCGTTGTCTGTCTCATATAAACACTCAGTCTTAACTAGGGGATACATGTGAGGAGGGTTTTCTGCTGCCTCTTTTTCCCTCTGGGCGTGTATTTGTCTAATCCCTTTCTCTGTTAACTTCAACTCCACCTCCCCAAACGAGTCACTTTGTTTCCACAATTCTTCTCTTAACGTGTCTTTTAACAAAGCATTCTGGTTTCTCTCCTGCTCTAATAGCTGTTTGGACTTTTCTAACTGCTCTGGCAGTGTTTTAACTGCCATTTTCAAGGAATCTACCGCGGCACCATCTTGACACAATCTTTGGCTCCTATCTTCTATGGCTGCTGCAAACTTGCCCCTAAAACTGGACAAATTAAGGATTTTTCCCTTGCCAGGCCTAACTTTAGCTTCCTTCTGCAATATCGTGATCCTATCCACTATGCTCTGCGGTTGGAAACACTGATTTTTTGCCCATTCTCGCCCTCAGGCAGCTGGGCGAGCATGCTAGGTGCCCAAAAGTCATCCAGTTTATAGAAATCTTCGCCCCATACTTCAGTGGGGGAAACATCATGAACATCTGTAGAAGTGTGGGCACACGCTTCACCAAAGAGGGGTTATTTCATCCTGAGAGGGCCTCACTGTAAATTCTCTTACCACTTCCCACCCCTGCCGCCGCCCTTCACTCTCAGGAGGTCACACTTGTAAACTTCTGTAGAGACTCATCTCTTGTTCAATTCGATCGCTTTGTCCTTCGTCTGTTTTCCTCACGGACAAACAGAACCGCGGATCCAGACTCCGCACTCACTTCGCACCAAGGCACGTCTCAGGTGCACACACACACACACAGACACACAGGCACACACACACACACAGATACAGACACAGACACACACACAGACACACACACAGACACACACAGAGATACACAGACACAGACACACACACAGACACACACACACACACAGAGATACACAGACACACACACAGACACACACACACAGAGACACACACACACAGACACACACACAGAGATACACAGACACACACACACACACACAGACACACACACACAGATACTCACAGACACACAGAGACATGGACACACACACACGCGTGCGCACGCGCGCACACACACACACACAGACAGACACAGAGTCAAGAGCCAAGGAACTTTATTTGCCTAACAATAAATCTGCAAATGCAAAGGGAGAGAGCGCGAGAGCTAAAGTGAGAGAAAGGAAGGAAAGAAATAAGGGAAGAAAAAGAAAGAGTTCAAGGCAATAGCCACCACCCCGGAGTGCAGCGTCCCAACGGTCTGATTCGTTTCCCAGTCCGGTGGGGGAACGTTCTGTCCCATGTTAGTTGGTTCCATTTTTTATGGAGTTGCTACAAGCTGTTCTGCTACACCACACCTTCCACCCGGCAATGGTGTACGTGCCCAACACTCCTCAGGGGCCTCTGGGCACCCTGACCCCCTGACCCCAAGTCTGGGCACGTGCACAGGGGTTTGGTTGGGTTGTGCAGGATCAGCCTCCCCCGTTGCTCCATGGCGTCCGTCGGTTTCCTCCTTTAACAATGTATAGACCGATCTCTGCGGTGGCAGCGGTGTTACCCTCCTGCCTTAAATCCCTTCTGTGCCGGTGGTGTTATCTTCCTGCCTTAACAATGTACAGATCGTTCCCCGTGGGGATGGCATGAGTTTCCTGCCACAGCAATGCTGAGACAACACATCTGCTGTGGCGATGGTGGGTCTCAGCAGCACAGTCTCTTACACCCAGTCAGAAGGGGTATCTTGAAATTTAATCTAGGGCCCAATATGCTTTTAAAAATTATGACATTAAATTATAGTCTTGTGAATTTGCAGTAACTTTTAATCCATAGTGGATAGCTAGATCCCTGTATGTATGTGGTGGAAAGAAAGCACTCAGGAAAAGTATTTGATGCATTATTGAATTATAACCACCCTGAAACTATTTTCATTGAATCAAACCTGTAGTGCAGTCCAGCTAAAAAATAGGTCATCCCTGAAAGTTAATATTTTTTATGTCATTAATTTACTTTGATTCATTTCAATAAAGCAGGAAAAATAAATGGGATTGAAACCAGAATGTGGACATAGAGTGATGGCCTTGTATTAGTGATACTAAAAC
This sequence comes from Falco punctatus, assembly GCF_963210335.1. Classification (NCBI taxonomy): domain Eukaryota; kingdom Metazoa; phylum Chordata; class Aves; order Falconiformes; family Falconidae; genus Falco; species Falco punctatus. Next base: position 718,375 of record NW_027660146.1, on the reverse strand, counting down.
AGAAAGCTAGAGGATGTCAGTCCCCGGAGGAGGAAGAGCCTAGGGTGGAAGCTCAGCAGGTGTGAAGGCTGCGGATGTATCTTGACTCCAGGTGAACCCACACTGCAGCCAGCGTAGCAAAAGTGTTGAAAGTGGTGAAAAGGTAAAACAGAGAGGAAATGAAGTAGAGCTGAATTTTGGGGAGGAAAAGTTATTTCTGATGCTGAGGAGGTACGAAAGAGGACTGGAATGGAAAAAGAGCACCACAGATTACCGTTGTGTGCGGAGTGGGGGAATGCCAGTCAGTGGGTGTCAGCTGGCTGGGGCAAAGGCTCTCTGCCGATTCCCACTGGTTGTAGAGACGTAGCAAAGCAAATGTCTCCTGGGAGATGAGGAGTAGTATTGTCTACAAAAAGCCTGAGCTTTACTCTTTCTGATGGAAAAGTTCCCTCAACAAAAAAAAAAGTAACTCCCTTTTCAGACTTGAAGGCATTTACAGTGGTTCTGCCCACTGTGGCTGGATGGCTGAGCTGGTTCCTTGCGGCACGTGAAGAGCCCTGCTGAGATAGGAAAAGGGTCATCATAGTCCATAGTGCTCTTGGAAACTGTCTTTTCCTGCAAAAAGCCTAGATTAAAGATTCAATAAATAACAGGCGATGTTCCCTAAAATCCAGTGAGTCCTTGCAGAGTCATAAACCAATTTTCCCAAAATGAGTAGGGCAGAGAAAGGTGACACTAAGGACAAGAAGAGGTAATGCTGAATTGGAGGTAGTTGTCATATTCCGTTAAGTTTCCTGCATTGCCCTAGGTTGGTCACTTCCTCCTTTTGTTTGTTTAATAGAGATCATGCAGTGAAAGGACAAGTCTTGATGAGTACTGGAAAAGGATGCCTCCAGTGAAATGACTGACTTGTCTTATAAAAAGATGAGTTACATTCATTTGTTGTGCATGAAGCAATGCAGGAGCCATCTTCTGTGGTCCAAGGGCAACGTCCCTAGTTGCAGTCCATGTGAAGTGCCTCCATGTCCACGTATTTGCAACCAAAGTTCTTCAAATACTGCATGGCCTATTGGATTGAAAGAACATGGATTCTGTTTTGAGGACTTACTCCAACAGTGGAGAATTTCTGTATGACTCAACCTCTGCTATCAACTATAGCCCGTCATCCTTAGTTCCTGGAGCATTTATTCTTCAATCCGTTTTATAAGTAAAGCAGCTGAGAGACACATTAAACACACTGTGCTAGAGCTGAAGGTACAGTACAGGTGGTTCGTATGATTTCTCATGGCCACTGCTGTACTACTTTCATAGCAAATGTGGTAACATAATTCCACCTCTCAGTCTCTCCTGCAGGAATCTGCGCTCTGCTAAGAATTTTATTCTGCAGATTCACACAGAAATGATCCTAAATGCCAGGGTTGAGTTCTCTGTGCATTGTTAAGAAAGAATTTAATTAATTCCACAGTTAATATGACAAATACCAAGCCATGAGCTGTTGTTCCTTTAGGAATTAAATGACAACAACGATGAAGGCACTTCTGAAGAAGGTAGAAGCCTTGATTGAAGAGACTTGGAAACTACGAATGTGAGTCGCGCCAGTGAAACATCAGGACGGTTTGTGCTCGCCAGTTATATTTGGTCTGTGGTGCATTTTGGCACCTGTGCATGCAACTCCACTAATTTTTACTAATTGTGTCCTTATTTCTGCTTTCTAGCTGGGGAAACGGCAGTTCCTTGATTAGAATCACAAAAGTAAATCTGTGGATTGTTCTTATTTTAAGTGGAAGAGAGTTCTTCAGTCACGGTAAAGATCCAGTAAAGCTGTGTCACGTAAATCAGTCTTTGCTTCCCTGTTGCTTAAATAATAAGACATACTTCATATATCAGGTGTGCACAGACAAACCGCAAAACCTAGATGTGCCAGAAGGTTCTATCTGTGTGGGCCAAGCCTTGAGGGAGGGAGGGAAAACTTGTACCAGGCTTAGGTTAAAAACATATGACAGAAGAGAGCAAAGAGCCGGGCATTTGTCCTGGAAGTCCTGTTCTAACAGCCTCTTCCAGTGTGCTATATTCTGTCTTGGGGACCTTTTCTGGGGCCTTTTTTTTTGTAGTAGTGTTTAGTTATGGCAGAAATGCTGACATTTCTTCCGGTAGCAATGTTGTCCCTGAAGAAAATAAAAGCTTCACTGACAAAGGTGGAAATCAAAGCTGAAAACACAATAGCATTCAGACTTTTGCCAAGAATTACTTGCTAGCACTAAGGGCCTGACCTCACCCAGGCGGTAATACCTTCCTTCCTGGAGCCTTGCAGAACGTTCCAGAAACTCTGGAACTTGAGTGGAACAACGTGCTGCTGCCGTTCAGCTTTACATCAGGCACGGTGCTGCTGAACGCCAAGAAATTTCACTCAGTGCTGAACTCCTTGTCTGCTACTTGCACTTTTTGATAAAAGGTGTTCATTACTCAAGGGAGCACAAGGGCATGTGCATACGCTGGTTTTGTCCACCAAAACAGCTTTACTGGCTGTCCCACCATCATCTTTTTGTTTTGTACTTTAGTTTTATCTTTAGTGCCAATTTTCTCAGCAGTGATTACAGTGCTCTGCATAGAAACAAGCGGAGATTATACAGGCGGAGAAATGAAAGAAGCTGGATTTGAAGTAGTGAAATCCACAAAAAGCAGAAGCAAGCAGAACACAAACCTGTTGAATGTGGACAAAGTCAGGTTTTAGAGCAGTGCCCATTATAGGGAAGTTTTCTCTAACACAGATACAATTATTGTGCATGTCATTCATATTACAAGAAATACTGAGTAATTGTGAGAAAACATTCCCTACCAAGAAATATTGTAGGGCACTAGAATTTCATATGGAAGCTTTCTATCATAAAATGTTATTTTAAAATGTTGGTTCTTGCTTTGGATTTTTGCGCTTAAGTCTTTCGGAACTCTCACTTGTATAATTTCAGACTTCAGCTCTGCTTATGATGCAGATGGAAACCTACCTGTGTGCAGATGAATGCTGTGACGTTTCTGTGAAGCGGCCAGAGTTGCAGGTGGCATATGGCAAGAATCTGCAGTATTTGCACTGATGGAACATGCAGGTGACGTAGTGCCCTCAGATACGGGGACAGATTGTCAAAATTGCATTTAAAGCAACGTGCATGCAGAAGACCAGGAAAAAACATGCAACAGTGAAAACCTATTTACAACCATTTCAAACCCATTCACAGCATTTCCAATGAATATAACCGGTTCTTGCCAAGTGCCACTTAAATACCACTTCATCTATACCATTTCATGCACACAGACCAGGTTTGGGGGGGTTCTGTTCTGCAGCAAGTCTTAGTGCCGAGCAGAAGCCAGGGCAGGAAGCGATTATGGCTAAAGAGCCGATGCTGATTGAAAGTGTGTGATGCTGCAGAGGAAATGTAACACCGTAGAACCTCAGCTAGTCTGGACATAGATTTCAAAACCAGGGCACATTAAGATGTAAACAGTCAATAGGACTGGGGCCCACCTTTCTCCTAACAATCAGGTCATTAGCAGTAGGAGTGTGCAGAATGATTTCCATGATTAAACTGCAAGTGCAAAATGCATGGAAGTGCGTGCTCATCAACGCTGAGCGGAAACGGCCTTGCTTTTTGCCATGTTTCTTCTCCTGCTTGTTCTAATTCATCCTGGATACAAGAGTCAGGCGTAAGGGCAGCTTACGTCTAACAAGTGCAAAGAGGCCTTTGAAAAGGCTTAAGATTCTTCCGTGTAACTATACTGGGGAAGCATTGTGAAGAATTGTGCTTCTGATTTTCAAGGTCGCTTCCCTGAAAAGTCATCAGCTCGCATTCAATTAAAATTGCCAGGATCTGAGTGGAAAGTGTCTCTGATGAGAAATGGAACAGAATTCAAATATTTGGTAGAGTTAGCTATTGTTATAATGTAAGTGATGATTGTTATATGGGTGAAGGGGACAGCTTCCTTTTTATCTAGAGGTTAACATCTGGCGTAGTTTATAGTATCCATTCAGTAATTTTGAGTGTTATCTAACTTCTGATTCCACCATTTTTTAGAAGTCTGGTCAGTGTAGAAAGCAGTAAGAAAGACAAACTTCAACCTGGGAGCCCTTACTTTTTTTTTTTTTTTTTTTTTCTTTGGTAAGATGTGTATGATGCTCTACAATCACATTGTGTATGTCAGCAGTTTTGCTTTTCTGCAAAGTGCACGTGCCAGCAGAATTGCTCATAGCTGAAAGGGAATTGCCAGGCTACCCTACTGCTAATGCCATGCTTCAACACACAGATGTACCCAGGGCAATGCCCTTCATCACCCTGGGCCTTTGAGCAGCTGAGCGTTATTGATGAAAGCACTGAAGTTTCCCTGCACTCTTCCATGTACCATCTGAGCCATAGTAACTTATTAAAGTGAAAAACTTCTAGAATGACAAAGGTTCTACTACAGCACCAAGAAAGGCTTAATCAGTGAAGATAATCTAGACATAAGGACGTTTAGGTAAATTGCAAAAGCCAGTGATCCATCATTTTACCCCTGCACTTCTGGTACATACTTCTCTCTTGTTTGCTCCTGTCTGTATGCCCGTAACATCGACACATCTTGTCTTCCATGTCCAAAATGAAAGCTGGTCTTTCTCACAGTGGCTCGGGCCCCTCATAGGACAGATGGCAAAATACAGGTGCAGGATTTTGTTGCAGGGATGAAGCTGGAATGTAAAACAGCCAGTCATTTATAAGGCGAAGATTAAATTCAGCCCATGTTCAAAGTAATTTCTTCCTTGCCCCCGAATAGATGAGTCAAAAAATCCCCCACGTATGTCCTTTTCTTGATGGGAGAAAGCTCAGCGCCATTGTGGATGCCAAGAAACAAGCCAGGTTTTAAATCCCAGCTTCTCTGAGATATTGATGTATTTCTGGGAAGCAGCCCTGCAACTCCTGAAAATTAGGGGGCAGCACAAAACAATTAGAGTTTATGAACAGTAAATACAAAGACACATTGTTGATGAGATTGCTCTGAAGAATTATGTGGCAAAGGGAGCTGGAATGGGCCTGTGTGATTTAGGATTCCTTGGTAAATAATTTCTACTGTGGCTACCTAGTTGCTGTGAAAGGACTGTTAGCTTTGTACAGGGTTATTTTTGCCTTGATGCTCCAGAAATAGGTAAGCATGATGCTGTTTCATGAAGAGCCATTAAAGAGGAGCATTTGAGCTGGGTAAGAACTGTCTATTCATTCCTGCAACAGGGAACGCAGTTTTATGCACAGGATTTTGATAATACAGCCGGAGGTTAAAAGGGAACTTTCTCTAAGGCTACGGCCAATTGGCACTTCACCAGCAAGAAGGTGACTGGCAGTAGTATTCGTGTAGATGCCACGGGTGTTTATAGATGTGAAGGAAGCTTGCTTGTTTGTTTGTTTGTAAAGGTGCCTGGAGCTCCATTCTACATGAAGGTATTGCTGTAGACATCTGGGGGTGGGCCTGTGAGGTGGGAGCAGAACTTGTACTCAGTTTCTACAAATAGAACAGAATTTGCAAGGAAGATAAAAAGTGAATATTGTCCTTGTTGTTTGTGATACACAGCTGTGCTCAAAAGGCCCAACTAGTGTGTGGTCCAGATTATCCTGAATAAAACATGGACTGTGCTGCTTGTCTTCCTAACAGTCACTGTCCTTGCTGTGCTTATAGCAGTGATTAATAGTAATAACTAATCATTAATAATTCATCATAGTTAATAGGTAGCACAATGATCAGCTATCACAGTAACCTCAGTTAAAGTAGCGCTTATGCTTAGGGAGAGGCGGTACTACCAATGAAAAGCAATTTGCAAATTCAAGGTTGACTGTGTCAAGAAAGACAATTATAAAATCAACTTCATTTGCAGGTGCAAAGAGCCAACACCATCTGCTACTGGCAATATGTAACCAGTGGGCGAGAGGAGGGATAAATCAAACCGATGGTACAGTAAAAGCTGAACAACTGGTTGTCCACCCCTTGTCCTAGGGGCCTTCCCTAGGTACCCTGATACCTCCCAGCACCTGCACCTTGTGCTGCCATGCTGCTGGCTGTCATGTAGAGGAGCTCTGTTTGATGGTGGTTTCCATAGTCTTCTCAAACTAGCTGTGCTAGGAAAAGGCATGCAAAGACATTATAATTATAAGCAGATCAAGAAGTTGTCTTTCACACTGCTATTTCTTTAAGCATTCTGTGATGTTAACCTGTTTTAGAAGTGAAAAGAAATCAGTTAGCCAACAGCAATGTTAAGTTAACAGACACTGGTATGAGGAGAGATTGGGACAGCCAAAGGTCGTCTTGCCAATTTCTTGGGGGTTTATGGGTAAATAACGGGTACAAGTGACACAGTGTGAGAAATCTGACCCACATGCATGCTGGAAGGTGTTGAGGCACTGAGGAGTTAAGTCTTGGGTTACGTGAGAAAAGCTGTTCTGCTTGCCTTCACAAAAGGGACAGGGAGACCGTGGTGCAGGTGGGGTGGGACACGGAATAATACCCTGCTCCAGCTGACCCAGGCCCATCAGAGGAGCTGCCAGCTCTTCAGAGGCCCATCTGCACCAGCTCAGGGGAGCAGAGAGGCCCAAGGGTGGGCGGGAACCCAAACTAAGGACTCAGAGGAAGGGGCTTGCCAAATCCAGTAGGCTGCTAGAGAGATCCACGCTGTGTGTGCCTGTATCTAGCTAGGTATCTCCGTCTGCAGACACATCTGCATGCACGTATCTTTGTATATAGAGCTATACGTGTTTCTGCACTGTCACATCCTCAACAGCCTGCTGGATTTAGCAGTAGAATGCCTGACACTGTGGTCTGGAGCTGAAGGTGTGATGGATAGGAAAGAAACCAAAGCTCATGTTAGAGAAAAAGCTCCACTAATAGGCATAGTTGAAGAGATGTGGTTTGGTAGTGGGAAACATCTCTTGGCATGCTGGTTGTTCAAAGTCTCATACATTTCTGCCTTGCTTAAGAAAGGCATCCTTTGTCTGAACTCCTTGCTCTGGAGTGCAAGGAACACTGGCAGTGGGGTGCAGGGAGAAGCTGAAATTCCCTTGGTCACATGCGATTTGCCTGCACTTTTTGCATTGTACAGACAAAATGAAAAAAAACCCCAAACAACCAACCCTCAGCATGCCCTCGCTGTGTGCGAATAGCGCGTGGTCAGGTACTACGACGCTAGGTAACTGGTCCAGACGCTTAGACAGAAATTATGCAAGATAGACACCTGCACAGAAGATCAGTTCCCTGTTTTATGGAACAGGATACAGCTCTGCTTCAGCATAGTGAGCTCGGGTATTGCCAGATGTGTTAGCAGCACGTCCTGGTTTCAGCTGGGATGGCGTTAATTACCTTCTTAGGGGCTAGCGCAGTGCTGTCTTTTGGCTTTGGTGTGAGGCACTGCAGTTCCTCAGGCCTCGCTAGCAAAAAGGCTGGAGGGGCGCAAGGGCTGGGGAGGGGAGACTGCCAGGTCCGCTGACCCGAACCAACCGCAGAGGTGTTCCATGCCATGGGACGGCACGCCTGCTCTCTGTGTACCTGGGGGCTGGCTGGGCAGGGGGCTTGTTGCCTGGGGACTGGCTGGGCATCAGCCGGTGGGCGGCCAGCAGCTGCGTTGTGCACCACCTGCTCCTTTCTTCCTTTCCCTCTCCCTTTTCATTATAACTATTATTGTCACTGTTGTTGCTATTCTTCCATTTTTATTCTGTTTCAATTATTAAATCGTTCTTACCTCAGCCTTTGAGTTTTGCGTTCCTTTCCAGCTCTCCCCATCCCTCTGGCTGAGGGGGGAGCGAGCGAGCGGCTGCGTGGCACTGGGTTACCAGCCGGGGTTAAACCACGACACCGCACCACTTGCAGGGTAGCGGGGCTGTTTCCAACAAGCAGCAAGGAGCAGCCACCCACATTTGAGAGCAGGTTTCTCACTGGCAACCAGAAAACAGACACGTCATCACTGCAGTGAATGACTGGACCGGGCTTTCCCTCGCTGCTGTGCTCGATGTTAACGCTGGTTTGCCCAGCAGCCAGTAACCTCTGCTTCTCGCTGTGAGCCAGCAGTAAAGCAGCATTTACCACTGGCTTTTCTAGGCACACAGAGCGTGCAGCTGCTTTGTTTTTAGTCACAAGTGCTTTATCTCTATACCCAGGGAAGTGTGGCGAGGGGTACCTCTGAGGTAAAGGCAGGATGAAAACAGGACACAGGCGGTCAGCATGCTTATAGGGTACCAGAGTTATGTTCCCTCTGCAGAGCATCAGTGGAGCGGAGTGGCAGCGATCAGCAATGAATTATAAGCAAAAGCCTGGATGTTTCAGAGGTCAGGACTCACTGGGAAGACATACTAGTGCTGCAGCAGCACTACTCAACCACTACTCTGCCAATGAGTAACTGAAAAACTAATGTTTTGTAGCAACAATTCAACATGGTATTTTGAAGACAGCAAAACCTGGGAAACTCCTGACACATTTGCTCATGAGGAAAAAGACTCTGGCATAATAAGATTTTCTGAAACAGAGTTGTTTATTCCATACAACTGATTGCAAAGATCTGCAACCTGCTTGTAGCTACTGACCCCAAAGGGTTTCTAATGTACCTGAGCAAAGAAATCAAGAAACACGCTTGCTTTCTTCTTTGGAAAGAGATCAGGAAGTTCCTGAACCTGAACTTGACTGTTCGGGCACAAGCCAGAGAAAGCCTTGCTAAAGTCAAGGTAAGCAACACGCACTGCTCTTCCTCTGTCCACTCAGTTACTCACACATCGCTAGAAAGGTACCAGGTCAGTGCGGCATGATTTCACCCTTTGCAAACCCATGCTGACTCCTCCCTACCAACTTCTTGTCCCCAGCATCTTGGAAACAGCTCCCAGAGTACGTGCTCCGCCACCTTCCCAGGCAGCGCGGTGAGGCTGCAGTTCCCAGCTCCTCGGTCTTGCCCTTCTTGAAGATGGGACAGACATTCCCTGTCTTCCAGGCCTCAGAGCCTCCCCCAAGTGCCATGCCCTCTCCTGCTTCATCAGGAGTGTCCCCACAGTGACACTGGGGATGGACTTTCGGGTGCAGGAATTGCCTGGACTTCTCTGTACCCCCTCACGCCTCATCATAACTGCTATCAATGCCGGTTATGGCAGATGCCAACACCGAATTTCTGTTCTGCTGCTCCACCAGCCAAGAGCTCTCCCCTCTCACTAAGAGCTGGCAGCAGAGAGCGGTGAGGAAACTTGAGCACAGGTCACGTCTGAGTTTATCACAGTGACTGACAACACAACGTGAATGTCAAGATGTTCTGTCCCTGCTTCCTCTGTGCAGAGACACTAGAAAGTGGCAAAAGCTGAACTTCTCTTTGACCACTCTGGTGCAGGCTGGAGAAATGTCATTACACCTTTTTCCTTTGCAGGGGATCAAAACCTGTGGGATTTCCCAGCGTTTCACGGCCACCAGAAGCTCACCTGCTACCTTCTGCCCAAACCACAAGGAGGATTGCTCTAAAATACAGGGAAAGTCTGGGAACTGATCTTAACACAATTGTGGAAAAGGACATACACACATGCTGGCCTTTTGCCTGGCCTCCAGGACAGGCTGAAGGTGCAGCGGTGAACAGAGCTGAAAGCAGCAGAGCGCTCTGGAGAGCTGTACGGTTAGGGAAAGGGGTAGAAAGCGATGTCAAGAAGGGGAACGATAAAACAAAGACATATATTAGATGACAAAGTTTATTAAATTTCAAGCTGAAACAGAATATCTGGAATTAAATACAGTATATTAACTTCACAAATATGTATTCATATAAAAAGGAACAGCGTCACAGCAACATTCATTGCTTTCCTCACTGCCTGTTAACTCAAGTCCTTGAATTAGTGGGTAAAACCCCCAGATTTTTCCAGTCTTAATTGATCTCAGGACAACCATTCTTCCTTTCCCAGAACTGGGACTTTGTTCTGTCATCTTCTGATCACTACTGACTTCTGTGGACAGGAAATGACAATGTAGATCTTCAGTAACAGGTAACTCCCTGAAATAAGTAAACCTGCTTCTTTTATTGACACAAATGTCCCAGAACACTGGCTACCATCTGGGCTACAGCCACCACATCACCAGCTGCTAGCAGCAACAAAAAGATTGGCTGTCCTATCATACAAGGTTTGGAAAGTACTGAGGAGACTGGAAGTTAGTATTTTAACATTCATTTTTCCCGCACATGAAGTGTTTCAGGTACAGCACAGCTGCTGATGTAGTAACTGGGGATGTCTACAGCTGCAGCGACCTTTAATACGAACCCCAAGATGAATACCGTGAGGGGCCATGGGCACAAACTGAAACACAGAGGGTCGGGGCTGAACATCAGGAAATGCTTCTTTCCGATCAGGGTGACTGGGCACTGGCACAGGCTGCCCACGGAGGCTCCATCCTGGGAGATACTCAAAAGCCAGCACGGTCCTGGGCAACCAGCTCTGGGTGGTCTTCCCTGAGCAGGGGAGCTAGAACGGATGACCTCCAGAGGTCCCTTCCTACCTCACCCGTTCTGTGGTTCTGTGATCCAAAACAAACATACCAAACCCACCACATAACTCTCTTGGCACTGCTACACACTCACAGTAATGTTAAACCTAAGGCGCATAAGGTGACAGCAACGTAAAGTGCCCTGTCCTCCAGCATGACCACTGGTAAAGATTTCACTTTATCGGCAGAAACAGTCACGGCATCTGGACTGAAGCAGCAGGCTCAAATCACATCAAACGATGTCCTAAGCATTCAAGTAACACTGGAAACATTAAAAACACATAGGGCGAAAGGATTAAGCAGAACAAAGGGAATGCTTTTGTTAAAACACAGAACATCAGTGGAGAAAAAATAATGCATCTACCTTAATAAGAAACATTCTGACAATTCTGTCACGCTCAAGAATCAAGGTGAGTCATTCTGCTAGTCAGAAAAAAACAGGTGTGCTTCTTATGGTGAGTGCAAAATAAAACACCTATGCATCAATAAACCAACAGGCAAGTGCAATGTGCTTGACATCCATTTAATAGAATTCACATTTGGACTGCAATAAACACATTTTCACATCTGAACTGTGGGATGAGAAACTATAGACGCGCTATGTAAACAAAATCCTTTCCGGAGCTTTTTTCCCAGCATTTTGTTCAAATCAGGTAATTTTTGGTTAAAACATCGCGGTACTCCTGTACTGCCCTGCAAAGGGGATCCTGGTCAACGTGGATACTTTTTGAAGATCCATCGGAAAATACCATGGGAGAAGCTCCAGCAGATCCAGCTTCAAGTTCAGCAGTGGCTAGGGAGAAGAGAAACAAGATTCCGGTGTTGCTTTTACACTAGACAGGGCCAAATCAGTCACTATGAAAACATCATGGATAACTGGAGAGACTATAATCCAGAAAGAGATTTAAAAACTTCCAAGGGATCGTAACAATCAAAGGGCTAGGCACAAAGGAAGAAACAATCTTTTTCCACATTTGCTTACCAGTCAACAGTTTTTCTAAAGCCAGTGAAAGAAATTCTATAGGCTACACAGCGAACATCTTCAGGAAATCCATAAATGATCCTGCTTACACCAGTGCTAAACTGAGCCCCCCTGCAGATCTCTCGAACCTCCAGTATCTGTTTTCCTTGAATGTTCAAAGCAGTGATTTATTGGAACTCTACTCCTAAAAACCAGCTTCTGCCTTCTCTGTGACAAACTTAAAAAGAATCCGCCGGTGAAAACGCAAACACCTTTGCAGTGCAGTCAGGCCAGGACAAGTCTCCTAGCCTGGCACTTTCTTTGAGGGGCATCTTTGTAACTCACCCTGGCAAAACCCTCTTTCTTCCACAAAAACACATACTCAATGACAGCAAGCCCACCTTTACTGTTCTTCTCCAGCCACATTTTTCAGACAAGGTCCTGAAACCAAACGCACTCTATGACACCTAGCAGATGCACAGTCAGGTTCAAAATGCACACGGATGAAATGCAACGGCTTTGTGTCCATTCAGACACATGGAACGAGCTGTGAAGCTACAGCTGAACACTCTCTGTATTACTAAAAGTATGCAGGAACAGAAGGAAATTCTCGCAGGGGCCACCTGCTTTGAAATAGCACCAGTCACTGCAAAGCAAAGCAGTGACTCTGGAGGAACGACTACCCTGAAACAGGTGGAATTCCTCTTTTGACACCTGGCCTCATATTATAGAGCATGTTTCATGCTATGTGTTAAAAGCATTCAACTCATCTTATGTTTGCCTAAGTGCTATGAAATGATCTTTTCCCAAAGAAAGGGTATCTTTCATATCACTGATTACATTTTTCTTGCTTATTCAAAAAAGACTGCAACATATAAGCTACAAATACAAGCAATGAATAAGAAACGGCAAAAAAACAAGGTCCAACAGCAGAGAATGTGCACGGGATGATTTAGTGCGGAATGCAACTGATGCACATGGAAGAAGCAGTGATGGCTGAAGTCTATAAACATCTTCTCTCAGGGCTTCTTTTACGTTTGATGTTTGTGCTCAAGGATTCACTCTAGAAAAACGTGACTTCAGCTTACGCCAAGTGCACCCGTGTAGAGGAAGTGGGTTAGTTTTCTCTGCACTTGTCTTTTTCAGGCAACTGCATAACATTCTACACAATCTTTTGGTAAGCTGGAAGTTTTCACATTCAAGTCTAAACTGGAAAGCTAGCAGAAAAACCTCCCTGTGCTTAGCACAGGAACTTCACAGCTTTCAAGCCATTATGTTCAAGAGTTAGGAACACTCCTCTTTTTCCTTAAAAACGCCCCTAACATAGTGACACATTACCTTGTTTAAGTTCTTTAGCGATTCTTTCATCTAGTTCCTGCCGTACCTAGAATTATACAGAAAATACAGTTAATATTTTAACAGTTATGTTTTTCTAATATTAAACTTCTAAAACATTCTTAAAATCCACACATAATGAGAGAAAACCTAAAAATATAATTCCAAATAGACACATCTTGGTTTGGGGTTTGATTTCTACTGAAGAGAAACTTTTGGTCAGTCGGGCTGCAGCTGCCTCATTGCTCAGCAACGTTAACAAAACAATTTGTAACTCACCAGCTGGATTATTACTGGGCATTTAACAAAATACACAGGAAGAAAGCAAGAAAGCCTAGCGCAGTTATTGCAGTGAAGGTATGGCTGAAGTTTATCATCAAACACACGAACAGAATGTCAGCTACATGCCGAGATAGGTACAAATGCCACCCACAGGGACAAATCAGCCAGTTGATGCTGGCTTCTGCAACTTCACAGAGAGAAGAGCTGCACCAGCAGCTGCTGCAGGATTGACATACACCATTTGTACAGAAAAAAGCGTGTGCCAATATTCTTCTTTTCTCCACCTTAAGATGGGAAATTGAAAGAGCTCCTACAGATGATGCCAAAACTTCTTTATTGTTATTGCAAATACCACGACACACATTTATAAAAACATAAAAGCACACACAATTTTTTCTTGCAAACTGTGTACTAAGAAAAACAACCGCAGCTACAGCTTCTACGCAGCGAGTGCTGTGGGGTTTATTATGTAGCTGGAATCAGCCTGGATCACTACAAAGGAGCACTTACGCCTCTTCTCCCCTAGAAAGTGGGTATTGTTACCAATTAAGTTATTCTCACTTATTATTCTGCCTTCAGAAACCTTCACAAGAAGGAATCACATCTCTTAATTTAAGAGTCACAGTCCAAGCGCTATATGCTGCTGTTTACATTTGATGATACTTGCTACTCCTACATTTTTTCCATCAAATTTGTGACACACAGAAGTGAATTTCCAAACACGTATCATACAGCTTCCAGGGCTACGATGGCCATGAAGATGCTGCAGGGCTTGGACCTCGTGAGCTATATGGAGAGGCTGAGAGCTGCAACTGTTTCTTTACTGGAGAACAGGAAAACTCAGAGGGACCTTATCTATGTGTATAAATACCTGGTGGTGGGAGTACAGAAGATGGAGCCAGACTCTTCTCAGCGGTGCCAAGCAAAAGAACAGGAGGAATAGGCACAAATCCAGATAGAGGAAATTTTAACACAAGGATTTTTACAATTATTATTTTTAAAAAAATTGTAAGCATGGACAGACACTGGAACAAGTTGCCAGAAAAGGTTGTGGAGTGTCCATCCTTGGAGATGTATAACACCTGGCTGACAGAACAGTGAGAAAACCTGCTGTGGCTGACCCTGCTTTGAGCAGGGGTGACATTGGACTAGATCATCTCTAGAGGCCCCTTCCCCTCACTCATTCTGCGACTCTCTTGATTTTAGTACTGAATTCCTGGGGGAAGGAGCATTTATTTTATGAAATGAGCAGACCCACCTAGCAGCATAACAACAACAACAACAAGAACGGAAACACTGCACAGGGTACTCAACAGGACAGAGAGAGCAAGAGCCTCAGGAAGGAAACCACTCTGCTTACCCTCACAAGAGGAGCAGTAACAGGCAGTAACTGCAAGGGTCAAAGGAGCGGGGCTGTAAACCAGCGAAGCGGAGGGAAGGGCTCTCTCTCCAGGAACACAGGGATAGCTGGGACCACATTCACTAGATCCTGCAGGAGAAGCACCACTCTGTGATACTTCATTGAAATACTCTGTGCCAACAGAGCTGCATGAACAATGGAAAAGGACCCCCCAAATCTCTAATTGTTTTCAAGCAGGTACAAGCAGAAGCAAAATTCCGGGGAGAAAGTGTTATCGATTTGTTAATAAGTTAAGATTGATTGATTATATTAGATTGATTGATTGATTTTATAAAATCATTTAATAGAATTAAAATATAGAGGAATAAGAAAATTTTTATAGAAAACTTACAGCTATATAGTAGAAGTAGTTATGACATCTTTTGTACGTCCTGTACCAAGGCTAGAAGAAGGGCCTGGAACTATTGTGAAAACTTAGGTAATAACTTTAGGGTTGAAAGGTTCCTTTGTACTTAACCAGTCTTCTGTATGTAGAGGTGTATTGAAATGTCAGAGTATGAGATTAATGGGAACTGGGGAGAGTCGACTGGAACAGCTTGTAGGTGCCTGCCAAGAAACTGTGAACTTTAGTAAAAGGTAATTCCGGCAGGGGGAGATTGCGACCACCGACTCATATACCACCTACCCAAATCGTACCCCAGACCCATTTCTAGACCTTTCTAAGCTTTACTGCGCAGAATTGGATATAGGAGGAGAGTATGTAAATGATTTACGGGAAATGTTATGATTATGCATGAATAACTAATGAATATGTATGAATAAGTTCTATATATGGAATCTGAGTTTGGGACCTGGTGTGCGTTGATCGTGAGAGGACTCGCTCACGCACCCGGCCGTCAATAAAGAAGTGTCTGCTTATCTACATCACATTGGTGTCGATAAGTTCTTCATTCCGAGATTTCGGTAACAGTTTTGGCGACCCAGATGGGACCTCCCTGAAGGAGACCGGAGGAGTCGGGGACCTGATCGGTTCCAGCCGGCACCGAGGATTTCTCGGGGATACCCATCGATCCCTGTTGCAGAATGGATGAAAGAGAACGGCCACGGTACTATGGAAGGACTGTGTGATACGACTTTTTGACATAAGTCTGACTTAGGTCTGAGTGAACCAAACTAGGCCGCAGAGAGAAAAAAACACTAAGAAGCTCAGCTGCAGTGGAAAGTTACCAGGATTACGAAAGAGAGAAGAGAGATAAGATTGTGCTGACCTTGTACAAAAACAGAAAAACAACTTTAAGGGAGTAAGCATGAAGAACAAGGTGTAACC
The DNA here is from genome assembly GCF_963210335.1 of Falco punctatus. Classification (NCBI taxonomy): domain Eukaryota; kingdom Metazoa; phylum Chordata; class Aves; order Falconiformes; family Falconidae; genus Falco; species Falco punctatus. The sequence goes on along the minus strand of NW_027660146.1, from coordinate 702,631 downwards.
CGAACCCGCTGTAGCTATCCGCTGTAACCGCAAATAGGAGGACGTATAAAAATGTAATCCTTTAGAGCTTAGCCAATTAGCAGATGATTTGTAGGCATAAAATTAACTGGAACTGTATATAAGACATAATCGCGCCGTAATAAATTGAAGCTTGCTTTATCACTCACACTGAGTCGGCCGCTTGCTTCCCCTCGCTCATCGCAAGTGGCGCCCGAACAAAGGACCCCCAATCCTTGTTCTTCACCGGACAGCGAGGACGGAGAAGCACTGGTAGCAGCGACCAGGGAGCAAAGATCGACTGATGCAGGCATCGTAACTCGATCCGTGCTTGAACCGATGACTAATCAAGGAAAGGTTCGCCGTCCGTGAGTGTCTACCCAGAGAAAAGGCTGCATCTTAATCAAGGAAAAGGACTATTTTAAGCGCGCTATGGAAAAAGAGGTAGCACTTTTATGATGCTTTTTAGAAAAGCGGGGAGTAGGCCCTTTAAAAGATCTGGCCAGGTTAATTACTATGGGTAAAGCGAAAGGATATTTTACAGATCCTGAGCATATGTTTGAAGTAGATGAATGGCGTAATTATGGAGATTGTTTATGGGATTTAGTAATTGATGATGATAAAGTTGCTAAGAATTGATGAAATCATGGCATGAAGTAACTAATTGTGTAAAAAGATATCAAGCAGAGCACCTTGCTGCGGCAGTAACAAGCCGACTTGCAAGCGCAGATCCTAATGCAGGAAAAATTATGCCATGTGAAAATCACATTCCAATACCCTCTTTATCACAAACAGTGCTCTCTGTACCACCTATAGACCCTTCGTGTGTCCGTCCTCCCCCCCCCGCCCCCCTCCGGCACAGTAGCCTCGGGGGGGCCAGAGGGCGGGGACACATTTGAGGAAAGTGCTGCTGAGGAAGAAAATAGCAGTGAGCAGTCAATACAAAATTCTAAAAAAAAAAAAAAAAAAAAAAAAACAAACCCCCAAAAAAACCAGTAAAGAAACTGGTGCGTTCTACGCACATTAATTGGCAAAAAATAGCACAAGAAGCGGCTGCTCAGGGAATATTTTATATTGCTGATCAAGACAACCCCCTACAAGCTTTCCCTGTAACGTATCAGATGAATGCCGCTAACCAAAGACAGGGAACCTGGGAGGCTTTGATTGGAAAATATTAAGTCAGTTACATAGTACAGTGAATGAGTCAGGCCTCCACAGTGAGCCCACCAGATACACCTAACTTTATGAAAGGGCAGTTATTGTGCCAGTGTATTCTGGAGAATACTAACAGTTACACCAAAGGCATTTTAGTAACCCTGCCCTTAGATTCTTCTGTAGAAACAATGCTAGAGCGAATGAGTCGGGTGCCAGTAGGTCAGCAAGCCTTGCTAGTGGAAGCAATCCAAGCAGTAGGGAGAGATTTAGTGCAAGCCCAAAGTCAGGCATTTGCAGCGCTTGCGCCTCTGCGCCCCCCTGGGGCTACCGCGCCCCCAATACCAGCGACCACCACTCGCCGAGACTTCCTCTGCTATCGATGCGGGACGCCAGGACATACCCGTGACCGATGTCGACAACGTCAAGTGTGGTGCCAAGATCGTCAGCAAGGAACCCACAACACCAACGTCTGTCGGCAGATGGGAAACGAGAAACCGAGCGCGAGGAGCCGCAGCGCGTCGACCCCAATCGCGACTCCTGTCACCTTCACGACACCCCCTCCAGGAGACATGACCAACTCTTATCGACAGACACCGTGTTACAACCCGCCACCCAAGGGAGCCTCGGCCTGGACCTGGCAACAGCAGTAGATACAACATTAACTGACAACCGAACACTAAAATATTGCAACTCGTGTCCGAGGACCTCTGATAATTAATGGACAAAGTTATGGTGCTCTATTATTAGGGCGGTCTTCTGGTAGTTTAAAAGGGCTGTTGTAAAGTGTTTTGCTTAGAGTAATAATTGTTAGCATTGCACTCGTATGTTTAAGGTATGTAAAGATGATGTTCCAATGTTTGTTATGTATAGGGATCCTTCAACTGGTTTGTGGAAAGGACCAGCAGAAGTGAAATATGCTGGAAGAGGTTATATGTGTGTACTTACTTCCACAGGACCACAGTGGATCCCAGCAAAGTGGACCAAAGCAGCGGTGACCAATGTTCCAACAACCAGTGACAGTTGTGATTAATCTTTTAGTGTAAATTTATCTATATTCTAATCATGATGTTAACAGCTGTTGTGTTAATTAATCTTATTGTTATAGGTATAGCTTTTGTATCTAAATCACTGTTTGATGTGCGGGAAAATGTATGGGTAACCTTAAGCAGAGCTGTCAACACAACCACATTTTGTGCAAGCGTGTCAACTCCTAGTGTACCCTTTTTGACTTGTTTAGTAGGTGTGCCATTAAATGACTCAGATTGGATCACCCTTAACCAGTCTCTTAGCCAGACAAAGATTACCCAATTAGCTCGAGCCCATAAAAACTTAGAAACACTGTCTTGTTGGATAGTTAAACAAGCCAACCTCACCAGCCGGGTACTATCAGACCTAGCTGATAGCCTAACCACTGTTCAACATGCTGTTTTACAAAATTGCATGGCCATTGACTTTCTATTATTAGCACATGGACATGGCTGTGAAGATTTTGAAGGCATGTGTTGTATGGACCTTGAAGACAATTCCAGCTCCATACACAAAGAAATTAAACAGTTGATGGAACATTCTCAAAAGATTCAACAAGATGTTGGATTCTTTGGCCTAGAAAGTTTAGCAAATTGGTTTGGAATAGGAGGTTGGTTAAAGGGACTTTTACAAAGTGTATTACTTATAGTGATAATTGTTGTCATCGGATTTATATGTTTAAGTTGTGCTCTCTCCTGTATTCGAAAATTGTTTGAACGTGTAACTGGACCAGTTTTCCTTGTCCAAAAAGAAAAAGGGGGAATTGTTGCAGAATGGATGAAAGAGAACGGCCACGGTACTATGGAAGGACTGTGTGATACGACTTTTTGACATAAGTCTGACTTAGGTCTGAGTGAACCAAACTAGGCCGCAGAGAGAAAAAAACACTAAGAAGCTCAGCTGCAGTGGAAAGTTACCAGGATTACGAAAGAGAGAAGAGAGATAAGATTGTGCTGACCTTGTACAAAAACAGAAAAACAACTTTAAGGGAGTAAGCATGAAGAACAAGGTGTAACCCGAACCCGCTGTAGCTATCCGCTGTAACCGCAAATAGGAGGACGTATAAAAATGTAATCCTTTAGAGCTTAGCCAATTAGCAGATGATTTGTAGGCATAAAATTAACTGGAACTGTATATAAGACATAATCGCGCCGTAATAAATTGAAGCTTGCTTTATCACTCACACTGAGTCGGCCGCTTGCTTCCCCTCGCTCGTCGCAGATCCCCGATCCGTAAGGCTCTTCGCGATGTTCCCTGGATTTTTTTGGGTAAGACACTTCTTCTTTTAATTGTAGTAAGTAAGTGCACTAGAGGAAGTGGGCAGGAGTCCCACTATAATAAGTGTATGGGAAAGAGTGGGATGGAGTCCCACCAGTGGGTTGGAGTCCCACTGAGTAAGTCTACCTGTCAGACGCAGTGAAAGACCTGCACAGGGTAGGACTAGGAGTCTGCCCGTAAGACATAAGCGAAAGCTATTGCAGGGTTGGACAAAAGTGTAGACAAGAGAAACTATATGCTATAGTGTTCTCTAAGGTAGTGCCTCTAACAAGAAGTTAGAAGTTTTAGTGCTTTTTGTTGTTTTGTGAGTCTGTGTATTAAGAAGAAAATTAAGAGGTATAATATTGTGTTATATGTTTGCCTTTTTTGTTGTTTTGTGAGTTTGTGTATTAAGAAGAAAATTAAGAGGTATAAAATTGTGTTATATGCTTGTTTAAAGCAACTGTGGGAAAGTGTGAGTGTGGTTGTAAGGGTGAGACGTATAATTGAAAATGAAAGCGAGTGTGGAGTGTGGATCCGCGGATCGGAGTGACAGAGTTGGATAATTGTGTATTGTACTGTGGGTAATTACACCATGGCAGCTAAGTTAACTCGGTTGTTTAAAAGTAGAAGCTTGGGTAATCTTGTGTTAAATGATAAAATCCCGAAAAATTCTCCATTGGGATGTTTGTTAGCGCATTGGGGAGATTTATATGAGGATTTGCCAAAAAGCCAGATGATTGAGTATTGTAATAATTGGTGGCCACTATATATACTAGAAGATCAGGAAAAGTGGCCCATGAACGGGACACTGAATTATAACACTATTTTGCAGTTAATGTTGTATTGTAAAAGAGAAGGGAAATGGAGTGAAATGCCGTATGTGGATTTGTTCTTTTACTTGAGACAAAGAAAGGATTGGCAGGAGGAATGTAAGTTAACTACTGGAGATAATTTAGTAATGGCTGTAACCGCTGATAATAAGAAAGTGAAAAAGTGTTGTACAACTTGTGAGATTGGGAAAGGTTGTTTGAAGAAAAGGACTGCTATTGAGAATGACGATGGACCAGAGTTAGATATATCCCCTCCTAGGAGAGAAATGAATCAGGGTCGAGAATTAAGGATACAAGAACCGGCGACTGAACCAGATAGCAGTGGAACAGGAGATGTGAGAGAGAGATTATCGGAGATTGTAATTCATACTCCTGTTTCACGGAGAACTCGGCAACAGACCCATACAATAGCTCCCCTGCGACAGGGAGTTGGCAGCGACGGACCAGTCTATGTGAAAATACCTTTTACAGCTACGGATTTGATGACTTGGAAACAGGCAGCAGGAAACTATAGAGAAGATCCTGAAAAAGTGGGCAAGGTGGTAGATACTATAATTAGAACACAGAATCCAGACTGGAGTGATTTACAGGTGATTTTGGATAATTTGTTAGATGATACAGAGAAACAAATGGTATTAAAAGCTGGCAAAACACAGGCAGAGTTGGATGTGATGAGTGGAACAACAGGTGGAACAATAGAACAGAATTTTCCATCTGGGGATCCGCAGTGGGATCCAAATAATGTGGCACATAGAGAAAGATTAAAGCGGTATCAAAAGTGGGTTTTGTATGGGATTAGACATGCCATGCCTAAATCTTTGAATTGGTCTAAATTATATGAAGTAAGACAAGATAAAAATGAATCTCCCTCAGCATTTTTGGAAAGATTAAAGGAAGCTGCTAGAAAATACACTGATTTGAGAGTGGAAACAGAGGCAGCACAGATACAATTGGCTTTGATTTTTATGGGGCAATCGGCACCAGATATAAGAAAAAAACTCCAGAAACTGGAGGGAGAGAATTCAAGAAGTTTAAATGCAATGTTGGAAGTGGCATGGAGGGTATATGAATTGTGGTGATCGGAAATTTAATACCCTCTTAGGAATAAATCAGTGTGCCTTGTGTAAAGAGGAAGGACACTGGAAAAAGGACTGCCCCAGAAACAGGAGTGCTTCTCACGACCTTGCCAAAATAATGGTTTTAGATGACTGAAGGGGACCGGAGGGGAGCCCAGCTGAACCTCTGGTTAAAATTAAGCTGGGAGATAAAGAAGTTAAATTTTTAGTAGATACAGGGGTGACACTTTCAGTATTAAATACTTGTAAAGGAAAAATTGGAACAAAGACAGCCAATATAAAAGGAGCAACAGGGAAAGAAGAAAACAGGCCATTCCTACAACCCATAGATTTGAAATTTGGAAATAAAATAATTACACATGAATTTTTATATGTACCAGAATGTCCGGTACCTTTGTTAGGGAGAGATTTGTTATCTAAATTAAATGCACAAATTGTTTTTGATGAAGGAGAATTCTTTTTGAAAATACCCGAGTCAAAAACGGGAGAAGTTTTGATGATACAAGAAAAGGTAAAGGAACAAGAAATTCCACCGGAGGTGGATTTGGCAGTGATCCCTACTGTATGGGAGACAAATATTACTGGTAAATCGAAACTAGCAGAACCAGTTAAAATAGATTTGAAGGAAGGCGCAGGAACAGTGAGAATTAAACAATATCCAATCAAACCGGAAGTGAGACAGGAATTGAAGAAATTGATTGATAAATTTTTGGAGTATAAAATTTTAGAAGAATGTGAATCTGAGTATAATACTCCTATTTACCAGTCAGAAAACCTTTGGGTGAATATAGACTGGTACAAGACTTGAGAGCAGTAAATCAAATAGTTAAGGACATTTATCCTGTGGTAGCAAACCCTTATACACTGTTAACAGCATTAAGGGAGACTTATCAGTGGTTTACAGTGCTTGATTTAAAAGATGCTTTCTTTTGTATACCTTTGGAAAAGGAAAGCAGAAAACTGTTTGCTTTTGAATGGGAAAATCCACAAACTGGGCGAAAGATGCAGCTGACATGGACTAGATTACCCCAAGGATTTAAAAACAGTCCAACTATTTTTGGAAATCAATTAGCAAAGGAACTTGAAATCTGGAAACAGGATAAATCAAGGCCTGGACATTTACTCCTACAGTATGTAGATGACATACTGATTGCTACAGAAGAAAGACTTACCTGTATACAGGTGACTATTGACCTCTTAAATTTTCTGGGACTAAATGGATACAAAGTGTCCAGGAAGAAAGCCCAAATAGCCTGCCAGACTGTGATATATCTGGGCTTTGAGATTTTAAAAGGACAACGACAATTAGGAAGAAATTGCAAAGAAGCTATTTGTGGTATACCTGAGCCGAGAAATATTCATGAACTCAGAGCATTTCTGGGAATGACTGGGTGGTGTCGCCTTTGGATCATGAACTATGGGCTAATAGCTAAACCGCTGTACGAGGCCCAGAAGAACTCTCCCTTTGTGTGGGGCCCACAACAGCAAAAGGCTTTTGTAGAATTGAAACGTGCCTTAATGTCTGCACCTGCCTTGGGACTGCCGGATCTAACCAAAGATTTCCAGTTGTTCGTACATGAAAGACAACACCTGGCACTGGGCGTGTTAACCCAGAGGATAGGAAGCTGGAAACGACCAGTCAGATATTTCTCTAAACAACTGGATACAGTGAGTAAAGGGTGGCCAAACTGCCTTCGAGCAGTGACAGCAACAGTGATGCTCATACAAGAAGCTCGGAAATTGACTTTGGGAAGAACAATAACAGTCTATGTCCCACACATGGTGATAGCTGTCCTAGAACAGAAGGGGGGACATTGGCTGTCCCCCAGCCGGATGATGAAATACCAGGTGGTATTGACTGAACAAGATGATGTGATTCTAAAAACAACTAACCTGGTAAATCCTGCAGTGTTTTTAAATTCCATACAGGAAGAAGGATGACTGGAACATGACTGCTTGGCTACTATCAAGTATGTTTATTCCAGTCGTGAAGATCTGAAGGATGTGACATTGGAGCGACCAGACTGGGAATTGTATACTAATGGAAGCAGCTTTATGGAAGAAGGAGTCCGATATGCCGGATATGCGGTAACAACAGAGACTACAGCTATAGAAGCCAGAGCATTGGCGAGTACCACATCAGCCCAAAAGGCAGAACTCATCGCTTTAATTCGAGCCTTGGAATTAAACAAAGACAAGAGAGTAAATATCTGGACTGATTCAAAATATGCCTTTGGGGCAGTGCATGTCCATGGAGCTTTGTGGAAAGAGAGGGGGCTATTGTCCTCTCAAGGATCAAACATTAAGCATCAAACAGAAATATTACGATTATTACAAGCAGTTCAAAAGCCAGATCAAGTAACAATCATGCACTGTAAGGCACACCAGATTGGGAATATAAAAATAATAGCTGGGAATAATTTAGCTGATAGAACAAAAAAAAAAACAAAAAAACAAAACCCAAAAACAAACAAACAAACAAAAAGTTAGCAAAGAAACAAGCATTGCAAATGGCAATAATTCCTTCTAAAACAGTAACCCTTCCTAGGGAAAAACCGAGATATTCAGAGGAAGATGACAAATTGGGTCAGTTATTAAATGCTAAGAAAAACTTAGCGGGATGGTGGGTAACTCCTAATGGGCAAGTAGTTATTCCACCTCTTTTGATGAGAGAGATAATTCAAATGAGACACCAAGAATGTCATTGGGGAGCAGAAGCCTTAGTAACATCTTTACGAAAGCAAATAGTATCAGTTAAGATGTTGGGAATAGCTAAAATGGTAACTGCAAAGTGTGAAGTATGTTTGAAAAATAATCCAGTGATTAAGAAAAAGGTTCAAATGGGTAGACTGAAATCTGGTACAGAACCTGGAGATTATTGGCAAGTAGATTTTTCAGAGTTACCTAGACAAAATGGGTACCGGTACATCCTGGTAAGGGTTGATACTTGTACAGGATGGCCAGAAGCCCTTCCCTGTCGCACCACACAAACAAAAGAAGTTGTAAAGTGGTTATTACAAGAAATAATTCCAAGATTTGGAGTTCCTATTGGAATTTCCTCTGACAGAGGTCTACACTTTGTGGCTGAAGTAGTCCAAAGTGTTAGCAAAGCATTGGGTATTAATTGGGATTTACATTCATCTTGGAGGCCACAATCTAGTGGGAAAGTGGAAAGGATGAATCAAACGTTAAAACGACAAATAAGTAAAATTTGTCAAGAAACCAGTCCAAAGTGGCCTCAGGCACTTTCATCGGCATTATTATGAATCAGGGTACAGCCAAAGAGTGGAACCTCAGTCAGTCCTTATGAATTATTATATGGAAAACCATATGAGTCTCTAGAACCAAATCTAAACATACATGTAAAAGGAAAACAAGATGTGTATAACTATTTGTTTTTTTCCAAGGAAAACTTTGGCTGTGATTTGAGGTGTAGTAATTTGGAATAGACCTTTATCCCTGGAAAATTCAGTGCATGATTTCCAACTAGGAGACTATGTCTATGTGAAGACTTGGACCTCTGAACCGTTGCAGGAGCACTGGAGAGGACCTTTCCAGATACTGCTAACCATTTTACAGCTATCAAAATTGCAGAATCGGATGCTTGGATACATTATACTCGAGTGAAGAAAGCACCGTGAAGAAAGCATCTACTCCGTGGAATATTGCTAATCGTGACCCAGAGACTTAAAAATTGACTTTGAAACATGTCTAATTTTTTTTATCAGGTTATGATTGGGTTTTGGATTTTTTTTTCTTTTGGTTGGTAATGTTGGTGGGATCATGGGCTGGCTTGGTGGACAGGAACAAAAGACAAATAGAAACAGAACAAGTGATTGACATTCCTAAACAAACGGCAGAGGAAAATTTGTTAGTAGGATTGACTAAAGAATTTGCCAATTTACAAAATGTCACGCAGATCACTGCTTGTTTGCCAATACCGAGGGCAGTAGGTGAATCTATTCCATGGGGAATTTTAACTATGAATTTGACTAACCTGGAACATAAAAATGAAACCAATTATTGTGAACAGAGGCCAGTGACTCAATGGTATGAACAAGTGAAAGTCACTAGAAAACAATGGAAAACTCCAGGTAGTCTGGCAGATTGTGAAAAATTGTTAAATCATGTTTTTACCAAAATAGGGAGATTTAAGAATGTAGGATGGTGTTCTTATGATGAACAATTTAAAACCAATGTGAGCAAAAGTGTTATGGAATGGAAGTGTAACGAAACTGGCCAAAGCACCCAATTAGTAGACCAGTGGGACTCTATATGGTCTATGTCCATATTTTCCCATTTTCAATATATAGCAAAAACTCCTTGGTGTTTTACATGGGATGGAAAAGTTTTTTTAGTATTACCCTGGGTAGATGATAGGTCAACTACATTGGGAGAGAAAGAAAATAAAATAGTGCCATGGTGGAAATGTGAAAAAAGTGTATGATTGTAGTAATGCAGACTTAGTAATCCAAAGAATTCCTCCGTTGGCTGCTGCTTTGAAATATGGTTGTTTTTGTCGAGGTATTAAGAATACTCTAAATTTAACCAGCGCTTTTACAGTCAGAAGAGGAACTTTGTTTAGTTGTAGAAAATCTACTATTCGAAGTCCAGGACATTTAGTTTGGGCATTAAGTGATGGAACCTGGACAACACACCTACCATTAGATGGTAAGGTGAAACAAATCACGTTAGGCATGCCAACATTGTGTCCAATCTGGAAGAAATCACCATTTAAAGGATCTCTAGAGAATTTAGAATTGAAACGAATAAAGAGATCAGGGATAAATAATGATGTTTGGAATGAACCATCTACAGGAGTGAAAATTGGCTGGGCACTGGAATCACTTTTAAATCCTATAGCTTCATATAGAAACAGAGCATGGCTCTATCATTTAACTGGTCAAGTGGAAAAATTGGCAAATGTTACCAAGAAGGGGTTTAAGGAATTGAATATACAACTACAGGCAACTTCCAGAATGACTTTACAAATAGAATGGCACTAGATATTGCTGCGGGCATTTCGGGCAAGCGGGAGTCAGATTCAAATACTCATGGAGTTCAAGATCTGATCCGTTTATTGTACAAACCAGGTAAACTTTTATAAGGCATTCTATAAACGTGCGATAATGTGATTGGCTATCTTACAAGCGTAAAATAATATGATTGGTTAACAATTGTTTATTGGCAAGATTTCTGTTTCTGCTCATTCTGGCACGTAGGCTCCCTTCTGCGGTTTCCTAGCTCCTCTTATCGCGTCCTGCTGGCCCTGGTTTTGTGCAAGCATCTGCAATTTGTTCCTCCCTCTTCATTCCACTGTTCTGGTCGTGACCTCGTCTTATTTCTTCAGTATTTTTCTACTTACTTCAAAGTTCAGTATAATCATTCAATACAGCAAGAGCCCCAACACCTCCCCCTTTCTTTTTAAATACAGCATTAATACTGCGTTCCACACAGCTCTGAAAACATTGTAAAAGGCAAGGCACTAAAAGTAACAAAAGAATAACAAACAACAATATAGACAGACCTTGTTTCAATAAATCCCTCAACCAAAGGAGCCCTTGCGCATGCCTCTGTCGTTTGAGTGATGGATGCCCCAGGGGGTAAGGATGCTATAAGTTGTTTACAAGTGGCATTTGCATTTTGTACAGCGATTTCTTTAGTCAAAACAATCTTGAGATCTGGAGTGACGTTAGGAGCATTATCAATGGCCTCTCTTAACCTGTCAACAAAACTAAAAAAAGATTCATTAGGTTTCTGCAAGATTTTGGTATATGGTAAGGTTGGTGTATGCAATTGAGGTAACGCCAAGAAAGCTGCTAACCCAGCTTGTTTCGATTGTTGTAAAACCCTGGTATGTAACGCTGCTTGTGCAGCTCCATCACGATAAGGACCTGTACCCATTAAGGCATCTAACGGCGCTACTCGTAAGGGATCTCCTTGTGGCAAATGAATATTATCTATAAGTTTTACCTCTAGATTCTCCTGCCACTTTGCTAACCAAAGCATGAATGTTGTTGGAGACAGGATAAGCTCCATAACTACTCTTAGGTCGGCCGGCACCAACTCAGTATACTTAATTAAGGCTGTTACTTGATTTCTCACTAATTTATTATTATGGCCATACTGCATTATAGCTTTTTGAATGCCCTGCACCAATTTCCAATCCAGGGGTTCCCATGTCGGTTGACCCTGATGCAACACTACAGGGGCAGCTAATGGGGTAAACGAAAAATCCCCTTCTATGCTACAATTCTCTACCAAGCCCCTGTATCGCCTTCGGGGGTCAAAATTAGGGTCTATAGGTACCACGCGCGCATCTTGTTCAATTTTATCCCCCAGAGCCTCTAACCCCTCAATTATAGCCTTATGGGCACTTTTATACGTCTTTTTAACATCTTTCTTTTTAGAGTCCTTGTCGAGCCTCTCCATATGATGTAGTAGGTCGGACATCTTCTTTTCCTGCTCTCGCAGCTCTTTCCGTAATGCCGAATAAGGCGTCGGTGCTGCCTCTTCATCACTACTGCAAAGACTGCCACTTTTGGGAGGTAAAGGAGGCAGATTGCCAAACGGTTCAGGCTCAGTCTCCATTTCCTCCTCTAGTGGAGCTGTGGGCTGTGTCGTTCCCATCCCAGCAGTCTTACATCTAGTACTCGTAGCTGCCGGTATTAATGTCTGTCTGCCGCTTGCCGTTTGTTCCTTTTCAGGACACCAGGGTGGCAATTCATCATCTAATCCCCACACTATTCGTTCAGCAGTAGTCACTACTGGATAAGCTTTGGATATATAATCAGGGGGATTTTCACACGGAGGTTGCCCCTCTGGCTCTTCCTCCAGCTGAGCGGTAGGATTGCCGGGAGACCGTACTGCAGCTTTAACAGCTGCAGCGACTTGCGCTTCGCCGTGTAACTGCGCGACCATACCCCGTACAGCCCGATACGTGCGAGCCAAAGTCTTTACCCCCTTAGTCCTGACTTGCACAGATTCCCATAAGTCCTCTCCCACTTTCTTCCATGTTTCATTATTATATACATCTTGCGTAGAAGCAAGGTAACCACGGCGGCAACTCCAACATAGCAGATCAACTACTGCCTGCCGTGAGACTGGCGTTTCAGTTTTTTCTGCCAGTTTCATTAAACTGTCTACGATTGCTTTTTCCACCGCTGATGCAGTGATCCCCATCCTGCTTAAATTTCCTGACTCACCGGTCAGCCGTGCACGTTCCGCCTTTCTTCGGGCGCCCAGCTCTCTCTCCGCTGGCAGCAGGATCCTCGCCGGCTCCGCAGCTTGTAACACGATCCTTAATGAATCCTCCTGACTTTTTGACCGATCCTGTCGACCCTCACCGGATCACGTCGGGGTCACCAGATGCTGCGGGCATTTTGGGCAAGCGGGAGTCAGATTCAAATACTCATGGAGTTCAAGATCTGATCCGTTTATTGTACAAACCAGGTAAACTTTTATAAGGCATTCTATAAACGTGCGATAATGTGATTGGCTATCTTACAAGCATAAAATAATATGATTGGTTAACAATTGTTTATTGGCAAGATTTCTGTTTCTGCTCATTCTGGCACGTAGGCTCCCTTCTGCGGTTTCCTAGCTCCTCTTATCACGTCCTGCTGGCCCTGGTTTTGTGCAAGCATCTGCAATTTGTTCCTCCCTCTTCATTCCACTGTTCTGGTCGTGACCTCGTCTTATTTCTTCAGTATTTTTCCACTTACTTCAAAGTTCAGTATAATCATTCAATACAGCAAGAGCCCCAACAAGATATGCTCCTGCTTAAAGAACATGGAGTGTGTGGATATCTCAAAGATAAACTGGACCACTGTTGTATCCACATTCTAAATGTCACTCAGGATGTGGAACATGATCTAGATTTATTGGGAAAAATTGAAGAAGAAACTGAAACAATTCAAAAGGATATGTCAGAAGATTGGTTTGGAAAAATTTTTAACAAACTGGGATGGAATTTGAGCTCTTGGATACAATCTATAATTAAAACTTTGTTTCTGTTACTAGTTGTCTTTTTGATGAGCATGCTAGTATATGCATGTCTGAAGAAACAGTTTACTAATAGAATTGCAGTGAATTGTATGATTATGAGAGAAGTACCAACCATTTCACCAAGATATGATCCATCACCAAAATATGTTGAAACAAAAGATATATGAATAATGTGAAAGTATTGAAATAATGATTTTCAACACTTTCAAAGGGGGGAAATGTTATCGATTTGTTAATAAGTTAAGATTGATTGATTATATTAGATTGATTGATTGATTTTATAAAATCATTTAATAGAATTAAAATATAGAAGAATAAGAAAATTTTTATGGAAAATTTACAGCTATATAGTAGAAGTAGTTATGAGATCTTTTGTACGTCTTGCACCAAGGCTAGAAGAGGGGCCTGGAACTATTGTGAAAACTTAGGTAATAACTTTAGGGTTGAAAGGTTCCTTTGTACTTAACCAGTCTTCTGTACGCAGAGGTGCATTGAAATGTCAGAGTATGAGATTAATGGGAACTGGGGAGAGTCGACTGGAACAGCTTGTAGGTGCCTGCCAAGAAACTGTGAACTTTAGTAAAAGGTAATTCCGGCAGGGGGAGATCGCGACCACCGACTCATATACCACCTACCCAAATCGTACCCTAGACCCATTTCTAGACCTTTCTAAGCTTTACTGCGCAGAATCGGATATAGGAGGAGAGTATGTAAATGATTTACGGGAAATGTTATGATTATGCATGAATAACTAATGAATATGTATGAATAAGTTCTATATATGGAATCTGAGTTTGGGACCTGGTGTGCGTTGATCGTGAGAGGACTCGCTCACGCACCCGGCCGTCAATAAAGAAGTGTCTGCTTATCTACATCACATTGGTGTCGATAAGTTCTTCATTCCGAGATTTCGGTAACAGTACGAGGTGGGGGTGGGCTCCCTGATATAACCCCAGATAGCCCATTATGCCTAATGATTCAATATTGGGATGCCTCCCTTTCTCAAAAGGGGAAGTCCAGGGAAAAAATGATCCATTATTGTATGGAAGTATGGGGAGGAAAACAAATAAGAAAGGATTTATATTGGCCTATTTTTGGATCCCTTGAGAATTGAATATATCAACAACTGAATATATATGTTAACAATAAACAGCCATTTAATAAGGAGGAGAGGGAATATGCCTTTTTATGGATCCTGGGTACAGCCCAGACCGCTAATTTGTTCCCATTAAAAGAAAAGAAAAAGGATAGGAAGAAAAGGCGGGAGGAAGACGAACTTCCATTATCTCCCCCACCCTATATTCCCCCTCCTCCGTCACCACAGGGTCCTGATCCTCCTCCAACAGCACCCCCCAACCTGAGGAAGAGGCCCTTCCTAATCGAATAATGACTAGAAGTCAAACTAGAGAAAGGAGGGAGGAAAATCTATTATATCCATTAAGGGAGACTGCTATGGGGGGACCACAACCCGCAGTCAGATTTGTATCTGTACCCCTCAACTCTGGGGATGTGAGAGAATTTAAGAAAGAAATGGGACGCTTGTTAGAAGACCCATTAGGGGTAGCAGAACGTTTTGATCAATTCCTCGGCCCTAATATTTATACTTGGGCTGAGATGGAGGCTATTTTAAAGATCTTGTTTACAAATGAAGAACGAGGGATGATCAGAACGGCAGGCATGAGACATTGGGATCAGAGACACCAACATGGCCCAGCTGGAGATTTAAAATGGCCCTTACAGCGGCCCAATTGGGACAATCAAGATCCTGCACATAGAAATAATATGGTCGATCTCCGGTATATGATAATTCAGGGAATTAGGGACTCTGTACCCAGAGGACAAAATATTAATAAAGCCTTCAGTGAACAACAGAAAAAAGATGAAACCCCCACCGAATGGCTAGAAAGACTGAGAAGGAGTTTCCAGCTGTATTCTGGACTAGACCCTGATAGTCACGTGGGTCAAGCCCTGCTGAAAACTCAAGTTTGTGGCTAAATCTTGGATCGATATAAGGAAAAAGTTAGAGAGTCAGAAGAGACAGGTGAGAATCTTGGTGGCAGCTGTAAGAGAAGGACAAAATCTGGACAGGAGAGGAGAAAGGCCCCGGAAGGGCCCAGAAAATCCTAAAAGAAAGGGAACTGGCTCACAAGGGCTTCCCTGCTGCAGCGTGGGAGGGCCAGGGCATGTGGGCTGCCTTGTGCCATGGCTGGCTGCAGGGCTGTGAAGGTGGCTGTGCAGGCAGGGGTGCCCAGGGCTGTCCTTGCCAGCAGGGTCCCTGCAGCCGCGGGGGCTGTGTGCTGGGGCAGGGGCTCTGCCGCCTGCCAGGGGCAGCTCTCAGCCTGCCGGGGAGCTTCCCACAGTTCGGTGGTGAAACCAAATGACACCCAGTAGGGAAGGATTCCTTTCCTTTTGCCTGGATGCTGCATGGTTCAGAGCTGCTCTCAGGTCTAGGTTACCCTGAGGACATGTCTCGAAGACTGATTTCATGAGGAAGGTCAGGGCAGAGATCACTATCATAATACAGAGCTCTCCTCAGTGTGCGATTTCATTTTCCTGCTCTTGGGGGCAGGAGCAGGAAGGGAGAGATGAAAAAGGAGGTTTCAAGCTGGAAGAGGTCACTTAGACTCCTAGCTGGAACTGTGAGTGATGAGGAGATCTGTCAGGAGCCTCCTGAAGTGCCCTCAGCACTCCTCTGTCTATGAACAGCAGCAGCAGCACCTTTGCTGGAGCCATCAGGGTCGTTCTGAGCTGCCCTTTTCCCCTGCGGACAGGACCCTGCGCCCAGCCAGTGCCCTGCAGAGAGGCACGTTTGTGCGGGGCCAGTGCACAGAGGCACAGAGGCTGGGATGGGGTCTATGAGCACTGACAGGGAAAGACCTGGCACAGGGAAACACCTCCCAGGAGGGAAATCCTGTGCCAGCTGGGATAATATCAGGGACTGAGAGAGCCCTTCCTCTGAGGCGTCCCCCTGGCCTGCTCTCCCCGCAGCAAAGCCTCTGCCCTCAGGGCTGGGGGTCCCGAGGCATGAGCCACCCCCTCTGCAGCCAGAGCTCCAGCAGAGCCGCGGTGCAGCTCTGCAGCCACGTGCCCCGGTCCCTCTGCAGAGCACAGGGGCTGAGAGCAGCTGCCCGGCAATGTTGGTGTGTGGGAGGTGGCGAGCAGAGCTGGGCAAGGGCAACGCTGCCCTCAGTGCCCGGCACACTCGCCCTGGCCTCTCTCAGCCGCACCGTCACTCTGTTTTGCCTCCTTTCTCCATTGTCTCTGTTATTTGTTACTGTTCCCTTGCTCTTGCTGTCAGGCTCTCTGGGGATGGGTGTTTCAGCTGCAGAGTCACACACTGATCTTGTGGGTCCATTCCTGCAGCTGTGTCCATGGGAACAAGTGTCCCAGCTTTCCTGCCACCTGGGGGTCTGTGGGCAATGCCTTCTGTGGGGATGGGCATTGAGCTGGTTGCCCCTGAATTAGATGCTATATTTAGGGTCCTTTTGTACCTCCCTGACATTTGCTTCCAAGCAGTGAGTTGCCCTCCAGAATACAAACCTGTCCCCTCCCACCCTTTGTGGTCTGAAAGCCCCACGGAGAAGCGCAGGGATGCTGTGACAGAGAAAATGCAGTTGGGTGGGTGAAATGAGCCCTGTGTGTCCTTGGCTGCAAGTGGGGTGCTGAGACCTCAAGAAAGGGTGAGGGGTCTGTGGTGGGTCAGGCTGCTCTCAGTGGTGCCTGGTGGATTTTCAGGGTGACATGGCAGTGTGGTCACCCTCCACCCTTAGGAAGGTGCAAGCCCAGAGACACTGGGAACCAGATGGACAGACCACCTCCCCACACTGGGCGCTCACCCACAGGCAATCCTCTTGCCTCACAGAGCTCGCTGTGTTCCCCCTGAGGGCAGCAGCAATGCTGAGAGTTTCTGACATCCAAGAATACTCACCAAAAGGAGAGAGGGTAGAGATTTTAAACAAGAATATTCTCAAAGTGTCTTCACCATTCCCATTCTGTAGCCCTGGCAGTGCAGGTGCTGACAGGCATTTCTACTCTGGCACAGGTTTCACATGACAAAGTTGAAATCAGGACTGGTCCCTGCCCCCCCCCCCAAATCTGCAGAGTGGGGCTGACTGATCAAGAGCCCGTGGGCACATGCCCTGCTCTTCATCACCCACAGGACCAGCACCAAGCAGGGCTCCAGCCACACAGCTGAAGGAAGGTCTGCTAGGAAGAGTAAAGGATGTCTGTGTGCGAAAAGGGGCAGGGGAATGGTCTGTGGGAAATGGCATTGATTTTGCTCAGGGAAGTCTCCCTTCACTTGTCACTGTCTTTTTTTTCCTGTGACAGGTTCCCATGCCCAGAGGCACCAGATGTCCAACAGTAGCTCCATCACCCACTTCCTCCTCCTGGCATTGGCAGACACGCGGGAGCTGCAGCTCTTATCCTTCTGGCTCTTCCTGGGCATCTACCTGGCTGCCCTCATGGCCAACGGCCTCATCATCACCGTCGTAGCCTGTTACCAAATCCTTCATACCCCCATGTACTTCTTCCTCCTCAACCTGTCTCTCCTTGACCTGGGCTCCATCTCCACCATTGTCCCCAAAGCCATGGCCAACTCCCTCTGGGACACATGGGACATCTCCTACTCAGGATGTGCTGCACAGCTCTTCTTGATTGTCTTTTTCCTTTCAGCAGAGTATTCTCTCCTCACCGTCATGTCCTATGACCGCTTTGTGGCCATCTGCCAGCCCCTGCACTACGGGACCCTGCTGGGCAGCAGAGCTTGTGTCCACATGGCAGCAGCTGCCTGGGCCAGTGGGTTTCTCTATGCTGCTCTGCACACGGCCAATACACTGTCACTGCCGCTCTGCCAAGGCAATGCCCTGGGACAGTTCTTCTGTGAAATCCCCCAGATCCTCAAGCTCTCCTGCTCACACACCTACCTCAGGGAAGTGGGGCTAATTGTGGCTAGTGCCTTCATAGCATTTGGTTGTTATGTTTCCACCATGCTGTCCTACATGCAGATCTTCAGGGCTGTGCTGAGGATCCCCTCTGAGCAGGGACAGCACAAAGCCTTTTCCACATGCCTCCCTCACTTGGCCGTGGTCTCCCTCTTTCTCAGCACTGGCATGTTTGCCTACCTGAAGCCCCCTGCCATCTCTTCCACATCCCTGGACCTGGTTGTGACAGTTCTGTACGCAGTGGTGCCTCCAGCAGTGAACCCCCTCATCTACAGCATGAGGAACCAGGAGCTCAAGGGCGCACTGAAGAAGCTGATGCAGTCAGGTGTGTCTCAGCAGCAATAAGCTGCCTGTTTTTTCACAAGGCATTTCCAATTCCTCTCTGAAATCTCCTGTGCACCTGAGATCTGTACTTGGAAACTGGATGCTTTTACTCTCAGCAGTGCCCAGTTCCTTCTCTGTGAAACATCTGGGGTGGTAGTCCTGCAGGTCAAGGAGCTGCCAGCACAGGGCACCTGGGACCAGGGCGGGTGGACAGCCTGGCTGTCCTCAGTCTGCACAAATGGAC
Source organism: Falco punctatus (assembly GCF_963210335.1). NCBI lineage: Eukaryota > Metazoa > Chordata > Aves > Falconiformes > Falconidae > Falco > Falco punctatus. The sequence goes on along the minus strand of NW_027660146.1, from coordinate 683,769 downwards.
TGTCTCTTTGCCTTTCAGGATCCACATGATGGCACCTGGAGTGCAGCAGAAATGACAGTGCCAAAACCACTCCTCAGCTGTGGTGGGGCAACCAGAACAAAATACACAGAGAAAAATCCCCTAAACTCCACTCGGTGGTGGGGTGAATTGGAGGTGACAATGCTGAAAAGCCCTTCGATGCCATGAGTGGATTTAATCTTCCGTCACCCCATGTTCCTATTACCTGTTGTAATAGGGCAGGACTGACTCCTCCAGAGCCCACAGCAGAGCCCCCTGCTTCCTGTAGCTCCCTCAGTCAGAACCAACTCTTGAGATGGACCTGCCCAAGGTCTTCCAAAAAGCGGAGAGGCCATTTCAGTGGGCTTTCTCTGAGAAAGGTGTTAGGTTTTGATCAGAGAAGTCTTCCCTAACAGCTCATTATATTTTCCTTCATGGACAGTCCCCCGGCCCAGAGGCAGCAGATGCCCAACAGCAGCTCCATCACCCACTTCCTCCTCCTAGCACTGGCAGACACATGGGAGCTGCAGCTCTTGCACTTCTGGCTCTTGCTGGGCATCTACCTGGCTGCCCTCATGGCCAACGGCCTCATCATCACCACTGTAATCTGTGACCACTGCCTCCACACCCCCATGTTCTTCTTCCCCGTCAACCTGTCCCTCCTCAACGTGGGCTCCATCTCCACCACTTTCCCCAAAGCCATGGCCAACTCCCTCTGGGACACATGGGACATCTCCTACTCAGGATGTGTTGCCCAAGTCTTTCTCTTTCTCTTTTCTATTTCAGCAGCGTTTTCTCTGCTCACTGTCATGTCCTATGACCGCTACGCGGCCATCTGCCAACCCCTGCACTACGGGACCCTGCTGGGCAGCAGAGCTTGTGTCCACGTGGCAGCAGCTGCCTGGGATGGTGGTATCCTCAATTGTCTCCTGTATTCTGTGAATACACTTTCACTGCTGCTCTGCCAAGGCAATGCGCTGGACCGTCTCTGTGAAATCCCTCAGATCCTCAAGCTCTCCTGCTCACACACCTACCTTAGGGAAGTTTGGGCTTATTGAGGTTAGTGCCTGTTTATTTATTGGTTGTTTTCTTTCCATTGTTCTGTCCTATGTGCAGATCTCAGGGGCCGTGCTGGGGATCCCCTCTGAGCAGGGATGGCACAAAGCCTTTTCCACGTGCCTCCCACACCTGGCCGTCATCTCCCTTTTTGTCAGCACTGCCATATCTGCCTAACAGAAGCCCCCCTCCACCTCCTCCCCATCCCTGGACTTGAGGGTGTCAGTCCCGTACTCAGTGGTGCCTCCAGCAGTGAACCCTGTAATCTACAGCATGAGGAACCAGGAGCTCAAGGCTGCACTGAAGAAACTGAGGCAGGCAGGTGTCTCCCAGCAGACATAAACTGTTTACATATATACAGAAGGAATTTTTAATTAATGTGTGGAAACTCCTGTGCTATTAGCATTCTATCTGAGACAGTCCTGTTTGTCTCAGGATGTCTGCATCCACTCCACTTCCTGAAAGGCAGGAGCCCAGACTGTCTGACCCAGCAGCCTTTAAACATGTGTCTTCGAGGATGATGCACCTGGTTTCTGTTTCACATCTCTGTAATAAAAGGCAGTTTTCTCAGTGCCCATGTCTGGTGGTTGGGCTCTTCTTCCAAAGCTGAGCTCAGGAACAGGCTGAAGGAATTGCCCCCAGGAGCGTGCTGCTGGGCTTGGGTTCCCCATGGCTCAGGGCAGGAGGGCATGGGGCAGTGTGTTAGGGCATGGGCCTGTGTTGAGCCTTCGCGTGTGGGTGCCCAGTGCCCATGGGAATGGTGGGTGACCAAGAGGGATGTGCCTGGGACCATCTCCCTGGGCTTTCAGGCACCGCTGCCCTGCACAGCAGCACCGCCTGCTCAGGGCCATGCCTGAGACCACATCCCTGGGCAAGAGCAGGTGTCTCTGTGTATGTCCCAGCTGGGGCAGGCTGCTGTGTCCCTGGGGCAGCAGGAGGTGCCTGGGGAGCCCCCAGGCCAGCAGCCTGGTGCTGGGGACAGGGACTGGCCCCGAGGGGCTGCCAGGAGTGGGCAATCAGGGTCCCTGTGAGAGAGGAGCAGAAGACACAGGGAGACACTGGCCTCTGTGTTCTCATGCCGTGGCTGGTGCCAGCTCTGGGGCTGACTGGCAGGATGAGACCCCTCTTTGCCCACTAGCATCTGCTGTGCCCTTGTTAGGGTTATTGGGGTGAGTGCCCAGAGCTCTGCAGCCCCCTTTGGGTGGGCAATTGCATGGGGCCAGCCCAGCGTGGGCTGCTGTGTCTGCCTGGGCTGGGGAGAGGGCAGGGGAGGTGGGCAGAGCTGGGGGGGGGCTGGTCTGGGAAGGGCCTGGGAGAGGGAAACACCAGTGTAGAGCTCAGCTGTGTGAGTGTGCAGGGTGGGGGCACAGAGCAGGGTGGTCCTGGTGCATGAATGGTGAATGAAGCGAGGCACCAAAGGAGCGGGACTGAGGAGCCTGGTCTGTGCCATGTACCTTGGACACCTTGGGGAAGATGTAGCAGGGAAATTTTTCCTCAAGAAGTCCCAAACACTGCTCATTTCCATTTGTGGTCATACATCGTAGCCCCAAAAAGGGACCTTTCCTTCATCATCACCTCTGTCATCCGCTGTGACTTAGTGACATCAAACTGCATTGCCATTTTGAAATATAATGGGAGCCAGTTTCCTGCTGACACTTGTTCCACACATGTCCCATAGCTCTTGCCACAGTTGGTCTCTCAGCCAATGGTGTGGTCAGACACCTTCAGCCACATCATGTGCTCATGGCTGTGTTTTTAGAAATATTGATACAGGCCATTGAGTGAGGTCCCACCAGATGGCCTGGGTCCAGTACTCCAGTCTCTCACTCTTAACAATTTCTCAGATAAAATCCCAACTTTGAGTGTCCTTGTCCATAATGCGTTCGAGGCCCCAACCATTCTTCTGGCATCTGCAGGACTTGCCCAAATGTGTCAGGGTCTTTCTTTTGTTAGAGAGCCCCGTTCTGGGCATAGCAGTCCAGTGTGGTCCTGTGGTGGGTTAACCTTAGGCAGTGGCCAGTCAGTCCCCCGCTGTTCATCCATTCCCCTGAGTCCACAAGACAAAGGAGAAAATAAACCAGCAATTCTCATTGGTCAAGATAAAGACGGAGAGATTATTAGCTGATCACTGTCATAGCCAATGGCGTGTTGTCGTTCCAAAGATCAACTTAATTTATTGCTAATTCAACCAGATTTTGATTGTGAGAAACAAGGACCAAAATATTAAAGACGATGCCCCTCACAGTTTCTCCAGGGGCCAAATTACACCATTGTTCCCAGTTCATCTACACACCCACAGCCATGGAGGCACTAGGGGGATAGCAAAGAGGGGGTTGATGCTACAGAACGTCTCTACTGCTCCTTTCTCCTCACACTTTTGCCCTTCTCCAGATTGGTTCCTCTTCAGGGACCCCAACATCTTTGTGCTCAAAGGGTATGTGGTGTTCATTTTTTCTGTCTACTTTTCCTCTTGATACTCACAGAATTACAGAAATGTTGACATTGGAAGCGACCTCTCAAGATCATCCAGTGAAATGTGCTAGCCGAGGTACAGTCAGCTCAAGCAGGTTGTTCAAGGCCTTGGCTAGATAGGTTTGGAGTATCTCCAGGGATGGACATTCCACAAACTCTCTTGGCAACTCTTCCAGTGGCTGATCATCCTCAGAGTCAAAAAGTGTTTTCTTGGGTTCAGATGGAACTCTGTATACATTCATAAGAACCTCACAAGGATTTTTTTTCTTCTCCTGACTAAACAGTTGCAGTTCTCTCACCCTTTCTTCCTGGGAAAGATGTTCCAGTCCCTTCAAGCAGCTTGGTGGCCCTTTGCAGAACTTGCTTTAGTAGGTCAACAGATTTTTTGCCCTGGGAAGCCCAGCCCTAGGCACAGCACTCCAGATGTGGCCTTAGTAGTGCTTGCAGGAGGGGGCCTGGAAATCAGGGCCATAAGTAGCAATCAGTTAGCTGAAAGGAATGTCCTGGAGCTTGTAGGCCACAAACCCGGGGAGGACAAGGAGGGTGAATAGATAACAACCCACAGAATGCTGGCTGCTGAGTCATGCAGAGAAAAGATAAGGAGATGAGGAAAGGTGGCACCAAGGAGAAGTAACAAGTTGCTGTTAATTGATGACTGTAAAAACTTACTGAAAGTGTCCTTTGTTTGTTGTTAACCAATTAGGGATTGCCTAGTACGTAATGCTTAGCTTAAAGAACCAATCAGTTTAAAGCACGTGGCCTCTGATAACATATATAAACTCATGATTGTGTACAATAAATCAACATTTGCTTGCATCAAGCAGCGTCCCGTCTCTCCATTGCAGCAGTGCTGAGAGGAGGGGAAGGGTCACCTCCTTCCATCGGCCAGCGATGCTTTTCCTAATACCGTCCCCACAGCTGTTGGCCTTTGCCATGAGGGTGCATCGATGTCTCATGCTCAGCTGCTTGTCCTCTGGCACCCAAAGGTCCTTCTCTGCAGAGCTGCTCTCTAGCTGGCATGCCACCGGCAGGATAGCCACAGGGGGGCTGGATCACAGCCTGGCCTCCCCCAGGGACTTGCTCGGCAGCAGCAGCAGCAGCAGCTTTTCCTTCTTGGAGATGAGCTTCACCTCTGGCACAGGCCACATGGTGCTACAGAGTCACCTGGGAGAGCAAAGCCCTCTCCTGCCAGGGCTGCACAGCCCAGGCCTGTTTCCCTCTGGCTTTGGCCACTGCAGCCTTTGCTCTCGTGGTGGGAACCTCCTTCATCCTTCTGCTGCCCCCTGCCACCTGCTCCAGCATCCTCCGCTGGGAAGCAAACCCTTCCCACACAAGGGCTCCCATCCCTGGGACGCGGGCAGCAGGAGCCCTCTGTGCCACCACAGAGCTGTGACATCAGTGCCGTAAGCGCTGAGGAGGGGCAGGACAGCTAAAGAGGATCCCAGAAAGGAGTCAGCCGAGTAATGGCAATTACACCAATATGGCTACATGTTGTCCTCCTTTATTCAGCAACTTTGTCTTATTTATACTTCTAATGCACTGTTCACGCAGCAGCAATTACGTATTCATGCCATTTTTTGATTGGTTGTCAATTACGTATTCATGTTGCAAGCGCCTAATAAGGATGTGCTAGCTTAGTGGTTTTCATATCTTGCTTGGCATCTGGCCTTGTTCTTGTACAATACTCATTATTCATTATTCTGCCTATTCAAGGACAGTACAAGATTTTCAAAGTAACTTTGCAATCTGCAGGCCAGGGATGTCCAACTCCTGCAAGGGTACAGTATGTCCTTGTTCTGTCAGGAATTCCCCTATCACATCCCCCTTTTTCTTTTTGGACAAGCCAGGCTCGATCAACAACTGATTCCAAACCTTTCTTCATACAGGAGAAAATACAACAAAAGATAACAAGCACAGCAAAGATAATAACAAAAAATCGAAACCCGTCCACCAATAGGGTTTTCAACCAGCCGGTGATTCCTCACCTCTTAAGCCAACCGTCAAAAGGATTTTCAACAAGTGAGTTTCTTCGTATTATCTTGCAGTTGGAAAAGCTTTTTGTGAATGGACTCAGAATGATCAGAAAGATTCACAGAGCACATTCCCTCAAGATCCTCACAGCCGTGTCCTTGTGCTAATAACAGAAAATCAATAGCACCTCAATTTTGTATTAAAGCATGTCGTATACTGTCGTCATCAGTGGTGAGCTCATCTAATACTTTGAGGTAATGTTAATTTGTTTTCCTGTCTGACAAACTAACCGTCTCAACTGAGTGAGAGCCTTGGCAGAAGCAACTTGTGGTGTAAAGAGTGATGCTGAAATGACAGATGGACGTTCCCAGAACTCAACATCATGTTTACATTCAGGTCCCAATTGGTATACACTACGTCTGACACGTTTAAACTTGTTACTTATGTTAAGCATTTGATGGACACTAGGGGCAAATAATGTTAGTTTGCCAAAGTAGCATGGTCCTCCCTGTGCGCTTGCAGGTACGGCGGGCCAGGCACCATCTCCACAAACGAGGAATACTCCCGGAGGCAACATCTTTGCTTTCTCGTTTGTCTCACCAGACCATGAAACAGGCCAAGTCCAATTGTTACAGTAACCGGTGATGTTAGAATGCCAGGGGGACCCAGGGGCAATCCAAGTATTGTAATTTCTTGGTTTGTGACTGTGTCAAAATTACTGGAGTCAATGTCTTTCTTGTAAAACCCAAAAATCAAACAGCAGTTTCCCGGCATAGATCCTAAGATGTCAAGCTCCTGAGGTTCCATGCCGATAACATTCCGGCCCTGAGCAATTTTGAACGCTTGAGCCCCCAAGGGCCTTCTTGGAATACCAAGTGATTGGCACCAATCGGCTTGCACAGACCCACTGTTGATGGTCTAAAAGTCATTTGTTGCTTGGTCGAGGTAGTCGGAGTATATTTTACCTGTTTTCCAGTGCCCAAACTCCTTCATATGGTTTAAAGGGACCCCAGTCAAACAGGTACGAAATGGGTCAGATGGGGTAGCTAACGGTAAGCAAAATGGATCTTGCCCTGTCTTGTTGGCCCAGGTAACCCACATGGTCGTTTGTGGTTGGGCAGGAGCCCACACTGTTCTTGTGAGGGCATGTTGATTATTCCTACCAGCCCTATAATCAAAGCAGGCAATGTCATTAACTCGCAATTCTTGTTCCCAACTGACAAAACAAGCACCACAAACCAAGAGCTTGTGTTTTCTTTGTAGCTAAAACAACAGTTAAGGCTTTGGTCACGGCCCACCAAGAGATAGCTTCACTTCTGCTGTCAAAATTTTCTGGCATCCATATTTCTGGAAAATGTTGATTTGGCTTAAGGTTCAAAAATTCCCTACAAACATTTTCAAAAGTAATATTAGCAAAGCTGTTTTGACAATGAAACACAAAGCATAAGCATTACGTAAGTGGCTACAATATATAACAAAAATCTGTCTACAGTTACCACAACTTAATATTATTGCTGGTGGTTCCCTACAGTTTCTGCAAAGAGCATTTTTGGTATTACAAAATCTTTTCAACACAACATTACAAGCTCGTGGCCCAAATGATTGTCTTCTCACTGCTAACAACAGCACATCTTCTATGGTGGATGGGACTGGCTCAAGTTCTACACGGAGTTTGTTGAAGACTGGTTGGAGGTAAAGCTGTCGTCTATATTTTCTCCGTTCTTCTGGAGTTGACATGCAGGGCGAACAGATCTGCTAGGGACCCATAGAGGTCCTTTATCTTGTTTAATCACTTGGTTACATCAGTCTCCTCTGGCATCTTTTTGCCACCTTGCTGTTGTCCATGCGGCATCACACTCCATTTGATTAGTCCTGGTGTGGCGCCCACACACTGCTCTCCCCTTGTGCCGGCGTCCTGTTTTTACACACCTTTCTGTCCAGCTCCCTTATCTCTCTGCGAATACACAGTCTCTTTGTCTCCCTTGGCCTTGCATATGTCCTTCACAACACCTGCTGCTTGTTACAGCTGTGGCCTGCTCGGCCTGCTATTACAACAAAGTTACGTGGTCTGCATTGCTCATAATATGTCCGTTGTCTTTCAGCCACTCCACACTACCCGGCACTGCACCTTCCTGGTCCCTCAGGGCAACCTGGGTGCCAGTGGGGAAGCTGGGAATTGCCCTTGGCCAGGGCCTCTCCCTGGAGTTGCCAGAGGAGGAATTCCTTGTGGATGGCAGGGATGCCAAAGCTTGAGGAGTTCCCCATTGGATGGCAGAGATGGGGCGTAGAGCACCTGCCATGTGGAGCCACCATCAGCATCCCCTCAGCCATGGCCACAGTCAAGGAGAAGCTCACCGAGGAGCTCATCCGCATCGTTGACGGCACCCTCACAGTGACCAGGCAGTACCAAAAGTTCCTGCAAAAAATGATGGCCAAGTGTCGAGAGGCGGCCTGTGGTGGGACACACACCACACACACCGCCTCCCCGCAGTTGCCTCCCTCCACCCTGCCAGGAAAGAGGAGCAGCTCTAGCCGGGGCTGCTGGAGCCCAGAGGGTGGCCCCAGGGCCTTAGAGTGGAGCTGCTGAGGGCAGATGCGCACATGGAGAAGACTGCGGATGAGGACAAAGATCAAGGGGAGGACACGTGGCCAAGCAGAAACAGCCCTGTGCAGGTGGGTAGAAGGAGTCCACTGGGGGTGAGGAAGAGGAGCCCCATGACGCCAGACAGAATCATCTCCATGGGCCTGGGCAGCACCATCCACGTGGGGCCAGGCAGCAGCACCCCAGCAGAGCCCAGGCCCAGCACTGTGTGTGTGCCCGTGGGAATGGCATGTGGCCAGGTGTCCTCAGGACTGTGCTGGCCAGGACTGTGCCTGCAGGAGGGCTGCTCCCGCCTGTGCGGCTGCCCAAAGGCTTGGTGGAGATGCGACTGCCGGCACCACTGTGTCTGTTTCTGCAAGCCCCCGTGGTGGCAGCGCTGCTCCCACAAGAGCAATGGGTTCCCGTGCCAGTAAGCAGCTGGTGGGGTGCAGGCCTGGGACACCCCTGGCGTGCCCCTTCATCTGAAATGTTCAATCTTTTCTCTATCCATGGTTCTATCTATGGAACTCATCCATCCATCCCGCATCTGGGGCTGCATCACCCTCAGTGCCTGAACCCAGTGGGGATGGTCTGGCATTGGGCACCGCTGGTACCCACAAAATGGGGGGTAGGGGTGTCTGGTACCACAGTGGGTGTGCTGGCAGCTGGGGACCGAGTCTGGCTGGAGAAAGGGCGCAGCAGGGACCCCATCAGGTCCAAAAAGTGCTGAGTCCAGCCCCTGGGGAGGAACAAGCCCAGGCCCCGGCACAGGCGGGGGCTACCTTGCTGGAAAGCAGCTTAGCAGAGAAGTCTTGGTGGGCCCCTCAACCAGCTGCCTACTGGTCAGGGGATCTGGACCCCTGGCAAAGGGGGGATCCAGTATGTATTGAGACCCCATGGTGAATCCGTGCACCACAAATAGGAAGGCATGTTATCCCCAGGTTGGCATTTCAAATGCCTAACAAATGGGGTATGGCCTTGGTCCCTTGAACGTTTCTCGTCCAAACCAGATAATAGGGTTGAAACATGGCAAATCAATCCCCTACCCTATCCGAATACTCCCCTCAGGAATTGTTCATGAACAATTTGATGTGAGTCGTGAAATAGAACCACGGTATACCCCAGAAGCGCGAAGCCTTATTCCAGGCATGTGTTCTTGTTAGGGTTTTCTGGCACCAGTGTTTAAACCTGGAGATCGTATGTGTTATGCAAAAACTACCAATCCAGGAAACGCACTGAAATATGTAGTTTTGCTTACTCACAAAACAAAATGGAATTTTGTGTGGGAAGGGAAAACAAACAAGCTACCACCCATCAGCACGCTCCACCAGTCAATATCCAGCCCCTCAGGGTCCGTTCTGGGCATGTTCAGATGGGAAGATGTACTTTGCACTAACTACTTCCTAAAAGTTATTTACATATGCATAAGGCACTTGCCTATGTCCCTTTGCTCCTGGGGGGTCTTTAATGGGGTCTTTGGAGAGCGCTGGTGGTCAACAGCTTGGTGAACTTCAGATGAACTTTCCTGGGGCACCTGCACTCTACTTGTTCTTATAGAACTTCATTTCTTCTCTGTGCTCTATGCTTTGGAAGGCAACGCTCCATTACCCCACTTCCCTTGGCTACTGTTATAGCGCAGCTGCCTCAGAAGGCTTGCCACCCCTTGGTGAGCTAATTCAATAGGTGGAGTTAATCACTGCTGTAGCTGCAGCCTCTCCTAGTGATTCTTTGTAACTTCATCCCATCAGCGAGGAGAAGCACCCAGCTCTGCCGCTGAAGGGCAGAGCCCCAGCAGGGCCCCAGCCCAGCCCAGGCTGCGCCTGCCCAGCTCGACATGGCTGCTGGGAGGCTGAGGGTGGGCAATGGCAGCTCCCAGCATGCCACGGGAACAACATGGCTGCCCTGCAGCACCGGGCCTACAGCTCCCAGCATGCCCTGGGAACAACCTGGCCATGGGGCTGTCCCCGGCCTACAGCTCCCAGCATGCCCCGGGGCACGCCTTCTCCCAGCAGCCTCCCCAGGCAAGAGAGGGGAAACACCAGCCGTCCCCAGGGGCAGGGGTCAACAAAAGCCACCCAAGCGAGTTGGTGGCCAAACTGGATGCCTCAAGGTCAGGGTTTGTCTCGGCGGGTAGATGAAATTCCTTGGCAGCGGACCTGTCAGAGCCCAGGTGCTTTGCTCCACGAGTCTGACGTGCACAGTCCTGTAGCTGAGAAGAGTGGCAAAGAAACCCTGCGCAATGGACGGTGCCAGCCACAGCTGTGCACGGGCAGCTTCCAGCCCTGGGCAGGAGTTTCCTCCTCTGGCTGTGCGGCGCAGGGAAGAGGTGGGAGCTGTGCCGGCGGCCAAACAGCCCTTCGCCAGCAGCACGTGGGGAAGCCCAGCGGCAGCCACCTGCTGGCTGCAGGAGAGGTGGTGGCTGCGTGGCCACCGTGTGTCCCCGTGCAGCCTCGTGTCACAAAGGGGCAGTGATGCGGCACCCACCCGGAACTTGTGACCTCACCTGGCCAGGCCTGGACATCCTCAGCAGCGGGCCAGTTGGGCCGAGCTGTCCGTTGGGATAACTCCTTCTTGAGCTACTTGCGTGGCTACCTCTTTCTAAACATTTCTCCTTTCCTGCTGACCCCTCCTCACCTTCCACCCTCTTTCAAAGGTAAGTTGGCTTTGACTTTTGGCACAGATCCTACAGGAGGTAGATCGGGAATAAAAGTGGAGGCCGCTCTCTGCCTCCCAACCTCTAGGCTGAGCTCTTCCACCCTTCTAGGCTGGCCAGACAGGCGCTATGGGGAGCGTTCCCCTTGGCTAATTCCTATGTCTTTCCCATCGCCTAGGCTAGGGAAGTAGGGAGGTGGCAGGCCGAGGCATTGAGCTCAGCGTAGCCTGACCCGAAGCCCATCTTGACTGATGGGTCAGGAAGGGAGACCAGAAACACAGCCCAGCAATGGCAACCGTTAAAGGAGCGGCCAAAAGGCGGTCACTCCTGCAGACAGGGTGGGCAAATGTGGGCTGGAGAGCCAGAGGGCTCTGCTGCCAACAGTCGCTACAGGCAGTAAAAACGACCACTGGAACACGTTTGATGGTGACTGCTGGCCTCTGGGTTTTTTGGTGCTTGAATGATTTTCTTGAGCTCCGCTTCTTTCTTTGCAACCAGGTGACAAGATTGGAGCTGATCTTCTTTTTCTGGACTGTGTCCGGACATCCTTTGTCAGCCAAAGCTTCCCGCTGTGCTGCTGAGAGGAGCGATGGCCACAATGGGGAACAACTCCTGTGAGTAACGGTTTCACCAGCAGGCTTGGCCTTGGTGAATCCCCAAATGCAATGGGCACGGCTGGTGTTCCATCCTGCAACGTTGCTGTGGGGACAACCTCAAGGGAATTCTGGGGCTTTTCCTGAGAGTAGCCAGGCCTACCCAGGGTTTTTGTGCAACAAAACCATCATTTCCCTGCAGTCGTTGCCGAGGGAATGGCTCCACCACAAAGGATCCTCTTTCCCCCGGAGAAGATTTGCATGGGCTGGCAGCAAAGGCAGAGAGCTGGAGCAGGCCTCTACAACCTGGGCAATACGTGCTTCCTCAACTCCGTGCTGCAGTGCCTGACGTACACCCCACCTCTGGCCAACTACCTGCTCTCTTGTGAGCACAGCGACTCCTGTGAGTACTTTCTGGAAGATCTCCTTGTCAGTCTGTTGGGCACTTCCCAAGGACCCCCAGAACCTGCAACGGGATGTAGGAGAAAAGCAGCCCTTCTTTCTCAGCCACCGCCAAGGTGGTGCTCTTGGAACACTCAAGCCTACAAGCCGCTTGGCCTATCGAGGCGTGCTTGCTGTCACAAAGATGCCTCTTTCTAGTGCTGCCTGTCGTTCCCTGTTCCTACATATAACCTACATATTTGCTGGTTGCACAGAAAACTTCTGTCAGCGAGGCATCCCTCTCAAGCATGTTTTCTGTGTACTGAGATGTCGTGGGCTTGCTGGGCCATTGGCACCTGGGGACGACTAGGAGACTGTCCTAGCAGAACTCCAAGGTCTCCATGAGGTTTCCCATCACAATGGCTCTTTGACTGACCTGACCAGCTTGCTTCCTTCCCTTGCTCCTTCCCTCCCTCCCTCCCTCTTCAGGTCAGCAGGAAGGCTTCTGCATGATGTGCATCATGGAAGCGCACGTTAACGATGCCTTGTCCACCTCAGCATGTGCCATCCAGCCCAGGGCCGTCATCAATGCCCTCTCACGTAAGTCATCTCAGCTGCTTTGACTTGCTGTCCTCTGTTGGTAGAGGACTGAAGTACTACCTTCCTCTTGATTAGGAATAGGAGGGCATTTCATGCTTGGCATGCAGGAAGACGCCCACGACTTCTTACGCTGTACTGTCACTGCCATGCAGAGAGCTTGTCTGGCTGGAAGCAGCGCGTAAGCACAAGCAAACGACCTTTCAATGTTGCCCAGCGTTTTGGCCTCCTTGATGTACCCCATCAAGGAAAGCCTATGCCCAGGGCTTTCAGGCACAGGAAAACTCTTGGAGGAGATAACTCTCTGCCTTACCATTTCCTTCCAGCTGGGACATCTCTTCTCAATATACTACCATCGTCCATCAAATATTTGGGGGCTTCCTGAGGTCCAGAGGTATGTTTCCACAACTGTTGCTCTCCTTACACTTGCCTGTGCCCTGCCGTGTGTCTGTGAGAGACAGCTGAGCATGGGGCTGGCTCGAGTAGGGATGAAGAGCATAAACGGGCACGGTCAATCGACTTTGCCTGTCGCTGATCATTTCCGTTTGCCTTCCAGTCACGTGCTGCAGCTGCAAAGCAGTTTCCGATTCCTACGAGGCCTTCCTGGATGTGCCTTTGGATATCCAAGTAAGAGGGTTTCTCACTGGGCTTCAAGTCGTCCCAAGCTCCTTGTGGCTTCCCAGAATCTGCGCAGCTGGCTTTGAAAAGTGCACTGTGAACACAGAAGAGTTGTGGGGGTGGTGGGAAGTGGTATGGGTGGTGTCCTCCTGCAACGGCCGTGGCAGTGGACTCCTTGTAGATGCTGGCTTTAAAACTGGACAAGCACGCATTATCCTCTCTGCACCCCTGAAGGACTCTCAGCCACCTTCTCTTTGCCCTCCCTCAACACTCAACTGGCTCCTAGGCTGATGGCTCGTGTTGTTTTCATTCCTGATGACCCTGCACACCATCAGTATCTGAACTGAGCGGTGGCACGGTGAGGTAGCTCTTAATAGTGCCGGCCGGGAATCTCTGGGAAGGGAGGGAAATGTTCGGCATCATACCCTCTTTCTGCCTCCCTCTGGCCAAGGTTTGCAGGGTCACAGTGGATCTCCTCAGCGGCAGCTCCTTAGGTCTTGTGGGCAACTCCTCCTGAGTGCTTGGGCGAGGGCATTTCCCCCAGCTTAGAGCTCTCCTTTCTCACCCCTCCAGGCAGCCTCATCTGTCACCGCAGCTCTGGAGGACTTTGTCAAACCCGAGCAGCTGGCTGGTGAGAACAGCTTTCGATGTGACAGGTAAGAGGATGACTAACACCAGATTAAGACTTGTAGCTGTGTGGAGATGCTGCGTGTCATCGAGCCTCAGGAGGTTCGATGCACAATCAGGAGGCACAGCTTTTCTTTCTTCCAGCCTAATGGTTCTGAAGAGTCATGAAATGGTGTGAGGATGTGTGAGGTGGAAAAGGTTGTCTGGCCGCCGTGGGGCAAGCTAGGGTGCATTTCAGTGCTTTTCTCTCTGCTTGCTTTCAAGCTGTGGCAAGAAGGTTACTGCCCTCAAGAGGTTTACAATCGAGCGCGCGCCCAGGGTTCTCACGCTGTGCCTGAAACGCTTTGATTTCTCCGGCAAGAAGATCGGCAAGGTGTGTACGCAATTGGAGAGCCACTCTCTTTCTCGTCCTGGAGCAGGAGATTTCCCAAAGCAGCACGCTCTGTCACAAGCTGTTCAGGTGGAGCTTTTGGTGTTCCCTTCTGGGGAGAGGAGAGCTCCTGTGGCAAGGCAAGCACATGCTCTGCTGCGACAGAGCTGCTCTGGCCGAGAACAGTTTCCTGCCACCCAAGGCGTCACCTGCTGCTTCAGGGACAAGCGAGTGTTGATGAGCCCCAGAGATGTATTTCTACACAGCTGGGCCCCGGTCTTGCCAGGCTCTTTCACGTCGTATGCCAGGATCCCTTATGAGCCCTCTTGGTCTCTCCACAGTTTGTGCAGTATCCCCAGTACTTGGATCTCCAGCCATACATGTCTCAGGGAGCTGCAGAACCGCCCCTCTACACCTTATACGCTGTCCTGGTGCACAGCGGTGGCAGCTCCTTGGCAGGACACTATTTCTGCTACACAAAGGTAAAGAGCCACTTCCTTCATCTCGGGGACTATGTGTGCTGGGGAAGGCAAACTTTGGCGGCGCTCTTTCTGGCAACCAAGGTTCTGGGAGAGAAGGTCTCCTGACCAGCTGGATGGGATTTGCGTTGGCGGACTCTTGCTTGTGTAGTTTTCTGCCTGTGTCGTTCGGGAGGAACCATGCAGTTCATCTCCACATGTCCTTGCCTTTCTTTGACAGGCCAGCAATGGACTCTGGTACCAGATGGATGATACGTCTGTGGCTTACTGTGACCGCAACACAGCTCTCGGGCAGCAAGCCTACTTACTGTTTTATATCAGGTAACAGCCAGGACTAACAGGTGTTCAGAACACGTTTCCTTTTCAGGGTTTTGCTGTTTCTCTTCTGATCCTCCTGAGTCATTCTGTCCCAGGAGGCAATTACTACCCGCACCACTCAGGGCTCTCGAACGTGACCTACCTGCCGCCAGTCCTTCCCTTCCCTTGCTGGGCTTTAGGCTGCTGCCCCCATGTAAACTGCTATTTGTCTGCTCTCTGTAGGTGGCTGATAGAGAGCAGAGTCCCTAAAGGGGCCTACAGGGAAGCTGGGGCGGGGGGGGAGGAGGACAGGACTCCTGCTCAGGAAGAGTAGTGATAGGGTGAGGGCCATTAGTTTTCAACTTAAGGAATGTAAATTTAGATTTAATGTTAGGAAGAATTACTTTATGGCAGGGGTGGGGTGACCGTGGAAGTGGTTGCCCAGAGAAGCTGTGGATGCCCCCTCCCTGGAAGTGTTCCAGGCGAGCTTGGACAGGGCTTTGAGCAAGTCGGTCTAGTGGAAGGTGTCCCTGCCTGTGGCAAGGGACATGACCTAAATGATCGCCAAGGTCCCTTCCAACGCAAACTGTTCTGTGATTTTACGATTCCACGAAATGGAGGCCATAGCGGGTATGAAGAGGAGGTCTTGCTGTGACAGGGGCAGAGTTGGTGGGAAGACCCCAAGTGAAGTCCCCATTTGTAGCCTGACATGTCTTCTCTCTGTCATACAAACCGCTCCAAGTCAATGAGTGAAGCCCAGTGGAGGTTGCAAGAGCAGCCCTAAGTGGACATCACTCTTTTTTCTTATTTTCCCCAGATGCTCTGATGGGAAATCTGGTCAACAGGCGTCAATGTCACCAGCACCATCATATGCCCGCTCCTTCTTCGGTCAGCAGCGGGGCGGCAGGCAGCAGGCAGACCCTGTGGGACCACGGGATCAGCCTGATTGGACTAAGGTAACTCTGGGGAGGTGGGTCAGGGCAGAAGATGGACAGCGGGTTTCTTTCGGGGGTCTTGGCATTGCTCTCCTTGCCCCCACACACTGCAGCTTTCTTCAGAGCCACCACGCTGCTCCGTCTCAAAGCATCGCCCCTAGATCCAACCTACTTGTGTGCCTTTGGCCCCTCTGCCTTTGCAGCCCTCAAGGAGGGCCTCTGGGAGGTCTTTAGTTGTCGCCTCAGAGAGCTCTGGAGGTTTCCCACTGCTCCATCCCCTCCAGGAGGAAAGGACAAGACCTTTTCACAGCTCTCTTGGCAGGATATGGCGATGGGCATGGAGGACTCTGCAGAGGACAGCAGCTCCTGGCCAGGCGGGCTCAGCTTCACCTCCCATGTGGACATGCCCTTGCATCACTCCTGCGTCTGTAGGAGGCTGGAGTCCTGCACTAGAGCTGCATGCCCACACTGCCATCCACCATCTGACCATGTGCTGCACACTGCGCGAGAAGACAGCCACCAAGAGGAGCAGCGATTCAGCCCTTCTTCCCGCTGCCAGAGGAATGGTGCCAGGAAGAGAACCCGGAGCAGATCCCCGCAGCGCAGAAATAATGATCTCCACAGCTGCTTCGTGGAAACCACAGACTGCAAGCGCTCCACAGGGAGGAGGAGGAGACCTAGTCCTCCAAGTTGTCACCACACTCCCAGGGATAACACAGCTCCAGGGCCCTCCAAACGCAGCTCCCAGTATACTCCTGCACCCAGGGCTGCTCCCAGGGAGCAAACCCTGCCAATGCAGAGAGCGCGGAGCAGATCCCTGTGGCACCGCTATGATCTCCACAGGCAGTTCACAGAGTACCACCCCTCAGCAGCGGGGATGAGAACTGGTCCTCCGACACAGGACCGTGCTCCCAGCGACAACAGAACGCAATGGCCTTCCCACAGTAGCTCCCACTTGGCTCCCGCACCCAGGGCTTTTCTGGAGCAAGCCCTGCTCAGGCAGAGAGAGTGGACCAGATCCCTGCGGGCATGGCTAACATCTCCGCAACTGGTTAAAAACACACACCATTAAAACAAAACACACTCCTCAGGCCTATGCCAAGGACAAGCTGCCACCAATGAGGTTCATCTTCCACAAGGCATCACCATGCAGGAAATCTTCCAGACAAAAAGGAAATGATAAAATAAAGACATATCAAGAGCTGGCTAAAGGCTTAACTGGATGGAGTAGTGAAGGAGAGGCAAGCTTTTAACTGCCTGAATCTCCAAGAAGCAAGTGGAGTGTTGGGAGGTGTCTGAATGATCGAAGAGTAAGGGGAAGGGAAATCTAGCAGGCAAGCGCAAGGGCTTCTGTGCAGATGGGCTGCTGGAAAGGGGACTTCAGACGTGGCGTCCTTGGGCATGAATGTATCTGCACGCTTTGGTGGTCCATTCTAAGTGGGGCTAGTAAGGAGAAGGGTGACACCAGGAAAAGCCCAGGGCTGGGACCGCCAGGTGGGTAATAAATATCTCTGAACCTGTGCAGACCCAAAGCTCCACTGCAGGCTGGCCAGCAGGTCCCTAAGGAAGGGATCCATCAATCCAAGGAGCCAGTGAGCCACTCGGGTCTCCAGCCATCGGCAGCTCCAAGCCACCTCCATGGGCTTGGAGACTCCAGGGGCGATCACCCAGAGGCAGAACTGAAACCCATCGCTTGGCAATTACAGCCTGCCTCTTCAGGGGAAGCACTTCTTGTTTCCTCCAACCCTTCCTCCTCCTGACGGCATCCTGTCCCACCATGCGGAAGGGCTCTTCTTAGAGATGTCTCTTTTGGGTTGGAATGCTGGAATTCAGAGCCTGCCTTCCTTGCAAGGAAACATGCCAAACACTAGAAGGCTTCAGGCCACTTTGGAGGCTACGCTCTGGCTGCTGAGGGAAGCAGGTTGGTTTGTTAGCTTCACCTTTGCCGGGGGCTGTGATGTGCCCGGCCCCACCATCCCAGCACCAGGACCACCCAGCCACCCTCTTGAGGCTCTGGGAAGGCGGGTGATATTTCCTTTACTGCGCCAAGTAGCTGACACAGGCTTTAGTCATTCCCTCTTTCTTGGCAATGCTTAGGATGGGCTTCAAAGAGGTTTAGTAAAACATTTCCCATCAAAAACTCTTTTGACAGAAAATGGGTTTTGGGCACGATGCAAACTCCTGTGGAGAAGAAAAGTTCACATCAAACCTGCTCAGCCGATGTGAGAGACCTTCATGAGAAACCAGGAGTTGTTTTCCTCCTCCCAACATTTTTGGCAAGGTACTGCTGATGCAAAAGGTTCTGTGTTTTCAAGGTGGACACAGGTTTGTGGTGGAAGTAATGGAGACGTTTTCATGTACTCCTGGGCCAGGAATCACTTGCGAGTGCTTGAATCTGACAGCAGCAGCGCCCAGGCAGAGCTGAGAGCAGCCCCTGGCGACATCTCTTGGCTTTATGGCAGTGTTTGCAGCCCCAGCACACGTCCCCTGCCCCCTGCAGAGACCAGGCAGGAGGCTGTAGGGAAGACTCCCACCGATGGCTTTTGCCTCCAGGCTGGAGTGCACTGTCCCAAGCTCAGGAGCCGCCACCTCCGCGCTCCCTTACCCCATGCTGGGGCAATAAGGCAGCACTCCTCCTTCTACAGAACAACACCCCAAGCTTACGCTGAGGATGAAATGCCGATTTCCTCCTCATGCAGGTTTCTCCCACGGCTACAGGCTGCCACAGGGCTGTAGGGTTGACGTTCACAGGTGTCTCGAATGCCAGCACAAGTGTGGCTTTTCACAGGCAACACTGCAGGGAGATTTCTGGAAGAGTGTATCAAACCACACATATTCATTTGCCTTTCGAGTCTACTATGCCGAGGACCTGGCAAGGCCACTGGTTTTGCACAGCAGCGGAGATGCTGATGTAGCCACATGACTCCAAGGTCCAGGGGCTTGACAGGAACAAACCTCAACATCTCGGTGCTCACCAGAAAATCAAAGGAGCTGGCAGTGAAACCTTCCTTTGAGACGGCTACATGAAATTGCATGGCAGAAACGGAGAGGCAGCAAGCTTTGGACCAAGGAAGCAGCTCTCTTTGCCTGGGGGCTGTAGCAAACTGCCGTGTTTCCTCCCCAGAAGCTTCCTCCGGTCCCCGCACTGCTCAGCACTGAGCCCACAACGTTGCACTGCCAGTAGCACCAAAGGCAGACAAGGGGACAGGAGCAAGGTGTTACAGTCAGTCTGGGGTGGGAAGATAGGTGCGAGCTGACCAGGGCAGGAATCGTCACAGCCCTTGACAGGGTAAGTCTCGGCCAGCAGGGCAATGCAGAGGAGGTCCTGGAAGTGTCTCCTAGACCTGGCACATGTCACAGCTGAGAGGACCTGTCCCGATGGCTCTCCTGCATTTTCTGGTGTGGGGCAGAAGACATGCTCCAGGGCAGGACTTGCCTGCTGCACCACGGGAAGGACAGAGCATGGTGGACCCCTCCTCCCAGGGCCGGCTGCAGGGCTGTGAAGGTGGCTGTGCAGGCAGGGGTGCCCAGGGCTGTCCTTGCCAGCAGGGTCCCTGCAGCCGCAGGGGCTGTGTGCTGGGCAGTGACTATGCTGCCTGCCAGGGGCAGCTCTCAGCCTGTCGGGGGGCTCCCCACAGAGATGCGGGGAGAAGCTGTGCATCGCGTCCAGGCAGGTTTTGAATGTCTCCAGAGAAGTAGACTCCACAGCCTCTTTGGGCAGCTTGTCGCACTGCCCCAACACTGTCAAAGCACTATAAAAACTAGCTGGCTGCTACAAGGCTTTTACCATCATATGCCAGGTTAACTTCAATAAGTAGTTCCCACGCCTTGCCCCGGCACAGCCACCAGTCCCCCACAAGGTTTCAGAAGTTCATCTACGGGCCATGCTGTTTCTTCAGCCTCTTCAAGCCAGTCCACCCTGCTTCTCCCGGGGCCTCTCCTTCTCTCTCCGCCATCTTGGGAGGGGAGGGAGGGTGTGGGGTGTGGGGAGCGGGTGCAGGAAGCAGCCACAGCTGCACATTATCCACGTCAGCCGCCAACACACCACCCCTGAAGCATGCCCACAGCTGTATATTATCAATATAATTAACCTGCCTTCATTCCTCTATAATTCCTCTACAATTCTCCCCCGGTTTTTTCTTTTCTTTTTTCTTTTTCTTCTTAACATTTCATTGTATTTATTTACGTATTTAACATGTATTTAACAATCATCACAACATTTTCAAAATAAACTACTCATACAGTCCAGACAACTTGTCCCTGAACTCTTTTGTTCTTCTTTGTTGAAACATGTTTTACAAGTGTATAGGATTTGACCTGTGATGTGGTGTGCTACATTCTCAACTCTGGTGGGATCAGGAGGACTCACGGACACAGAATACTCATTTGAAACTGGTGGGAACATTGATAATGCATGTTAAGAAGAGTGATTGTTGTGTATGTACCCATTTCCCTGAATATACTCAGGCAGGAATTCCGTTTGGGACTAACGGGAATAACTTGTGGCTAAGACCAGGATACACTCATTGGAACGAGACTGACCTCCAGACTTGGACAACACTGAATCCACACTTTTCCACTGTGTTACTGCAAATGAAGCCAAGACATACGCAAATGCTCCCGCAGAGGGGGCGTGCCTAGGTGGGCAGCAGCTGAGGGCATGCGTGCTCAAGCACCTCCAAGTCCTTCCTGCCTCCAGGAGGTGGAGAGGTGGCCAGTGGTTGGCAGGCCTGGTCCTCTTGCAAGGTGGGGATGCTGGGGATGAGCAAGCACGTGGGCTGCAGCCACAGGCCATCCACGTGCCTGAAAGGCTCTCTCACTCCTCTTGCTGGTCACCTAGTCCAGCTTCAGGTTCACTAGTGAGTTGCGCGCACACACAGGGCTCCCAGCAGGAGTTGGCCCGAGACACTGGGGCTTTCCAAGCGCCGGCTGCCTATGGCCTGTGCTGCCATCAGCCTTTGCTAGCAGCCAGGCCAGGGGACCCACCGCGCAGCAGGTGCAGAGTGGGCCCACACAGGAGGGGCTTTGGCCAGCGGGTTCTGTGGTGATCAGGCACAGGGCTCAGGCAAGCAAAGCAGCCAGCACTTTGCTTCTGTGTGCCTGGCTCCTTGATCCCCCCTTCTCTCCGTTTGCCGTGCTTATACATGCCCCTCATCTTCCCTGGCTCCTCCCTTTCTCAGCCCTGCTCTCCTTGGCCAAGACAAGGCCAACCCCGCTTATTTTGCCCCACCACGCTCCCAGGTTTGCCCCATCTGTCAACACACGTGGCCTTTGGGTGCTCTTAGCTAGGTCCCCTTGCACTTGCGTGCCATTGCTGACGGGCTTGCCTGGGAACTGCTGTCCCTGCCAGAGTCCTCTCCGCAAAATGACCCCAAGCTCTTGAAGGTCAAGCAGCTGTGAAGCGTGGCCACCTCTGACGCCATTCCCCGCTAACCACCTGCCAAATGTGGTGCTGGAAGAGCAGCGTATCCCCAGCAGACAAGTCGTCTTCTCCAAGGACGCCTTCTGCCTGCTCTCCGCAGACCCATGGGAACCGGCAGCAGGTCCCTTGTCAAAACACAAAGCAGCCTTGAGCCCGCTGGCTTGGAGGCCCAGTTCTGGGGCCTAGGAAGCCCTGCTGCGCCTCAAGCGCCTTGAGAGCAGCTCTTCCACTTTCAGGCAGAGCCTGCCCGCTCCTCCTCCTTGGGACCCAGTTGCTCCCTCCGCTGTGTTCCTTATGCCTCGCCACACAAGCCAGGGTGGCAGCAGGGAGCTGCCGCACCTTTCACAAGCTTTGAGGCTGCCATGCTTCAAGCCACTGCCCTCGCCCCCCACGGACCTAGCCCTGCTGCGCTTTAAATGCAGCGCACGTGCCTGGATCCTGCTTCTCTGCTGCACTCCAGCATGTGAGTGAGCAAGGCTCCCCCAGGCAGCGGCAGAAGGCAGACTCCTGAGACAAGGCTGATGCAGGATTTACCAAAGCCATGGACAGCAATGGCACGTACGGCTAAGAGCAGGAGCATCCTTGTCTCTCGAGAGCTTCACCTTGCTTGTCCTTGCCACAAATGCCCTGCTCAGTGTGCGCCCAGAACTGCAATCAGACTCATAGATAGCAAGGAGGACACGAAGCCTGCCAGAGGGCGTTGCTGTCACTGACATAGCCAGCGAGGACTGTGCTGCACCTGCATTTCACTGTTCTTTGTGCAGCAAGGTTGACACTGCTGGGCTACGCTTGGCTTATTTGGCTTGCCCAGCACTGTTGCCGGCTGCAGCCGTAAGAGAGATTGGCTCTTGGACACCCAGGCATGCGCGTGCTGCCTGTAGTAGCCCCGTTCTCTGGCGTCTCTTTATTGGGAAGGAGCTGGTGGCATAGGGCTGCAGAGAGCAGGGCGGCGGGGAACTTCCCAAAGAGGCTGCGAGGCCATGCTCGCTTTTGTCCTGTGAGCTGTTAGAAGGCAGAGCTGGGAGCCAGGCGCCGCTGCCTGCCATGGGGCCTGCCCACCCTGATGGCGCAAGCAAGGCATTCCACAAGGCTCTGTCGGGGTTAGCGGTCCCAGCTTCTGCCTCCACTCCTGCTTGGGACCCCTCCTATTGCCTCCCCTCCCTACCCTCCCCCCCCCCCCCAAAAAAAAAAAAAAAAAAAACCACCAAAAAAACATCAGCCCCACGTCCAAGGGAACCCCGGGCAATGGGAATCCTGCGGGCAGTACATCGGCCGCCGTACTGGTGGCGACAAGCCCTCGTCCTTGCAGCTGCCACATGTCGCTGGCAGCGATGGATTTTCTGCGTCTCCTCGTTGTCCTGCTGGCCGTGTGCTGTCCTGTGCACGGCACATGGGACAGCTGTGGGTAAGTGGCCCGAGGCTCTGGGAGGGAGCTTGGGCAAGCCTTGTGGCCTTCACTGGAGGGGGCCTGCTTGTCCCCCATGGCCACCCCCCAGGTTCCTGAAAGCCATGTGGGAGGCTCAGTGCCTTGACAGACAGCCACCAGGCTGCCGGCACAACTCATCTACGGGCTGAAGCAGAAAGCGGGGCGAGGGGAGCGGGTTTTGGCCCCACGGGTTTCCTCGGCCCGTCTGGCCATGCCTTGTGGGGAGGGAAGACGGCTGGCCTTCAGCCGCAACGGCGCAAGCCATCCAGCAGCACAGTAAGGAGTTTCTGGTTACAGAGGGAGCTGCGGGCTTCGTCCCATGGCTTTGCACTACGGCATGTCACGCGTCGTGGGTGGCACAGATGCCCAGCAGGGGCCTGGCCCTGGATTGTCAGCATCCAGGCTCTCGTGGAAGGAGGCATGGCGCACATCTGCGGGGGCTCCCTCATCAGCCCACAGTGGGTCCTCACAGCAGCCCACTGCTTCATCGAGGTCAGGTAAGGAGGACCAGGGGTCGGGGCTAGCCCCACAACACTAGCAGGTGCCCTGAGCGCAGCAGCACGTGCTACTGCCGTCCCGTTGCCCTGCAGTACGCCCAGTGCCTGGGCACTCCGGAGCCCTGCCGAGAGGCTGCTCAGGAGAAGGCTGGGCTCGTGCCACTGCTTCCCAGCAGCCTCCCGTGGGACACTGCTTGAGCCCAAGGCACGCGAGGGCAGTCGCAGCCTCCCTAGCGCTGCTTGCCTCTCTCCCTTGTCGAGCAGAAGGCAGGGCAAGTGCCGGGCTGCTGCAGCACGTGGCTGTGCTCCCTCTGAGCCCTCTCTCCATCTGCCTTCCAGGGACATCACCATCTTGCGCGTGGTGCTTGGTGCTACCCAGCTGACTCAGCTGGGCCCTGAGGCTCAGGTGCGCACTGTCAGGCAGCTGCTGGTTCACCAGCACTATTGGAACGTCACACAGAGGAACAACATTGCCTTGCTGGAACTGGACCAGCCTGTCCAGTGCAACAGCTACGTACAGCTTGCCTGTGTGCCCGACGCCTCGCTGAGAGTCTCAGAGCTGACAGCCTGCTACGTCAGTGGCTGGGGTGCCAGAAAAGCAAGAGGTGAGTGGCCCAAACGCAGTGGCGGAGCCAGTGCAAGCTTGGCCAGCTTGGGGAAGCAGGATGCGCTTCCTGATGGCAGAGGCGAAAGCCAGAGTCAGGCTGTGGGGGCGTATGCCTCTCTCTTTGAGAGAGGGGCCGGAGCCATTGACCCAGAGGAAGGCAGAAAGGCAAGAGCGGTCCAGTGCCTGTCCGCACGCAAAGCCGAGCCCCGGGGGAGGGCTTCAGCCAGACGGGGGAGGAAAACTGGCAATGAGCTGCTGGTTGTTCATTCCTTTCTGTGCTCTTCACAGCTGGAGGATCGGCATACGCGCTGCAGGAGGCCCAGGTCCACCTCATTGATGCCAGGGTCTGCAACAGCAGCGGCTGGTACAGGGGGGCCATCCACACCCACAACATCTGTGCTGGCTATCCACAGGGCGGCATCGACACCTGCCAGGTAGGAGCGTGCTACAAGCCCAGCCCTGGCAGCGCAGACAGCCCTGCCACAACCGCCCAAACGTGCGCCATCACGGCCTTTTGCTGGCCACTCACTCCCATGGCTGGGTCCCCACCGCTGAGGGCCTTACCTGCCCTTCCCCATGGGCAAGCCCTTGCCCAGGGCCTGCCCGCCTTGTCCCAGAGGCCTGGCACGCTGCCCAGAAGGCCCACCCGGTGCCCTTGGCAGCCCAGAGCTCCACCATCCCAGCTGTCTGACACACCTTCACCACCACCGTGAAGAGCGGTGAGAGCGAGCCCTGCCTTACGGGCCCACCGCCCCCTGCCAGGCAAGCTTCTACAGAGCTTGGCTGGCCACTGAATGCAGCTCTGGCAGGTGCCCTGAGAGAGAAGGAGCCAGCCACCGGGCTGACGGTGGCCACCCAACAACCCCTTCATCCTCTCTCCTGTGCTGCAGGGGGACAGCGGTGGGCCTCTCGTGTGCCAAGACAAGAGCGCCGACTACTTCTGGCTTGTTGGCGTGACCAGCTGGGGAACGGGCTGTGCAAGAGCAAGGAAGCCCGGGGTCTACACTTCCACCCAGCACTTCTACGACTGGATACTGGTGCAGATGGGCCTGCGCCCAGCAGTAACCACTACTGCAAGGCCACAGCCAGTCTTCACCTACACCCCCATTCAGAGGCCAAGGCCAAGGCCAAGGCCAACAGAATCGAGCCGGTTTCCACCCTGCCCGTTTCCAGTCCAGAAGCTGCTGGACTTCTTTACTCGGCTGCAGGAGCTCCTGCAGTACCTAAGAGCGAAATAGCTTGGAGCAGCACGATGAGAAGCATCCAGGGCAGGCTGCAGCGCACGACGACCGTTTCCTGCTGGGGCAATTCTTGCTGATGAAAGGCAGCCTCAGTGACAAAGGCCTGCTCTGTCCTGCCCACGCTCCTCGCAACGGCAGAACTCAGCAGGCTGCCTTCTTGCAATAAAGTGTTTCCGTTGGCATGGCTAACCATGCGCCAGTGCACTGCAGTCTCCTGTGCGAGGCAAGGACTTCCAGAGCCGGCACCTGCCGAAGGAGGCAGGCTGCCAAGTCGGGCACAAAGGGTCACCGCAAAGGGCTGAAGCTCTGCCTGCTCCGAGAGAAGCATGAGGGAACAGTGGAAGGAAGGAAGGCAGGTCATAGGAGGGCTCAGGGCCTTGGGGGTGGCAGTTGGAAGCAGAGAATGCCTTGGGCTGGCTCCTGCTGGCATCCCCGTGGGCTTCTGTACGAGGCGCAAGCCAGCTTGAAAGTGGCCTCTCAGGGCCAGCTGGGCTTCAGGGGAAATCCACGAGCTGGGGCCTTTGCTCACGCCACGGAGTTCCTGGGCTTCCCCAGGCTGCTCTGCTTTCACAGCTGCACCATGTTTCCAAGCCCAGGCCTACGGCTGCAGTGGCTGCAGGGAGCGCCATGAGCTTTGAGTGGGAGCAAAGAGTCTGCTGCTGCTGCTGCTGCTGCTGGGCAGTTGCCCCCCTCCCTGGCTGCCTTCTGGCTGTAGTAGCGGCCATGCTAGAGGAGCAACCGGAGCCTGGGGCATACCAGACACCTATGGAGGGGTGCTGCGGGGACTCGAGTGGAATGGTCGAGACTAGGGGACCGGGCCCCCAGTCCGGTGTCTTTTTGAGGGCTTGAGGCTCTGCAGAGGGGTCTGGGGTGCAACGAAGGCCTCAGAAGGGGGCCTGAGTGGACTAGAGAGAGCCTAAGGCAGCCTCCGGGTAGCCAGGGGAAAGGGTGCCCAGTGCCAGGTGGCCTCCACAGCCATCAAGGACCTGGGCACAGGCACTGTCATGTGGGGAGGCAGGGAGCGTGGCATGGGCTTGTTGTGCTCATCATCTCCTTGCCCCTTTGCGGTGCCTTGATGTTGCAGCTAGCCCAGGCACTTCCCCCCACCAGCACAGGGACCCTTGCACAGCACTCCAGCTTAAGATCACTGGCACCGGCTGCCCAGAGAGGCTCTGGAAACATTGCAGCACCACCTGCACATGATTTTGTGCAACCTGCTCTAGCACAGCCTGCTTTTGCAGGGCATTGGACTAGATAATCTCCAGAGGTTCCCTCCAACAACGACCATTGTGTGATTCTGGGACTCGTGGCACTTTGGCTGAGGAAGAAGAGGTCAGGATCCTCAGGCCACCCGACACCTGACTGCTTTCCCAGTGCCTGTCCAAGAAACCTGCCAGTCCTCACTAACAGAAGTTGGACCTGCACACGCGGGCTTGCACATGTGCATGAGCACTGCAGGGCAACAGCCTTCTCTCTCTTCCCCGTCCTCTACTGCAGGGCGAGCGCAGATGTTCTGCCAAGGGAGCACCAGTCTGCACAGGCCCTGCTGCTGTCGCTGTCATGCAGCGGCTCTTCTACCCCGGGCTCCCTCTACTGTGTCCCACACCACTGGCCTGGTGTGATGGCAGAGCCAGTGGCACTACCCTGTTAACGCAGAAGGCTCGCACACAACTGATACGACCAATGTGATTAAGTTAGTGCCACTTTATTAAGGGATACACAGCAATTTATACTCTACAGATGCTATTAACAGACTCACAGCAATTTATACCCCCAAATAAAAATACACACTCTACACAGGCTTTGTTATGTAAAAGATGATAGGTTATAACGACTCGTTCACACGCTTCCACCTCCCCTAGGATTGGTCCCGGTGCGGTGCCCACACGCTGCTCCCCCCTTGTGCACGCATCCGGTTTTTTCTCACTTTTCTGTCCAGCTCCCTTATCTCTCTGCGAATACACAGTCTCTTTGTCTCTCTTGGCCTTGCATATGTCCTTCACAACACCTGCTGCTTGTTACAGCTGCGGCCTGCTTGGCCTGCTATTACAACAACGTTACGTGGTCTGCATTGCTCATAATATGTCCGTTGTCTTCCAGCCACTCCACAAATCCCCCTTTCTGTTTCTGAGTGATCCAGACACCTTTTATCAATCTGTTCATCATTCTCATAAAGCAATTCCACAGGCAGCCCATTATCACTAAAGATATAACAATGGCAATTAACATCGTTATCCCGTGCAGAAAGGAGTCTTTTCACCGTCCAGTAATTCCTAAACCCTGTAGCCAGTCCGTCAACCCGTTCTCAACCTTTATGGCCTGTACGTTTTTTCTCAACTCTGCAAGCTGCTTATGAATAGAGTTCGAGTGATCAGTCAAATTCATACAACACATTCCTTAGCGCTGTTCACTCTAGGTACTCTCTACTGTTCATGCTGTTTCCTTATCTTCTAGAGGTGAGATCACATTCCTCCTTTGTTTCTGTCACATCCTGGTTTCTTCTCATATTCCCTCAAAGTTATTGAACTCTTTGCTGCAGGATCTCAGCTGCACATCGCCAAAGCAAGGCCAAAACTGCACATTATCCCACTGTCTCTGTTCCGAACGATTCTACAGCTACCGGGATGCCCCCCCCCCCCCCGCCCCCGTTTGTTTTGGTTTTTTTTTTTTTAACAGCTAGTACCAGGTTTTCCATGTTCTGCAAGGCCCTTGCAAACATGACAGCAAACAAGGCAATAGCAAACAAACGATACTGCCAATTGAGTGAATGGATGCCAAAAAGGCTGACGTTTTCTCAGGTTTTGATAACATGTTGCTGCAATGGGGCACCTAAAATCCACGCAGCATGTACCATCAAAATCTTCACAGCCATGTCCTTGAGCCAACAACAAAAAGCCAATCCTTGCTCTGTTTTGTATGTAATAGTGGCCAATTTGACTCACGTTCTTAACTGCCTAACAAACAAGGCGATTTAACTCTTGAATGCTTTCCCTGCTGTTACTCCGGATAAGAGAAGAACCACTGCAATATGTTCCCGTCAGTTCCATAAATCAACTACATCATTACCTGCTTCATCCAAAGCTATATTGCATTTAAGCGCATTATGCTTATCAACATGTTCACGTGTTGATTTATGTGGGTGTCATGGTCCCATCATAGCCTCCTACTGCATTAGCATCTACATAAAGACAACTATCGACGCTCAAAGTGCAAACAATATCAGCTTTTGGTTTAACATTATACAGAGGTAATCACTTATCCCCAATATCAAGGCTTTCAGCAAGATTCTTCATTCCCCACATACATTCACTTGTTTGCAACAATGTTTGCAAGTCAGGAAGGGCACACCAAGCCAGGATGTGTTCAGTTGCTGTGCTAAGGAGACCCACACATCAGTTGTTGGGTTGACTGGCGGCAGCAGCACTCCCACGGTCCGGCACGCTAAGCTCAGGCCGCACACAGCGAGCAGGTACCCATCGCGGACCTTCATCTGTAGAAACACAAGCATCACCTCTCCCGCAAGTTAACAATCCATGCGGTCCTGCCAATGCCTGGTATGAGGGTCTTTCCCGCGTACTAAGACACCTTGGTGCTTTTGCTGCTTGTCACCAGTTGACACAAAATATCGTACAATGGGAGGCACCGCATGGTCGACAGAGATTTTCAAAAAGTTCAAAATATAGCGTGCTTTCTCTGAACGTGCCTCTGGTTCATGCCCCTCATTCCCCTTTTCTGTTTTTCAAGCAGGCATATAAGAGTATCATTCATGCATTCAACGATGGCTTGGCCCACAGGGGAATGGGGAATACCAAATTGCTGGGGATCCCCCACCGGCATTGTAATGAGTTACATCTGTTGTAACACCAGCGTTGGAAAGCTTGAAGGCCTCTGCCATTAACTCCAAAACTGGGCCCGGGGATACCGTTTGGACAGTCTGGACAGGCTGCAACAATGCTGCGTGCAGCAGCCTGAGAGAGACACTTTTGGCCAAACTGTTGATACAAGAATTGCCAATTCTGATGATAAAATTGGTGGGCTAACACAACCTGCATGTGCATGAGCACTGCAGGGCAACAGCCTTCTCTCTCTTCCCCGTCCTCTACTGCAGGGCGAGCGCAGATGTTCTGCCAAGGGAGCACCAGTCTACATAGCCCCTGCTGCTGTCGCTGTCATGCAGCGGCTCTTCTACCCTGGGCTCCCTCTACTGTGTCCCACACCACTGGCCTGGTGTGATGGCAGAGCCAGTGGCAATACCCGGCTCTGCACCTTCCTGGTCTATCACGGCAACCTGGGTGCCAGTGGGGAAGCTGGGGAAACTCTCCCTGGAGTTGCCAGAGGAGGAATTCCTTGTGGATGGCAGGGATGCCAAAGCATGAGGAATTTGCCATTGGATGGCAGGGACAGTGCGTAGAGCCCCACCGATTTGAAGCCACCCCCAGCAGCCCCTCAGCCATGGCCACGGTCCCACAGAACCTCACCGAGGAGCTCATCCATATCGTCCAGGACACCCTCATAGTAACCAGGCAGTACCAAAAGTTTCTGCAAGTAATGATGGCCAAGTGGCAAGAGGCGGTCTGTAGTGGGATACATACCATGCTCACCACCACCCCACAGTTCTCTCCCTCCCCCGCCGCCAGGAAAGAGGAGCAGCAGGAAAGAGGATCAGCTCTATCCAGGGCTGCTGGAGCCCAGAGGGTTTTTCCAGGGCCTTCGAGTAGAGCTGCTGGGGGCAGATGCGCACATGGAGAAGATGGCAGATGGGGACAAAGGCCAAGGGGAGGACACGGGGCCAAGCAGAAGCAGCCCTGTGCAGGTGGGCAGAAGGAGCCCAATGGGGATGAGGAAGAGGAGCCCCATGACACCAGACAGAATCATCTCCATGGGCCTGGGCAGCACCATCCACGTGGGGCCAGGCAGCAGCACTCCAGCAGAGCCCAGGCCCCAGCACCATGTCCCCATGGGCAGGGCACGTGGGCAGGCAGCCTCAGGACCGTGCTGGGCAGGATCGTGCCTGCAGGAGGGCTGCTCCCGCCTGTGGGGCTGCCCAAAGGCTTGGTGGAGATGTGACTGCCGGCACCACTGTGTCTGTTTCTGCAAGCCCCCATGGTGGCAGCGCTGCTCCCAGAAGAGCAGTGGGTTGCCCTGCCAGTGAGCAGCTTGCAGGGTGCAGGGCTGGGAACCCTCTGGGGTGCACCCCCATCTGAAATGTTAAATCTTTCTTCTATCCTGGTGTTGGGGCTCATCCACCCATCCCGCATCTGGGGCTGTGTCACCCTCAGTGCCTGAACCCAGTCGAGATGTGGGCACTGCTGGCACCCACAAAATGGGACATGGGGGTGTCTGGTACCACAGTGGGTGTGCTAGAATGGGGGGACCAGGCTGGGCTAGAGAACGGGGCCAGCATGAACCTCATCAGGTCCAACAAGTGCCGACTCTGGCCCCTGGGGATGAACAAGCCCAGGCCCCGGCACAGGCAGGGGCCAACTTGCTGGAAAGCAGCTTGGCAAAGAAGGTCCTGCTGGGCTCCTCAACGAGCTGCCTGCTGGGCAGGGGATCTGTGCCCCTTGCAAAGGGGGGAACTCGTATGTATTGAGACCCCACGGTGAATCCATACACCACAAACAGAAAGGCATGTTATCCCCAGGTTGGCATATTCAAATGGCTAACAAACGGGGTATGGGCTTGGTGCCTTAAACATTTTTGTCCAATCTAGATAAAAGAGTTGAAACATGGGAATAAATCCCCCACCCCATCAAAACACTCCCCTCAGGAATTGTTTGTGAACCATTTGCTGTGAATCGTGGAATAGAACAATGGAGCATGGCATACCCCAGACTTGTGAACCCTTATTCCAAGCATGTGTCCTTGTTGGGGTTTTCAGGCACCAGGGTTTAAACCTGGAGATCCCACCTGTTATGAAAAGACTACCAGTCAAGGAAACACATTGCAATACGCAGTTTTGCTTACGCACAAAACAAAATGGAATTTTGTGTGGGAAGGAAAAAAAACAAACTACGACCCATCAACACGCTCCGCTGTTCGATATCCAGCCCCTCAGGGTCCTTTCTGAGCATTTTCAGATGGGAAGATGTACTTTGTATTACCTACTTCCTCAAAACTATTTACATATGCATAAGGCACTTGGGGATGTCACTTTGATCCTGGGGGCCTTTCTTGGGGTCTTTAGAGATCGTTAGTGGTCAACAACTTGGTGAACTTCAGCTGAACTTTCCTGGAGCACCTGCACTCTACTTGTTGTTATAGAACTTCATTTCTTCTCTGTGCTCTATGGTTTTGATGGCAACACACCGTTACCCCACTACCCTCATCTATTGGTATAGCCCAGGTGCCTCAGAAAGCTTGCCACCCCTTACTGAGCTTATTCAATAGGCCGAATTAATCACTGCTTTAGTTGCAGCCTCTCCTAGTGATTCTTTATAACTTCATCCCATCAGCGAGGAGAAGCGTCCAGCTGTGCCAATGAAGGCAGCAGCCTCGAGTCAGCAGGCTGCGCCCTACAGGAAGCAATCCCGACTGCCTGGATCTCGCCGCTGAGAGGCTGTATTTAAAAAGGAAGTGTTTTTCAGCAAGGGAAACAAGGCTTGAGCACTCATACTCTGGCTGGTGACTCTCCCAGGCAGCTGCATATTCCCAGTCCCTCAGCAGGGCAGGTGTAGCCAGGGCCCTGCCGGAGTCAGCAGCAAAACACACTAGCCCTATTCCTGCAGGAACTACGAACGCCGGGGCGGCTGCGGGGGGCTCTGTGAGTCAGGGTGTCCGGTGCCTGTGCCCAGGGCACCTGCCGGCACCTCTTTCCCTCCTTAGCTCTCGGCTCACCCCCAGGGCTGCCCGGGCCGGGCCTGACTCCAGCTGCACTGGGGGCCCGGCACACCGGGGGGTTGGAGCCTCCCCACTGCACCCCCAGGCAGCCAGCAGGCAGCAGACATCCCTGTGCTGGCCTAAGGGCCTCCCTTGCCCGACAGCCGGCCACAGGCCCCCCTCAGCTGGGACACAGCCCCAGCATAGGCTGTGCCTGCCCAGACCAAAATGGCTGCCAGGAGGCTGAGGGTGGGCAACAGCAGCTCCCAGCATGCCCTGGGAACAACATGGCTGCCAGCAGCCCCAGGCCTACAGCTCCCAGTATGCCCTGGGAACAACCTGGCCATGGGGCTGCCCTGGGCCTACAGCTCCCAGCATGCCCTGGGAACAACATGGCTGTGGGATGGCCCCAGGCCTACAGCTCCCAGCATGCCCTGGGAACAACATGGCCATGGGGCAGCCCCAGGCCTACAGCTCCCAGCATGCCCCGGGAACAACCTGGCCATGGGGCAGCCCTGGGCCTACAGCTCCCAGCATGCCCTGGGAACAACATGGCCATGGGGCATCCCCAGGCCTACAGCTCCCAGCATGCCCCGGGAACAACCTGGCCATGGGGCTGCCCTGGGCCTACAGCTCCCAGCATACCCTGGGAACAACATGGCCATGGGGCAGCCCCGGGCCTACAGCTCCCAGCATGCCCTGGGAACAACCTGGCCATGGGGCTGCCCTGGGCCTACAGCTCCCAGCATGCCCTGGGAACAACATGGCTGTGGGATGGCCCGAGGCCTACAGCTCCCAGCATGCCCTGGGAACAACCTGGCCATGGGATGGCCCCAGGCCTACAGCTCCCAGCATGCCCTGGGGCACACCTTCTCCCAGCAGGCACTGGGGTGCCCCTGCCCTGCAGTTGGGCCCTGTGGGGACACCAGCCCCCATCCCTGGCCCTGGAGGCCCCACAGCCACTGCCCGGGGCTGCTTGAGCACAGGCCCAGGCCCTGGAGCCCCCGTGGGGCAGGGACGAGGGGGAGAGAGGCACCGAGCGACAGGGAGACGTGGGTCAAGGCAGAGGGGTGGCCGGAGAGGGACAGGAGGCATCCAGAGGGGCAGGGGGAGCGGGAGGGGCTGGGCAGGGATGGAGAAAGGACAGAGACTGGTGAGGAGTGGGCAGAGGGTTGGAGCGGGACAGAGACAGAGGGGCAGGGGGGTGCCGCAGGGAATGCAGGATCAGCAGCAGGAGAGAGGGACAGGGAGAGGAGCGGAGGGGCGGGAAGGGGGACAGAGGCACAGACCAGCACAGGCAGGGTGAGGGACCAGGATGAGCAGGCTGTGGCTTTGGCAGTGGGCGGCAAAGCTGCTTCTGTGGGTCTTTCTCCCTTGCGGCGAATGAAGAGACGGGATGCACGTTGATGCAAGCAAATGTCAATTTGTTGTACAGAAGCACGAGTTTTTATACACTTTCAGAAGCTGCGTGTTTTAAACTCATTGGTTCTTGAAGCTAAGCCTTGCATACAAGGCAATCCCTGATTGGTGGTTAACTACCAGCCATTAACAGCAAGGTGTTACCTTTCCTTGGCGCCATCCGTCCCCCACTCCCCTGTGCTCTGTAAACATGTCTCATCATGTTAATTGTTGTCTAGACAAGCTCGAGCACATTCCCCTCAGCCAACTGATTGCCACGCATGGTCCTAGTTTCCAGCCCGCTCCTGCATCTCCCCCTTCCTGTTGCACAAAAGAACCTTTGAAACCGAACGAGTAAAAACAAGGTATAAGTAATAGAACAATTAAAAAAGCAACTGAGACATATTATCAATGTCAAAATAACCCACTGTCTCTGTTCCGTACAATTTTACAATTTCCCCTTTTTGTTTTTGAACAGCTAGTACCAGGTTTGCCATGTTCTGCAGGCCCCTTGCAAACATGACAGCAACCAAGGTAACAGCAAACAAACAATACTGCCAATTGAGTGAATGGATGCCAAAAAGGCTGACATTTTCTCAGAGTTTGTTAGCATGTTGCTGCAATGGGGCGCCTAAAATCCGCACAGCACATACCATCAAAATCCTCACAGCCATGTCCTTGAAGCAACAACAAAAAGCAGTGGCAATTTTGACTCACATTCTTAACTGCCTACCAAACAAGGTGATTTAACTCTTTAATTCTTTCCCTGCTGTTACTCTGGATAAGAGAAGAACCGCTGCGACACGTTCCCATCATAGCCTCCTACTACATTAGCATCTACAGAAAGACAATTATTGACATTCAAAGTGTAAACAGTATCTTCTTTTGGATTAACATTATACATAGGTGGAAGGGCACACCAAACAAGAACTGGTTCAGTCAAAAAGTTCGAAACATAGCATGCCTTCTCTGAACATACCTCTGGGGTCATTCCCTTCATTCCCTCTTTTTTTTATGCAAAGAGAAACACTTTTACCATAACAGAGAAGACCCTATTTACATCTCTGAGCCCAGACACAAACCACAGCTGTATGCTCCACCAGGCTCAGGGCAGAAATCATTCATGTAGTTACATAGCTATGTATCTCTACAAGCGTGCAGACACCTATTAAACACTAGATAACCATGTTTATCTTTCCTATTCTCCTTCACAATACCCAGCTGTTCTCTCATCTCTTGTTAGGTCAAATATTCTCCAGTTTCCTCTCCTATCTCTCTCTTCAGACATTCTCTATCCTCTTTTTTGCTTGTTAATTGCGAGGAGGCAAAGGGGGTGTGTAGCTGGGTGACCATGACCTGTTTTATGTTACAATCAACTAAACACTGAATACAGGAAAAAAAAGGCATGGGAGACATAAGGCAAACCTCAATAAGGTGGTTAAAGATAATTATAATAAATCCTGTAATACTTTTGAGTCATGGCCCAAAGTTTCCCAGCCATGAGAAGAGACCAAAGGCATCCCGCCCCTGGCTCTGTTGCAGATCTTTGTTTTAAGGCTTTTGAGTTTTGTATACTTTTGTAAATTAATTCACAGTGGTCACTCAGATTCACGTAACACATCCTATCGAAGTCTTCACAATTGTGTCCCTGTGCTAATAATAAAAATCAATAGCAACTCGGTTCTGTAGCAACATATGATGGACAGAATCAACATCTGTTAATAAGCCAGAAAAAAAAGAACAGTATTTGTAGTATTACTTTGTTTAGCAAGCTAGCAGCCTAATTTACTAAGCAAGTTAAGAGCGTGTACTATTCTTACAGAAGAGATTAGAGAAGCAAAAATGTGTTATGCTGCATTCCAGAACTCAGCCTGAGAATTACTGTCTGCTGTGAGCTCTGCGTTACAATCATTTGACACATGTTGGGGTTGCGATTGTGAAAGTTGCCCGTTTACAATTTTCATTGGCATTATCATAGCTAGTTGTTTTAAAAGCAACCCTTGAGCTTCCTTATGTTCAACTTGTTGCAAAATATTCTGAAGCCAATCAATAAAGTTAGTATTACAGTTAGTGACTCCCTAGGACCCTGCAAGACTGTGGCAAGACTCCCACATCCTGACTGCCTTAATAGCCGTCTCATTCATTTGCAAACAGTTGTCCCTGGGATACCTTGCCTGAGTCACAGAATCGGCACAGTTATTTTCTCCAGCCAACTGCTCATAGTTAACAGCAATCCCCTGATTAAGGTTTTCAGTCAAGGCCACTACACATAGCTCACAAAAATCAAATAACCACATCATACACTGCACCAGCCAGCACCACACAAAGCAATGACCTCCAATCATGCAGTGTGAGTGTACAAGGCTCTGCCACCGCTTCAAGAAGGGACATAGCAAATGTATTATGAATCCTCCCTTCCCGCACTGCTTTGCTTAACTCTTTAACAGCCTCGTATTGCACAGGCTGCCACTCTGCAGGTTGATTTGTCTGACAAAATACTGAACATGCCATAGCGACTCCCAAAACCCATCACTTAAGTGTTTCCCACTTGCATTCCTGCCACCAATCCCTCAGACTCCCTTTCACCCTCCCCAAAAATACAATCAATGCATCAGGAGAGACAAGGGGGTGGGGGAAAGGTCTAGCTCCTTTTCCAGATCTATAGGACCTGGATCAAAAGGTTTATCAGTGTCAATAAAATCATTGTCCGAGTTGTCCTGTTCCCGTGCTTGGTCCTGTGTTGTGAGGGTCGCTGCAGTCAGTGACAGAAGCTTTGGGGGCAGAGGAGGTGTGGACAGAATCGCCATCGCTGACAGCATCTTGAGAAGAGTCACGCTGTCGGTGGAATTTACAGCTTCCTCTGGTTTAGCACCATTAGTAGAATTAGTCCACACTTGGCAAAGAGGAGTCAGAATTTGCCACCATGAGGTTAAATGCATTCCCGACACGGAGTTCCCCTCCGCGGCAGCATCATACCATTGGCTGCTGTATGTACACACTTTCATTCTTTCAAAGTCTCTAAAGTTTCTTGGCTGCTCACCTGTCTCGATGAATACAGGTGTTATCCTCGGGGTTTAGGTTGTCCGCCTGGTCCAGACAGCAAGACGATCATTCAGCCAAGCCATCTCCTCCAGAATGCAGCCCTCTTCCACGAGCTGTCTTTTTTCCGTCCTTATTCTTCCAAGGCTTCAGAACACCACCATAGGGGTCACCATTTGAGGAGACTGAGGCACGGACTCCCGGATCTGACTAGAAGACCCTTCATGAATCCATATACATCTCTTTCTGGGGACGAAGCCTGATTCCCTGTTACAGATTTCCCACAGCTCACCTCTCAACTCCGGAGGGATTTCTGGCTGGCTCCTGCTTCCTTTCAGCAGATCATTCAAAGTTCTGTGGGATTCGCTGCATGTCGCTCAGATAGGCCATTTGAGAGCCCTTCACGTTAGATCCTTAAACGCATCACGTCGGGGTCACCAGTTTGCAGCGAATGAAGAGACGGGACACAGCTTGATGCAAGCAAATGTCAATTTGTTGTACAGAAGCACGAGTTTCTATACACTTTCACAAGCTGCGCGTTTTAAACTCATTGGTTCTTGAAGCTAAGCCTTGCATACAAGGCAATCCCTGATTGGTGGTTAACTACCAGCCATTAACAGCAAGGTGTTACCTTTCCTTGGCGCCATCCTTGGCGCCATCCGTCTCCCACTCCCCTGTGCTCTGTAAACATGTCTCATCATGTTAATTGTTGTCTAGACAAGCTCGAGCAAATTCCCCTCAGCTAACTGATTGCCACGCATGGTCCTAGTTTCCAGCCCGCTCCTGCACTCCCTCTGCCCTTATCCCCTCCCCACCCTTCCCCTCGGTGAGGCTGTGTCTGTGGAGTGCCTGCTCTGGTGAAAGGAGCTCCTGCACCAGCCTGAGGGCAAAAGAAGAGGGGCAAGGAGCGAGCTGTCGCAGTCCTTAGTTTGCAGGTTTCATATAC
The DNA here is from genome assembly GCF_963210335.1 of Falco punctatus. Lineage (NCBI taxonomy): Eukaryota > Metazoa > Chordata > Aves > Falconiformes > Falconidae > Falco > Falco punctatus. The sequence goes on along the minus strand of NW_027660146.1, from coordinate 646,747 downwards.
CGTCCCTGTTCAGAAAACACAGTGTGTATGTGTGTCATGGTGCTGGCAGATTTTTATTCTTTACAGCAATTTCTTTAAATACCAGACTTCATGCAGAAGGTGCGCACGGTGCTGTGCTTCTAGCAAACAGAATTGCTTTTGTGCATGCTGCAGTCTGGAGGTGGCAAGTGCCAGGTGAGAGATGAAGATGGAAATGAAAGCAAGTGACGCACATCAGTGGTGATCCTGCCACAAGCATGCTGTGAATTGACCTGGGAGAACGCTGCAGGGACTCACAGAAGTCAAGGTTTTCAGTGCTGTTTCTGTATTTAATACCCAAGGGATGGTTTCCCTCTGTGTGCGTTTCTGTGCAGGCATGTGCATGGAACATAGGTGTGTCTCTGTGCCATAAGTGGGACTGATGGCAGCTTTTCATTTCATTCCAACTCAAAAGTAAAGAAAGACTGTACCTGCAAAAGAATTCAAACAGCCGTCTTTCTTTCCCAGAGCAAGCATAGAAGTGTGGGGGAGCGGTTTACAGGTTCAGAACTTCAGCCAGCTCTGGATGGTAAACCCTCAGGAGAGGAAAGAGAAGCCCCACTTTTTTAACTACAGCTCTGCTTCCCTTAATGTGTCTTCTTGTTAGATTGTGTTGGTGGTCAGTTTAAAAGGACATGATTAAACTGTGCTTGTTTATCATAATATTTGAGGGTTATTTACTGTCTTAAGTCCGCTTATGAGTGGGGCACTCTGTTGCCCTGTGGGCAGTACAATGTCGTGACTGGTAATTTTCCTTTTCTTCCCTAGTGTACGGATGCATTTATGAAGGCAAGTGTTGGGTCTTATTGGCGCCGCACAAGAAACCAACGTGTGAAACCCAGACATTCACTGTTAGAAACAGGAAGAAGCTATGGGCCCTTGCTTCAGATTCTTCAAAAGATGTACCAAGGCTGAGGAAAATGGCAAAAAGGGAAGAAATGCCGTAGCATAACTTTGGGATGGCAGGTGAGGTTTTCATCAGTGTTCCTCAAATGTAGCAGCCTCATTTTGTTTGCGGATGTGGTGTTGAACTCAAACTACGAGACTAGTTTCCTTTATTGCGGGTGATAGTGTAGCGCATTCACCTTTCATGTCCCAGGTGAAGTTGCCAAGGCTCTCATTAAACTTCTGCAGAACCCCCTCAAATTTTCCTTAGTGCGTCATTTCCTTCAACAGTCAAGTCCAGGTCTGTGGCATACAATAACCCCTCCCCCATTTGGGATCTGGATGTGGCTGATTTTTAATTTAGACTTATCTGCTGTTAGAGATTTTCTTTTTTTGGTCCAAATAGGGAAATGCTGATTGTGTGCATTCTTTTGCTTTTTCATAGTGTTGTTCCATGTTTAGTCATTTGTTCCTTACAAAAAAAATGTATGGGTGTCTATGAAGCTGGAGGTGTTTACGTTCTTGTGGCTGAATGTAGCAGTGGAGCTATCTTGCTGTATTTAAATCAAGAGGAGCGTAATGTAATTTCACTTAAAATCTGGTCTTGGTAGGCAGATCCTACCCTGATAAGCATTTAAAAAATAATAATTAAAAAAAATCAAATCTGTGAAGAGGTATAGGTGGAGCACCTGAACTGGTGAAAGGCAGCAATTCTCTCGCTGGTATCCACACATTGCAGAACTGTTGCCATCATGACCTTGAAATAGTGAGCCCTTAATGTTAACTACTAGCAGCTTATGAACCTAACAGTCAAGGTAGAAAATAATTTCCCACTGCCACATTTTTTTAATTTTCTTTTATGTTTTAAAGTTTCTGATTTGATACTTTCTGATGTATTTGAAACCTGTGTCATATCCCGTGTAGTTTGTGACAAGTGTGTGGCAGATGGGACTTTTCTGCTTGGAGAGGTGGTGAGATGGAGAGTGGAGAATGGTTTTATGGCACAAGTGTAAAAGTATAAAAAGGGATTAAGAGGCTTGTGTACCTTGCTGCCAGTTCAGTGGCATGAGAATTCCTGTAATGACAAATTCCTTCTGGCTCTGAAGGAATGGACATGCCAACCTGCTGAGTTTCCATCCAGAGCAACACTAGCAATGGATGTCGTTCCCAAATGGTGAGGTAGTTATAAGCTTCATCAGTAGTAGAAGCTGTGGAGAAAGTCACAAATCATCTGCCGTTCTGCAAGTCAAGTGCTTGGCTCTTTTGTCACTAGTGTTGATTTAAGGGTATGTTGCTTATAAATAGCTCTTGACCTTTGTAATTCTTCATACTGCTAAGTTCTCGGTGCCATCAGAGAACCATTGTGCTGTGAAAGCCCTGTAAACATACGGCAATGTTTGTGTTTATCCATTTTACCTTCCCTTAGGTGATGTTATTTTGTAACTTGAAACCTTAGTGGCAGGATTTGGGGCTTTATCCTGATCAGCCATCTAAAGGCAGCTGCAGCGTTAAGTATTCAGGTAGTTTGAGCACCAAATGAAACATCCACTTGGCTGTCATTTTGGCTTTTCCCTTCCTCTTAATTTTTATATTTTAATAAAGAGTTTTAAGTATTTGGCTTCCTTACGGAAAAAAAAAAAACAAAACCCAACAGTGCTATCCTTGTCCTTTTATGATAAACCCCTTATCTAGAGGGCAGAAAGCTGAGACCACCAGGAAGACGTTGAGAGGAAGAGGAATAATGTTAGAGCCATGAGTTGGGTGTTCTTCAGCTGGCCAGATCTGAGGAGATGGAAAAGGTGCCTCCCAGATAGCTACAGGGAAGCGCAGGAGAGCAGCTGGGAGCCAGAAGTGTGGTGTGGGCATACGGAAGTGTTACGCTGTGGTGTGTCAGGCAAATTGTTTTCAGGAGGTTTCACATTTGTTGTCATTTCCCAAGCTCCTGAGGTGCAGGAATGCTGGAGGCAAGAAGCTGCCAGCATCAACTATGTGGAGAAAGAACACTTCTATCTCCATTTTACTTTCCTCACTTCTGTGTTGCGCTGGCAGGGCAGTACAGACCCAGACCCGGAACTTGGACCTGGACCCTGACCCTGACCCTGTGAGTACACAGGCAGCTTGTGTGGCCAGTGCTGGTGCGGTTCTGGCACAGAGGATCAAGCGCTTCACGCTTCAGAGCTGTCAGGCTGACACTCTTCAGCACTCAATGAAGCTCTAAATTACAGCTAAAGGAAGAGAGAAATTTTGCTTCAGAGCTTGATAATGTTGTTCTGATCCATCCTTTTGCTTGTTCAGTGGCTACAGAAGGGAGCCACTGCCTTGGTAGGAGCATCCATTGAGTTCTTCCTGTGTGATATTAGAGAATCATTGTGTCTATGCATGAGATCATTACAGTAGGTGTTTTGAGGATGTTCATGTGTGGTACATAAAACCTTTGCCAGTAAAATAGTAAATCCATGCAGTGGGGTCTAAAGCACACAGATCCAGTGCAATCCTCCAAAGAGCTTTGAAAGTGTCTCCCCAAGGGTACAGACCTGGCTGTTGGTGATTCTGTTGACCTGCCTTTTGTAGCAGGTTGCTTGGAGAAGTTGCTATGTCAGAAGTCGTCTTCTGAGGGCGGGATGCTGCAAATGGTAGGATGTTTAAGGAAGCAAATGAATAACCTTCAGAATTGTTTTTATTCTTTTAACAGATTGTACACAAATGGGAGGCCTGAGCAGGCTGCTTTTAGCAGGGGAATGTGACCTGACTGCACAGGAGGCAAGGAACTCTCTTCTTCTCACTGACCATGAGCCCTCAGTTTCAAGGCAGATCTGAAGAGGAATATTTGACCCATGGGAAATGCAACTTCAGATACGTAACTCAGGTGGGACCGCCGTGTGTGCCCTGTGATAGGAGCCGTGTATCCCAACCGTGAACGTAGAGATTGGGCCCAGTTTTTAGCTTAGTTCAATATGAACTCTGCTGACTGATTCTGTGATCAAGGGCAGGCAAGTCTGCCCCTGAGAGGATGTTGTCATGGGTGGAAGGGTAGAAGTGCAGTGACTGCGTCAACAAACAGGTGGTTTGAAAAGTCTTTTGGGCAAGGATCTGGTATGCTGGTGTAATGCCTTTTCCCTTTACAAAGGTGTCCAGTAAACACAAGTGTTCCTGCATGTGTCCAGTAGCGCAGAGACCTCTGTAATTTCTTTGGACTAATTGTTGTATAAGATCTGGGGGTTTTTGGACAGCTTTAAAAATTGTTCAAAAGGTGTCTTGTATGTTGGGTGAAATGGGTCATCACTTCCATAAACCTCTAGCCTGTAAAGAAGAGCCGTGGAAGTAAGGAGATTTTATTTTTTTTCTCTTTTTATTGTTACTGGGAGGAAAAGGAGAGATTAACTATTGACCTGTGATACCCCCAGATGCAGGCTGTGCAGTGCATTTGAGGTGGATCACTCCTGTACTGCCAAGGCTGAACCCAGACTCCTCAATGCTTCGCACACTGGCAGTGGAAGTCCTTGTGCAACTGTGGGTACTGGCTTTCTGTGCTGTAGTGTGAAAAATACAAAGCACTGGGGTTAAGGTTTACAGAGAAGTGGGAAAAAGTTGATTATTTTGTGCTAGGAAGAGAATGTCCTGTACTTTTCAAACTTTGAATGTTTCCACTTGGAATTTAAAAACTGCTTTTAACTCTGCTGCTATGTTTCAGTGGGTGGGAAGGTGTCTTCTAGTTACAGATGATCCGTTCCCTTAAGAAGGATCTTTGCCTTCTGAGCTGAGCTTTCTTGGCTTTACGTAAAAGTGCCTCTAGCTGTACGATTTCATATGGCAGTGAAGGAGTTACATCTACGTGGGGATTTAGGGACAAATCCAAAAGCATGTTGCCCTATCATTTCAATATATGAACTTTTCTAAACAGGATTTGCTGGGTTTTGAGCAGGAGACCCATTTCGCATGTGCCTACATAAACCCCGTTTTCTCGGACAGACACATGCATTATGGTTTGTGATGCAATATTTACTTGGTTCGTAAGCCGTACTGTGCTGTGCTCTTCTGGGCTTGTCGTAGTCCTTTGAAATGCAGCCCTGCGCATCAAAGGAGCAAGCTGTGTGATCTGCTTCCCCCCACAACATAGAGCAATGTAACTGTCATAAGTACAGGCAGAACAAAACTAGTTGAGGGATTTGTGGGCTGCTGTTCGAATCATGGTGGGCCAGGAATCAGCCCATGCTTACTAATAAGTTTAATTGTCCTACGCCACCTGAGGGGCAGGGCAGTGTCAGGGCATTTTCCCAGGGAATAAAACTGGACATGTCTGATTCTCTCCAAGGGTCCCCTATGTAAAAAAACATCCTTCAGCACCATCTGGGTGCTTGGTGTTCTCAAAAGGACCCAAAGGGATGAAGTTCACTCCTGCTGCCTGCATGACAGCAGGAATTATGTCTGCAGCTGTGCTTCTGTGCACTTCGAAACTGCCTCTGTTTCTTTGCTTGGCCAACCAGAAAAAAAAACCAAAAACCTACGCTGAGTTGGCAACAGTGTCTTGCTGTCCTCTCTGAAGGAAGTAAATTACCATCATCTCGCAGCTTGTCAAACGTGCACCAGGTGTGAAGAAGAACATGACGTGCACTGTCCTAAGCTCTCAGCAGGTCAGGTTTTGCTGTCCTCTGGAAACTGTCTAGCTCTTCAGTTTTTCTCCACAAAGGACACATCGTTTGGAGTAGTGATGAGGTGGCCCCCCAAATGCCCCAGCTTTGTTTCTAAGTGCTATTAAAGTATTTTGCCTCCTGAAGAGACTGTGTTCCTCATGAGGAACGGTTACTTCTCAATAAAGTGACCCCCTTTCCATCTAAAGGGATGGAGCTTGAGACTGTGGAGGTGGAGGTGCCTGGTGAGGGAGGCAGTCAGGCAGTGCCACTCTGGGGTGCCCAGCCGCGCAGGGCAGTGACGGCACCCGTGTGCCTGGCGAACGCTTCTCTCGCAGTGCTGCAGGGAGAAGGTGTGAGGGTGCTGGGAGAGAGCCGGCGCCCCTGGGAATGACAGCAGCTAAAGGTGAGGGTGGCTGCGTGGGCAGCAAAGGGTGAGCCAGCCATTCCCTTTGCAAATGCAGTGGAGAGGGAGGGAGCCCCTCCATCAGCGCAGCAACGTCTGCTGGGGCAGGGCCGGAGGCACCGGCGCCCAGGGCAGGGCTGGCAGGGGGTCTGAGAGAGCCACTCCGCCACCCCCTTGCTTACTGACCCTGTGGGGAAATCGCTTCGGGAGCAGCGATTAAAAAGTGCGTGCAAAGTTTTTAGGTCCAATTGGAACACTGAGAAGGGGTTCAGGGCCTTTCTCAGAGCGCCGCACGTTGCATGGTCATGTGTCATACACAGGTTTGGTGACTGGTTTCTCGCTTCTAATGCAAATGCGTACGCATCCTCAGTAGCACTGCTGAAGTGTTTTACGGACTACGCATGCTCCCCAAGCGGGATTTTGGCCTCTTTGGGGCAGAACTATTTCAGTTAGAGGTCACCATCTCCCACTACCACAATTATCTTTGTCCTATTTTAAACTCATTTTCTGTTGGTGTCAGTGGATCCCAAGACCTGATCAGCTTGTGTTCTCTTGCAGCCAGAACTTTCCTCATTGGAAGTCTTCTTCCTGCGCAACATAGGTAACGGTGCTCTTTCCACTGCCTGGTCTTTGTTTATCACCCCTGCCAAGGCTGCCTCCCTTGATGAGAGTCCCTTCATTTGTAAATACTCTAGAGAGTGGGTCAGCTCGGTGGAGGTGTCACCTCGACAGAGGGGAAGGTGGAGGGTCAGATCTCTGCATGTGGCAGGGGCTGCATTAACCCTCATCTCCCGCTGCGTGAATGACCGCAGGCAGAGGCACTGTGCAAGGAACGTCAAACGTTTAATGAATTAAGACAGACAGATCTGGTAGAGGGCTGGGGCTGCAGTGGGCAGGTGCAGGTCACACGTCAGAGGGATCTGTGCTCCACACCTTCTCTATCAATATATCAACGGCGACTGGGGCAGTGTGGAGCACTTTGTCTCCTGGTGTTCCTCAGGGTTCTGGCTCGCTTGGTGGGCACGTAGTCGCTATTGGATGCCCTCTGCTTGCTGCTGACCCCTGCTCCCCACTACAGCCCACCGCCGTGGCATCCCTGTCCGGCTTCCCCTCCCAGAGGGTTTTGGAGCTTTTTGCCACCGGGCACACCACCATCTTCTTCCTCTTCTTGGGTGGCATGCTGCCCCGTGGGGACGTCTCTGGCATCCCGAGGGCGTCAGCCAATGTGGGGCACTTGGCCTGTTTGCCAGCAGCGTTGCCTGATCTGGGCACCACCCGGCAGGAGGAGATGCCCGGTGGTGGTGGCAAGAGGGTCAAAATGACCCGGGGCTGCCTCCGCAGCACCTCCTCCACCAGTTGGGCCATGCAGGGCAGATGATGCGGGGGTGCAGTCGGGGGCTGGCCAGGGGACTCTTCAGCAGGATCTGCTGAGGACTCTCTGGGAGACCCTAGTGGAGACCCTCTGAGCATCCCTTCAAGGGGCTCTCCTCTGAAGTGTCCATAGGACCCTCCTGAGAGGGCTCCATGGGACTCTCTGGCAGCCGGGTGGGGAAGACCGCTGCCAGCTCACCCTGCTTGCCTTTGGCGTCCAGCAAGGGGGATGGTGCCACCCTCTGCCAGGAGGGGTTGGTGTCCTCCTGCATTGCAGCCACCACTTGGTCCTTGGGACAGTCGCCCTCCATCATGCACTCTAAGAGGTCAGGGATCCTGTTGAGGGTGGTGGTCAAGACAGGGACATCAGGGACACCACGGTCGGTGTCCTTGCTGTCCCCCAGCCCTGCCACCAGTGATTGCTCCTTGGAGCAGCCACCCTTTGCCACATACTCTGAGAGCTCCAGGAGCTTGTTGAGGAGGGTGGTCAAGCAGGAGCCGCTGAAAACTTCATGGAGCTCCAGGATGCTGTAGAGCCAGGTGAGCAGGTCACTGCTGTCCATAGTGGCCGAATGCTCATCCTGAAACTGCAGATTGTCCTCTGCCAGCTCAGGAGAGGCCTCATTGAAGGCATCTGGCCCCAGCTTGGGCAGGGCCAGGAGATTCTTTGGGCTTGGCGGGCTGAGGGGTGACAGTGGGGAGCTGGGAAGGCCGAATAGTGATCAGCAGCCCTGGGACAGAGGGCAGCACACCAGCAGTGACCAGTGGCGGCATGGTCAGAGTGGTGAAGCTTGTGCCGGGCACCTCTGATGCCGTCGGCAGCTGGAGGGGGAACCTCTCTGTGGGCAGAAGCGAAGGGGGGTGATGGGGTGAGATGCTGGCCGGCACAGCTGGTTGGGGGTTACCCGGAGGGCAGGAGCACCATGAGGAGTGTGCTGCTCTATGCCGTGGCAGTTGGCCAGCGTGGCGTTTGTTGGGGCAAACAGTGTTCTGGGGTTCCATCTCCATGGCGATCATTATGCCAGCACCTGGGTCAGCCAGCGTTGTGACAGTTTGACTTTTAATGACAGAACAACTTCCCATCTCAATGGTTTCCCATCCTGCTGATGCTTTCCTGCCCTCAGCGCTGATTTCCCACCCCCACCATAGTTTCCCATCACAACTGTTTTTTGGTTTGGGAGTTGAGTTTCATGTGAAAGGGGAGTTTTCACCTAATTTCTGTTGATGTCAGTGGATCCCAAGACCTGGTCAGCTTGTATTCTCTTGCAGCCAGAACTTCCCTCATTTGAAGGCTTCTTTCTGCCTTCTTTCAGCCAGGGCAGGGCTGGGAGGGAGTTTGAGAGAGCCACTCCTCCACTGCCTTGCTTAGGGACCCTGTGGGGAAATTGCTTTGGGGTGGGGGCAATTCAAGAAAACTGGGACCTCAGAGAAGCATAGTATTACAGGAAGGTTTTTAGGGTAAAAGACAGCTGTCGCTTTCAGGATGGCTGGCATTCACCATCCTAAATGTGTGTTGCCACGGCTCCCTAAGCAACGCAGCCTGCAACCTCAGCACGTGCTGACAGGAGTAACGGGGGCTGGAGCGGAGTGGAGACCCCGCGGCCAGGCTCTGTTATGCTCCTGCAGGAAGGGGAACTTGACGGTACCACAGAGCTGATGAGATGTCCACTGCCATGATTTTCCCTTTAATAACAAATTCTACCAGGGACGAGCAATGACAGAAAAGGCAGGAATATGGTTACGCCAGTACTTCACAGTCCCTTGAACTTGTTGTAGTTCCAGCGTACTGGATGGATTGTGCCCAGATTCTTTCTTTTCCAGTGAGTCTGGTGGAAGAGAGGCAGCTCCTGCAACCCACCAGACTCCTTGGAATTTAACTTCTCGTGCTGGCCCTTGGCACGTTGACTCTGGGACTTCCAGTCCCAACTTGATTAGTGTTGCCCAAATGTTTTTCATTGCATCTGTAACGCTTTCTGGCCCTTCTGCCCCGCTGAGGATGCCATCAATGTATCGATACACTGTGAGGCCAGGTGGAATGGTGATCTGTGCTAGGACTGTGGCCGGAGCATTGTGAGCGATAGTGGGGCAGTGTTTGTATCCTTGCAGAAAACTGTTTGAAGACATACTGAGTCCCGCTCCAGGCAAAGGCAAACTGGGCTTTTTCTTGTGCGTGGAGCAGAATCACGAGGAATGCATCTCTAACATGTAAAGCATCTAAAGCTAACCTAACATCTATGCTAACCCTAATGTCCCACAAAAATCACTGTGTAGCTAGGGTACTGACAATGAAAGGAGAGGAAACAGCACTGGGAGAATGAAAATATCCCACTAAGTCAATTTTTTGTCTACCTATACAGCAGAAGTGTTCTTTCGTGTTAAAGTCAGAGTATGTTCTGATTTGCACTGCCCCACTAAATGGTTTTATGCTGTAAAGGTTTACTAAGAAATAATTGTTAGTGTTCTTCCTGGTTATGCACCCACATCTTATAATGAAAAAATTAGATGATAACGTCTTTGCTGTGCTACACTGTTCTATAACTGAGAGTTAGGTTGTGTTTTCATTTTAAGCATTCTCAAAAAAGTACGGATAATTACAGCTGTTACTAACAGCACTGCGGCAAATGTGAATTCACTGGTGGGCTTTTAAGCCTCACCTCGGCATGTTTGATGTAGGAACAAACGTAACAAGTACTCTAGTATTTTTGCCAGTGCTTTCCTGCACAAATTGTATTAAAAGCATAGATTCTTCTGGTCTTCCATGCAGAAAGTATGGTGAGAATAAATCTGATATTAAAATGACTTCTTCAGATGTCAGAGGTTTATTTAGAAATGTCCACTACCTGTATTTTTTCTTATTTACTTGCAGTGGGTCATAACAACCTGCAGAGAAGATATGCAAAGTACGTCATCCCCATTATTTCCATTCCTGGGTTATGATAGAATTTGGCACAGAGTTTTAGATCAGTTGCAAAAAGTAATGCTGGGCCACGCATATTCAGATTGATCCATGATCCCAGGTAGCTGTATGGGATTTGGTAATTTTCTTTAATAAGTATAGGAAAACTGCATGTATTATGGAAATGAGAATTTAGTGAGACAAAGGACAGGTCCAGTTCCTTTTTCACTAATACACAGAGATGTTCTAACATATCAAACAAAAAGAATTTCTAAAGAAGTAGACCTTTCTGAGCTGGAGAAGAGGTAGGTGAAATAGAAATGATAGATCTAAAATCTGCAGCAATATATTGCCTCTAAAGGAAGATGTGTTGGGGTTTTTTTCTTTCCTGGAAACAAATGAACAATTACTCTGCGATTCTCCAAACTGGAAATTTGCAAAAAGCTGTGTAGCGTGGTTTTCAGTAGTATAAAAAGCAAAAGCTCTTCAGGGTTTCAAGTACATCTTTGCAACAGCTGTTAAAAATATGCAAACACACAGATTGTTCCATTGTATGAAAACACCTTCGTTTACTACTTAATTGTCATACAGGGAGTAAACTAGCAGTGACGACCGTTGGAAAGTTTTAGATGAATAAAAAAATCCTCCAAACCAGGAAAAATACTGTGCTATCAGGTAGCTGCAGCTTTGCTGTGTGAGCTTATTATTCACGTAGAGACTTTTTCTAAATGTGTCACTTAAGGCAGGGATGGCTTCTAATTCTAAAAAGCCATTTGCCTAGAGCAGTCGCTCATGTGCCACATACAGGATTTTCCCCCTCCTTCGAGTAAATACAACCGATGTCCCTAACTGTCTCAGTTTCCTATTCTACCATAGGTTGCTGTATTTCAAAGACAAAGTTGACCAACGGCTGGTTACTAACTGAGGGCTCAAACCAATTTTTGGAGCAGTCAGGTAGAGAGTGGCCATTTAGTCTGGACCCACTGAAGTGCCAATGTAAATATAAACAAAATAAGGTCTATCAAACTTTAGGTTCTCTAGCAAAACAATGGAAAGAATATGAAGAACTACATCTTGTCTACTGTCTGTTTCCCATATGTGTGGTGATCGGCTCCCTGGAAAACAAGAGGCTGGGCTGGTCCTGTCTGTGCCCATGAATATGCCAGCTGAGTGCTAGGTGGTAGCAAGGAGAGCACTAGAGAAAAGCACAGACCCATTGACCCAGCACCACCGTTCTCATGTTCTTCATGCATGTGAGGCCTGTTAGCCATTGTACATGTATTTATTCTAACATGGGACATCAGTCAACAGTCACAACGCCGGTGGATTACCAGCACTTCATCATATGCTTCACATATAGAGTTAAAGGAGAAATTTACACAGACGTGGGTACCACTAGGTTTGCTTTAATCGCCACTCAGAGCTGGGCCACCACCCCAAGCAAGTGGCAGAGAGCAAAGGGATACAGCGCAGCTTATATACGCTTATCAAATCATTATTTTGTCAATGCCCGAGGTTTTTAGAAGTTTCCTTTGGTCTTGCCTGTTCTGCAAATCCATCACCTGACCCTGTCCCTGTTGATTCATCTATTTGCTTCCAGTCTCTGCCTCGGTTCCAAGCTCCTCCTCGGATCGTGATCTTTCTGCCTGCTTTAACTCACACACTCCTTCAAGCACACTTAGTCTTTGAACAAGCAATTCCTATTCACATATACTGATTTTTTTTTCTCAAAACACCTGTGTTTCTGCGAGCACCTGTGTGCACAGTTGATCATCTGTTGTTTCTCTGCTCTCCCACTGATCAACTGGACTGGGTGTTAAACCAGCCTTGGATTAGGGCTACACTAGGGACAGGGCCTGGTTCTGCCACTTAGCTGCTTTAGCACTTTAAATTTCTGAATTCAACACACATTTTCTTTAACAAGCAATACCAGAACAATGGAGAACAATTAACAATGGTTTGGTCACTGCTGTGACAAAATAATGACAATCATTATTTCTGGTGTAGGTTGCTGTATGTCCTATTTATGAAACTAGGATTTGCCGGAAGAAAAATGTTCTATTTCACACCCACAGATGAGCTCCCTGAGATAGGCATCCACGTTTTAACAAGCCTTTACATCAAAGGCTGTAAACGAGCGTCAGTCTGCACAACCAGCTGGGAATCTTGTGTTGTTCCAGGCACATATTTTTGTCCCATTCAATACCTTGTCTCTGTGATTTGCCTTTTTGTCTGTCTTGTGCTCTCCTGCTAAAGACTTTATAGGCTTCAGTTTTCTGATACTGCTCCAGCTCCTGCATCTAATGCTCCTTATCTCTATCTGCTCCATCAAGGTATTGCTGAAACAAAGAAGTCCAAGAGTACCAGGGAGTTGCCTCCCCTTCAGGAGGAAGGGAAGAGAAACAACTTGCCCGATGAAGTGCTGGTCCGTTTCACCTATGCAAACAGGAAAGGAGTGAAGAAACAATGAGAATGTACGTGAGATGCAAAGACACAGGATTTCTGGATAATATTACTGTATTCTGGTGTCTGTCGTGTCCGTGTCTCCCCCCCACCCCCTTTTCCCCTTTTTTTTTTAATTCAAATCACTATTCTATTAACTCTTTTTTTTTTTTTTTTTTTTTTTTTTTCAGATCAAGCTTTAACGTTCAGACCCGTAACTGCAGGGTTCCAATAAGCCCTTGTTTTTGTGCCCCACGGACAAAAATGCACTACCATTCTACAACCACACACTTTTCCCATCTGAGAGGCAAACAAAACATCATGGCTATTGGAAAAGAGCAGCATAAATATCAAAGAGCCTAGGTGATATCAATTTAAGCTAGCTACGTTTAGGTTAAAAGAAAACCTCAGGCTAGGAAGAAAAAAATATTTCACATGTGCATAATAGAATGAGCTTAACTGGAGAATTTTTTAGGGGGACCGATGAACTGAAAACCATTTAAGAAGGGGTCACAACACTTGCTAAAGGGATCCTTTCCAGAAAAAAAAAAAAAAGTTGTTGAGCAAGTTTTTCACCCAGTGAGTTTAAAATTCAATGGAAATAAGTATTTAAATCAGAGTGAACATTAGTCACTGGATATGCCTTTTATTTTCATTGCGTCATCACAACAATACATGCAATAGTTATAAATTTCATGCATTTGCAAACCTGTTTTGATGCTGCTGAGGAAACAGTTAACATTCTAGATTGGGGTGCAAATTTAGTGATGCTGGGTTTGCATTTCTTTTGGACACTGTATTCTTCCAGAAGACATTAATTCTTCTCTTCTGTCTCCAGCAATGCGCTGCTGACAGAGTACAGTAACCGAGTGAAAAACAGCAGAAGTTTTTCCTCCGATTGTGTCTTGGATGAATTGTTTTGATCAGTAAGAAGGAGTTCTACTGTACTACGTGTAAGTAGATGTCCTGGGTTTTCTAGCGCAGATCTATACAGTTCTTTAATATTTCTTTATTATTTATTTTTTTTTCTTACACAACTTAAACAAGAAGAATGATTTTTAGGGTGTTTGCTGTATGACTATAGGAATGGTCTTTTTCTAGAGGAGACTCACTATTTGGTCAGCTCAACCAGTCCTTATTTCAGTCAATTCCAGTCAGCTCAGCGGTCCTTATGCTCACCACACAAAAGAAGTAGCAGGACTACCAGGCTGGAACAGGGGAAGCGTGAGACTTTCCCTCCAATTGTTGTATCGGACAACTAGTTCACTAGTTGCTGCAGCTCAGACAGACCGGGACCCCGGGGACTGGGACCCCCGCGGCCTGGGACCACGACCAGGACCCCGGGGACTGGGACCCCCACGGCTTGCGACTGGGACGCCCGGGACCAAGACCAAGACCCCAGGGACTGGACCCCTGTAGCTTGGGACCGAGATCCCCGTGGCTCGGACCCGGACTGGGATCAAGACCCCCGGGACTGGACCCCCATGGCTCAGACCAATCAAGACCCCCGGGACTGGACCCCTGCGGCTCAGACCAGGGCCCAGGTCAGAGACCCCTGGGGACTGGGACCCCAGCGGCTCGGGACTGGTGCCCCCGTGGCTCGGGACTGGGACTGAGACGGCTGGGCCTGGGACCCCCACGGCTTGGGCCGGGCCGGGGACCCCAAGGACTGGGACCCCCACAGTTCGGGACCGGGACACCTGCGACTCGAGACCTGGACCAGGACCGGGCCCCCCTGGACCATGATGCTTGCAGCTAGGGACTGGGACAGGGACCGAGACTCCCGGGACCGGAAACCCCACGGCTCGGACCAGGGACCGGGTCTGGGACTCCCGGGACTGAGACCCCCGTGGCTCAGGACTGGGACAGGGACAGTTATCCCCATGGCTCGGACCGGGACTGGGGCCAAGACCCTGGGACCAGACCCCTGCGGCTCGGACCAGGGACTGGGACCGGGAGCCCCACAGCTGGGGACCGAGACCGGGACCCTGACCCCCAGGACTGGGACTCCCGCAGCTCAGATGGGACAGGGACTGGGATTCTCACAGCTCAGGACTGGGACCTGGACCACTGGGATCCGTGACCCCAGCAGCTCGGGACCGAACTGGGCCCCGGACCCCTGCAGCTAGGGACCGGGACCCCGTGGACCAGGACCCTAGCGATTTGAGACCAGGACCGCCACCCCCGGGACCTTGACCCCCGCAGCTAGAGACCGGGACCAGGACCCCCACAGCTCGGACTGGGACCAGTTCTAAGACCTCCGGGGCTGGGACACCCGCAGCTTGGGACCGGGACCGGGATCCCCGGGCTGGGACCCCCACGGCTCGGATCAGGGACCGAGACTGGGACCCTCGTGGCTCAAACAGGGACCAGGACTGGGATGGCCGGAACCGGGACCCCCATGGCTCAGATCAGGGACCAGGACCCTCTGTGTCTTGCACCAAGACCAAGACCTGGGGACCAGGACCCCTGCGGCTCAGACTGGGACGGGGACCGGGACCGCCAGGACCGGTGCCCCCGCGGCTCGGGACCACAACTGGGACGAGGACCTCTGAGGTCGGGACCGGGACCAGGGCCAGGACCCCCACGGCTCGGGACTGAAACTGGGACCGGGACGCCCATGGCTTGGGATTTGGATGACCAGGACCGGGACCCCCACCGCTCGGACCAGGACCGTGACCCCCAGGACCGGGACCCCTGCGGCTCGGTACCGGGAGCGGGACAGGGACTGCCGGGCTCGGACCAGGAACCCTGGGATAATGACCCTTGCGGCTCGGACCGGGCCGGGACCAGGAACCACAGGGCTCGGACCGGGACCGGGACTGGGACCCCGGGACCGGGACCCCCGCGGCTTTGATAAATGAATTGTAAAGGCAAACCAGCTCGTTTTGTCATGACTTGTGGAAATGCATCTTTATCCTGTGCTGACATGCTATTTTGTTTTGCTGCAAACCACACAAGTCTGCATCTAGAGAGGACAACGTATTAGTCATCACCAGTGTCCTTACACAGCCTCTTTACAGCCTCACTGCCTGAAACTGCAGGCGTGCTCTTGCCTTTTCCAGGCATCCGAGTGATGAGTTTTGCCTCAATATTGCCTCCACAATATTTTATTTTTCTTCAGTATTTTCAGATGACTCCTAATATAGTTTCATATACAAAGCACTTTACCCACTTGTGTAGACCATTAAAAAAAACAAACCACCCACCATGAATAGTGTATCTATGTATTTTGCCACAATGCAGGTATGTTTTTTAATTATAATTTCTAGTTCAGTACCAGGGTTACTTGAAATAATTTAATTCTTCTTCTAAATGCTTTACCAAAACACATAACAAATTCTCCCCCTATGAATGCTCTACCAGTGCATGCTATGAGCTTGGCAACTTGATTGCTTGCTCGAAGTGATGATATATTGAGCTGCTTTTGCTTCACAAAAGTATTTTCCTGAGTTGTCAGTCCATGTTTCAGTCTTAGTATTTTATCTTTTCTCACTTGTCCGACCAAAGAATCATATTTATCTTTATGTTGAGTTTCGTAGTGACGATGCAAATTGTATTCCTTGAAGGCAGACACTGAATTCTGGCATATCAGACAAACAGCTCTTTCTTTGTACTCCATGAAGAAATAATCAGAAGTCCACTTTTCTTGGAACAACCCACACTCGGAGTCAATTTTTCTTTTTTTTTTGACATGATGGTGCGTGCGCTTCCCACTGGTGCTGGCTTGCTTGTCCTGCCCAGGAGCTGGAGGGAGGGAGCGAGGGAGAGATGGGGCATCCACCCCCCTCGCTGATGCCACCACCCCCCTCCTCAGCCCGGCTGCGCAGTCTGGACAGGGTGGCCAGAAGGGACTGAAGGGACTTTGCCGCGCCGGAGCTCTGGCAATTCGCCCAAGTTGGCTGGACCTCGCAGTGCAGAGGCTGCCGACTGAGCTTGCCCAGCAGAGGAGATGGCCATGCCTCTCGCCCACCGCGCACGGCAGAGGAGGAGGAGGAGGAGGAGAAGGAAAGGAAAAAGCTCCTTTCTTGAAACTGGAATGGCAGAAGGTGCCATAGTGTTTTAACGTATGTGGACAAAATTATTCTTTAGAGAGGCTCAGTTTACTTTTAATGACTCAAGAGCCCAAAGCCAGAGTATGCGGTACATTTGTAGTTTATCAGTTGAGCTTTTACTCCCAGTTCGTTTGGGGCACAAGGCTAAAGTGCATCTGATACCATCAGTACATGCCATTTAGCCCATAACAATCATCCAGAAAGCATCAAGTAACCTTTCTGTTACTTTCTGGCCAAAGTGCTTATCCACAATGCAAAGTCAAACAGCTTAGCTTGAAACAAGAAAAAGCCGAGAGAGGGTTTACATAGCTGTCACCTAAAGGTTCCCAGCTGAGAGGCACATCTACAAGTGCTTTCATTTCTCAAGTCTCAGCTAAACTCCTGGCTCGCTCTGGCATGATCTGAAGAGCCCGAGACTGAGCACTCAGCCAGGGTGCTGGAGCAACGCCCACTGGTTTCCCGCTGCTGCCCTGACAGCCACTGCAGCATGAACAAGCCAAGGTGATGCTGACTGTCTGTGAGGAGCTCTCTAACATAGTCCCAAGGTCTTAAGGTGGCTGTGTAGACAGAGAGGAATAACGAGGAGCGGCTGGCATACAATGCCCATCTGCCTCTGCAGTCAGCTAAATAGTTAATTGCATCCTTGGCTTTGTTTTACACAATTCACTATTGTGCCTGGAGGCTCCTGCATCTCTGCTGTACATCTCCACTGAGGACCCAGAGATGGAGACCTGAACTTCTGCTTTGCCTAACAGCTAAATTATACTTTGTATAGAAAACTGATCACGTGGTACCTTTGGTGTCATGTTGTATAGATCTGTGACCCAATGAATTCAGAGCTCTCCAAAAGCTCTGAAGTCTACCAGTCTTACAGTTACAGAGTCCCCTACAGGGATGCACACACTCCAGCTGGGTTCTCCACTCTCTCCTGAACTATGAGCGAGGAGGAGGAGGAACTGAGTGTAGGGCTTTTCATTTCTTCCCCTTTCATGCAGCACAAGACACTCCAGAAGCAGCCATGACCCTCAGGGAGCCTCCTGGCCAACAGACTTCAGTCTTGAGGGCAAAGGCTGAAGAGTGCATGAAAGTGAGAGAGACACAGGGGCAAGCACTTGTCCCACCTTGTAACATCACTTGTCGGCATCTTCTCATCTGACCCCAGGCTGCAAAGGGTTGCAGCTCCGCTTGTAAATTACTGGGTACCATTACAGCAGTATTATCAAGCAAGGAACAACGTTAGAGTAGCAAAAAGACACGGCTTTGCCCTCGGCTGGGGAGGCACACTGGGACAGCCTCCAGCGCCAGACCATTTTTAGCAAAACAATCACAAATACAATTAACTTCTTAGCTGACTTGTCTACAAAGAGGGAAAGGCTCCATACGATAAGCAGCACTCATTATTACTCTGCTGCAGAATTTAGTTCTTCCAGAAGTAATACACTCTGTTTTGCCAGCATCTAACAGCAAACCATGTAACACGAAGATGCGGAGTTAAGGTACCTGTAAATGCACTGGTTTTGTTTCCTGGCTTTTGTGCTTCCCAGGGCTGTCCTTTGTTGTGCAGCTCTGATATTTTCCAATGTTTTTATATTTGGATATAGTAATTGCTAACACAGAGCCTAAGGCTAGCAATCATAGCATCTATTTACAACATGCACACTGGCTGTGTGCACCTGTTCCACCAGCCTCCCATTTGCTTCAAACATGTCAGTCTCCCTGAGGACACGTTTAATGAGAAACCACCCCCCTACCCTGCAGAGCCCTGCTTTACTTGCTGCCAAGCCTCCTGCATCCCCCTGGGCAGATTACTTTTGGAAGGCTGACCAGGGAATATTTACCAGCTATTGAATCAACAGAGTTCAGCGACATGCCAACATTTCATGCTGTTACCTAAAGGGTGTCAGAACTCTCAGAACTCCATCAAAATAGAAGTGGTTTACACTTTGGTATTAAGTTATGTCCAGGCCTGAACACCTCGTTGGGAGCTGGGCCACACAGCAGGCTCCTCTGGGCAAAGATTTCTTTTCTAAGCAGCCGTTATGCAAGTACCAATCCGTGAAAAAATTTGAAACTCAAAGAGAGAGAACCTTGATTTGACATAGTGCTCTTGCTGCACGTTCGGTAGAAGGAAAGTCACCCACATCTCTAGATCTAATGGAAAGTAGGAAAGAAGCACCAAGTGCCAGGTTCTGCGTGTGGGCTGGGGCAATACCAAGCACAAGCACAGGCTGGGCAGAGAATGGATGGAGATGGAGAGCAGCCCTGAGGAGAAGGACTGTGGGGTGTTGGTGGATGAGAAGCTCAACTTGGCCCATCCCAGAAAGCCCAGGGCCGGGGCGGGTGGAAACTGGGCTGTAAATCCTGGGCCAAAGTTATTTCCTGCAGCTTAAGAAAACTGCGTGGGTCTGGTGATGTCTGGTCACGGTCTTTAAAAAAAAACCGCACCCACCCACCCCCCCGTCGGTATTTCTAATAACAAAGGGTTAAAAGCCAGCAGGCAGCCGGCAGGCAGGTGCGAGCAGAGCCCAGAGCCCCCGGCAGCATCAAGGGCAGCACCGCCGCAGGCAGCGCTGCGGGGCCGGCGCGGCGCGGAGCGGAGCGGAGCGGAGCGGAGTGTCCGCAGCAGCGCGAGCCCCGCGCACCTCCCCCTGCGGGGCGCCCCCCCCCCTCGCTGCTGCGGGCGCCAGGCGCCGGGAGCGGGCGGGCAGCTGCGCCGGGCACATGGGCAGCGCGGCAGCGGAGCCCGGCGCCGCCGGCCCCCCGCGGGCGGGCAGCCCCCGCCGCCCCGCCCCGGCACAAGCGCGCCGAAGCCCCCCAGCCCGACCCCCGACCCCCGGCGCGGGCAGCTGCAGCTGCTCCTCCCCCGGGCCGGCCCCGCGGGCTCCCCCACCCGCCCCGCCGCCCGCCTGCAGCCGGGCGGGGGCGCCGGGGCGCGGGGGGGCAGCGCCGGGGCGCGGGGGGGCAGCGCCGGGGCGCGGGGGGGCAGCGCCGCGGCCGGGGCCCGATCCCGCCGCTGCCGCGCCCGAGGCGCTGCCGCCGGGAGCTTCGGGCTCAGGCTGATGCCAGGGCCCGGAACTCGGCGGCGGCTCCGCGCTGGCAGCGCTGCCCGGTGCGTAACGCTGCAGGTCAGACCTGAACCGCGGCGTGGGGCCGCAGCCGGGAAGCGGCGTGCGCGGAAACCCTGCAAAGCCTCCGCAGCCGCGCAGAAAGCGCGCACGGGCCGGCGCGGCGCTGGGAGCCGCCGCCGCTGCCGCGGCTCCCTGAGAAGGGCCAGGGCCCGGGGCGGCTCGTTGCCGCGCAGCCAGGCTCGCCCCTGCAGCCGGCCCGCAGGAACTGGGACATGGCGCAGAGGAAGAGCGGGCCGCCGCCTTGGAAACGGCTCCGCCGGGCAGCGGCCGCTGGGGGATACACGTGTCAGCAAGAACTGCTGGAACAGGAAGCAGCTGTTTCTTCCAGCTGTGACCAGCTCACCCTTGGTCATCGAGAACACGGAGAGAACAGCAATGCGACACCCACTGCCGTGCCAAAGCTTCATTTATTGCAGCACCGCTACAAGTCTGACAAGGGAATCTAGCTGGCAGCTGCTGCACATCTGTCACCTCCAGAAAGCAGCCCCGCTTCCAAGGTGCATCCACCAGCAGACGGAGATCTAGGAAGAAAAGAGAGTGCTGAGTACACAGCAGTGCTCGGGTATGTTTCCCTTGGCAGCATTCAGAGCAACTCCATTTCTATCAGGCACTATAAAGTACGCTTTCAAAGGCAGGCTAGAACCTGATCACCTGAGGCCCACCCTGCCTGGGCAGGGGTACAACAGGACACACAAGGGAAACCACATCCCACCCTGCTCCCGGTAACAAGACTGTCGGTAAAAACGTCTTATTACAGAAGTTGCTACCTATTTAAAATACCTTATTACAAAACATCTTACTACAAAAGTTACTAATTTTTTTAAAATATCTTGTTACAAACCATCTTATTACAGAAGTTACTACTGGTTAAGAAAGATCTTATTACAGAAGCTGTAAGGAAAGGTTTTGCCTCAGTTCATCTTACTGCCCGGTGCTCCCTTAACACATCCTGGCCCCAGCTGGGAGCTACACAAGCCGAGGTGGTCCTGACAGCTTCTCTGCTCCCTTCTCATGCGTTTCGCTCAGGGCTGGCTCGTATGAACACGCATGAAGCCATTACATTGATGGTTTAGGTGCTCTTCCACATGGATCTCCTTAACACCACAAATAGAGGATGTGCCCCCTTTATCCTTCGAACAGTATTTTAACATAAACACAAATGTATAGCTATTAAAAACTTAAGATCTGCTATCAACGTACATATACAATCTTCCTCTAAAAGTTTAAAAAATATTTTCAAGACATAATTAAAACAGAGTGCTAGAACAATAAATAACAAAGATATTAATAAATAACTTATGATTACAGATACCATTAGCATCAAAAGAAAATTATTAAACCAGAAGAATTCCCCAGGAACGTAAAAGATCAGCAGCTGTGACATACATACACTTGCTGGTGGAACAGAGAGCTGGTTCAGGAAGGAAGAAGGTTTCCTGGTTAATCACTTAGAAAATTAGCTCATCTTTCCTTTAGCTGCCCTCCTGAAATCTCTGACCCATTCAGACCCAGAATCTTGTGACTTTCCAATGCTTTTGTTTCATACACGATCCCCAGTAAAGGGCCACGGTATGACTGCAAGCAAAGACAGCGAGAGCACCAACCACCACCTATGCTGAGCATAGTGTAGCTCGCAACAATGTTAAATAAATAAATAAATAGTTAAATAGATTCCTAATAGAGCACTAAAAACAATTTGCTTCCCTGTAAGGATGTCTCAAGAAAGTTTTTAAGGTTTCCTGT
The DNA here is from genome assembly GCF_963210335.1 of Falco punctatus. Lineage (NCBI taxonomy): Eukaryota > Metazoa > Chordata > Aves > Falconiformes > Falconidae > Falco > Falco punctatus. The sequence continues at coordinate 625,175 of NW_027660146.1, read as the reverse complement.
TTACAAAAAGTTCAGACTTTCCATATCTAAAGAATACAAACAGTTAAGTAATTACTTCATATTAATTACTCTGACCACTAGGTGCTTTATAACTTGACAGGTAGAAAATGTAATGAAAGAGGCCTACTAAACAATACCCTACCAAGTTAAAAAGAAAGCAAAAAATAAGAGTGGTGTGGGGCTGGGTTTTTGTTGATTTTATTTGTTGGTTTTTTGTTGCTTTGTTTTGGGCTTTTTTGTGTGTGGTCTTTGGTGTTTTGTTGTTTTTTCTTTTTTCTTTTTCTTTTTTTTTTTTTTTTTTTTCTTCTTTTAAACACAGCTGAAATGATCCAAAGTGGCTGTTGTGGGCAAAGCTCCACTGCTGCTGGAGTCTGACAGGGGAATCCAGCTGGCAGCTGCTGCACATTTGTCACCCACTTCTCACTCTCTTGTTTCGTCCTCCAGAAAGCACGCCTGCTTCCAAGGTACATCCACCAGCAGACGGAGATCTAGAAAGAAAAGGGAGTGCTGAGTACACAGCAGTGTTCGGGTATGTTTCCCTTGGCAGCATTCAGAGCAACTGCATTTCTATCAGGCACTATAAAATACGCTTTCAAAGGCAGGCTAGAACCTGATCACCTGAGGCCTACTGTTTAAAGAAATAGGAATTCTTCCAATTTTTCAAAAATTTAAATATAAAAACCCAACAAAGCAGATGATAAGAAAAGTGCTCCTGTTCTTCAGTATGTATTATTTAGACGTGCCTTCGCTACCGTGGATACCAAAAGCCAAACATTAATTACTATAAACCCCTGGCAGTATCTACAGAAAGGCCTGACCTGCTTGTGCCGTATCCCTTTGTTTACCCAGAAAAGGCACAATTGCCTCAAAGCACACCACAGCCAGCACCAGGATCCCAGAGAAAACTCGTGGCGTCACAGAGAAGACGAACAAGAGGCTCCTTTTTTTAACAATTACCTTGATCCACAGCAAAACAGAGATACTTCCCACGTATGGCCAGATCTTGCAGGTCAAGAAAGCGAACAAGTACCCCGATAAAGTCACAACAGCGCTACCACTGCAAACATCACCCACAAGAAATTTAACCTCTAAACAGACACATTCACATCTTCCAGCCTCTGTTCGTTCTCTGTACTACAAAGTTCCTGCCCAATAGGCACCACTTTTGCACTTTCTGACAGCTGCCTCCTGCCAAAGCAGACTCTGTTGGGAACACATCTTGAAAACACATAAGGATGGAGAAATGAGGGGGCTTGTAACAATGCACCTCTAAATTATGTCAAGTTAAGACACAGGGTATAACATCCACTCATCCCAAAGAGCAGACTGCTAGGACAGGCAATTTGAAATGCCTTCAATGAATATATAATGACGTCAAGGTAATGGCAACTGAGCTGGAGCAAGCAGCTGCCGCTTGGACCCCCGAGAGCAACTTCGCTTTGGGCTTCGCACAGATGTTCAAGAGTTCAGGGCCAGGCCTGTCCCCACATTAACTCTTAACACCTTTGTAGGAAGAGAGCTCACTGTGACCTGCTAGGAAAACTAAATGAACAGTAACAATATTTTTGGCTGGAAAGTGCAGGAAACAGTTCAAGGGAACAGATGATAGCATGGGAGACCTTGCCTGAATGAAGATTTGCCCTTAGCAATTGCACCTAGAAATCTATTTACCTTGGAGAGAATGAGAGAGAACGCACAGTGACACAACTGTACCGGCATGGGAGTGGGTGGTAAACGTCTAGGGCACCTTGCAGCATGATAGTGATGGATTCACCTGAGACAGCAGCATCTCAGTATTATGTCTGCATTCTTGCAGGAAAAAAAAAGAAAAAAAGTCAGAGAAAATCATCAGATTATTTGAAGGACTAGACAACTCACAGAAAATACATGGTCAGCCATTGAGAAAGAAAGGTTTTTTCCTTAATGTCTTAGCATCAGCTTAAATGCTTCAATCCAGAAGTAACAAATTCCCCCTGCTCCATTCTGAGATGCCTATTTCCAGAAAGATGGGCTGCAAACAAAAATTCCTCCCATCAGAATCTGGTCCTTCTCCCGTGCTCTTTTAGAAGAGGAAGCACAAGCCGCAGGTATTAGGTCCAGTACAGCTGTGTTCACTAGCTGAGTGTACCTGTGGAGCACAATACAGAGGAGATGGGGAAGGAGACTCAAAAGTATTTACAGAGTTCCTCTCAATTGTATGTGAAGTCCAAAAGGACTCCTGTTGCAAGTGTGTATGCTGCCAACAAAAATGGACAGATTTATTTGAAAACTCCCATTTTAACAGACGAGCTCAGCTAGAAAGTAGTGGGAAAAGCAGATGCATCATCAGCACCTTCAAATCTATGTCCTAAGAGCGAGCTTGGGGCTGAAAAAAAGCAGCCCCTGAAAGGAGAACTATTTCTTGCACCTCCGTGTGATAAACACGGCAGGAGCTAGAGCACCATACCCATCGCCTCTCAAGAAAAAGAGGGGGAAGGGAACAGATGACACAGCCTGTAATCATTTGCAATGATGTGTCTTAGTGCTGAGTTAAGTTCTGCACCCTCTGCAGCAGACTCTGGCTCCCGGGAGGACTCAGAAGTAGTTGAAGAGGAGGGTTCTTCACCCACTGTGTAGTTAACCTGCATTAATGACATTAACTTATAAAAACCACAGTGGATGCTAAATGTTTGCACAGCTTCAAAAAGGGACTCTAAAAATCAATTGAAGAAAAGGTTACTGAGGCCTTTTCTGCTTAATGGTACAGAAATGCCAAAGACACTGTTGGAGACAGGACAACGAACTAGAGACACCTTTCATCTTGATTCTGCTGGGCAGAATGTTCTTAAAACTGGTAAACGAGAATTTAGCTGAGAAGGTTGGTTAAATACATTGGTTTTCCATTTGAAGGAAGCAGATAACCTATTTCAGTGATTTATGGTGCTGCAGAGATGGGCTGGAAGCTATGGAGGGAAACCCTGGGGACGGTGTTTTAGTGAAAGGACGCTCGTCTTTTCTTGCTACAGAACAGCTGTGAAACGCAAAGAAGTCCAGTCCAGCTCTTTGGAGGGAAGCAATGCCTTCTCCACAAAGGCGGGTTTGATTCTTGGTGCATTTTTACAGATTAACACCTTGGGTTGGGCTCAGAGCTGCTCCCAGTCACTGAAGTGACCCTTCCTTCCCCCTTCATTATGTACCACATTATATTGGCTCTCGCCGTGTGGCATCTAGAACTCGGTGTCACCACGTAACAAAGAAAAGTGAACATGTCAACAGCCTACTGAAACAGATGGAGCAAAAGCCTTTTCCACAGCAGGGTATATGTATCAAGGTGCAGACTCAGAAAACTTGCAAAGGAGTGCCCAAAGGAAAACAGGAAAACAGACAGGACTCCATCACACTCAGAGGGTAAGTTGCCAAGAAACACCTGGTAATCATCGTGATGCATTTTAGCACAGAAAGATTAAGAAATAAGTTGTTTCCAAAGTCTCACAGAGGAGAGGAGGTGCTGACAGACAAAGGTGTGGTCAGAGCAGCAGAAGTCAGCTTGCACTTGAGCCTGCCTGCTTCAGGCTTACAGCTGACATGCAGCCGACAGGCTACACCAGCTTGGAGGCTTGTATCACGCACCCAACTGATTTTGGGCTAGCTTGAGCCTGATCACGTTTGGCTCAGGTGTGCTGTCTATCTCTACCCTTAACACGCACACCAAGCCTCAAAGGTACAACAGTGGAGATGCAGGCCTGGATGACCGTCACATTTCCCAGAGAGCAGACTATGCCAATTGTTGCTAATTAGCGTTAGCATAAACGTGTTTCATCCCTGTGGAACATTCTCATGGGAATGCTTTCCAACATGTTCCTGTACATCACTTTACAACTGGCACGTTAAGCGAATGTTTTGCTTCAGATACGAAAGCTGAGAAGTTTGCTAATTATCTGTGATACCAGGCAGTAATTGAACAAGAACTCTCGATTCTGTGTTTTAAACAAGAGCTTGTCTTCTTTCAAGGTGGCATCCGACCTTTTTTCTCAGCTTCCTGACAGAAATACTTTATTCCTTACTTAAATGTTTGAAACTGATGGGCATTATGAGCTGAACTATTAACTAGCACCATGATCTGGAATCTAGAAACTACCCTTTGAAGTGAGCAACAGCTCTTCAAACTCTACCATCAGCTTTTTGATGAACACCTGTGAGGGAAACAGCTTCTTAGAGACTTGCAAGCTGAACCAAATTCTCTAGAATGTATCCCAAGTACTTTTTGTGTCCTCTTATATCTCTCTAATCTGTGGATGTTTAGGTTTTTCCTTCAGTTACTAGATTTGTGAAGTTTTTAGCCTCAGATACTCTGCTGCTTGTTTTTCTCATGTGTTTCAGGACACGTATCAGACTGGTACAATGTATTCAGTGATCTGAGACAAAGAGTTCAGACTTCTACACTAACTTCATCAGTTTGGTGGTTTTTGCTCCTGGAACTTCCATAGTTACCTCCTTACTCAGTGTTTCCTTCACAGCACTGTCGCCCTCCAGCAAATACATCTATGGACTTAATCTCAATATTGTGACATCCAGGTTTCTGACACAACTCCCAGAACTTCAAGTTTTATTTACTTACATAATTTATACCCTTTCCCACATCAGAGTAATTAGCGTAAGTGTATCTATAGAAGTGTGTTGGTAAGTACACAAAGAGGTTGTACAAGTTTAATATTTTAACTGAAGGAACAATGAGGTACTTACACGGCAGACAACAACTAAATTCTTCTACTCTCCCCTTTCTGTAATAGTTAGTTTCAGAGTAGCTGTTGCCGTAATCTCTGAGAAAACGTAGAATCTTTCTTACCGAGAGAGTTGCCTGTATCTGAACCGCATCTTTTCCTGGAGAAAGATTTTACAGATGAATCTGTCTGTCCTACAGATTCGTTCACAGGCTCAGCTCCTGAAGTGAATTGTCTCTCTTCTGTCTCCGATGTCCTGGATTCACTTTTAACACTAGTATTCTCCTTAAAAAAACACAACACAACAACAAAAGAAATAAAACCAAAGATCACTCAATGTTATCTTATAATAAAACTAATATAAACCAATAAAACAAAATAAAAGCTATTCTTCTCCACTCCAAAAGGGCATCTAACAGGTGTTGAACACTGCCTAGACAGTTGACGTAGTAAGTGTTTTTAACTCAGAATTAAGGTTGCTAAATTGAAACAAACTCTTACAAAATACCGTATTAAGCAAAATACGAGATCAGAAATCTAGAATACACAAAGTTAGGGTACATGTCTCCACAGTCTGAACTTTGCCCTCAGTTATTAAACTAGCTAGAAGAAATAAGCTAGAAGAAATACAGGTGCGCTCATTGTTACCAGCACCTGTAATAATGACGACAGATCTAGCTCAAACAACTTGGCAGAGCTGTGTGATGCAGAACCACACGTGAACCACACATTTCTGGTTGGGAATCTCACCCCACCCCATCCAGTCATTAAGACATTAAGTTATAATGTGTTGCTTGCTTTTTAGAGCCCTCTGCTGCTGCCCTGCATGTATTTTGCAGGCAACCATTGGGCAGACTGGTACATTTCCATGATCATGTGGCAAAAATCTGTAGCTTAAAAAAAAAAAAAAAAAAAAAAAAAAGGCCAAACAACCTAGTTCTATTTCTATTTCGCTGAGGCAGTACAGGCCCAAAGTTAAGCACCTGGAATTTAGCTTTAGACAGAAAAATTTTCTCAATATCACCTGTTCTAGAATATTCATCTCCTCTGCAAATACCTTATCCATCAATAACCTAAAGATGAATGACTGCTCAGAGTCTGCAATGTTTCCTTCTGTTAAGGGGAAAAAAGCTTTTGAAAACCATTATGTGTGAGTTTACAGAAGGCAAGAGGTCACACTTGGTAATAAGATAGTCTTTCCAAAAATCACGCTCGCCACCTTGAGTCTGTCATTACTCAATGTTGAATATATAACAGGCTATGTGTATACATATCAATAGAAACATACATACATTCCTTGACAAAGTTGTATAATAACATTTGAAAAGGCCTGTGCAAATACAGTAATGGAGTACTCCAGGGAGAACTAGTTCCCTCCAACACACCTCCTGCACTTGCTGGATACCCACTTGACTCTTTTTTTCTTCTTTGAAATGTGCTGTCTGGATGTATTGCTTCAGTACTATTAACAAGGCCATGTGAAAAACACGTGGCTAGCAGTGCCTTTTGTCTGATGTCTGAACCACAACTCCTTCCCAGGCACAAAAACAAAGGAGGCAGGCTGGCTGTAGGTCACTACCTACACCAGCTAGAATCCAAGTCTCACAAGTGATGATGACCTCTCTATTCCTGGTGACATTTACATAATAGTAAATTTCCAGGAAAATTAGTGAGCAGCCTTAATGAAGTAGTGAGAGAAGGGAAGATTTCTCAAGTAAGCATTCTAAACTGGATATTCCACCGAACAACTGCTCTAGAAACAATTCTGCAAGTTTCATTATTTAAAAAGAAGAGAATAATGAAGAGCAATACCAGGCGGGGGATGTAGAAACCAAATTGCAGTGTTTGATAAAGAAAAAACAAATAACATGCATATTGGGATAACCATTATTAAGAAACTGTTACTAGCCTACGTGGTGAAAGAAGTCTAGACACTCTAACTAGCAGTTCTGCAAAGGACCTGGGGTGCTGCAGTGCCCAGTAAGGCACCTTGGGCTACACTGGGATGAGCGTGGCCAGCAAACTGAGGAAATTTCATTCCCCCTCACTGCTGAACCTGTACTTCCAATGCTGTGTCCAATTTTAACCCTTACAGCTGCGTGTGTGGAAACTGAAGAGCAGTCATACTGCACAGCACCCCTTTCAGATTCCTTTTTATCACTGTGTTTATAGAATCTTACACACCGACTCTTCAGTAATCTAATATAATAGGTAATAATATTTTCATCCAAACAGCATCAGCCTAGCCCACACAAGTCTGGTTCCCAAGCTATCCCTTCTTTTTATTGTTTGGTCTTTTAAGTGAACATGTTTCTGATCATGGATTCACCGCACCTGTGGACAGACCCTCCACTCAGGTCTAATACTTCTGCAACTTCAGAGTCCAAAACATTGTTTGGCAGAGAATCAAACAAAGCTACCAAAGCTGACAGGTGTGAAAGTTTTGCCTTTTCATTTCAGTTACTGAAAAACGCCAAAACTGCTGCATCTCACTACTTACACGACTTACGAGACACTGACTGGACTATACCTATACCCAGCTGGAACCATGATGGGAAGCTGAGGTACTAAAACTAGCAACTCGCATGAATGGGGTTTGCTGGATTAACCTTCCCCAAAGAAAGCAAGCGTTTCAGCCTTCACATAGGTATGCTGCCAAGGAGACTGAACAAAATTGGAGGCAAATTCCTCTTGATCAATCGTTACAGACATGTTCTATTTCCACTTTAAGAAGCCAATAAAACATTTCTTAGGAGTAGGAGTGGAATAGAATATGCCCATGAAAGGCCAAAGCCTGTAAAGTCTAGGACAGAAATTCACTGAGGTTGAGAGGGCAACACTGGATCTGAACTATTGAACATACAAACTCTTTTCATGTAAAGAACTGCTCTTTAATTTGCTGTCTTTTAGGAAATCGGGAAAGCAGAATGAAGCAGGTTTCTACTAAACTGTTACTTGTATGAGGAAGACAGTTCAAGGCTCAGTGCTGGTCACAAGAGTAATTAAATGCTGGGAAATACCTGAACGAAACAGAAAACAAAACAGCAAACATCTTTGTGTCACTGTAAAAATGTTCTCTTCATTCCAGAAGAGGATGTACTAGAAAAAGTTGAGAACAAATCCAACGCTAACCAGAGGTGCAGAGCAGCTGCCACGCAGAGGAAACTACATCAGGGCTGTACAGTCAGGAAAGAGGACTACTGAGGCAGCTGTGATAAGCGATGCGGAAAGTCACAAGTGACATGCAGTAAGCAGCCAGGGATGACAGCTGAATGTCCCTTCTGAGACGGAAATGGGGAAGCATCACATGAAACTACTAACAGCCACGCACAAAAGGAAGCTCTTCGTGCAGGAATAGCTCGTGAGCAAAGTACCAGCTTGGTCAAAAGGTCCTGTATGCTAAACCCGACAGTTTCAAGGGCTGACTTCAGTCCACAGAGCGGAAACCTAAGATGAAGTACACAGTATCATCGCAAGGCCTCGGGCTGAAAGTAGCTGGAAAGTATAAGCAGGAATGCCCTGTTCTGTTCGCGGGCCTTGTTCTTGCTCTTCCCTACACATCAGATTACAGCTGTTGTTTTGAGACTTGACACTGGGCAAGACAAAAGAGCTGTTTTGATGCTCTTGTACAAACAGTGGAGGAATTTGCTCCCCCTCTGCTCCTATAGAGAGGAATAGAGCGGTCTTCTGTGCGCGCCCACTGTTCTGTCATAAGCTTGCTCTAAAAAACATGGTACCAACAGCCACTGAAAGCCTGAGTGCTTCCGGATTCAGGGATGAGGAAGAAAACTGTGCTGGAGCCTGAAGTGAGGAGTACAGGCACAGAAGCCTCCTCTGAGAGTTCTGCACCTGCCATGACCGCAGGCTCTGGACAAGCAGGGTGTTAAGTTAACCTTCCCTCTCCTGAGTTTGGGAGGAGGAGACTAGTTAAAGAGTAGTTCTAACAGGAAGAGGGAATCTGTCAAACAAAACGCTGAACAGTCCCCGAATTGCTCTTCAATTGCTCAAAAAGTGAGGCCAGTTATTTAACCAGTTACGGTCCAGGACCAACATCAGGATTCTCACAAATATACAAAACCTCCCTCCCAAACAACTACGTGGTTCATGCACTTAATTCCCCCAGTTCTTGACAAGGAAGTTCGGGTCACGGACTCCAAAGGCCTTCAACAAGGGACAACCTGTCATTCTAAAAATGCAGTTCAAAAATTCTCGAAACTGACAACATTTAAAGTGCGGTCAACGCTTAATATAATGAGTGGGCACCAATTAAGGAGTACTGCCAACTCTATGCACTAGCACAGGGATGTGCTCTTCCCTACACAGTACGGAGCAGAACAGTCTAGTCTAGGCTTGAGCTATGCAGAGGCTTGATCAGAATACACATCCCTTTCTAGAAAGATACCCAAGAGGAAGATGACTAATCTTTATAACGCTGAAAGCAACAATGGGAGGTTTGCACCAGCTGATGATTTCCGATCTAGAAACTTCAGCGAAGGCGTCAAGCTACCGACAGAACAATAAAACAGTAGCTTCAATGCATACACAAAAATGAGATTTTGAGTGCCTACATGCAAGGTAGGTCTCATGCAGCAGAAACAGATGCAGTCAATCTCCTGAGTTTACTTTGTTTTCAAAACAAACCAAAAAAAGCGCAGAGCATGCATTTGCTGCCTTAACAGAGTAACATCTAGAATGCCCCTCACTCCTCATGAGACTTACAGTTTTACATACAGGGAAGACCAGGTACAGGTAGACTGAAGTACAATTACGACTTGTTGTACACCACAAAGTATAAACCAATGAAGATGCTTTATACCATTCAAATGTCAATAAACTATACTTTCCACAGAAAACAGAACTTAATACCTATTTATCAGAAACAATCTAACCGTTTATCTAAATTTAAGCAAAAATCTGCCTCCAGTGGCAATTCTCAAAATACTCTTCTTTGTTGGAGATTAAAGACGGTATGTTACAACCTAAAAAAAGCATCCCCTTCATCACCACGAATACACCTGCACTACGCATGTTTCCCATGCAAATGAGCACCCTGACTTGGCCAACAGGCTGACACATGTCATGCTCATTACCATGGGATACTTTTTCATTCCGTCTTCTTTTTTATATCTTGCTTTACCAAGCAAACCCTTCACTGTCCATTAACAGCTTAATTAAAGAAGCCTTCAGTTCTTAAGCAGGCAAGAATATTGAAAAGCTATCGGTCCAGACCCTAGCATTACTATCAAATATAGTTAGCTCAAGAAAGATGTTGATTTATCTCCCTTTACCCCTTACCTGCTCTGGACTGAACAATTCTCCCTGAAAAAAACATGAGGGAGAACTCAGCTAGGCGGTGATCTGGTTCTTTGCTCTGTTTTTCATCTGCTTCCTGTGCGGTCAGAAGTTCTTGTAGTATTTTAGCAGCAGCAGCAGTTTCTATAGACAGAGTGGTATCGGCAGCACAAAGAATGTCAGAAGGCTGTAATGGAGACAAATTCAGTGCTCCATCTGCTTCCGCCAGAAATGATGTGTCTTAAGTTACAGGAGTGAGACGTTCTGGCTGGCTTTCCTCAGTTGAAGGTGTGTAACTATTAACAGGCAGTGCCTGATTTTCATTAAGCTCCAGGATTGAATACTGGCTCTCTACAGGTGCCACTTCCACCTTTTCAGCTTTGCATGATGAATGCACCTCATCGGCAACCTGAAACATGGCTTCAAGACTGCCTTCTGCCTTCTTGTTTTCTTCAGATATATTACATAGCCAGTCAGATGGCATCAGTTCAGCTTCGTAAGATGACTGCATTGGAGGATTCTGGAAAAAAACAAAATACAGTGAACTTTTGTATCAAAAAATTACCATGACAGGATGTGTATTGATTCTGTTTATCCATTTATCCAAAAGCTTGAAAGATTGTCTGTTATTCTCAGTTAAAATAGCAAGCTTAACCAGAAGAAAAAAAAAAGAAGCTACTACTTTGTCTTGGTTTTCATTAACCACCTTGCTCTTGGTGCACTTGCTTTCTTCTATTCATTGTCTATCCTGGAGAGAAGGTTACTTTCCAGGAGCTGGTGTATGCCTGCAGATGCATTGTCTGCACACCCTTTGGACCGCAGGTGTTAAATATACCCAAGCATTCAAATCAGAGACTTCTGGTCTTAGTAGGACCTGTGGGGGTACATTAGAACCACCCTCTTCACGTGCCACATATGTAATAGAAAATGAGAGAGAAAATCCACCTGCCTTCAGTTCCTTCTGAAACTCAAGCATTCCTGTTGTGTATAAACCACAACATTTTTAAGCAAAAGAAAAGGGTCCATATGCTGTAAACGTGCATATGGACAACACAACTTGAGGAACTCACCGCTTCTTAACCAATAATACCGTTTTCCTCCTCAAATGATTGTCCATAGGCACATCTACACAAGGGGTGCCCCCCGGGGATGCCCCGGTCCCAGGATGAGTGGGAGTTCAAATACCGGTGAAAGCAAATACTGTAAAACTGCCCTGCCTGTCACAGCCTCATGTCTGGACTCTCCTGTCACGACAGTGTCCCACAAAGGCACAACTCAAAGTCTGCATCAATCTGCATAAAAACCCGACAGAATTTCAGGTCAGAAACACTTCTTGTAGAACCTACAGCGACTGCCTTTGCCATCACAGATCAGGTCTGAACACTACTAACATTTTTCACTGTAATGACATCACAGGATGACAGGACACAATCAGCAATCCAGTGATGATTTTTTAAGTAGAATTTATATATAATGGATATATATCAAGTATATCGTTCTGTTTAAAACAGAACAAAGACAATGAAAGAGTTTTTTCAAAAGCAGCAAGTCCTACCCAAGTGAAATGATAGATGACATTTTAACAGCCAGTGTCTGTACTGCTACTTCTTCTGGAGGCGACTCAGTCAAAGGACACTAGAAGGGTCATTTCTTCTGACAAATACAAGTCATACATGTTGAACAGAAACTCAGGTCTATTTAAAATACAGCCTTCTTTTGGAAGAGATCCAGTACGAAGGATTAGTCCTTAGTACCTGACTATCCTTAGACCTTCTAGCTGAGGTCATGGTTAATGAAAAGCTACTTCCAGAGACGAGTAAATTAGAGAATGGGAAGCTACAGGATCACCTACTAGGAAAGCCGTATCAGATCAAATGCCAGTGAAGGACTTGGTCTCTCTCTGATGGAGATACCACAAAGAGATGAGATCCCGTCTCCTGGGTGTGTGAAGTCAAGTCCTAGTGTGGATTCGTGTAGATGTGCCAGTTTGTAGATAGCCACACACTGTGGAGGGTGGGGGGAAACGGAGGGGAAAATAAAACGTGGAATTTGAGAAATTTAGGTTAAGTTAAGCAAAATCTTTTCATTAAAGGCTAAGCCACCTTTATGTTTTTATGAGATAGGTTCAAACATTATTCCTCTCATTTGATATTTTTTTTTCAGTTCTATTTTTTTTTAATGTTAACAAGGTGTTTAATTTCTGTTGCATTGCTTGTTTACTGTCGTAAGTAGTCAGGATTTTAAGTAGATCTGGGTTACCAAACCGTCCAGGAGTAAGATCATCCCTGCCAAAAACCAACCAACCAACCCACCCATACTGAATCTTTTTCTGCCTCTTCTTAGGGGACCTCAGCTTGAAGCTGTTATAGCACATATTGTCCTCTTGGATGCACTACAGGATCTCGTATGTATTTCCAACAGGAGAAGGTGGCCACGCAAAGGTACAATTTAAATCCTTTTAGTTCACCTGGAGAAGATATGACAGACGAGGATGGGGGGGGGGGGGAGGCAGCAACGAAACAAGGAAAACTGATAAATATTGAGAAGTCAGGGCTTGAAAGACTAATAGTTTGCTGGTCATTCGAGCTCAAGAGGAAAAATGGTCTAACTTAGCAAAAGTGGTGAAAGAGAAGATGGGCATTTCACTTATAAGATTAGCATAGTGTGTGCAGGAATTAAAGCACAACCACACCTTTTCAGGGACTGCTAGGACTACACAAATCTGGCTTGAGTGCTTGGGCAATCGGAATTAGTTCAGACTTGATTTCTTTTTGAAATAACATGGCTGATTATCATTCCTTATTACAAATAATAAGGACTGCTTTTAAGGTCAGAAAGTTGTTCTTCTTTTTTCTTGCACGTAAATTCCGTTTCCCGTTACCTCTTGCTTCAGTTCCACAAGGAAATACTGACAGCTTAATAACCATGGTAATAGCAATAATCAAACAGCAGGGCTGCTATTAAAAAAAAAAAAAAAAAAAACAAAACGAGGTGGGGGCAGGAAAAAAAAATATTGCTGAAATCCAATATGTAGCCTCAGGTCACATCTATGATAAAGCAGCAGGGAAGTATTGAGCTAATGGTTGTGAGCTGCCAGCACTGCTGTTGCAGAAGATAGCAGGAGGTCTCTCAAAAGACTCATTCCTACCCAAGGATACTGATTCATCACACTAATCCAAACCCCACTTAAGAGAACCCAAATGAAAAACGGGTAAGAAGTTGTACCTGCGCTCCCTGTTTTGTAACCAACTGTGATAAGAGTGTAATACAAACCTCTGAAACCCCGATTTCAGAAACCTGGTGAGATACACCATCATCAGCCACCATGTCTGGGTATAACCACCTATGTCCCCTTGCCATTCCACGCAGTAATTCTCTGTAGCTTTTCCTGGAGAGCAAACTGCAGCCAACCAACCAGTTAGTTACCGGCCTGGTCTGCCCATGTTCCAGTCAGGGTCACCTAACACTTTCAGCAGCTCAGGTGCGTACTGTACAAGCCCAGCAGCTGGCCTCCAAGACCCAGAAACTCCACCTGTCTTAATCTCTCCTAAACTTAAAAGTGATGCGCTCTGCAAGACCCAGTAAGGAACAGCACAAGGTTTAAGCTTCCTTGTCCAAGAGTGCCCGCTTTTCCTCTGAGACCACAAAGCACCGTCTGGATCCAACAGAAACGGGGCTGGTAACCAGCTTGCTGACTACTAGTGCGCCGATGCGGTTCCCTGTCTTCGGGACTGGTCCAGCAGTTTTGTATAGGCTTTGCCACTCCTATCTAGCAGCACACAGCATGACCAAACAGCCTAAAACGCCCCGTAAACCATGCTTCAACAGCATTGCACTGAATTCCTGCAACTGGTGGAAGGTATTGAGTGGAATGATAGGAAATATACCATGCAATAGTTCTATTTTTTGTGAAGAACAATAAAAATGCTTAGTCAGACAGGGCTGATGAATTTTACCGCTTTTGAGGATTTGTGCAAGTGGTTACTGATGGATGATCGATACACCAGCAGGGCAGGATGCTCAATACTGCAGCTTGCCACATCCCCCAGCAGAAGTCTGGGGAAGTATATGCCCCAGAACACACAAAAGGCAAACTGATTATTCCCCACAGCTCAGCAAGAACCGCAGGCAAACTGCTGTCTTCTGTACCACCTGCACAGCCTGTCACCACGTTCCAGGAGAAATGACCTATGCTACGCTAAGACTCAGAAATCTCTAGAAGTCCTGTTGATCCACGCGGTACGATAGCTGTGTTACCCTGCTCAGAGACAGCCGGTTACTGACCTGGTGGAACTGATACAGGGCACCGCTCGCCTTTGGCCTTCTCACGCTATTTAATAAGCTATTTAATTGTGATTTCCCATCACTCAGACGGATCCTCACGTCCTGGATGAAAAAAGCAGCTCACAATGAAAGTGAGAGGACAGAGATGCACTGTGCGAAAAATAAATACTACAGTATCGACGGCATGACTGGCTGTTGGCTATTTATAGCCTTACACTAACGTGTTATCCTGGCCATAACCTGCCCATCGTGGATAAGCTTATTTTTTAAAAATGTCATGAATAAAAGACAAAGGTTGATATTTGCAAGACAGGAAACTGGATGATCAAGCTTGGGTAGGTCAACCCTTTTTCAACACACATAAGCATAACTTGCTTCGCTTGTCCTCTGTGAGGGGGAAAAAAGTATATGCGTTATGCTGTAATAGAAAAGGAAGCTCTTGCATTCTTACTTCAGATCTTCTGATACCTGATAAGCCAGGCCCTCCAAATAAGGTGCAGTTTCCACTAGAATTACGTAACGCATTTACAGGAAGTACTGGATTTATCTTTAATAAGAGATCTCTGAGGTGGGGCCCATTCCAAAAAGTCACCTTAGTTTTTCTCGTTCATCAAATGAAACTCAGGACTGCAGGAAGCTGTCCGGGACAAAGAAGTGGAGCTGCTTCTCAGTATTTTCATAATATTAAAGAATCTCTTTTTGTCCAGGCAAGAACATTCTTCAAATACAAATGCAGGCTCATTAACTAAAGGTGATTCTGGTGAAGTCAAGCAAAAAAACACTCCACTGATGAGGACACCCACTATGCTGCTACCCTGAAACCTAACCTGAATTACAAAACTACCCGTTTAACATTCAGTGGCTCTTTGAAATAGGTATTTGTAAACCACATCACTTTCACTTTATCAAGCAGATCAGTTTTCAAATTTATGTCCTTAATTTCACACGTGTATAAACCTGCAGTTCATTCATACAGTCTCCTTCGCTTTCACCTCCTTTCAGTAGGCTACGCTCACCTGGACAAAGCTGTCGTGGGTGCACGCTGAAGCAGTAGGACCAGCACAGCCAGCCAGAGGATCTGTGTGGGCTGCTGCTGAACAGCTCTGTGGTGTGGCTGCAAGAATTCAAACACAGCTATCAGACCGCCAGAACTTGTGTCTGGTGTGCAGAGTTCTATTGCTTACTTTGATTAAACATTTCAATAATCACACAGTAAGCGAAATTCCAGAAATTTATTGTTACCTCCCAAGTGACTTTAAGACCAATTTCTTAATCTTAAAAATATTTAAGGTATGTATAGATATATTAAAAATATATATTGTAAAATTGGTAAAACACACACATACCTGCAGAAACTTCATAATCACAGTCTTTTGTGTCTTAATATCACCTCTTTGATTTGGCTGCTTGAGTTTCTTGTCACAATACACCGTAGAAAGCGTATTCACATAGCTGAGCCTAGGTGTTCATACAGACATACACACTTGTGACCATGTGAATTTTAAGACTTACAAAGAAAATGAATTATCTTAACCGAGAGTGTATCATTCCGAAGAATATCATGACTACTCCTAAACTACCACTCACCAGGAAGGTTTTCATATGTAAATGAACCCTACAGGCACAGATGTATTCAAAAGGCGTGATTGGACTTGCACTGCCAGGTGGCACCAATAACTAATATGTCTCACATGGTCTCTGTGACTGATTTTTCATTATTAGACACTCTCAGATAATAAAGCTTCAACGCATTTCTTTGACGCGATTCTACTACTGTCAAAGGTTTTGCAGATAGCTGAAAGTAAACAGAACTAAATCCTTAAACTAGTTACGGTCTAAGGCTAGTGGGGAAAAAAAGACTTAGATGAGCATATTTTATTTTACTGACTTTTCAATAAGAATCCTAATGAAAAACCAGTGAAATCTTTTTGTCACGGAAGTTAACAAACAAGTTTGAATACACATAAAAAGAAATCTTTTCAGAAAGTTCTACTTTGATTTCATTTAATGGGACTTCAAAAGTGAAATGAAAAGAGTCAAGAATAAGATTGAAAATACATTCTTTAGTTCTCTCACTTATTAAATACGTATCTTAAGGTTAACTATCCCTTTCCAAACAAACTAATCTTGCTGCTATGCTCTCATGATGAAGGAAACCAGACTTTTTCATGTGGACATCTGAAGAAACACGATTTCAGCATTCTGTATAATATACAGAAGAAAGGATAGTGGAGAGATTAAGAGATACACAGGCACAGAAGTAAAACCACTGAGACAGTCCTAGAGTGACAGTGAAAATTAAAAGATTTATCATACTCCAGTGAAATGTCACTTACACTCTCAGAAACGCCAATTAATTCCCTGGAGTTTTCATACGCCTCAGATTCCCTAAGTTTCTGTATTTTAGTTTTGATTACACCTTGCAAAGTTTGGTATGTTTTCACCGCGTTCTCACACCCACCTCCCACCCCAGAAGATTCAACCTGAGGAACATAGCCAAGTTATCCTTTAAACTTAAAGCAACAAGTGTCATCCAGTGAGAGAGATCTACATATTCATGTCTAAATCTACGCTGGTCTCCCTCAGCTCCCCTACAGGCAGTACTTCAAAACAGGCACTTCCAGGACACCAGTAATCTCACCCCAAGACAAACTCTAAACCAAGCAACGTGAATTGCACCCAAGACACCCCTTTCCTTCCCTTGACTACGGAAGAGGGCTGGGGCCTTAGCTGAGATAGAGACAACTACAATTCATCATGATGAGTTTCAGCCTATGCTCTGTAACAACGGAAACACAAAGCGGGGACCACCTCTCACCTTAATTAAGCAAGTATTCTGGATGAGGCTTGGAGCAACCTGGTCTAATAGAAGGTGTCCCTGCCCACAGCAGGGGGGTGGGAACTTGCTGATCTTTAAGGTCCCTTCCAACACAAACCATTCTGTGATTCTCAGGACACCTGCTCCTGGGAGAAGACTTAATAGTTAGCAGCTGGTAAGGCAGGCTCCACACTTTGGCCACCACAGTAATCTTTGCATAAGGGGCACAAGGCAAGGAGCATGTGGCAGAAGTTGCCTGTCTCTTAAACATTTAAGTGTGTCTACAAGAAATGCCCAGCTCCTCAGAACCCTTCCTTGACAAAAATGACGTTATGGAAACTAGTGATTATTGTCCGAAATGTTCTCAGCAGAGGTCTCAGAAGAGATGCACAAAAGATGTAATGATTTCACTGTGTAGGATTTCTAAACAGAGATAGATAGCTGTCTTTGTGAAGGTGCGGTTGCCAAAGGAGGAGCAGGCAGAAGGAAAGAATAATACCTGAGCTTTAGGTTGTTCAAGGAAAGAGTCACTGTTCTGAATTTCAGAAGTTTTAGGGAAATTAAACAAAAACACCACAAAACAACAACAAACAGACCACCACTCCCCAGAAAATAACCTATCATATGATTTTTCCAATTCAAAGTAAGGGCAAGGAAAAGAACAGTAATTTGCTTCAACTCCTCTTCTGAAGAATAAAAACACTTAAGTGAGACTGATTTATTTTGTAATCGAGTGATTAAGTGAGACTGACAATTGTGGCAGAAATAATTTAGAAAAAAGAAAGGAGCCAAGACACTTGTACTTTCTAGTCTTCAGTGCATAAAAAAATACAACATAAAGAAGCTAAGCAAGAAAAAAAAAATAGATACAAAAATAGTACGAGCAGAATGAAATATTCTACACCAGGAGTCCTCAAACTATGACCCGCGGGCCAGATATGGCCCCCCAGGGTCCTCAATCCACCCCCCCTTATTTACAGAACCCCCACACCACCACCACCCTGCTGAGGGTTGAGGGGGGAAACCAAGCAGACACAGATGACTTCCTGCCAGCTAATCTGCATGCCGGCCCCCTGTTTAAAAAGTTTGAGGACCCCTGTTCTACACAATACTTTTGACTGATCTTTGAGTTTAAAACCTTAACCTGGAAAAACATGAGACCAAGGCCTAGGATACTACTTCTTAACAAGGTCTCAGTGCTTTAATATCATTGTCCAAGTTTTGCTTAATTAAAAAAACAAAAAATGAAAGTTAGCCTGACACTGACTAGTTTTGGACAAGTGATTTTCTCCTCGCCCTTTAACCTGAACAGAAAGGCTATCCAGGAAATCACCAGGGGACACACAAAATCTGGAGGAAGGACTGAAATACCAAACAGAAACTCCTTTTGCTTTAAAGGTCCATCTTCTTTTTAGACTTGACACTTTCTAATTCTCACTTGAGATATACACATGGCAGAGTATTGTAGAAAAATATTTGAAAGTCTCACTTTAAAATCTATTTTTGAAAAGCAAATGCAGAAATTTATTTTCATACCTGTTGGATAACAGGCTTGTGAGTACGGCACTGAAGATGCAGAGCTGCTGCAATTTGCAATGGATGCGGCAACGCTTTGAGTCCCTTGCTGAAGTGGCGGAAGAGAAGCCACAGGCTGGAGTGTGTACGTGGCTCCTGTTGGAAGTGTCTGGAGTACAGGAAAGGCAGCCCCTTTATCTGGAAAAGCTGGGCAAGCCCCTCGCCCTGGCAGCAACCCAAGTGGTCCCTGCTGGATCCAAGTGGAAGGGACTGGAGTCGGATCTAATCTTTGTGCTGGTAAAGTGCTGGGGGCTTGGCACGAGGTTGCCATGTAGGAGTAAGGAGAGAAAACACCTTGACCGTAAAGTTGATGAAA
Organism: Falco punctatus; assembly: GCF_963210335.1. Taxonomy (NCBI): domain Eukaryota; kingdom Metazoa; phylum Chordata; class Aves; order Falconiformes; family Falconidae; genus Falco; species Falco punctatus. Next base: position 606,190 of record NW_027660146.1, on the reverse strand, counting down.
CTGCCCTACAGTCAGCAGTCCTGCAGTGGGTACAAATTAAAGTGAAACAAGTGTTAAGGAAAGGAGTTTTCACAGGCAAAGAAAGGCAATATGAAGAGCCAAGGCTCTGCAACGTTATTTGGGAAGACTACCTTTGCTCCAGCACACTTAACCCAGAAAGGAGACTGTACTCTTAGACCCGAGCATGCAGTAACTGCTGTGTGGCACACGAGTGAAGCGCCAACACAGGTGTCTGCGTAGCATTCAATCTCCTTAAACTGGCAGTAACGAGTTACCCATATTTAGAAATGTGCTATAAATCAAAAAGTGTAGTAACTTACTAAACCAAACAAAAGCAATTTTGAAAGTACCGTGTGTTAAATCAGACAATACATTTTTAAAAAGGGACATCATAAAGCAAGATTTTACCAAACTCCACTACTGACAGTTCACAAACAGCTAAGGGAAGGGCAATGTCAAAATCCTCCAAAGGACTTTGCAAGTAGTTTATGACAAGTCATTTATTTGGTCAAGAAAAAAAATTCAAAGCCAATTTTTTCTCAGTCAGCTCAACTAGTTCAGTGCAGACTAAAATATCCCAGACTTTGCCATTTTGTTATTTCCTAGATAGTCCTTTTACTCTTCTCTATTATTTTACAGTTTCCTCTCTCAGACAGTGACTTTTTCATGAAATGGTATTTGCTTTTATACCATGACAGCTCGATTTCTGTTTTGGTGATTTTGTTGAAACACTGACAGTAACACCCCGAACGCCTGTGCTCATTGATTTCTCTAAGAACTACTGCATTTGTGACTCCCCTGCAGGACTGCATTTAGCCATGAGAATTACAAGTTTCAGGATGGTTCACATCAACAGGGTTTATCTAGAAGCCAGGCTTTCTCAGACCTGTAGTTTCCAATTCTCACTCAAAAGGACTTTTTTTTTTAAATAGCCTCACATTTACCTCTTGCACTCCTCTGATGAAAGCTAATTCAAGAAATCAGTAACATACAGTCATTATTCTGCAAGTTCACATTTGACCATTAAGAATCACTAAATAAATACCAGCTGACCCTGAAAATTTGCTAAGACTTAATGTATAGGACTGTTTATTTCCTGTTCAGTACTTTCACCATTTATAAACAGAGAAGGAACAGGGGTATGAAAATCCTTTTGTTTATATTTTACCTTTGGATAGGGACATGAAGATTATCTAGTTCTAACACATAGACAAGACACCACAGGATGCCAAGTTACCAACCTCCTGTTGCTGTACAGGAATTGTTCCTGAATGTTTAACACAGTGTTACATGCTGCAAGACACTGGGAACAGACTGACGCTTTGCAAGCAAAAGTATCTCTTATCTATCAAATTACCTCACATTTACAGCAAAGACGTGTCCCTAAATAGTCAGTACAGAGCACAACAGTGCATTGTCAGCCTGTCAGAACTTGACTGCATAGAAACCCCAATGTTTTCCTTGTTCTGTCTTTCTAGAAAATGAGACTCCTAGAGCAAAAACTCTGAAACTGCAGCCATCAAAACAGAGGACAAAAAATGAAAAAGTCATCTCTTTCTAATAATTTCCTTTACCAGTGGTCTGCATTACATCAGACGAACCACATTTCATTGAAGTCTGCAATGACTCATCTTAGCGTTAACAACGTTCACATCAAATCATTAATTTAAATGCTTCCTAGCCTCCCTACTGAAATAAGTTCCATCCCTTCTCCGATGCTTCATTTTGTTTTCTTGGTATTGCACGTGCAGTTCCACACACATCACAGAAAACACCACTTGAATTAGATGACAGTTCCTACCCTGACACAGTAACCAAGAGTATGGTGATACCCTACTCTGCTCTAAATGCCATCTGGTGCTGCAGAGAGCAGTACCATCAGCTGCTTCTCCCCTTCTCCTGGTCGCACAGTCCTGCTGCTTCTCCTACACTGCGCCTTACAGCTCTGCACCCATGGGGTGCATCACCCGGGTCCAAGAGCCAGCCACAAAAAGGCTATTAAAGTCTTCTCCGATCATTGCGCTGAACCAACATGTTGCTGTATCAGCTGCAAGGAAGATGACAGTTAACATGCCACCAAAGGAATGAGAAGCAGGAGTGCTCTTCTGGCAGCAGCCCACAGTCAGAGCAGCCCAAGAGCACTGCAAAGCAAGATATTCACATCTTCCTTACACAGCACCAACTACAAAGCTTTCGGGCCGATACAAAATGTGTGAAATAATCCTGAGGGCTCAGACTTGTCTTGCAAAGAAGGTTAGAAAGAAAGAAAACATGTTCTAGGGCTTTTCAGCAGTATTATTTTCTAATTAGCTCTCACCTACTCATGCAGTCCTTTTTAAAAACTGTGTAGCTTGTGAATTCTTTTTCAGGAGACAACTGACAAAAATCTTACTACCAGGTCTTGTCTCCTTTGCACATAACTAACAGGATGCTCTAGTGATCACTTCACACGACTCACTGTTTCGCACACATTTAATGACAGCTTATTAAGCACCCCTACTGATGGGCATCCTTACTGACGGGCAAGAAGCGGTAACGTTCATCTGGTAGATCTGTGCCAGCACCACAGAGATCGGGCAAGGGTGTTCTTAGTGTAGTACGCAATGGAGACTGTACTATAGTCTACAGACAGCCTGAAATACATGTGAACCATGCTACTCATGCTTACTGGCAGCAGATCTACCTGCATAAACAACAACAGCTTCCCTACACCAGGTGAACTGAGATGCCACCGGCAAGGACAGGTAACCCTTCTCCCTCAGGGGAGTGCTGATTTTCAAAACCCTTGCCACCCAGCGCTTCTCAAAAACCCACCAAGGCCCCACACGGCCCACTCCGACTCACCAGGCCTGTTGGCATGGCTGAGCATCGAGGGCGGAAGCAGCGGTTGCCCGGCCAGTGGCATGCCAAGCAAGCGCTGGAAGCGGTGGGGTGGGCGGCTGGTCACAGCCAGGCCCGCTGCCATCTTCGCCTTGTTGCCTTTCGTCAGGCGCTTCAGGTGGACGAGGAGGTCAGGGCGGTCACGTTGAAAGTGGGGGCTGCGGAAGTGATGCAGGGGCCCGGTGCAGTTGCCACCGTTGCCTTGTCCACCCTCTGGGCCCAGCCCAGGCCCAGGCCCCACCACACTGCTCCCCGGCAACATCCCCACCTTGCAGAACCATAGAGATTGAGCTGCCGGATGAAGCTGCTGAAGTTCTTGGTCTTGAAGAAACCGGCAGCTGCCACTGCCCCGTCGCCACCCGGCTGCGCGGCGACGGCCGGCCCGGCGCCCAGCAGCTCGCACCCAAAGAGCGGCTGGTTGATGACCAGCCCCTGGCCGGAGGCATCCCAGCGAACGGAGCGGCAGCGCGGGCTGTTGACCAGCCGCCACAGTCTGGCGGGGAAGGTGTCGGCACTGACGGGGACGGGCTGCTGCGACGCGTCCGTGTCGGTAGGTGGCACCAACGCCGCGCTCAACCGCCGCCCGCGCGGCCTCCGCTTCCCCCGCCACGCGCCGAACGGCACGTGCCCCGCCTGCGAGGCGCTGCCCGCCGCGCGCGGCCCCCGGCCCTCAGCCCCGCCGCGGCGCTGGTCCGCGCAGCGCCCCGGTCCCTCGGCACGGCACGGCCGCAGCCCGGCCCCCCCTCAGCTCGCCGGCGCCCTCAGCCCCGCCACCCCCCTCAGCTTGCCGCCGCCCTCAGCCCCCCCTCAGCTCACCGGGTGCCCTCAGCCCCGCCACCCCCCTCAGCTCACCGGGTGCCCTCAGCCCCCCTCAGCCCTGCCATCCCCCTCACTCCCCCCGTCCATTCGGCTCCCCAAGTCCCCTCAGCCGGGCCATGTCCCTCAGCCCCCACCATGTCCCTCAGCCATCCCCTCCGCCCCACCAGTCCCCTCACCCCGCCGGCCCTTCAGCTCCGCTGCCACCAGCATCTCCCGTAGCTTCTGTGAGTGACCGGGTGGCTGAGGCCTGGGGCCGAAAGTTGCCGCTCGGGACAGTCCCGCCGCCAGCCCGAAGCCGTGTGCCATGGCCTCGCTTGGGCCGAAGAACACTGATGAAGACCATGATAAGTGTTCTGTAAACTGAGGGAAATGACATCCACTGCGGAGATCCTCACACACATCTGCAGGCTGTCAGGTCTGTGAGGTGTGATTTACCCTTGGGAAATCCACCTGGACAGTTACCAGCTCAGGTGCCAGAAGTGTGAAGTGAGTTTTTTTTTTTTATTTATGACACTTGATCATGCTTCACATTGCTTGGAGATTTAAATAATTCTTCTGCGCCTTAGTGCAGCCAGTCCTCTAAAGGCAAACAGGTGGGAGATGGTGCAAACGAGCTGCAGCACCCACCTGCAGAATTGAGGGGAGAAGTCTGATGTAAGGAGAAGGAATGTAAGTCCCAGGGGACAATGAGAAAAAGGCTGGTGTTGGGGGCATTCAGAGCAAGGTTGTCCATCCTGTGTCAGACCTCAAGGGACTGCATTTCCTACAGAGGCTTGGTGGGATCCTGCAAGCCAGTGGTCAAGTAACCACCTGCTGACAGTCACAGGACAGCACAGTGACAATGCTCCTTTAGGTGTCTGCAGGTTCTTTGCATCGGCATTCTAGCACAGCTGACAGATGGGCCAACAGCTGTGATGCTCACCTGGATCTGAGACCCTGCATCATTCATGTCCACCTTGGTTCTAGGAGCAAAGAAATGGTGGAGTCTCATCTCCCAGGGGCAGTGAGGCAGGAGAGCAGCAGAGTGCAGGTGCCAGGTCACACACTGGCAGGCTGTGGCCTGTGCAGAAGGAGGGAACGCTCCTTCGGGTGCCCTGGAATTGCCTCACAAGTATAAACTCCATTTTCAATGTTGGAACCGTTGGAGGCTGCTGTCCTTGCCGAGCAGGTGATCTGAGCTCTGCCACCTGCCTTGGCACTTGGTTCCCTCAGTGTCACAGCTCTGTCTGCAACAGGACGGGCTCCAGCTGCCTCTGCGTGGGCCCCTGGCTGAGGGCACTGCTGCACATCTGGGCTGAAGCCCCCCAGCTGCGGCACCAGCCCAGCTCTGCCTGGCCATAAGGCAACTGGTACCAAGTGTCCCCGAGCCCGTGGGTGCAAAGGCTTTGCTTCAGAGCAGAGACATGGCCTGGGCAAAGGAGACCTGAGTCTTTAGCCCTGAGACTATAAATCCAGAGTTACATGCCTACATTGTGTGAGAGTTACTGAAGACATCACACACCAAACCCACACATTGGAGACCTGAGCTGCTTTCCTGTGAACTTCCTTCTGTGCTGGCTGCTGAAGGGTTAACAAAAGCTGACACTCATGCTGAAATCTTTTTTCTAATCAGAGAAAAGCCATTGCTAGAAAAAAATGTCTCTGCAGAGCTGAGAGACAAGACATCAGTGAGTGCACCATCCTGCTGCCCAGCAGGTTCCCCTGCAGCCCCAGGGACACGTGGAGGGAGCCCAGAGGGGCAGAACAAGGGAGGCAGGGAGAGCTCAAAAGCAGACCTTGTTGGGAGGCTGCTGAGAGCTCCCTGCTGGAGAAATCTGCAGAGCCCTTGAGCCGGTAAGTGTGTGGCTGCAGGGCAATGCCTCTGCAGTTGCTAGCCGGGTCTGCAGCAGCTGGGGCACCCCCAGCCTGTGGGACCGTGTGGGAGCCTTTTGCTGTGGAGGAGGCCAGTGTGCTGCAGAGCAGGGCTTCCCTGCTGCAGCGTGGGAGGGCCAGGGCATGTGGGCTGCCTTGTGCCAGGGCCGGCTGCAGGGCTGTGAAGGTGGCTGTGCAGGCAGGGGTGCCCAGGGCTGTCCTTGCCAGCAGGGTCCCTGCAGCCGCGGGGGCTGTGTGCTGGGGCAGGGGCTCTGCCGCCTGCCAGGGGCAGCTCTCAGCCTGCCGGGGGGCTCCCGTGCGGCTGCGGGGAGAATGTGGGGGAGAAAGGAACGACCCCCATTAGGAAAAGGTCCCTGTTCTTCTGAGTGAGTGCTGCATGTGACAGGGTTGCTCACAGCTCCAGGTCATTTCCAAGGCGACTTCTCATGAGCACGTTCATGGCAGGGTTTTTCTGCTGGAGTCTGTTCTTGCCTGAATCTCTGCTGCCACTTTTATCTTGCTCATCTTGGTAGGAATGGAAACTTAACTGTGCAGGTCAGAGCAGGGGCTGAGATGCTGAAAGCATCACAGGGAGGTTGATGAGGGAGCTGAGCAAGTGCCTTCCCTCCCCAGCAGGCTGCAGATGAAACCAGCATCAGCTCTCCTTTTCCCTCAGGCTTTGGGGGAGCTGTTTGTTCCTGCCTGCAGACAGAGAGCGGCTGCAGGGCAGAGCTGGCACACAGGGGCTGAGCTGGGCTCTGTGAGCGCTGGCAGGGAAGAGCCCTGGGGCCAGAGAAAGAGCTGCTGGCAGGGACAGCTGCAGGCAGCAGAGCCCTGGGCAGGGAGGGGGGGAGATGCTGAGGGGAACCCTGATGCAGGGGAGATGGGGGCACCTCTTGGCCATGGTCTGCCATGCAGGTTCCTTCCCTGAGCAATGCACCTCTGCTCTCCTCTCCCACCCAGCACAGCCTTTAGACCAAGGGGTCCAGACCATTAGTAAACTTCTCATCCAGCAACTGGGAAGGATCTGGAGGGACAGAGCAGATTCCCTCATTCTCCCAAAGCCACAGACAGTCCCCTTGCCTCTCAGCACTCACTCTGCTCTCCCTGAGCACAGCACAAACCCCTCCTGACCTGACTCTGGCCGCGGCTGTTGCTCAGCACGGGTGGAGCAGATGCTGACAGGCCCTTCTGCGCTGGGAGCAGATTGGGCTGAGCCAGTGCCAGGCCAGGACTGGCCCCTGCCCCCACAGCTCCCATGAAGCCCCTGCTGCAGAGCAGGGCTCACTGCTGGGCAGCCAGCGGGCACAGCCCCTGCTCCTCACAGCACACTCGGCCAGCACTCAGCACAGCTCCAGCCACGGCTCTGAAGGGAGCTCTCCCAGGAACGGGAGAGGGGGGGACATGGGGCAGAAGGGGCGCATCTAGGAGAAATGCCTTTCACTTGGCTTTACAGAAGTATTGCCTGACTTGTCACTGGTTTTGCTCCATAAAGAGGACCCTATGGTTGGAGGCAGCAGATGTCCAACAGCAGCTCTATCACCCAGTTCCTCCTCCTGGCATTGGCAGACACGCGGGAGCTGCAGCTCTTGCACTTCTGGCTCTCCCTGGGCATCTACCTGGCTTCTGTCCTGGGCAACGGCCTCATCATCACCACTGTAGTGTGTCACAAACGTCTCCACACCCCCATGTACTTCTTCCTCCTCAACCTCTCCCTCCTCGACCTGGGCTCCATATCCACTATTGTCCCCAAAGCCATGGCCAACTCCCTCTGGGAAACCAGGGCCATCTCCTATGCAGGATGTGCTGCCCAAGCCTTTCTCTTTTTATTTTTCCTTTCAGCAGAGTATTTTCTCCTCACTGTCATGGCCTATGACCGCTTTGTGGCCATCTGCCAGCCCCTGCACTACGAGACCCTGCTGGGCAGCAGAGCTTGTGTCCACATGGCAGCAGCTGCCTGGGCCAGTGGGTTTCTCTATGCTGCGCTGCACACGGCCAATACACTGTCACTGCCGCTCTGCCAAGGCAATGCCCTGGGACAGTTCTTCTGTGAAATCCCACAGATCCTCAAGCTCTCCTGCTCACACACCTACCTCAGGGAAGTGGGGCTAATTGTGGCTAGTGCCTTCGTAGCATTTGGTTGTTTTGTTTCCATCATGCTGTCCTACGTGCAGATCTTCAGGGCTGTGCTGAGGATCCCCTCTGAGCAGGGACAGCACAAAGCCTTTTCCATGTGCCTCCCGCATCTGGCCGTAGTCTCCCTCTTTCTCAGCACTGCCATGGTTGCCTACCTGAAACCCCTCTCCATCTCCTCCCAATCACTGGACTTTGCGGTCTCAGTCCTGTACTCGTTGGTGCCTCCAGCAGTGAACCCCGCCATCTACAGCATGAGGAACCAGGAGCTCAAGGGCGCACTGAAGAAGCTGATGCAGTCAGGTGTCTCTCAGCGGCAATGAACTGACTGTGGCTCTTTACAAAATATTTTCAAGTCACGTATAGAACATCCTGTGTGTTTAACATTCCGTCTATGACAATCATGTTTTTATTTCAATGTATTTCTTAACTCCACTTCCTCAAAAGCATGAACCCAGCCTCCCTGACCCAGAGGCCTTTGTACGTGTGCCTGGGAGGCTGGTACATATGGACTCCTGTGTCATATCTCATTAATAAAAGGGTGGGTTTTTTCAATGCCTATACCTGGAGGTTGGTCTCTTCTTCCAAAGCTGAGCCCAGGAATAGGCTGAAGGAATTGCCCCCAGAAGACCATGCTGCTGGGCTTGGGTTCCCCATGGCTCAGGGCAGGAGGGCATGGGGCAGTGTGTTAGGGCATGGGCCTGTGTTGAGCCTTCGCGTGTGGGTGCCCAGTGCCCATGGGAATGGTGGGTGACCAAGAGGGATGTGCCTGGGACCATCTCCCTGGGCTTTCAGGCACCGCTGCCCTGCACAGCAGCACCGCCTGCTCAGGGCCATGCCTGAGACCACATCCCTGGGCGAGAGCAGACGTCTCTGTGTATGCCCCAGCTGGGGCAGGCTGCTGTGACCCTGGTGCAGCAGGAGGTGCCTGGGGAGCCCCCAGGCCAGCAGCCTGGTGCTGGGGACAGGGACTGGCCCCGAGGGGCTGCTAGGAGTGGGCAATCAGGGTCCCTGTGAGAGAGGAGCAGCAGACAGAGGGAGGCAATGTCCTCTGTCCCCTCGTGCCATGGCTGGCACCTGCCCTGGGACTGACTGGCAGGATGAGTCCCCTCTCTGCCCACCAGCATCTCCTGTGCCCTTGTGAGGGTCTGCGGCCATGGGGTGAGTGCCCAGAGCTCTGCAGCCCCCTTTGGGTGGGCAATTGCATGGGGCCAGCCCAGCGTGGGCTGCTGTGTCTGCCTGGGCTGAGGAGAGGGCAGGGGAGGTGGGCAGAGCTGGGGGCGGGGGCTGGGCAGGGAAGGGCCAGGGAGAGGCAAACTCCTATGAGAGCTCAGCTGTGTGGGTGTGCAGGGTGGGGGCACACAGCAGGGTGGTCCTGGTGCAGATCTGGGGGTCAATGACAAAGGAAGCAAGGCACCAGGGGAGCAAGACTGAGGTTCCTCCTCTGTGCCATGTTCTTTGGAACCTAAGGAAGCCGTCCCAGGGAAATTTTCCCCCAAGAAGTCCCAAGCAACGCTCATTTCCATGTCTGGTTATAGATCTCAGCCTCTATGAGGGTCCTTTGCTGCCTGATCACCTCTTTCCTCCTCTCTGCTTCAGTAATACCCAACTTCATCACCATTTTCAATAAAAAGAGAATCAATTTCCTACTGTCCCTTGTTACACACAAGTCCCATAGTTCTTGCCACAGTTGATCACTCAGCCAAGGTGGTGGTCAGACACCTTCAGCCAGATCAGGTGCTCAGGACTTCATTTTGACAAATATTGAGGCAGGCATTGAATGAGATCCCACCAGCTGTCCCGGGTCTAGCACATCAGTCTTGAACTCTAAACAGCTTCTCAAAGACTCCCAAATCTCTCTCAGCCTTTCCTTGTCTATAATGTCCTCCAGGTTCCAGCCATCATTCTGGACTGTGCAGGAATTGCTCCAGTCTGGCAGGGTCTCTCTTGTGCTGGGGAGCCCCACTGTGGGCTCAGCAGTCCTGATGTGGTCCTGTGGTGGGTTAACCTTGGCCAGCACCCAGCCAGCCCCCAGCTGCTCATCCACTTGCCTGACTCAACAGGACAAAAGAAGAAATTATACCAGCAGTGCTCATGGGTCATGGCCAAAGATGTGTCATCATGTCAAAATTCAATTTTATTTATTGCCAATTCAAAAATACATGAATTGTGAGAAACCAGGACTGAAACATAAAGACCATTCCCCTCACAGTTTCTCCAAGGGCCAAATTACTCCATTGCTCCCAATTCACCTACACACCAACACCCTGAAAGGGTGTCAGTAGATTTAGGGATGTCCACATTGGAGGGGATATTCAACAAGTTATGTGCATTGATTACAGATGTCAGATATGTCAATTGCTTTACCATTCTCCAATTTAAGACATACAATATCATTGACAAAACAAGACCGATCAAGACCAATATCAAAAGGACAACAATAGGGTGACACAAGTTGTTCAAGATGCCAGTAGCAGTCGGTGACCATCAGAAAAGTGTGTCCCACCATCCATGTTCTGCATCTTTTCTCACTCTTCTCAAGACACGGTGTATTTCTTCCACATTGTGATGGACAGCTATCCAGGTTTTACGTTCGTTTTCTCTAACATTTTCCAGAATCTTGATCAAGTGTTGATGCTGTAACAGTTGTTTTACCAAGGTGAGATTCATTCCCATGGATACAGGCGGCAATTCGTGAATCAGTGTATAATTAGATTTCAAGAGCTGGTGAGATGTGACTGGGGCTAAATAGGAGAAGTCACATCCAGTGATGTTCATAAAATTGCAAACGCAAAAATTGGAATGATTCTTAGCATCTACAATCACCGTATCTACAGATACAGAATTACAAGCAGTTCTCAAACATGCACAACCTTTGCCAATATATACAAGCACTGTTTCAGGGTTATCGTCAGGACGAGTCTCAAAATGACAGATATTCTGTGTAGTGTCTAAACAAATGTCCTGAGCTCTGATTGTGGTGCCTTCACAGACAAATCCTTGTTGTTCCTGCACGATAGAAGATTCCAAATCTACAGTTTGCCATTTCTCACCCACCTTTTGGGCCCATACTCTATGCTCGAAAGGATAGAGTATGGCTCCATTCTGGTTCAATCCTAAGGCAATAATGGGGTAGATTACATTTACTGACGCATGGGATATCGTCAATACAATAGTGGTGGCAATGTTTATGGTGGGGTTATAAGTAAAGTTTACCAACTTCCACCAGGATTGGAGTTTCCTCTCAAAGTCGGTGGCACTGTCCCAGACTACTTTCCGAATTTCAGTGGGAAAAGTGCCTCCTTCACCTTCTCTAATAATCGAGGCAGCCACTGATTGTATCCTTAATTGGGCCTGGATACAACTAAGAGCCAAAGAAAGGTTATTTTGGATTATAACAAGTGCATCTACAATCAATTTGTGATCTTCCACATTCACCTTTTCCCATTTTGGTAACACATCTGCTAACTGCCACTGGTCAGTTCCCAGAGCCAATAGGGAAGATTGCAAAGGTTGTTGCAATCCTGCCAGATCATTAGCTGTAGTTGCCAATTTGTTCATTAATATCTCTGAGTCAATGCCATTCAGAAACCCCAATCCTGTTCCCAAAACATCAGCGAGGTCTCTCCGAGTCCGTTTCCCAGAAGGTGTCCGTCTCCGCAGCCAGGTTATCCATCCCTCCTAAGAGGGTTTTAGGAAAGGAGAGCAGGCTGGCTGAATATCTGAAACATTAACTTGCATCAACAACTCAACTCGTTTAAGAGACCGCTCTGGATTAAACAACATTTGTTGCTGACCTGTATTTCTGATCATGTATGGTCCATTTTCAAAAATTTTTGGATTGGGTACAGCCATTGGTTGAGTGGTAGGTGTAATGACATCTATTCTGAGTTCCCCCCAGTATTCCGTGTTGTTCATGCCACGCATAATCTTATAGGGGTACTGCATTGCAGTCAAATTCAGCCAACAATCTTGGCTTTGGTTTTTACATGACAAAATAGAACATGGGGTTCAATTCCATAGTTGTTTGTTGGCACAATAAAGGATTCAGTAATTAATCTGCATCATATGAAGATGTTGTCACCCTGAGCCACCATAAAAGGGCGTAAAACTTTATTTTTGTCATTCAGCGTGAGGGTCATGTCCATGCCATTGTGTGTGACTATTGCAACAAGCATCACTGGCGTTTTAGTTACAGCATTTATTTTGAATTTGAAGGTCAGACTCAATAGATCTGATCAGTTTGCCAAATTGCTTTGCCAATTACACACCACATAGAAAGGTCTCGTCAAGGTGAAGTTATACCAACAGTCAGTCTTGTCATTTTTACAAGATTTAGAGATCTCAGCGTTGCTGGTACTTGGATCCATGGTGGTAGAATTGCCAGCGTGCTTTTGGCGATAGCACATAATAAGGGATTCTTGTTTATCACATTCGCACTCAGCAGTATGACAAAGTTTTGCTGAAATACCGGGGTGAATTCTGGTTGTTAAATTTGGATCCAAAAGATTCCCAGAGACGGTAACTAAAGAGGCCTTTTCATAGAGAAGTCCTTCCACTTTTCTACATCCTACCATAATCTTTTCTCCAATTATTCCAGTTAAAGTTCTGATCCAGTCTTTCTTATCCCACTCCCATCCAAGTGGGGAATAGGCCTTATCATCATGCAGTACTACAGTGGCCAAATTTGGAAAGTGATTCTTGGGATACTGCCTGGTAAAACCAGTATGCCCGACAATAGCTTTAGACCAAGGCCATTCAGCACCCTTTTGGTTATACGTAAGTGGGAAAATACAAAAAAGTAGTACCAGTCCAATTTTACTATTAGTCATTTTAAAATTTAGGGCTATGAATTTTAATCTATTTATAGTTCATGTTCTCAGTGTCCCTCGGAGTTCTCCTGTAAAAATAAAACAACAGAGCTTGCCTCCCTGAGGCAAAAGGATTTAAAACGATGGGATTATCCAGTGGGTATTTATCTTATGTTCCTTTCCCAGGGCATCAGAGGCCACCCAAGCACATGCATTCAGTGGGGTTTTCAGTACCAGTGGTACGTTTCCCACAGTAGGTAGTGCCACCAGAACGGGTTGTCCTGGGAAGTGAGCTGGGTTTTTTGAGTCATTTGGTTCCTTTAATGAGGCAATCAAGGAAGGAGCCGTTGGGCAAAAAGCGGTTATTTTGGGGCATCCGTTTACCCCCCATCTATCATTTACACCTTTAACAACTTCCCACAAGCGGACATCCCAATTTCCTTCATGAGGTTTCAAAAGTCATTTTAAGGTCCTTTCTACAATTCCATTAGCTTGTGGATAATACGGGGTATGAAACACCCATTTAATCCTTTCGCTTCGTGCCCAATCTTGTACGATTCTGGCAGTAAAGTGGGAACCATTATCAGATTGTATTTATTGTGGTTTTGGAAAAGTTCCAAACCATTCACGCAGCGCTTGCACAGTGTTCTCCCCCGTAGCCCTGTTAAAGGCTTCTACTTGGACTAGTCCTGATGTTATTTCCACTCCCACCAGCACAAAATATTTTCCTCCCCATCTCTTAAAGGGGCCAATATAATCCACCTGCCAGGCATCCCACAAGCCTTTTCCCTCCCTCAAATGCAAAGGGTCATCCTCTAAAGGGTGCCTTTCAAGTCATCTTTGACATTGTTCGCAGGCTGATATACAGGTTTTACGCATTTCTCTGGTGACGGGCCAGCCTCGGGCAAGGGCTTCATGGTACAGATCCTGTGTGTTTGTGTTTTACATGCAACTATTCTAACAGGCATTCCCAGTCTTCTGAAATCTGGTCCTTCTGTACAGGAGCTAGCCTTGCTAACTCATCAGCCCGGTTATTCCATTCTCCCGCTGACCCCCCATCTATCTGATGGGAAGCTACCCAACCTACAGCAAAGTTCCCTCAGCTAACGATACTTAAAATGTCTTGCCATTTTTCCTTTTGCCACACTGGAATCTTATTAGCCTGCCATTCATTTTGCTCCCAGAAAGGAAGCCATTTGGTACATCCTTTAAACACTGCATAAGAATCAGTATAAATGTAAATAGGAGAAGTAGTTTGTGCTTCATGTTGAAAAATGCTCCATACTGCAATTAATTCACCAACTTGTGCACTACCCTCTCCCTCTGTTATAATTTGCTCATCGGAAGAGGTATGGAGCGCTACTGCTCAGTATTTCTACACTTGTCCTTCTCGTTTGGCAGAAGCATCAGTAAACCAAGCACTAACTAACTGTTCACAGAGAAAAGGAGGGGCCACCTGGATGACTGAGGCAGGTTTATCTTGGCCCTCGTCCAGGCTCTCTACTTCTTGTATAGCTAGGTTTTTTAAAACTCCTTCAGATACAGAGAGTGTTACAATAGTGTTCAATCTGAGCATACCACTTTCGTACTGAGGCTTTCTGGGCCACCCCGTCAGGGGGAGGGGTCCCAGTAGTGACTGTTTTTATAACTTTAAATGTGCCTCTCAATATAATGGGTTGTTGTTGTATGATTTTTTCTACTTCTATGAGAGCCAAGCTAACCGCAAACAAACCTTTCTCCCAAACAGTGTATCTTTTCTCAGCACCCCTAAAGCCACGGGAGTAAAATCCCACAGGCCGGGTTGGACCCTCAGGGCCCCACTGCCATATGTGCACTGACAGTCCTGATAAAGCAAACCCCCACTCCACCTGGAAGGGGTCTCTAGGGTGGATAGGACCAAGAGCTTGGTGTGCTGTTGCTTCAAAAATTAACAATTGCACAGCCTCTTCCTGAGAAGCAGTCCATTCCCATTTGACCCCTTTTCTTAGCAAATAATAAAGAGGTCTGGCAATGATAGAAAAGTCCAGGATGTGTTTTCTCCAGAACACCAATAATCCTAAGACATGTTGCAGATCCTTTTTCGACTCAGGCATTTTGATCTGGTCTAAGGAAGCAAGGGTATCTGGTGGGATGCATGTCATTCCCCCTTTCCACCAGATTCCTAAGAATTTCACTTCTTGTGAGGGCTTTTGGACCTTTTCTGAAGGGATCTGCAAACCCAGATTTTCCAAATGTGAGGTTATGTTCTGTTGGGTTGCTCCCACATCCTCTGTTTCATCCCCCCTCCACAAGAATATCATCAATATACTGATAAACAGCTATGCCTTCGGGTTTTGGTATTTTTTCCAGCTCCTGGGCTAAAGCATGATGAGCCAGCGTGGGGGAGTGTTTGTATCCTCGAGGAAGGTGGGTGAAAGTAAATTGTTCCCCTTCCCACGTGAAAGCAAAACGTTCTCTGTCTTCTGGCCACAAAGGAATGATAAAAAACATGTCTTTAACATCTATTGTTGCCATGATTGGATGGGCTTTTTCCTGGATTATTATTATCAACTCAGCCAGATTAGGGACTGCAGCAGTTAAAGGATCGGCGTTAGCATTCAGTCTCCGAAAATCTACTGTAAGCCGCCACTTCCCATTAGGTTTTCTTACAGGCCACACTGGAGAATTAAAGGGGGAATGGATATTTATCAGCACTCCCATTTCTCGTAACTCCTGCATGACTGGTTTAATGCCCTCCTTTGCTCCCAAGGGAAGGGCATATTGTTTAATTACTCTGCTGAACGGCAGTGGGGGTGCGGTTTGAAGCAATCTGACATGCAGTGGCGGTGTTCCAAAGGTCCACAACAATCCTTCAGAGTCCTCCCACTGCTTTCCCCTGAGGGCATCCATTCCTAACAAATTTGTTGGAATGTCTCCGACCACCATTATGATAGTCATCGTACCTCCCTCTCCTGGAAGAGTCAATCTTACCGGGGCAGCTTTCATAATTTCTGTCGACCCTAAGGCATTCAGAACATAAAAATGGCGCTTCAAGGGAAAACCCCCACATCTTTCAGCATCTTCCTCTGTCAGAGCAGAGACCTGTGCACCAGTATCAATTAGAAAAGTCACTGGTGCACGCTTAGGGCCAGCTATAGCTGTGATTAGCAAATCTCCTCCTTTAGCTTTCATGAGCTGTCAGATATAAATCCATCCTTCATTCCCCCGCCCACTACTAGGGAACGGAGGTTCTAGTTTCCCTGCTTATGGGAAACAGCTTCCTCAGCGGGGGGAGCTGAGGGTGCATCGGGTGATATTTCTTTCCTACGCTGTGTATGAGAGGGTTGTTTTGGATTATACCACTTTAACACTACCTTGCTCAATTTACCAAAGGGTAAGCCGTCCATTATATCCCTGGGGACTCCTTTTTTAATTCCCCAAAGCCACCACTGTTGTCGAGTCATGGACTGTCCTCCCTCTCCTGTTTTATGGTGTGGATGTTCCTTTTTCGGGACAGCTGCAGCAGCTACAATTTTACCGGTGGGGAGGGGAAAATCCTCAACTTCTATTTGGCGGATTCCCCTTGACTTTTCCTCCAGAATTTTTGCAGGACCGTATTTCCTACTATAATCTATCAATTCTTGTGCTACAAGTCCCCAGGTCCACACCTTTTTATTACTTGATGCTGGAGTCGTATGGTGGGAAAAAACTGAATCTGGTGTGGCATCAATTTCATTTCTCTGGCTTCTAATAAAACCTTCCAGCCTTTCTACAGCACCCATCTATGCCATGGTCCTCTGAAGGCTAACCCCCGTAGGTCTGAGTGACTGGAAGTCCCCTTATCAAGGGGGTCATGATTTCAGGATTCACCGGCAGCATCACTGGGGATTCACATCTGGGAATTAATTTTCTTTCATGTATCATCTGTAAACAAGCTGCTTTGTGTACACTTTTTAACAATTGATCAGCTGTGCCAGTGATTGCCAGGGGATCCCCTCTGTCCAAAGGGTTCAATCCTCCAGCCCAATAAGCAGCTCGCTGGGTTAAAGACCATGGGGCACGTTTATCTCCTGTTGTCAAGAAAACTCCGTGACCCCAATAGCCACCAGCTTCCTTTTCACTCAATCGAATTTGGTCCCCCCCAGTTAGGGATATGTGCCACACGTACTCTGTTTTGGACTCTTTAGGAAGACGTCCATACTCTCTTTTCTGTTTGGCTAACTCGGTGGCAGTATATGGTATCTCTTTGGTTGTAATGTGAGGATCATCATCATCCTCATTCAGATAAGTATATTCTGTTTTAATTAGGGGCCTCACTTGAGGGTTGTCCACAAAACTTTTTCTTGCCTCCACCAATCCTTCTGAGGGTATATGGGGTTAATTAGTCGAATACCCTTTTCCTCTACTTCTGGCTCCATTTCACTCAGGACTTCAGTGTTTTTAGAGCATGCTGCCTTCAGGGTGGTTTTTAACAAGTGGTTTTCTTCCCTTTCTTTCTCTAATTGTTGTTCTAAGTCATAATTCATTGTTTGCAGAACTTTCACCAAATTTTCAAGGGATTCTCTAATTTTGTTTTCATTGCTACATTTTCTAAGGTGATCTTCAATTGCTGCGACCAGGCTGGCTCCTAAAATGGCACAGACTATAGATTTGCCCTTACCTGATCTAACCTTAGCTTCAGCCTGTAAGGACGTCACTTGGTCCACTACATTCTGCAAGTTTGCCCAATCATCTAGAGCCCAGTCTTCTCCGGGCACAGAGGGTCAAGCCCCATACTTTGCCAGAAATGTGTAAAACATGTCCCGACCTTTCATTAACAAAGGATTTTGTTTATCAGTTTTTTTGGCCATTCTTACTACGAATGGACCAAACCCACTTCGGGGAGGCTAGACTTAGTTACAAACACACAGCCACTGCTGTGTCACCCATCTCTTCCCTGAATGGTTGAAGGGACCAAAAATCTGCTTCGGGAAGGCAGCTTATAGTTACTACAAGGTAGTTCCTTCACTTTCCCAAGCAGAGCAGACAAATACTCATTAACACGAGGGCAGCCCCCCTTTATAGCACTTTCCCCCTTTTTCACTTTGAGTTCTTTTAGTTTGATCCCAACAGACAGAGCCCTCAATCGGAGTTTGGAGTGCTAAGGCCTAGGCGTGTGTGGTATGTGGGAAATTCGAGTCGCCCCCCTTGCTTTCTGGACACCTCTCACCCAGGTGGGTGTAGGGCCAGGTGCGGCTAGAACAAAACGTCCTTCCCCTGTTACAAACCACACACAACCTGCACTCCTCTGTCTCTCAGGATCCTGTCCGTGACGCCAGTTTAATGTCACGGTCCACTCAGTGGACTAGTGAAGGTTCGTTAACTATGATCTCGAAGAGCAAAAAAGCAAGGCAACCACACCAAGGGGTTATGCTTCAATCAAAAAGCACAATTTTGTTGTTTGCCCTTAAAGTGGTGTGCAATAGGAGGAAAGACAGAAAGTGAATAAAGGTAAAGTAAAAAGAAAAGGAAAGAGGAGTATAGCTACCACCACAGGTCCAAGGCATCCATATGGTCCCAGGTCCAGGCAGCATCCCACTGGTCCTTCCGATCATCGTGATACTTGGTGGGGAAGATCTCCAAAGTTCAGTTGCTAAGAAGGCATCTTTTTATGCCAAGCAACACACCTTGCTCCTCCTCTGGTCCATGGACTGCCGCCAGTCTCCGCCCTCTCGAGCCAGGTTATCTTGCTCCAGTGGCTGGTAGCTTCAGACCAGGAGGCGTATTCTTGTGTTTTCTGGTTCGTTGCTATGACCACGGTTGTGATCCATCTTCTGGACAGCTGTTATGCGGCCTTATTCAATACCAGGTGGCAGGGAGCGGCATGCAGTTCTCCTTCCCAGGGTGTACTTGTTCCTTTCAGTCCCAGTTTGCAGGGAGCAGCATAGTACTCCTCATACCGTGCAGTTCTCTTTCCCAGGGTCTTTGTGTCTTGGTGTCCATGAGGACCACATTCCATCTCCAGGTCTCTGTTGACAACGTTGAGACAATATTGCTCTTTTTAGACCGACTCTTACAGACCCCACCATCTTTATGGTCAAAGGTTACATTTCTTTCTGTCTTACTTTACTCTTTGATGTTACCAGAATGACAGAGAATTGAATTTTGAAGGGACCTCTGGAGATCATCCAGTGCAATCCTCAGATGAGGCAAGCTCATCTTGAGCAGTTTGTTCAAGTCCTTGTCTAGGTGGGTTTGGAATATCTCCGGGGATGGACATTCCACAGCTGCTCCTGGCAATCATTTCCCGTGATTGATCACCCTCAGAGTCAAAAATAATTTCCTTGAGTTCGGATGGAGTTTTATCTACACTAATGTGACCCTCACAAGGCTTTTCTTTGGCAAATGAAACTGTCCATGTCTCTCACACTTTCTTCCTTTGACAGATGCTCCAGTCACTTCACCAGCTTGGTGGCCATTTGTAGAACATGCTTTAGTAGGTCAACAACTCCCTTGCCCTGGGAAGCCCAGCCCTGGTCACGGCACTCCAGATGTGGCCTCAGCAGTGCTGAGAGGAGGGGAAGGATCACCTCCCCCCATCGGCCAGCGATGCTTGTCCTAATGCAGCCCGGGGGCTGTTGGCCTTTGCCATGAGGGTGCATCGATGGCTCCTGCTCAGCTGCTTGTCCTCTGGCACCCAAAGGTCCTTCTCTGCAGAGCTGCTCTCTGGCCGGCCTGCCACCAGCAGGATAGCCCCAGGAGGGCTGGATCACGGGCTGGCCTCCCCGGGGGGCTTGCTCAGCACCAGCAGCAGCATCTTGCCCATCTTGGAGATGAGCTTCAGCTCTGGCACAGGCCGCAGGGTGCTACAGAGTCACCTGGGAGAGCAAAGCCCTCTCCTGCCAGGGCTGCGCAGCCCAGGCCTGTTTCCCTCTGGCCTTGGCCACTGCAGCCTTTGCTCTCGTGGTGGGAACCTCCTTCATCCTTCTGCTGCCCCCTGCCACCCGCTCCAGCATCCTCTGCTGGGCAGCAAACCCCTCCCACACAAGGGCTCCCGTCCCTGGGTACTGGTGTCCGTGTGACAAGCCTGCCCTTGGCCCTGGTGCCACACCTGAGGTGCTGCAGCCCACATGGGCCCCAGAGCCCACCGCTTGGGGCACGGGCAGCAGGAGCCCCCAGTGCCACCACAGAGCTGTGACATCAGTGCCGTAAGCGCTGAGGAGGGGCAGGGCAGCTCCCATGCCTTTGGCGGTGGATGGAGACACAAGGTCTGTAGGGGAGACCTACGGGAAAGATGAGGGGAGGGGGATGCTCTGTGTGATGTCAGGGCATCTCAGACAGATGGAGCTCTTCTAGTGGATGGGCCAAGGGGTGAGCTGTTATTGATGAGCACAACATCCTGGGATATGCAATATCCCAGGATATTGTGAGCTCCAGGTGGGAGCTTGTGTGTGGATCAAGGGGAGAGCAGCCAGGGTGGCACTTTGGGAGGAATTAGTTGTGGTTTGGCCCAGTCCAGCACCCAAATGCCCGGAATCAGTTCCTCATTGACCCCTTACATGCCCAGCATGATGGGGGCGAGGATCAGAAGAAAACTCACAGGTCAGGACAAAGTTCAACAGGAGAAGCAAAAGCTTTGTGTGCAAGGAGGGCAACATGAGCAATTCGCTCACTCCTTGCCATGGGCAGGCAGGGGTTCAGCCATCTCCAGAAAAGCTGCTCTTCAGCACATCTGTCAGTGACACGGGAAGACTAATGCCACGACCACGCATGTCCTCTTTTCATCCTCCTTTCCCTGAGCTGTTATTGATGAGCACAACGTCCTGGGATATGCAATATCCCTGTGGTCATTTGGGGTCAGCTGTCCCAGCTTCTTGCATCCCCCCAGTCTTCTTGTAGCGCAGGCAGAGTGTGAGAAAGAGAAGCCTTGGTGATTGCTCTGCAGCGGTGGCCAAAACACTGGTGTGTGGTCAGCGCTGCCTTAGGAAGAGACGCAAAGCACAGCACCAGAAGGGCTGCTGTGAAGAAAATGCACTCCATGCCAGCCCGAGCCAGGACAGAGCGACAGGTCATACAGTCAGGGTGAGGCATGAACAATGTCTTCTTGAAATGACCTGAGGAAACCTGTGGGTCACAGAGCCTGTCTCTTCTGGGGGAATCAGTCTCCTTGGTGATCACTGCACAGGTAAGCCAGGATGCCAGGAGCCCAGGGGTTGTGGGCAAGTTCCCCATGACCAACAGCCCACCCAGTCTGGTGCCCACCTGCACCTGGGACTCCAAAAAGTAAGAAATCCTCAGTGATGTGAAGACCAGTGCCAGCCTTTTGTAGTGACTGTGAAGTGGTGGTGTCCCTGATGCCCAGGCACGTGGGGAAGGAGAGCAGCAGAGCACAGCCCTGGGAGAGGAGGGAAGGAGAACCTGGCCTACTGAGGGCACTGGCAGGTGGGATCCCATGGGGGCAGGGGCAGGGCCCTGAGAGCATCCCTAGGCCTTCCTGGCCCTGACCAGCCTCATGTGGGGCCTCCACCCAAAGCTTTCTCCATGGCTCCAGGAGGGCATTGATGCCAGGAGGAGATTCAGCTCCAGCGTGATCTATGCTGTGGTTCTGCAGGTCTCCAGCAAATATTTTAGACACAGCGTTGCCTGTCCATAGACCTTGTTCGTTTGGCCTTGCAGGCTCATTTTCCCTCTTGATACTAGATGAGATGTCCAAGGAAATGACACTATGACCCTTTAAATCCTAGGGGCTCTCTGCTTCCTTACTTCCTATCCCTTCATCAGTTGTTAGCAGGAGGAGAAGGATAAGCAGGTCAGGCTTCTGGGTGTCAGGGACAGAAAAGAAGGATCAAAAAAACCCCAAAGCTTCAGCTCCTTTCATAGAGGTATTAAATCTTTCACAGGAACCAGAAAGCACTGAGATTTCTCTGCCTCCCGCCTTTTAGCAAAGAAGTTCACACTATCCAAGTAGAGCGTTTGTTTGCATTCTGTTTACAGCTTCAGGCACCCGATCATGTGGAGGTTGGTCACTGCATTACGTCTGGCCAAGAACATTCTTATTTCCACATCTGACGATTGCACCACAGTTCCAAGACTGGCTTCATCTTCCTGACCACCTCCCCATTGGGACTGGCAGGTCACTAGGAGGCTCCCAAGGCCTTCCCTTGTGCGGGCTGAACAAGGCCCTTGCCCTCAGTTTCCCCTCCCAGGAAAGTGTTCCAGCCCCTGAGCATCTCAGTGACCCTTCACTGAACTCATTCCCAGTCATACACAGCTTCCTTGCTGTAATGGGTTCTCTCTGGAGCCATCCAGCAACTTCTTCCCTCCCCAGCCAACACCAAAAATTAACACAGCAGTCTACTCATGGTCTAACAAGCGATGAGTACGGGGCACAATCACTTCCCGCACTCTCTTGGCAAGGCACCTCTTCATACGCTCCAGGGCACTGCTGGATGCTTCTGCTACCAGGTCACGGGCTGGGATTGTGTTTTGCCTTCTGTCCCCCAGCACCACCAGGGCCTTTTCTGCACAGACACTGCCCAGCCAGGCAGGTCCCAGGCCCTGCAGCTGCAGGGTGTTAGTCCATGCGAGGGAGGTGCAGGCTCTGCCCTTGGTCCTTCCTGCATCTGTGCAGCTCCTGACAGGGCGGCCATCCCACCTGCCAGGGTTCCCCTCCATGGCATCCCTAGGGCACAGGAACGGTCCTCTCAGTTTGGTGCCACCGACAGACATTGTGAGAGTTGCCTCCACTGGGTCCTGTGTACAGCTACTAAAAGTCACAGCGTAGGGTACAGAAGACACCCCTGTGCTGCCCACACTGCCCCAGTATGTCCCACTGCCCTCCAGGTGGGGTGTGAGCCCTTCCTCATTGCTCTCTCAGCCTGACCATCCAGCTGGGGTTTTACCCATCTCTTTCTGTACGCACCCAGAGTGTCACAGCCTCACTTGGGCAGAAGAACACTGAGGGAGACCATGGCCAGAGTTTTGCTGAAGCCGAGGGAAATGACATCCACTGTGGAGCTCCTCACGCACAACTGCAGGCTGTCAGGTTGGCGAGGCAGGACTTACCCTTGGGAAATCCACCTGGACAGTTATCCGCTCAGGTGCCAGAAATGTCACCCAAGGGGACTCACCAGGGGGGTTTGTGCAGCCTGTGGTTCCCCGAGCTGCACTTACGGACTCCTTCCAAAACAGTTGTAACACTTACTTGTCCTTTCTCACAAGTGACCTCTGCCAATTCAAGGAACTTTCAAAAGTGATACCTCAAGGAAATAGTGATTTTATACCAGAACTTCACCATCATTATTACAGTTATACCACGCCCTTATTTTCTCTCATCTTTAACATATTTGCACCTGAGCAGGGGACAGTGACGACTTCTGAAGTCATCTTTTCAGCAGAGTGTCTCAGCAAAGGCTCTTTCAGTTATACACCAGTTTTCTCCTCCCTTTATTCTTTGGTATTTTAGGTACCTCTCACCTGTGCTGCTGTTTTTAGCTTCAGGAAGGAAAAACTTGCATGTCTCCCCACAGCCGAACTGTCTCCTTACCCAACTCTTCCCTTGTGTTTAGATCTATATTTCCGTATCTAGCACCTAAAAGTTTTCTCATGAGAGTGTCTCTTGCAGAAAGGCACATCATCAGAGACAGCTTGGACATGGCATCTGCTTGTGGAGGGTGTTGGCTCATTTATGACACTTGATCATTCTTCACACTGCTTGCAGATTTGAAAAATTGTTCTGCAGCTGTGTGCCGCCAGTCCTCTAAGGCAAACAGGTGGGAATGGTGCAAAGGAGCTGCAGCACCCACCTGCAGAATTGAGGGGAGAAGTCTGATGTAAGGAGAAGGGATGTGAGTCCCAGGGGACAATGAGAAAAAGGGTTGGGGTTGGGGTTATGAAAAGCAAGCTTGTCCATCCTGTGTCAGACCACAAGAGACTGCGTTTCCCACCAGTCTGGAACTACTGAAGACACTCTGCATCATTATCACTTGGAGAATGCAGCTGGAACTTCTCCTCTAACCTTAAGAGTAGCAAAATATAACCTATGAAATAAATAAAGGAATTATCATCTGGTGCACTTTGAAATCTTCCCTTTCAACTACACCATGAAACAGCTCATTTTAGCTACACAGGTCTTCAACATCTGAAGGAAATGCCAAAAAGGCAAATACCTCATTAGGGCATTGGGGGCTCCTGTCATGAACCTGAGCTACCGAGAGCAGACTGAACCAACCACTGAAGGAATGTAAGTCAGAAGCAACACTGAAAATACCTTCAAACATTGATGGGTCCCGCTGAGGGCCATTGCTGACAAAGCGTCCCCATGGACTCGTTAGAGTAGCTAATTAGAGGCCAGACCCGCAGGTAGGCAAAGGTACTGTGTCAGTGGCTGTAATGCTGCAAAACACATTTGGATTTTTTTTATGAAGCAGAAAGACCAAGCCCTGACCCCTAAGCTCTTGGAGGGCAGAAGAGAAGACCCTCCAAATCAAGTTCCGTGTCACAGGCATTGGTGGCAGAGGCAGCTGCCAGTGCCAGGGGGACAGAGGCCTCAGCCCCCTGTGGGGCCATTCAGCCTTGCTGCAGCCCTGGGCCATCTCCACTGCAAGTTGCCCTACACTGTCCATGTGGCACCTCTTTCCACTCTGGGGGTTGGACTCTTCCTTGCTTTCCTACCCAGCACTCACACCCGCATTTCTCTGCCTTTTCTGAAGTTTCTCCCCTCATCCCTGCTTGTTCCTTGAAACTCAAAGCCATGGGACGATCCAGGCTGCCTCTGGGTGAACTCTGGCATCAGAGGGCAACCCTCCGAGGGACATTTCTTTTTCCTCACATCCAATCTTACCCTTCCAAGCAGCACTTTGTGGAGGTTTTCTCTTCCTGCCACTATCAGGAATCACTCTCTTATCTCTGACATCCCCCTTCAAGCAGGTGCATGCTATTACTGTGGTGCCCTGAGGCTTCACTTTGCCAGTCTCAAGGAATCCAGGACCTTCAGTCTGGTTCCACAGGCTCCATCCAGGCAGGTATCCTCCACAGCCTCTCCAGTTTTTCCCCATTCCTCCAGAATGAGAAACCTCAAAGCCCAGGCAAAGATAATCTGGATGTGGCCACAAGAGTGCTGTGTCAAGGGGGATGGTGCTGAGTCAAGGGGGATGATCAGTCCCTCTTCTAAGTGGCCACCTATGGTGAAAACCTGCAAAGAATCACCAAAGGAGGACAGACAATGGCCAGGGAGGAAAGGGAAAGGAGGGGAGGGCTGCTTGCGTGGGAGGATACAAGGGTGGTCAAGGAGAAGCAGTTGTGCGTGGGAAAGGAGGGAAAAAGGTAGGAAAGGGTGAAGAATAGGAATCCATAGGAAGCAGCCAAGCAGCCCTGCATCTGAGCAGCAAAGCTTGGAGTGGGAAAAGAACGTCGCAGGTCATCTGACCAACTTTCTGTTAGGCTTCAACCGCTGCTGGAAACTCCGATAGGAGTTTACACACAGTGTTGAAAAATCCAAAGAACTCTCACTGAGTGGAAATTAAAACAATTAGAGTCTAAACAAGAAATTATTCGAGAATCCCATGAGTGGTGGGAAATTTTTACCAAAGGAATAAACCCTCAATATTATTGTTACCACTCCAACGAACCAGTCCCCTTTTGTAGCTGAAATCTTGGCTATAAAGTGCAGAAGGGAAGTACTAACCGTGTCTTGCTTTGCCCCATTAGTTAAAGCTGCAAAGTGGGACGCCTATGTAAACAGGCAGAAAGCCCAAAGCAGCTGTTCTCCTGAAGAATTCCCTTGCTGCCGAGAAGATGGTACACCCCGTGGCTCGAAGCAACCGAGTCGACGGGCAAGGCAGAGGAGGAACAAACTGTGGAGAAAAGAACCAGAACAATGGGACACAAAAGCAGCAATGGCCGAACTTCCCCAGGACTGGTAAAAATATACTTAAATTGGCAAAATTGACAGACACCCTTTTTCCTGGTATACCGTTAGTTTTGTTATTGATAATAACACAAGCAAATGGAAACCCTCATGAACCTATGGCCTGGAAATTATATAATTTACCAGAGTCAAAATTAATTCAAACTCAGATCGGTCCAGGGAAGTGGAATTTCTCCGTGCATCTATATTCCTTGATACCTATAGAACAGGGCTCCCCTGTTTTTACCCCAGATCTAGCAAAGCTTCAGGCCCAATGCAAGGCATTTTATATATGTCCAACCACTTTGTTGTCTGCTTTAGCAGGACTGCTTATTATGTTGATTCTGGGACTTATATTTGGGCCTTGTATATTACGCTATATTTTACATTTTATTAAAGAACGGTTTGACATAGCTAAATTGCTTATTTTAACTACGAGGTCTGGGGCAAAATATAAGAGTGTATCTATTAATGAGGATGAAGATTGTTGTGAATGCGTTATGCCACATGAGAACTATGCCTATTGTATTTGTGAGGTATTACCTTGTGAGTGTTATGATAAATGTTGGGATTGTGGAAAAAGGTTTGCTTGCAGTGCCGAGAATGAAAGTAGCATCTAATAAACAATAATAGGATAAAAATAAAAAAAGGGGGGATTGTGAGAAACTATGGACTAGGGTATTGTTTATTAAGATTTATGTTAAGCTCAATGTAAAGGTTAGGCAACAAAAGATATGAAAACGCTTATGCAAACAGCTACCAGACACCGCTTGTGTAAGATAAGATAACCGCAATACACAAACTAAACCAGACACCACTGGTGCAAGATAAGATAACCGCAATACACAAACTAAACCAGACACCACTGGTGCAAGATAAGATAACCGCAATACACAAACTAAACCAGACGCCAGGGCAAACAACCCCATATAAGGACATATGAGTGAGGGGTCAACTATGGGACAAAGGAGGAAGACCACCAGGAGGCAGAAAACGACCCCCTAACAACAATTGAAGCATGACTCCACTACCTCATGAACACGGAAGTAAAGATGTATAAAAAGGGACTGTTTGAACTGCTCAGGACGGCAGTTGGCGGAGCACAGACTCCCCTGCCGTCCAGCGCTGGTTTTGCTCATATTCTACTTGCTATAATTAATAAAATTTTAATTGGATTATGATCCGTTGTGGTCTCAATTTATAACACACAGGCTCTGTGGGACATCTGCTCCACTGCTTGACTGTCTTCATGGGGAAGGAAATTGTCTTCCCTTGCTTCAGCTGATGCCCATTGGCCCTCATCCTCCCATCATGCACAACAGGCAAGAACCTGGCTGCCTTTTCTTGCTGATATGACCCAAGAAGATATGGTAAGGCTGTTATTAGTTGTCCCCAAAGCCTCCTCTTCTCCTGGCTTTGCACCTTTCAAATAAGGCCCATGGCATCCTGGGCTGCATTAGGAAGAGCACTGCTCAAGGTTTGGTGGAGGTGATCTTTCCTCTCTACTCAGCCCTGCTACAATTTGTCTTGTTGACTTGCTCTTGATTTCTACTTTACCAGCGTCACCCATACTTGACTGAAAGGTGCCATCCACATTTTTCACCATTCCTGCCTTGTCTTTTGTTCAAAACAAGTCCAGCAAAGCATTTGTGCCATGTTGGTCAGGGATCATTGCTGCGATGGAGAGACGGGACGCGGGTTGATACAAGCAAATGTAATTTTATTGTACAGAAGCACGAGTTTATATACACTTTCAGAAGTCGCGCGTTTTAAAAAGATTGTTTCTTGAAGCTGCATTTTTTAAACGGATTGTTTCTTGAAGGTGCCCGTTTTAAACAGATTGGTTCTTGAAGCTAAGCCTTGCATACCAGGCAATCCCAGATTGGTGGTTAACTACCATCAATTAACAGCAAGGTGTTACCTTTCCTTCACGGCATCCGTCCCCCACTCCCCTATGCTCTCTCAGCATGACTCATCATGTTAATTGTTGTGTCTATTCACACTCCTTGTCTTCCCAGGGTTAGTGACCTACAAGCTCGAGCACATTCCCTTCAGCTAACTGATTGCCATGCATGGCCCTAATTTCCAGCCCGCTCCTGCAGATCATCTTCCACTTTCCCTTCAACCAAGGCCTTCAAGTACAGGTCCCTTTCTCTAGCCACCTAAAGGAGATGTCGTTCTCCTTCTAACCTTCATCATAAGGTTGAGAGAATCTGAGCAGAAGACCTTTGCACATGGAGGAGTTAATGATGAGTGTCACAGGAAACCTGAGCAGGCCTGTGCTGTGCTCCATGTACCTCTTGGCCTTCAGGCTGAGCTGTGCTGAGTGTGTCCCTGGGTTGCAGAATAAGCCATATTGGAAGAAGAAAACTGCAGGAAGCTGCTGGTGAATGGCCAACCGCACGCCCTTACCTTTACCTGGGACTGCAGTTACCAGCTCCCAAGTGAACATCTCCTCTTAGAACACGAGAAGTGATGACTAGAATGGGTTTCCCTGGCAGAAAACACTTCAAGATCTCACAGAAGACAATGTGGCATAAGCCTTCTGCAGGCAGGATCTGCACAACTTGCTGCACCACTCTCCCAATGCTGGAAACTCCGTGTTCCCGGCCTCGGAAGGGACGGCATACAGCTGACACGATTGTCTCTGTGTGTAGAGAGTTTGCTCTAACCAAGGCCATTTGAAATGACACTTTGTCTCAGAGTCCAAGTGCCTTTCTTACTGCAGCCATAACCAGCTGGGCTGCTGATGGCCAGTCCCCCAAGGAAGCTGGAGACTCCAGGGACCTTAAACTTGCCTTCATAGCCACGTGCCTCCTACTGGCCTATGAGCTTCTCAGATGTAATGGATGTCGTAATGATAGCCCAGATCATCAGCCTTCTTGTGGCCTCGGTTACTCCTTGGTTAGCAGCTCCTGAATTGGAGAAGGCAGTGATAAAGAGATGCACGGGAATGGAAGAGATGGGCAAGGACCCTGCAGGTGCCACGACGGCTTTGCAGGAAGAAGTGTGAGGAATAGCCCCTACAGCTGTGCAAAATGGAATGGCATTAGATAGGAAGTTGGCGGCTGAAGGCAGAGTCTTTGCTGTTCTGAATACCAGTTGTTACGTATAAGTAGATCAAAGTGGGAGAACGTCACAAATATAAAAATAATGGGAAATTTCCTAATATTTCTCATGAGCCCTAGAATGTTCACACCTTCTCTGGAATTCAAGATATTTGGAATACGCTGACGACCTCGTTTCCTGATTTACAGCTATGGGTTAAGAAGTTCATCCCCAGATGCTTTTCTCCTCTTTCTCTATGATCACTCCAATCCATTCTACCTATGTTGTTTCTGCTTTAAGGTTCAGAGAGGAAAAGTTGTTCTGTCTTTCAGTAGTGTCTCTAATATTCCCTATGGGCAACTCTTCAGTTGTGGCAATAGACCTCATGAAGACCTGTACGAAATAACAATTATATAGAGGAGCAATGTATTTTTTTATTTATTAATTTCTATCCCACTCCCTCCCAAACACACCCCTGATAATTAATCCCTCTTTTATTCCTGTGTACACCCCGTTCTATAAGGAAAGCAGCCAATTATTACTGCCAAGAATTTGCTATATTCAGCTGCAGAGATGGTTGAAGAAGTCTGATGTCAAGTGATGTAAGTCTCATGAGGCTGAGGACAAAAATATTGAGGATGGAGAGCTGAGGAGCAAGGCTGTCCACGCGGTGTTTAGCTCCAGGGACTGATTTTCCAACCTGTCCACACCTCCTCAGGAGACACTGTGCATCAAGAGCAATTGGAAAAGCCTTCTATCATTTCTCCAAAGTGCTCATTACCTGCCTTCCTCTTTCACTGTACTGCTGAAACTTATCTCATTAAGTGTAGGAGCCAAACTTGAAGACCAGATGTCCCTGATGGAAGAGACATGGCTCGTCAGGGCATTCTGCCTCTTCGTGAGCCCAGGGTATCTGTGGTGCTGTGGACTTCAGGTGTTCAGAGGAGACTGAAGAAACCTCTCAAGAACACCAAGCCAGGAGCAAAGCCCACAGCCCCTGGAAGCGTTAATGGGCCCCGCTGAGGGCCATGGCTGAGAAAGCCTCCCTATGGCCTTGTTAGAGCCCATCCTGGGAGGCTGTAAGAGCAGGAAGGCAAAGGCGCTGTGCAGGCAGCTCTGCTGCTGAGCAAAGCCTTGGCTTGCTTGATGAAGCAGGAAGGCCAAGCCATGACCTGCAGCCTGTGGGGAGGTCGGTGCTGTCCCTCACACAGGGCTCAGGGCTCTTCCTGGGGACCATAGAAGGTGGGCATCCAATGCCCAGTGAAGGACAGCAATGGCACAGCAACTTCCAGCTTCCCCATGGGGCTGCAAGGAGGCAACGATGTCCCGGTGCCATGGGACAATGTGTCTTCTCACAGATTTCAGTGAGAGAAACAGCTGCCTTTGCCAAGGGGAGAAAGAGCTGGTTTATGTTCCTGCCTTCAAGCCCTGCCAGTGCCCTCTGCCATCTCTATTTCAAGCTGTCCTGCATGGTTGGAGCCCTGCCCCTGTTGCCCTGCAGGCTGTAGGCACCATCTCGCTGCCCTGCCTTGCTCTCACCCCAACATTGCCATACCTTTGCTGAGGTACCTCCACTCTCACCGGCTGTTCCTTGAAACACAAACCATGGGCTGATCCAGGCTCCCTCTGGCTGAGCTCTTGCATCTCAGTAGGACCCTTGTAGTGACAGTTCTTCCTCCCGATAGCTAGTCTTCATCTTCAGCATTAGACTTTGTCTAATCTAAAAATTAGATTTTCCCTCTCTCCTCTTTTTTCCCACTACCCAGGAAAGTTTTACCACCTCAGGAACTGCTCTCCAAGCAGGGAACCTAACTCAATATATTTTTTTGGTGGTCTTTCCCCTCAAAAAAGTGAAGTCATCTCCACATGGTCTTCTAAACCACATGGCTGCTGCAGGCCTTTCAGCTTCTCCCAGAGACATGACCTCGCTACATTCCTACTGCTGTCCTGTCATGTCCACAGGCAAAATGGAGATGACAGCCTGTACCCCAGCCCTTTTCCTGGAGAGGTCCTGTGCTGTAGCTTGGCAGAGGGACTGTCCCAGCCATGTTCCTGGTGCTGGCCTGTCACCTCCAGAGACAGAACTGGCCTCACAGGCCCCTTCACAGCCAGGCACGTCCTCCTGCATGAGGAGTTCCTGAGAATCAGCTGTCCTCCTCATAACACACCCCTCCATCACCCTCATTCTAACCCATGACCTGGCCACAGAAAAGCAGCCTTGTTTCATTCAGATTTATCAAATGCATTTCCCACAAGCTATTTGAGTGGAGAAACATTTTTCACATGAACTTCCGTAGATGTGTTGACACACACATGATATACGATCTTTCATATATATGGCTTTTTTTTCCAGGTTGCACTGACTGCTGGAGATCATTGAATCCAGCCCTCCAACTGAGGCAGGGTCAGCTAGAGCAACTTGCTCAGTAACTGGTCTAGGTAGGCTTGTGATATCATAGAAGCATAGGAACAGAGAATCATTTAGGTTGAAAAAGACCTTAAAGATAATCAAATCCAACCGTTACCACAGGATGGCCAATCCCATCACTAAATCATGTCCCGAAGCACTGCATCTATGTACTTTTGAAACACCTCCAGGGCTGGTGATTCCACCAGCTCCCTGGGCCGCCTGTTCCAATGCTTGACCAGCCTTGCAGTGAAGATGTTTTTGCTCATATCCAAACTAAACCTCTCCTGGTGTACCTGGGAGAAGAGACCTACCCCACCTTTCAGGTCTACAACCCAACCTCCCAGGTCTACATCAACCTTTCAGGCAGTTCTAGAGAGCAGAAAGATCCCCCCTGTGGTTCATCATCTCCACACTATACAACCCAAGTCCCCTCAGGTGCTCTTCAACTGACCAGGGAGCCAGACCCTTCACCACCGTTGTTGCCCTTCTCTGGACATACTAAAACACCTCAACATTACTCTTGGAGTGAGGGGCCCAAAATGGAAACACAGTGTTCAAGGTGTGGCGTCAGCAGTGCCGAGTACAGGGGATCGATAACTGCCCTGGTCCTGCTGGCCACACTGTTTCTGGTACCAGACAGGATGATATTGGCCTTCTTGGCCACCCGGGCACACTGATGGCTCATGTTCAACCATCTGTCAACCTGCACCCTCAGGGTACCTCCCCACCAGGCAGCCTTCCAGCCACTCTGCCCCAAGCCTGTAGCCTTGTGTGGGGTTGTGACCCAAGTGCAGAACTGGCACTTCTCCTGGCTGAACTTCATACAATTGGACTCACTTGAAAGGTCCAACCCGTGCAGATCCCTCTGCAGAGCCTTCCTGCCCTCAAGGACATCAGCACTTCCACCCCACTTGATGTTGTATGCAAACTCACTGAGGGTGAACTCAGTCCCCTTGTCTGGGTCATTGATGAAGTTCTGAAACAGGACTGGCCCCAGCACTGAGCCCTGAGGAACACCACTCCTTATGGGCCATCGTCACCTGGATGTCACTCCATTTCCTACCCCTCTTGGGGCTTGGCTGTCCAGCCAGCTCTAACCCAGTGCGGAGAACACCCACCGAAGCCATGAGCAGCCAGTTTCTCCAAGAGAATGAAGTGGGAGGTGGAGCCAAAAGGCTTTCCTAAGGTCCAGGTAGACAGCATCCACAGCATTTCCCTCATCCACTAGGCAGGTCACCTTGTCCCAGGAGGAGATCAGATTCATCAGACAGGACCTGCCTTTCATAAACCCATGCTGGCTGGTCCTGACCTCCTGGTTTTCCTGCGCCTCCTGTGTGATGGCGCTCAGGATGATCAGCTCCACAACCTTCCCTGGCACTAAGATCAGGTTGACAGGCCTGTAGTTATCCCGATCCTCCCTCCTACCCTTCTTGTAGGTGGGTGCCACTTGACTAACATTCAGCCTTCTTGGACCTCCCCGGTTAGCCAGCACTGTTGAAAGTCACCCCTGTGGTGAGGCAATAGAGAAACACACCAGTGATTTTCAAAGTGTTCCTGCATCACGGGATGTCCATTGTCAAGGACACAATCAAAAGCACCTTGTCCTTTCTGGGTATAAGGTTCACCGGAACCACATGTCCTCTGGGGCTGCAGAGGCATCGCTGGCAGCAATGCCTTCTCCTGCAGCACTGCACAGTCCAGCCCTGCATGTCTCTGGTCCCAGGGACAGCATGGATTGCTCTCCTTAGGGACATCTCATTTCACCTTCACAGTGACCTCTGCCCACCACCCCAGCATGCGCTGCAGCAAAACATTTTGCTTGCGTGTGACCTTGGACACTTGGTAGCCATTATTATTTTTGTTGTTACATGTCTGAGCTTGGCCCTGGTGACACAGGTGTGGTTCAGGGTAACTGCTCTGAAATAACCTAAATCAGGGAGAGGAAGGGGAAAAGTCTTATTTAAGCAGCGTGAGGAAGCCTTAGGATCAATAACCTCACATCTTCTTGGGGAATTTAGAGATCCTGTGGGTTTACATGGCAAGGGTTTGGGAGTGGTTTGGAGGTGTTTGCAGGGCTGGCAGAGGTGAGAAGAGACCAAGAGCTGACTCCATGGCCATAACAGCCACTTTCATTTGACTCCAAAATGGACCAGCCCCTGCCCAAACCTGAGCCAATAAGCAATTCTAGTGGCACCTCTGTGATACCCTATGGTAGAAAGGACAAAACACAAATGGAGAGGAGTGAGAATTATGTGAGAGAACAACCCTAAAGACATCAAGGTGAGTGAGGAAGGAGGGGAGCAGCGAGACAGAGGCTTGGTGGGATCCTGTAAGGCAGTGGTCAAGTAACGACCCGCTGACAGTCACAGGACAGCACAGTGACAATGCCCCTTTAGGTGTCTGCAGGTACGTTGCATCAGCATTCTAGCACAGCTGCCAGATGAGCCAACAGCTGTGATGCTCACCTGGATCTGAGACCCTGCATCATTCACGTCCACCTTGGTTCTAGGAGCAAAGAAACGGTGGACTCTCATCTCCCAGGGGCAGTGAGGCAGGAGAGCAGCAGAGTGCAGGTGCCAGGTCACACACTGGCAGGCTGTGGCCTGTGCAGAAGGAGGGAACACTCCTTCGGGCGCCCTGGAATTGCCTCACAAGCATAAACTCCATTTTCAATGTTGGAACCGTTGGAGGCTGTTGTCCTTGCCGAGCAGGTGATCTGAGCTCTGCCACCTGCCTTGGCACTTGGTTCCCTCAGTGTCACAGCTCTGTCTGCAACAGGACGGGCTCCAGCTGCCTCTGCGTGGGCCCCTGGCTGAGGGCACTGCTGCACATCTGGGCTGAAGCCCCCCAGCTGCGGCACCAGCCCAGCTCTGCCTGGCCATAAGGCAACTGGTACCAAGTGTCCCCGAGCCCGTGGGTGCAAAGGCTTTGCTTCAGAGCAGAGACGTGGCCTGGGCAAAGGAGAGCTGAGTCTTGAGCCCTCGGACTGTGCAATGAAGTGCTGAAATGGGCTCTGCAGGGCTAACTGAAGCACTGAGGACATCCTCCCCGCACTGCCTGTAGAACCACCAGACACACACGTACACACACGCTCCTTTAAGAGTACTTTGATCCTTTGCTGCAGTCTTCCTGGTGTCCTCTCTAGTAATGGGTTAACAAAAGTTGGTATTCCTGCACAAAACTTTTTCTCCTAAGAGAATTGCCACTGCAGGAAATAAGTGTGTCCCCCCAGGTGAGGCAAGGAGCATGAGTGATTGCATCAGGCTGCTGCCCAGCAGGTTCCCCTGCAGCCCCAGGGACACCTGGAGGGAGCCCAGAGGGGCAGAGCAAGGGCTGCCTTGGGCTGCTCCCTGCTGCCCAGCTGGGCTGGGCTCCTGCCATGGAGGGAGCTCCTGGCAAGCGGGCAGCGCTGCAGAGAGACAGCTCTGCCCACCAGCAGCTCCTCTGCAAAGCGCAGCAGGGCTGAGGCACTGCCTGCAGGCACCCAGGGCAGAGGAGCGAGGCAGGGAGAGCTCAAAGGCAGACCTTGTTGGGAGGCTGCTGAGAGCTCCCTGCTGGAGAAATCTGCAGAGCCCTTGAGCCGGTAAGTGTGTGGCTGCAGGGCAATGCCTCTGCAGTTGCTAGCCGGGTCTGCAGCAGCTGGGGCACCCCCAGCCTGTGGGACCGTGTGGGAGCCTTTTGCTGTGGAGGAGGCCAGTGTGCTGCAGAGCAGGGCTTCCCTGCTGCAGCGTGGGAGGGCCAGGGCATGTGGGCTGCCTTGTGCCAGGGCCGGCTGCAGGGCTGTGAAGGTGGCTGTGCAGGCAGGGGTGCCCAGGGCTGTCCTTGCCAGCAGGGTCCCTGCAGCCGCGGGGGCTGTGTGCTGGGGCAGGGGCTCTGCCGCCTGCCAGGGGCAGCTCTCAGCCTGCCGGGGGGCTCCCGTGCGGCTGCGGGGAGAATGTGGGGGAGAAAGGAACGACCCCCATTAGGAAAAGGTCCCTGTTCTTCTGAGTGAGTGCTGCATGTGACAGGGTTGCTCACAGCTCCAGGTCATTTCCAAGGCGACTTCTCATGAGCACGTTCATGGCAGGGTTTTTCTGCTGGAGTCTGTTCTTGCCTGAATCTCTGCTGCCACTTTTATCTTGCTCATCTTGGTAGGAATGGAAACTTAACTGTGCAGGTCAGAGCAGGGGCTGAGATGCTGAAAGCATCACAGGGAGGTTGATGAGGGAGCTGAGCAAGTGCCTTCCCTCCCCAGCAGGCTGCAGATGAAACCAGCATCAGCTCTCCTTTTCCCTCAGGCTTTGGGGGAGCTGTTTGTTCCTGCCTGCAGACAGAGAGCGGCTGCAGGGCAGAGCTGGCACACAGGGGCTGAGCTGGGCTCTGTGAGCGCTGGCAGGGAAGAGCCCTGGGGCCAGAGAAAGAGCTGCTGGCAGGGACAGCTGCAGGCAGCAGAGCCCTGGGCAGGGAGGGGGGAGATGCTGAGGGGAACCCTGATGCAGGGGAGATGGGGGCACCTCTTGGCCATGGTCTGCCATGCAGGTTCCTTCCCTGAGCAATGCACCTCTGCTCTCCTCTCCCACCCAGCACAGCCTTTAGACCAAGGGGTCCAGACCATTAGTAAACTTCTCATCCAGCAACTGGGAAGGATCTGGAGGGACAGAGCAGATTCCCTCATTCTCCCAAAGCCACAGACAGTCCCCTTGCCTCTCAGCACTCACTCTGCTCTCCCTGAGCACAGCACAAACCCCTCCTGACCTGACTCTGGCCGCGGCTGTTGCTCAGCACGGGTGGAGCAGATGCTGACAGGCCCTTCTGCGCTGGGAGCAGTTTGGGCTGAGCCAGTGCCAGGCCAGGACTGGCCCCTGCCCCCACAGCTCCCATGAAGCCCCTGCTGCAGAGCAGGGCTCACTGCTGGGCAGCCAGCGGGCACAGCCCCTGCTCCTCACAGCACACTCGGCCAGCACTCAGCACAGCTCCAGCCACGGCTCTGAAGGGAGCTCTCCCAGGAACGGGAGAGGGGGGGACATGGGGCAGAAGGGGCGCATCTAGGAGAAATGCCTTTCACTTGGCTTTACAGAAGTATTGCCTGACTTGTCACTGGTTTTGCTCCATAAAGAGGACCCTATGGTTGGAGGCAGCAGATGTCCAACAGCAGCTCCATCACCCACTTCCTCCTCCTGGCATTGGCAGACACGCGGGAGCTGCAGCTCTTGCACTTCTGGCTCTCCCTGGGTATCTACCTGGCTGCCGCCCTGGCCAATGGCCTCATCATCACCGCCGTAGTGTGCGACCGCCACCTGCACACCCCCATGTACTTCTTCCTCCTCAACCTCTCCCTCATTGACCTGGGCTCCATCTCCACCACTCTCCCCAAAGCCATGGCCAACTCCCTCTGGGACACCAGGCACATCTCCTACTCAGGATGTGCTGCACAGCTCTCCCTGATTCTCTTTTTCCTTTCGGCAGAGTGTTCTCTCCTCACCATCATGGCCTACGACCGCTACGTGGCCATCTGCCAGCCCCTGCACTACGGGACCCTGCTGGGCAGCAGAGCTTGTGTCCACATGGCAGCAGCTGCCTGGGCCAGTGGGTTTCTCTATGCTGCGCTGCACACGGCCAATACACTGTCACTGCCGCTCTGCCAAGGCAATGCCCTGGGACAGTTCTTCTGTGAAATCCCCCAGATCCTCAAGCTCTCCTGCTCACACACCTACCTCAGGGAAGTGGGACTTATTCTGGTTAGTGCTTGTCTAGGTGTTGGCTGTTTCATTTTCATTGTTCTGTCCTACGTGCAGATCTTCAGGGCTGTGCTGAGGATCCCCTCTGAGCAGGGACGGCACAAAGCCTTTTCCACATGCCTCCCTCACCTGGCCGTGGTCTCCCTCTTTCTCAGCACTGCCATGTTTGCACACCTGAAGCCCCCCTCCATCTCCTCCCCATCCCTGGACCTGGTGGTGGCAGTTCTGTACTCGGTGGTGCCTCCGGCACTGAACCCCCTCATCTACAGCATGAGGAACCACGAACTCAAGGGTGCAATGTGCAAACTGATAGCTGGATGTTTTTCTGAAGGAATAAAATTATGAATAGCATTTATAATGTAATTCATCACAGACCCAGACTGTCTTCTGAATTTGTCGTATTTGCTTGTGGTATTTAATTTCTGATAAAGTTGTCATCCCCATTCTAATTTCTTCTGTGATATTCTTTTCTGAAGGTTCCCTGCTCTCTCTTTGTCTAAGGGTCATTAAGCAACTATATGTTTCCTGGGATTCTTCCTTCCAAGGCCTTTCTGGAGCTGCAGGGACATGTTCTGTGTGCAGAGATGGAGGGGGAAAAGTTCCTGGCATGGCAGCACTGCCAGGGAACAGCAGCCCTTGGGTCTCCAATACTGTCCTCCTTCTACCGACACACTCCCCTTCTGACCCCTTGCCTTGGTGTAACACCTGAGTGCTCTGGCAGCTTCTTCACCGCCGTGCTGCATGGCAGTCCTGTGAGTGCAGGCAGGGGCAGACAATGGGCACTCTGTGACGGTGCTGGCCTCCATCAAATGTTCTGGATTTGTGGAAACCTCCTGAATGCAGCACTGCAACGTGCTTCCTTGAACCGAGGTCCCCGTGCCCATTGCTCATGACGAGGGCCATCTCCGAGAGGTGCCGAGCAGGGCACGACACCCCCGGGCTGAGGTGCTGCCAGCCTCTGGCAGGGGCAGCAGGAGGCCAGGCAGTCACTGTGCCTGCTGCAGTGCTCTGCCTCCGCACGTGCCAGGGACGGGCTCGTGCCTCTGAGCACCCCTGTGTGCGTGAGGCTGGGGTTCAACCACGCCAGCAGTGCATGAGGCCAGCTGAGGTGGGGACACCTCCCAGGGCGCCGCTGTTCCTGTGTGTGACTGCAGGAACAAAGGCCACTGTCCCAGGGAGATTCATCTCACCTGCCTTGGGCAGGCTCATTGCAAGTGCCTCTGTGTGATCATGGCACCCTTTCTGGATGGTGCCCTCAAATGTGTCCGAGCAATCAGGGAGGTTCTGGGGTCCTGGCAAAAGGCAGACATCCAGCCTTTGTTCAGGAAAAGCGAGAAGGACAATTGGGAGAAATACAGGCTGGTCATCCTCACCGTAGTGTCTGGGGAAATGACGGTGGAAATACTCCTGCAGCCATTTCCAGGTAATTGTGGGACAACAAAAGGGATTGCTGCACCTTTATGTGTAGGGGAAAGGAGGGGATGGTTTGTACCTTGACCTTTGCAAGGGTTTTGACTTTTTCTCCTTTCATCCATTAAAAGATGGGTGACTTCTGGAGTGAAGAAATGGAGGACACTGTGGGTGAGAAGTTGGCTGGAGGCTCAAGTCCGAATGTCAGCAGTTTGTCTAGTCTTCCTGGTGTCCTTTGACTAGTGGCAACCCCCAGTGCAGGCACTTGGGTAAACGGGGTTGAATGCCTTTATTGACCCCCTGGATAAGTTGACAGAATGGCTTTTTGGCCCATTTGTAGATGGTGACAAAGTGGGCAGAGCCCTTGAGACATGCCATCTGGTTCCCCCTGCCTTAAGCACGATAGCAGGACAAGGGCATTTAAGGGGTCTCTTCCAACCTGAGTTATTTCAGGATTCATTGACTCACTTCCCTAGAGAGCTCCTTCAGTTCATAACAGCGGGAGCAAGAAGGATAAACGGAGAGCCAAACCTCAAGCTATGTACCAATGCACCAAGTGAGATAAGGCAGTTCCTCTGGGGAACACTTGTGCACTCAAACCATTGTTGGGACATCAGTGGAGATAAATTGGCTGAGAGAAGCTTCCCTTCATCTGCTGGGTGCTGGGCCACGGGGAGGGTGACGGCTGAGGACGCTATCTCGTGGTCAGTTGTGTCTCAGGGACTCACATTCCAGCAGGAAGCCAATGGCTGTGACGGGGGCAGTGAGGCCAGTTCTGCCTGCGGAGGGGACAGCCCAACAGCAGCAATGTGCCTGGGAAAGGGGCGGTGAGGTCACCTCTGCCTGAAACAGCGCGTAGGGCAGCCCCTGACTCATGGCTGGGACACGTGCTGTTAAGCTCCATCTGCCCGTGTCTCGGGCAGGCCAGCAGAAGGCCCCTGGGTGGCACGTGGGCTGTGAGATCCCCTCTGCCTAAGGACCTGGGCTCACTCCACCGAGGGGCTTCTTTCTTGCTTGTCACGTCGCTGCTGCCTGAGAACATGGCAGCACAGCAGCAGGCACACCGCTTGCTCGTGCCTATGCGAGAAGCTGAAAGGCTCGCAGCCTTGGAAGAGCGCGGTGAGGCCGTGGCATGGTCAGGGGAAAGGCCACAAGGAGGGTGATGGGTCGGGATGCCCACCTGAAGGGTGGTTTCCCAGGTGGTGGAGCTTTCCTTGGAGGTAGGGAAGAGCAGGAGGGAGAAGCACTGTCACCCAGTGCAGGTGGGAAAGTGGAGACTGGAGGTCAGGAGGAGGAAATGTCACTCAAGGGCTTGTGCTGTGGTGGGAGACGTTGTCCAGAAGGAGTATGAGATCAGTCCATGTGTGTGTGTTTGCAGGAACAGCGTGTGAGGGTGGGCAGACATCAGTGCATGTGTGGCAAGGGCAGGGTGAGAGCAAGGTGGGGAAGCCAGATGGGTGCCTGCAGCCTGCCGGGGAAAAGCAGCAGCTGTGGGACAGCGTAGGACAGCGTGAGATGGAAGGCAAAGGGCACGGGCAAGGCTGGAAGTCACCAAGAGAACCCAAGGGTTGTCGCCTTGCGTACGGCCATTGTCTCTGCCACCAAGGCCTATGCGAAGGCGAGTTGTCCTCTGGCCCTGGGCCTCATGGCCTCCTTGCTACCACTTGCACTGAATTCTTCTCCCTTGAGTGATACTGCCCAGTAAAAGTTCCCAGCATTGGCCATAGCCTGCCACTCTGAGGCCTGGCACCTGCACTCTGCTGCTCTCCTGCCTCACTGCCCCTGGGAGATGAGACTCCACCATTTCTTTGCTCCTAGAGCCAAGGTGGACAGGGGTGACGCAGGGTTTCAGATCCAGGTGAGCATCACAGCTGTTGGCCCATCTGGCAGTGGTGCTAAAATGCTGATGTAAAGAACCTACAGACACCTAAAGGAACATTGTCACTGTGCTGACCTGTGAACATCGGGGTCAGTGGGTTGACCGTTGGCCTCTATGAGCCCACCAAGCCTCTCCCTCACTGCCCCCCCTCCTTCTTCACTCACTTGGTGTTTGTAGGGCTGTTCCTGTGCCCCGTTTCTCACGCCTCTCTCTTACAAATGCTGCACACTGTGTTATGTCCTTTCTTCCATTGGTTTTTCACAGAGGTGCCACTAGAATTTCTTATGAGCTCAGGGAAGTAGCAGGTCCATTTCAGAGCCAGCTGAATGTGGCTTTCTTGGCCATGGGGCCAACTCTTGACCTCTTCTCACCTTTGGCAGCCCTACAAACCCCATGGCCACTCCCAAACCCTTGCCACGTAAACCCACAGGGTCATTAAAGTCCCCAGTAAGATGT
The DNA here is from genome assembly GCF_963210335.1 of Falco punctatus. Lineage (NCBI taxonomy): Eukaryota > Metazoa > Chordata > Aves > Falconiformes > Falconidae > Falco > Falco punctatus. Next base: position 565,911 of record NW_027660146.1, on the reverse strand, counting down.
GAGGTCATTGATCCTAAGGCTTCCGCAGGCTGGTTAAATAAGAGTTTGGCCCCTTGCTCTCCCTGATTTAGGTTCTTTATGGCAGAGAAGGGATGCGTTGGACCTCAGCTGTGGCACCAGGGCCAAGATCAAACATGTAACAAAACCAGCGGGTACCAAGTACCCAAAGTCCAATGCATGCTAAATTTTGCTGCAGAGCATACTGGGGTGGTTGGCAGGTGGCACTGTAACGGTGAAATGCAATGTCCCTAAGTAGAGCAAACCCAGCTGTCCTGAAGACCAGAGGGACAAAGGGCTGGACTGTGCAGTGCTGGCAGGAGAGGACATGCCTGTCTGTGTTGTCTCTGCAGCCCCAGAGGACCTGTGGTGCAGGTGAACCTCATGTCCAGGGAGGACAAAATGCTTTGGAAAGTGTCCTTGGCTATGGACATCTCGTGACCCAGGAACACTGTGAAAATCGTTGGTCTGTTTCTCTAATGCATCACCACAGGGGTGACTGTCAAGAGTCCTGGCTAAGTGGGGAGGCACCAGAAGCCTGGGGGTTAGTCAAAGTGGTGCCCACATGAAGGAAGAGTAGAAAAGAGGATCCTTCCTAGGACTGTCAACCTGATCTTAGTGCCAGGGAAGGTTGTGGGGCTGATCATCCTGAGCAACATCCAACAGTAAGCACAGGACAACCAGGAGGTCAAGACCAGCCAGCATGGGTTTGTGAAAGGCAGGTCCTACTTGATGAATCTGATCTCCTTCTGGGACAAGGTGACCTTGCCACACCTTGAGCACTGTGTTTCTGTTTTGGACCCCTCACTTCAAGAGAAATGTTGAGGTGCTGGAGCATGTCCAGAGAAGGGCAAGAAGGCTGGTGAAGGGTCTGGAGCCCCGGTCTGTTGTAAAGCAGCAGAGAGGATTTGGCTTGTTCAGTCTGGAGAGGAGGAGGCTCAGGGGGGACCTTACTGCTCTCTAGAAGTACCTGAAAGGAGAGTGTAGATGGGTGGCGGTAGGTCTCTTCTCCTAAATAACAAGAGACAGGACAAGAGGCAACAGCCTCAAGTTAGACCAGGAGAGGTTCAAATTGGATATGAGGAAAAACATCTTCACTGCAAGGGTGGTCAAGCATTGGAACAGGCTGCCCAGGGAGGTGGTGGAATCACCAGCCCTGGAGCTGTTTCAAAACTACACAGTTGCGGTGCTCTGGGACATGGTTCAGTGATGATTTACTGATACTCAGGTTACAGTTGGATGTGATGATCTTTAAGGTCCTTTCCAACCTCAATGATTCTCTGTTTCTGTGCTTCTATGGTATTGGAAGCCTACCTAAACGAGTTGCTGAGCAGGCTGTTCTAGCTGACCCTGCCTCAGCTGCGCAGTTAAAGGTCAGTCCAACCTGAAAAACAGACCACAGAGGTGTAAGAGCATATATAGAATGTGTTAACACAAACAGAGGAGCTCATCTGAATGTTTCTCCACTCTAATGTCTTGGGGGAAAAGTGTTTGATAAATCTGAGAAAAAAAAGCCTGTTTTTCTGTGGTCATATCCCTGGACAAAAGGAGGGTGATGGAGGGGTGTGGTATTAGGAGGGCAACTGGGTCTCAGGAGCTCCTCATGCAGGAGGACGTGCCTGGCTGTGAGGGGCCTGTGAGGTCAGTTCTGCCTCTGGAGGTGACAGGCCAGCATCAGGAACGTGGCTGGGACAGTCCCTCTGCCAAGGGACCCCATAGGCCCCATCCAGGAGAAGGGCTGGGATAGCGGTTGTCATGTCCATTGCACCTGGGGACATGATGGGACAGCAGCAGGCACAGGGCTTGTTCACGTCCCAGGGAGAAGCTGAAAGGCCAGCAGCAGTTACGTGGTTTGGGAGACCATGGGAGTATTCCTTCTCTCTGGTGAGAGAGCAGAGCATAAGAAAAGGCTTCCTGGCTGCGTTCCCTGCTGGAAGGGTATTTTCTGAGATGGTAAACCTTTCCTAGGCAGTGGAAAACAGCAGGAGAGAGGAAAAAATGTCACAAAGTTTCAACTTGGAAAGCAGAGACTGGACCACAGCAGGAAGAACTGTCACCAAGGGTCCTGCTGCGGTGCCAGAGCTCAGCCAGAGGGAGCCTGGATCAGCCCATGGTTTGTGTTTCAAGGAACAGCCGGTGAGAGTGGAGGTACCTCAGCGAAGGTATGGCAATGTTGGGGTGAGAGCAAGGCAGGGCAGCGAGATGGTGCCTACAGCCTGCAGGGCAACAGGGGCAGGGCTCCAACCATGCAGGACAGCTTGAAATAGAGATGGCAGAGGGCACTGGCAAGGCTGGAACGCACCACCAGAACCCAGGTCTGTGTCCCCTTGGCTATTGCATCTGTCTCTACCAGTGAAGGCTATGAGAAGACATGATGTCCTCACAGCACGGGGGCATCGTTGCCTCCTTGCAGCCCCATGGGGAAGCTGGAAGTTGCTGTGCCATTGCTGTCCTTCACTGGGCATTGGATGCCCACCTTCCATGGTCCCCAGGAAGAGCCCTGAGCTCTGTGTGAGGGACAGCATCGACCTTCCCACAGACTGCAGGTCACGGCTTGGCCTTCCTGCTTCATCAAGGAAGCCAAGGCTTTGCTCAGCAGCAGAGCTGCCTGCACAGCGCCTTTGCCTTCCTGCACTCACAGCCTCCAAGGACGGGCTCTAACAAGGCCATGGGGAGGCTTTCTCAGCCATGGCCCTCAGCGGGGCCCATTAACGCTTCCAGGGGCTGTGGGCTTTGCCTCTGACTTGGTGTTCTCAAGAGGTTTCTTCAGTCTTCTCTGAACACCTGAAGTCCACAGCACCACAGATACCCTGGGCTCATGAAGAGGCAGAACGCCCTGACGAGCCATGTCTCTTCCATCAGGGACATCTGGTCTTCAAGTTTGGCTCCTACACTTAATGAGATAAGTTTCAGCAGTACAGTGAAAGAGGAAGGCAGGTAATGAGCACTTTGGAGAAATGATAGAAGGCTTTTCCAATTGCTCTTGATGCACAGTGTCTCCTGAGGAGGTGTGGACAGGTTGGAAAATCAGTCCCTGGAGCTAAACACCGCGTGGACAGCCTTGCTCCTCAGCTCTCCATCCTCAATATTTTTGTCCTCAGCCTCATGAGACTTACATCACTTGACATCAGACTTCTTCAACCATCTCTGCAGCTGAATATAGCAAATTCTTGGCAGTAATAATTGGCTGCTTTCCTTATAGAACGGGGTGTACACAGGAATAAAAGAGGGATTACTTTTCAGGGGGGGGTGTGTGTGTGAGTGGGTTAGAAATTAATAACTAAAAAATACATTTCTCATCTGTATTATTTTTACTTCATACAGATCCCCATGAAGTCTATTGCCATAACTGAAGAGTTGCCCATAGTGAATATTAGAGTCACTATTGAAAGACAGTCCAACTTTCCCTCTCTGAACCTTATAGCAGAGGCTACATAGGTAAAATGGATTGGAGTGATCACAGAGGAAGAGGAGAAAGGCATCTGAGACGAACTTCTTAACCCACAGCTGTAAATCAGGAAACCCGGATGTCAGTGTATTCCAAATTTCTTGAATTCCATAGAAGGTCTCAACTTTCTGGGATTCATGACAAATACTAGGATGTTCCCAAATTTTTTTTTATATCTGTAGAAATTCCCCCACTTTAACCTACATATACACCGCAACTGCTATTAACAACAGCACAGACTCTGCCTTCAGACGCCAGCTTCATATCTAATGCCATTCCATTTTGCACAGCTGTAGGGGCTATTCCTCACACTTCTTCCTGCAAAGCCTTCGTGGCACCTGCAGGGTCCTTGCCCATCTCTTCCATTCCCGTGCATCTCTTTATCACTGCCTTCTCCAGTTCAGGAACCGCTGACCAAGGAGTAACCGAAGCCACAAGAAGGCTGATGATCTGGGCTATCATTACGACATCCATTACATCTGAGAAGCTCATAGGCCAGTAGGAGGCGCGTGGCCATGAAGGTGAGTTTGAGGTCCCTGGAGTGTCCAGTTTCCTTGGGGGATTGGCCATCAGCAGCCCAGCCGGTTATGGCTGCAGTAAGAAAGGCACTTGGACTCTGAGACAAAGTGTCATTTCAAATGGCCTTGGTTAGAGCAAACTCTCTACACACAGAGACAACCGTGTCAGCTGTATGCCGTCCCTTCCGAGGCCGGGAACACGGAGTTTCCAGCGTTGGGAGAGTGGTGCAGCAAGTTGTGCAGATCCTGCCTGCAGAAGGCTTATCCCACACTGCTCCTGTCAGCTCTTGAAGTGTTTTCTGCCAGGGAAACCCATTCTAGTCATCACTTCTCGTGTTCTAAGAGGAGATGTTCACTTGGGAGCTGGTAACTGCAGTCCCAGGTAAAGGTAAGGGCGTGGGGTTGGCCATTCACCAGCAGCTTCCTGCAGATTTCTTCTTCCAATATGGCTTATTCTGCAACCCAGGGACACACTCAGCACAGCTCAGCCTGAAGGCCAAGAGGTACATGGAGCACAGCGCAGGCCTGCTCAGCTTTTCCGTTATACTCATCACTAACTCCTCCATGTGCAAAGGTCTGCTCAGATTCTCTCAACCTCCTGATGAAGGTTAGAAGGAGAACAACATCTCCTTTATACCGCTAGAGAAAGGGACCTGTACTTGAAGGCCTTGGTTGAAGGGAAGGTGGAAGATGATCCCTGACCAACATAGTGATAAATCTCTCCTGGAGTTGTTTTGAACAAAAAGACAAGGCAGGAGTGGTGAAAATTCTGGACGGCACGTTTGAGTCAAGTATGGGTAACGTTGGTAAAGTAGAAATCAAGGGCAAGTCAGCAAGACAAATTGTAGCAGGGCTGAGTAGAGAGGAAAGATCACCTTCACAGAACCTTGAGTAGTGCTCTTCCTAATGCAGCCCAGGATGCCGTGGGCCTTATTTGAAAGGTGCAAAGCCAGGAGAAGAGGAGGTTTGGGGACACCTAATAACAGCCTTCCCATGTCTTCTTGGGCCATATCAGCAAGAAAAGGCAGCCAGGGTCTTGCCTGTTGTGCATGATGGGAGGATGTGGGCCAACGGTCATCAGCTGAAGCAAGGGAAGACAATCTTTCTCCCCATGAAGACAGTCAAGCACTGGAGCAGATGTCCCACAGAGTCTGTGCCATGTCCATCCTTGGAGCTTTTCAAGCCCCACTTGAAGGAAAGCCTGAGCTACTCGCTCTCACCCTATCGCTGATTCTGCTTTGATCAACACATTGGCCTGGACACCTCCTGAGGTTCCTCCCAGCATGAATGATTCTGGATCTCCATCCACCATGGATCTTGCCTTCATGATTGGAGGGAAACACTTTGGTTCCCGGCAGCTGTTGGAGCCTAACAGAAAGTTGGTCAGATGACCTGCGACGTTCTTTTCCCACTCCAAGCTTTGTAGCTCAGATGCAGGGCTGCTTGGCTGGTACCCCCAAACAGCCCTGACTGATTCCCGTTCTTCACCCTTTCCTTCTTTTGTAGCTCTTTTCCCATGCACAGTTGATTCTCCTTGACCACTCTTGTATTCTCCCATGCAAGCAGCCCGCTTCTTCTCCCTGGACATTGTCTGTCTTCCTTTGGGGATTCTGAGCTGTTCACCTTGGGAATGCCTGCCAAGGTCAGCAATACCACTGAAGCACTGCCTCCCTTCGTTATCTGTGGTGTCCTGCAGTTCCTTATGCTGTTACCTTGCCAGAGGCACCACAGGGCAGGGTGAGCCATGTCCATGCACATATCAAAAGCTGGCCCAAGTAGCAACTTCCAAAACACTGCGATTGTGAAATTGGGACCTCAGAGGTTTTCCAAGTAGACGTGGTCAGCCCTTTAGTGGGGGCAGAATAACCGCACCTGTGAGGGCACCTGAGCGGCTGAGGTACAAACCTGAGGAGGAGAAGGGCCTGAGTATTATGGGGGATGCATATGAGCTACTGGTGCATGCTCAGCACATCTAAGGCCATCTGCATGTGGGGCTGAATTAGGGGGTGCGTAGCCTCTCAAAACAAGGGATTGATCATCCCCCTTGACTCAGCACCATCCCCCTTGACACAGCACTCTTGTGGCCACATCCGGATTATCTGTGTCTGGCCTTTGAGGTTTCTCATTCTGGAGGAATGGGGAAAAACTGGAGAGGCTGTGGAGGATACCTGCCTGGATGGAGTTTGGAGCCTGTGGAGAGAGACTGAAGGTGCTGGGCTTCTTGAGACCGACAAAATGGATCCTCAGGCACTACAGTAGTAGCATGCACCTGCTTGAAGGGGGCTGTCAGAGATGTCAGAGATAAGGGAGTGATTCCTGATAGCGGCAGGAAGAGAAAACCACCACAAAGTGCTGCTTGGAAAGGTAAGATTGGATGTGAGGAACAAGAAATGTCCCTCGGAGGGTTGCCCTCTGATGCCAGAGTTCAGCCAGAGGGAGCCTGGATCGTCCCATGGCTTTGAGTTTTAAGGAACAAGCAGGGATGAGGGGAGAAACTGCAGAAAAGGCAGAGAAATGCGGGTGTGAGGGCTGGGTGGGAAAGAAATAAATGTGCCAACCATCAGAGTGGAAGGTGGTACCAGCATGGACAGTGTAGGGCAACTTGCAGTGGAGATGGCCCAGGGCTGCAGCAAGGCTGAATGGCCCAGCTGGGGGCTGGGGCCTCTGTCCCCCTGGCAATGGCAGTTGCCCATGTCATCAAGGCCTGTGACATGAAACTTGATTTGGAGGGTCTTCTGTTCTGCCCTCCAAGGGCTTGGGGGTCAGGGCTTGGCCTTTCTGCTTCATTAAAAAAAAAAAAAAAAAAATGGATTTTGCAGCATTACAACCACTGACACAGTGCCTTTGCCTACCTGCAGGTCTGGCCTCTAATTAGCTACTCTAACGAGTCCATGGGGACGCTTTGTCAGCAATGGCCCTCAGCGGGACCCATCAATGTTTGAAGGTATTTTCAGTGTTGCTTCTGACTTACATTCCTTCAGTGGTTGGTTCAGTCTGCTCTCAGTAGCTCAGGTTCATGACAGGAGCCTCCAATGCCCTAATGAGGTATTTGCCTTTTTGTCATTTCCTTCAAGTCTTCAAGACATGTGCAGCTAATTGAATCTGTTCCATTCATGTAGATAAGGGAGAAGATTTCAAAGTGCACCTGAAAATAATTAATTATATTTCATAGGTTATATTTTGCTACTTGTTACGTTAGAGGGGAGGTTCTAGCAGCAATCTCCAAGTGATAATGATGCAGAGGGTCTCCTCAGGAGGTCTGGACTGGTAGGAAACACAGTCCCTTGAGGTCTGACACAGGATGGACAATCTTGCTCTGAATGTCCCCAAGACCACCCTTTTTCTCATTGTCCCCTGGGACTTACATTTCTTCTCCTTACATCAGACTTCTCCCCTCAATTCTGCAGGTGGGTGCTGCAGCTCCTTTGCACCATCCCCACCTGTTTGCCTTAGAGGACTGGCTGCACTCAGGTGCAGAAGAATTATTCAAATCTCCAAGCAATGTGAAGCATGATCAAGTGTCATAAATAAAAAAAAAAACTCACTTCACACTTCTGGCACCTGAGCTGGTAACTGTCCAGGTGGATTTCCCAAGGGTAAATCACACCTCACAGACCTGACAGCCTGCAGATGTGCGTGAGGATCTCCGCAGTGGATGTCATTCCCTCGACTTCAGCAAAACTCTGGCCATGGTCTTCATCAGTGTTTATCTGCCCAAGTGAGGCCGTGACACTCTGGGTGCATACAGAAAAAGATGGGTAAAACCCCAGCTGGATGGTCAGGCTGAGAGAGCAGTGAGGAAGGGCTCACACCCCACCTGGAGGGCAGTGGGACATACTGGGGCAGTGTGGGCAGCACAGGGGTTTCTTCTGTACCCTACACTGTGACTTTTAGGAGCTGTACACAGGGCCCAGTGGAGGCAACTCTCACAATGTCTGTCGGTGGCACCAAACTGAGAGGACCATCCCTGTGCCCTAGGGATGCCATGGAGGGGAACCCTGGCAGGTGGAATGGCCGCCCTGTCAGGAGCTGCACAGATGCAGGACGGACCAAGGGCAGAGCCTGCACCTCCCTGGGATGGACTAACACCCTGCAGCTGCAGGGCCTGGGACCTGCCTGGCTGGGCAGTGTCTGTGCAGAAAAGGCCCTGGTGGTGCTGGGGGACAGAAGGCAAAACACAATCCCAGCCCGTGACCTGGTAGCAGAAGCATCCAGCAGTGCCCTGGAGCGTATGAAGAGGTGCCTTGCCAAGAGAGTGCGGGAAGTGATTGTGTGTCCCGTACTCATCGCTTGTTAGACCACCTGTCCGTGACTGTGTTCATTTTTGGGCCCTGACTGGGGAGGGAGCGGGGGAAAGGGCGGCTGGGTGGCTGCTGCGCTTTTGGCCAGAGACAAGCCACTACAGCAAGGAAGATGTGTATAATTGTGAAGGAGTTGAGGAAGGAAGGGAGGCAACAGAAAGTCCCCAGGACTTGGAGGGCCATGGTTTATATCATTGGCAAACCCCATTCAGAATGAAGCTGGGAAGTTATGCTGACATTCCGAACCAACAAGGTCCATGGGCAGGCAAAGCTGTGCCTGTTGTTGTGACCCGAAGAAGACCGAAACACTTCTCTAAGGTGACCTCCAGAACAGATCATGCTGGGGCTGAATCTCTTGCCTGGCTTCAATGGCCTCCCAAAGCCATGGACAAAGCTTTGGGTGGAGGCCCCTGGTGAGGCTGCTCAGGGCCAGGAAGGCCTAGGGATGCTCTCAGGGCCCTGCCCCTATGGCATCCCACCTGCCAGTGCCCTCAGCAGGCCAGGTTCTCCTTCCCTCCTGTCCTGGGCTGTGCTCTGCTGCTCTCCTTCCCCACGTGCCTGGGCATCAGGGACACCACAGCTGCACACTACTACAACCAAGGTGGCACTGGTCTTCAAATCCCTGAGCAGATTGTTGTCTTTGGGGAGTCCCAGGTACAGGTGAACATCAGACTGGGCCACCTGTTTAGTCTGGGGAACTTGCCCACAAGCCCCTGGACTTCCGGCATCCTTGCTTACATATCCAGTGGACGCCAAGGAGACTGATTCCCCCAGAAGAGTCAGGCTTTGTCTCCCATTGCTTCTCCTGCCATTGTATCTCACAATCCAAACATTTTTTTACTTGGCAATACATAAATTTTTGGCAAGACCACACATCTCTGGCCATGAAAAGAATCATTAAGAGATCTCTTTGTCTTTATCTTGACCCATGAGCATTGCTGCTTTATTTTCTCCCTTTGTCCTGTTGAGTCAGTGCAGTGAAAGAGCAGCTGAATGGTTGTCTCACCACTGGCCAAGGTTAACCCACCACAGGACCACATGAGGACCGCTGAGCCCACAATGGGGCTCCGCAGCACATGAAAGACCCTGACACATCAGAGCAAGTCCTGCAGAGGCCAGAAGGATGGTTGGGACGTGGAGCACATTATGAACAGAGATACTGAGAGAGTATTATTTGAGAAATGGTTCCGAGTGAAAGACTGGAGTGCTGGACCCAGGCCAGCTGGTGGGATCTCAATCAGTATTTGTTCGAACACAGCCATGAGAACGTGATCTTGTTGGAGGTGTCTGACAATGGCCTTCACTGAGAGACCAACTGCGGCAAGAGCTATGGGACTTGTGTGTAACAAGCGTCAGTAGGAAAGTGGCTCCATTTATATTTAGAAACGGTGATGGAGTTGGGTATTGATGGGCCACGGAGGAGGATAGAGGTAACCATGCAGCAGTGGTCCCTAATTGTGGCTGGGGTATATGACCAGACATGGAAATGAGCATTGTCTGGGAATTTGTGGGGAAAATTTCCCTTCTGCAGCTTTCTGAGGGTGTGCAGGGAACACGGCATAGATCTTGCCCCTCAGTCCCGGTCCTTTCGTACCTTACTTGCTTCACCATGACCCCTGGGTCTGCACCAGGACCACCCTGCTGTGTGCCCCCACCCTGCACACCCACACAGCTGAGCTCTCACTGGTGTTTCCCTCTCCCAGGCCCTTCCCAGCCCAGCCCCCCCAGCTCTGCCCACCTCCCCTGCCCTCTCCCCAGCCCAGGCAGACACAGCAGCCCACGCTGGGCTGGCCCCATGCAATTGCCCACCCAAAGGGGGCTGCAGAGCTCTGGGCACTCACCCCATAGCCACAGCCTCTCTGAAAAGCACAGCATATGCTGGTGGGCAGAGAGGGGACTCATCCTGCCAGTCTGTCCCAGGGCAGGTGCCAGCCATGGCATGAGGACACAGAGGCCAGTGTCTCCCTGTGTCTTCTGCTCCTCTCTCACAGGGACCCTGATTGCCCACTCCTGGCAGCCCCTCGGGGCCAGTCCCTGTCCCCAGCACCAGGCTGCTGGCCTGGGGGCTCCCCAGGCACCTCCTGCTGCACCAGGGTCACAGCAGCCTGCCCCAGCTGGGGCATACACAGAGACATCTGCTCTCGCCCAGGGATGTGGTCTCAGGCATGGCCCTGAGCAGGCGGTGCTGCTGTGCAGGGCAGCGGTGCCTGAAAGCCCAGGGAGATGGTCCCAGGCACATCCCTCTTGGTCACCCACCATTCCCATGGGCACTGGGCACCCACACGCGAAGGCTCAACACAGGCCCATGCCCTAACACACTGCCCCATGCCCTCCTGCCCTGAGCCATGGGGAACCCAAGCCCAGCAGCATGGTCTTCTGGGGGCAATTCCTTCAGCCTATTCCTGAGCTCAGCTTTGGAAGAACCCAACCTCCAGACATGGGGACTGAGAAAAAACCCTTTTATTTTTCTTAGACTGCAAAGGCAAAACCAACCATTCAAGTACATGCAGTGGATCTTCCCAAGCCTGGTTCCACAGGGCCAACATAGCATAAGGAGAAGATTGGTTCTTTAAAAGAAAACCACTTAAAGGAAGAGTGATAGCTATACACCACACGTCGTGCAGAGATCAAGTGTTTGACTTCTTTCACAAGTGCCAAGGCTGCAGGCGTTAAAGGCCTTGGGGCTAAAAGATCTGTGTTTTTCTTTTTAAAAGTTGCAACAGAGGTAGCATTTGTTCATTAGTAAGGCCTAAATAAGGCCATAACCAATTCAGCATTTCTGCAAGCTTTTGGACATCATTCAAGGTCTTCACGTCCAGTTTCAATTTTATAGCTTGTGGAGACACAGTTGTATTCAGCACATTCATGCCCAGATGTTTCCAGGCTCTTGTCTCTGAACTTTTTCAGGAGCTACAATCAACCCAAACTCAGCCAAATTATGTCTGGACTCTTTCTCAACTGTCTCCAGCAGCTCTTCTGATGGTGCTGCTAGCAAAATGTCATCCATGCCACGATAACCGTAAACGTCCTGGTATTTGTCTGTCACTGAGCTCAGGGCTTGAGCTACAAACCACTGGCAAATGCTTGGCGAGTTTCTCGTGCCTTGAGGCAGCACGGTCCAGTGGTACCTTTTTGTGGGCTCAGAGTTATTTCTAGTTGGTGCTGTAAAGGCAAACTTGGCCTTGTCTTCTGGATCTAAAGGAATGGTGAACATACAGCCTTACAGATCAATAACTACAATGTCCCACTCCATTGATATCACGGTGGCAGACGGCAATCCCGGCTGCAAGGCCCCCACAGGGGCCATCACTGCATTCACTTTACGCAGGTCATGCAACAATCGCCATTTACCTGAAATCATTTTCATCACAAATACAGGGGTGTTCCACGGGCTATGACTCTTCAGTGTGGCCCGTGTTTAATTTTTCCTTAAGTAATTCATGCCGGGCACACAGCTTTTCCTGGGGCAGGGGCCACTGACCTACCCATACTGGTCTGTCGGTCAACCAAGTAGACCAAGGGGAGGCTGTTTCACTGCCTGCAGTACAGTGGCCCCAGTTAAAAATCCGTGGTGATCCCAACTCCCCGCTGTCCTAGACAATCTCGGCCCCACAAAGTGAGTGCTGTGGTGGCAACGTATGGCCGGACAGAGGCAGTCTGTCCTTCTTGTGTTTTGATCTGTATAGGTTTTACAGACAAGTAGCTTGTAGTCACGCCCCCCCGACCTACAACTCCCACTACGTTATTTACCAAAGGCCAATGAGGTGGCCAGTCCTTGCTCGATATGACAGTTACGTCTGCTCTGGTATCCAGAAGACTGCTCAACTTCACTTGTGCAGGAGTGCCTGCCGACAACGCCAGAGTGTAGGTCAGGTTGTGTCATTGTGGAGATGGTTCTTGTGTCCAAGAATCTTGAGGTATTCCTGTGGAGGCAAATCCTTCATCGACCCGCCATCTGGGCTCTGTTCGGGGAACACAGCTCTCAAAAGGCACAAGTTGAGCAAGGCATGTATTTTTTGGAATGTTACCAGGAGGCACAGGTGTAGAAACTAAGGCACATATTTGATCTGTAAAGTCTATATCACAAACACCAACATGGACTTGGTTATTTTGGACTTGATCTTACACTAGAGTGGACAACTGAGCCTGTTGCTGAGGGCTGGCATACTGCCCAGTACCCATCAACACGTCAGGCCCATTACCAAGCCAAAGATCATGCTGTGGAAGGTTCGTATTCTGCAGCCCTTGCTGTTCCCCCGCTGCCCGCCATGTGCCATGGAAGACCGCTAGTGGCACAGGTTGGAAAATGATCTGCACCACCTGAGAAATATCGAAAGGAGTCCAAGTGTCCATGGTAAGCAAATGTAACAATTGCATTGTAGCCGGTGAATTCACCTCGTAGTGAGAAACAGATTTTGCAAGTCCTGCACTATTTTCCAAGCAGATGCTGTATGAACCTTGGGATTACCAGCAGCCACGTCTCCTGTTATAACAGGATATGCATGCAGTGCCACAGTGGAAGGAGTAGTAACGTCAAGGAGCAGTCTACCTGTATGTTCTACTAAATTCCAGTTTCCCTCTTTCTGTACCGCATCTTTTACAGCCTGCCAAAATTGCCGAGGGCAGCGCGGCATTGCCATTACACTGGATACTGGATTTCTACCACCACCACATTCTTCACTGCCTCTGACTGATAACCTTGTTGTAGCTGGACATGACTCCCCATTTTTGGCATTTCCACCCTGCGTAGGCAGGGGAGGAGCAGAGGGGGCAGGCAGGAGGGGAGAAGAGGCTGGGGGAGGAGGGAGTGTGGGCTGCAATAAATGTCGGTGGGACTCAGGGGGGCAGGGATCAGTTCGCCAAGGTTTCTGCTCGTCGTCTTCATCCTCGGAATCACTACCGAACATAGGTCGATGCCGTTCGGCAGATTTGGGGGCTTTGGGACATTGAGGAGTGGTGACTGGTAAGGGGCATTGACTCTCCCCCTCCCCCACCACCTAACCCTCTTGTCTGTTGACTGAAGGGTGATCCAGGAGAGGTCTGGGTGATACATCCCCACTGACGTCTTGCTGACTTTTCAAGCCCCCCACAGCATCTCTAAGCAGTCCCCATGTAGCCAAAAGCCCCGACGCCTCTTTGTCCCCTTTCACCACAGCTTCTAACAGTGTTGATCGTAAATTCTCCCAGGTCGATGCACTAAGAGGAGTCACAGTGGACATCGGGGTCACCAATTGTGGTGATGCAAGTCAAAACAGACTCAAAAATGTGGAGTGGCTGGAAGAAAACTGGCAAATTATGAGCAATCCAGACCAAATAACTTGGTTGTAATACCAGGCCGCAGCTCTAACAAGCTGCAGGTGTTGTGAAGGACATGTGCAAGGCCAAGGGAGACAAAGAAACTGTGTATTCGCAGAGAGGTAAGAGACTTGGACTGAAAGATGAGAAAAAACAGGATGCCTGCACAAGGGGGGAGCAGCGTGTGGGCACCACACCAGAACCAGTCCTAGGGGAGGTGGAAGCGTGTGAACGAGTAGTTTTAACCGATCACCTTTTACATAACAAAGCGTGTGTAGTGTGTGTATTTTTAGCTGTAGAGTATAAATTGGTGTGAGTCTATTAATAAAGTGGCACTAACCTGATCACATTGGTCGTATTACTTGTGTCTGAGCCTTCTGCTTCAACAAGTGGCGCCCAAACAGGGACCCTCTCGTCCATGCTTCCAGGAGTGCAGAGGCGCCTCAGAGGGGGCGGAAGAAGCCGGCCGTAGCAGGCGCTGCCTCGGTGCCTGGGAAGATGCATGTGCGCAGCTGTTGGAATCTCGCCCCGATCAGGGGAGCGGTCAGGGAGGAGATGGGGTCCATGCTGAGCAAAGAAGAAGCGGCAGTGGTGAAGCTCCTCCAACATATCCTCTCTCAGAGAGGGTTATCTTATGATGAGGGAAGCCTGAGGAAGTTGCTGTCATGGGCTCGGCAGCGAGGGCTGATCCCCTCAGTGAGCGCGGCTTTTGCGTTAACAACTTGGGATAAGATCAGCGTGGCACTGTGGGAGGACATTAGTTCAGGCTCTGAAGAAAGTGGAAAATTCTCCACAATGTGGAGGTTGATTTTAGAGACTTTAAAAGAAATGAAAGTGGTCAGCAGACGATTGTATGATGCTGCCACGGAGGGGGACTCCAAGACAGGAACCCATTTAGCACCTTGGTGGCAAATTCTGACTACTCTTCACCAAGTGTGGACTAATTCTACTAACGGTGCCAAACCAGAGGAAGCTGTAAATTCCACCAACAGCGTGACTCTTCTCAACACACCACCAACGATGGCAATTCCGTCCACACCTCCTCTGCCCCGAAAGCTCCTGTCACTGATTGCAGCGACCCTCACAACACAGGACCAAATGCAGGAAAAGGACAACTCAGACAATGATTCCATTGACACTGATAAACCTTATGATCCAGGTCCTATAAATCCGGAAAAGAGGCTAGACCTCCCCCTCCACTCCCCCCCCGCCCCCCCCCCCGCCCCTGCCTCCCCCGCCCCCGCCTCCCCTGATGCATTGACTGTATTTTCAGAGAGGGTGAAAGGGGGTCTGAGGGATTGGTGGCAGGAATGCAAGTGGGAAACACTTAAACGAGGAGATTTGGGGGTCACTGTGGCATGTTCAGTATTTTGTCAGATAAATCAACTTCCAGAGTGGCAGCCTGTGCAATACAAGGCTGTTAAAGAGTTAAGCAAAGCAGTGTGGGAAGGGAGGATTCATAATACATTTGCTATGTCCCTTCTTGAAGCGATGGCAGAGCCTTGTACACTCACACTGCATGATTGGAAGTCATTGCTTTGTGTGGTACTAACTCTGATACAGTACATGATGTAGTTATCTGATTTTTGTGAGCTATGTGTAGTAGCCTTGATTGGAAACCTTAATCGGGGAATTGCTGTTAACTATGAGCAGTTGGCTGGAGAAAATAGTTGTGCCGATTCTGTGACCCAGGCAAGGTATCCCAGGGACAACTATTTGCAAATGAAGGAGATGGCTATTAAGGCAGTCAGGATGCAGGAGGCTGGGCCAGCCTCTAGTGAGTCATCCGCCACAGTCTTGCAGGGTCCTAAAGAGTCATGTACTAACTTTATTGATCGGCTTCAGAATATTTTGCAACACGAGGAAGCTCAAAGGTTGCTTTTAAAAGAACTAGCTAAGAAAATGCCAATAAAAAGTGAAACGGGCAACTTTCACAATCGCAACCCCAACATGTGTCAAATGGTTATAACCCAGAACTCACAGCAGACTGTAACTCTCAGGCTGAGTTCTGGAATGCAGCAAAGCGCATTTTTGCTTCTCTAATCTCTTCTGTAAGTATAGTGCACACTCTTAATTTGCTTAGTAAATTAGGCTGCTAGCTTGCTAAAGAAAGTGATACTAAAAGTATATATTTTTTTTCTAGCTTATTAACAGATGTCAATTCTGTCTGTCATATGTTGCTACAGAACCGAGTTGCTATTGATTTTTATTACTAGCATGGGGACACGAGTGTAAAGACTTTGATAGGATATGTTATGTGAATCTGAGCGGCCACTCTGAATCAATCCACAAAAGCATACAAAACTTAAAAGCCTTAAACAAATATCTGCAGCAGAGCCAGGGGTGGGATGCCTTTGGTCACTTCTCATGGCTGGGAAACTTTAGGCCATGGATCAAAAGTATTACAGGATTTATTATATTTATCTTTAACCACCTTATTGATGTTTGCCTTTTATCTCCCGTGCCTTTTTTCCTGTATTCAGTGTTTAGTTGATTGAAACATAAATCAGCTCATGGTCACCCAGCTACACACAGCCTTTGCCTCTTCGCAATTAACAAGCAAAAAAGAGAAGGATAGAGAATCACCAGTCACCACTCCTCAATGTCCCAAAGCCCCCAAATCTGCCGAACGGCATCGACCTATGTTCGGTAGTGATTCCGAGGATGAAGACGACGAGCAGAAACCTTGGCGAACTGATCCCTGCCCCCCTGAGTCCCACCGACATTTATTGCAGCCCACACTCCCTCCTCCCCCAGCCTCTTCTCCCCTCCCGCCTGCCCCCTCTGCTCCTCCCCTGCCTACGCAGGGTGGAAATGCCAAAAATGGGGAGTCATGTCCAGCTACAACAAGGTTATCAGTCAGAGGCAGTGAAGAATGTGGTGGTGGTAGAAATCCAGTATCCAGTGTAATGGTAATGCCGCGCGGCCCTCGGCAATTTTGGCAGGCTGTAAAAGATGCGGTACAGAAAGAGGGAAACTGGAATTTAGTAGAACATACAGGTAGACTGCTCCTTGATGTTACTACTCCTTCCACTGTGGCACTGCATGCATATCCTGTTATAACAGGAGACGTGGCTGCTGGTAATCCCAAGGTTCATACAGCATCTGCTTGGAAAATAGTGCAGGACTTGCAAAATCTGTTTCTCACTACGGGGTGAATTCACCGGCTACAATGCAATTGTTACATTTGCTTACCATGGACACTTGGACTCATTTCGATATTTCTCAGGTGGTGCAGATCATTTTCCAACCTGTGCCACTAGCGGTCTTCCATGGCACATGGCAGGCAGCGGTGGAACAGCAAGGGCTGCAGAATACGAACCTTCCACAGCATGATCTTTGGCTTGGTAATGGGCCTGACGTGTTGATGGGTACTGGGCAGTATGCCAGCCCTCAGCAACAGGCTCAGTTGTCCACTCTAGTGTAAGATCAAGTCCAAAATAACCAAGTCCATGTTGGTGTTTGTGATATAGACTTTACAGATCAAATATGTGCCTTAGTTTCTACACCTGTGCCTCCTGGTAACATTCCAAAAAATACATGCCTTGCTCAACTTGTGCCTTTTGAGAGCTGTGTTCCCCGAACAGAGCCCAGATGGCGGGTCGATGAAGGATTTGCCTCCACAGGAATACCTCAAGATTCTTGGACACAAGAACCATCTCCACAATGACACAACCTGACCTACACTCTGGCGTTGTCGGCAGGCACTCCTGCACAAGTGAAGTTGAGCAGTCTTCTGGATACCAGAGCAGACGTAACTGTCATATCGAGCAAGGACTGGCCACCTCATTGGCCTTTGGTAAATAACGTAGTGGGAGTTGTAGGTCGGGGGGGCGTGACTACAAGCTACTTGTCTGTAAAACCTATACAGATCAAAACACAAGAAGGACAGACTGCCTCTGTCCGGCCATACGTTGCCACCACAGCACTCACTTTGTGGGGCCGAGATTGTCTAGGACAGCGGGGAGTTGGGATCACCACGGATTTTTAACTGGGGCCACTGTACTGCAGGCAGTGAAACAGCCTCCCCTTGGTCTACTTGGTTGACCGACAGACCAGTATGGGTAGGTCAGTGGCCCCTGCCCCAGGAAAAGCTGTGTGCCCGGCATGAATTACTTAAGGAAAAATTAAACACGGGCCACACTGAAGAGTCATAGCCCGTGGAACACCCCTGTATTTGTGATGAAAATGATTTCAGGTAAATGGCGATTGTTGCATGACCTGCGTAAAGTGAATGCAGTGATGGCCCCTGTGGGGGCCTTGCAGCCGGGATTGCCGTCTGCCACCGTGATATCAATGGAGTGGGACATTGTAGTTATTGATCTGTAAGGCTGTATGTTCACCATTCCTTTAGATCCAGAAGACAAGGCCAAGTTTGCCTTTACAGCACCAACTAGAAATAACTCTGAGCCCACAAAAAGGTACCACTGGACCGTGCTGCCTCAAGGCACGAGAAACTCGCCAAGCATTTGCCAGTGGTTTGTAGCTCAAGCCCTGAGCTCAGTGACAGACAAATACCAGGACGTTTACGGTTATCGTGGCATGGATGACATTTTGCTAGCAGCACCATCAGAAGAGCTGCTGGAGACAGTTGAGAAAGAGTCCAGACATAATTTGGCTGAGTTTGGGTTGATTGTAGCTCCTGAAAAAGTTCAGAGACAAGAGCCTGGAAACATCTGGGCATGAATGTGCTGAATACAACTGTGTCTCCACAAGCTATAAAATTGAAACTGGACGTGAAGACCTTGAATGATGTCCAAAAGCTTGCAGAAATGCTGAATTGGTTATGGCCTTATTTAGGCCTTACTAATGAACAAATGCTACCTCTGTTGCAACTTTTAAAAAGAAAAACACAGATCTTTTAGCCCCAAGGCCTTTAACGCCTGCAGCCTTGGCACTTGTGAAAGAAGTCAAACACTTGATCTCTGCACGACGTGTGGTGTATAGCTATCACTCTTCCTTTAAGTGGTTTTCTTTTAAAGAACCAATCTTCTCCTTATGCTATGTTGGCCCTGTGGAACCAGGCTTGGGAAGATCCACTGCATGTACTTGAATGGTTGGTTTTGCCTTTGCAGTCTAAGAAAAATAAAAGGGTTTTTTCTCAGTCCCCATGTCTGGAGGTTGGGTTCTTCCAAAGCTGAGCTCAGGAATAGGCTGAAGGAATTGCCCCCAGAAGACCATGCTGCTGGGCTTGGGTTCCCCATGGCTCAGGGCAGGAGGGCATGGGGCAGTGTGTTAGGGCATGGGCCTGTGTTGAGCCTTCGCGTGTGGGTGCCCAGTGCCCATGGGAATGGTGGGTGACCAAGAGGGATGTGCCTGGGACCATCTCCCTGGGCTTTCAGGCACCGCTGCCCTGCACAGCAGCACCGCCTGCTCAGGGCCATGCCTGAGACCACATCCCTGGGCGAGAGCAGATGTCTCTGTGTATGCCCCAGCTGGGGCAGGCTGCTGTGACCCTGGTGCAGCAGGAGGTGCCTGGGGAGCCCCCAGGCCAGCAGCCTGGTGCTGGGGACAGGGACTGGCCCCGAGGGGCTGCCAGGAGTGGGCAATCAGGGTCCCTGTGAGAGAGGAGCAGAAGACACAGGGAGACACTGGCCTCTGTGTCCTCATGCCATGGCTGGCACCTGCCCTGGGACAGACTGGCAGGATGAGTCCCCTCTCTGCCCACCAGCATATGCTGTGCTTTTCAGAGAGGCTGTGGCTATGGGGTGAGTGCCCAGAGCTCTGCAGCCCCCTTTGGGTGGGCAATTGCATGGGGCCAGCCCAGCGTGGGCTGCTGTGTCTGCCTGGGCTGGGGAGAGGGCAGGGGAGGTGGGCAGAGCTGGGGGGGCTGGGCTGGGAAGGGCCTGGGAGAGGGAAACACCAGTGAGAGCTCAGCTGTGTGGGTGTGCAGGGTGGGGGCACACAGCAGGGTGGTCCTGGTGCAGACCCAGGGGTCATGGTGAAGCAAGTAAGGTACGAAAGGACCGGGACTGAGGGGCAAGATCTATGCCGTGTTCCCTGCACACCCTCAGAAAGCTGCAGAAGGGAAATTTTCCCCACAAATTCCCAGACAATGCTCATTTCCATGTCTGGTCATATACCCCAGCCACAATTAGGGACCACTGCTGCATGGTTACCTCTATCCTCCTCCGTGGCCCATCAATACCCAACTCCATCACCGTTTCTAAATATAAATGGAGCCACTTTCCTACTGACGCTTGTTACACACAAGTCCCATAGCTCTTGCCGCAGTTGGTCTCTCAGTGAAGGCCATTGTCAGACACCTCCAACAAGATCACGTTCTCATGGCTGTGTTCGAACAAATACTGATTGAGATCCCACCAGCTGGCCTGGGTCCAGCACTCCAGTCTTTCACTCGGAACCATTTCTCAAATAATACTCTCTCAGTATCTCTGTTCATAATGTGCTCCACGTCCCAACCATCCTTCTGGCCTCTGCAGGACTTGCTCTGATGTGTCAGGGTCTTTCATGTGCTGCGGAGCCCCATTGTGGGCTCAGCGGTCCTCATGTGGTCCTGTGGTGGGTTAACCTTGGCCAGTGGTGAGACAACCATTCAGCTGCTCTTTCACTGCACTGACTCAACAGGACAAAGGGAGAAAATAAAGCAGCAATGCTCATGGGTCAAGATAAAGACAAAGAGATCTCTTAATGATTCTTTTCATGGCCAGAGATGTGTGGTCTTGCCAAAAATTTATGTATTGCCAAGTAAAAAAATGTTTGGATTGTGAGATACAATGGCAGGAGAAGCAATGGGAGACAAAGCCTGACTCTTCTGGGGGAATCAGTCTCCTTGGCGTCCACTGGATATGTAAGCAAGGATGCCGGAAGTCCAGGGGCTTGTGGGCAAGTTCCCCAGACTAAACAGGTGGCCCAGTCTGATGTTCACCTGTACCTGGGACTCCCCAAAGACAACAATCTGCTCAGGGATTTGAAGACCAGTGCCACCTTGGTTGTAGTAGTGTGCAGCTGTGGTGTCCCTGATGCCCAGGCACGTGGGGAAGGAGAGCAGCAGAGCACAGCCCAGGACAGGAGGGAAGGAGAACCTGGCCTGCTGAGGGCACTGGCAGGTGGGATGCCATAGGGGCAGGGCCCTGAGAGCATCCCTAGGCCTTCCTGGCCCTGAGCAGCCTCACCAGGGGCCTCCACCCAAAGCTTTGTCCATGGCTTTGGGAGGCCATTGAAGCCAGGCAAGAGATTCAGCCCCAGCATGATCTGTTCTGGAGGTCACCTTAGAGAAGTGTTTCGGTCTTCTTCGGGTCACAACAACAGGCACAGCTTTGCCTGCCCATGGACCTTGTTGGTTCGGAATGTCAGCATAACTTCCCAGCTTCATTCTGAATGGGGTTTGCCAATGATATAAACCATGGCCCTCCAAGTCCTGGGGACTTTCTGTTGCCTCCCTTCCTTCCTCAACTCCTTCACAATTATACACATCTTCCTTGCTGTAGTGGCTTGTCTCTGGCCAAAAGCGCAGCAGCCACCCAGCCGCCCTTTCCCCCGCTCCCTCCCCAGTCAGGGCCCAAAAATGAACACAGTCACGGACAGGTGGTCTAACAAGCGATGAGTACGGGACACACAATCACTTCCCGCACTCTCTTGGCAAGGCACCTCTTCATACGCTCCAGGGCACTGCTGGATGCTTCTGCTACCAGGTCACGGGCTGGGATTGTGTTTTGCCTTCTGTCCCCCAGCACCACCAGGGCCTTTTCTGCACAGACACTGCCCAGCCAGGCAGGTCCCAGGCCCTGCAGCTGCAGGGTGTTAGTCCATCCCAGGGAGGTGCAGGCTCTGCCCTTGGTCCGTCCTGCATCTGTGCAGCTCCTGACAGGGCGGCCATTCCACCTGCCAGGGTTCCCCTCCATGGCATCCCTAGGGCACAGGGATGGTCCTCTCAGTTTGGTGCCACCGACAGACATTGTGAGAGTTGCCTCCACTGGGCCCTGTGTACAGCTCCTAAAAGTCACAGTGTAGGGTACAGAAGAAACCCCTGTGCTGCCCACACTGCCCCAGTATGTCCCACTGCCCTCCAGGTGGGGTGTGAGCCCTTCCTCACTGCTCTCTCAGCCTGACCATCCAGCTGGGGTTTTACCCATCTTTTTCTGTATGCACCCAGAGTGTCACGGCCTCACTTGGGCAGATAAACACTGATGAAGACCATGGCCAGAGTTTTGCTGAAGTCGAGGGAATGACATCCACTGCGGAGATCCTCACGCACATCTGCAGGCTGTCAGGTCTGTGAGGTGTGATTTACCCTTGGGAAATCCACCTGGACAGTTACCAGCTCAGGTGCCAGAAGTGTGAAGTGAGTTTTTTTTTTTATTTATGACACTTGATCATGCTTCACATTGCTTGGAGATTTGAATAATTCTTCTGCACCTGAGTGCAGCCAGTCCTCTAAGGCAAACAGGTGGGGATGGTGCAAAGGAGCTGCAGCACCCACCTGCAGAATTGAGGGGAGAAGTCTGATGTAAGGAGAAGAAATGTAAGTCCCAGGGGACAATGAGAAAAAGGGTGGTCTTGGGGACATTCAGAGCAAGATTGTCCATCCTGTGTCAGACCTCAAGGGACTGTGTTTCCTACCAGTCCAGACCTCCTGAGGAGACCCTCTGCATCATTATCACTTGGAGATTGCTGCTAGAACCTCCCCTCTAACGTAACAAGTAGCAAAATATAACCTATGAAATATAATTAATTATTTTCAGGTGCACTTTGAAATCTTCTCCCTTATCTACATGAATGGAACAGATTCAATTAGCTGCACATGTCTTGAAGACTTGAAGGAAATGACAAAAAGGCAAATACCTCATTAGGGCATTGGAGGCTCCTGTCATGAACCTGAGCTACTGAGAGCAGACTGAACCAACCACTGAAGGAATGTAAGTCAGAAGCAACACTGAAAATACCTTCAAACATTGATGGGTCCCGCTGAGGGCCATTGCTGACAAAGCGTCCCCATGGACTCGTTAGAGTAGCTAATTAGAGGCCAGACCTGCAGGTAGGCAAAGGCACTGTGTCAGTGGTTGTAATGCTGCAAAATCCATTTTTTTTTTTTTTTTTTTTAATGAAGCAGAAAGGCCAAGCCCTGACCCCCAAGCCCTTGGAGGGCAGAACAGAAGACCCTCCAAATCAAGTTTCATGTCACAGGCCTTGATGACATGGGCAACTGCCATTGCCAGGGGGACAGAGGCCCCAGCCCCCAGCTGGGCCATTCAGCCTTGCTGCAGCCCTGGGCCATCTCCACTGCAAGTTGCCCTACACTGTCCATGCTGGTACCACCTTCCACTCTGATGGTTGGCACATTTATTTCTTTCCCACCCAGCCCTCACACCCGCATTTCTCTGCCTTTTCTGCAGTTTCTCCCCTCATCCCTGCTTGTTCCTTAAAACTCAAAGCCATGGGACGATCCAGGCTCCCTCTGGCTGAACTCTGGCATCAGAGGGCAACCCTCCGAGGGACATTTCTTGTTCCTCACATCCAATCTTACCTTTCCAAGCAGCACTTTGTGGTGGTTTTCTCTTCCTGCCGCTATCAGGAATCACTCCCTTATCTCTGACATCTCTGACAGCCCCCTTCAAGCAGGTGCATGCTACTACTGTAGTGCCTGAGGATCCATTTTGTCGGTCTCAAGAAGCCCAGCACCTTCAGTCTCTCTCCACAGGCTCCAAACTCCATCCAGGCAGGTATCCTCCACAGCCTCTCCAGTTTTTCCCCATTCCTCCAGAATGAGAAACCTCAAAGGCCAGACACAGATAATCCGGATGTGGCCACAAGAGTGCTGTGTCAAGGGGGATGGTGCTGAGTCAAGGGGGATGATCAATCCCTTGTTTTGAGAGGCTACGCACCCCCTAATTCAGCCCCACATGCAGATGGCCTTAGATGTGCTGAGCATGCACCAGTAGCTCATATGCATCCCCCATAATACTCAGGCCCTTCTCCTCCTCAGGTTTGTACCTCAGCCGCTCAGGTGCCCTCACAGGTGCGGTTATTCTGCCCCCACTAAAGGGCTGACCACGTCTACTTGGAAAACCTCTGAGGTCCCAATTTCACAATCGCAGTGTTTTGGAAGTTGCTACTTGGGCCAGCTTTTGATATGTGCATGGACATGGCTCACCCTGCCCTGTGGTGCCTCTGGCAAGGTAACAGCATAAGGAACTGCAGGACACCACAGATAACGAAGGGAGGCAGTGCTTCAGTGGTATTGCTGACCTTGGCAGGCATTCCCAAGGTGAACAGCTCAGAATCCCCAAAGGAAGACAGACAATGTCCAGGGAGAAGAAGCGGGCTGCTTGCATGGGAGAATACAAGAGTGGTCAAGGAGAATCAACTGTGCATGGGAAAAGAGCTACAAAAGAAGGAAAGGGTGAAGAACGGGAATCAGTCAGGGCTGTTTGGGGGTACCAGCCAAGCAGCCCTGCATCTGAGCTACAAAGCTTGGAGTGGGAAAAGAACGTCGCAGGTCATCTGACCAACTTTCTGTTAGGCTCCAACAGCTGCCGGGAACCAAAGTGTTTCCCTCCAATCATGAAGGCAAGATCCATGGTGGATGGAGATCCAGAATCATTCATGCTGGGAGGAACCTCAGGAGGTGTCCAGGCCAATGTGTTGATCAAAGCAGAATCAGCGATAGGGTGAGAGCGAGTAGCTCAGGCTTTCCTTCAAGTGGGGCTTGAAAAGCTCCAAGGATGGACATGGCACAGACTCTGTGGGACATCTGCTCCAGTGCTTGACTGTCTTCATGGGGAGAAAGATTGTCTTCCCTTGCTTCAGCTGATGACCGTTGGCCCACATCCTCCCATCATGCACAACAGGCAAGACCCTGGCTGCCTTTTCTTGCTGATATGGCCCAAGAAGACATGGGAAGGCTGTTATTAGGTGTCCCCAAACCTCCTCTTCTCCTGGCTTTGCACCTTTCAAATAAGGCCCACGGCATCCTGGGCTGCATTAGGAAGAGCACTACTCAAGGTTCTGTGAAGGTGATCTTTCCTCTCTACTCAGCCCTGCTACAATTTGTCTTGCTGACTTGCCCTTGATTTCTACTTTACCAACGTTACCCATACTTGACTCAAACGTGCCGTCCAGAATTTTCACCACTCCTGCCTTGTCTTTTTGTTCAAAACAACTCCAGGAGAGATTTATCACTATGTTGGTCAGGGATCATCTTCCACCTTCCCTTCAACCAAGGCCTTCAAGTACAGGTCCCTTTCTCTAGCGGTATAAAGGAGATGTTGTTCTCCTTCTAACCTTCATCAGGAGGTTGAGAGAATCTGAGCAGACCTTTGCACATGGAGGAGTTAGTGATGAGTATAACGGAAAAGCTGAGCAGGCCTGTGCTGTGCTCCATGTACCTCTTGGCCTTCAGGCTGAGCTGTGCTGAGTGTGTCCCTGGGTTGCAGAATAAGCCATATTGGAAGAAGAAATCTGCAGGAAGCTGCTGGTGAATGGCCAACCCCACGCCCTTACCTTTACCTGGGACTGCAGTTACCAGCTCCCAAGTGAACATCTCCTCTTAGAACACGAGAAGTGATGACTAGAATGGGTTTCCCTGGCAGAAAACACTTCAAGAGCTGACAGGAGCAGTGTGGGATAAGCCTTCTGCAGGCAGGATCTGCACAACTTGCTGCACCACTCTCCCAACGCTGGAAACTCCGTGTTCCCGGCCTCGGAAGGGACGGCATACAGCTGACACGGTTGTCTCTGTGTGTAGAGAGTTTGCTCTAACCAAGGCCATTTGAAATGACACTTTGTCTCAGAGTCCAAGTGCCTTTCTTACTGCAGCCATAACCGGCTGGGCTGCTGATGGCCAATCCCCCAAGGAAACTGGACACTCCAGGGACCTCAAACTCACCTTCATGGCCACGCGCCTCCTACTGGCCTATGAGCTTCTCAGATGTAATGGATGTCGTAATGATAGCCCAGATCATCAGCCTTCTTGTGGCTTCGGTTACTCCTTGGTCAGCGGTTCCTGAACTGGAGAAGGCAGTGATAAAGAGATGCACGGGAATGGAAGAGATGGGCAAGGACCCTGCAGGTGCCACGAAGGCTTTGCAGGAAGAAGTGTGAGGAATAGCCCCTACAGCTGTGCAAAATGGAATGGCATTAGATATGAAGCTGGCGTCTGAAGGCAGAGTCTGTGCTGTTGTTAATAGCAGTTGCGGTGTATATGTAGGTTAAAGTGGGGGAATTTCTACAGATATAAAAAAAAATTTGGGAACATCCTAGTATTTGTCATGAATCCCAGAAAGTTGAGACCTTCTATGGAATTCAAGAAATTTGGAATACACTGACATCCGGGTTTCCTGATTTACAGCTGTGGGTTAAGAAGTTCGTCTCAGATGCCTTTCTCCTCTTCCTCTGTGATCACTCCAATCCATTTTACCTATGTAGCCTCTGCTATAAGGTTCAGAGAGGGAAAGTTGGACTGTCTTTCAATAGTGACTCTAATATTCACTATGGGCAACTCTTCAGTTATGGCAATAGACTTCATGGGGATCTGTATGAAGTAAAAATAATACAGATGAGAAATGTATTTTTTAGTTATTAATTTCTAACCCACTCACACACACACCCCCCCCTGAAAAGTAATCCCTCTTTTATTCCTGTGTACACCCCGTTCTATAAGGAAAGCAGCCAATTATTACTGCCAAGAATTTGCTATATTCAGCTGCAGAGATGGTTGAAGAAGTCTGATGTCAAGTGATGTAAGTCTCATGAGGCTGAGGACAAAAATATTGAGGATGGAGAGCTGAGGAGCAAGGCTGTCCACGCGGTGTTTAGCTCCAGGGACTGATTTTCCAACCTGTCCACACCTCCTCAGGAGACACTGTGCATCAAGAGCAATTGGAAAAGCCTTCTATCATTTCTCCAAAGTGCTCATTACCTGCCTTCCTCTTTCACTGTACTGCTGAAACTTATCTCATTAAGTGTAGGAGCCAAACTTGAAGACCAGATGTCCCTGATGGAAGAGACATGGCTCGTCAGGGCGTTCTGCCTCTTCATGAGCCCAGGGTATCTGTGGTGCTGTGGACTTCAGGTGTTCAGAGAAGACTGAAGAAACCTCTTGAGAACACCAAGTCAGAGGCAAAGCCCACAGCCCCTGGAAGCGTTAATGGGCCCCGCTGAGGGCCATGGCTGAGAAAGCCTCCCCATGGCCTTGTTAGAGCCCGTCCTTGGAGGCTGTGAGTGCAGGAAGGCAAAGGCGCTGTGCAGGCAGCTCTGCTGCTGAGCAAAGCCTTGGCTTCCTTGATGAAGCAGGAAGGCCAAGCCGTGACCTGCAGTCTGTGGGAAGGTCGATGCTGTCCCTCACACAGAGCTCAGGGCTCTTCCTGGGGACCATGGAAGGTGGGCATCCAATGCCCAGTGAAGGACAGCAATGGCACAGCAACTTCCAGCTTCCCCATGGGGCTGCAAGGAGGCAACGATGCCCCCGTGCTGTGAGGACATCATGTCTTCTCATAGCCTTCACTGGTAGAGACAGATGCAATAGCCAAGGGGACACAGACCTGGGTTCTGGTGGTGCGTTCCAGCCTTGCCAGTGCCCTCTGCCATCTCTATTTCAAGCTGTCCTGCATGGTTGGAGCCCTGCCCCTGTTGCCCTGCAGGCTGTAGGCACCATCTCGCTGCCCTGCCTTGCTCTCACCCCAACATTGCCATACCTTCGCTGAGGTACCTCCACTCTCACCGGCTGTTCCTTGAAACACAAACCATGGGCTGATCCAGGCTCCCTCTGGCTGAGCTCTGGCACCGCAGCAGGACCCTTGGTGACAGTTCTTCCTGCTGTGGTCCAGTCTCTGCTTTCCAAGTTGAAACTTTGTGACATTTTTTCCTCTCTCCTGCTGTTTTCCACTGCCTAGGAAAGGTTTACCATCTCAGAAAATACCCTTCCAGCAGGGAACGCAGCCAGGAAGCCTTTTCTTATGCTCTGCTCTCTCACCAGAGAGAAGGAATACTCACATGGTCTCCCAAACCACGTAACTGCTGCTGGCCTTTCAGCTTCTCCCAGGGACGTGAACAAGCCCTGTGCCTGCTGCTGTCCCATCATGTCCCCAGGTGCAATGGACATGACAACCGCTATCCCAGCCCTTCTCCTGGATGGGGCCTATGGGGTCCCTTGGCAGAGGGACTGTCCCAGCCACGTTCCTGATGCTGGCCTGTCACCTCCAGAGGCAGAACTGACCTCACAGGCCCCTCACAGCCAGGCACGTCCTCCTGCATGAGGAGCTCCTGAGACCCAGTTGCCCTCCTAATACCACACCCCTCCATCACCCTCCTTTTGTCCAGGGATATGACCACAGAAAAACAGGCTTTTTTTTCTCAGATTTATCAAACACTTTTCCCCCAAGACATTAGAGTGGAGAAACATTCAGATGAGCTCCTCTGTTTGTGTTAACACATTCTATATATGCTCTTACACCTCTGTGGTCTGTTTTTCAGGTTGGACTGACCTTTAACTGCGCAGCTGAGGCAGGGTCAGCTAGAACAGCCTGCTCAGCAACTCGTTTAGGTAGGCTTCCAATACCATAGAAGCACAGAAACAGAGAATCATTGAGGTTGGAAAGGACCTTAAAGATCATCACATCCAACTGTAACCTGAGTATCAGTAAATCATCACTGAACCATGTCCCAGAGCACCGCAACTGTGTAGTTTTGAAACAGCTCCAGGGCTGGTGATTCCACCACCTCCCTGGGCAGCCTGTTCCAATGCTTGACCACCCTTGCAGTGAAGATGTTTTTCCTCATATCCAATTTGAACCTCTCCTGGTCTAACTTGAGGCTGTTGCCTCTTGTCCTGTCTCTTGTTATTTAGGAGAAGAGACCTACCGCCACCCATCTACACTCTCCTTTCAGGTACTTCTAGAGAGCAGTAAGGTCCCCCCTGAGCCTCCTCCTCTCCAGACTGAACAAGCCAAATCCTCTCTGCTGCTTTACAACAGACCGGGGCTCCAGACCCTTCACCAGCCTTCTTGCCCTTCTCTGGACATGCTCCAGCACCTCAACATTTCTCTTGAAGTGAGGGGTCCAAAACAGAAACACAGTGCTCAAGGTGTGGCAAGGTCACCTTGTCCCAGAAGGAGATCAGATTCATCAAGTAGGACCTGCCTTTCACAAACCCATGCTGGCTGGTCTTGACCTCCTGGTTGTCCTGTGCTTACTGTTGGATGTTGCTCAGGATGATCAGCCCCACAACCTTCCCTGGCACTAAGATCAGGTTGACAGTCCTAGGAAGGATCCTCTTTTCTACGCTTCCTTCATGTGGGCACCACTTTGACTAACCCCCAGGCTTCTGGTGCCTCCCCACTTAGCCAGGACTCTTGACAGTCACCCCTGTGGTGATGCATTAGAGAAACAGACCAACGATTTTCACAGTGTTCCTGGGTCACGAGATGTCCATAGCCAAGGACACTTTCCAAAGCATTTTGTCCTCCCTGGACATGAGGTTCACCTGCACCACAGGTCCTCTGGGGCTGCAGAGACAACACAGACAGGCATGTCCTCTCCTGCCAGCACTGCACAGTCCAGCCCTTTGTCCCTCTGGTCTTCAGGACAGCTGGGTTTGCTCTACTTAGGGACATTGCATTTCACCGTTACAGTGCCACCTGCCAACCACCCCAGTATGCTCTGCAGCAAAATTTAGCATGCATTGGACTTTGGGTACTTGGTACCCGCTGGTTTTGTTACATGTTTGATCTTGGCCCTGGTGCCACAGCTGAGGTCCAACGCATCCCTTCTCTGCCATAAAGAACCTAAATCAGGGAGAGCAAGGGGCCAAACTCTTATTTAACCAGCCTGCGGAAGCCTTAGGATCAATGACCTCACATCTTACTGGGGACTTTAATGACCCTGTGGGTTTACGTGGCAAGGGTTTGGGAGTGGCCATGGGGTTTGTAGGGCTGCCAAAGGTGAGAAGAGGTCAAGAGTTGGCCCCATGGCCAAGAAAGCCACATTCAGCTGGCTCTGAAATGGACCTGCTACTTCCCTGAGCTCATAAGAAATTCTAGTGGCACCTCTGTGAAAAACCAATGGAAGAAAGGACATAACACAGTGTGCAGCATTTGTAAGAGAGAGGCGTGAGAAACGGGGCACAGGAACAGCCCTACAAACACCAAGTGAGTGAAGAAGGAGGGGGGGCAGTGAGGGAGAGGCTTGGTGGGCTCATAGAGGCCAACGGTCAACCCACTGACCCCGATGTTCACAGGTCAGCACAGTGACAATGTTCCTTTAGGTGTCTGTAGGTTCTTTACATCAGCATTTTAGCACCACTGCCAGATGGGCCAACAGCTGTGATGCTCACCTGGATCTGAAACCCTGCGTCACCCCTGTCCACCTTGGCTCTAGGAGCAAAGAAATGGTGGAGTCTCATCTCCCAGGGGCAGTGAGGCAGGAGAGCAGCAGAGTGCAGGTGCCAGGCCTCAGAGTGGCAGGCTATGGCCAATGCTGGGAACTTTTACTGGGCAGTATCACTCAAGGGAGAAGAATTCAGTGCAAGTGGTAGCAAGGAGGCCATGAGGCCCAGGGCCAGAGGACAACTCGCCTTCGCATAGGCCTTGGTGGCAGAGACAATGGCCGTACGCAAGGCGACAACCCTTGGGTTCTCTTGGTGACTTCCAGCCTTGCCCGTGCCCTTTGCCTTCCATCTCACGCTGTCCTACGCTGTCCCACAGCTGCTGCTTTTCCCCGGCAGGCTGCAGGCACCCATCTGGCTTCCCCACCTTGCTCTCACCCTGCCCTTGCCACACATGCACTGATGTCTGCCCACCCTCACACGCTGTTCCTGCAAACACACACACATGGACTGATCTCATACTCCTTCTGGACAACGTCTCCCACCACAGCACAAGCCCTTGAGTGACATTTCCTCCTCCTGACCTCCAGTCTCCACTTTCCCACCTGCACTGGGTGACAGTGCTTCTCCCTCCTGCTCTTCCCTACCTCCAAGGAAAGCTCCACCACCTGGGAAACCACCCTTCAGGTGGGCATCCCGACCCATCACCCTCCTTGTGGCCTTTCCCCTGACCATGCCACGGCCTCACCGCGCTCTTCCAAGGCTGCGAGCCTTTCAGCTTCTCGCATAGGCACGAGCAAGCGGTGTGCCTGCTGCTGTGCTGCCATGTTCTCAGGCAGCAGCGACGTGACAAGCAAGAAAGAAGCCCCTCGGTGGAGTGAGCCCAGGTCCTTAGGCAGAGGGGATCTCACAGCCCACGTGCCACCCAGGGGCCTTCTGCTGGCCTGCCCGAGACA
Organism: Falco punctatus; assembly: GCF_963210335.1. Classification (NCBI taxonomy): domain Eukaryota; kingdom Metazoa; phylum Chordata; class Aves; order Falconiformes; family Falconidae; genus Falco; species Falco punctatus. The sequence continues at coordinate 535,114 of NW_027660146.1, read as the reverse complement.
CGGGCAGATGGAGCTTAACAGCACGTGTCCCAGCCATGAGTCAGGGGCTGCCCTACGCGCTGTTTCAGGCAGAGGTGACCTCACCGCCCCTTTCCCAGGCACATTGCTGCTGTTGGGCTGTCCCCTCCGCAGGCAGAACTGGCCTCACTGCCCCCGTCACAGCCATTGGCTTCCTGCTGGAATGTGAGTCCCTGAGACACAACTGACCACGAGATAGCGTCCTCAGCCGTCACCCTCCCCGTGGCCCAGCACCCAGCAGATGAAGGGAAGCTTCTCTCAGCCAATTTATCTCCACTGATGTCCCAACAATGGTTTGAGTGCACAAGTGTTCCCCAGAGGAACTGCCTTATCTCACTTGGTGCATTGGTACATAGCTTGAGGTTTGGCTCTCCGTTTATCCTTCTTGCTCCCGCTGTTATGAACTGAAGGAGCTCTCTAGGGAAGTGAGTCAATGAATCCTGAAATAACTCAGGTTGGAAGAGACCCCTTAAATGCCCTTGTCCTGCTATCGTGCTTAAGGCAGGGGGAACCAGATGGCATGTCTCAAGGGCTCTGCCCACTTTGTCACCATCTACAAATGGGCCAAAAAGCCATTCTGTCAACTTATCCAGGGGGTCAATAAAGGCATTCAACCCCGTTTACCCAAGTGCCTGCACTGGGGGTTGCCACTAGTCAAAGGACACCAGGAAGACTAGACAAACTGCTGACATTCGGACTTGAGCCTCCAGCCAACTTCTCACCCACAGTGTCCTCCATTTCTTCACTCCAGAAGTCACCCATCTTTTAATGGATGAAAGGAGAAAAAGTCAAAACCCTTGCAAAGGTCAAGGTACAAACCATCCCCTCCTTTCCCCTACACATAAAGGTGCAGCAATCCCTTTTGTTGTCCCACAATTACCTGGAAATGGCTGCAGGAGTATTTCCACCGTCATTTCCCCAGACACTACGGTGAGGATGACCAGCCTGTATTTCTCCCAATTGTCCTTCTCGCTTTTCCTGAACAAAGGCTGGATGTCTGCCTTTTGCCAGGACCCCAGAACCTCCCTGATTGCTCGGACACATTTGAGGGCACCATCCAGAAAGGGTGCCATGATCACACAGAGGCACTTGCAATGAGCCTGCCCAAGGCAGGTGAGATGAATCTCCCTGGGACAGTGGCCTTTGTTCCTGCAGTCACACACAGGAACAGCGGCGCCCTGGGAGGTGTCCCCACCTCAGCTGGCCTCATGCACTGCTGGCGTGGTTGAACCCCAGCCTCACGCACACAGGGGTGCTCAGAGGCACGAGCCCGTCCCTGGCACGTGCGGAGGCAGAGCACTGCAGCAGGCACAGTGACTGCCTGGCCTCCTGCTGCCCCTGCCAGAGGCTGGCAGCACCTCAGCCCGGGGGTGTCGTGCCCTGCTCGGCACCTCTCGGAGATGGCCCTCGTCATGAGCAATGGGCACGGGGACCTCGGTTCAAGGAAGCACGTTGCAGTGCTGCATTCAGGAGGTTTCCACAAATCCAGAACATTTGATGGAGGCCAGCACCGTCACAGAGTGCCCATTGTCTGCCCCTGCCTGCACTCACAGGACTGCCATGCAGCACGGCGGTGAAGAAGCTGCCAGAGCACTCAGGTGTTACACCAAGGCAAGGGGTCAGAAGGGGAGTGTGTCGGTAGAAGGAGGACAGTATTGGAGACCCAAGGGCTGCTGTTCCCTGGCAGTGCTGCCATGCCAGGAACTTTTCCCCCTCCATCTCTGCACACAGAACATGTCCCTGCAGCTCCAGAAAGGCCTTGGAAGGAAGAATCCCAGGAAACATATAGTTGCTTAATGACCCTTAGACAAAGAGAGAGCAGGGAACCTTCAGAAAAGAATATCACAGAAGAAATTAGAATGGGGATGACAACTTTATCAGAAATTAAATACCACAAGCAAATACGACAAATTCAGAAGACAGTCTGGGTCTGTGATGAATTACATTATAAATGCTATTCATAATTTTATTCCTTCAGAAAAACATCCAGCTATCAGTTTGCACATTGCACCCTTGAGTTCGTGGTTCCTCATGCTGTAGATGAGGGGGTTCAGTGCCGGAGGCACCACCGAGTACAGAACTGCCACCACCAGGTCCAGGGATGGGGAGGAGATGGAGGGGGGCTTCAGGTGTGCAAACATGGCAGTGCTGAGAAAGAGGGAGACCACGGCCAGGTGAGGGAGGCATGTGGAAAAGGCTTTGTGCCGTCCCTGCTCAGAGGGGATCCTCAGCACAGCCCTGAAGATCTGCACGTAGGACAGAACAATGAAAATGAAACAGCCAACACCTAGACAAGCACTAACCAGAATAAGTCCCACTTCCCTGAGGTAGGTGTGTGAGCAGGAGAGCTTGAGGATCTGGGGGATTTCACAGAAGAACTGTCCCAGGGCATTGCCTTGGCAGAGCGGCAGTGACAGTGTATTGGCCGTGTGCAGCGCAGCATAGAGAAACCCACTGGCCCAGGCAGCTGCTGCCATGTGGACACAAGCTCTGCTGCCCAGCAGGGTCCCGTAGTGCAGGGGCTGGCAGATGGCCACGTAGCGGTCGTAGGCCATGATGGTGAGGAGAGAACACTCTGCCGAAAGGAAAAAGAGAATCAGGGAGAGCTGTGCAGCACATCCTGAGTAGGAGATGTGCCTGGTGTCCCAGAGGGAGTTGGCCATGGCTTTGGGGAGAGTGGTGGAGATGGAGCCCAGGTCAATGAGGGAGAGGTTGAGGAGGAAGAAGTACATGGGGGTGTGCAGGTGGCGGTCGCACACTACGGCGGTGATGATGAGGCCATTGGCCAGGGCGGCAGCCAGGTAGATACCCAGGGAGAGCCAGAAGTGCAAGAGCTGCAGCTCCCGCGTGTCTGCCAATGCCAGGAGGAGGAAGTGGGTGATGGAGCTGCTGTTGGACATCTGCTGCCTCCAACCATAGGGTCCTCTTTATGGAGCAAAACCAGTGACAAGTCAGGCAATACTTCTGTAAAGCCAAGTGAAAGGCATTTCTCCTAGATGCGCCCCTTCTGCCCCATGTCCCCCCCTCTCCCGTTCCTGGGAGAGCTCCCTTCAGAGCCGTGGCTGGAGCTGTGCTGAGTGCTGGCCGAGTGTGCTGTGAGGAGCAGGGGCTGTGCCCGCTGGCTGCCCAGCAGTGAGCCCTGCTCTGCAGCAGGGGCTTCATGGGAGCTGTGGGGGCAGGGGCCAGTCCTGGCCTGGCACTGGCTCAGCCCAAACTGCTCCCAGCGCAGAAGGGCCTGTCAGCATCTGCTCCACCCGTGCTGAGCAACAGCCGCGGCCAGAGTCAGGTCAGGAGGGGTTTGTGCTGTGCTCAGGGAGAGCAGAGTGAGTGCTGAGAGGCAAGGGGACTGTCTGTGGCTTTGGGAGAATGAGGGAATCTGCTCTGTCCCTCCAGATCCTTCCCAGTTGCTGGATGAGAAGTTTACTAATGGTCTGGACCCCTTGGTCTAAAGGCTGTGCTGGGTGGGAGAGGAGAGCAGAGGTGCATTGCTCAGGGAAGGAACCTGCATGGCAGACCATGGCCAAGAGGTGCCCCCATCTCCCCTGCATCAGGGTTCCCCTCAGCATCTCCCCCCTCCCTGCCCAGGGCTCTGCTGCCTGCAGCTGTCCCTGCCAGCAGCTCTTTCTCTGGCCCCAGGGCTCTTCCCTGCCAGCGCTCACAGAGCCCAGCTCAGCCCCTGTGTGCCAGCTCTGCCCTGCAGCCGCTCTCTGTCTGCAGGCAGGAACAAACAGCTCCCCCAAAGCCTGAGGGAAAAGGAGAGCTGATGCTGGTTTCATCTGCAGCCTGCTGGGGAGGGAAGGCACTTGCTCAGCTCCCTCATCAACCTCCCTGTGATGCTTTCAGCATCTCAGCCCCTGCTCTGACCTGCACAGTTAAGTTTCCATTCCTACCAAGATGAGCAAGATAAAAGTGGCAGCAGAGATTCAGGCAAGAACAGACTCCAGCAGAAAAACCCTGCCATGAACGTGCTCATGAGAAGTCGCCTTGGAAATGACCTGGAGCTGTGAGCAACCCTGTCACATGCAGCACTCACTCAGAAGAACAGGGACCTTTTCCTAATGGGGGTCGTTCCTTTCTCTCCCACATTCTCCCCGCAGCCGCACGGGAGCCCCCCGGCAGGCTGAGAGCTGCCCCTGGCAGGCGGCAGAGCCCCTGCCCCAGCACACAGCCCCCGCGGCTGCAGGGACCCTGCTGGCAAGGACAGCCCTGGGCACCCCTGCCTGCACAGCCACCTTCACAGCCCTGCAGCCGGCCCTGGCACAAGGCAGCCCACATGCCCTGGCCCTCCCACGCTGCAGCAGGGAAGCCCTGCTCTGCAGCACACTGGCCTCCTCCACAGCAAAAGGCTCCCACACGGTCCCACAGGCTGGGGGTGCCCCAGCTGCTGCAGACCCGGCTAGCAACTGCAGAGGCATTGCCCTGCAGCCACACACTTACCGGCTCAAGGGCTCTGCAGATTTCTCCAGCAGGGAGCTCTCAGCAGCCTCCCAACAAGGTCTGCCTTTGAGCTCTCCCTGCCTCGCTCCTCTGCCCTGGGTGCCTGCAGGCAGTGCCTCAGCCCTGCTGCGCTTTGCAGAGGAGCTGCTGGTGGGCAGAGCTGTCTCTCTGCAGCGCTGCCCGCTTGCCAGGAGCTCCCTCCATGGCAGGAGCCCAGCCCAGCTGGGCAGCAGGGAGCAGCCCAAGGCAGCCCTTGCTCTGCCCCTCTGGGCTCCCTCCAGGTGTCCCTGGGGCTGCAGGGGAACCTGCTGGGCAGCAGCCTGATGCAATCACTCATGCTCCTTGCCTCACCTGGGGGGACACACTTATTTCCTGCAGTGGCAATTCTCTTAGGAGAAAAAGTTTTGTGCAGGAATACCAACTTTTGTTAACCCATTACTAGAGAGGACACCAGGAAGACTGCAGCAAAGGATCAAAGTACTCTTAAAGGAGCGTGTGTGTACGTGTGTGTCTGGTGGTTCTACAGGCAGTGCGGGGAGGATGTCCTCAGTGCTTCAGTTAGCCCTGCAGAGCCCATTTCAGCACTTCATTGCACAGTCCGAGGGCTCAAGACTCAGCTCTCCTTTGCCCAGGCCATGTCTCTGCTCTGAAGCAAAGCCTTTGCACCCACGGGCTTGGGGACACTTGGTACCAGTTGCCTTATGGCCAGGCAGAGCTGGGCTGGTGCCACAGCTGGGGGGCTTCAGCCCAGATGTGCAGCAGTGCCCTCAGCCAGGGGCCCACGCAGAGGCAGCTGGAGCCCGTCCTGTTGCAGACAGAGCTGTGACACTGAGGGAACCAAGTGCCAAGGCAGGTGGCAGAGCTCAGATCACCTGCTCGGCAAGGACAACAGCCTCCAACGGTTCCAACATTGAAAATGGAGTTTATGCTTGTGAGGCAATTCCAGGGCGCCCGAAGGAGTGTTCCCTCCTTCTGCACAGGCCACAGCCTGCCAGTGTGTGACCTGGCACCTGCACTCTGCTGCTCTCCTGCCTCACTGCCCCTGGGAGATGAGAGTCCACCGTTTCTTTGCTCCTAGAACCAAGGTGGACGTGAATGATGCAGGGTCTCAGATCCAGGTGAGCATCACAGCTGTTGGCTCATCTGGCAGCTGTGCTAGAATGCTGATGCAACGTACCTGCAGACACCTAAAGGGGCATTGTCACTGTGCTGTCCTGTGACTGTCAGCGGGTCGTTACTTGACCACTGCCTTACAGGATCCCACCAAGCCTCTGTCTCGCTGCTCCCCTCCTTCCTCACTCACCTTGATGTCTTTAGGGTTGTTCTCTCACATAATTCTCACTCCTCTCCATTTGTGTTTTGTCCTTTCTACCATAGGGTATCACAGAGGTGCCACTAGAATTGCTTATTGGCTCAGGTTTGGGCAGGGGCTGGTCCATTTTGGAGTCAAATGAAAGTGGCTGTTATGGCCATGGAGTCAGCTCTTGATCTCTTCTCACCTTTGCCAGCCCTGCAAACACCTCCAAACCACTCCCAAACCCTTGCCATGTAAACCCACAGGATCTCTAAATTCCCCAAGAAGATGTGAGGTTATTGATCCTAAGGCTTCCTCACGCTGCTTAAATAAGACTTTTCCCCTTCCTCTCCCTGATTTAGGTTATTTCAGAGCAGTTACCCTGAACCACACCTGTGTCACCAGGGCCAAGCTCAGACATGTAACAACAAAAATAATAATGGCTACCAAGTGTCCAAGGTCACACGCAAGCAAAATGTTTTGCTGCAGCGCATGCTGGGGTGGTGGGCAGAGGTCACTGTGAAGGTGAAATGAGATGTCCCTAAGGAGAGCAATCCATGCTGTCCCTGGGACCAGAGACATGCAGGGCTGGACTGTGCAGTGCTGCAGGAGAAGGCATTGCTGCCAGCGATGCCTCTGCAGCCCCAGAGGACATGTGGTTCCGGTGAACCTTATACCCAGAAAGGACAAGGTGCTTTTGATTGTGTCCTTGACAATGGACATCCCGTGATGCAGGAACACTTTGAAAATCACTGGTGTGTTTCTCTATTGCCTCACCACAGGGGTGACTTTCAACAGTGCTGGCTAACCGGGGAGGTCCAAGAAGGCTGAATGTTAGTCAAGTGGCACCCACCTACAAGAAGGGTAGGAGGGAGGATCGGGATAACTACAGGCCTGTCAACCTGATCTTAGTGCCAGGGAAGGTTGTGGAGCTGATCATCCTGAGCGCCATCACACAGGAGGCGCAGGAAAACCAGGAGGTCAGGACCAGCCAGCATGGGTTTATGAAAGGCAGGTCCTGTCTGATGAATCTGATCTCCTCCTGGGACAAGGTGACCTGCCTAGTGGATGAGGGAAATGCTGTGGATGCTGTCTACCTGGACCTTAGGAAAGCCTTTTGGCTCCACCTCCCACTTCATTCTCTTGGAGAAACTGGCTGCTCATGGCTTCGGTGGGTGTTCTCCGCACTGGGTTAGAGCTGGCTGGACAGCCAAGCCCCAAGAGGGGTAGGAAATGGAGTGACATCCAGGTGACGATGGCCCATAAGGAGTGGTGTTCCTCAGGGCTCAGTGCTGGGGCCAGTCCTGTTTCAGAACTTCATCAATGACCCAGACAAGGGGACTGAGTTCACCCTCAGTGAGTTTGCATACAACATCAAGTGGGGTGGAAGTGCTGATGTCCTTGAGGGCAGGAAGGCTCTGCAGAGGGATCTGCACGGGTTGGACCTTTCAAGTGAGTCCAATTGTATGAAGTTCAGCCAGGAGAAGTGCCAGTTCTGCACTTGGGTCACAACCCCACACAAGGCTACAGGCTTGGGGCAGAGTGGCTGGAAGGCTGCCTGGTGGGGAGGTACCCTGAGGGTGCAGGTTGACAGATGGTTGAACATGAGCCATCAGTGTGCCCGGGTGGCCAAGAAGGCCAATATCATCCTGTCTGGTACCAGAAACAGTGTGGCCAGCAGGACCAGGGCAGTTATCGATCCCCTGTACTCGGCACTGCTGACGCCACACCTTGAACACTGTGTTTCCATTTTGGGCCCCTCACTCCAAGAGTAATGTTGAGGTGTTTTAGTATGTCCAGAGAAGGGCAACAACGGTGGTGAAGGGTCTGGCTCCCTGGTCAGTTGAAGAGCACCTGAGGGGACTTGGGTTGTATAGTGTGGAGATGATGAACCACAGGGGGGATCTTTCTGCTCTCTAGAACTGCCTGAAAGGTTGATGTAGACCTGGGAGGTTGGGTTGTAGACCTGAAAGGTGGGGTAGGTCTCTTCTCCCAGGTACACCAGGAGAGGTTTAGTTTGGATATGAGCAAAAACATCTTCACTGCAAGGCTGGTCAAGCATTGGAACAGGCGGCCCAGGGAGCTGGTGGAATCACCAGCCCTGGAGGTGTTTCAAAAGTACATAGATGCAGTGCTTCGGGACATGATTTAGTGATGGGATTGGCCATCCTGTGGTAACGGTTGGATTTGATTATCTTTAAGGTCTTTTTCAACCTAAATGATTCTCTGTTCCTATGCTTCTATGATATCACAAGCCTACCTAGACCAGTTACTGAGCAAGTTGCTCTAGCTGACCCTGCCTCAGTTGGAGGGCTGGATTCAATGATCTCCAGCAGTCAGTGCAACCTGGAAAAAAAAGCCATATATATGAAAGATCGTATATCATGTGTGTGTCAACACATCTACGGAAGTTCATGTGAAAAATGTTTCTCCACTCAAATAGCTTGTGGGAAATGCATTTGATAAATCTGAATGAAACAAGGCTGCTTTTCTGTGGCCAGGTCATGGGTTAGAATGAGGGTGATGGAGGGGTGTGTTATGAGGAGGACAGCTGATTCTCAGGAACTCCTCATGCAGGAGGACGTGCCTGGCTGTGAAGGGGCCTGTGAGGCCAGTTCTGTCTCTGGAGGTGACAGGCCAGCACCAGGAACATGGCTGGGACAGTCCCTCTGCCAAGCTACAGCACAGGACCTCTCCAGGAAAAGGGCTGGGGTACAGGCTGTCATCTCCATTTTGCCTGTGGACATGACAGGACAGCAGTAGGAATGTAGCGAGGTCATGTCTCTGGGAGAAGCTGAAAGGCCTGCAGCAGCCATGTGGTTTAGAAGACCATGTGGAGATGACTTCACTTTTTTGAGGGGAAAGACCACCAAAAAAATATATTGAGTTAGGTTCCCTGCTTGGAGAGTAGTTCCTGAGGTGGTAAAACTTTCCTGGGTAGTGGGAAAAAAGAGGAGAGAGGGAAAATCTAATTTTTATATTAGACAAAGTCTAATGCTGAAGATGAAGACTAGCTATCGGGAGGAAGAACTGTCACTACAAGGGTCCTACTGCGATGCAAGAGCTCAGCCAGAGGGAGCCTGGATCAGCCCATGGTTTGTGTTTCAAGGAACAGCCGGTGAGAGTGGAGGTACCTCAGCAAAGGTATGGCAATGTTGGGGTGAGAGCAAGGCAGGGCAGCGAGATGGTGCCTACAGCCTGCAGGGCAACAGGGGCAGGGCTCCAACCATGTAGGACAGCTTGAAATAGAGATGGCAGAGGGCACTGGCAGGGCTTGAAGGCAGGAACATAAACCAGCTCTTTCTCCCCTTGGCAAAGGCAGCTGTTTCTCTCACTGAAATCTGTGAGAAGACACATTGTCCCATGGCACCGGGACATCGTTGCCTCCTTGCAGCCCCATGGGGAAGCTGGAAGTTGCTGTGCCATTGCTGTCCTTCACTGGGCATTGGATGCCCACCTTCTATGGTCCCCAGGAAGAGCCCTGAGCCCTGTGTGAGGGACAGCACCGACCTCCCCACAGGCTGCAGGTCATGGCTTGGCCTTCCTGCTTCATCAAGCAAGCCAAGGCTTTGCTCAGCAGCAGAGCTGCCTGCACAGCGCCTTTGCCTTCCTGCTCTTACAGCCTCCCAGGATGGGCTCTAACAAGGCCATAGGGAGGCTTTCTCAGCCATGGCCCTCAGCGGGGCCCATTAACGCTTCCAGGGGCTGTGGGCTTTGCTCCTGGCTTGGTGTTCTTGAGAGGTTTCTTCAGTCTCCTCTGAACACCTGAAGTCCACAGCACCACAGATACCCTGGGCTCACGAAGAGGCAGAATGCCCTGACGAGCCATGTCTCTTCCATCAGGGACATCTGGTCTTCAAGTTTGGCTCCTACACTTAATGAGATAAGTTTCAGCAGTACAGTGAAAGAGGAAGGCAGGTAATGAGCACTTTGGAGAAATGATAGAAGGCTTTTCCAATTGCTCTTGATGCACAGTGTCTCCTGAGGAGGTGTGGACAGGTTGGAAAATCAGTCCCTGGAGCTAAACACCGCGTGGACAGCCTTGCTCCTCAGCTCTCCATCCTCAATATTTTTGTCCTCAGTCTCATGAGACATCACTTGACATCAGACATCTTCAACAAACTCTGCAGCTGAATATAACAAGTTCTTGGCAGTAATAATTGCCCACTTTCCTTATAGAACGGGGTGTAAACAGGAATAAAAGAAGGATTATTATCGGGGGGGGGGGGGGGGGGAATGTTATAGAAATTAATACATAAAAAATATATTTCTCAGTTGTATAATTGTTAGTTCAAGCAGATCCCCATGAGGTCTGTTGCCATATCTGAGAGTTGCCCATAGGGAATATTAGAGACGATACCGAAAGACAGTCCAACTTTTTCTCTCTGAACCTTAAAGCAGAAGCTACATAGGTAGAATGGACTGGAGTGATCACAGAGGAAGAGGAGAAAGGCATCTGGAGATGAACTTCTTAAACCATAGCTGTAAATCAGGGAGCCAGGATGTCAGCGAATTCCAAATGTCTTGAATTCGAGAGAAGCAGTGAACTTTCTGGGACTCATGACAAATATTAGGATGTTTCCAAATCATTTTTATATCTGTAGAAATTCCCACACTTTAACATACATATACACCGCAACTGCTATTAACAACAGCACAGACTCTGCCTTCAGACGCCAGCTTCATATCTAATGCCATTCCATTTTGCACAGCTGTAGGGGCTATTCCTCACACTTCTTCCTGCAAAGCCTTCATGGCACCTGCAGGTTCCTTGCCTATCTCTTCCATTCCCGTGCATCTCTTTATCACTGCCTTCTCCATTTCAGGAACCGCTGACCAAGGAGTAACCGAGGCCAAAAGCAGGCTGATGATCTGGGCTATCATTACGACATCCATTACATCTGAGAAGCTCATAGGCCAGTAGGAGGCGCGTGGCCATGAAGGCGAGTTTGAGGTCCCTGGAGTGTCCAGTTTCCTTGGGGGATTGGCCATCAGCAGCCCAGCCGGTTATGGCTGCAGTAAGAAAGGCACTTGGACTCTGAGACAAAGTGTCATTTCAAATGGCCTTGGTTAGAGCAAACTCTCTACACACAGAGACAACCGTGTCAGCTGTATGCCGTCCCTTCCGAGGCCGGGAACACGGAGTTTCCAGCGTTGGGAGAGTGGTGCAGCAAGTTGTGCAGATCCTGCCTGCAGAAGGCTTATCCCACACTGCTCCTGTCAGCTCTTGAAGTGTTTTCTGCCAGGGAAACCCATTCTAGTCATCACTTCTCGTGTTCTAAGAGGAGATGTTCACTTGGGAGCTGGTAACTGCAGTCCCAGGTAAAGGTAAGGGCGTGGGGTTGGCCATTCACCAGCAGCTTCCTGCAGATTTCTTCTTCCAATATGGCTTATTCTGCAACCCAGGGACACACTCAGCACAGCTCAGCCTGAAGGCCAAGAGGTACATGGAGCACAGCACAGGCCTGCTCAGCTTTTCCGTTATACTCATCACTAACTCCTCCATGTGCAAAGGTCTGCTCAGATTCTCTCAACCTCCTGATGAAGGTTAGAAGGAGAACAACATCTCCTTTATACCGCTAGAGAAAGGGACCTGTACTTGAAGGCCTTGGTTGAAGGGAAGGTGGAAGATGATCCCTGACCAACATAGTGATAAATCTCTCCTGGAGTTGTTTTGAACAAAAAGACAAGGCAGGAGTGGTGAAAATTCTGGACGGCACGTTTGAGTCAAGTATGGGTAACGTTGGTAAATTAGAAATCAAGGGCAAGTCAGCAAGACAAATTGTAGCAGGGCTGAGTAGAGAGGAAAGATCACCTCCACCAAACCTTGAGTAGTACTCTTCCTAATGCAGCCCAGGATGCCATGGGCCTTATTTGAAAGGTGCAAAGCCAGGAGAAGAGGAGGCTTTGGGGACACCTAATAACAGCCTTCCCATGTCTTCTTGGGCCATATCAGCAAGAAAAGGCAGCCAGGTTCTTGCCTGTTGTGCATGATGGGAGGATGAGGGCCAATGGGCATCAGCTGAAGCAAGGGAAGACAATGTCCTTCCCCATGAAGACAGTCAAGCAGTGGAGCAGATGTCCCACAGAGCCTGTGCCATGTCCATCCTTGGAGTTTTGCAAGCTCCACTTGAAGGAAGGCCTGAGCTACCTGCTCTGACCCCGTAGCTGATCCTGCTGTGAGCAACACGTTGGCCTGGACACCTCCTGAGGTTCCTCCCAGCATGAATGATTCTGGATCTCCATCCACCATGCATCTTGCCTTCATGATGGCAGGGAAATCACTCAGGTTTCCAGCAGCGGTTGAAGCCTAACAGAAAGTTGTTCAGATGACCTGCGACGTTCTTTTCCCACTCCAAGCTTTGCTGCTCAGATGCAGGGCTGCTTGGCTGCTTCCTATGGATTCCTATTCTTCACCCTTTCCTACCTTTTTCCCTCCTTTCCCACGCACAACTGCTTCTCCTTGACCACCCTTGTATCCTCCCACGCAAGCAGCCCTCCCCTCCTTTCCCTTTCCTCCCTGGCCATTGTCTGTCCTCCTTTGGTGATTCTTTGCAGGTTTTCACCATAGGTGGCCACTTAGAAGAGGGACTGATCATCCCCCTTGACTCAGCACCATCCCCCTTGACACAGCACTCTTGTGGCCACATCCAGATTATCTTTGCCTGGGCTTTGAGGTTTCTCATTCTGGAGGAATGGGGAAAAACTGGAGAGGCTGTGGAGGATACCTGCCTGGATGGAGCCTGTGGAACCAGACTGAAGGTCCTGGATTCCTTGAGACTGGCAAAGTGAAGCCTCAGGGCACCACAGTAATAGCATGCACCTGCTTGAAGGGGGATGTCAGAGATAAGAGAGTGATTCCTGATAGTGGCAGGAAGAGAAAACCTCCACAAAGTGCTACTTGGAAGGGTAAGATTGGATGTGAGGAAAAAGAAATGTCCCTCGGAGGGTTGCCCTCTGATGCCAGAGTTCACCCAGAGGCAGCCTGGATCGTCCCATGGCTTTGAGTTTCAAGGAACAAGCAGGGATGAGGGGAGAAACTTCAGAAAAGGCAGAGAAATGCGGGTGTGAGTGCTGGGTAGGAAAGCAAGGAAGAGTCCAACCCCCAGAGTGGAAAGAGGTGCCACATGGACAGTGTAGGGCAACTTGCAGTGGAGATGGCCCAGGGCTGCAGCAAGGCTGAATGGCCCCACAGGGGGCTGAGGCCTCTGTCCCCCTGGCACTGGCAGCTGCCTCTGCCACCAATGCCTGTGACACGGAACTTGATTTGGAGGGTCTTCTCTTCTGCCCTCCAAGAGCTTAGGGGTCAGGGCTTGGTCTTTCTGCTTCATAAAAAAAATCCAAATGTGTTTTGCAGCATTACAGCCACCGACACAGTACCTTTGCCTACCTGCAGGTCTGGCCTCTAATTAGCTACTCTAACGAGTCCATGGGGACGCTTTGTCAGCAATGGCCCTCAGCGGGACCCATCAATGTTTGAAGGTATTTTCAGTGTTGCTTCTGACTTACATTCCTTCAGTGGTTGGTTCAGTCTGCTCTCGGTAGCTCAGGTTCATGACAGGAGCCCCCAATGCCCTAATGAGGTATTTGCCTTTTTGGCATTTCCTTCAGATGTTGAAGACCTGTGTAGCTAAAATGAGCTGTTTCATGGTGTAGTTGAAAGGGAAGATTTCAAAGTGCACCAGATGATAATTCCTTTATTTATTTCATAGGTTATATTTTGCTACTCTTAAGGTTAGAGGAGAAGTTCCAGCTGCATTCTCCAAGTGATAATGATGCAGAGTGTCTTCAGTAGTTCCAGACTGGTGGGAAACGCAGTCTCTTGTGGTCTGACACAGGATGGACAAGCTTGCTTTTCATAACCCCAACCCCAACCCTTTTTCTCATTGTCCCCTGGGACTCACATCCCTTACATCAGACGTCTCCCCTCAATTCTGCAGGTGGGTGCAGCAGCTCCTTTGCACCATCCCCCACCTGTTTGCCATAAAGGACTGGCTGCACACATGTGCAGAAAATTGTTTTATATCTGCAAGCACTGTGAACAACAATCAAATGTCATCGACAGGAAAACATGCTCCAGAAGCACATGTCAAGTCCAAGCTGTCTCTGATGAGGTGCCTTTCTGTAAGGGACACTCTTTTGAGAAATCTCTTAGGTTGGCAGATAAGGAAAGATAGATCTAATCACAAGGAAATATTTGATTATAGGGGACAGATGGGCTGTGGGAAGACATATAAACTTTTCCACCCTGAAGCTGAAACCAGCAGCACAGGTGAGGTACTTGTAGGACCAAAGAATAAAGGAGGAGAAACCTGAAGGATAATGGAAAGAGACATTGTTGAGACAGTCTGCTGAAAAGATGACTTCAGAAGTGGTCATTGTCCCCTGCTCAGGTGCAAATATGTAGAAGATGAGAGAAATTAAGGACAGATGGTATAAAGGATTAGTGGTAGTGATGTTCTGGAGGAAAATGGGTATTTCTTAGGAATATCCTTTTGGAAACCTCCTTTTATAGGCAGAGGTCTCCTGTGCGAGAGGATGGATCAGCAGGTGTTACAACCATCTTGGAAAGAGTCCAGACATGCCACTCATGGAACCACAGGCTGCACACACTCCCACTGGTTAGGGGTGTGCCACCAGTTAGAGTCCCCTTGGGTGACATTTCTGGTACCTGAGAGAGTAACTGTCCAGGTGGATTTCCCAAGGGTAAGTCCTGCCTCGCCAACCTGACAGCCTGCAGTTGTGCGTGAGGAGCTCCACAGTGGATGTTATTTCCCTCAGCTTCAGCAAAACTCTGGCCATGGTCTCCCTCAGTGTTCTTCTGCCCAAGCGAGGCCATGATACTCTGGGTGTGATCAGAAAGAGATGGGTAAAACACCAGCTGGATGGTCAGGCTGAGAGAGCAGTGAGGAAGGGCTCACACCCCACCTGGAGGCCACTGGGACATACTGGGGCAATGTGGGCACCACAGGGGACTCTCCTGCTTACAGTTTAAGAGCTGTATAAATGACCCAGTGGAGGCAACTCTCACAATGTCTGTCGGTGGCACCAAACTGAGAGGACCATCCCTGTGCCCTAGGGATGCCATGGAGGGGAACCCTGGCAGGTGGGATGGCTGCCCTGTCAGGAGCTGCACAGATGCAGGACGGACCAAGGGCAGAGCCTGCACCTCCCTGGGATGGACTAACACCCTGCAGCTGCAGGGCCTGGGACCTGCCTGGCTGGGCAGTGTCTGTGCAGAAAAGGCCCTGGTGGTGCTGGGGGACAGAAGGCAAAACACAATCCCAGCCCGTGACCTGGTAGCAGAGGCAGCCAGCCGTGCCCTGGAGCGTATGAAGAGGTGCCTTGCCAAGAGAGGGCGGGAAGTGATTGTGTCCCGTACTCATTGCTTGTTAGACCACCTGTCCGTGAGTGTGTTCATTTTTGGGCCCTGACTGGGGAGGGAAGGAGGGAGGGAGCGGCTGGGTGGCTGCTGGGCTTTTGGCCAGAGACAAGCCACTACAGCAAGGAAGCTGTGTATGACTGGGAATGAGTTCAGTGAAGAGTCACTGAGATGCTCAGGGGCTGGAACACTTTCCTGGGAGGGAAAACTGAAGGCAAGGGCCTTGTTCAGCCCGCACAAGGGAAGGACTCGGGAGCACCTGCTGGTCACAGTGAGGACGTTGACAGGAAGATGAATCCAGTCTTGGAACTGTGTTGTGTGACAGGAGTGTGATAGGCTGTCATCAGATGTCGAAATAAGGAGGTTCTTGTCCAGAGGTGATGCAATGATTTATCTCCAGAGCATGGGGTGCTTGAAGCTGTAAACAAAATGGAAAAAAAGCTCTACTTGGAAGTTCTCTACTTCTTTGCTACAGCTGGGGGAGGTAGAGGAATCTCAGTGCTTTCTGGTTGCTGTGGAAGAATGAAGACCTCCATGAAAAGAGGTGAAGGTAACAGTTTTGCTTCCCACTTTCAGTTCTTGACACCCAGCAGCCTCATGTGCATTTCCTTCCTCTCCTCCCAACAACTGACCAGTTGATGTCAATAAAGGAAGCAGAGAAGCCTGGACTTGGAGGGTCATAGTGTCATTTCATTGGACACCCAATTAAGAAAAAACCTGAGAAGTGAGTCTGCAAGGCCGAAGGAACAGGGTCCATGGACAGGCCAGGCTGTGCCTATGGTTGTGCCTGGAGACCCGCACACCTACAGCACAGGTTGTGCTGGGGCTGAATCTCCTGCCTGGCTTCAGTGGCCTCCTGGAGCCATGGACAAAGCTTTGGGTGGAGGCCCCACATGAAGCTGGTCAGGGCCAGGAAGGCCTAGGGATGCTCTCAGGACCCTGCCCCCATGGGATCCCACCTGCCAGTGCCCTCAGTAGGCCAGGTTCTCCTTCCCTCCTTTCCTGGGCTACGCTCTGCTGCTCTCCTTCCACACATGCTTGGGCATCCCCTGATGCACCACACCACAACTGCACACTACTACAACCAAGGTGGCATAGCTCTTCACATCCCTGAGCATCTTGTCCTCTTTGGGGAGACACAGGTGCAGGTGAGCATCAGACTGGGTGGCCTCTTTGGTCTGGGGAACTTGCCCACAAGCCCCTGGGCTCCTGGCATCCTGGCTTACCTGTGCAGTGATCACCAAGGAGACTGATTCCCCCAGAAGAGACAGGCTCTGTGACCCACAGGTTTCCTCAGGTCATTTCAAGAAGACATTGTTCATGCCTCACCCTGACTGTATGACCTGTCGCTCTGTCCTGGCTCGGGCTGGCATGGAGTGCATTTTCTTCACAGCAGCCCTTCTGGTGCTGTGCTTTGCGTCTCTTCCTAAGGCAGCGCTGACCACACACCAGTGTTTTGGCCACCGCTGCAGAGCAATCACCAAGGCTTCTCTTTCTCACACTCTGCCTGCGCTACAAGAAGACTGGGGGGATGCAAGAAGCTGGGACAGCTGACCCCAAATGACCACAGGGATATTGCATATCCCAGGACGTTGTGCTCATCAATAACAGCTCAGGGAAAGGAGGATGAAAAGAGGACATGCGTGGTCGTGGCATTAGTCTTCCCGTGTCACTGACAGATGTGCTGAAGAGCAGCTTTTCTGGAGATGGCTGAACCCCTGCCTGCCCATGGCAAGGAGTGAGCGAATTGCTCATGTTGCCCTCCTTGCACACAAAGCTTTTGCTTCTCCTGTTGAACTTTGTCCTGACCTGTGAGTTTTCTTCTGATCCTCGCCCCCATCATGCTGGGCATGTAAGGGGTCAATGAGGAACTGATTCCGGGCATTTGGGTGCTGGACTGGGCCAAACCACAACTAATTCCTCCCAAAGTGCCACCCTGGCTGCTCTCCCCTTGTTCCACACACAAGCTCCCACCTCACCCCTTGGCCCATCCACTAGAAGAGCTCCATCTGTCTGAGATGCCCTGACATCACACAGAGCATCCCCCTCCCCTCATCTTTCCCGTAGGTCTCCCCTACAGACCTTGTGTCTCCATCCACCGCCAAAGGCATGGGAGCTGCCCTGCCCCTCCTCAGCGCTTACGGCACTGATGTCACAGCTCTGTGGTGGCACTGGGGGCTCCTGCTGCCCGTGCCCCAAGCGGTGGGCTCTGGGGCCCATGTGGGCTGCAGCACCTCAGGTGTGGCACCAGGGCCAAGGGCAGGCTTGTCACACGGACACCAGTACCCAGGGACGGGAGCCCTTGTGTGGGAGGGGTTTGCTGCCCAGCAGAGGATGCTGGAGCGGGTGGCAGGGGGCAGCAGAAGGATGAAGGAGGTTCCCACCACGAGAGCAAAGGCTGCAGTGGCCAAGGCCAGAGGGAAACAGGCCTGGGCTGCGCAGCCCTGGCTTTGCTCTCCCAGGTGACTCTGTAGCACCCTGCGGCCTGTGCCAGAGCTGAAGCTCATCTCCAAGATGGGCAAGATGCTGCTGCTGGTGCTGAGCAAGCCCCCGGGGGAGGCCAGCCCGTGATCCAGCCCTCCTGGGGCTATCCTGCTGGTGGCAGGCCGGCCAGAGAGCAGCTCTGCAGAGAAGGACCTTTGGGTGCCAGAGGACAAGCAGCTGAGCAGGAGCCATCGATGCACCCTCATGGCAAAGGCCAACAGCCCCCGGGCTGCATTAGGACAAGCATCGCTGGCCGATGGGGGAGGTGATCCTTCCCCTCCTCTCAGCACTGCTGAGGCCACATCTGGAGTGCCGTGACCAGGGCTGGGCTTCCCAGAGCAAGGGAGTTGTTGACCTACTAAAGCAAGTTCTACAAATGGCCACCATGCTGGTCAAGTGACTGGAGCATCTGTCAAAGGAAGAAAGTGTGAGAGACATGGACAGTTCCATTTGCAGAAGAAGAGCTTTTTGAAGGTCACATTAATGTAGATAAAACTCTATCTGAACCCAAGGAAATGATTTTGGACTCTGAGGGTGATCAATCACTGGAAATGATTGCCAGGAGCATTTGTGGAATGTCCATCCCCGGGGATATTCCAAACCCACCTAGACAAGGTCATGAACAACCTGCTCAAGCTGAGCTTGCCTCATCTGAGGATTGTACTGGATGATCTCCAGACGTCCCTTCCAATCTTGATTCTCTGTCATTCTGGTATCATCAAAGAGTAAAGTAAGACAGAAAGAAATGTAATGCATATACCTTTGACCATAAAGATGGTGGGGTCCATAGAGAAACCAAGCTGGAGCAGAGGAAATGTGTGAGGAGGCAAGGAGCAACAGAGGTGTTCTGTGCCATGACCCCCTTTTCACTATCGCCCCTATGTAGGAGGGGGCCTGGAAATCAGGACCATAAGTAGCAATCAGTTAGCTGAAAGGAACGTGCTCGAGCTTGTAGGCCACAAACCCTGGGAGGATAAGGAGGGTGAATAGATAACAACCAACAGGATGAGTCTGTCCTGGCTGAGAAAAGATAAGGAGATGAGGAACAGATGGTGCCAAGGGGAAGTAACACTTTGCTGTTAATTGATGAGTGTAAAAACTTACTTAAATTGTCCTTTGTTTGTAGTTTACTAAACAGGGATTGCCTAGTATGTAATGTTTAGTTTTAAGAACCAATCTGTTTAAAGCATGCGGCCTCTGATAACATACATAAACTCGTGCTTCTGTACAATAAATCGGCATTTGCTTGCATCAAGCAGCGTCCCGACTATCCATCGCAGCAAACTGGTGACCCCGACGTGATGGGTTTATGAACCGCCAGGCTGAGCGGCAGGCTGCAAGTCCCACAGAACGTTGAATGAGCTGCTGAAAGGAAGCAGGAGCCGGCAAATGAAGTCCCTCTGGAATTGAGAGGTGAGCTGTGGGAAACATGGGAATCAAGTGTCTTCCACTATGAGAGTCTTCTAGTCAGATCCAGGAGCCCATGCCTCAGTCTCCTCAAATGGTGACCCCTATGGTGGTGTTCCAAAGCCTTGGAAGAATAAGGACGGAAATGGTCGATAAAAAGGACAGCTCGTGGAAGAGGGCTGCGTTCTGGAGGAAATGTCTTGGCTGAACGATCGTCTTGCTGGCTGGACCAGGCAGACAACCTAAGCCCCGAGGATAACACCTGTATGCATCGAGACAGGTGAGCAGCCAAGAAACTTTAGAGACTTTGAAAGAAATGAAAGTGTTCAGCAGACAATTGTATGATGCTGCCGCAGAGGGGGACTCTGCATCAGGAATGCATTTAGCACCTTGGTGGCAAATTCCAACTACTCTTTGCCAAGTGTGGACTAATTCTACTAACGGTGCCAAACCAGAGGAAGCTGTAAATTCCACCGACAGCGAGACTCTTCTCAACACACCGTCAATGATGGCGATTCCGTCCACACCTCCTCTGCCCCCAAAGCTCCTGTCACTGATTGCAGCAACCCTCACAACACAGGACCAAGCACGGGAACAGGACAACTTGGATAATGATGCCATTGACACTGATAAACCTTTTGATCCAGGTCCTATAGATCTGCACAAGGAATTAACCCCTCCCCCCCCACCTCCCCCCACCCACCCCCCCACCTCTCCTGTGACTGTACTTTCGGGGAGGGTGAAAAGGGGGTCTGAGGGATTGGTGGCAGGAATGCAAGTGGGAAACACTTAAGTGATGGGTTTTGGGAGTCGCTATGGCATGTTCAGTATTTTATCAGATAAAGCAACCTCGAGAATGGCAGCCTGTGCAATACGAGGCTGTTAAAGAGTTAAAGCAGTGAGGGAAGGGAGGATTCATAATACATTTGCTATGTGCCTTCTTGAAGCGATGGCAGAGCCTTATACACTCACACTGCATGACTGGAAGTCATTGCTTTGTATGGTACTAACTCTGACACAATTTATGATGTGGTTATCTGATTTTTGTGAACTACGTGTAGTGGCCTTGATTGAAAACCTTAATCGGGGAATTGCTGTTAACTATGAGCAGTTGGCTGGAGAAAATAGTTGTGCCGATTCTGTGACTCAGGCAAGGTATCCCAGGGGCAACTATTTGCAAATGAAGGAGATGGCTATTAAGGCAGTCAGGATGCAGGAGGCTGGGCCAGCCTCTAGTGAGTCATCCGCCACAGTCTTGCAGGGTCCTAAAGAGTCATGTACTAACTTTATTGATCGGCTTCAGAATATTTTGCAACAAGTCGAACATCAGGAAGCTCAAGGGTTGCTTTTAAAACAACCAGCTATGATAATGCCAATGAAAATTGTAAACGGGCAACTTTCACAATCGCAATGCAAACATGTGTCAAATGATTATAACGCAGAACTCACAGCAGACTGTAACTCTCAGGTTGTGTTCTGGAATGCAGCATAAAACATTTTTTTGCTTCTCTAATCTCTTCTGTAGAATAGTACACACTCTTAACTTGCTTAGTAAATCAGGCTGCTAGCTTGCTAAACAAAGTAATACTACAAATTCTATTCTTTTTTTTTATTAACAGATGTTGATTCTGTCCATCATATCTTGCTACAGAATCGAGTTGCTATTAACTTTTATTATTAAAAGAGGGACACGAGTGTGAAGACTTTGATAGGATGTGCTATGTGAATCTGAGAGACCACTCTGAATTAATTCACAAAAGCATACAAAACTTAAAAACCTTAAAAATCTGCAGCAGAGCCAGGGGCGGAATGCCGTTGGTCTATTCTCATGGCTGGGAAACTTTAGGCCATGGATCAAAAGTATTACAGGATTTATTATAATTATCTTTAACCACCTTATTGATGTTTGCCTTATATCTCCCATGCCTTTTTTCCTGTATTCAGTGTTTAATTGATTGTAACATAAATCAGGTCATGGTCTCCCAGCTACACACAGCCTTTGCCTCGTCGCAATTAACAAGCAAAAAAGAGGAGGATAGAGAATGTCTGGAGAGAGATATAGGAGAGGAAGCTGGAGAATATTTCACCTAAGGAGATGAGAGAACAGCTAGGTATTGTGAAGGAGAATAGGAAAGATAAACATGGTTATCTAGTGTTTAATAGGTGTCTGCATGCTTGTAGTGATATATAACTATGTAACTGCATGAATGATTCCTGCCCTGAGCCTGGTGGAGCATACAGCTGCGATTTGTGTCCGGGCTCAGAGATGTAAATAGGGGCTTCTCTGTTTTGGTGAAAGTGTTTCTCTTTGCATAAAAAAGAGAGGGAATGAAGGGAATGACCCCAGAGGTATGTTCAGAGAAGGCATGTGATGTTTCAAACTTTTTGACTGAACCAGTCCTTGTTTGGTGTGCCCTTCCTTGAAACTGACTTGCAGACATTGCTGCAAAAAAGTGAATGTATGTGGGGAATGAAGAAGCCTTGATAGCTGGGGTAATTGATTACCTCTGTATAAAGTTAATCCAAATGAAGTTGATATTGTTTGCACTTTGAATGTCGATAGTTGTCTTTATGTAGATGCTAGTGTAGTAGGAGGCTATGATGGGAATGTATTGCAGCGGTTCTTCTCTTATCCAGTGTAACAGCAGGGAAAGCATTAAAGAATTAAATCACCTTGTTTGTTAGGCAGTTAAGAATCTGAGTCAAATTTGCCACTATGACATACAAAACAGAGCTACTATTGGCTTTTTGTTGTTGGCTCAAGGACATGGCTGTGAGGATTTTGATGGTATGTGCTGAATGGATTTTAGGCGCCCCACTGCAGCAACATGTTATCAAAACCTGAGAAAATGTCAGCCTTTTTGTCATCCATTCACTCAATTGGAAGTATTGTTTGCTATTGCCTTGGTTGCCTTCATGTTTGCAAGGGCCCCGCAAAACACGGCAAACCTGGTACTAGCTGTTCAAAAACAAAAAGGGGAAATTGTAGAATTGTACAGAACAGAGACAGTGGGTTGTTTTGACATTGATAAAGTGCAGCTTTGGCCTTGCTTTGATGATGTGCAGCTTCGATCCTACAGCAAAGAGTTAAATAACTTTGAGGGAGTATGAGAAGAAACTAGGATGAGACAGAACAAAGGAGGAATGTGATGTCACCTCTAGAAGATAAGGAAATAGCATGAAGATTAGAGAGTAGCCTGTAGTGAACATCGTTAAGGAATGTGTTGTATGAATTTGTCTGATCACTCAAAAAGCATAGCTCAGAAATTAGCAGCACTACACAAGAATATGAAGCATGTTACTGAAGGACATGATCCTTTTTCTGACTGGCTTTCAAGCCTTGGGTTAGGGGGCTGGTTACAAACCATAATCAAAGGAGCATTGATGGTATTGACAGTATTGTTGGTTTTAGTATTATGTGTTCCTTGTTTCTTTCAATGCTTACAAGGAGTGATGAGTAACTTGATCGAATGCATGTTTACAACAAATGGGATTTGGATTGCTCAAAAACAAGAAGGGGGAGATGTAGGAGGGGGCCTGGAAATCAGGACCATAAGTAACAATCAGTTAGCTGAAAGGAACGTGCTTGAGCTTGTAGGCCATAAACCCTGGGAGGATAAGGAGGGTGAATAGATAACAACCAACAGGATGAGTCAGGCTGAGGAAAGGTAAGGAGATGAGGAAAAGATGGAGCCAAGGAGAAGTAACACTTTGCTGTTAATTGATGAGTGTAAAAACTTACTTGAAGTGTCCTTTGTTTGTAGTTAACCAAACAGGGATTGCCTAGTATGTAATGCTTAGCTTAACGAACCAATCTGTTTAAAGCATGCAGCCTCTGATAACATACATAAACTCGTGCTTCTGTACAATAAATCGGCATTTGCTTGCATCAAGCAGCGTCCTGTCTCTCCATCGCAGCACCCTTGCACCTTTCAGGGTGTTGGTGTGTAGATGAATTGGGAGCAATGGAGTAATTTGGGCCTTGGAGAAACTGTCAGGGGAATGGTCTTTATGTTTCAGTCCTGGTTACTCACAATCCATGTATTTTTTAATTAGCAATAAATTAAATTGAATTTTAATATGACACATTTTGGCCATGACCCATGAGCATTGCTGGTATAATTTCTTCTTTTTTCCTGTTGAGTCAGGGGAGCGGATGAGCAGCTGCGGGGCTGGCTGGGTGCTGTGGTTAACCCCACCACAGGACCACATCAGGACTGCTGAGCCCACAGTGGGGCTCCCCCGCACAAGAAAGACCCTGACAGAATGGAGCAAGTCCTGCAGAGTCCAGAAGGATGGTTGTTACCGGGATCATGTTATGAACAAGAAGAGGCTGAGAAACTGGGGTTTATTTGAGATAACATTTAGAGTGAAAGACTGGACCCAGGTCAGTTGGTGGGATCTCAGTCAGTGGTTTACTTCACTATTTGTCAAAGCAAAGCCATGAGGACATGATCTGGCTGGAAGTGTCTGACCACAGCCTTGGCTAAGTGGCCAACTGTGGCAAGAGCTATAGGACTTGTGTGTAACAAGTGACAGTAGGAAAGTGGCTCCATTTACATTTAGAGTTGCAATGGAGTTGGGTATCACTGAGCCACTAAGGATGACAGAGCTGACCATGCAGCAAATGTTCCTCGTAGGGACTGGGGTGTACAACAAGCAAAGGAAATGACTGGTGCTTAGGACATCTTGGGGCACCTGGGGCATCTTCCCCTGGATGGATATCCAGGGAACATGGCACTGAGCAGAGCCCTGTGTCCCACCCGATTAGTGCCATGCTTCCTTCACCATGACCATGGGATTTTCACCAGGATGCCCTGCCGTGTGCCCCCACCCTGTTATTTGCCCCAACTTTGCACACTCACACAGCTGAGGTCTACACTGGTGCTTTACTCTCCTGGGAAGTTGATAGATATCTCCACTACACAAGCCCCTTAAATTACAGAGATGTGACACAGGAGTCCAGTTGCACCATCCTGGATGCAAAAGTACAAAAGCTTCTGGGTCAGGCAGGCTGGGTTCGTTCTTTTGAAGAAGTGGAGTGCATGCAAACATTCTAGGAGAAACACAATTGTGACATTAAAAGCGATAAATGCACAGGATGTTCCAGAGATGACCAGGAAATGCCTTGTGAGGAGATTCAGGCAGTTCAGGGCTGCTGAGAGAGTCTTGAATGCATCAGCTTCTTCAGTGCGTCCTTCAGCTCCTGGTTCCTCATGCTGTAGATGAGGGGGTTCACTGCTGGAGGCACCACTGAGTACAGGACTGACACCACCAGGTCCAGGGATGGGGAGGAGATGGAGGGGGGCTTCAGGTAGGCAACCATGGCAGTGCTGAGAAAGAGGGAGACTACGGCCAGATGCGGGAGGCACATGGAAAAGGCTTTGTGCTGTCCCTGCTCAGAGGGGTTCCTCAGAACGGCCCTGAAGATCTGCATGTAAGACAGCACAATGAAAATGAAACACCCAAACACTACTAAGACACTAACCAGAATAAGTCCCACTTCCCTGAGGTAGGTGTGTGAGCAGGAGAGCTTGAGGATCTGGGGGATTTCACAGAAGAACTGTCCCAGGGCATTGCCTTGGCAGAGCGGCAGTGACAGTGTATTGGCCGTGTGCAGCGCAGCATAGAGAAACCCGCTGGCCCAGGCAGCTGCTGCCATGTGGACACAAGCTCTGCTGCCCAGCAGGGTCCCGTAGTGCAGGGGCTGGCAGATGGCCACGTAGCGGTCGTAGGCCATGACGGTGAGGAGAGAACACTCTGCCGAAAGGAAAAAGAGAATCAGGGAGAGCTGTGCAGCACATCCTGAGTAGGAGATGTGCCTGGTGTCCCAGAGGGAGTTGGCCATGGCTTTGGGGAGAGTGGTGGAGATGGAGCCCAGGTCAATGAGGGAGAGGTTGAGGAGGAAGAAGTACATGGGGGTGTGCAGGTGGCGGTCGCACACTACGGCGGTGATGATGAGGCCATTGGCCAGGGCGGCAGCCAGGTAGATACCCAGGGAGAGCCAGAAGTGCAAGAGCTGCAGCTCCTGCGTGTCTGCAAATGGCAGGAGGAGGAACTGGGTGATGGAGCTGCTGTTGGACATCTGCTGCCTCTGGGCATAGGGTCCTGTCACAGGAGAAAAAGACAGTGATAATTTATGGGAGAGTCTACAAGCAAAATCAAAGCCATTTCCCACAGACCATCCTCCCGTCACACACAGACATCCCTCTCTTTTCTCAGAGACCTTCCTGCAGCTGTGTGGCTGCAGCCCTGCTTGGTGCTGGCCGTGTGGGCGATGAAGAGCAGGGCATCTGCCCATGAGCTCTTGACCAGCCAGCCCCACTCTGCAGCAGTGGGTGGGGGCAGGGACCAGTCCTGGTGTTTAACTTTGTCCTGTGAAACCAGTGCCAACGCAGAAGGGCTGGTCAGCGTCTGCAGCGCCAGTGCTAAGGAACGGGAAGGGTGAAGGCATTTTAAGAGAGTTTTCGTTTTTTTCACAGCTCCCCCCATCTCTCCTGTTCAGTATTCTCGGATGTCAGAAAAGCAGAGCATTTTTGCTGCCCTCTGGTGGAACAGAGTGAGGTCTGTGAGGCAAGAGGATTGCCTGTGGGTGAGTGCCCAGTGAGGGGAGGTGGTCTGTCCATCTGGTTCCCAGTTTCTGTGGGCTTGCACCTTCCTGAGATGAATGGTGGCCACACTCTCATGTTACCCTGAAATACCACAAGGCACTGCTGAGAACAGACTGACCCACCACAGACCAGTAAAGGTTGTAGATGTTCATCAGAACTCAGCATCCCACCCACAGCAAAGGATACACCGCTCATTCCACCCACCCCAACAGCGTTTTCTCCATCACAGAAACTCTACGCCTCTACGTGGGGCTTTCAGATCACTAATGGGTGCGAGGGGACAGGTTTCCATTCTGGAGGGCAACTCACTGCTTGGAAGGGAACTTCAAGGAGGTAGCCAAGTGCCCCAACAAGAGCATCAGATTGAGGGAGAGCCAGCCCATTGCCCAGCCCCACACAGGGCATTGCCCACAGCCCCACAGGTGAGAGGAAAGCTGGGACACCTGTTCCCATGGACACACCTGCAGGAGAGGACCCACAAGGTCAGAGTGTGACTCTGCAGCTGAAACACCCATCCCCAGAGAGCCTGACAGCAAGAGCAAGAGAATAAAACTAACACAAAAAGGCAGAGAAAGGAGTAAAATTGCACTGACGGTCTAGGCAAGAGTGTCCAGGGCGAGCGTGCCGGGCACTGAGGGCAGCGTTGCCCTTGCCCAGCTCTGCTCGCCACCTCCCACACACCAACATTGCCGGGCAGCTGCTCTCAGCCCCTGTGCTCTGCAGAGGGGCCGGGGCACGTGGCTGCAGAGCTGCACCGCGGCTCTGCTGGAGCTCTGGCTGCAGAGGGGGTGGCTCACACCTCGGGACCCCCAGCCCTGAGGGCAGAGGCTTTGCTGGGGGGAGAGCAGCCAGGGGAATGCCTCAGAGAAAGGGGTCTGCACTGCACATGGTCAGAGAGAGCTTTCTGATTCTCCTTTCAACAACAATTCTGTCTGAAGTTTCCTATCAGTCCATGCAATATCCTGGATGTCAGGAGATTTTCCTTGTGGGAGGTATCTCCCTGTGCCAGGTCTTTCCCTGTCAGTGCTCACAGACCACACATCTGCCTCTGTGCACTGGCCCCGCACAAACGTGCCTCTCTGCAGGGCACTGGCTGGGCGCAGGGTCCTGTCCGCAGGGGGAAAAGGGCAGCTCAGAACGACCCTGATGGCCCCAGCAAAGGTGCTGCTGCTGCTGTTCATAGACAGAGGAGTGCTGAGGGCACTTCAGGAGGCTCCTGGCAGACCTCCTCATCACTCAGAGTTACAGCTGGGAGTGTCAGTGACATCTTCAAACTCGAGATCTCCATTAACATTTCTGCCTTCCCTCTCCTGCCCCCAACAACAGAAAATTGAAAACACAGATTGAGGAGAGCCCTGTATTTATCATAGCAATCCCTGCGCTGACCTTCGATACGAAAAGTCTCATCCAGACATATTCTGAGGGTAACCTATACTTCTAAGCAGAGCTCAGCCATGCAGCACACTCTCAACAGCAGAGAGATCCTTCCCTCTTGGGGCTCAGTCCATACGCCCCCAGAGCTGTGGAGAGCTCCCCGGCAGGCTGAGAGCTGCCCCTGGCAGGCGGCAGAGCCCCTGCCCCAGCACACAGCCCCCGCGGCTGCAGGGACCCTGCTGGCAAGGACAGCCCTGGGCACCCCTGCCTGCACAGCCACCTTCACAGCCCTGCAGCCGGCCCTGGCACAAGGCAGCCCACATGCCCTGGCCCTCCCACGCTGCAGCAGGGAAGCCCTGCTCTGCAGCACACTGGCCTCCTCCACAGCAAAAGGCTCCCACACGGTCCCACAGGCTGGGGGTGCCCCAGCTGCTGCAGACCCGGCTAGCAACTGCAGAGGCATTGCCCTGCAGCCACACACTTACCGGCTCAAGGGCTCTGCAGATTTCTCCAGCAGGGAGCTCTCAGCAGCCTCCCAACAAGGTCTGCCTTTGAGCTCTCCCTGCCTCGCTCCTCTGCCCTGGGTGCCTGCAGGCAGTGCCTCAGCCCTGCTGCGCTTTGCAGAGGAGCTGCTGGTGGGCAGAGCTGTCTCTCTGCAGCGCTGCCCGCTTGCCAGGAGCTCCCTCCATGGCAGGAGCCCAGCCCAGCTGGGCAGCAGGGAGCAGCCCAAGGCAGCCCTTGCTCTGCCCCTCTGGGCTCCCTCCAGGTGTCCCTGGGGCTGCAGGGGAACCTGCTGGGCAGCAGCCTGATGCAATCACTCATGCTCCTTGCCTCACCTGGGGGGACACACTTATTTCCTGCAGTGGCAATTCTCTTAGGAGAAAAAGTTTTGTGCAGGAATACCAACTTTTGTTAACCCATTACTAGAGAGGACACCAGGAAGACTGCAGCAAAGGATCAAAGTACTCTTAAAGGAGCGTGTGTGTACGTGTGTGTCTGGTGGTTCTACAGGCAGTGCGGGGAGGATGTCCTCAGTGCTTCAGTTAGCCCTGCAGAGCCCATTTCAGCACTTCATTGCACAGTCCGAGGGCTCAAGACTCAGCTCTCCTTTGCCCAGGCCATGTCTCTGCTCTGAAGCAAAGCCTTTGCACCCACGGGCTTGGGGACACTTGGTACCAGTTGCCTTATGGCCAGGCAGAGCTGGGCTGGTGCCACAGCTGGGGGGCTTCAGCCCAGATGTGCAGCAGTGCCCTCAGCCAGGGGCCCACGCAGAGGCAGCTGGAGCCCGTCCTGTTGCAGACAGAGCTGTGACACTGAGGGAACCAAGTGCCAAGGCAGGTGGCAGAGCTCAGATCACCTGCTCGGCAAGGACAACAGCCTCCAACGGTTCCAACATTGAAAATGGAGTTTATGCTTGTGAGGCAATTCCAGGGCGCCCGAAGGAGTGTTCCCTCCTTCTGCACAGGCCACAGCCTGCCAGTGTGTGACCTGGCACCTGCACTCTGCTGCTCTCCTGCCTCACTGCCCCTGGGAGATGAGAGTCCACCGTTTCTTTGCTCCTAGAACCAAGGTGGACGTGAATGATGCAGGGTCTCAGATCCAGGTGAGCATCACAGCTGTTGGCTCATCTGGCAGCTGTGCTAGAATGCTGATGCAACGTACCTGCAGACACCTAAAGGGGCATTGTCACTGTGCTGTCCTGTGACTGTCAGCGGGTCGTTACTTGACCACTGCCTTACAGGATCCCACCAAGCCTCTGTCTCGCTGCTCCCCTCCTTCCTCACTCACCTTGATGTCTTTAGGGTTGTTCTCTCACATAATTCTCACTCCTCTCCATTTGTGTTTTGTCCTTTCTACCATAGGGTATCACAGAGGTGCCACTAGAATTGCTTATTGGCTCAGGTTTGGGCAGGGGCTGGTCCATTTTGGAGTCAAATGAAAGTGGCTGTTATGGCCATGGAGTCAGCTCTTGATCTCTTCTCACCTTTGCCAGCCCTGCAAACACCTCCAAACCACTCCCAAACCCTTGCCATGTAAACCCACAGGATCTCTAAATTCCCCAAGAAGATGTGAGGTTATTGATCCTAAGGCTTCCTCACGCTGCTTAAATAAGACTTTTCCCCTTCCTCTCCCTGATTTAGGTTATTTCAGAGCAGTTACCCTGAACCACACCTGTGTCACCAGGGCCAAGCTCAGACATGTAACAACAAAAATAATAATGGCTACCAAGTGTCCAAGGTCACACGCAAGCAAAATATTTTGCTGCAGCGCATGCTGGGGTGGTGGGCAGAGGTCACTGTGAAGGTGAAATGAGATGTCCCTAAGGAGAGCAATCCATGCTGTCCCTGGGACCAGAGACATGCAGGGCTGGACTGTGCAGTGCTGCAGGAGAAGGCATTGCTGCCAGCGATGCCTCTGCAGCCCCAGAGGACATGTGGTTCCGGTGAACCTTATACCCAGAAAGGACAAGGTGCTTTTGATTGTGTCCTTGACAATGGACATCCCGTGATGCAGGAACACTTTGAAAATCACTGGTGTGTTTCTCTATTGCCTCACCACAGGGGTGACTTTCAACAGTGCTGGCTAACCGGGGAGGTCCAAGAAGGCTGAATGTTAGTCAAGTGGCACCCACCTACAAGAAGGGTAGGAGGGAGGATCGGGATAACTACAGGCCTGTCAACCTGATCTTAGTGCCAGGGAAGGTTGTGGAGCTGATCATCCTGAGCGCCATCACACAGGAGGCGCAGGAAAACCAGGAGGTCAGGACCAGCCAGCATGGGTTTATGAAAGGCAGGTCCTGTCTGATGAATCTGATCTCCTCCTGGGACAAGGTGACCTGCCTAGTGGATGAGGGAAATGCTGTGGATGCTGTCTACCTGGACCTTAGGAAAGCCTTTTGGCTCCACCTCCCACTTCATTCTCTTGGAGAAACTGGCTGCTCATGGCTTCGGTGGGTGTTCTCCGCACTGGGTTAGAGCTGGCTGGACAGCCAAGCCCCAAGAGGGGTAGGAAATGGAGTGACATCCAGGTGACGATGGCCCATAAGGAGTGGTGTTCCTCAGGGCTCAGTGCTGGGGCCAGTCCTGTTTCAGAACTTCATCAATGACCCAGACAAGGGGACTGAGTTCACCCTCAGTGAGTTTGCATACAACATCAAGTGGGGTGGAAGTGCTGATGTCCTTGAGGGCAGGAAGGCTCTGCAGAGGGATCTGCACGGGTTGGACCTTTCAAGTGAGTCCAATTGTATGAAGTTCAGCCAGGAGAAGTGCCAGTTCTGCACTTGGGTCACAACCCCACACAAGGCTACAGGCTTGGGGCAGAGTGGCTGGAAGGCTGCCTGGTGGGGAGGTACCCTGAGGGTGCAGGTTGACAGATGGTTGAACATGAGCCATCAGTGTGCCCGGGTGGCCAAGAAGGCCAATATCATCCTGTCTGGTACCAGAAACAGTGTGGCCAGCAGGACCAGGGCAGTTATCGATCCCCTGTACTCGGCACTGCTGACGCCACACCTTGAACACTGTGTTTCCATTTTGGGCCCCTCACTCCAAGAGTAATGTTGAGGTGTTTTAGTATGTCCAGAGAAGGGCAACAACGGTGGTGAAGGGTCTGGCTCCCTGGTCAGTTGAAGAGCACCTGAGGGGACTTGGGTTGTATAGTGTGGAGATGATGAACCACAGGGGGGATCTTTCTGCTCTCTAGAACTGCCTGAAAGGTTGATGTAGACCTGGGAGGTTGGGTTGTAGACCTGAAAGGTGGGGTAGGTCTCTTCTCCCAGGTACACCAGGAGAGGTTTAGTTTGGATATGAGCAAAAACATCTTCACTGCAAGGCTGGTCAAGCATTGGAACAGGCGGCCCAGGGAGCTGGTGGAATCACCAGCCCTGGAGGTGTTTCAAAAGTACATAGATGCAGTGCTTCGGGACATGATTTAGTGATGGGATTGGCCATCCTGTGGTAACGGTTGGATTTGATTATCTTTAAGGTCTTTTTCAACCTAAATGATTCTCTGTTCCTATGCTTCTATGATATCACAAGCCTACCTAGACCAGTTACTGAGCAAGTTGCTCTAGCTGACCCTGCCTCAGTTGGAGGGCTGGATTCAATGATCTCCAGCAGTCAGTGCAACCTGGAAAAAAAAGCCATATATATGAAAGATCGTATATCATGTGTGTGTCAACACATCTACGGAAGTTCATGTGAAAAATGTTTCTCCACTCAAATAGCTTGTGGGAAATGCATTTGATAAATCTGAATGAAACAAGGCTGCTTTTCTGTGGCCAGGTCATGGGTTAGAATGAGGGTGATGGAGGGGTGTGTTATGAGGAGGACAGCTGATTCTCAGGAACTCCTCATGCAGGAGGACGTGCCTGGCTGTGAAGGGGCCTGTGAGGCCAGTTCTGTCTCTGGAGGTGACAGGCCAGCACCAGGAACATGGCTGGGACAGTCCCTCTGCCAAGCTACAGCACAGGACCTCTCCAGGAAAAGGGCTGGGGTACAGGCTGTCATCTCCATTTTGCCTGTGGACATGACAGGACAGCAGTAGGAATGTAGCGAGGTCATGTCTCTGGGAGAAGCTGAAAGGCCTGCAGCAGCCATGTGGTTTAGAAGACCATGTGGAGATGACTTCACTTTTTTGAGGGGAAAGACCACCAAAAAAATATATTGAGTTAGGTTCCCTGCTTGGAGAGTAGTTCCTGAGGTGGTAAAACTTTCCTGGGTAGTGGGAAAAAAGAGGAGAGAGGGAAAATCTAATTTTTATATTAGACAAAGTCTAATGCTGAAGATGAAGACTAGCTATCGGGAGGAAGAACTGTCACTACAAGGGTCCTACTGCGATGCAAGAGCTCAGCCAGAGGGAGCCTGGATCAGCCCATGGTTTGTGTTTCAAGGAACAGCCGGTGAGAGTGGAGGTACCTCAGCAAAGGTATGGCAATGTTGGGGTGAGAGCAAGGCAGGGCAGCGAGATGGTGCCTACAGCCTGCAGGGCAACAGGGGCAGGGCTCCAACCATGTAGGACAGCTTGAAATAGAGATGGCAGAGGGCACTGGCAGGGCTTGAAGGCAGGAACATAAACCAGCTCTTTCTCCCCTTGGCAAAGGCAGCTGTTTCTCTCACTGAAATCTGTGAGAAGACACATTGTCCCATGGCACCGGGACATCGTTGCCTCCTTGCAGCCCCATGGGGAAGCTGGAAGTTGCTGTGCCATTGCTGTCCTTCACTGGGCATTGGATGCCCACCTTCTATGGTCCCCAGGAAGAGCCCTGAGCCCTGTGTGAGGGACAGCACCGACCTCCCCACAGGCTGCAGGTCATGGCTTGGCCTTCCTGCTTCATCAAGCAAGCCAAGGCTTTGCTCAGCAGCAGAGCTGCCTGCACAGCGCCTTTGCCTTCCTGCTCTTACAGCCTCCCAGGATGGGCTCTAACAAGGCCATAGGGAGGCTTTCTCAGCCATGGCCCTCAGCGGGGCCCATTAACGCTTCCAGGGGCTGTGGGCTTTGCTCCTGGCTTGGTGTTCTTGAGAGGTTTCTTCAGTCTCCTCTGAACACCTGAAGTCCACAGCACCACAGATACCCTGGGCTCACGAAGAGGCAGAATGCCCTGACGAGCCATGTCTCTTCCATCAGGGACATCTGGTCTTCAAGTTTGGCTCCTACACTTAATGAGATAAGTTTCAGCAGTACAGTGAAAGAGGAAGGCAGGTAATGAGCACTTTGGAGAAATGATAGAAGGCTTTTCCAATTGCTCTTGATGCACAGTGTCTCCTGAGGAGGTGTGGACAGGTTGGAAAATCAGTCCCTGGAGCTAAACACCGCGTGGACAGCCTTGCTCCTCAGCTCTCCATCCTCAATATTTTTGTCCTCAGCCTCATGAGACTTACATCACTTGACATCAGACTTCTTCAACCATCTCTGCAGCTGAATATAGCAAATTCTTGGCAGTAATAATTGGCTGCTTTCCTTATAGAACGGGGTGTACACAGGAATAAAAGAGGGATTAATTATCAGGGGTGTGTTTGGGAGGGAGTGGGATAGAAATTAATAAATAAAAAAATACATTGCTCCTCTATATAATTGTTATTTCGTACAGGTCTTCATGAGGTCTATTGCCACAACTGAAGAGTTGCCCATAGGGAATATTAGAGACACTACTGAAAGACAGAACAACTTTTCCTCTCTGAACCTTAAAGCAGAAACAACATAGGTAGAATGGATTGGAGTGATCATAGAGAAAGAGGAGAAAAGCATCTGGGGATGAACTTCTTAACCCATAGCTGTAAATCAGGAAACGAGGTCGTCAGCGTATTCCAAATATCTTGAATTCCAGAGAAGGTGTGAACATTCTAGGGCTCATGAGAAATATTAGGAAATTTCCCATTATTTTTATATTTGTGACGTTCTCCCACTTTGATCTACTTATACGTAACAACTGGTATTCAGAACAGCAAAGACTCTGCCTTCAGCCGCCAACTTCCTATCTAATGCCATTCCATTTTGCACAGCTGTAGGGGCTATTCCTCACACTTCTTCCTGCAAAGCCGTCGTGGCACCTGCAGGGTCCTTGCCCATCTCTTCCATTCCCGTGCATCTCTTTATCACTGCCTTCTCCAATTCAGGAGCTGCTAACCAAGGAGTAACCGAGGCCACAAGAAGGCTGATGATCTGGGCTATCATTACGACATCCATTACATCTGAGAAGCTCATAGGCCAGTAGGAGGCACGTGGCTATGAAGGCAAGTTTAAGGTCCCTGGAGTCTCCAGCTTCCTTGGGGGACTGGCCATCAGCAGCCCAGCTGGTTATGGCTGCAGTAAGAAAGGCACTTGGACTCTGAGACAAAGTGTCATTTCAAATGGCCTTGGTTAGAGCAAACTCTCTACACACAGAGACAATCGTGTCAGCTGTATGCCGTCCCTTCCGAGGCCGGGAACACGGAGTTTCCAGCATTGGGAGAGTGGTGCAGCAAGTTGTGCAGATCCTGCCTGCAGAAGGCTTATGCCACATTGTCTTCTGTGAGATCTTGAAGTGTTTTCTGCCAGGGAAACCCATTCTAGTCATCACTTCTCGTGTTCTAAGAGGAGATGTTCACTTGGGAGCTGGTAACTGCAGTCCCAGGTAAAGGTAAGGGCGTGCGGTTGGCCATTCACCAGCAGCTTCCTGCAGTTTTCTTCTTCCAATACGGCTTATTCTGCAACCCAGGGACACACTCAGCACAGCTCAGCCTGAAGGCCAAGAGGTACATGGAGCACAGCACAGGCCTGCTCAGGTTTCCTGTGACACTCATCATTAACTCCTCCATGTGCAAAGGTCTTCTGCTCAGATTCTCTCAACCTTATGATGAAGGTTAGAAGGAGAACGACATCTCCTTTAGGTGGCTAGAGAAAGGGACCTGTACTTGAAGGCCTTGGTTGAAGGGAAAGTGGAAGATGATCTGCAGGAGCGGGCTGGAAATTAGGGCCATGCATGGCAATCAGTTAGCTGAAGGGAATGTGCTCGAGCTTGTAGGTCACTAACCCTGGGAAGACAAGGAGTGTGAATAGACACAACAATTAACATGATGAGTCATGCTGAGAGAGCATAGGGGAGTGGGGGACGGATGCCGTGAAGGAAAGGTAACACCTTGCTGTTAATTGATGGTAGTTAACCACCAATCTGGGATTGCCTGGTATGCAAGGCTTAGCTTCAAGAACCAATCTGTTTAAAACGGGCACCTTCAAGAAACAATCCGTTTAAAAAATGCAGCTTCAAGAAACAATCTTTTTAAAACGCGCGACTTCTGAAAGTGTATATAAACTCGTGCTTCTGTACAATAAAATTACATTTGCTTGTATCAACCCGCGTCCCGTCTCTCCATCGCAGCAATGATCCCTGACCAACATGGCACAAATGCTTTGCTGGACTTGTTTTGAACAAAAGACAAGGCAGGAATGGTGAAAAATGTGGATGGCACCTTTCAGTCAAGTATGGGTGACGCTGGTAAAGTAGAAATCAAGAGCAAGTCAACAAGACAAATTGTAGCAGGGCTGAGTAGAGAGGAAAGATCACCTCCACCAAACCTTGAGCAGTGCTCTTCCTAATGCAGCCCAGGATGCCATGGGCCTTATTTGAAAGGTGCAAAGCCAGGAGAAGAGGAGGCTTTGGGGACAACTAATAACAGCCTTACCATATCTTCTTGGGTCATATCAGCAAGAAAAGGCAGCCAGGTTCTTGCCTGTTGTGCATGATGGGAGGATGAGGGCCAATGGGCATCAGCTGAAGCAAGGGAAGACAATTTCCTTCCCCATGAAGACAGTCAAGCAGTGGAGCAGATGTCCCACAGAGCCTGTGTGTTATAAATTGAGACCACAACGGATCATAATCCAATTAAAATTTTATTAATTATAGCAAGTAGAATATGAGCAAAACCAGCGCTGGACGGCAGGGGAGTCTGTGCTCCGCCAACTGCCGTCCTGAGCAGTTCAAACAGTCCCTTTTTATACATCTTTACTTCCGTGTTCATGAGGTAGTGGAGTCATGCTTCAATTGTTGTTAGGGGGTCGTTTTCTGCCTCCTGGTGGTCTTCCTCCTTTGTCCCATAGTTGACCCCTCACTCATATGTCCTTATATGGGGTTGTTTGCCCTGGCGTCTGGTTTAGTTTGTGTATTGCGGTTATCTTATCTTGCACCAGTGGTGTCTGGTTTAGTTTGTGTATTGCGGTTATCTTATCTTGCACCAGTGGTGTCTGGTTTAGTTTGTGTATTGCGGTTATCTTATCTTACACAAGCGGTGTCTGGTAGCTGTTTGCATAAGCGTTTTCATATCTTTTGTTGCCTAACCTTTACATTGAGCTTAACATAAATCTTAATAAACAATACCCTAGTCCATAGTTTCTCACAATCCCCCCTTTTTTTATTTTTATCCTATTATTGTTTATTAGATGCTACTTTCATTCTCGGCACTGCAAGCAAACCTTTTTCCACAATCCCAACATTTATCATAACACTCACAAGGTAATACCTCACAAATACAATAGGCATAGTTCTCATGTGGCATAACGCATTCACAACAATCTTCATCCTCATTAATAGATACACTCTTATATTTTGCCCCAGACCTCGTAGTTAAAATAAGCAATTTAGCTATGTCAAACCGTTCTTTAATAAAATGTAAAATATAGCGTAATATACAAGGCCCAAATATAAGTCCCAGAATCAACATAATAAGCAGTCCTGCTAAAGCAGACAACAAAGTGGTTGGACATATATAAAATGCCTTGCATTGGGCCTGAAGCTTTGCTAGATCTGGGGTAAAAACAGGGGAGCCCTGTTCTATAGGTATCAAGGAATATAGATGCACGGAGAAATTCCACTTCCCTGGACCGATCTGAGTTTGAATTAATTTTGACTCTGGTAAATTATATAATTTCCAGGCCATAGGTTCATGAGGGTTTCCATTTGCTTGTGTTATTATCAATAACAAAACTAACGGTATACCAGGAAAAAGGGTGTCTGTCAATTTTGCCAATTTAAGTATATTTTTACCAGTCCTGGGGAAGTTCGGCCATTGCTGCTTTTGTGTCCCATTGTTCTGGTTCTTTTCTCCACAGTTTGTTCCTCCTCTGCCTTGCCCGTCGACTCGGTTGCTTCGAGCCACGGGGTGTACCATCTTCTCGGCAGCAAGGGAATTCTTCAGGAGAACAGCTGCTTTGGGCTTTCTGCCTGTTTACATAGGCGTCCCACTTTGCAGCTTTAACTAATGGGGCAAAGCAAGACACGGTTAGTACTTCCCTTCTGCACTTTATAGCCAAGATTTCAGCTACAAAAGGGGACTGGTTCGTTGGAGTGGTAACAATAATATTGAGGGTTTATTCCTTTGGTAAAAATTTCCCACCACTCATGGGATTCTCGAATAATTTCTTGTTTAGACTCTAATTGTTTTAATTTCCACTCAGTGAGAGTTCTTTGGATTTTTCAACACTGTGTGTAAACTCCTATCGGAGTTTCCAGCAGCGGTTGAAGCCTAACAGAAAGTTGGTCAGATGACCTGCGACGTTCTTTTCCCACTCCAAGCTTTGCTGCTCAGATGCAGGGCTGCTTGGCTGCTTCCTATGGATTCCTATTCTTCACCCTTTCCTACCTTTTCCCCTCCTTTCCCACGCACAACTGCTTCTCCTTGACCACCCTTGTATCCTCCCACGCAAGCAGCCCTCCCCTCCTTTCCCTTTCCTCCCTGGCCATTGTCTGTCCTCCTTTGGTGATTCTTTGCAGGTTTTCACCATAGGTGGCCACTTAGAAGAGGGACTGATCATCCCCCTTGACTCAGCACCATCCCCCTTGACACAGCACTCTTGTGGCCACATCCAGATTATCTTTGCCTGGGCTTTGAGGTTTCTCATTCTGGAGGAATGGGGAAAAACTGGAGAGGCTGTGGAGGATACCTGCCTGGATGGAGCCTGTGGAACCAGACTGAAGGTCCTGGATTCCTTGAGACTGGCAAAGTGAAGCCTCAGGGCACCACAGTAATAGCATGCACCTGCTTGAAGGGGGATGTCAGAGATAAGAGAGTGATTCCTGATAGTGGCAGGAAGAGAAAACCTCCACAAAGTGCTGCTTGGAAGGGTAAGATTGGATGTGAGGAAAAAGAAATGTCCCTCGGAGGGTTGCCCTCTGATGCCAGAGTTCACCCAGAGGCAGCCTGGATCGTCCCATGGCTTTGAGTTTCAAGGAACAAGCAGGGATGAGGGGAGAAACTTCAGAAAAGGCAGAGAAATGCGGGTGTGAGTGCTGGGTAGGAAAGCAAGGAAGAGTCCAACCCCCAGAGTGGAAAGAGGTGCCACATGGACAGTGTAGGGCAACTTGCAGTGGAGATGGCCCAGGGCTGCAGCAAGGCTGAATGGCCCCACAGGGGGCTGAGGCCTCTGTCCCCCTGGCACTGGCAGCTGCCTCTGCCACCAATGCCTGTGACACGGAACTTGATTTGGAGGGTCTTCTCTTCTGCCCTCCAAGAGCTTAGGGGTCAGGGCTTGGTCTTTCTGCTTCATAAAAAAAATCCAAATGTGTTTTGCAGCATTACAGCCACCGACACAGTACCTTTGCCTACCTGCAGGTCTGGCCTCTAATTAGCTACTCTAACGAGTCCATGGGGACGCTTTGTCAGCAATGGCCCTCAGCGGGACCCATCAATGTTTGAAGGTATTTTCAGTGTTGCTTCTGACTTACATTCCTTCAGTGGTTGGTTCAGTCTGCTCTCGGTAGCTCAGGTTCATGACAGGAGCCCCCAATGCCCTAATGAGGTATTTGCCTTTTTGGCATTTCCTTCAGATGTTGAAGACCTGTGTAGCTAAAATGAGCTGTTTCATGGTGTAGTTGAAAGGGAAGATTTCAAAGTGCACCAGATGATAATTCCTTTATTTATTTCATAGGTTATATTTTGCTACTCTTAAGGTTAGAGGAGAAGTTCCAGCTGCATTCTCCAAGTGATAATGATGCAGAGTGTCTTCAGTAGTTCCAGACTGGTGGGAAACGCAGTCTCTTGTGGTCTGACACAGGATGGACAAGCTTGCTTTTCATAACCCCAACCCCAACCCTTTTTCTCATTGTCCCCTGGGACTCACATCCCTTCTCCTTACATCAGACTTCTCCCCTCAATTCTGCAGGTGGGTGCTGCAGCTCCTTTGCACCATTCCCACCTGTTTGCCTTAGAGGACTGGCGGCACACAGCTGCAGAACAATTTTTCAAATCTGCAAGCAGTGTGAAGAATGATCAAGTGTCATAAATGAGCCAACACCCTCCACAAGCAGATGCCATGTCCAAGCTGTCTCTGATGATGTGCCTTTCTGCAAGAGACACTCTCATGAGAAAACTTTTAGGTGCTAGATACGGAAATATAGATCTAAACACAAGGGAAGAGTTGGGTAAGGAGACAGTTCGGCTGTGGGGAGACATGCAAGTTTTTCCTTCCTGAAGCTAAAAACAGCAGCACAGGTGAGAGGTACCTAAAATACCAAAGAATAAAGGGAGGAGAAAACTGGTGTATAACTGAAAGAGCCTTTGCTGAGACACTCTGCTGAAAAGATGACTTCAGAAGTCGTCACTGTCCCCTGCTCAGGTGCAAATATGTTAAAGATGAGAGAAAATAAGGGCGTGGTATAACTGTAATAATGATGGTGAAGTTCTGGTATAAAATCACTATTTCCTTGAGGTATCACTTTTGAAAGTTCCTTGAATTGGCAGAGGTCACTTGTGAGAAAGGACAAGTAAGTGTTACAACTGTTTTGGAAGGAGTCCGTAAGTGCAGCTCGGGGAACCACAGGCTGCACAAACCCCCCTGGTGAGTCCCCTTGGGTGACATTTCTGGCACCTGAGCGGATAACTGTCCAGGTGGATTTCCCAAGGGTAAGTCCTGCCTCGCCAACCTGACAGCCTGCAGTTGTGCGTGAGGAGCTCCACAGTGGATGTCATTCCCTCGACTTCAGCAAAACTCTGGCCATGGTCTCCCTCAGTGTTCTTCTGCCCAAGTGAGGCTGTGACACTCTGGGTGCGTACAGAAAGAGATGGGTAAAACCCCAGCTGGATGGTCAGGCTGAGAGAGCAATGAGGAAGGGCTCACACCCCACCTGGAGGGCAGTGGGACATACTGGGGCAGTGTGGGCAGCACAGGGGTGTCTTCTGTACCCTACGCTGTGACTTTTAGTAGCTGTACACAGGACCCAGTGGAGGCAACTCTCACAATGTCTGTCGGTGGCACCAAACTGAGAGGACCGTTCCTGTGCCCTAGGGATGCCATGGAGGGGAACCCTGGCAGGTGGGATGGCCGCCCTGTCAGGAGCTGCACAGATGCAGGAAGGACCAAGGGTAGAGCCTGCACCTCCCTCGCATGGACTAACACCCTGCAGCTGCAGGGCCTGGGACCTGCCTGGCTGGGCAGTGTCTGTGCAGAAAAGGCCCTGGTGGTGCTGGGGGACAGAAGGCAAAACACAATCCCAGCCCGTGACCTGGTAGCAGAAGCATCCAGCAGTGCCCTGGAGCGTATGAAGAGGTGCCTTGCCAAGAGAGTGCGGGAAGTGATTGTGCCCCGTACTCATCGCTTGTTAGACCATGAGTAGACTGCTGTGTTAATTTTTGGTGTTGGCTGGGGAGGGAAGAAGTTGCTGGATGGCTCCAGAGAGAACCCATTACAGCAAGGAAGCTGTGTATGACTGGGAATGAGTTCAGTGAAGGGTCACTGAGATGCTCAGGGGCTGGAACACTTTCCTGGGAGGGGAAACTGAGGGCAAGGGCCTTGTTCAGCCCGCACAAGGGAAGGCCTTGGGAGCCTCCTAGTGACCTGCCAGTCCCAATGGGGAGGTGGTCAGGAAGATGAAGCCAGTCTTGGAACTGTGGTGCAATCGTCAGATGTGGAAATAAGAATGTTCTTGGCCAGACGTAATGCAGTGACCAACCTCCACATGATCGGGTGCCTGAAGCTGTAAACAGAATGCAAACAAACGCTCTACTTGGATAGTGTGAACTTCTTTGCTAAAAGGCGGGAGGCAGAGAAATCTCAGTGCTTTCTGGTTCCTGTGAAAGATTTAATACCTCTATGAAAGGAGCTGAAGCTTTGGGGTTTTTTTGATCCTTCTTTTCTGTCCCTGACACCCAGAAGCCTGACCTGCTTATCCTTCTCCTCCTGCTAACAACTGATGAAGGGATAGGAAGTAAGGAAGCAGAGAGCCCCTAGGATTTAAAGGGTCATAGTGTCATTTCCTTGGACATCTCATCTAGTATCAAGAGGGAAAATGAGCCTGCAAGGCCAAACGAACAAGGTCTATGGACAGGCAACGCTGTGTCTAAAATATTTGCTGGAGACCTGCAGAACCACAGCATAGATCACGCTGGAGCTGAATCTCCTCCTGGCATCAATGCCCTCCTGGAGCCATGGAGAAAGCTTTGGGTGGAGGCCCCACATGAGGCTGGTCAGGGCCAGGAAGGCCTAGGGATGCTCTCAGGGCCCTGCCCCTGCCCCCATGGGATCCCACCTGCCAGTGCCCTCAGTAGGCCAGGTTCTCCTTCCCTCCTCTCCCAGGGCTGTGCTCTGCTGCTCTCCTTCCCCACGTGCCTGGGCATCAGGGACACCACCACTTCACAGTCACTACAAAAGGCTGGCACTGGTCTTCACATCACTGAGGATTTCTTACTTTTTGGAGTCCCAGGTGCAGGTGGGCACCAGACTGGGTGGGCTGTTGGTCATGGGGAACTTGCCCACAACCCCTGGGCTCCTGGCATCCTGGCTTACCTGTGCAGTGATCACCAAGGAGACTGATTCCCCCAGAAGAGACAGGCTCTGTGACCCACAGGTTTCCTCAGGTCATTTCAAGAAGACATTGTTCATGCCTCACCCTGACTGTATGACCTGTCGCTCTGTCCTGGCTCGGGCTGGCATGGAGTGCATTTTCTTCACAGCAGCCCTTCTGGTGCTGTGCTTTGCGTCTCTTCCTAAGGCAGCGCTGACCACACACCAGTGTTTTGGCCACCGCTGCAGAGCAATCACCAAGGCTTCTCTTTCTCACACTCTGCCTGCGCTACAAGAAGACTGGGGGGATGCAAGAAGCTGGGACAGCTGACCCCAAATGACCACAGGGATATTGCATATCCCAGGACGTTGTGCTCATCAATAACAGCTCAGGGAAAGGAGGATGAAAAGAGGACATGCGTGGTCGTGGCATTAGTCTTCCCGTGTCACTGACAGATGTGCTGAAGAGCAGCTTTTCTGGAGATGGCTGAACCCCTGCCTGCCCATGGCAAGGAGTGAGCGAATTGCTCATGTTGCCCTCCTTGCACACAAAGCTTTTGCTTCTCCTGTTGAACTTTGTCCTGACCTGTGAGTTTTCTTCTGATCCTCGCCCCCATCATGCTGGGCATGTAAGGGGTCAATGAGGAACTGATTCCGGGCATTTGGGTGCTGGACTGGGCCAAACCACAACTAATTCCTCCCAAAGTGCCACCCTGGCTGCTCTCCCCTTGATCCACACACAAGCTCCCACCTGGAGCTCACAATATCCTGGGATATTGCATATCCCAGGATGTTGTGCTCATCAATAACAGCTCACCCCTTGGCCCATCCACTAGAAGAGCTCCATCTGTCTGAGATGCCCTGACATCACACAGAGCATCCCCCTCCCCTCATCTTTCCCGTAGGTCTCCCCTACAGACCTTGTGTCTCCATCCACCGCCAAAGGCATGGGAGCTGCCCTGCCCCTCCTCAGCGCTTACGGCACTGATGTCACAGCTCTGTGGTGGCACTGGGGGCTCCTGCTGCCCGTGCCCCAAGCGGTGGGCTCTGGGGCCCATGTGGGCTGCAGCACCTCAGGTGTGGCACCAGGGCCAAGGGCAGGCTTGTCACACGGACACCAGTACCCAGGGACGGGAGCCCTTGTGTGGGAGGGGTTTGCTGCCCAGCAGAGGATGCTGGAGCGGGTGGCAGGGGGCAGCAGAAGGATGAAGGAGGTTCCCACCACGAGAGCAAAGGCTTCAGTGGCCAAGGCCAGAGGGAAACAGGCCTGGGCTGCGCAGCCCTGGCAGGAGAGGGCTTTGCTCTCCCAGGTGACTCTGTAGCACCCTGCGGCCTGTGCCAGAGCTGAAGCTCATCTCCAAGATGGGCAAGATGCTGCTGC
This sequence comes from Falco punctatus, assembly GCF_963210335.1. Classification (NCBI taxonomy): domain Eukaryota; kingdom Metazoa; phylum Chordata; class Aves; order Falconiformes; family Falconidae; genus Falco; species Falco punctatus. Next base: position 492,482 of record NW_027660146.1, on the reverse strand, counting down.
TGGTGCTGAGCAAGCCCCCCGGGGAGGCCAGCCCGTGATCCAGCCCTCCTGGGGCTATCCTGCTGGTGGCAGGCCGGCCAGAGAGCAGCTCTGCAGAGAAGGACCTTTGGGTGCCAGAGGACAAGCAGCTGAGCAGGAGCCATCGATGCACCCTCATGGCAAAGGCCAACAGCCCCCGGGCTGCATTAGGACAAGCATCGCTGGCCGATGGGGGGAGGTGATCCTTCCCCTCCTCTCAGCACTGCTGAGGCCACATCTGGAGTGCCGTGACCAGGGCTGGGCTTCCCAGGGCAAGGGAGTTGTTGACCTACTAAAGCATGTTCTACAAATGGCCACCAAGCTGGTGAAGTGACTGGAGCATCTGTCAAAGGAAGAAAGTGTGAGAGACATGGACAGTTTCATTTGCCAAAGAAAAGCCTTGTGAGGGTCACATTAGTGTAGATAAAACTCCATCCGAACTCAAGGAAATTATTTTTGACTCTGAGGGTGATCAATCACGGGAAATGATTGCCAGGAGCAGCTGTGGAATGTCCATCCCCGGAGATATTCCAAACCCACCTAGACAAGGACTTGAACAAACTGCTCAAGATGAGCTTGCCTCATCTGAGGATTGCACTGGATGATCTCCAGAGGTCCCTTCAAAATTCAATTCTCTGTCATTCTGGTAACATCAAAGAGTAAAGTAAGACAGAAAGAAATGTAACCTTTGACCATAAAGATGGTGGGGTCTGTAAGAGTCGGTCTAAAAAGAGCAATATTGTCTCAACGTTGTCAACAGAGACCTGGAGATGGAATGTGGTCCTCATGGACACCAAGACACAAAGACCCTGGGAAAGAGAACTGCACGGTATGAGGAGTACTATGCTGCTCCCTGCAAACTGGGACTGAAAGGAACAAGTACACCCTGGGAAGGAGAACTGCATGCCGCTCCCTGCCACCTGGTATTGAATAAGGCCGCATAACAGCTGTCCAGAAGATGGATCACAACCGTGGTCATAGCAACGAACCAGAAAACACAAGAATACGCCTCCTGGTCTGAAGCTACCAGCCACTGGAGCAAGATAACCTGGCTCGAGAGGGCGGAGACTGGCGGCAGTCCATGGACCAGAGGAGGAGCAAGGTGTGTTGCTTGGCATAAAAAGATGCCTTCTTAGCAACTGAACTTTGGAGATCTTCCCCACCAAGTATCACGATGATCGGAAGGACCAGTGGGATGCTGCCTGGACCTGGGACCATATGGATGCCTTGGACCTGTGGTGGTAGCTATACTCCTCTTTCCTTTTCTTTTTACTTTACCTTTATTCACTTTCTGTCTTTCCTCCTATTGCACACCACTTTAAGGGCAAACAACAAAATTGTGCTTTTTGATTGAAGCATAACCCCTTGGTGTGGTTGCCTTGCTTTTTTGCTCTTCGAGATCATAGTTAACGAACCTTCACTAGTCCACTGAGTGGACCGTGACATTAAACTGGCGTCACGGACAGGATCCTGAGAGACAGAGGAGTGCAGGTTGTGTGTGGTTTGTAACAGGGGAAGGACGTTTTGTTCTAGCCGCACCTGGCCCTACACCCACCTGGGTGAGAGGTGTCCAGAAAGCAAGGGGGGCGACTCGAATTTCCCACATACCACACACGCCTAGGCCTTAGCACTCCAAACTCCGATTGAGGGCTCTGTCTGTTGGGATCAAACTAAAAGAACTCAAAGTGAAAAAGGGGGAAAGTGCTATAAAGGGGGGCTGCCCTCGTGTTAATGAGTATTTGTCTGCTCTGCTCGGGAAAGTGAAGGAACTACCTTGTAGTAACTATAAGCTGCCTTCCCGAAGCAGATTTTTGGTCCCTTCAACCATTCAGGGAAGAGATGGGTGACACAGCAGTGGCTGTGTGTTTGTAACTAAGTCTAGCCTCCCCGAAGTGGGTTTGGTCCATTCGTAGTAAGAATGGCCAAAAAAACTGATAAACAAAATCCTTTGTTAATGAAAGGTCGGGACATGTTTTACACATTTCTGGCAAAGTATGGGGCTTGACCCTCTGTGCCCGGAGAAGACTGGGCTCTAGATGATTGGGCAAACTTGCAGAATGTAGTGGACCAAGTGACGTCCTTACAGGCTGAAGCTAAGGTTAGATCAGGTAAGGGCAAATCTATAGTCTGTGCCATTTTAGGAGCCAGCCTGGTCGCAGCAATTGAAGATCACCTTAGAAAATGTAGCAATGAAAACAAAATTAGAGAATCCCTTGAAAATTTGGTGAAAGTTCTGCAAACAATGAATTATGACTTAGAACAACAATTAGAGAAAGAAAGGGAAGAAAACCACTTGTTAAAAACCACCCTGAAGGCAGCATGCTCTAAAAACACTGAAGTCCTGAGTGAAATGGAGCCAGAAGTAGAGGAAAAGGGTATTCGACTAATTAACCCCATATACCCTCAGAAGGATTGGTGGAGGCAAGAAAAAGTTTTGTGGACAACCCTCAAGTGAGGCCCCTAATTAAAACAGAATATACTTATCTGAATGAGGATGATGATGATCCTCACATTACAACCAAAGAGATACCATATACTGCCACCGAGTTAGCCAAACAGAAAAGAGAGTATGGACGTCTTCCTAAAGAGTCCAAAACAGAGTACGTGTGGCACATATCCCTAACTGGGGGGGACCAAATTCGATTGAGTGAAAAGGAAGCTGGTGGCTATTGGGGTCACGGAGTTTTCTTGACAACAGGAGATAAACGTGCCCCATGGTCTTTAACCCAGCGAGCTGCTTATTGGGCTGGAGGATTGAACCCTTTGGACAGAGGGGATCCCCTGGCAATCACTGGCACAGCTGATCAATTGTTAAAAAGTGTACACAAAGCAGCTTGTTTACAGATGATACATGAAAGAAAATTAATTCCCAGATGTGAATCCCCAGTGATGCTGCCGGTGAATCCTGAAATCATGACCCCCTTGATAAGGGGACTTCCAGTCACTCAGACCTACGGGGGTTAGCCTTCAGAGGACCATGGCATAGATGGGTGCTGTAGAAAGGCTGGAAGGTTTTATTAGAAGCCAGAGAAATGAAATTGATGCCACACCAGATTCAGTTTTTTCCCACCATACGACTCCAGCATCAAGTAATAAAAAGGTGTGGACCTGGGGACTTGTAGCACAAGAATTGATAGATTATAGTAGGAAATACGGTCCTGCAAAAATTCTGGAGGAAAAGTCAAGGGGAATCCGCCAAATAGAAGTTGAGGATTTTCCCCTCCCCACCGGTAAAATTGTAGCTGCTGCAGCTGTCCCGAAAAAGGAACATCCACACCATAAAACAGGAGAGGGAGGACAGTCCATGACTCGACAACAGTGGTGGCTTTGGGGAATTAAAAAAGGAGTCCCCAGGGATATAATGGACGGCTTACCCTTTGGTAAATTGAGCAAGGTAGTGTTAAAGTGGTATAATCCAAAACAACCCTCTCATACACAGCGTAGGAAAGAAATATCACCCGATGCACCCTCAGCTCCCCCCGCTGAGGAAGCTGTTTCCCATAAGCAGGGAAACTAGAACCTCCGTTCCCTAGTAGTGGGCGGGGGAATGAAGGATGGATTTATATCTGACAGCTCATGAAAGCTAAAGGAGGAGATTTGCTAATCACAGCTATAGCTGGCCCTAAGCGTGCACCAGTGACTTTTCTAATTGATACTGGTGCACAGGTCTCTGCTCTGACAGAGGAAGATGCTGAAAGATGTGGGGGTTTTCCCTTGAAGCGCCATTTTTATGTTCTGAATGCCTTAGGGTCGACAGAAATTATGAAAGCTGCCCCGGTAAGATTGACTCTTCCAGGAGAGGGAGGTACGATGACTATCATAATGGTGGTCGGAGACATTCCAACAAATTTGTTAGGAATGGATGCCCTCAGGGGAAAGCAGTGGGAGGACTCTGAAGGATTGTTGTGGACCTTTGGAACACCGCCACTGCATGTCAGATTGCTTCAAACCGCACCCCCACTGCCGTTCAGCAGAGTAATTAAACAATATGCCCTTCCCTTGGGAGCAAAGGAGGGCATTAAACCAGTCATGCAGGAGTTACGAGAAATGGGAGTGCTGATAAATATCCATTCCCCCTTTAATTCTCCAGTGTGGCCTGTAAGAAAACCTAATGGGAAGTGGCGGCTTACAGTAGATTTTCGGAGACTGAATGCTAACGCCGATCCTTTAACTGCTGCAGTCCCTAATCTGGCTGAGTTGATAATAATAATCCAGGAAAAAGCCCATCCAATCATGGCAACAATAGATGTTAAAGACATGTTTTTTATCATTCCTTTGTGGCCAGAAGACAGAGAACGTTTTGCTTTCACGTGGGAAGGGGAACAATTTACTTTCACCCACCTTCCTCGAGGATACAAACACTCCCCCACGCTGGCTCATCATGCTTTAGCCCAGGAGCTGGAAAAAATACCAAAACCCGAAGGCATAGCTGTTTATCAGTATATTGATGATATTCTTGTGGAGGGGGGATGAAACAGAGGATGTGGGAGCAACCCAACAGAACATAACCTCACATTTGGAAAATCTGGGTTTGCAGATCCCTTCAGAAAAGGTCCAAAAGCCCTCACAAGAAGTGAAATTCTTAGGAATCTGGTGGAAAGGGGGAATGACATGCATCCCACCAGATACCCTTGCTTCCTTAGACCAGATCAAAATGCCTGAGTCGAAAAAGGATCTGCAACATGTCTTAGGATTATTGGTGTTCTGGAGAAAACACATCCTGGACTTTTCTATCATTGCCAGACCTCTTTATTATTTGCTAAGAAAAGGGGTCAAATGGGAATGGACTGCTTCTCAGGAAGAGGCTGTGCAATTGTTAATTTTTGAAGCAACAGCACACCAAGCTCTTGGTCCTATCCACCCTAGAGACCCCTTCCAGGTGGAGTGGGGGTTTGCTTTATCAGGACTGTCAGTGCACATATGGCAGTGGGGCCCTGAGGGTCCAACCCGGCCTGTGGGATTTTACTCCCGTGGCTTTAGGGGTGCTGAGAAAAGATACACTGTTTGGGAGAAAGGTTTGTTTGCGGTTAGCTTGGCTCTCATAGAAGTAGAAAAAATCATACAACAACAACCCATTATATTGAGAGGCACATTTAAAGTTATAAAAACAGTCACTACTGGGACCCCTCCCCCTGACGGGGTGGCCCAGAAAGCCTCAGTACGAAAGTGGTATGCTCAGATTGAACACTATTGTAACACTCTCTGTATCTGAAGGAGTTTTAAAAAACCTAGCTATACAAGAAGTAGAGAGCCTGGACGAGGGCCAAGATAAACCTGCCTCAGTCATCCAGGTGGCCCCTCCTTTTCTCTGTGAACAGTTAGTTAGTGCTTGGTTTACTGATGCTTCTGCCAAACGAGAAGGACAAGTGTAGAAATACTGAGCAGTAGCGCTCCATACCTCTTCCGATGAGCAAATTATAACAGAGGGAGAGGGTAGTGCACAAGTTGGTGAATTAATTGCAGTATGGAGCATTTTTCAACATGAAGCACAAACTACTTCTCCTATTTACATTTATACTGATTCTTATGCAGTGTTTAAAGGATGTACCAAATGGCTTCCTTTCTGGGAGCAAAATGAATGGCAGGCTAATAAGATTCCAGTGTGGCAAAAGGAAAAATGGCAAGACATTTTAAGTATCGTTAGCTGAGGGAACTTTGCTGTAGGTTGGGTAGCTTCCCATCAGATAGATGGGGGGTCAGCGGGAGAATGGAATAACCGGGCTGATGAGTTAGCAAGGCTAGCTCCTGTACAGAAGGACCAGATTTCAGAAGACTGGGAATGCCTGTTAGAATAGTTGCATGTAAAACACAAACACACAGGATCTGTACCATGAAGCCCTTGCCCGAGGCTGGCCCGTCACCAGAGAAATGCGTAAAACCTGTATATCAGCCTGCGAACAATGTCAAAGATGACTTGAAAGGCACCCTTTAGAGGATGACCCTTTGCATTTGAGGGAGGGAAAAGGCTTGTGGGATGCCTGGCAGGTGGATTATATTGGCCCCTTTAAGAGATGGGGAGGAAAATATTTTGTGCTGGTGGGAGTGGAAATAACATCAGGACTAGTCCAAGTAGAAGCCTTTAACAGGGCTACGGGGGAGAACACTGTGCAAGCGCTGCGTGAATGGTTTGGAACTTTTCCAAAACCACAATAAATACAATCTGATAATGGTTCCCACTTTACTGCCAGAATCGTACAAGATTGGGCACGAAGCGAAAGGATTAAATGGGTGTTTCATACCCCGTATTATCCACAAGCTAATGGAATTGTAGAAAGGACCTTAAAATGACTTTTGAAACCTCATGAAGGAAATTGGGATGTCCGCTTGTGGGAAGTTGTTAAAGGTGTAAATGATAGATGGGGGGTAAACGGATGCCCCAAAATAACCGCTTTTTGCCCAACGGCTCCTTCCTTGATTGCCTCATTAAAGGAACCAAATGACTCAAAAAACCCAGCTCACTTCCCAGGACAACCCGTTCTGGTGGCACTACCTACTGTGGGAAACGTACCACTGGTACTGAAAACCCCACTGAATGCATGTGCTTGGGTGGCCTCTGATGCCCTGGGAAAGGAACATAAGATAAATACCCACTGGATAATCCCATCGTTTTAAATCCTTTTGCCTCAGGGAGGCAAGCTCTGTTGTTTTATTTTTACAGGAGAACTCCGAGGGACACTGAGAACATGAACTATAAATAGATTAAAATTCATAGCCCTAAATTTTAAAATGACTAATAGTAAAATTGGACTGGTACTACTTTTTTGTATTTTCCCACTTACGTATAACCAAAAGGGTGCTGAATGGCCTTGGTCTAAAGCTATTGTCGGGCATACTGGTTTTACCAGGCAGTATCCCAAGAATCACTTTCCAAATTTGGCCACTGTAGTACTGCATGATGATAAGGCCTATTCCCCACTTGGATGGGAGTGGGATAAGAAAGACTGGATCAGAACTTTAACTGGAATAATTGGAGAAAAGATTATGGTAGGATGTAGAAAAGTGGAAGGACTTCTCTATGAAAAGGCCTCTTTAGTTACCGTCTCTGGGAATCTTTTGGATCCAAATTTAACAACCAGAATTCACCCCGGTATTTCAGCAAAACTTTGTCATACTGCTGAGTGCGAATGTGATAAACAAGAATCCCTTATTATGTGCTATCGCCAAAAGCACGCTGGCAATTCTACCACCATGGATCCAAGTACCAGCAACGCTGAGATCTCTAAATCTTGTAAAAATGACAAGACTGACTGTTGGTATAACTTCACCTTGACGAGACCTTTCTATGTGGTGTGTAATTGGCAAAGCAATTTGGCAAACTGATCAGATCTATTGAGTCTGACCTTCAAATTCAAAATAAATGCTGTAACTAAAACGCCAGTGATGCTTGTTGCAATAGTCACACACAATGGCATGGACATGACCCTCACGCTGAATGACAAAAATAAAGTTTTACGCCCTTTTATGGTGGCTCAGGGTGACAACATCTTCATATGATGCAGATTAATTACTGAATCCTTTATTGTGCCAACAAACAACTATGGAATTGAACCCCATGTTCTATTTTGTCATGTAAAAACCAAAGCCAAGATTGTTGGCTGAATTTGACTGCAATGCAGTACCCCTATAAGATTATGCGTGGCATGAACAACACGGAATACTGGGGGGAACTCAGAATAGATGTCATTACACCTACCACTCAACCAATGGCTGTACCCAATCCAAAAATTTTTGAAAATGGACCATACATGATCAGAAATACAGGTCAGCAACAAATGTTGTTTAATCCAGAGCGGTCTCTTAAACGAGTTGAGTTGTTGATGCAAGTTAATGTTTCAGATATTCAGCCAGCCTGCTCTCCTTTCCTAAAACCCTCTTAGGAGGGATGGATAACCTGGCTGCGGAGACGGACACCTTCTGGGAAACGGACTCGGAGAGACCTCGCTGATGTTTTGGGAACAGGATTGGGGTTTCTGAATGGCATTGACTCAGAGATATTAATGAACAAATTGGCAACTACAGCTAATGATCTGGCAGGATTGCAACAACCTTTGCAATCTTCCCTATTGGCTCTGGGAACTGACCAGTGGCAGTTAGCAGATGTGTTACCAAAATGGGAAAAGGTGAATGTGGAAGATCACAAATTGATTGTAGATGCACTTGTTATAATCCAAAATAACCTTTCTTTGGCTCTTAGTTGTATCCAGGCCCAATTAAGGATACAATCAGTGGCTGCCTCGATTATTAGAGAAGGTGAAGGAGGCACTTTTCCCACTGAAATTCGGAAAGTAGTCTGGGACAGTGCCACCAACTTTGAGAGGAAACTCCAATCCTGGTGGAAGTTGGTAAACTTTACTTATAACCCCACCATAAACATTGCCACCACTATTGTATTGACGATATCCCATGCGTCAGTAAATGTAATCTACCCCATTATTGCCTTAGGATTGAACCAGAATGGAGCCATACTCTATCCTTTCGAGCATAGAGTATGGGCCCAAAAGGTGGGTGAGAAATGGCAAACTGTAGATTTGGAATCTTCTATCGTGCAGGAACAACAAGGATTTGTCTGTGAAGGCACCACAATCAGAGCTCAGGACATTTGTTTAGACACTACACAGAATATCTGTCATTTTGAGACTCGTCCTGACGATAACCCTGAAACAGTGCTTGTATATATTGGCAAAGGTTGTGCATGTTTGAGAACTGCTTGTAATTCTGTATCTGTAGATACGGTGATTGTAGATGCTAAGAATCATTCCAATTTTTGCGTTTGCAATTTTATGAACATCACTGGATGTGACTTCTCCTATTTAGCCCCAGTCACATCTCACCAGCTCTTGAAATCTAATTATACACTGATTCACGAATTGCCGCCTGTATCCATGGGAATGAATCTCACCTTGGTAAAACAACTGTTACAGCATCAACACTTGATCAAGATTCTGGAAAAGGTTAGAGAAAACGAACGTAAAACCTGGATAGCTGTCCATCACAATGTGGAAGAAATACACCGTGTCTTGAGAAGAGTGAGAAAAGATGCAGAACATGGATGGTGGGACACACTTTTCTGATGGTCACCGACTGCTACTGGCATCTTGAACAACTTGTGTCACCCTATTGTTGTCCTTTTGATATTGGTCTTGATCGGTCTTGTTTTGTCAATGATATTGTATGTCTTAAATTGGAGAATGGTAAAGCAATTGACATATCTGACATCTGTAATCAATGCACATAACTTGCTGAATATCCCCTCCAATGTGGACATCCCTAAATCTACTGACACCCTTTCAGGGTGTTGGTGTGTAGGTGAATTGGGAGCAATGGAGTAATTTGGCCCTTGGAGAAACTGTGAGGGGAATGGTCTTTATGTTTCAGTCCTGGTTTCTCACAATTCATGTATTTTTGAATTGGCAATAAATAAAATTGAATTTTGACATGATGACACATCTTTGGCCATGACCCATGAGCACTGCTGGTATAATTTCTTCTTTTGTCCTGTTGAGTCAGGCAAGTGGATGAGCAGCTGGGGGCTGGCTGGGTGCTGGCCAAGGTTAACCCACCACAGGACCACATCAGGACTGCTGAGCCCACAGTGGGGCTCCCCAGCACAAGAGAGACCCTGCCAGACTGGAGCAATTCCTGCACAGTCCAGAATGATGGCTGGAACCTGGAGGACATTATAGACAAGGAAAGGCTGAGAGAGATTTGGGAGTCTTTGAGAAGCTGTTTAGAGTTCAAGACTGATGTGCTAGACCCGGGACAGCTGGTGGGATCTCATTCAATGCCTGCCTCAATATTTGTCAAAATGAAGTCCTGAGCACCTGATCTGGCTGAAGGTGTCTGACCACCACCTTGGCTGAGTGATCAACTGTGGCAAGAACTATGGGACTTGTGTGTAACAAGGGACAGTAGGAAATTGATTCTCTTTTTATTGAAAATGGTGATGAAGTTGGGTATTACTGAAGCAGAGAGGAGGAAAGAGGTGATCAGGCAGCAAAGGACCCTCATAGAGGCTGAGATCTATAACCAGACATGGAAATGAGCGTTGCTTGGGACTTCTTGGGGGAAAATTTCCCTGGGACGGCTTCCTTAGGTTCCAAAGAACATGGCACAGAGGAGGAACCTCAGTCTTGCTCCCCTGGTGCCTTGCTTCCTTTGTCATTGACCCCCAGATCTGCACCAGGACCACCCTGCTGTGTGCCCCCACCCTGCACACCCACACAGCTGAGCTCTCATAGGAGTTTGCCTCTCCCTGGCCCTTCCCTGCCCAGCCCCCGCCCCCAGCTCTGCCCACCTCCCCTGCCCTCTCCTCAGCCCAGGCAGACACAGCAGCCCACGCTGGGCTGGCCCCATGCAATTGCCCACCCAAAGGGGGCTGCAGAGCTCTGGGCACTCACCCCATGGCCGCAGACCCTCACAAGGGCACAGGAGATGCTGGTGGGCAGAGAGGGGACTCATCCTGCCAGTCAGTCCCAGGGCAGGTGCCAGCCATGGCACGAGGGGACAGAGGACATTGCCTCCCTCTGTCTGCTGCTCCTCTCTCACAGGGACCCTGATTGCCCACTCCTAGCAGCCCCTCGGGGCCAGTCCCTGTCCCCAGCACCAGGCTGCTGGCCTGGGGGCTCCCCAGGCACCTCCTGCTGCACCAGGGTCACAGCAGCCTGCCCCAGCTGGGGCATACACAGAGACGTCTGCTCTCGCCCAGGGATGTGGTCTCAGGCATGGCCCTGAGCAGGCGGTGCTGCTGTGCAGGGCAGCGGTGCCTGAAAGCCCAGGGAGATGGTCCCAGGCACATCCCTCTTGGTCACCCACCATTCCCATGGGCACTGGGCACCCACACGCGAAGGCTCAACACAGGCCCATGCCCTAACACACTGCCCCATGCCCTCCTGCCCTGAGCCATGGGGAACCCAAGCCCAGCAGCATGGTCTTCTGGGGGCAATTCCTTCAGCCTATTCCTGGGCTCAGCTTTGGAAGAAGAGACCAACCTCCAGGTATAGGCATTGAAAAAACCCACCCTTTTATTAATGAGATATGACACAGGAGTCCATATGTACCAGCCTCCCAGGCACACGTACAAAGGCCTCTGGGTCAGGGAGGCTGGGTTCATGCTTTTGAGGAAGTGGAGTTAAGAAATACATTGAAATAAAAACATGATTGTCATAGACGGAATGTTAAACACACAGGATGTTCTATACGTGACTTGAAAATATTTTGTAAAGAGCCACAGTCAGTTCATTGCCGCTGAGAGACACCTGACTGCATCAGCTTCTTCAGTGCGCCCTTGAGCTCCTGGTTCCTCATGCTGTAGATGGCGGGGTTCACTGCTGGAGGCACCAACGAGTACAGGACTGAGACCGCAAAGTCCAGTGATTGGGAGGAGATGGAGAGGGGTTTCAGGTAGGCAACCATGGCAGTGCTGAGAAAGAGGGAGACTACGGCCAGATGCGGGAGGCACATGGAAAAGGCTTTGTGCTGTCCCTGCTCAGAGGGGATCCTCAGCACAGCCCTGAAGATCTGCACGTAGGACAGCATGATGGAAACAAAACAACCAAATGCTACGAAGGCACTAGCCACAATTAGCCCCACTTCCCTGAGGTAGGTGTGTGAGCAGGAGAGCTTGAGGATCTGTGGGATTTCACAGAAGAACTGTCCCAGGGCATTGCCTTGGCAGAGCGGCAGTGACAGTGTATTGGCCGTGTGCAGCGCAGCATAGAGAAACCCACTGGCCCAGGCAGCTGCTGCCATGTGGACACAAGCTCTGCTGCCCAGCAGGGTCTCGTAGTGCAGGGGCTGGCAGATGGCCACAAAGCGGTCATAGGCCATGACAGTGAGGAGAAAATACTCTGCTGAAAGGAAAAATAAAAAGAGAAAGGCTTGGGCAGCACATCCTGCATAGGAGATGGCCCTGGTTTCCCAGAGGGAGTTGGCCATGGCTTTGGGGACAATAGTGGATATGGAGCCCAGGTCGAGGAGGGAGAGGTTGAGGAGGAAGAAGTACATGGGGGTGTGGAGACGTTTGTGACACACTACAGTGGTGATGATGAGGCCGTTGCCCAGGACAGAAGCCAGGTAGATGCCCAGGGAGAGCCAGAAGTGCAAGAGCTGCAGCTCCCGCGTGTCTGCCAATGCCAGGAGGAGGAACTGGGTGATAGAGCTGCTGTTGGACATCTGCTGCCTCCAACCATAGGGTCCTCTTTATGGAGCAAAACCAGTGACAAGTCAGGCAATACTTCTGTAAAGCCAAGTGAAAGGCATTTCTCCTAGATGCGCCCCTTCTGCCCCATGTCCCCCCCTCTCCCGTTCCTGGGAGAGCTCCCTTCAGAGCCGTGGCTGGAGCTGTGCTGAGTGCTGGCCGAGTGTGCTGTGAGGAGCAGGGGCTGTGCCCGCTGGCTGCCCAGCAGTGAGCCCTGCTCTGCAGCAGGGGCTTCATGGGAGCTGTGGGGGCAGGGGCCAGTCCTGGCCTGGCACTGGCTCAGCCCAATCTGCTCCCAGCGCAGAAGGGCCTGTCAGCATCTGCTCCACCCGTGCTGAGCAACAGCCGCGGCCAGAGTCAGGTCAGGAGGGGTTTGTGCTGTGCTCAGGGAGAGCAGAGTGAGTGCTGAGAGGCAAGGGGACTGTCTGTGGCTTTGGGAGAATGAGGGAATCTGCTCTGTCCCTCCAGATCCTTCCCAGTTGCTGGATGAGAAGTTTACTAATGGTCTGGACCCCTTGGTCTAAAGGCTGTGCTGGGTGGGAGAGGAGAGCAGAGGTGCATTGCTCAGGGAAGGAACCTGCATGGCAGACCATGGCCAAGAGGTGCCCCCATCTCCCCTGCATCAGGGTTCCCCTCAGCATCTCCCCCCCTCCCTGCCCAGGGCTCTGCTGCCTGCAGCTGTCCCTGCCAGCAGCTCTTTCTCTGGCCCCAGGGCTCTTCCCTGCCAGCGCTCACAGAGCCCAGCTCAGCCCCTGTGTGCCAGCTCTGCCCTGCAGCCGCTCTCTGTCTGCAGGCAGGAACAAACAGCTCCCCCAAAGCCTGAGGGAAAAGGAGAGCTGATGCTGGTTTCATCTGCAGCCTGCTGGGGAGGGAAGGCACTTGCTCAGCTCCCTCATCAACCTCCCTGTGATGCTTTCAGCATCTCAGCCCCTGCTCTGACCTGCACAGTTAAGTTTCCATTCCTACCAAGATGAGCAAGATAAAAGTGGCAGCAGAGATTCAGGCAAGAACAGACTCCAGCAGAAAAACCCTGCCATGAACGTGCTCATGAGAAGTCGCCTTGGAAATGACCTGGAGCTGTGAGCAACCCTGTCACATGCAGCACTCACTCAGAAGAACAGGGACCTTTTCCTAATGGGGGTCGTTCCTTTCTCCCCCACATTCTCCCCGCAGCCGCACGGGAGCCCCCCGGCAGGCTGAGAGCTGCCCCTGGCAGGCGGCAGAGCCCCTGCCCCAGCACACAGCCCCCGCGGCTGCAGGGACCCTGCTGGCAAGGACAGCCCTGGGCACCCCTGCCTGCACAGCCACCTTCACAGCCCTGCAGCCGGCCCTGGCACAAGGCAGCCCACATGCCCTGGCCCTCCCACGCTGCAGCAGGGAAGCCCTGCTCTGCAGCACACTGGCCTCCTCCACAGCAAAAGGCTCCCACACGGTCCCACAGGCTGGGGGTGCCCCAGCTGCTGCAGACCCGGCTAGCAACTGCAGAGGCATTGCCCTGCAGCCACACACTTACCGGCTCAAGGGCTCTGCAGATTTCTCCAGCAGGGAGCTCTCAGCAGCCTCCCAACAAGGTCTGCTTTTGAGCTCTCCCTGCCTCCCTTGTTCTGCCCCTCTGGGCTCCCTCCACGTGTCCCTGGGGCTGCAGGGGAACCTGCTGGGCAGCAGGATGGTGCACTCACTGATGTCTTGTCTCTCAGCTCTGCAGAGACATTTTTTTCTAGCAATGGCTTTTCTCTGATTAGAAAAAAGATTTCAGCATGAGTGTCAGCTTTTGTTAACCCTTCAGCAGCCAGCACAGAAGGAAGTTCACAGGAAAGCAGCTCAGGTCTCCAATGTGTGGGTTTGGTGTGTGATGTCTTCAGTAACTCTCACACAATGTAGGCATGTAACTCTGGATTTATAGTCTCAGGGCTAAAGACTCAGGTCTCCTTTGTCCAGGCCATGTCTCTGCTCTGAAGCAAAGCCTTTGCACCCACGGGCTCGGGGACACTTGGTACCAGTTGCCTTATGGCCAGGCAGAGCTGGGCTGGTGCCGCAGCTGGGGGGCTTCAGCCCAGATGTGCAGCAGTGCCCTCAGCCAGGGGCCCACGCAGAGGCAGCTGGAGCCCGTCCTGTTGCAGACAGAGCTGTGACACTGAGGGAACCAAGTGCCAAGGCAGGTGGCAGAGCTCAGATCACCTGCTCGGCAAGGACAGCAGCCTCCAACGGTTCCAACATTGAAAATGGAGTTTATACTTGTGAGGCAATTCCAGGGCACCCGAAGGAGCGTTCCCTCCTTCTGCACAGGCCACAGCCTGCCAGTGTGTGACCTGGCACCTGCACTCTGCTGCTCTCCTGCCTCACTGCCCCTGGGAGATGAGACTCCACCATTTCTTTGCTCCTAGAACCAAGGTGGACATGAATGATGCAGGGTCTCAGATCCAGGTGAGCATCACAGCTGTTGGCCCATCTGTCAGCTGTGCTAGAATGCCGATGCAAAGAACCTGCAGACACCTAAAGGAGCATTGTCACTGTGCTGTCCTGTGACTGTCAGCAGGTGGTTACTTGACCACTGGCTTGCAGGATCCCACCAAGCCTCTGTAGGAAATGCAGTCCCTTGAGGTCTGACACAGGATGGACAACCTTGCTCTGAATGCCCCCAACACCAGCCTTTTTCTCATTGTCCCCTGGGACTTACATTCCTTCTCCTTACATCAGACTTCTCCCCTCAATTCTGCAGGTGGGTGCTGCAGCTCGTTTGCACCATCTCCCACCTGTTTGCCTTTAGAGGACTGGCTGCACTAAGGCGCAGAAGAATTATTTAAATCTCCAAGCAATGTGAAGCATGATCAAGTGTCATAAATAAAAAAAAAAAAACTCACTTCACACTTCTGGCACCTGAGCTGGTAACTGTCCAGGTGGATTTCCCAAGGGTAAATCACACCTCACAGACCTGACAGCCTGCAGATGTGTGTGAGGATCTCCGCAGTGGATGTCATTTCCCTCAGTTTACAGAACACTTATCATGGTCTTCATCAGTGTTCTTCGGCCCAAGCGAGGCCATGGCACACGGCTTCGGGCTGGCGGCGGGACTGTCCCGAGCGGCAACTTTCGGCCCCAGGCCTCAGCCACCCGGTCACTCACAGAAGCTACGGGAGATGCTGGTGGCAGCGGAGCTGAAGGGCCGGCGGGGTGAGGGGACTGGTGGGGCGGAGGGGATGGCTGAGGGACATGGTGGGGGCTGAGGGACATGGCCCGGCTGAGGGGACTTGGGGAGCCGAATGGACGGGGGGAGTGAGGGGGATGGCAGGGCTGAGGGGGGCTGAGGGCACCCGGTGAGCTGAGGGGGGTGGCGGGGCTGAGGGCACCCGGTGAGCTGAGGGGGGGCTGAGGGCGGCGGCAAGCTGAGGGGGGTGGCGGGGCTGAGGGCGCCGGCGAGCTGAGGGGGGGCCGGGCTGCGGCCGTGCCGTGCCGAGGGACCGGGGCGCTGCGCGGACCAGCGCCGCGGCGGGGCTGAGGGCCGGGGGCCGCGCGCGGCGGGCAGCGCCTCGCAGGCGGGGCACGTGCCGTTCGGCGCGTGGCGGGGGAAGCGGAGGCCGCGCGGGCGGCGGTTGAGCGCGGCGTTGGTGCCACCTACCGACACGGACGCGTCGCAGCAGCCCGTCCCCGTCAGTGCCGACACCTTCCCCGCCAGACTGTGGCGGCTGGTCAACAGCCCGCGCTGCCGCTCCGTTCGCTGGGATGCCTCCGGCCAGGGGCTGGTCATCAACCAGCCGCTCTTTGGGTGCGAGCTGCTGGGCGCCGGGCCGGCCGTCGCCGCGCAGCCGGGTGGCGACGGGGCAGTGGCAGCTGCCGGTTTCTTCAAGACCAAGAACTTCAGCAGCTTCATCCGGCAGCTCAATCTCTATGGTTCTGCAAGGTGGGGATGTTGCCGGGGAGCAGTGTGGTGGGGCCTGGGCCTGGGCTGGGCCCAGAGGGTGGACAAGGCAACGGTGGCAACTGCACCGGGCCCCTGCATCACTTCCGCAGCCCCCACTTTCAACGTGACCGCCCTGACCTCCTCGTCCACCTGAAGCGCCTGACGAAAGGCAACAAGGCGAAGATGGCAGCGGGCCTGGCTGTGACCAGCCGCCCACCCCACCGCTTCCAGCGCTTGCTTGGCATGCCACTGGCCGGGCAACCGCTGCTTCCGCCCTCGATGCTCAGCCATGCCAACAGGCCTGGTGAGTCGGAGTGGGCCGTGTGGGGCCTTGGTGGGTTTTTGAGAAGCGCTGGGTGGCAAGGGTTTTGAAAATCAGCACTCCCCTGAGGGAGAAGGGTTACCTGTCCTTGCCGGTGGCATCTCAGTTCACCTGGTGTAGGGAAGCTGTTGTTGTTTATGCAGGTAGATCTGCTGCCAGTAAGCATGAGTAGCATGGTTCACATGTATTTCAGGCTGTCTGTAGACTATAGTACAGTCTCCATTGCGTACTACACTAAGAACACCCTTGCCCGATCTCTGTGGTGCTGGCACAGATCTACCAGATGAACGTTACCGCTTCTTGCCCGTCAGTAAGGATGCCCATCAGTAGGGGTGCTTAATAAGCTGTCATTAAATGTGTGCGAAACAGTGAGTCGTGTGAAGTGATCACTAGAGCATCCTGTTAGTTATGTGCAAAGGAGACAAGACCTGGTAGTAAGATTTTTGTCAGTTGTCTCCTGAAAAAGAATTCACAAGCTACACAGTTTTTAAAAAGGACTGCATGAGTAGGTGAGAGCTAATTAGAAAATAATACTGCTGAAAAGCCCTAGAACATGTTTTCTTTCTTTCTAACCTTCTTTGCAAGACAAGTCTGAGCCCTCAGGATTATTTCACACATTTTGTATCGGCCCGAAAGCTTTGTAGTTGGTGCTGTGTAAGGAAGATGTGAATATCTTGCTTTGCAGTGCTCTTGGGCTGCTCTGACTGTGGGCTGCTGCCAGAAGAGCACTCCTGCTTCTCATTCCTTTGGTGGCATGTTAACTGTCATCTTCCTTGCAGCTGATACAGCAACATGTTGGTTCAGCGCAATGATCGGAGAAGACTTTAATAGCCTTTTTGTGGCTGGCTCTTGGACCCGGGTGATGCACCCCATGGGTGCAGAGCTGTAAGGCGCAGTGTAGGAGAAGCAGCAGGACTGTGCGACCAGGAGAAGGGGAGAAGCAGCTGATGGTACTGCTCTCTGCAGCACCAGATGGCATTTAGAGCAGAGTAGGGTATCACCATACTCTTGGTTACTGTGTCAGGGTAGGAACTGTCATCTAATTCAAGTGGTGTTTTCTGTGATGTGTGTGGAACTGCACGTGCAATACCAAGAAAACAAAATGAAGCATCGGAGAAGGGATGGAACTTATTTCAGTAGGGAGGCTAGGAAGCATTTAAATTAATGATTTGATGTGAACGTTGTTAACGCTAAGATGAGTCATTGCAGACTTCAATGAAATGTGGTTCGTCTGATGTAATGCAGACCACTGGTAAAGGAAATTATTAGAAAGAGATGACTTTTTCATTTTTTGTCCTCTGTTTTGATGGCTGCAGTTTCAGAGTTTTTGCTCTAGGAGTCTCATTTTCTAGAAAGACAGAACAAGGAAAACATTGGGGTTTCTATGCAGTCAAGTTCTGACAGGCTGACAATGCACTGTTGTGCTCTGTACTGACTATTTAGGGACACGTCTTTGCTGTAAATGTGAGGTAATTTGATAGATAAGAGATACTTTTGCTTGCAAAGCGTCAGTCTGTTCCCAGTGTCTTGCAGCATGTAACACTGTGTTAAACATTCAGGAACAATTCCTGTACAGCAACAGGAGGTTGGTAACTTGGCATCCTGTGGTGTCTTGTCTATGTGTTAGAACTAGATAATCTTCATGTCCCTATCCAAAGGTAAAATATAAACAAAAGGATTTTCATACCCCTGTTCCTTCTCTGTTTATAAATGGTGAAAGTACTGAACAGGAAATAAACAGTCCTATACATTAAGTCTTAGCAAATTTTCAGGGTCAGCTGGTATTTATTTAGTGATTCTTAATGGTTAAATGTGAACTTGCAGAATAATGACTGTATGTTACTGATTTCTTGAATTAGCTTTCATCAGAGGAGTGCAAGAGGTAAATGTGAGGCTATTTAAAAAAAAAAGTCCTTTTGAGTGAGAATTGGAAACTACAGGTCTGAGAAAGCCTGGCTTCTAGATAAACCCTGTTGATGTGAACCATCCTGAAACTTGTAATTCTCATGGCTAAATGCAGTCCTGCAGGGGAGTCACAAATGCAGTAGTTCTTAGAGAAATCAATGAGCACAGGCGTTCGGGGTGTTACTGTCAGTGTTTCAACAAAATCACCAAAACAGAAATCGAGCTGTCATGGTATAAAAGCAAATACCATTTCATGAAAAAGTCACTGTCTGAGAGAGGAAACTGTAAAATAATAGAGAAGAGTAAAAGGACTATCTAGGAAATAACAAAATGGCAAAGTCTGGGATATTTTAGTCTGCACTGAACTAGTTGAGCTGACTGAGAAAAAATTGGCTTTGAATTTTTTTTCTTGACCAAATAAATGACTTGTCATAAACTACTTGCAAAGTCCTTTGGAGGATTTTGACATTGCCCTTCCCTTAGCTGTTTGTGAACTGTCAGTAGTGGAGTTTGGTAAAATCTTGCTTTATGATGTCCCTTTTTAAAAATGTATTGTCTGATTTAACACACGGTACTTTCAAAATTGCTTTTGTTTGGTTTAGTAAGTTACTACACTTTTTGATTTATAGCACATTTCTAAATATGGGTAACTCGTTACTGCCAGTTTAAGGAGATTGAATGCTACGCAGACACCTGTGTTGGCGCTTCACTCGTGTGCCACACAGCAGTTACTGCATGCTCGGGTCTAAGAGTACAGTCTCCTTTCTGGGTTAAGTGTGCTGGAGCAAAGGTAGTCTTCCCAAATAACGTTGCAGAGCCTTGGCTCTTCATATTGCCTTTCTTTGCCTGTGAAAACTCCTTTCCTTAACACTTGTTTCACTTTAATTTGTACCCACTGCAGGACTGCTGACTGTAGGGCAGTTTCATCAACTTTACGGTCAAGGTGTTTTCTCTCCTTACTCCTACATGGCAACCTCGTGCCAAGCCCCCAGCACTTTACCAGCACAAAGATTAGATCCGACTCCAGTCCCTTCCACTTGGATCCAGCAGGGACCACTTGGGTTGCTGCCAGGGCGAGGGGCTTGCCCAGCTTTTCCAGATAAAGGGGCTGCCTTTCCTGTACTCCAGACACTTCCAACAGGAGCCACGTACACACTCCAGCCTGTGGCTTCTCTTCCGCCACTTCAGCAAGGGACTCAAAGCGTTGCCGCATCCATTGCAAATTGCAGCAGCTCTGCATCTTCAGTGCCGTACTCACAAGCCTGTTATCCAACAGGTATGAAAATAAATTTCTGCATTTGCTTTTCAAAAATAGATTTTAAAGTGAGACTTTCAAATATTTTTCTACAATACTCTGCCATGTGTATATCTCAAGTGAGAATTAGAAAGTGTCAAGTCTAAAAAGAAGATGGACCTTTAAAGCAAAAGGAGTTTCTGTTTGGTATTTCAGTCCTTCCTCCAGATTTTGTGTGTCCCCTGGTGATTTCCTGGATAGCCTTTCTGTTCAGGTTAAAGGGCGAGGAGAAAATCACTTGTCCAAAACTAGTCAGTGTCAGGCTAACTTTCATTTTTTGTTTTTTTAATTAAGCAAAACTTGGACAATGATATTAAAGCACTGAGACCTTGTTAAGAAGTAGTATCCTAGGCCTTGGTCTCATGTTTTTCCAGGTTAAGGTTTTAAACTCAAAGATCAGTCAAAAGTATTGTGTAGAACAGGGGTCCTCAAACTTTTTAAACAGGGGGCCGGCATGCAGATTAGCTGGCAGGAAGTCATCTGTGTCTGCTTGGTTTCCCCCCTCAACCCTCAGCAGGGTGGTGGTGGTGTGGGGGTTCTGTAAATAAGGGGGGGTGGATTGAGGACCCTGGGGGGCCATATCTGGCCCGCGGGTCATAGTTTGAGGACTCCTGGTGTAGAATATTTCATTCTGCTCGTACTATTTTTGTATCTATTTTTTTTTTCTTGCTTAGCTTCTTTATGTTGTATTTTTTTATGCACTGAAGACTAGAAAGTACAAGTGTCTTGGCTCCTTTCTTTTTTCTAAATTATTTCTGCCACAATTGTCAGTCTCACTTAATCACTCGATTACAAAATAAATCAGTCTCACTTAAGTGTTTTTATTCTTCAGAAGAGGAGTTGAAGCAAATTACTGTTCTTTTCCTTGCCCTTACTTTGAATTGGAAAAATCATATGATAGGTTATTTTCTGGGGAGTGGTGGTCTGTTTGTTGTTGTTTTGTGGTGTTTTTGTTTAATTTCCCTAAAACTTCTGAAATTCAGAACAGTGACTCTTTCCTTGAACAACCTAAAGCTCAGGTATTATTCTTTCCTTCTGCCTGCTCCTCCTTTGGCAACCGCACCTTCACAAAGACAGCTATCTATCTCTGTTTAGAAATCCTACACAGTGAAATCATTACATCTTTTGTGCATCTCTTCTGAGACCTCTGCTGAGAACATTTCGGACAATAATCACTAGTTTCCATAACGTCATTTTTGTCAAGGAAGGGTTCTGAGGAGCTGGGCATTTCTTGTAGACACACTTAAATGTTTAAGAGACAGGCAACTTCTGCCACATGCTCCTTGCCTTGTGCCCCTTATGCAAAGATTACTGTGGTGGCCAAAGTGTGGAGCCTGCCTTACCAGCTGCTAACTATTAAGTCTTCTCCCAGGAGCAGGTGTCCTGAGAATCACAGAATGGTTTGTGTTGGAAGGGACCTTAAAGATCAGCAAGTTCCCACCCCCCTGCTGTGGGCAGGGACACCTTCTATTAGACCAGGTTGCTCCAAGCCTCATCCAGAATACTTGCTTAATTAAGGTGAGAGGTGGTCCCCGCTTTGTGTTTCCGTTGTTACAGAGCATAGGCTGAAACTCATCATGATGAATTGTAGTTGTCTCTATCTCAGCTAAGGCCCCAGCCCTCTTCCGTAGTCAAGGGAAGGAAAGGGGTGTCTTGGGTGCAATTCACGTTGCTTGGTTTAGAGTTTGTCTTGGGGTGAGATTACTGGTGTCCTGGAAGTGCCTGTTTTGAAGTACTGCCTGTAGGGGAGCTGAGGGAGACCAGCGTAGATTTAGACATGAATATGTAGATCTCTCTCACTGGATGACACTTGTTGCTTTAAGTTTAAAGGATAACTTGGCTATGTTCCTCAGGTTGAATCTTCTGGGGTGGGAGGTGGGTGTGAGAACGCGGTGAAAACATACCAAACTTTGCAAGGTGTAATCAAAACTAAAATACAGAAACTTAGGGAATCTGAGGCGTATGAAAACTCCAGGGAATTAATTGGCGTTTCTGAGAGTGTAAGTGACATTTCACTGGAGTATGATAAATCTTTTAATTTTCACTGTCACTCTAGGACTGTCTCAGTGGTTTTACTTCTGTGCCTGTGTATCTCTTAATCTCTCCACTATCCTTTCTTCTGTATATTATACAGAATGCTGAAATCGTGTTTCTTCAGATGTCCACATGAAAAAGTCTGGTTTCCTTCATCATGAGAGCATAGCAGCAAGATTAGTTTGTTTGGAAAGGGATAGTTAACCTTAAGATACGTATTTAATAAGTGAGAGAACTAAAGAATGTATTTTCAATCTTATTCTTGACTCTTTTCATTTCACTTTTGAAGTCCCATTAAATGAAATCAAAGTAGAACTTTCTGAAAAGATTTCTTTTTATGTGTATTCAAACTTGTTTGTTAACTTCCGTGACAAAAAGATTTCACTGGTTTTTCATTAGGATTCTTATTGAAAAGTCAGTAAAATAAAATATGCTCATCTAAGTCTTTTTTTCCCCACTAGCCTTAGACCGTAACTAGTTTAAGGATTTAGTTCTGTTTACTTTCAGCTATCTGCAAAACCTTTGACAGTAGTAGAATCGCGTCAAAGAAATGCGTTGAAGCTTTATTATCTGAGAGTGTCTAATAATGAAAAATCAGTCACAGAGACCATGTGAGACATATTAGTTATTGGTGCCACCTGGCAGTGCAAGTCCAATCACGCCTTTTGAATACATCTGTGCCTGTAGGGTTCATTTACATATGAAAACCTTCCTGGTGAGTGGTAGTTTAGGAGTAGTCATGATATTCTTCGGAATGATACACTCTCGGTTAAGATAATTCATTTTCTTTGTAAGTCTTAAAATTCACATGGTCACAAGTGTGTATGTCTGTATGAACACCTAGGCTCAGCTATGTGAATACGCTTTCTACGGTGTATTGTGACAAGAAACTCAAGCAGCCAAATCAAAGAGGTGATATTAAGACACAAAAGACTGTGATTATGAAGTTTCTGCAGGTATGTGTGTGTTTTACCAATTTTACAATATATATTTTTAATATATCTATACATACCTTAAATATTTTTAAGATTAAGAAATTGGTCTTAAAGTCACTTGGGAGGTAACAATAAATTTCTGGAATTTCGCTTACTGTGTGATTATTGAAATGTTTAATCAAAGTAAGCAATAGAACTCTGCACACCAGACACAAGTTCTGGCGGTCTGATAGCTGTGTTTGAATTCTTGCAGCCACACCACAGAGCTGTTCAGCAGCAGCCCACACAGATCCTCTGGCTGGCTGTGCTGGTCCTACTGCTTCAGCGTGCACCCACGACAGCTTTGTCCAGGTGAGCGTAGCCTACTGAAAGGAGGTGAAAGCGAAGGAGACTGTATGAATGAACTGCAGGTTTATACACGTGTGAAATTAAGGACATAAATTTGAAAACTGATCTGCTTGATAAAGTGAAAGTGATGTGGTTTACAAATACCTATTTCAAAGAGCCACTGAATGTTAAACGGGTAGTTTTGTAATTCAGGTTAGGTTTCAGGGTAGCAGCATAGTGGGTGTCCTCATCAGTGGAGTGTTTTTTTGCTTGACTTCACCAGAATCACCTTTAGTTAATGAGCCTGCATTTGTATTTGAAGAATGTTCTTGCCTGGACAAAAAGAGATTCTTTAATATTATGAAAATACTGAGAAGCAGCTCCACTTCTTTGTCCCGGACAGCTTCCTGCAGTCCTGAGTTTCATTTGATGAACGAGAAAAACTAAGGTGACTTTTTGGAATGGGCCCCACCTCAGAGATCTCTTATTAAAGATAAATCCAGTACTTCCTGTAAATGCGTTACGTAATTCTAGTGGAAACTGCACCTTATTTGGAGGGCCTGGCTTATCAGGTATCAGAAGATCTGAAGTAAGAATGCAAGAGCTTCCTTTTCTATTACAGCATAACGCATATACTTTTTTCCCCCTCACAGAGGACAAGCGAAGCAAGTTATGCTTATGTGTGTTGAAAAAGGGTTGACCTACCCAAGCTTGATCATCCAGTTTCCTGTCTTGCAAATATCAACCTTTGTCTTTTATTCATGACATTTTTAAAAAATAAGCTTATCCACGATGGGCAGGTTATGGCCAGGATAACACGTTAGTGTAAGGCTATAAATAGCCAACAGCCAGTCATGCCGTCGATACTGTAGTATTTATTTTTCGCACAGTGCATCTCTGTCCTCTCACTTTCATTGTGAGCTGCTTTTTTCATCCAGGACGTGAGGATCCGTCTGAGTGATGGGAAATCACAATTAAATAGCTTATTAAATAGCGTGAGAAG
Organism: Falco punctatus; assembly: GCF_963210335.1. Taxonomy (NCBI): domain Eukaryota; kingdom Metazoa; phylum Chordata; class Aves; order Falconiformes; family Falconidae; genus Falco; species Falco punctatus. Next base: position 468,550 of record NW_027660146.1, on the reverse strand, counting down.
GCCAAAGGCGAGCGGTGCCCTGTATCAGTTCCACCAGGTCAGTAACCGGCTGTCTCTGAGCAGGGTAACACAGCTATCGTACCGCGTGGATCAACAGGACTTCTAGAGATTTCTGAGTCTTAGCGTAGCATAGGTCATTTCTCCTGGAACGTGGTGACAGGCTGTGCAGGTGGTACAGAAGACAGCAGTTTGCCTGCGGTTCTTGCTGAGCTGTGGGGAATAATCAGTTTGCCTTTTGTGTGTTCTGGGGCATATACTTCCCCAGACTTCTGCTGGGGGATGTGGCAAGCTGCAGTATTGAGCATCCTGCCCTGCTGGTGTATCGATCATCCATCAGTAACCACTTGCACAAATCCTCAAAAGCGGTAAAATTCATCAGCCCTGTCTGACTAAGCATTTTTATTGTTCTTCACAAAAAATAGAACTATTGCATGGTATATTTCCTATCATTCCACTCAATACCTTCCACCAGTTGCAGGAATTCAGTGCAATGCTGTTGAAGCATGGTTTACGGGGCGTTTTAGGCTGTTTGGTCATGCTGTGTGCTGCTAGATAGGAGTGGCAAAGCCTATACAAAACTGCTGGACCAGTCCCGAAGACAGGGAACCGCATCGGCGCACTAGTAGTCAGCAAGCTGGTTACCAGCCCCGTTTCTGTTGGATCCAGACGGTGCTTTGTGGTCTCAGAGGAAAAGCGGGCACTCTTGGACAAGGAAGCTTAAACCTTGTGCTGTTCCTTACTGGGTCTTGCAGAGCGCATCACTTTTAAGTTTAGGAGAGATTAAGACAGGTGGAGTTTCTGGGTCTTGGAGGCCAGCTGCTGGGCTTGTACAGTACGCACCTGAGCTGCTGAAAGTGTTAGGTGACCCTGACTGGAACATGGGCAGACCAGGCCGGTAACTAACTGGTTGGTTGGCTGCAGTTTGCTCTCCAGGAAAAGCTACAGAGAATTACTGCGTGGAATGGCAAGGGGACATAGGTGGTTATACCCAGACATGGTGGCTGATGATGGTGTATCTCACCAGGTTTCTGAAATCGGGGTTTCAGAGGTTTGTATTACACTCTTATCACAGTTGGTTACAAAACAGGGAGCGCAGGTACAACTTCTTACCCGTTTTTCATTTGGGTTCTCTTAAGTGGGGTTTGGATTAGTGTGATGAATCAGTATCCTTGGGTAGGAATGAGTCTTTTGAGAGACCTCCTGCTATCTTCTGCAACAGCAGTGCTGGCAGCTCACAACCATTAGCTCAATACTTCCCTGCTGCTTTATCATAGATGTGACCTGAGGCTACATATTGGATTTCAGCAATATTTTTTTTTCCTGCCCCCACCTCGTTTTGTTTTTTTTTTTTTTTTTTTTAATAGCAGCCCTGCTGTTTGATTATTGCTATTACCATGGTTATTAAGCTGTCAGTATTTCCTTGTGGAACTGAAGCAAGAGGTAACGGGAAACGGAATTTACGTGCAAGAAAAAAGAAGAACAACTTTCTGACCTTAAAAGCAGTCCTTATTATTTGTAATAAGGAATGATAATCAGCCATGTTATTTCAAAAAGAAATCAAGTCTGAACTAATTCCGATTGCCCAAGCACTCAAGCCAGATTTGTGTAGTCCTAGCAGTCCCTGAAAAGGTGTGGTTGTGCTTTAATTCCTGCACACACTATGCTAATCTTATAAGTGAAATGCCCATCTTCTCTTTCACCACTTTTGCTAAGTTAGACCATTTTTCCTCTTGAGCTCGAATGACCAGCAAACTATTAGTCTTTCAAGCCCTGACTTCTCAATATTTATCAGTTTTCCTTGTTTCGTTGCTGCCTCCCCCCCCCCCCCATCCTCGTCTGTCATATCTTCTCCAGGTGAACTAAAAGGATTTAAATTGTACCTTTGCGTGGCCACCTTCTCCTGTTGGAAATACATACGAGATCCTGTAGTGCATCCAAGAGGACAATATGTGCTATAACAGCTTCAAGCTGAGGTCCCCTAAGAAGAGGCAGAAAAAGATTCAGTATGGGTGGGTTGGTTGGTTGGTTTTTGGCAGGGATGATCTTACTCCTGGACGGTTTGGTAACCCAGATCTACTTAAAATCCTGACTACTTACGACAGTAAACAAGCAATGCAACAGAAATTAAACACCTTGTTAACATTAAAAAAAAATAGAACTGAAAAAAAAATATCAAATGAGAGGAATAATGTTTGAACCTATCTCATAAAAACATAAAGGTGGCTTAGCCTTTAATGAAAAGATTTTGCTTAACTTAACCTAAATTTCTCAAATTCCACGTTTTATTTTCCCCTCCGTTTCCCCCCACCCTCCACAGTGTGTGGCTATCTACAAACTGGCACATCTACACGAATCCACACTAGGACTTGACTTCACACACCCAGGAGACGGGATCTCATCTCTTTGTGGTATCTCCATCAGAGAGAGACCAAGTCCTTCACTGGCATTTGATCTGATACGGCTTTCCTAGTAGGTGATCCTGTAGCTTCCCATTCTCTAATTTACTCGTCTCTGGAAGTAGCTTTTCATTAACCATGACCTCAGCTAGAAGGTCTAAGGATAGTCAGGTACTAAGGACTAATCCTTCGTACTGGATCTCTTCCAAAAGAAGGCTGTATTTTAAATAGACCTGAGTTTCTGTTCAACATGTATGACTTGTATTTGTCAGAAGAAATGACCCTTCTAGTGTCCTTTGACTGAGTCGCCTCCAGAAGAAGTAGCAGTACAGACACTGGCTGTTAAAATGTCATCTATCATTTCACTTGGGTAGGACTTGCTGCTTTTGAAAAAACTCTTTCATTGTCTTTGTTCTGTTTTAAACAGAACGATATACTTGATATATATCCATTATATATAAATTCTACTTAAAAAATCATCACTGGATTGCTGATTGTGTCCTGTCATCCTGTGATGTCATTACAGTGAAAAATGTTAGTAGTGTTCAGACCTGATCTGTGATGGCAAAGGCAGTCGCTGTAGGTTCTACAAGAAGTGTTTCTGACCTGAAATTCTGTCGGGTTTTTATGCAGATTGATGCAGACTTTGAGTTGTGCCTTTGTGGGACACTGTCGTGACAGGAGAGTCCAGACATGAGGCTGTGACAGGCAGGGCAGTTTTACAGTATTTGCTTTCACCGGTATTTGAACTCCCACTCATCCTGGGACCGGGGCATCCCCGGGGGGCACCCCTTGTGTAGATGTGCCTATGGACAATCATTTGAGGAGGAAAACGGTATTATTGGTTAAGAAGCGGTGAGTTCCTCAAGTTGTGTTGTCCATATGCACGTTTACAGCATATGGACCCTTTTCTTTTGCTTAAAAATGTTGTGGTTTATACACAACAGGAATGCTTGAGTTTCAGAAGGAACTGAAGGCAGGTGGATTTTCTCTCTCATTTTCTATTACATATGTGGCACGTGAAGAGGGTGGTTCTAATGTACCCCCACAGGTCCTACTAAGACCAGAAGTCTCTGATTTGAATGCTTGGGTATATTTAACACCTGCGGTCCAAAGGGTGTGCAGACAATGCATCTGCAGGCATACACCAGCTCCTGGAAAGTAACCTTCTCTCCAGGATAGACAATGAATAGAAGAAAGCAAGTGCACCAAGAGCAAGGTGGTTAATGAAAACCAAGACAAAGTAGTAGCTTCTTTTTTTTTTCTTCTGGTTAAGCTTGCTATTTTAACTGAGAATAACAGACAATCTTTCAAGCTTTTGGATAAATGGATAAACAGAATCAATACACATCCTGTCATGGTAATTTTTTGATACAAAAGTTCACTGTATTTTGTTTTTTTCCAGAATCCTCCAATGCAGTCATCTTACGAAGCTGAACTGATGCCATCTGACTGGCTATGTAATATATCTGAAGAAAACAAGAAGGCAGAAGGCAGTCTTGAAGCCATGTTTCAGGTTGCCGATGAGGTGCATTCATCATGCAAAGCTGAAAAGGTGGAAGTGGCACCTGTAGAGAGCCAGTATTCAATCCTGGAGCTTAATGAAAATCAGGCACTGCCTGTTAATAGTTACACACCTTCAACTGAGGAAAGCCAGCCAGAACGTCTCACTCCTGTAACTTAAGACACATCATTTCTGGCGGAAGCAGATGGAGCACTGAATTTGTCTCCATTACAGCCTTCTGACATTCTTTGTGCTGCCGATACCACTCTGTCTATAGAAACTGCTGCTGCTGCTAAAATACTACAAGAACTTCTGACCGCACAGGAAGCAGATGAAAAACAGAGCAAAGAACCAGATCACCGCCTAGCTGAGTTCTCCCTCATGTTTTTTTCAGGGAGAATTGTTCAGTCCAGAGCAGGTAAGGGGTAAAGGGAGATAAATCAACATCTTTCTTGAGCTAACTATATTTGATAGTAATGCTAGGGTCTGGACCGATAGCTTTTCAATATTCTTGCCTGCTTAAGAACTGAAGGCTTCTTTAATTAAGCTGTTAATGGACAGTGAAGGGTTTGCTTGGTAAAGCAAGATATAAAAAAGAAGACGGAATGAAAAAGTATCCCATGGTAATGAGCATGACATGTGTCAGCCTGTTGGCCAAGTCAGGGTGCTCATTTGCATGGGAAACATGCGTAGTGCAGGTGTATTCGTGGTGATGAAGGGGATGCTTTTTTTAGGTTGTAACATACCGTCTTTAATCTCCAACAAAGAAGAGTATTTTGAGAATTGCCACTGGAGGCAGATTTTTGCTTAAATTTAGATAAACGGTTAGATTGTTTCTGATAAATAGGTATTAAGTTCTGTTTTCTGTGGAAAGTATAGTTTATTGACATTTGAATGGTATAAAGCATCTTCATTGGTTTATACTTTGTGGTGTACAACAAGTCGTAATTGTACTTCAGTCTACCTGTACCTGGTCTTCCCTGTATGTAAAACTGTAAGTCTCATGAGGAGTGAGGGGCATTCTAGATGTTACTCTGTTAAGGCAGCAAATGCATGCTCTGCGCTTTTTTTGGTTTGTTTTGAAAACAAAGTAAACTCAGGAGATTGACTGCATCTGTTTCTGCTGCATGAGACCTACCTTGCATGTAGGCACTCAAAATCTCATTTTTGTGTATGCATTGAAGCTACTGTTTTATTGTTCTGTCGGTAGCTTGACGCCTTCGCTGAAGTTTCTAGATCGGAAATCATCAGCTGGTGCAAACCTCCCATTGTTGCTTTCAGCGTTATAAAGATTAGTCATCTTCCTCTTGGGTATCTTTCTAGAAAGGGATGTGTATTCTGATCAAGCCTCTGCATAGCTCAAGCCTAGACTAGACTGTTCTGCTCCGTACTGTGTAGGGAAGAGCACATCCCTGTGCTAGTGCATAGAGTTGGCAGTACTCCTTAATTGGTGCCCACTCATTATATTAAGCGTTGACCGCACTTTAAATGTTGTCAGTTTCGAGAATTTTTGAACTGCATTTTTAGAATGACAGGTTGTCCCTTGTTGAAGGCCTTTGGAGTCCGTGACCCGAACTTCCTTGTCAAGAACTGGGGGAATTAAGTGCATGAACCACGTAGTTGTTTGGGAGGGAGGTTTTGTATATTTGTGAGAATCCTGATGTTGGTCCTGGACCGTAACTGGTTAAATAACTGGCCTCACTTTTTGAGCAATTGAAGAGCAATTCGGGGACTGTTCAGCGTTTTGTTTGACAGATTCCCTCTTCCTGTTAGAACTACTCTTTAACTAGTCTCCTCCTCCCAAACTCAGGAGAGGGAAGGTTAACTTAACACCCTGCTTGTCCAGAGCCTGCGGTCATGGCAGGTGCAGAACTCTCAGAGGAGGCTTCTGTGCCTGTACTCCTCACTTCAGGCTCCAGCACAGTTTTCTTCCTCATCCCTGAATCCGGAAGCACTCAGGCTTTCAGTGGCTGTTGGTACCATGTTTTTTAGAGCAAGCTTATGACAGAACAGTGGGCGCGCACAGAAGACCGCTCTATTCCTCTCTATAGGAGCAGAGGGGGAGCAAATTCCTCCACTGTTTGTACAAGAGCATCAAAACAGCTCTTTTGTCTTGCCCAGTGTCAAGTCTCAAAACAACAGCTGTAATCTGATGTGTAGGGAAGAGCAAGAACAAGGCCCGCGAACAGAACAGGGCATTCCTGCTTATACTTTCCAGCTACTTTCAGCCCGAGGCCTTGCGATGATACTGTGTACTTCATCTTAGGTTTCCGCTCTGTGGACTGAAGTCAGCCCTTGAAACTGTCGGGTTTAGCATACAGGACCTTTTGACCAAGCTGGTACTTTGCTCACGAGCTATTCCTGCACGAAGAGCTTCCTTTTGTGCGTGGCTGTTAGTAGTTTCATGTGATGCTTCCCCATTTCCGTCTCAGAAGGGACATTCAGCTGTCATCCCTGGCTGCTTACTGCATGTCACTTGTGACTTTCCGCATCGCTTATCACAGCTGCCTCAGTAGTCCTCTTTCCTGACTGTACAGCCCTGATGTAGTTTCCTCTGCGTGGCAGCTGCTCTGCACCTCTGGTTAGCGTTGGATTTGTTCTCAACTTTTTCTAGTACATCCTCTTCTGGAATGAAGAGAACATTTTTACAGTGACACAAAGATGTTTGCTGTTTTGTTTTCTGTTTCGTTCAGGTATTTCCCAGCATTTAATTACTCTTGTGACCAGCACTGAGCCTTGAACTGTCTTCCTCATACAAGTAACAGTTTAGTAGAAACCTGCTTCATTCTGCTTTCCCGATTTCCTAAAAGACAGCAAATTAAAGAGCAGTTCTTTACATGAAAAGAGTTTGTATGTTCAACAGTTCAGATCCAGTGTTGCCCTCTCAACCTCAGTGAATTTCTGTCCTAGACTTTACAGGCTTTGGCCTTTCATAGGCATATTCTATTCCACTCCTACTCCTAAGAAATGTTTTATTGGCTTCTTAAAGTGGAAATAGAACATGTCTGTAACGATTGATCAAGAGGAATTTGCCTCCAATTTTGTTCAGTCTCCTTGGCAGCATACCTATGTGAAGGCTGAAACGCTTGCTTTCTTTGGGGAAGGTTAATCCAGCAAACCCCATTCATGCGAGTTGCTAGTTTTAGTACCTCAGCTTCCCATCATGGTTCCAGCTGGGTATAGGTATAGTCCAGTCAGTGTCTCGTAAGTCGTGTAAGTAGTGAGATGCAGCAGTTTTGGCGTTTTTCAGTAACTGAAATGAAAAGGCAAAACTTTCACACCTGTCAGCTTTGGTAGCTTTGTTTGATTCTCTGCCAAACAATGTTTTGGACTCTGAAGTTGCAGAAGTATTAGACCTGAGTGGAGGGTCTGTCCACAGGTGCGGTGAATCCATGATCAGAAACATGTTCACTTAAAAGACCAAACAATAAAAAGAAGGGATAGCTTGGGAACCAGACTTGTGTGGGCTAGGCTGATGCTGTTTGGATGAAAATATTATTACCTATTATATTAGATTACTGAAGAGTCGGTGTGTAAGATTCTATAAACACAGTGATAAAAAGGAATCTGAAAGGGGTGCTGTGCAGTATGACTGCTCTTCAGTTTCCACACACGCAGCTGTAAGGGTTAAAATTGGACACAGCATTGGAAGTACAGGTTCAGCAGTGAGGGGGAATGAAATTTCCTCAGTTTGCTGGCCACGCTCATCCCAGTGTAGCCCAAGGTGCCTTACTGGGCACTGCAGCACCCCAGGTCCTTTGCAGAACTGCTAGTTAGAGTGTCTAGACTTCTTTCACCACGTAGGCTAGTAACAGTTTCTTAATAATGGTTATCCCAATATGCATGTTATTTGTTTTTTCTTTATCAAACACTGCAATTTGGTTTCTACATCCCCCGCCTGGTATTGCTCTTCATTATTCTCTTCTTTTTAAATAATGAAACTTGCAGAATTGTTTCTAGAGCAGTTGTTCGGTGGAATATCCAGTTTAGAATGCTTACTTGAGAAATCTTCCCTTCTCTCACTACTTCATTAAGGCTGCTCACTAATTTTCCTGGAAATTTACTATTATGTAAATGTCACCAGGAATAGAGAGGTCATCATCACTTGTGAGACTTGGATTCTAGCTGGTGTAGGTAGTGACCTACAGCCAGCCTGCCTCCTTTGTTTTTGTGCCTGGGAAGGAGTTGTGGTTCAGACATCAGACAAAAGGCACTGCTAGCCACGTGTTTTTCACATGGCCTTGTTAATAGTACTGAAGCAATACATCCAGACAGCACATTTCAAAGAAGAAAAAAAGAGTCAAGTGGGTATCCAGCAAGTGCAGGAGGTGTGTTGGAGGGAACTAGTTCTCCCTGGAGTACTCCATTACTGTATTTGCACAGGCCTTTTCAAATGTTATTATACAACTTTGTCAAGGAATGTATGTATGTTTCTATTGATATGTATACACATAGCCTGTTATATATTCAACATTGAGTAATGACAGACTCAAGGTGGCGAGCGTGATTTTTGGAAAGACTATCTTATTACCAAGTGTGACCTCTTGCCTTCTGTAAACTCACACATAATGGTTTTCAAAAGCTTTTTTCCCCTTAACAGAAGGAAACATTGCAGACTCTGAGCAGTCATTCATCTTTAGGTTATTGATGGATAAGGTATTTGCAGAGGAGATGAATATTCTAGAACAGGTGATATTGAGAAAATTTTTCTGTCTAAAGCTAAATTCCAGGTGCTTAACTTTGGGCCTGTACTGCCTCAGCGAAATAGAAATAGAACTAGGTTGTTTGGCCTTTTTTTTTTTTTTTTTTTTTTTTTAAGCTACAGATTTTTGCCACATGATCATGGAAATGTACCAGTCTGCCCAATGGTTGCCTGCAAAATACATGCAGGGCAGCAGCAGAGGGCTCTAAAAAGCAAGCAACACATTATAACTTAATGTCTTAATGACTGGATGGGGTGGGGTGAGATTCCCAACCAGAAATGTGTGGTTCACGTGTGGTTCTGCATCACACAGCTCTGCCAAGTTGTTTGAGCTAGATCTGTCGTCATTATTACAGGTGCTGGTAACAATGAGCGCACCTGTATTTCTTCTAGCTTATTTCTTCTAGCTAGTTTAATAACTGAGGGCAAAGTTCAGACTGTGGAGACATGTACCCTAACTTTGTGTATTCTAGATTTCTGATCTCGTATTTTGCTTAATACGGTATTTTGTAAGAGTTTGTTTCAATTTAGCAACCTTAATTCTGAGTTAAAAACACTTACTACGTCAACTGTCTAGGCAGTGTTCAACACCTGTTAGATGCCCTTTTGGAGTGGAGAAGAATAGCTTTTATTTTGTTTTATTGGTTTATATTAGTTTTATTATAAGATAACATTGAGTGATCTTTGGTTTTATTTCTTTTGTTGTTGTGTTGTGTTTTTTTTAAGGAGAATACTAGTGTTAAAAGTGAATCCAGGACATCGGAGACAGAAGAGAGACAATTCACTTCAGGAGCTGAGCCTGTGAACGAATCTGTAGGACAGACAGATTCATCTGTAAAATCTTTCTCCAGGAAAAGATGCGGTTCAGATACAGGCAACTCTCTCGGTAAGAAAGATTCTACGTTTTCTCAGAGATTACGGCGACAGCTACTCTGAAACTAACTATTACAGAAAGGGGAGAGTAGAAGAATTTAGTTGTTGTCTGCCGTGTAAGTACCTCATTGTTCCTTCAGTTAAAATATTAAACTTGTACAACCTCTTTGTGTACTTACCAACACACTTCTATAGATACACTTACGCTAATTACTCTGATGTGGGAAAGGGTATAAATTATGTAAGTAAATAAAACTTGAAGTTCTGGGAGTTGTGTCAGAAACCTGGATGTCACAATATTGAGATTAAGTCCATAGATGTATTTGCTGGAGGGCGACAGTGCTGTGAAGGAAACACTGAGTAAGGAGGTAACTATGGAAGTTCCAGGAGCAAAAACCACCAAACTGATGAAGTTAGTGTAGAAGTCTGAACTCTTTGTCTCAGATCACTGAATACATTGTACCAGTCTGATACGTGTCCTGAAACACATGAGAAAAACAAGCAGCAGAGTATCTGAGGCTAAAAACTTCACAAATCTAGTAACTGAAGGAAAAACCTAAACATCCACAGATTAGAGAGATATAAGAGGACACAAAAAGTACTTGGGATACATTCTAGAGAATTTGGTTCAGCTTGCAAGTCTCTAAGAAGCTGTTTCCCTCACAGGTGTTCATCAAAAAGCAGATGGTAGAGTTTGAAGAGCTGTTGCTCACTTCAAAGGGTAGTTTCTAGATTCCAGATCATGGTGCTAGTTAATAGTTCAGCTCATAATGCCCATCAGTTTCAAACATTTAAGTAAGGAATAAAGTATTTCTGTCAGGAAGCTGAGAAAAAAGGTCGGATGCCACCTTGAAAGAAGACAAGCTCTTGTTTAAAACACAGAATCGAGAGTTCTTGTTCAATTACTGCCTGGTATCACAGATAATTAGCAAACTTCTCAGCTTTCGTATCTGAAGCAAAACATTCGCTTAACGTGCCAGTTGTAAAGTGATGTACAGGAACATGTTGGAAAGCATTCCCATGAGAATGTTCCACAGGGATGAAACACGTTTATGCTAACGCTAATTAGCAACAATTGGCATAGTCTGCTCTCTGGGAAATGTGACGGTCATCCAGGCCTGCATCTCCACTGTTGTACCTTTGAGGCTTGGTGTGCGTGTTAAGGGTAGAGATAGACAGCACACCTGAGCCAAACGTGATCAGGCTCAAGCTAGCCCAAAATCAGTTGGGTGCGTGATACAAGCCTCCAAGCTGGCGTAGCCTGTCGGCTGCATGTCAGCTGTAAGCCTGAAGCAGGCAGGCTCAAGTGCAAGCTGACTTCTGCTGCTCTGACCACACCTTTGTCTGTCAGCACCTCCTCTCCTCTGTGAGACTTTGGAAACAACTTATTTCTTAATCTTTCTGTGCTAAAATGCATCACGATGATTACCAGGTGTTTCTTGGCAACTTACCCTCTGAGTGTGATGGAGTCCTGTCTGTTTTCCTGTTTTCCTTTGGGCACTCCTTTGCAAGTTTTCTGAGTCTGCACCTTGATACATATACCCTGCTGTGGAAAAGGCTTTTGCTCCATCTGTTTCAGTAGGCTGTTGACATGTTCACTTTTCTTTGTTACGTGGTGACACCGAGTTCTAGATGCCACACGGCGAGAGCCAATATAATGTGGTACATAATGAAGGGGGAAGGAAGGGTCACTTCAGTGACTGGGAGCAGCTCTGAGCCCAACCCAAGGTGTTAATCTGTAAAAATGCACCAAGAATCAAACCCGCCTTTGTGGAGAAGGCATTGCTTCCCTCCAAAGAGCTGGACTGGACTTCTTTGCGTTTCACAGCTGTTCTGTAGCAAGAAAAGACGAGCGTCCTTTCACTAAAACACCGTCCCCAGGGTTTCCCTCCATAGCTTCCAGCCCATCTCTGCAGCACCATAAATCACTGAAATAGGTTATCTGCTTCCTTCAAATGGAAAACCAATGTATTTAACCAACCTTCTCAGCTAAATTCTCGTTTACCAGTTTTAAGAACATTCTGCCCAGCAGAATCAAGATGAAAGGTGTCTCTAGTTCGTTGTCCTGTCTCCAACAGTGTCTTTGGCATTTCTGTACCATTAAGCAGAAAAGGCCTCAGTAACCTTTTCTTCAACTGATTTTTAGAGTCCCTTTTTGAAGCTGTGCAAACATTTAGCATCCACTGTGGTTTTTATAAGTTAATGTCATTAATGCAGGTTAACTACACAGTGGGTGAAGAACCCTCCTCTTCAACTACTTCTGAGTCCTCCCGGGAGCCAGAGTCTGCTGCAGAGGGTGCAGAACTTAACTCAGCACTAAGACACATCATTGCAAATGATTACAGGCTGTGTCATCTGTTCCCTTCCCCCTCTTTTTCTTGAGAGGCGATGGGTATGGTGCTCTAGCTCCTGCCGTGTTTATCACACGGAGGTGCAAGAAATAGTTCTCCTTTCAGGGGCTGCTTTTTTTCAGCCCCAAGCTCGCTCTTAGGACATAGATTTGAAGGTGCTGATGATGCATCTGCTTTTCCCACTACTTTCTAGCTGAGCTCGTCTGTTAAAATGGGAGTTTTCAAATAAATCTGTCCATTTTTGTTGGCAGCATACACACTTGCAACAGGAGTCCTTTTGGACTTCACATACAATTGAGAGGAACTCTGTAAATACTTTTGAGTCTCCTTCCCCATCTCCTCTGTATTGTGCTCCACAGGTACACTCAGCTAGTGAACACAGCTGTACTGGACCTAATACCTGCGGCTTGTGCTTCCTCTTCTAAAAGAGCACGGGAGAAGGACCAGATTCTGATGGGAGGAATTTTTGTTTGCAGCCCATCTTTCTGGAAATAGGCATCTCAGAATGGAGCAGGGGGAATTTGTTACTTCTGGATTGAAGCATTTAAGCTGATGCTAAGACATTAAGGAAAAAACCTTTCTTTCTCAATGGCTGACCATGTATTTTCTGTGAGTTGTCTAGTCCTTCAAATAATCTGATGATTTTCTCTGACTTTTTTTCTTTTTTTTTCCTGCAAGAATGCAGACATAATACTGAGATGCTGCTGTCTCAGGTGAATCCATCACTATCATGCTGCAAGGTGCCCTAGACGTTTACCACCCACTCCCATGCCGGTACAGTTGTGTCACTGTGCGTTCTCTCTCATTCTCTCCAAGGTAAATAGATTTCTAGGTGCAATTGCTAAGGGCAAATCTTCATTCAGGCAAGGTCTCCCATGCTATCATCTGTTCCCTTGAACTGTTTCCTGCACTTTCCAGCCAAAAATATTGTTACTGTTCATTTAGTTTTCCTAGCAGGTCACAGTGAGCTCTCTTCCTACAAAGGTGTTAAGAGTTAATGTGGGGACAGGCCTGGCCCTGAACTCTTGAACATCTGTGCGAAGCCCAAAGCGAAGTTGCTCTCGGGGGTCCAAGCGGCAGCTGCTTGCTCCAGCTCAGTTGCCATTACCTTGACGTCATTATATATTCATTGAAGGCATTTCAAATTGCCTGTCCTAGCAGTCTGCTCTTTGGGATGAGTGGATGTTATACCCTGTGTCTTAACTTGACATAATTTAGAGGTGCATTGTTACAAGCCCCCTCATTTCTCCATCCTTATGTGTTTTCAAGATGTGTTCCCAACAGAGTCTGCTTTGGCAGGAGGCAGCTGTCAGAAAGTGCAAAAGTGGTGCCTATTGGGCAGGAACTTTGTAGTACAGAGAACGAACAGAGGCTGGAAGATGTGAATGTGTCTGTTTAGAGGTTAAATTTCTTGTGGGTGATGTTTGCAGTGGTAGCGCTGTTGTGACTTTATCGGGGTACTTGTTCGCTTTCTTGACCTGCAAGATCTGGCCATACGTGGGAAGTATCTCTGTTTTGCTGTGGATCAAGGTAATTGTTAAAAAAAGGAGCCTCTTGTTCGTCTTCTCTGTGACGCCACGAGTTTTCTCTGGGATCCTGGTGCTGGCTGTGGTGTGCTTTGAGGCAATTGTGCCTTTTCTGGGTAAACAAAGGGATACGGCACAAGCAGGTCAGGCCTTTCTGTAGATACTGCCAGGGGTTTATAGTAATTAATGTTTGGCTTTTGGTATCCACGGTAGCGAAGGCACGTCTAAATAATACATACTGAAGAACAGGAGCACTTTTCTTATCATCTGCTTTGTTGGGTTTTTATATTTAAATTTTTGAAAAATTGGAAGAATTCCTATTTCTTTAAACAGTAGGCCTCAGGTGATCAGGTTCTAGCCTGCCTTTGAAAGCGTATTTTATAGTGCCTGATAGAAATGCAGTTGCTCTGAATGCTGCCAAGGGAAACATACCCGAACACTGCTGTGTACTCAGCACTCCCTTTTCTTTCTAGATCTCCGTCTGCTGGTGGATGTACCTTGGAAGCAGGCGTGCTTTCTGGAGGACGAAACAAGAGAGTGAGAAGTGGGTGACAAATGTGCAGCAGCTGCCAGCTGGATTCCCCTGTCAGACTCCAGCAGCAGTGGAGCTTTGCCCACAACAGCCACTTTGGATCATTTCAGCTGTGTTTAAAAGAAGAAAAAAAAAAAAAAAAAAAAAAAAGAAAAAGAAAAAAGAAAAAACAACAAAACACCAAAGACCACACACAAAAAAGCCCAAAACAAAGCAACAAAAAACCAACAAATAAAATCAACAAAAACCCAGCCCCACACCACTCTTATTTTTTGCTTTCTTTTTAACTTGGTAGGGTATTGTTTAGTAGGCCTCTTTCATTACATTTTCTACCTGTCAAGTTATAAAGCACCTAGTGGTCAGAGTAATTAATATGAAGTAATTACTTAACTGTTTGTATTCTTTAGATATGGAAAGTCTGAACTTTTTGTAAACAGGAAACCTTAAAAACTTTCTTGAGACATCCTTACAGGGAAGCAAATTGTTTTTAGTGCTCTATTAGGAATCTATTTAACTATTTATTTATTTATTTAACATTGTTGCGAGCTACACTATGCTCAGCATAGGTGGTGGTTGGTGCTCTCGCTGTCTTTGCTTGCAGTCATACCGTGGCCCTTTACTGGGGATCGTGTATGAAACAAAAGCATTGGAAAGTCACAAGATTCTGGGTCTGAATGGGTCAGAGATTTCAGGAGGGCAGCTAAAGGAAAGATGAGCTAATTTTCTAAGTGATTAACCAGGAAACCTTCTTCCTTCCTGAACCAGCTCTCTGTTCCACCAGCAAGTGTATGTATGTCACAGCTGCTGATCTTTTACGTTCCTGGGGAATTCTTCTGGTTTAATAATTTTCTTTTGATGCTAATGGTATCTGTAATCATAAGTTATTTATTAATATCTTTGTTATTTATTGTTCTAGCACTCTGTTTTAATTATGTCTTGAAAATATTTTTTAAACTTTTAGAGGAAGATTGTATATGTACGTTGATAGCAGATCTTAAGTTTTTAATAGCTATACATTTGTGTTTATGTTAAAATACTGTTCGAAGGATAAAGGGGGCACATCCTCTATTTGTGGTGTTAAGGAGATCCATGTGGAAGAGCACCTAAACCATCAATGTAATGGCTTCATGCGTGTTCATACGAGCCAGCCCTGAGCGAAACGCATGAGAAGGGAGCAGAGAAGCTGTCAGGACCACCTCGGCTTGTGTAGCTCCCAGCTGGGGCCAGGATGTGTTAAGGGAGCACCGGGCAGTAAGATGAACTGAGGCAAAACCTTTCCTTACAGCTTCTGTAATAAGATCTTTCTTAACCAGTAGTAACTTCTGTAATAAGATGGTTTGTAACAAGATATTTTAAAAAAATTAGTAACTTTTGTAGTAAGATGTTTTGTAATAAGGTATTTTAAATAGGTAGCAACTTCTGTAATAAGACGTTTTTACCGACAGTCTTGTTACCAGGAGCAGGGTGGGATGTGGTTTCCCTTGTGTGTCCTGTTGTACCCCTGCCCAGGCAGGGTGGGCCTCAGGTGATCAGGTTCTAGCCTGCCTTTGAAAGCGTACTTTATAGTGCCTGATAGAAATGGAGTTGCTCTGAATGCTGCCAAGGGAAACATACCCGAGCACTGCTGTGTACTCAGCACTCTCTTTTCTTCCTAGATCTCCGTCTGCTGGTGGATGCACCTTGGAAGCGGGGCTGCTTTCTGGAGGTGACAGATGTGCAGCAGCTGCCAGCTAGATTCCCTTGTCAGACTTGTAGCGGTGCTGCAATAAATGAAGCTTTGGCACGGCAGTGGGTGTCGCATTGCTGTTCTCTCCGTGTTCTCGATGACCAAGGGTGAGCTGGTCACAGCTGGAAGAAACAGCTGCTTCCTGTTCCAGCAGTTCTTGCTGACACGTGTATCCCCCAGCGGCCGCTGCCCGGCGGAGCCGTTTCCAAGGCGGCGGCCCGCTCTTCCTCTGCGCCATGTCCCAGTTCCTGCGGGCCGGCTGCAGGGGCGAGCCTGGCTGCGCGGCAACGAGCCGCCCCGGGCCCTGGCCCTTCTCAGGGAGCCGCGGCAGCGGCGGCGGCTCCCAGCGCCGCGCCGGCCCGTGCGCGCTTTCTGCGCGGCTGCGGAGGCTTTGCAGGGTTTCCGCGCACGCCGCTTCCCGGCTGCGGCCCCACGCCGCGGTTCAGGTCTGACCTGCAGCGTTACGCACCGGGCAGCGCTGCCAGCGCGGAGCCGCCGCCGAGTTCCGGGCCCTGGCATCAGCCTGAGCCCGAAGCTCCCGGCGGCAGCGCCTCGGGCGCGGCAGCGGCGGGATCGGGCCCCGGCCGCGGCGCTGCCCCCCCGCGCCCCGGCGCTGCCCCCCCGCGCCCCGGCGCTGCCCCCCCGCGCCCCGGCGCCCCCGCCCGGCTGCAGGCGGGCGGCGGGGCGGGTGGGGGAGCCCGCGGGGCCGGCCCGGGGGAGGAGCAGCTGCAGCTGCCCGCGCCGGGGGTCGGGGGTCGGGCTGGGGGGCTTCGGCGCGCTTGTGCCGGGGCGGGGCGGCGGGGGCTGCCCGCCCGCGGGGGGCCGGCGGCGCCGGGCTCCGCTGCCGCGCTGCCCATGTGCCCGGCGCAGCTGCCCGCCCGCTCCCGGCGCCTGGCGCCCGCAGCAGCGAGGGGGGGGGGCGCCCCGCAGGGGGAGGTGCGCGGGGCTCGCGCTGCTGCGGACACTCCGCTCCGCTCCGCGCCGCGCCGGCCCCGCAGCGCTGCCTGCGGCGGTGCTGCCCTTGATGCTGCCGGGGGCTCTGGGCTCTGCTCGCACCTGCCTGCCGGCTGCCTGCTGGCTTTTAACCCTTTGTTATTAGAAATACCGACGGGGGGGTGGGTGGGTGCGGTTTTTTTTTAAAGACCGTGACCAGACATCACCAGACCCACGCAGTTTTCTTAAGCTGCAGGAAATAACTTTGGCCCAGGATTTACAGCCCAGTTTCCACCCGCCCCGGCCCTGGGCTTTCTGGGATGGGCCAAGTTGAGCTTCTCATCCACCAACACCCCACAGTCCTTCTCCTCAGGGCTGCTCTCCATCTCCATCCATTCTCTGCCCAGCCTGTGCTTGTGCTTGGTATTGCCCCAGCCCACACGCAGAACCTGGCACTTGGTGCTTCTTTCCTACTTTCCATTAGATCTAGAGATGTGGGTGACTTTCCTTCTACCGAACGTGCAGCAAGAGCACTATGTCAAATCAAGGTTCTCTCTCTTTGAGTTTCAAATTTTTTCACGGATTGGTACTTGCATAACGGCTGCTTAGAAAAGAAATCTTTGCCCAGAGGAGCCTGCTGTGTGGCCCAGCTCCCAACGAGGTGTTCAGGCCTGGACATAACTTAATACCAAAGTGTAAACCACTTCTATTTTGATGGAGTTCTGAGAGTTCTGACACCCTTTAGGTAACAGCATGAAATGTTGGCATGTCGCTGAACTCTGTTGATTCAATAGCTGGTAAATATTCCCTGGTCAGCCTTCCAAAAGTAATCTGCCCAGGGGGATGCAGGAGGCTTGGCAGCAAGTAAAGCAGGGCTCTGCAGGGTAGGGGGGTGGTTTCTCATTAAACGTGTCCTCAGGGAGACTGACATGTTTGAAGCAAATGGGAGGCTGGTGGAACAGGTGCACACAGCCAGTGTGCATGTTGTAAATAGATGCTATGATTGCTAGCCTTAGGCTCTGTGTTAGCAATTACTATATCCAAATATAAAAACATTGGAAAATATCAGAGCTGCACAACAAAGGACAGCCCTGGGAAGCACAAAAGCCAGGAAACAAAACCAGTGCATTTACAGGTACCTTAACTCCGCATCTTCGTGTTACATGGTTTGCTGTTAGATGCTGGCAAAACAGAGTGTATTACTTCTGGAAGAACTAAATTCTGCAGCAGAGTAATAATGAGTGCTGCTTATCGTATGGAGCCTTTCCCTCTTTGTAGACAAGTCAGCTAAGAAGTTAATTGTATTTGTGATTGTTTTGCTAAAAATGGTCTGGCGCTGGAGGCTGTCCCAGTGTGCCTCCCCAGCCGAGGGCAAAGCCGTGTCTTTTTGCTACTCTAACGTTGTTCCTTGCTTGATAATACTGCTGTAATGGTACCCAGTAATTTACAAGCGGAGCTGCAACCCTTTGCAGCCTGGGGTCAGATGAGAAGATGCCGACAAGTGATGTTACAAGGTGGGACAAGTGCTTGCCCCTGTGTCTCTCTCACTTTCATGCACTCTTCAGCCTTTGCCCTCAAGACTGAAGTCTGTTGGCCAGGAGGCTCCCTGAGGGTCATGGCTGCTTCTGGAGTGTCTTGTGCTGCATGAAAGGGGAAGAAATGAAAAGCCCTACACTCAGTTCCTCCTCCTCCTCGCTCATAGTTCAGGAGAGAGTGGAGAACCCAGCTGGAGTGTGTGCATCCCTGTAGGGGACTCTGTAACTGTAAGACTGGTAGACTTCAGAGCTTTTGGAGAGCTCTGAATTCATTGGGTCACAGATCTATACAACATGACACCAAAGGTACCACGTGATCAGTTTTCTATACAAAGTATAATTTAGCTGTTAGGCAAAGCAGAAGTTCAGGTCTCCATCTCTGGGTCCTCAGTGGAGATGTACAGCAGAGATGCAGGAGCCTCCAGGCACAATAGTGAATTGTGTAAAACAAAGCCAAGGATGCAATTAACTATTTAGCTGACTGCAGAGGCAGATGGGCATTGTATGCCAGCCGCTCCTCGTTATTCCTCTCTGTCTACACAGCCACCTTAAGACCTTGGGACTATGTTAGAGAGCTCCTCACAGACAGTCAGCATCACCTTGGCTTGTTCATGCTGCAGTGGCTGTCAGGGCAGCAGCGGGAAACCAGTGGGCGTTGCTCCAGCACCCTGGCTGAGTGCTCAGTCTCGGGCTCTTCAGATCATGCCAGAGCGAGCCAGGAGTTTAGCTGAGACTTGAGAAATGAAAGCACTTGTAGATGTGCCTCTCAGCTGGGAACCTTTAGGTGACAGCTATGTAAACCCTCTCTCGGCTTTTTCTTGTTTCAAGCTAAGCTGTTTGACTTTGCATTGTGGATAAGCACTTTGGCCAGAAAGTAACAGAAAGGTTACTTGATGCTTTCTGGATGATTGTTATGGGCTAAATGGCATGTACTGATGGTATCAGATGCACTTTAGCCTTGTGCCCCAAACGAACTGGGAGTAAAAGCTCAACTGATAAACTACAAATGTACCGCATACTCTGGCTTTGGGCTCTTGAGTCATTAAAAGTAAACTGAGCCTCTCTAAAGAATAATTTTGTCCACATACGTTAAAACACTATGGCACCTTCTGCCATTCCAGTTTCAAGAAAGGAGCTTTTTCCTTTCCTTCTCCTCCTCCTCCTCCTCCTCTGCCGTGCGCGGTGGGCGAGAGGCGTGGCCATCTCCTCTGCTGGGCAAGCTCAGTCGGCAGCCTCTGCACTGCGAGGTCCAGCCAACTTGGGCGAATTGCCAGAGCTCCGGCGCGGCAAAGTCCCTTCAGTCCCTTCTGGCCACCCTGTCCAGACTGCGCAGCCGGGCTGAGGAGGGGGGTGGTGGCATCAGCGAGGGGGGTGGATGCCCCATCTCTCCCTCCCTCCCTCCCTCCAGCTCCTGGGCAGGACAAGCAAGCCAGCACCAGTGGGAAGCGCACGCACCATCATGTCAAAAAAAAAAGAAAAATTGACTCCGAGTGTGGGTTGTTCCAAGAAAAGTGGACTTCTGATTATTTCTTCATGGAGTACAAAGAAAGAGCTGTTTGTCTGATATGCCAGAATTCAGTGTCTGCCTTCAAGGAATACAATTTGCATCGTCACTACGAAACTTAACATAAAGATAAATATGATTCTTTGGTCGGACAAGTGAGAAAAGATAAAATACTAAGACTGAAACATGGACTGACAACTCAGGAAAATACTTTTGTGAAGCAAAAGCAGCTCAATATATCATCACTTTGAGCAAGCAATCAAGTTGCCAAGCTCATAGCATGCACTGGCAGAGCATTCATAGGGGGAGAATTTGTTATGTGTTTTGGTAAAGCATTTAGAAGAAGAATTAAATTATTTCAAGTAACCCTGGTACTGAACTAGAAATTATAATTAAAAAACATACCTGCATTGTGGCAAAATACATAGATACACTATTCATGGTGGGTGGTTTGTTTTTTTTAATGGTCTACACAAGTGGGTAAAGTGCTTTGTATATGAAACTATATTAGGAGTCATCTGAAAATACTGAAGAAAAATAAAATATTGTGGAGGCAATATTGAGGCAAAACTCATCACTCGGATGCCTGGAAAAGGCAAGAGCACGCCTGCAGTTTCAGGCAGTGAGGCTGTAAAGAGGCTGTGTAAGGACACTGGTGATGACTAATACGTTGTCCTCTCTAGATGCAGACTTGTGTGGTTTGCAGCAAAACAAAATAGCATGTCAGCACAGGATAAAGATGCATTTCCACAAGTCATGACAAAACGAGCTGGTTTGCCTTTACAATTCATTTATCAAAGCCGCGGGGGTCCTGGTCCCGGGGTCCCAGTCCCGGTCCCGGTCCGAGCCCTGTGGTTCCTGGTCCCGGCCCGGTCCAAGCCGCAAGGGTCATTATCCCAGGGTTCCTGGTCCGAGCCCGGCAGTCCCTGTCCCGCTCCCGGTACCGAGCCGCAGGGGTCCCGGTCCTGGGGGTCACGGTCCTGGTCCGAGCGGTGGGGGTCCCGGTCCTGGTCATCCAAATCCCAAGCCATGGGCGTCCCGGTCCCAGTTTCAGTCCCGAGCCGTGGGGGTCCTGGCCCTGGTCCCAGTCCCGACCTCAGAGGTCCTCGTCCCAGTTGTGGTCCCGAGCCGCGGGGGCACCGGTCCTGGCGGTCCCGGTCCCCGTCCCAGTCTGAGCCGCAGGGGTCCTGGTCCCCAGGTCTTGGTCTTGGTGCAAGACACAGAGGGTCCTGGTCCCTGATCTGAGCCATGGGGGTCCCGGTTCCGGCCGTCCCAGTCCTGGTCCCTGTTTGAGCCACGAGGGTCCCAGTCTCGGTCCCTGATCCGAGCCGTGGGGGTCCCAGCCCGGGGATCCCGGTCCCGGTCCCAAGCTGCGGGTGTCCCAGCCCCGGAGGTCTTAGAACTGGTCCCAGTCCGAGCTGTGGGGGTCCTGGTCCCGGTCTCTAGCTGCGGGGGTCAAGGTCCCGGGGGTGGCGGTCCTGGTCTCAAATCGCTAGGGTCCTGGTCCACGGGGTCCCGGTCCCTAGCTGCAGGGGTCCGGGGCCCAGTTCGGTCCCGAGCTGCTGGGGTCACGGATCCCAGTGGTCCAGGTCCCAGTCCTGAGCTGTGAGAATCCCAGTCCCTGTCCCATCTGAGCCGCGGGAGTCCCAGTCCTGGGGGTCAGGGTCCCGGTCTCGGTCCCCAGCTGTGGGGCTCCCGGTCCCAGTCCCTGGTCCGAGCCGCAGGGGTCTGGTCCCAGGGTCTTGGCCCCAGTCCCGGTCCGAGCCATGGGGATAACTGTCCCTGTCCCAGTCCTGAGCCACGGGGGTCTCAGTCCCGGGAGTCCCAGACCCGGTCCCTGGTCCGAGCCGTGGGGTTTCCGGTCCCGGGAGTCTCGGTCCCTGTCCCAGTCCCTAGCTGCAAGCATCACGGTCCAGGGGGGCCCGGTCCTGGTCCAGGTCTCGAGTCGCAGGTGTCCCGGTCTCGAGCTGCGGGGGTCCCAGTCCTTGGGGTCCCCGGCCCGGCCCAAGCCGTGGGGGTCCCAGGCCCAGCCGTCTCAGTCCCAGTCCCGAGCCACGGGGGCACCAGTCCCGAGCCGCTGGGGTCCCAGTCCCCGGGGGTCTCTGACCTGGGCCCTGGTCTGAGCCGCAGGGGTCCAGTCCCGGGGGTCTTGATTGGTCTGAGCCATGGGGGTCCAGTCCCAGGGGTCTTGATCCCAGTCCGGGTCCGAGCCACGGGGATCTCGGTCCCAAGCTACAGGGGTCCAGTCCCTGGGGTCTTGGTCTTGGTCCCGGGCGTCCCAGTCGCAAGCCGTGAGGGTCCCAGTCCCCGGGGTCCTGGTCGTGGTCCCAGGCTGCGGGGGTCCCAGTCCCCGAGGTCCCGGTCTGTCTGAGCTGCAGCAACTAGTGAACTAGTTGTCCGATACAACAATTGGAGGGAAAGTCTCACGCTTCCCCTGTTCCAGCCTGGTAGTCCTGCTACTTCTTTTGTGTGGTGAGCATAAGGACCGCTGAGCTGACTGGAATTGACTGAAATAAGGACTGGTTGAGCTGACCAAATAGTGAGTCTCCTCTAGAAAAAGACCATTCCTATAGTCATACAGCAAACACCCTAAAAATCATTCTTCTTGTTTAAGTTGTGTAAGAAAAAAAAATAAATAATAAAGAAATATTAAAGAACTGTATAGATCTGCGCTAGAAAACCCAGGACATCTACTTACACGTAGTACAGTAGAACTCCTTCTTACTGATCAAAACAATTCATCCAAGACACAATCGGAGGAAAAACTTCTGCTGTTTTTCACTCGGTTACTGTACTCTGTCAGCAGCGCATTGCTGGAGACAGAAGAGAAGAATTAATGTCTTCTGGAAGAATACAGTGTCCAAAAGAAATGCAAACCCAGCATCACTAAATTTGCACCCCAATCTAGAATGTTAACTGTTTCCTCAGCAGCATCAAAACAGGTTTGCAAATGCATGAAATTTATAACTATTGCATGTATTGTTGTGATGACGCAATGAAAATAAAAGGCATATCCAGTGACTAATGTTCACTCTGATTTAAATACTTATTTCCATTGAATTTTAAACTCACTGGGTGAAAAACTTGCTCAACAACTTTTTTTTTTTTTTCTGGAAAGGATCCCTTTAGCAAGTGTTGTGACCCCTTCTTAAATGGTTTTCAGTTCATCGGTCCCCCTAAAAAATTCTCCAGTTAAGCTCATTCTATTATGCACATGTGAAATATTTTTTTCTTCCTAGCCTGAGGTTTTCTTTTAACCTAAACGTAGCTAGCTTAAATTGATATCACCTAGGCTCTTTGATATTTATGCTGCTCTTTTCCAATAGCCATGATGTTTTGTTTGCCTCTCAGATGGGAAAAGTGTGTGGTTGTAGAATGGTAGTGCATTTTTGTCCGTGGGGCACAAAAACAAGGGCTTATTGGAACCCTGCAGTTACGGGTCTGAACGTTAAAGATTGATCTAAAAAAAAAAAAAAAAAAAAAAAAAAAGAGTTAATAGAATAGTGATTTGAATTAAAAAAAAAAGGGGAAAAGGGGGTGGGGGGGAGACACGGACACGACAGACACCAGAATACAGTAATATTATCCAGAAATCCTGTGTCTTTGCATCTCACGTACATTCTCATTGTTTCTTCACCCCTTTCCTGTTTGCATAGGTGAAACGGACCAGCACTTCATCGGGCAAGTAGTTTCTCTTCCCTTCCTCCTGAAGGGGAGGCAACTCCCTGGTACTCTTGGACTTCTTTGTTTCAGCAATACCTTGATGGAGCAGATAGAGATAAGGAGCATTAGATGCAGGAGCTGGAGCAGTATCAGAAAACTGAAGCCTATAAAGTCTTTAGCAGGAGAGCACAAGACAGACAAAAAGGCAAATCACAGAGACAAGGTATTGAATGGGACAAAAATATGTGCCTGGAACAACACAAGATTCCCAGCTGGTTGTGCAGACTGACGCTCGTTTACAGCCTTTGATGTAAAGGCTTGTTAAAACGTGGATGCCTATCTCAGGGAGCTCATCTGTGGGTGTGAAATAGAACATTTTTCTTCCGGCAAATCCTAGTTTCATAAATAGGACATACAGCAACCTACACCAGAAATAATGATTGTCATTATTTTGTCACAGCAGTGACCAAACCATTGTTAATTGTTCTCCATTGTTCTGGTATTGCTTGTTAAAGAAAATGTGTGTTGAATTCAGAAATTTAAAGTGCTAAAGCAGCTAAGTGGCAGAACCAGGCCCTGTCCCTAGTGTAGCCCTAATCCAAGGCTGGTTTAACACCCAGTCCAGTTGATCAGTGGGAGAGCAGAGAAACAACAGATGATCAACTGTGCACACAGGTGCTCGCAGAAACACAGGTGTTTTGAGAAAAAAAAATCAGTATATGTGAATAGGAATTGCTTGTTCAAAGACTAAGTGTGCTTGAAGGAGTGTGTGAGTTAAAGCAGGCAGAAAGAAGATCACCATCTGAGGAGGAACTTGGAACCGAGGCAGAGACTGGAAGCAAATAGATGAATCAACAGGGACAGGGTCAGGTGATGGATTTGCAGAACAGACAAGACCAAAGGAAACTTCTAAAAACCTCGGGCATTGACAAAATAATGATTTGATAAGCGTATATAAGCTGCGCTGTATCCCTTTGCTCTCTGCCACTTGCTTGGGGTGGTGGCCCAGCTCTGAGTGGCGATTAAAGCAAACCTAGTGGTACCCACGTCTGTGTAAATTTCTCCTTTAACTCTATATGTGAAGCATATGATGAAGTGCTGGTAATCCACCGGCGTTGTGACTGTTGACTGATGTCCCATGTTAGAATAAATACATGTACAATGGCTAACAGGCCTCACATGCATGAAGAACATGAGAACGGTGGTGCTGGGTTAATGGGTCTGTGCTTTTCTCTAGTGCTCTCCTTGCTACCACCTAGCACTCAGCTGGCATATTCATGGGCACAGACAGGACCAGCCCAGCCTCTTGTTTTCCAGGGAGCCGATCACCACACATATGGGAAACAGACAGTAGACAAGATGTAGTTCTTCATATTCTTTCCATTGTTTTGCTAGAGAACCTAAAGTTTGATAGACCTTATTTTGTTTATATTTACATTGGCACTTCAGTGGGTCCAGACTAAATGGCCACTCTCTACCTGACTGCTCCAAAAATTGGTTTGAGCCCTCAGTTAGTAACCAGCCGTTGGTCAACTTTGTCTTTGAAATACAGCAACCTATGGTAGAATAGGAAACTGAGACAGTTAGGGACATCGGTTGTATTTACTCGAAGGAGGGGGAAAATCCTGTATGTGGCACATGAGCGACTGCTCTAGGCAAATGGCTTTTTAGAATTAGAAGCCATCCCTGCCTTAAGTGACACATTTAGAAAAAGTCTCTACGTGAATAATAAGCTCACACAGCAAAGCTGCAGCTACCTGATAGCACAGTATTTTTCCTGGTTTGGAGGATTTTTTTATTCATCTAAAACTTTCCAACGGTCGTCACTGCTAGTTTACTCCCTGTATGAAATTAAGTAGTAAACGAAGGTGTTTTTATACAATGGAACAATCTGTGTGTTTGCATATTTTTAACAGCTGTTGCAAAGATGTACTTGAAACCCTGAAGAGCTTTTGCTTTTTATACTACTGAAAAACACACTACACAGCTTTTTGCAAATTTCCAGTTTGGAGAATCGCAGAGTAATTGTTCATTTGTTTCCAGGAAAGAAAAAAACCCCAACACATCTTCCTTTAGAGGCAATATTTTGCTGCAGATTTTAGATCTATCTTTTCTATTTCATCTACCTCTTCTCCAGCTCAGAAAGGTCTACTTCTTTAGAAATTCTTTTTGTTTGATATGTTAGAACATCTCTGTGTATTAGTGAAAAAGGAACTGGACCTGTCCTTTGTCTCACTAAATTCTCATTTTCATAATACATGCAATTTTCCTTTACTCATTAAAGAAAATTACCAAATCCCATACAGCTACCTGGGATCATGGATCAATCTGAATATGCGTGGCCCAGCATTACTTTTTGCAACTGATCTAAAATTCTGTGCCAAATTCTATCACAACCCAGGAATGGAAATAATGGGGATGACGTACTTTGCATATCTTCTCTGCAGGTTGTTATGACCCACTGCAAGTAAATAAGAAAAAATACAGGTAGTGCACATTTCTAAATAAACCTCTGACATCTGAAGAAGTCATTTTAGTATCAGATTTATTCTCACCATACTTTCTGCATGGAAGACCAGAAGAATCTATGTTTTTAATACAATTTGTGCAGGAAAGCATTGGCAAAAATACTAGAGTACTTGTTACGTTTGTTCCTACATCAAACATGCCGAGGTGAGGCTTAAAAGCCCACCAGTGAATTCACATTTGCCGCAGTGCTGTTAGTAAAAGCTGTAATTATCCGTACTTTTTTGAGAATGCTTAAAATGAAAACACAACCTAACTCTCAGTTATAGAACACTGTAGCACAGCAAAGACGTTATCATTTAATTTTTTCATTATAAGATGTGGGTGCATAACCAGGAAGAACACTAACAATTATTTCTTAGTAAACCTTTACAGCATAAAACCATTTAGTGGGGCAGTGCAAATCAGAACATACTCTGACTTTAACACGAAAGAACACTTCTGCTGTATAGGTAGACAAAAAATTGACTTAGTGGGATATTTTCATTCTCCCAGTGCTGTTTCCTCTCCTTTCATTGTCAGTAACCTAGCTACCCAGTGATTTTGGGGGGACGTTAGGGTTAACATAAATGTTAGGTTAGCTTTAGATGCTTTACATGTTAGAGATGCATTCCTCGTGATTCTGCTCCACGCACAAGAAAAAGCCCAGTTTGCCTTTGCCTGGAGCGGGACTCAGTATGTCTTCAAACAGTTTTCTGCAAGGATACAAACACTGCCCCACTATCGCTCACAATGCTCCGGCCACAGTCCTAGCACAGATCACCATTCCACCTGGCCCCACAGTGTATCGATACATTGATGGCATCCTCAGCGGGGCAGAAGGGCCAGAAAGCGTTACAGATGCAATGAAAAACATTTGGGCAACACTAATCAAGTTGGGACTGGAAGTCCCAGAGTCAAAGTGCCAAGGGCCAGCACGAGAAGTTAAATTCCAAGGAGTCTGGTGGGTTGCAGGAGCTGCCTCTCTTCCACCAGACTCACTGGAAAAGAAAGAATCTGGGCACAATCCATCCAGTACGCTGGAACTACAACAAGTTCAAGGGACTGTGAAGTACTGGTGTAACCATATTCCTGCCTTTTCTGTCATTGCTCGTCCCTGGTAGAATTTGTTA
Organism: Falco punctatus; assembly: GCF_963210335.1. Taxonomy (NCBI): domain Eukaryota; kingdom Metazoa; phylum Chordata; class Aves; order Falconiformes; family Falconidae; genus Falco; species Falco punctatus. The sequence continues at coordinate 441,667 of NW_027660146.1, read as the reverse complement.
TAAAAGGGAAAATCATGGCAGTGGACATCTCATCAGCTCTGTGGTACCGTCAAGTTCCCCTTCCTGCAGGAGCATAACAGAGCCTGGCCGCGGGGTCTCCGCTCCGCTCCAGCCCCCGTTACTCCTGTCAGCACGTGCTGAGGTTGCAGGCTGCGTTGCTTAGGGAGCCGTGGCAACACACACTTAGGATGGTGAATGCCAGCCATCCTGAAAGCGACAGCTGTCTTTTACCCTAAAAACCTTCCTGTAATACTATGCTTCTCTGAGGTCCCAGTTTTCTTGAATTGCCCCCACCCCAAAGCAATTTCCCCAGAGGGTCCCTAAGCAAAGCAGTGGAGGAGTGGCTCTCTCAAACTCCCTCCCAGCCCTGCCCTGGCTGAAAGAAGGCAGAAAGAAGCCTTCAAATGAGGAAAGTTCTGGCTGCAAGAGAATACAAGCTGACCAGGTCTTGGGATCCACTGACATCAACAGAAATTTAGGTGAAAACTCCCCTTTCACATGAAACTCAACTCCCCAAACAAAAAACAGTTGTGATGGGAAACTAATGGTGGGGGTGGGAAATCAGCACTGAGGGCAGGAAAGCATCAGCAGGATGGGAAACCATTGAGATGGGAAGTTGTTCTGTCATTAAAAGTCAAACTGTCACAACGCTGGCTGACCCAGGTGCTGGCGGAATGGTCGCCATGGAGATGAAACCCCAGAACACTGTTTGCCCCAACAAACGCCACGCTGGCCAACTGCTACAGCATAGAGCAGCACGCTCCTCGTGGTGCTCCTGCCCTCCGGGTAACCCCCAACCAGCTCTGTCAGCCAGCATCTCACCCCATCACCCCCCTTTGCTTCTGCCAACAGAGAGGTTCCCCCTCCAGCTGCTGACGGCATCAGAGGTGCCCGGCACAAGCTTCACCACTCTGACCATGCCGCCACTGGTCACTGCTGGTGTGCTGCCCTCTGTCCCAGGGCTGCTGATCACTATTCGGCCTTCCCAGCTCCCCACTGTCACCTATCAGCCCACCCAGGCAACCTGGCAGGGGGTGCAGGGGCCCCTGGGGGACTCGGGGCAGGTTGTGCAGCTGCCACACGTGCTGCAGCTCCCCAGCGCTGTGCGGCTGCCCCCTCTGCCTGCTCCTTGTCCCCCTGCCTATGGCCAGGGACAGCAAGTGGTGATGGGACACTTGTGCCCCACCAGCCAGTGGGGCTGGGCCCATGGGACGTGGGCCAGGGGCAGCCCCTCTACCCTACGGGCTGCACTGTGCTGAACGTCCCTGCCCATGCTGGGCCCCTGCCACCCCAACACCCTGCGGCTCAGCACCGCGTGCAGGTCCCCCCTGTGCTCTGCACCCATCCTGGCAGCGCCCAGAAACTGTTGGAGGCCTTTAACAACGACGTGGTGGCCAGCGAGGATGGCATCCCTGCTGCCACCCCCTGCCAGCCCGCCCTGGATATGCTCTCTGGCAGAAGCAGGACCAAGCACCAAGGTGAGGTCTGCAGGGTGGCAGAGCCCATAGGGGGTGACCTGCACCAAGGAAGGCTTGCATCACCCTGGGGGTGGCTTGGCTTCGTTTGCTTTTTCAGAAGTGGTGACCACCCCGCCAAGCTCAAAGAATCTCCTGGCCCTGCCCAAGCTGGGGCCAGATGCCTTCAACGAGGCCTCTCCTGAGCTGGCAGAGGACAATCTGCAGTTTCAGGATGAGCATTCGGCCACCATGGACAGCAGTGACCTGCTCACCTGGCTCTACAGCATCCTGGAGCTCCCTGAAGTTCTCAGCGGCTCCTGCTTGACCAACCTCTTCAACAAGCTCCCAGAGCTCTCAGAGTACGTGGCAAAGGGTGGCTGCTCCAAGGAGCAATCACTGGTGGCAGGGCTGGGGGACAGCAAGGACACTGACTGTGGTGTCCCTGATGTCCCTGTCTTGACCACCACCCTCAACAGGATCCCTGACCTCTTGGAGTGCATGATGGAGGGCGACTGTCCCAAGGACCAAGTGGTGGCTGCAATGCAGGAGGACACCAACCCCTCCTGGCAGAGGGTGGCAACATCCCCCTTGCTGGACACCACGGGCAGGCAGGGTGAGCTGGCAGCGGTCTTCCCCACCCGGCTGCCAGAGAGTCCCATGGAGCCCTCTCAGGAGGGTCCTATGGACACTTCAGAGGAGAGCCCCTTGAAGGGATGCTCAGAGGGTCCCCACCAGGGTCTCCCAGAGAGTCCTCAGCAGATCCTGCTGAGGAGTTCCCTGGCCAGCCCCCCGACTGCACCCCAGCATCATCTGCCCTGCATGGCCCAACTGGTGGAGGAGGTGCTGCGGAGGCAGCCCTGGGTCATTTTGACCCGCTTGTCACCACCACCGGGCATCTCCTCCTGCCGGGTGGTGCCCAGATCAGGCAACGCTGCTGGCAAACAGGCCAAGCGCCCCACATTGGCTGACACCCTCGGGATGCCAGAGACGTCCCCACGGGGCAGCATGCCACCCAAGAAGAGGAAGAAGATGGTGGTGTGCCCGGTGGCAAAAAGCTCCAAAACCCTCTGGGAGGGAAGCCGGACAGGGATGCCACGGCGGTGGGCTGTAGTGGGGAGCAGGGGTCAGCAGCAAGCAGAGGGCATCCAATAGCGACTCCGTGCCCATCAAGCGAGCCAGAACCCTGAGGAACACCAGGAGACAAGGTGCTCCACACCGCCCCAGTCGCCGTTGATATATTGATAGAGAAGGTGTGGAGCACAGATCCCTCTGACGTGTGACCTGCACCTGCCCACTGCAGCCCCAGCCCTCTACCAGATCTGTCTTTCTTAATTCATTAAAGGCTTGATGTTCCTTGCACAGTGCCTCTGCCTGTGGTCATTCACGCAGCGGGAGATGAGGGTTAATGCAGCCCCTGCCACATGCAGAGATCTGACCCTCCACCTTCCCCTCTGTCGAGGTGACACCTCCACCGAGCTGACCCACTCTCTAGAGTATTTACAAATGAAGGGACTCTCATCAAGGGAGGCAGCCTTGGCAGGGGTGATAAACAAAGACCAGGTAGTGGAAAGAGCACCGTTATCTAAATTGTGCAGGAAGAAGACTTCCAATGAGGAAAGTTCTGGCTGCAAGAGAACACAAGCTGATCAGGTCTTGGGATCCACTGACATCAACAGAAAATGAGTTTAAAATAGGACAAAGATAATTGTAGCAGTGGGAGATGGTGACCTCTAACTGAAATAATTCTGCCCCAAAGAGGCCAAAATCCCACTTGGGGAGCATGCGTAGTCCATAAAACACTTCAGCAGTGCTACTGAGGATGCGTACGCGTTTGCATTAGAAGCGAGAAACCAGTCACCAAACCTGTGTATGACACATGACCATGCAACGTGTGGCGCTCTGAGAAAGGCCCTGAACCCCTTCTCAGTGTTCCAATTGAACCTAAAAACTTTGCATGCACTTTTTAATCGCTGCCCCCAAAGTGATTTCCCCACAGGGTCAGTAAGCAAGGGGGTGGCAGAGTCGCTCTCTCAGACCCCCTGCCAGCCCTGCCCTGGGCGCCGGTGCCTCCAGCCCTGCCCCAGCAGACGTTGCTGTGCTGATGGAGGGGCTCCCTCCCTCTCCACTGCATTTGCAAAGGGAATGGCTGGCTCACCCTTTGCTGCCCACGCAGCCACCCTCACCTTTAGCTGCTGTCATTCCCAGGGGCGCCGGCTCTCTCCCAGCACCCTCACACCTTCTCCCTGCAGCACTGCGAGAGAAGCGTTCGCCAGGCACACGGGTGCCGTCACTGCCCTGCGCAGCTGGGCACCCCAGACTGGCCCTGCCTGACTGCCTCCCTCACCAAGCACCTCCACCTCCACAGTCTCAAGCTCCATCCCTTTAGATGGAAAGGGGGTCACTTTATTGAGAAGTAACCGTTCCTCATGAGGAACACAGTCTCTTCAGGAGGCAAAATACTTCAGTAGCGTTTAGAAACAAAGCTGGGGCATTTGGGGGGCCACCTCATCACTACTCCAAACAATGTGTCCTTTGTGGAGAAAAACTGAAGAGCTAGACAGTTTCCAGAGGACAGCAAAACCTGACCTGCTGAGAGCTTAGGACAGTGCACGTCATGTTCTTCTTCACACTTGGTGCACATTTGACAAGCTGCGAGATGATGGTAATTTACTTCCTTCAGAGAGGACAGCAAGACACTGTTGCCAACTCAGCGTAGGTTTTTTTGGTTTTTTTCTGGTTGACCAAGCAAAGAAACAGAGGCAGTTTCTATGTGCACAGAAGCACAGCTGCAGACATAATTCCTGCTGTCACGCAGGCAGCAGGAGTGAACTTCATCCCTTTGGGTCCTTTTGAGAACACCAAGCACCCAGATGGTGCTGAAGGATGTTTTTTTACATAGGGGACCCTTGGAGAGAATCAGACATGTCCAGTTTTATTCCCTGGGAAAATGCCCTGACACTGCCCTGCCCCTCAGGTGGCGTAGGACAATTAAACGTATTAGTAAGCATGGGCTGATTCCTGGCCCACCATGATTCGAACAGCAGCCCACAAATCCCTCAACTAGTTTTGTTCTGCCTGTACTTAGGACAGTTACATTGCTCTATGTTGTGGGGGGAAGCAGATCACACAGCTTGCCCCTTTGATGCGCAGGGCTGCATTTCAAAGGACTACGACAAGCCCAGAAGAGCACAACACAGTATGGCTTACGAATCAAGTAAATATTGCATCACAAACCACAATGCATGTGTCTGTCCGAGAAAACGGGGTTTATGTAGGCACATGCGAAATGGGTCTCCTGCTCAAAACCCAGCAAATCCTGTTTAGAAAAGTTCATATATTGAAATGATAGGGCAACATGCTTTTGGATTTGTCTCTAAATCCCCATGGAGATGTAACTCCTTCACTGCCATCTGAAATCGTACAGCTTGAGGCACTTTTATGTAAAGCCAAGAAAGCTCAGCTCAGAAGGCAAAGATCCTTCTTAAGGGAACGGATCATCTGTAACTACAAGACACCTTCCCGCCCACTGAAACATAGCAGCAGAGTTAAAAGCAGTTTTTAAATTCCAAGTGGAAACATTCAAAGTTTGAGAAGTACAGGACATTCTCTTCCTAGCACAAAATAATCAACTTTTTCCCACTTCTCTGCAAACCTTAAACCCAGTGCTTTTTATTTTTCACGCTACAGCACAGAAAGACAGTACCCACAGTTGCACAAGGACTTCCACTGCCAGTGTGCAAAGCATTGAGGAGTCTGGGTTCAGTCTTGGCAGTACAGGAGTGATCCACCTCAAATGCACCGCACAGCCTGCATCTGGGGGTATCACAGGTCAATAGCTAATCTCTCCTTTTCCTCCCAGTAACAATAAAAAGAGAAAAAAAAATAAAATCTCCTTACTTCCACGGCTCTTCTTTACAGGCTAGAGGTTTATGGAAGTGATGACCCATTTCACCCAACATACAAGACACCTTTTGAAAAATTTTCAGAGCTGTCCAAAACCCCCCAGATCTTATACAACAATCAGTCCAAAGAACGTACAGAGGTCTCTGTGCTACTGGACACATGCAGGAACACTTGTGTTTACTGGACACCTTTGTAAAGGGAAAAGGCATTACACCAGCGTACCAGATCCTTGCCCAAAAGACTTTTCAAACCACCTGTTTGTTGACGCAGTCACTGCACTTCAACCCTTCCACCCATGACAGCATCCTCTCAGGGGCAGACTTGCCTGCCCTTGATCACAGAATCAGTCAGCAGAGTTCAGATTGAACCAAGCTAAAAACCGGGCCCAGTCTCTACGTTCACGGTTGGGATACACGGCTCCTATCACAGGGCACACACGGCGGTCCCACCTGAGTTATGTATCTGAAGTTGCATTTCTCACGGGTCAAATATTCCTCTTCAGATCTGCCTTGAAACTGAGGGCTCATGGTCAGTGAGAAGAAGAGAGTTCCTTGCCTCCTGTGCAGTCAGGTCACGTTCCCCTGCTAAATAAGCCTGCTCAGGCCTCCCATTTGTGTACAATCTGTTAAAAGAATAAAACCAAGTCTGAAGGTTATTCATTTGCTTCCTTAAACATCCTACCATTTGCAGCATCCCGCCCTCAGAAGACGACTTCTGACATAGCAACTTCTCCAAGCAACCTGCTATAAAAGGCAGTTCAACAGAATCACCAACAGCCAGGTCTGTACCCTTGGGGAGACACTTTCAAAGCTCTTTGGAGGATTGCACTGGATCTGTGTGCTTTAGACCCCACTGCGTGGATTTACTATTTTACTGGCAAAGGTTTTATGTACCACACATGAACATCTTCAAAACACCTACTGTAATGATCTCATGCATAGACAGACACAATGATTCTCTAATATCACACAGGAAGAACTCAATGGATGCTCCTACCAAGGCAGTGGCTCCCTTCTGTAGCAGCTGAACAAGCAAAAGGATGGATCAGAACGACATTATCAAGCTCTGAAGCAAAATTTCTGTCTTCCTTTAGCTGTAATTTAGAGCTTCATTGAGTGCTGAAGAGTGTCAGCCTGACAGCTCTGAAGCATGAAGCGCTTGATCCTCTGTGACAGAACCGCACCGGCACTGGCCAAACAAGCTGCCTGTGTACTCACAGGGTCAGGGTCAGGGTCCAGGTCCAAGTTCCGGGTCTGGGTCTGTACTGCCCTGCCAGCGCAACACAGAAGTGAGGAAAGTAAAATGGAGATAGAAGTGTTCTTTCTCCACAATATGATGCTGGCAGCTTCTTGCCTCCAGCACTCCTGCACCTCAGGAGCTTGGGAAATGACAACAAATATGAAACCTCCTGAAAATAATTTGCCTGACACACCACAGTGTAACACTTCCGTATGCCCACACCACACTTCTGGCTCCCAGCTGCTCTCCCGTGCTTCCCTCTAGCTACCTTTGAGGCACCTTTTCCATCTCCTCAGATCTGGCCAGCTGAAGAACACCCAACTCATGGCTCTAACATTCTTCCCCTTCCTCTCAACGTCTTCCTGGTGGTCTCAGCTTTCTGCCCTCCAGATTAGGGGTTTATCATAACAGGACAAGGATAGCACTGGTTGTTTTTGTGTTTGTTTTTTTTTTTTTTTTTTCTGTAAGGAAGCCAAATATTTAAAACTCTTTATTAAAATATAAAAATTAAGAGGAAGGGAAAAGCCAAAATGACAGCCAAGTGGAAGTTTCATTTGGTGCTCAAACCACCCGAATACTTATGCTGCAGCTGCAGCTGAAAGCTGGCCCTTAGATGGCTGATCAGGATAAAGCCCCAAATCCTGCCAGTAAGGTTTCAAATTACAAAATAATCCACCTAAGGGAGGCCAAAATGGATAAACACAAACATTGCCGTATGTTTACAGGGCCTTCACAGCACAATGGTTCTCTGATGGCACCGAGATCTTAGCAGTATGAAGAATTACAAAGGTCAAGGGCTATTTATAAGCAACGTACCCTTAAATCAACACTAGTGACAAAAGAGCCAAGCACTTGACTTGCAGAACGGCAGATGATTTGTGACTTTCTCCACAGCTTCTACTACTGATGAAGCTTACAACCACCTCACCATTTGGGAACGACATCCGTTGCTAGTGTTGCTCTGGTTGGAAACTCAGCCAGAAGGAATTTGTCATTACAGGAATTCTCATGCCACTGAACTGGCAGCAAGGTACACAAGCCTCTTAATCCCTTCTTATACTTTTACACTTGTGCCATAAAACCATTCTCCACTCTCCATCTCACCACCTCTCCAAGCAGTAAAGGCCCATCTGCCACACACTTGTCACAAACTACACAGGATAATGACACAGGTTTCAAATACATCAGAAAGTATCAAATCAGAAACTTTAAAACATAAAAAAAAATTAAAAAAGGTGGCAGTGGGACATTATTTTCTACCTTGACTGATAGGTTCACAAGCTGCTAGTAGTTAACATTAACGGCTCACTACTTCAAGGTCATGCTGGCAACAGTTCTGCAATGTGTGGATATCAGCGAGAGAATTGCTGCCTTTCACCAGTTCAGGTGCTTCACCTATACCTTGTCACAGATTTGTATTTATTTTTTTTTTAATGCTTATCAGGGTAGGATCTGCCTACCAAGACCAGATTTTAAGTTACATTACACTCCTCTTGATTTAAATACAGCAAGATAGCTCCACCGCTACATTCAGCCACAAGAACATAAACACCTCCAGCTTCATAGAAACCCATACACCATTTTTGTAAGGAACAAATGACTAAACACGGAACAACACTATGAAAAAGCAAAAGAATGCACACAATCAGCATTTCCCTATTTGGACCAAAAAAAGAAAATCTCTAACAGCAGATAAGTCTAAATTAAAAATCAGCCACATCCAGATCCCAAATGGGGGAGGGGTTATTGTATGCCACAGACCTGGACTTGACTGTTGAAGGAAATCACGCACTAAGGAAAATTTGAGGGGGTTCTGCAGAAGTTTAACGAGAGCCTTGGCAACTTCACCTGGGACATGAAAGGTACGTGCGCTACACTATCACCCGCAATAAAGGACACTAGTCTCGCATTTTGAGTCCAACACCACATCCGCAAACAAAATGAGGCTGCTACGTTTGAGGAACACTGATGGAAACCTCACCTGCCATCCCAAAGTTATGCTATGGCATTTCTTCCCTTTTTGCCACTTTCCTCAGCCTTGGTACATCTTTTGCAGAATCCGAAGCAAGGGCCCATAGCTTCTTCCTGTTTCTAACAGTGAATGTCTGGGTTTCACATGTTGGTTTCTTGTGCGGCGCCAATAAGACCCAACACTTGCCTTCATAAATGCATCCGTACACTAGGGAAGAAAAGGAAAATTACCAGCCACAACACTGTACTGCCCACAGGGCAACAGAGTGCCCCACTCATAAGCGGACTTAAGACAGTAAATAACCCTCAAATATCTTGATAAACAAGCACAGTTTAATCATGTCCTTTTAAACTGACCACCGACACAATCTAACAAGAAGACACATTAAGGGAAGCAGAGCTGTAGTTAAAAAAGTGGGGCTTCTCTTTCCTCTCCTGAGGGTTTACCATCCAGAGCTGGCTGAAGTTCTGAACCTGTAAACCGCTCCCCCACACTTCTATGCTTGCTCTGGGAAAGAAAGACGGCTGTTTGAATTCTTTTGCAGGTACAGTCTTTCTTTACTTTTGAGTTGGAATGAAATGAAAAGCTGCCATCAGTCCCACTTATGGCACAGAGACACACCTATGTTCCATGCACATGCCTGCACAGAAACGCACACAGAGGGAAACCATCCCTTGGGTATTAAATACAGAAACAGCACTGAAAACCTTGACTTCTGTGAGTCCCTGCAGCGTTCTCCCAGGTCAATTCACAGCATGCTTGTGGCAGGATCACCACCACATGTGCGCCACTTCCTTTCATTTCCATCTTCATCTCTCACCTGGCAATTGCCACCTCCAGACTGCAGCATGCACAAAAGCAATTCTGTTTGCTAGAAGCACAGCACCGTGCGCACCTTCTGCATGAAGTCTGGTATTTAAAGAAATTGCTGTAAAGAATAAAAATCTGCCAGCACCACTGACACACATACACGCTGTGTTTTCTGAACAGGGACGGTATATGAAACCTGCAAACTAAGGACTGCGACAGCTCACTCCTTGCCCCTCTTCTTTTGCCCTCAGGCTGGTGCAGGAGCTCCTTTCACCAGAGCAGGCACACCACAGACACAGACTCACCAAGGGGAAGGGTGGGGAGGGGATAAGGGCAGAGGGGGAAAGGAAAGACCCACAGAAGCAGCTTTGCCGCCCACTGCCAAAGCCACAGCCTGCTCATCCTGTCCCCTCGCCCTGCCTGTGCTGGTCTGTGCCTCTGTCCTCCTTCCCGCCCCTCCGCTCCTCTCCCTGTCCCTCTCTCCTGCTGCTGATCCTGCATTCCCTGCGGCACCCCCCTGCCTCTCTGTCTCTGTCCCTCTCCATCCCTCTGCCCGCTCCTCACCAGTCCCTGTCCTTTCTCCATCCCTGCCCAGCCCCTCTCGCTCCCCCTGCCCCTCTGGCCACCTCCTGTCCCTCTCCAGCCACCCCTCCACCTTGACTCACCTCTCCCTGCCGCTCAGTGCCTCCCTTCCCCTCGTCCCTGCCCCACGGGGGCGCTGGGGCCAGGATCTGTGCTCGGACAGCCCCGAGCAATGGCCCCGGGCCTGCAGAGCCACAGGGCCCGATTACAGGGCAGGGATGTCCCATAGCGTGCTGGGAGAAGGTGTGCCCCGGGGCATGCTGGGAGCTGTAGTCCTGGGGCTGCTGGTAGCCATGTTGTTCCCAGGGCATGCTGGGAGCTGTAGGCCCGGGGCTGCTGGCAGCCGGATTGTTCCCAGGGCATGCTGGGAGCTGTAGGCCCAGGGCAGCCCCATGGCCAGGTTGTTCCCAGGGCATGCTGGGAGCTGTAGGTCCGGGGCTGCTGGCAGCCAGGTTGTTCCCAGGGCATGCTGGGAGCTGTAGGCCCAGGGCCGCCCCATGGCCAGGTTGTTCCCAGGGCATGCTGGGAGCTGTAGGCCCGGGGCCGCTGGCAGCCATGTTGTTCCCAGGGCACGCTGGCAGCTGCCATTTCTTACCCTCAGCCTCTTGGCAGCCATGTTGGGCTGGTCAGGCACATGCTGGGGTTGTGGCCCGGCTGAGGGTACCTGTGGCCGGCTGTGGGAGGCCCTTAGGCCAGCGCAGGGATGTCTGCTGCCTGCTGGCTCCCGGGGGTTCTGTGGGGAGGCTCCAACCCCCTGGTGTGCCGGGCCCCCGGGGCAGCTGGAGTCAGGCCCGGCCCGGGCAGCCCTGGGGGTGAGCCGAGAGCTAAGGAGGGAAAGAGGTGCCGGCAGGTGTCCTGGGCACAGGCACCGGACACCCCGACTGGCAGAGCACCCCGCAGCCGCCCCGGCGTTCGTAGTTCCTGCAGGAATAGGGCTAGTGTGTTTTGCTGCTGACTCCAGCAGGGCTCTGGCTACACCTGCCCTGCTGAGGGACTGGCAATATGCAGCTGCCTGGGAGAGTCACCAGCCGGAGTATGAGTGCTCAAGCCTTGTTTCCCTTGCTGGAAAACACTTCCTTTTTAAATACAGCCTCTCAGCGGCGAGATCCAGGCAGTCAGGATTGCTTCCTGTAGGGCGCAGCCTGGTGACTCGAGGCTGCTGCCTTCAGTGGCACAGCTGGACGCTTCTCCTCGCTGACAGGATTAAGTTATAAAGAATCACTAGGAGAGGCTGCAACTAAAGCAGTGATTAACTCGGCCTATTGAATAAGCTCAGTAAGGGGCGGCAAGCTTTCTGAGGCGCCTGGGCTATACCAATAGACGAGGGTAGTGGGGTAACGGTGTGTTGCCTTCAATACAGCACAGAGAATAAATGAAGTTCTATAGGAACAAGTAGAGCACACGTTCCCCAAGAAAGTTCAGCTGGAGTTCAGGAGCTTGCTGACCGCCAGCAGTCTCGAGAGACCCCAAGAAAGACCCCCAGGAGCAAAGTGACATATGCAAGTGCCTTATGCAGATCTAAACGATTTTGAGGAGGTAGTTATAAGGTGTCTTATATTTTGGAGAAATGTGATGAACATGTATGTTTTGTTGTAATGAATTGCAGAAGGCTGTTCAGGTGGCTGCACATGATTTGAGATGCTAATCTCCGTGTGCCCAGTGCTGCAATAAAGAATGCTTGCCTTCTAAACTTACAAAAGGAAGTCACAAGGGTTTTCTTTTGGCCCGTTTTTTGGTATCATGGCAAGTGCTCAGCCAGAGGTTTGGCAGGTACAGGTGGCCCGATGGGGAGCTTGCTATCCTTGCCGTGCTGCTGCTTTGGCAGCCACCTCGGGGTAGGAGGGGGCAGGTGTTCTGGCTTCCCAGCTGGTGTCTTGCAAATGCACTGGGTGAGGTGTGGACTGCAACCTATAATGCAAACCCTGCATCCTTTGGAAGTGAAAAAGGGAGCATATGTAGTATTTTCTGGGGGATTTTTTCCCCCCTTTTTAGATCTCTGGGATTCAGATAACCTTTAATAGATAGTTGGTGTGATTTAAACCAAGAGTTAGTTTGTTGGTGACCTGATACAACTATACCGTTTGGCGTGGCAGTTAATCTCCACCATTGCCATGAACTCAGGGGGTCTGAGGAAAGTGGCCATCAAGCACTGCGCCAGGAGGGTGGCTGCAGGGGACAGCAAGCTGCAGCTGACGGCATCAGCACCTTTAGTCCTTCCTGGCCACCATGGCCTGTCTCTGCCTTGTCCTTGCTCTGATCTCATGGCGCTGCTGCACAGAGATACCCAAACCTCACCGGGACGTGGTCCCAGGCAACTTGCTTGAGCAGATGTTGGACCAGATGTTCTCCATGGGTCCCTTCCAGTTGCCACCCTCCTGTGTGATATTGTGCTCTGGTTTCGCACCTAAAGCACCTCAACGCAGCCCTAATGCCCAATGGAAAGGTCACTGGGAGAAGGGACCATCCCAAACTCCTCCCTGAGGATTCATCCCCAGATAACAGCTCCCCACGCCAGAAAGTCCCATGGCAGGCACAGGCACAAGAAAGAAAAGAATGTTTTATTGGTAATAATGGTTGCGGGGGCCCAGCAGACAGAGTGGTTCAGCTGCTGAAAATGAACCAGCACCTGCAATGAGAGAGTCAGAAAGCTCTGCTAACTCCCTGAAAGCAGGAAGAGGCAGGACTTTGTTCCCCTTTGTGTGGGGAACAGCATTCAGCAGGAACTCTTCGTGGCCCAGAAGAGAGAGCTGTTGCTGCCATCAGCTAAGGGGTGTCTCTGGTGCCTTGTCCCCATGGGGAATGCCCTTAGAGGCCTGCGTGGGAGCAGAGATGCGTAGTGTCCCTGTGCCATGAAGCAGGGCTCCGTGGGGAGCCCCTGGGCAGCTGCCACAGAGCTCGTTCCAAACCCTGCCCAGCACCATCCCTCGCCCTCCCTTGCCAGCAAGTTGCACTGACGCAGATGAGTGCTGAGAGTTGAGAAAGATGGGTGCAGTGCTTGGTACACACCTGGGCTTCCTGACCTTCTGCACCTTCCTGCATCTTTGCACTGGTGCAGCCCCAAACGCTTTTTCTTTCTTCTTCCTCTTCTTTTCTGTGCAGCTTTCACTGTCCTCTCCCCAGGGCTCTTTTCTCTTTGGCTGCCTTTTGTTTGTTCTGTGTTTCTTGTTCTGGAGAGAGCCTGCAAACCTTTCCATCCCACAGTGGCATTAGTTAGGGGGAAAGACACCATCCACTGGAGTCCATTCTGATGTTAACCAAAGTGATTCCATTTTACCTTCTGTCCTCTGAAAGGCTGGCCAGATCGACTGGACACCCCAGGGGGCCTGCTGCACTCTCGGGGGCAGTTGGAGGCAAAGCTGGAGGTGCCTACAAGATAAATGTTGCAGTTGGCAGGTGGCAAGAGATGATCTGGAGTAGGAAGCAACTGCTGGCCAAACTGCTCCCTTAGCTCTCCAGCTCTTCAGAGGAGATCCCTTTGGCTGGTTTGCATCAGCCACAGGGCACAGTCATCTGCTACCCCCCCCCCCTCCCCCCCCCCAGACTCGATGAAGCTCTAACAAAGTAGGATCCGGGCAAAACCCCTCTGAGCTTGGCAGCGACCCCCCTCTGTCTTTTTGTAGCTATTTTGTGGGCCTTTTGTTTGATCAAGCACATGCCTAGTGCATTTGGGAATCATCTTGCTACTTTCCCTTCCTACGCATCAGCCTTGAGGGGCTGGAGGAAAAGCCCAAACACAGCCCGGCTCTGCTGCCAGGCACAGGCACAGCAGCGACATGGCCTCATCAGAAACTGCCCTCCTACAGCAGACAGGCTGTCACCGTGGCTGGGGGGCTGACATACCTCTCCCGTTGCAGACTCCACCACCGTATCTCCCTCAGCTTCTTCGAGGACACTGAGCAGAGAGGGGGATGTGTGTGCCAAGGCTTCTGTTGCATGCTTGGTATCCTTTGCGACTGCACAAACGCTTAGCTCTTCCAAATGCAGCTCTAGAAAGATAAAGCCCATGCATCACAGTGAGTCCTTGGAGGTAAAAACCAGCTCAAGCAAACCCCACCTGCAGCCCTCCACCACTTCTGTTTTCAGCCCTCCTGTGCCCTGCCTGCAGGCCTCAGCTCATCTTGCTGAGCAAAGTGTTCATGCCCCAAGAGGCAGGGGCAAAGAGAGGCCATGAGACAAGCAGGGCTGCGAGGACCACACACGATGCCCATCCCCGCCAGAAACGACGCTGAGGGTTCTGGCATCCCAAGCCCCAACCTGTGACAACCCTCAGCCCCACTGCCTCTTACCTCTGGATCTCTGCTTGGCAGCCACTCCTCGGCTGCTGGGCACGGGGGGTCACTTGTCTCCTCCCCAAAGATTTTGCCGCAGTTCTCCACCAGAAACTCCACCGGCACCTTCACCTGCACACGTCAAAGCCCTGGTTTCAACCCAGCTGCCTGAAAATGACCAGGCAGCCCCTGCCTCTTCTGCGCCTTGCCTCTGCGCAGAGGCGGTGGCTGTGGGGCTGCTCTTGCAGGCAGCCACCCCAGCAGCATCTGCCCAAGGGAGGAGGCATCCAGAGACCTCTGTGCAGACAAGCCCAGAGGCGCCGCAAAGGCTGCAGCTCTGCAGCTCACTACAGCACCAGTACCTTCCCAGTGACCTCCAGCATTGCCTCCAGTGGGAGCAGGCCCTCGTCAGGTGGGCCCAGCAGGTTGGGCCCAACACAGACAGCCAGGTTGCTGCAGCTCATCTTGCTGCTGGCTGCATTGCAGCCGATGTGCTGGAGGAGAGCCAGCAGCCGCTTCAGAAGGAGCAGATTGGTCACAGGCAACTTCTCAGCCACCCTGAGGGAAGAGGAGCAGAAGTCTGACAAGGCACATGTTGCCCACAGCCATCCCTCAGCCTTGCCCAAGGTGGGCGGGAGCCAGCGGTCACGTCGCGCAGCCTTGCAGGTGCTCTCAGCCAGAGGTCAGGGCTCCTGCTTGCTCACCAGGCAGGCTGCTGCCCACACTTAAGCTTTCAGCTCTTCCATGTTCTCCTCCCTGCTGGTCTTCTGCATGGCTGCCATCCAGTCCTCATAGAGGTTGCTCACAAGGAGCCTGCCAGGAATGTTTCGGAGGAAGTCCTGCAATGCCAAGGGCTCCAGGTGAGCCTTTGAACGCTGCAGGCCAGCCTGGAGCTCCACCAGCTGCAGCTCAGAAGTGCTCACCTTCAAGATGACAGTGAGCAGCAGCACAGGCTGGCTGGCCAGGTCGACATCTGCGCCACGGTCCAGGGCCTCCCGCAGCTCCCGAACTGCTGTCCCGCTGGCAGACAGGTGGAATATCCCCTCTGTTGATGGTCCTTCCTGCCACAGGGCAGCCAGCAGCTCCTGCAGGAGAGGCGGGAGGACAGTTGCTTGGTGGAGGAGCTGCCTTCCAGCAGCGGTGGCCAGAGCACTGCCTCAGAGCTGGCTCCTTGCTGTGGGTGCAGAGCCCAGTCCCCTGTCCCTGGAGCCCTGGGACACCCACCATCTCTACGGAAAATCCAGGGGGAGGGCTGGGGACCCGGTGTCCAGGCTGGCTTACCTGGATGGGCCGGGGCAGCGTGTTGTCCTCCCCACCGAGGGCTGCCAGGGGCTGCCCAAAGAGCGCCCTGCTGCAGCCGGAGCCCGCCTGCCCTGGTGCCTGGGCAGGAGCCACGCTCTGCTGCAGAGCGAAGGGCCAGGGCAGCCCCCTCCTCCTATTCATGCTGCTGCTGCTCCCTCCTGCTGCAAAGGAAGACAGAGCCAGAGCCCATCAATGGAGACCCTCAGGCCAGCGCTCCTGGAGCCTGCCTGGCCTGCTGCCCAGTGCTGAGCAGTGCGGCAGGACGGGCAGGGAGCCAGCAGCTGCAACTGTGGCTCTGGTTTAGTGGCTGGGATGCTCCCGAGATCCATGTGCCACCACAACAGTGGCAGAAGCTTCGTGTCCCCACAGAGCCACATGCAGCAGCCACTGCCCAGCGGGTGTCCTTGTTCATCCAGGTGACTTCCTTCCTTGGGCTGCCCAACCTGCATGGCGACACTCGGGGGACAAGTGAGCACAGATCAACCGCTTGCAGGAGGTGGTCTTTTGTTCCAAAACTCACCTGGTGAGCAGCAAAGTCCCTCTCCGATGCTCGACGAGTCCATGGGAGGCCCTTGCTTGGCATCAGTCTGCAAGAACACAGCAGCGCTTAGCAGAGTAGCCCCACAGAGGAAAGGGCCACCAGTGAGCAGCCACCCAGCACCGGGAGCCTGAGCGCAGCAGAGCTGGGAGCCTCTGCCTTCCTGGGCTCTCTGCCCCACGTGGCAGGGTTTCTCCCAGTGCCACCAGCGAGGCCATGCCAGTGTTCCTGGTGGCTCCCCAACCCCTTCCACTGGCCAAGAGGCACTGTGGGACACTCCCTCCCTCTCTCCTGCACAAGCCCATCCCCCTCAACGCACATCCCTGGCACCACAGCGCAGCCAGAGGTGGGTGAAAGGCAGCCATCCTCACCCTTGCCTGCCCCTCCACCAGCTTCTCCAGGTTCCTGGTGCTAAATGTCCTCCACTGGGCAAGAGAGAAGGATGGGAAGAAGGTGAGCAGCGATGGCTCTGATGCTCGGCTAGAGGACCACTGCTCAGGGACAGAGCCCAGACCAGAGTGACACTCATGGCACAGCGGCAGCTTAGCTCCTTCTCCAGGAGTCTGAGCGATGCCACATGGGTGACTCGGGCTCTCTTGGGTCCTTCTGGTGTCCTGTGCAGTGGGAAAGGCACAGGGAAAGAGCTGGGTGAGCCCCAGGCTGCCTCTTCTCCCTTGTTCAGCAGCTCTGCCCAAGAGCTGGGGAGCTATGTTCCCCTGGCCAGCTGGGAGCATCCCCCTGGCTTACCTGAGCAGTGTGCCCACCCACTGCTCCTTCAGTGGCCAGGAACTGCAGAAAGAGAGGAGACACAGCGTCAGGCCCTACAGCCCCCCACCCATGGGCAGAGGTGGGTGCCTGCACAGCCCTACCCCGTGGGCAAGGACACAGGGGCAGGATGGAGCCCTGTGGGGCAGGGCAGAGGTGCTGCCCAAGCCCTGGCTCCCTGTGTCCTGCCATCCTGCACACGCAGCTGCTTTTGTCCTTCCCTTCTGGGGACCAAAAGGTGGCCAGGTGATGCAGGATGGGGAAAGGCCCCCCCATCAATCCCTTCTGCCGCTGAGCTGCCTGCTCCCTGCCCAGGAGGGGGGGCAGAGGCCATTCACAGGGTGGCATGGGCACGGTTGGGAACCTCTCCTGCCTGGCCATGGGACGTGGTGCCACGACTCACCCGAAGTCAGCAACGCAGAAGCCAGTGGGCCAAGTGAAGATGAGGGAGGTCCTGCCCCCATCGGTGCCTTCCTCTTCTTTGTGTCCCGCAGCCTCCTTCCCGCTGCTGAGCACCCACAGCTGGTCCAGGGCCAGGCAGAGCTGTGGGCGCAGGCTGGTGCCATGTCTGCAGAGAGCAGAGGCGGGCACTGAGCTGGAGGGGGGCTCCTTGGGCTGGGTCCCCACGCGCAGAGCCCTGTCCCCCACCTGCCCTTGGGACGGATGTTGGTGCCTCCAGCACCGAGGGGCCGGGGCCTGGGGCTGGTGCCAGGGCGTCCCTGGGCCGGGGCTGGGGGGAAGGATCTGGGCTCTGAGGGTCTTACCGCAACTTGGCGACCACCAGTTCCTTGTGGAGGAGGAGCAGGCGCCTCTCGCTCCTCTTGCGGCCCCGGGTCAGCCGCACGTCTGCGCTCAGCACCGGCTCGGCGTCGCTGAGAGCCTCCCTGCAGAGCAGAGCGCGGCGGGCATGAGCAACGCCAGTGCTGCGTGGCCCAGCTGTGCCCGCGTGTCCCCAGCCCGGGGGGAGCCCACCTGGAGCTGCAGCAGCAGCAGGCCTGGCCCATCCTGCCCGGGAGAGGAGGGCCCTGGCCGTGCACCGAGGAGGGGGCCCAGCCGGCGACGGGGAGGCTGGGAAGCGGGGTGCTGGTGCTGTGGCAGCGCTCCTGGGCCAGAGGCTGCCTCCTGCCAGCGCCGCTGCGTGCCAGCACAGCTCTGCCCTGCTGCCTGTGGTGGCCGTGGGCTCCCCGTGACCAACGGTCTGAGCCCAACGGAAAGTGGGCGGAGCCTGGGGGGGCGGGGCCGGGGCCCTCTCCAGTATGGCCGGCCCTGCCTTGCCCGGGGGAGCCCCGAGCAGGACAGGGCAGGGGGCAAGGACCACCTCCCTGCGCCTGCCGGCAGTGCCCCTTGCCCTGGGCTTCACCGCTGGGTCCTGCTCTCAGTTTCCCCTCACCGCATTTACATTTATAAATTTCTTGGACTTTTTATCTGGAAATCAAATCACCCTCCACCCCCGGCTTCCTACTTGCAGCTCAGTACAATGTTTGTCTGTTTGGATTATCTCCTAGAATAATGCAACATGCTCGTGCCCCTGCACTAAGATAAAAAAGCAATTAAAATTTTGTCTTAAATTCAGTTTAATAAGAATTTAGCCGGGGGGGGGGGGGGGGGGGGGGGAGCAGGGAGTATAAAGAAAATACATGTCTTCCACTCAGATTTTGTTTGTCTTCGTCTCTGAATTTTCCCCAGTGAATTTGATTTTCTCCGTACTTACCACTTCCAGCTACTTTTGTTTAATTTCTGCATGCACTGTGCATTGTTTAACTGTAGAACATTTAGGTCTCTTCAAATGCAGGGAGACTTAGCCACTATTTAGCGTGACTATTATTTTTTCAATACCAGTCCCATTTGTGGAAAATACCGTATCAGGTTACAATGCACATATAAGAGAGATAATTTATAAAAAATGAAGGGAATTTGTTCAGTTCCATAATCTCACAAATCAGGCATGACCTTCAGATAAAAACTCTCCTACTTGCCTGCTAGGAGTCAATACACCCCATAAAAGTATGCTTTTTGACTCATCATCTTAATTTTCATCGATATTCAGAGTATTCATTTGTCAACACCTTTTACTTGTCAAGAAAACGCAAATGCTTTCAAATGTCGAAGCCCTGCTAAAACCATTTTGGCTGGAATATTGTTGAAGACGGCTGGATGGTCTTTGAGTGGAAAGCTCTGGCGCTTGCCAGATCTTTCAATTGTGTTACACTTTCCGTGTGCCAGTACTGTGAAAATTTGGGTGGCAATAACGGAACAGATCTCCACTGCACTGGGCTTTGGGCAAGCTTTGCAATTACAGACTAGTATTTAGAAATATCTGTGCTCAGTTTTGCCTGCAAAGACGAACTGCTGGTGTTGAGAGAAATCAGAGGTTCTGTCCAACAAACAGCCGTGGATGCCTCTAACTGATCCAATAAAAGCTATTAAAGTTATATTTTAATGAAATTAAACCACTTTTCAGATCAAGTAAGTCTATATCTATCAAAACACATTGCTATCAAATCCAAATTCTTCCTTAGTAAGGAATGTAGGACCAGGCACCTGAGAAAGCCACAGGTGTATCTAGTTTTTGGAACACCTTTTCAGCAGGGCGTGTTTATTGATATTCTGAGAAGGAATATCAATAAACTGCACTGCTTGTGAGGATGGGGCTTTTCCAGACAGAATTGCTGACTAGCAAATCTCACATAGTCCCGCCTTGCATTAAGTGCCTGCTTTTGACAGTGGCACTTCAAGGAACGAGTCACAAGGCAGAAGCTTAGATCACCTGAACAATGTAATTACTGATGAAGGACACGGCAGGCAGAGAGCTTTTGGACACCACCTCGTTTTATTTCTGGAGCTGATGAAAGCTGCAATTTGTTACTGAGTTAAACCTTGCAGATTACTGACCCAACAAACCAGATGCTGTACACTGCATCAAAGTCACAACCACCTTATTCAGATCCCTTACCTATTAAATCAAATCTATACCTGAGCAAACCACATCACTAGTGAAAAGCATTCCCCCATCAACCATGCTGAGCTGTCTTTAATCAGCATCATCACCCCAGCCCTGGATTTCACTGCTCTGAATTCATGCAGGATGGCTATGACAATGCAATGCCTTACGGGTGGATGAGCTGCTTCAGTGCAAATATGTTCTCTCTACAAACGTGCTCCATAAATATGCCCCATTTGGTATAAAGATGCACCATTCCTAGGCTAATCTCTGGAAATATCTCTGAAATAGTCTCTGAAACTCCCATCAGTGGCTGCTCAGAACATGAGAATATGGATGACAAACCCCAGGAAATCCTCATTTTGAAACCAAACTTCAAAATTAAATCCTGACAAGGTGTCAGAGAAAGCTGTAAAATGCATTTCTACCAATCAAGCTCTCTTCTGTGTAGCACACGTGCGGCTGAGTTTGACGCAGAAAGATTTTGAACCAGCTGGGTGGGGCAGAGAAGAGTCTATGTACCTTTTGCACATACAGGCATGGGAATGATGGGATTTCTCCCCCAAGCTAGTTCAGAGAGTTCTTCGTGGATCAGGTGAGTCTGAGCCTTGTCAGCACCCAGAACATTAATACCTGAACACGTATAAAAGGTAGAGGGAGATGCTGGAATAAAAGGAACAGTGGGAGCACAAAGATGGCAGAAAGAAGTCAGAAATAATGGAATTTCTGGCCCGTTAATGTACAAGAAGAAGCAAAGCATTAGCTAACGTCTTCATGAGACCTTGCGGGGCTGTTACCTGCACTGCACCTGCCACTGGTGCCTGTACTCAGAGGTGGAAGGGAATTGCAATGCAAGAGAAATAGGAAAAGAATGGAACTCCCCAGCTGGACTGCCTGCAGGAACATGGGTAGATGCAAGTATTTTGCAGATGTTGGAGCAAAGAAACAGTACAGCCAGGTTTGTGATGCAAGAAGAGGGTCTCGACCAAAGTTTTTCCCAAAGACTGAAATGCTTGAAAAGCATTAATGCTCTGGGTAACCTCACTATGTGTCTTTTGAGAATATAGCATGAAATTCTTTGCCTGGAGTTCCACTAAGCATTGTGTTTCTTCTGTGTTGCTAGGTAGGGCCTGGCGGCCGGAAGATCTCGCGCTGTACGGAAACACAGGGCCCCCCTCCAGGTAGCCAACAGCTTTTAGTTTATGATGTAAGCAGACGGAAGTGACATTGTAAACCTAGGGTATATAGTGTCACGTCGTTCAGCAATAAACGCCATTTGCCATCCACCACATTGGTGTCTGTGAGCTGATGGACCGCGCGGCCAGGGGTCGGCTGCCGTGCCGTTCCTGAACCAGGTCACCACGTGCCTGTAAAGGCAACAAGACTCTAATTCAGAATCCAGGCAGGAGGAGCAGTACCCCAAAAGCACCGAGCATTTCTGCGAGTCGGTGACTCTACTTGTCATTGAGGCTTATTGACCAGAAATTAGTCCCCCTTCATTCCTCTTCCCTTGGGGAAATAGCCTAAAATGAAACTCATTTCCAGAACACACAAACTCTCTTTATATATAAACAAATGGTGCTTTTCTGTCTACAAGCTCTGGACGGCTTTTGGGTAGCAGGGCTGGGGCTGTGCACAGCTGTGAGCAGGACCACACTGTTACCATCAAAGCACTGGGACCATCAGCATAAAATAAAAGGATGGCTCTGCTGGGAGAGCAAGTCGTTATCAGTGGGGGAGAGACACATGATGCTGCAGCTCACTGTCTCTATAAGGGAAGGTGCTGAAGTGGAGAGCGGGCAATGTTTGCTTTGGAAACGCAACCCACACAGAACCTCATAGCAGTTGTCCTTGGAAGCCGAGCTCTGGAAGAACAATTTCCAGGATTAAACGGTTAGGTGCAATGTTGATACTACAGGCTTAGTCTGATCCTTAATTTTTGATTTGAACTCACAGACAGGCAATTAATTTAAATTAGGCAGCACCAGAAGGAGAGCTGTTGTAGCAAATTTCTCATCTGTTCATCTAGAACTAGCAGCATTGGTATCCAGTCAAGTTTAATTTATGGCATATTCAGTCTTCTGCTCAGAAAGGCAGACGTGGAATTGATCAGACTTTTCCGATATTATCTTTCTTTTACCTTTTACTTTTGTGGCACTTGCTTTCAAATGCCTGGCACACAAAACACGGCTGAAATGAATGGCAGAGGCAGTGAAATTCCCAGACTGTTAAAACTGATCAAACCCTGAGTATCCTGGATATTGGTAGAGTTTCTTTCCCTTTACTAATGAGCTTCCTACAGTCTATAGGTAGGGATCTTTTTTAAGTTGAGTATTTCTTAGAACAAGTATATTCTCCCAGCTACAAGAATAGGTCCTATTATTGGAAATTTACTCCAGCATCCTGAGCAGACAATAAAAGCCTTACACAAGCAACCTGCCACAGCATGAAAGGATCTTCCTGACTTGCCGTTCAGTTCTCAAATGTTACGTTACTGCCTGTGGAACAGGGTTTAATAGGCTGTATTCCCAAGGCCTCTGACTCCCCTTTACTGACCTGGGTCCCTGAGTTCTGCATATGTCTTACATCTCCTTGTATGAAGGATACGGACTTTGCTAGAATAAAATCAGGACCCTTTGACCATTTTAGCACATAAAAAGTAAAACCCGTCAAAAGCAAGGCACTGAGGTTGCAAAGCTAATAATTGTAAATTAAAGTGCCATCTTAAGCCAGCTCCCCCCCAAGGCTGTTTATGCCATGAACATAAAAAAGAACTCACCGTGGACATAGACTCCCCTTTCCCACTGGAGCTGTGGCCACATTCCCCAAGCCTCTGCCTGCTGTGCAGTCATTTTTCTGTACCACCTCTGCTCACCATGTGGCTTCGTGCACCCCCAGCTTCCCCCATTCTGGTTCCTGCAGGGTTTGTTCCCAATTGCCCCAGAGCTTTACCAGTACAGGCGAGCCAGTCTGTGTGAGCAGGGAGTATCACTACCCTTTTTGGGGGGACCAGATGTGGAATTATTAGAAAAATTAAAGTTTGCATCTGAAAATTAAGGGTTATATGAAAAACATAGCACTGTTCACTGATAAAGTAAAAGTATAAAACCAAAGAGCTCTGAGGATGGCACACGGCTGCAGCAGTCATGCGAGGAATCCACTGACACAACAACTCCCTGCAACATACCATGGAAGGTGGAGCGAGTGTAGACTCCATGGCCATGCTCCATGATGATAAATGGGAAGAAATGGTCCTCTAAGAACTGATAAGCAGCCCATCTGGTCCCCTGAGCCAACGGTTTTTTGAGACCTTGCCGAAGCGCTACACTTTTGTGAACTTTGCTTGTTTTAATGTCATATTAATAAATCTAGCTCCAGATGTATTTGTGTTGGGTAATATAAACCAGTAGCGATTTATTAAAGGAATACTTTGGTCTTTGAAGGAAATGTCCTGAATTATTTCAGTCTAATCCTTCATTTACAACTTAATTCCCTAAATAGGGAATTCATTAATTCCTAGTGCTTGTGAGGTACAGAAATGGACAAATAATTCTCTCTGTGTTGCTGTCCTTCCAAATTGCCATAGGTCCCACAGCCTGGACTGTCTTCTCAGGCACCCTTGGTGTTCAGGAAAAATATTTAAGCGGTATCTGTAACAGAATTCTGTCAGGATTCCATGAAGATAATGGTGTTTCTCGGCACCTGCCTCTAAGGAGCAAAACTTTGTACTTTACTGTCCAATTATCTTAAGAAAGTATCAAAGTTGGAATAAGGCCAGCTTGTGCATGAGGTACTGCTGAACACTGAGAACAAATGCCTCTGTTCAGTGTAAAGAGAAGGATCTGAAAATACTTGGAAGGAATAAGAGAAGGGGAGAATTTTGTGGAGCCCCCTTTGCCCATGTTTTGGGGGGCTCCCTGCAAGTCCAGGATGGCGTAGAGGGGCAGGGCTGTCTTATCTGTCCTTTGCAGTGTTGAGAGCTCTCTCCCTGTGGTGGGAGACCACAGGAATGTGCCATTGTGTGGTAGTGCTGTCATCCAAGGATCCTAAAATACTTGGAATGAATAAGAGAAGAATGATTTAATTTCATCTAGAACTCCAGATGCTCTTGTGTGTACTTCTTGCTGTCTGTTGGATGATGACAGGGTACAGCTACAGTGGCTGTTGCAGAGGTCCCCTTGTCCGTGGTATTGTGTTCCTTCCAGCTGCTTGTGGGACCACGACAAGGTAGAGAGGTGGTGGTTGCTGCAAAGCTCCGTTGCCCAATCCTGCAGGCACCTTTGAGCTGCCTGTGGGAACTGGATGGGGTGTAGATCGGGTAGGTGGTGCGGCGCCCTCTTTGCCCATGGCTGTGGCCACCTTCCTGTTGGCTGTTGGATGACAATGGGGTACAAATACCATGTGTGTTTTGGTGGTCCCATTGTCCGTGTCTGCAGTCACATTCGAGCTGCCTGTGGGAGCTGGATGGAGTAGAGAAGCACTGGGTTTTGCAGCTCTCCCTTTGTCCACGGCTGCGGGCACCTTTGAGCTGCCCGTGGGAGCTGGGTGGCATAAGGGCAGGGTGGGTGCTGTAGCCCTCCTTTTGCCCATGGCTGCGGGCACCTTCTTCTTGACTGTGTGGGGTGAAGACAGAATACAGATAGCATGTGTGTTTCCGGGTTCCACAGCTTTGTCTTGATTCCGATTTCCTGTGGGACCCCGACATGGTAGAGAGGTCGTGGTTCATGCAGAGGTCCCTTTGTCCCAGGCTGCAGGCAATAGTTACAATGCTATAATGAACAAAGAAGAGAAAGAAATGTGGAAATTGCACCTTTCCTTATGGTAAATGACATTATTATTTGCATCCTTCTGAGTCATCTCCCATATGCTTCCCAAATTGTTGTGTGTGCTGTAGTCTGAGAACGTCTTCAGAGCACTTCCATAAAGGACATGCCCGTGACTGCACTTCTTTTAGATTCTGTGCCTGACTCTTCCTCTGAGTTCCTTAGCACGGAAGCTCTCAAGGTTATACCCAACCTTCATCCCACCAGTCCAGAAGAGCAGAACCCCAAATTATGGTAACTTCTCTGGGTATGATGGGAAAAGGCAGTCCCATGCTTGCCCTGCAGCCTTTCTCCAGACATTTTTTGACATATATCTTTGGCTGCAGCACCATGAGCACTTGTAAATTCTTTTGCTTGCCTTGCCTGCTCCTAACAAGCCACTTCAAAGATTTCAGCCTCTCTCGTCCGCCCATGTGCTAACCCACTGGATGGCCACCTGCTTGTACTCGCACAGAAGACTAAGAGGGCAATGAAAGTAGTCCCAGCTACAGGTGAAATGGCACATGTAATGGATTCTTCTATTTGGAGAAGATCATAAAACAATAATATTTTGGGCTATCAACAAAAATACAGTTATGTGATACAATAGGAAGTTTCAAGCTCCCTTCTTCCCTCCAAACAGTGAGCTACCACCTCTAGACATGGAGCATGGAATGGTCTTGATCAGAGTCTGCATTGCATCACATGGACCTGGTCTAAAATAGCTCTAGCAGAACCCCAGCCTCAGAGAAGAAAGCAGAAGAGAAATCCGGTGACTATAAGCAGACTGAGCTTACAAACACAGTCTCTCTCTTCAGTGAAGTGACCAATTAAGACCATGGCTTTGACTTTTGTCCTGGGGCCTATTAAAACCGTCATTGTTTTACAAGTTTGAGGTTTATTAAGAAAGGGATCGGTTCAGGAATGGTCCATGGATTTTACCTGGTCAAAGGAATACATGGCACAAGGTTATGTCTCTCAGTGTGTGAGCCCATGCCCACTGAAGCCCATGGACTCAGATTGCCTTCCTCATGAGGCCATTCTTCAGCACCCTTCAGACAGTTAAAAATAGTCTGTCCACTTCATGCCACTGTTCAGGAAAGGACATTTGTCCCAGGTAGTACATTCTGCTCACATGGTTGTCTTTCTGAGGGAGGAAGTATCCATAATGAAAGTGTTTTTCATCCCAGTCAGGGACCCGCAGGGGTCCCACGCCAGAGCACTCTGTTCCTAAAGGACTGCATCCCAGGGAAAGACCCACACTGGAACCAGGAAAGAGCATGAGAAGACCTCCTCCCAAGGAAGGGGAAGAAGAAGAATCAATGGGACATCCAACAACTGACTGTAACTGCCGTTCCCCAGCGGGGAGGGGAGACAAGGAAATTGGGAGTAAAGCGAAGCCTGATGGAAGCAAAAGCTGAGGGTAAGGTGTTTTGAAGATTTGGTTTTACTTCTCATTCTCCTGCTCTGATTTGCCTGCTAATGGACTGAACCCATTTCCCCAAGTTCAGTCTGTTTCACCCATGATGAGAAGTGCCAAGCGATCTCCCCATCCTCAACTATGACTCACCAACTTTTCATTGTATTTTCTCTCCCCTGTCTGGCAGAGGAAGGGGAGACATAAGAGCAGTTTTGGTCTGGCCCGAGTCAACCCACAACACCAAAATGGTCACAGCAGTACAGGTAAGAGATGGGGCCAGAGGAGGGGCAGGTAGAGCCTGGGATGCACAAGAAAGAAGATGTCACAGCACTTTCCAAACTAGAAGCTACAACAAGGTCTTTTACCACCACATACCAACATACTCTTCGTGCCAGTCCCTCTGCTACCTCCTCCTGGTCTCTCCTCACCCAGGGCTCAGCTCACTCGCTCGCTCTCTTCTCTCTGCTTCTTCCTCCTCTCTCTTCCTTGGCTGCCCAACCTCTTAACAGAACCAGCCACACCTGCACCTTGTCTACATCAGACAACCCACCCACCCCCCAGCCAGCCCACAGCTGTATATTATCAATGCTAATTAACCCAGCTTCATTCTCTACAGGGAGACAGGGAGCCCCCGCAGCTCTCACTCTTGGCGGTGTCCAAAGAATGTGATAGTTCGGACACTTCTTTCTCCTTCTCCCTTTGTCTTCTGTAACGACAGTCGCTTGGCGCTAACCCTCAACAACCTAAACCCTAAAAACCCTTAAAACCTAAACACCCTTAAACCTAAATTATAAAAATTCTTAACACTCTTAAAACTAAAATCCTTAAATCCAATACAACCTAAATCCTAAAAACCATAAAGGCCTAAACCATAAACACCCTTAAGCCTAAAAATCCAATAAACTAAACCCTAAACCCCCAAACCCCTAAAAAACCTAAACCATAAAAACCTTAAACTATCTAAACCCCAATAACCCTTAACACCTTAAAACCCTTAACACTGCTAAACCTAAAACCCCTAAAAGCTAAACAACCTAAAACCTAAAAGCCCTAAACCCTAAAAACCCTTAGACCTAAACCCACTAAACCCTAAACAATTTTAAAACCCTTAACACCCTTAAACCTAAAACTCCCAAATCTGAAACAATCTAACCCCCAAAGCCCTAAACAACATAAACCCTAAAAAACCAAGAACAGCTTTAAACCTAACCCCCCTAAACCCTAAATTCCTTAAGCCTAAAACCCCTAACCCCCCGATACACCCTTAACCCTAAAAACTCTAAACCCCCTAAAAAACACAAACCCTAAAACCCCTAAATTTTTAAGACCCTTAAAACTAGAAACTCTAAAAAACCTAAACCCTAAAAAGCATAAAAACCCTCAACCCTAAAAACCCTGAAATCTAAACAACCTAAACACTAAAAACATTGAACAACCGAAACCCTAAAAACACTAAACAATAAACAACCTAAACACTAAAACCCTAAACAACTTAAACCCTAATACCCCTAAACCTCCTTTAACCCTAAAAAAATCCCAAAACCTAAACCCTAAAAACCCTTAACACCCTTAAACCTAAACTCTAAATCCTAAACAACTTAAACCTTAAAACCCCTAAACAACCTAAACCCTAAAAAACCTTAACATCGTTAAACCTAAAACCCCAAAATCTTAAACAACGTAAACCCTAAAACACCTAAACCCTAAACACCCTTAAGCCTAAAAACCCAAAAACCTAAACAAAGTAAACACTACAATCCCTAAAACGCCAAAACCCTAAACCCCTAAATCAAAACCCTAAACAACCTAAACTCTGAAAACACTTAACATCCTAAAGCCCTAAACAAGCTAAACCCTAAAAAACCTTAAAACCCTTAAACCTAAGAAATCTAAAACTTAAACAAACTAAACCCTAAAAAACTAAACCCCTAAACATTAAACACCCTTAAACCTAAAACCCCTAAACCCTGAACACCCCCTTAAACCTAACAACCCTAAACCCACTTAAACCTAAAAACCCTAAACAACCTAAACCCTAAACCCCAAAACCCCTAAACACCCTTAAACCTAAAACCCCTAAAAAAACCTAAATCCTAAAAGGCTAAACATCCGTAACCCTAAAACCCCTAAACATCCCTAAAACCCTAACCCCCCCCTAAAAAACCTATAGCCATAAACCCCCTAAATTTTAAAGAGCCTTAACCCTAAAAACCCTAAACACAGTTAAACTTAAAACCCCTAAAACCTAAACAACTTAAACCCTAAAACGCCTAAACCTCCTTAAGCCTAAAACCCCTAAAAATGTAAACCCTAAAACCCCTAAACACCCTTAAGCCCCCAAACCCTAAACCATAAAACTCCTAAACAACATAAATGCTAAAAAGACTTAACATCCTAAACCCCTTAAAAACTCTAAACAGCCTAAACCCTAAAAACACATAACACCCTAAACCTAAAACCCCTAAACCCTAAACAACCTAAATCCTAACCCCTTATCACACTTAAAACTAAAAACCCTAACTCCTAAATAACCTAAACCCTAAAAACCCTAAACATCCTTAAGCCTAAATACCCTAAACCCTAAAAACACTAAAACCCCAAAATCCTAAAACCAAAGACACCCATCCAAACCCTGCAAAGGCCAAAAAGATGAAAAAAGGCACTCTCCGCAAAAAAAAAAAAAAAAAAACAAAACAAAAAAAACCCAAAAAAAACCCAACCAAAAAACCCAAACCAAAACCACACACAGAACACGTAATAAGATCACACTACCATAACCCCAGGAACTCAGGGCCAACAAACCCAGATTCTGTCCATAACAATACCACGCTTTAACGCTTTCTCGCTTAACCTCTGGCATACCATAACCTTGTTGCCCCCAAACCCCAGCACGTTGTAGCCCTGAGGCAACACAAGATGGAACACAAAGTCCCTGGAGATCTCTGTCAAGGCCTTCAGGTGGACCCTGACCTCAGGCATCACAACCTTGAAGTGGGAGCCAGACGGAGGCACCAGGACATCACCGGCACCCATCTTCGCACCCTGAAACAGTGCCTGGGATAAACGCTCCTGGGGACAGAGGCTGAGGCACTCGGAGGCTTTGAGCCAGCCAGCCACCATCACAGGGCTTCAGCTCATCATTTCTGTGTCAGAGCCACCAGGCAGGTGGCCCCATCCTCCCTGAGAGACCCCTCAGGGCACCTGTACCCAGTTCCAGGGGGCTGGATACACAGCCTCGGATCCATGGGGGGAGGGGTGCTTTAATCCTGGGAGCAGGATTTCTAACAGTGCCCCTGGGGAGGAAAGCCTCCTCAGGCCTGGAAGCCTGAGAGACATCCCTGCGCTGCTCCACATGTCACCAAAAGCAGGGGCTGAGGAAGGCTGCTTTGGGGCCCGTCGAGGGAACCAGCTCCCCTGGGCTGCTCTGTGGCCACCGGCTGCCGTTGCTGTCGCGCGGGTCTCAGTGCTGCTCTGCAGTCGGCCGTCACCTCCTCGCGGGACACACTCCAGCGCAGCACACGTCTGCACTGGCTCTCCCTGGGGACAAAGATCACAAGCGAGGGATGGGCTTGGCTTTGCCCCCAGCCCCAGGCTGCCACCAGAGAGACCTGCCATCCCCGCCCCAGCTGTGCCATGTGGGCACCACGTACAGCTGCAGATGTGGGTCAGGGCAGCTGTGGGCAGGGGGCAAGCCCCGTGGCGGTGCCCCCGGCACTGGCAGCAGGCAGAGCTGGGGAGAGCGAGGGGCAGCCCAGGGCAGCCGGCAGCTGGTGGCGGGGCCCGTCAGGGTGCAGCACCCTCAGCAATGCCCGGCTCCGTGCGCCTCGGCCCCAGGGCTGCAGCGCAGGGCTGGCCCCAGCTGGGGCTGGGCTGGGAACAGGCAGGCAGGGCCCCTGGCAGCCCCGGCACGCACCTGCTCCCTGCATGGGGCAGCCTGCTCCTTTGCAATCGACCCCGTGGCATCCAGAGAAGAGCCCTGCCCTGGGCCTGAGCCATCTCTGCAGGGATGAGGCCTTCCTCGGCGTCCGTCCCTCAAATCCCTCCCTCCGGCCCCCACAGTCCGTCCCTAAAACACTTCCCCTCGCCCCCAGCCCCTGCGAGCGGGGAATCCGCCTCCCCAGCTGTGAGCCCGGGCGGCGCAAGCCCCCCCAGGGCTCACCCTGCCACCCATGTGGTTCCTGGAAGAAACACCATCCCACCATGCCCGCAGGCAAACCGCTATCCCTATGGACACAATGGGGGCAGCCGGCACGGGGGTTGGGGGTGGGTGGGTGGGGGTGGGGGGGTGTCACTCTCGGGGCTATCCTAGTGAGCAACACTCAGAGAGGCCAAAAACTGGAGTGCAGGGTTGATGCCGGCGTTAGAGCCGGCTGCAAGCGAAAGGCACTCAATGGGCATGGGCGCTGCTGGGAGGGAAAGCGCCACGTCAGGACGGTCGGGAATCTCGGCTGGCTGGGAGGGAGCTCCATCGAGCGCTCAGAGTCGAGGCTTGAGATCCTTGCAGCCACGGAGGTTTTTGCACGGAGAGCTGCGCTAAGCAAGGCCCGTTTATCACTTTGGCTGCAACACGAGGGTGCTGCACCCCTGCATGGTGCTTCCCCTGAGCCGACAGAGAACCTTCTCTCCTGGGCTTTGTTCCCTCTGGGACAGCGGCTGTGAGCGAGGCAGGGCTGTCAGATATGCACAGCTGGGGTCGAGGGGCTCAGAACGGATAAACCCCCCGGCCTGCGCCCGGCCCTGCCCCTCTCTTACAGCCGCCATGGCAGTTCCCCTGCAGCTGAATAGAACCATCAACGCTCTGTCTTCAGTGGGGTTTCTTGTACATAGAAAAAGGGGACAGCACAAAGCGTGAAGCAAAGCCAAGAAGGTGGCACCTGCTTTTAAAAAAGAATACATTCAGTACATCACAAAAAAATGCGGTGGAACTCACTCTTCCAATTGGGTTAGGCAGGAGGAAAATGGATTTGGAAAGCAAATAAGAATCGCTCACTTCAAGCTAAACACTTGGCTACTAAACACAGACTCTCCCGTGCATGTCCTGCTCATTAGTTCCGTGCTTAGGAAGTGCCTGTGGTTTCCCTGAAGCACCATCTCTGGGTTACTCTTCCAAAGGGGTTCTGGGGACATCTGCATAGGGAAGCTGCCTGAAGCAATCACCGTTTGTTATCCTGTCAGGTTTCAGCCAGGGCAGATAGCCTGTGCATGCAGGGACTACAAACTTTTTCTGTAACTACAGACTTTTTCTATTAACACACTGATCTTGCAGAGAAGTCACGCACTGTGCAATTAAAAAAAGAGAACAGTGGGAAACTAGGTTTGGCCTTCAAGGCATTTCTGACCTAATTACATTGAACTTTATTTGCTCAGAAGCCCTTAAAAAGTGCTCCAGTTGAAGGCAGTTTCCTGATCAGCTCTGGGTTCAGACTAACTCCTATACACCTACAGCCGTCCAACTCTGAAAAGTCACACAAGGACTCCCTAAATCACCCCAGCTTTGAATTGTCGTTTCCAGTGCCTCCTCCTGGGCCAGAAGCGTTTCCTTGCTGCCCCAAACGGAATTTCAAAGCTTCAGAGACACCCTTTGGAGAGCCTGCCCCACCTCTCAGCACCGTGAAGACACAGGTGCTGACGCCCAAAGACACTTCCAAGTCCTGTCCCTGACTTCCCTGCAGAACCCTCCACCTCCAAACTCTCCCCAGCCCCGGAGAAGGGGCAGGGATACCTCGTTGTGCTGGAAGCCGGGACAGCGCAAGGCAATTCAGCATCCTACAGCCGGATGGCCTCAACGTTCGGGGCCAGCAAAGCACCCTGCCCTGCGCATTACTGCAAAAGCAGGCTGAAGGAGGTTGCTGTCCTACAAGAGCTGGAGGGGAAGAAACTGCAGTGAATATCACAGCAGGTACGCTGCCTGCAGCTGTTAGGTGCTACTGCTCAACGCCGTCCCAGGTAAGGAGTGCCGACACTTTCCTCAGCCTCACAGACCCCCTGCGAGCCCAAGGACCAGGCCTCACTGATTTAGGGCTCCCACAGATGGGAATTTGCTCTCCGAGGAAATGCAGCCATTGCAATCAACCTTTCCTCCCCAAAACATCAGCTGGAACATGGATGGAACCAGAATGGGAAGCACTGAGCTCCATTACCCTGAAGCCCAGGGGGGACACCCTGATGTTGTGGATGGTTTACTTGTCCTATGCCATTCAAAAAAGCACCAACATCCCTCTGAAGCTGTACATTAGTTTTACCCTTGGGCAGTGTGTGTTACTGAAAGGAATCTTCCCAGCGAACCTCAGCTTCTCCTGATCCTCCTCTTCTTGACTAACAAAAGCCTTCCACTGGAGTGGGCTATGACTTTACTCCGATTGTGGATGACGATGGATTTGTGGTTTGACAGCGTGATGTAGGTCTTCCCAACTGTCAAAGAGTTCCTGTCTAGCCTGATGTTGACATCTTCAGCTGCTCCATGAAGGCTTGCATGAATATCTTCACCTGGAATAAAGCAAAAGGGAGACTTTGCTCATCACCCTTGCTGATGGGAGTACAAGGAACAGAGGAAGCCACAAGGAACAGAAGTGTCACAGCCTTTAGCTATATTAGCAGTTCCACAGATCAATACATTTATCACATCCTGATAGCTGCACGTGTACAGCATAAGGATGTCCTGGACACCACCTTAAGCACCTTATTTCTGGGTGGGCTTGTAAAGATTTATCCCCAAGGTGACACTATCTACAGGGAGACTTTTTCAGATGTGCCCAGGTGGCCTTTGGGTTGTGATCCCACGCGGGTCACAGGGAATTCTGCATCTGAGTCGTTCAGGTGACTGAGGAGACCCCACCTCGGTCACGGCTCGCCCAGAGTCTCCTGCAAGCACGCCACCAGGGTTGTGTCTCTCCTGATCCCTTGTTGCCAACATGACAAGATGCCTGGGGCACGTAGGCAGAAGAGGGAGGTGAAGAGAAACAGGCAAAGCGACAGTCCACAGCAGGATGGGACGCAGATGAGAACTTCACTGTGTTGGAGCAGCAGTGCCCTCACTTGCTGTGGGTCTGTGAAGATAGGTCGGAACCAGACTGGTGGGGCACGGCCCACACCAACCTGTCCATCACAGCCCTGCAAGTCCATTTCTTCTGCCTGGAGCCTGTCGGTGCCTATGCCCGAGCGTGCAAGTCTACACCAAGTGTTCCCAAGCTGTCCCACAACCCGAGCGAGCACACCTTTGCTTTCCGCCTCAGACCGAAGAGGAGAGAGCCCCTGGCTGCGCACAGCAGCCGATTAACACCTGGAGTCTTGCTGGAGCACCTGCCAGCCCTTCACCCTCCAGAAGAGACCCCCACCAAAGCGTCCCTCACTGCCAGAGCTTCCAAACCTTCATTCTTCCCAACCAAGCAACTCCCGGGAGTCAACTAAGCTCAAACTTGAGCACCGAGCCTACTCTGCCTGTTGCAGGTGAGGGTCTCCCAGGTGAGAAGCAAACCCCAAACACGAGACATTCTCCGTTGAAATGGCACTTCTGTGGAGCGTGTTTAAAGCCTCAGAGCCAGCCCCAGCTGAGAAGGGCAGCGACCCGGCCATCCCTGGAGAGCATCCCCCTGCCGAGGCAGAGCCTTCTCCTCGCTGCACGGGTTACAGCAAGGCAGCCAGGGGATGGACCTCCTTTTCCAAGGCTGCCACGCAACAGCACGGGGGAGAGCTGGCTGCCTTCTGGGTGGACTCCTTAAACCCTAAGCCAGACACAATGCGGCGAATCACAGTCGTGCCAGAAGAAAGAGAGCCCCCTCTCTTGGAGGGAGGTTGGGGAATGAATCACCCTTCAAACAGATCTCTGCAGCCATTCCTTCATCTCCACACATGGAGAGTTCAGCCTTCGTGCCTGTATAACCTCAACTTCTCTGCTCTTAAGGGAGCCCAGGAGGAGTGGGAGGGATTCGTGGCCAGAGATGAGTTATGTTGCGAGAAACAGCAATGTCTCCAATGACTGGACAGCCTGCTTTCTATAACAGACAACTCAGCGTACAAAAATAAGGTTCAGAAGCGTTACAGAGGCAGGCGTGCTTTATAAGCCTTGCCTTCCCCCTCCGCTGAATCCTCGGCATACGTTGGCAAGCAGAGGAAGCAGGACCCAAGAAATGGGAGACATGCACAGTGCTTTGAGCATGTACAACTCAGGTTCATGGGAACATGACATGAAAAATGCTCTACGAGACAACTAACTACTGCAAAATAAACTCCACGAAAACTATCATGATCTCCCTGTCTAGGCCCATGGACAGGTGGGTCTTGAAACAATGGGTATAGTTCTGATCTTAAAAACCAAGCTGAAGCCTTTGAAATGTAATCATTCTTTCTGCCCTTCTACGAAGTACAGAGCAGCTTCTATACAAAGACTGAACAGGATTCCTCAACCTAGAAATGATATAGGAGACAGGTAGGTTTGTAAAAGTATGAATGGCCTGGGAGAAAGTGAACGAGGAAAAAATTGCCACCATTTGTCATAAAACAGGAACCTGAGGGCCTGAAATAGTATTAGTCAAAATTAGAGAAAAGTAGTACTAGTACTTTTCCAAGGAATATTCCTTCCTTTGGAACATGCTGCCATAGCTGCCTACAGACGCTCACCGCTATAAATCCACAAAGCAACTGGACAAAGGCTTGGCAGGTAAAACCATCAGAAGTGATTAAACAAAGACGTGAATAAAGCCTCCAGCACAGAAAAATGCTACCTCCAAGGCCCACGAAGGAGAAAGCACATGCACTGCCTGCTTCTACACGCTTTGCTGAGCATCCCCTACTGCTGCTCTCCTGGAGAGCACTTACACTCCTGGCTGCAGGCACCGAGGATGCTTCCGAAGGCTGGAGGGCTTTGCCGGAGCACCTTCTACCACAGAGAGAAGGATCTGGCATCGTGCTGACTGTGTAAACCCACAAACCTCCCGGTACAGACGAGAGCGTGCAGATGCCAGCGAGTCAGGAGGGAGCAGCAGGTCTTTCTGCCAGGCAGATAAACTGACACAGAGCAGAGCTGTCAGGGTTGGCCCAGGGCAGCTGCAGGCTTCATGTCCTGGGTGCCAAATTAGATGTGACATTTATTTAAGACTCTTGGTTGTTTAATATACAAGTCTGGAGGAAAAAAAAAAAAACAAACCACAACAAAACAATCTCTGTACTGTAACAGCAATGTAGCCCTAGGTATTTCACTTGACGGGGTAATGTCCATGGGTCTGTGGTTTGGGATGCTTTGCTGCCATGAAAGCATGTTTACTGAAGCCAGACGTACCTGCCCTATCGTTACTTACACAACACGATCTTATTACAGGCTGTCAGTTCTCTCATTCTTACATTCTTACATGAGCAGGACACAGCTCACTCTGCAACCTGAACAAAGCGACACCTGAACTTGAAATTAAAAGAGAGGCTTCTTATACAGCAGTAGAGCAGATGCTTTTGGCTGTGCACTCCTGAGCGATGCTTTTTGAGACAGCAGGAACACCACCGTGTTTTATTCCAGCATCCATCTGCATGGCTATGGACACCGGTATCTTAGCACATCATGGTAACTTTTAACTATCTGAAAGTAAGAAATCCAGCACTGGGCCATCCTCTGTGGGGCCTGTTGTGCAGGAGGAGAGGGAATTTACAGAAGAGCTAAAATATCTTTCCCTTGATCAAAGCAAACCCTTGAACACGATTTCAAAACAAATTTCAGGTTTTATGAAGAATGTGTTCCTAGCATTCAACAGCCAGTACCTTCCTCCATCGATTACTGCTCTAAATATTAGGAATCTGGTAGCCAGATGGATACGGCTGAAGAGAAACAAAACAGCACTCTGCTGCCTTTCGTCCTCACCGTAATATTTTTCTTCTATCCCTGTAACTCTCTCCTTGCTGAATTTGGATTTTAAACCTTTTTAGGAGTGCATGACAATCAGGTTCAGAATATTTGGGTAACAGGGAAAGCAAGTTTAAGTTAATTTGCCCAGTTTGTCAGAAAACTATGCCTGGCTCTCACCTCTTCTAAAAGAGACAGGTCCTGCTGCTTTTTCACTGAAAATACAAGCAAGCAACGAAAGCCAAGCTCTTCACTCAGAAGAGTGTCATTGTACCTCCACATCGACCCTCTGAGCAGCTCTTTTGCTCCTGCTACTATCACGATACCCAACTGCCTCACCACCACCAGCATATTCTGGTTTTTCAAACAGCATGCAAAGGTCTACTGGTACCACTTCACCACCGAAGACGGGAGTCATTTCACCAGGCTAGCAATCTCTGGAAAGCGAGAGGAGTCCCCTGCAGCTGGATCCAGCCCTCCCCACCATATGCTTTTTGCTGCACCTCCCATAGAGCTACCTCGATCAGAGTCAGGAGTGCTGCTCTGAGCTGTTTTGGTGTCAGGAAGCTAATGGTATCACCTTCAAAGTGTGCTGGATCTCTGACAAAGGCCACCTGTCAGTCCCCACGCTCGTATTTCCAGCACTAGAGCAAAACACAGGGCAGTGACAGTCATTTTTAAGTGTTTCTCTGAGGCAGTGTTCATGAGCTACCTTCAGACATCATTAAAACCATCGTGCTGGTTACTCCAGCCCTAGGAGCAGGTTGTTTATAAACCTCACCATTAAATAACTGCTGCCAACACAGGGGTTTCTGCAGGACCATTGCCCAGGCTACAACAAAGCTCAGGGCACCCTAATCATCACTGCTGCCACAGGTGATGCTGTCAACAGCTAAAGTCCCCAGCAAAGCCCCCTCTGAGCCCATGCAGCCCATTGCAAGGAAAGGATCTGCTACCCCAGGGCATTGCAAGCCACCGTGAGACAACAGATGGGGAGGAAAAGGGAGATGGAGAGCAATGACCAGCCACAGCGTCTACGGGACAGGTCGCAGGCTCTTCAGACAGCTCTCCTGCACTTAGGAATCACTTTGCTTTCCACCAGGCTCCTTGTTGTGCATCCTCCTGTGATGGATCACCCAAAGTATTACCCATTACCTCCTCCGCACCGTGCTTAGGAAGGGCTGTTGGCTTTGTTACAGGATGAAATACTCCAGCGCAGGAATATCTGGGAGCCAGCACAGAGGCTTTGTGCTGCCCAGCGCGAAGGAGACTCGCAGAATGGATTGAAAGGACAGTGAAACTGTTGGATAACGCAAGACAGCGCTGCCGCATATCCAGGATGCCGTGGGCTATTTTGAATCATTATTGGTACTACAGCCATGGTACGCTGGGGTCCCTGATCAACTGAAACATTGCTTTTGGCCCACGGGGAAAAACAGAGCAGGAATCTTCATTCTGATTGCCTGGCAAAGGCATGTTTAATACGCCACTTCATAAATCAATCACCCTTCAAGCTACTCCTCTGCTTCTCAGCAAATGCTGATTGATCCACGAGGAAAGGAGACTAATGAATGGTCAGTTCTGCCCTGAAATGCATCCAGGGTTCATGGCACCTAAGAACGTACTAGTGATTTCCATTGATGATAGAAGAGACAAGCTGCAGTCCAGGATGCCCTGCAAAGAGATGAGAACTACATTCTTCCAGAAATCCTTCACAGGCTAAGAACGGGATAGGCGGCGTCACATGGAAGTCTGCTTCTGGGGATGAACAAAACAGCCAAAAGGGGACTTTTAACCTCCAAATAGCCCTCTTAGCACCCACCCCCCAGCCGTGCTCCTGCAGTCAACTCCACAGGTTGCTTTAGCAGCATTTTTGTCAGAAGGGGTGTTACGTAGTTTTGAAGATATAAAGCCATGGGAAAAAAAAAAAAAATCAAGCAAATGAAGCACAAACCTCATTTCTCTTCTTCTACCCTCAAAGCGACAGACCATCGGCTTTGAAACACAAGGCCCTAGAGAGGGGCGAAGGCCATACTCTGCAAGAAATGTAACAACCTTATCTAAAACAGTATATATAAAGAAAAATCATTGTTACAAGCAGTTGTGGAAAAGGGGAACAAAGACAGGAAACTGTTGTTAACTGTTAGCTGATCTGACATAAAGGAACACTTTGGAGACCAATTATACTCGCCCATCATTCTAATTGATTTGAACTATAAAAGCCTATATAACCAATTATTTGTATAAAGTATTAGTTACCAATCCTCAGTCCATCGCAGTGCTGCTGTGATTAAGATGCAAAGTCAACATATAATTGCACGAACTCCTATTTACACCTTTTTTTGCCTACAGTATATGCCACCCTGCACTTGCTTTGAAGCAGACATACAAGAACATAAAAGTCCGACAGAAACTAGCCAATCCTGCTGGGAATTCTCACAAGTGAAGGAAGAAAAGCACAACATGCACTCACAACCCGAGACAAGCAGAAAGGAAAATCCCTTTGCAAAGTTCTTAAATGCCTGGCAGTCCAAGGGAAAGCTAGAGCAGCCTCTTGTAATAACCACGGTGTCAGAGCCTGGCTTACACCTTTGGATAACACAGGAAACAAGATCTTTAAAAACTCACCAAACAAAACAAGTTTGTCTGCGTCTGCTAGCACTAAACACAAACGGAAATAATAACATCAGTTCATGCACTACAGTGAAGCTTTAGAGCCAAGAGAGGCTGCTGCTTAGGGAAGCAGAAGGTTTCCTCACCTCTCAGCACTGGTAAGAAGCCACTACCAGCCTGCCTGGTGTTGAAGGATCGGAGAATTGTGCGGCGATGAAGAGCTACAGACCTGACCAGCAGTGGCACACAGCGGTGGCCACCAGAAGCTATGGGGCTGTTGCCGTGAATATAGCTCGATAGCAACCGAACACACTGCGACATCAGAGCCCCTGTGAACGCTCACACCAGACCAAGGTTAAAACCAGAAATGGTTTTGGCATTCCCACCCTGGTATCCTGCACAACACAGGCACAGCTCAGGTCAATATGCAGCGAGGCAGAGGGTTTGCTCAGGCAAGTCCTGAGCCTACTCCACTCCGGCTGGAGTCGGTACAAACCGCGAGGGCTCAGCAACCTGAGTGATCTCAGGAACGTGAAACACAACACAGCAAGGGCTGAACCTCAGCTAAACCCTGCTGCCTATCCACATCCATCAGTGGGTTTGCAGAGAAAAAAGACAAAGAAAAAGGCTTGATCTAAAGGCTAAGTCAATAGGATTTTCATTTTGTTTTCAAACAAGTTCCCAGAAGCTACTGATGGCAGTGCCAGCCTGGCAAGATGACAGGACCTTTGGTAGAAAGGGTGTTCTTAAAGGAAAGAGAAGAGAGGCATGCAGAGATGGTTGTCTTCTCCAAAGTCTGCACAAAACCACAGACTAATATCACAGCGAGGTAATGTTTTACTCTTGTGAGTAGCTGAGATGCCCAGAGGTGATGGCACATCCGTGCTGCCGTTACTTGTTCAGCCTCAAACATCAATAAACACGTAGGGCTGGTGTTTAATGAGCTTCCTGCATGTGTACAGTGGCCACTAACACACCGCCAAGCCCTTGCAGAGGTGGCCTCATTTACCAAAGTAAGCTGATTCAGCTAAGCCCAGCATCAATTTCAGCTGAAGAAAGGGATTCAGCATCCCAACACATCGACATTCCCGGCTGGGAACCCCATGCTGATCTGTGCAGGAGCTGAGCAGTCGGTAACGCCCCTGACAATTCCCCTCGGCCCATTTGCAACGCGATGCAGCCCCTACTGCAGTTTCCCACTGTGGCCGAGATGCACAGGCTGTGCTTGCCCTCCTGCCAGCTGAGCACACCTGGTTCTGTAGTTACCGTCATCTTCACCAAACCCAAATGGCTCTAACACACCACATCAAACTCTCTGTCGTGCCACAGGTGACTGAAGAGCTCCACATCAGCTCCCTAATTAATCGTGTTTCATATGCCTTGATTTTTCCTGTGATCTCATGCCTCATTTCCCCCCATTTGTGATGAAACCTCGGTGTTTTCTCAAGCTGGCAGTTATCACTCACAGCTCCAGAGGCTGCCGCAGCACAGAGAAGCTGCCTGTGGTTGGACCGAGAAGGGCTGAGGCACCTCAGGGCAGTGGCTCAGGCCGTCCTGTGTAGGGCAGAAGACCCAGATCCTCTTCTGACATTCCCTGCCACCCTGAGCACTGCTGCCACACTAAATACAGTGATCCCCAGCCAGTTCTTCCAGATCTACTGTTGGGAGAGGGGTCTGCCGGAGTCAAGAAATTACTCAATGCGAGTTATGCATCTTGCTCATCTTTATTGGCTTCTAATACTTCTTATACAGCCCCAATACACAAGCATGTTCCCAAAGCAAACATATAATTGGTTATTAGCCCCTAAGCACGCGCTGCTCTCACACCACTCATTATCATGATTAGAACAAGCATTCTATCCATGCAGCTACTTGCGTTAGCCATGTTTTAGCCTTGCGGTTTGCTACTCCCTTTATTCCCATCCCGCTCCCTATCTCCCTTAGCCTTGCACCTGTCTTCCCTGACAGCTGCAGCTTGTTACAGCCACGGCCTGTTAGTACAACAAAGTTACTTGGTCTCAGGATTCAAGAATAGATCAAGGCCACTTTCTTGTTAACTTCAGCACAACAACTTCAGCACAATTCTAATTCCAGGCCTGGATTGTGCAGATCTTTAGGGATTCTATGGCCACGCTTCTGCAGCCATTCTGCCCTAAGGAGATCTTGTCTATTGTGCAAGTGTTGGTGCTGGCTTAGAGGAAGGGGAAGATCTGAGGCCAGCTCGTCACGCTTACTGACCAACCCAAAACACACATCCCAGTAGCTCTCCAGTGCTCAGTACCAAACCCCCCTGCAGCAGCCCCCCGCGTGCGGGCAGCCTAAGCAGCAGCTGCTGGCCAGCCTTCGGGACTGGGGGGCTGGCGGGACCCTGCCAGGGAGGAGACGGCTCCAGCAGGGCTTGCTTCTCCACGCTGCAGGCTGGAATCACCACCCCTGACGTGTTCGACAAACACACAGATGTGGTGCTTCGGGACACGGTTTAGTGGTGGGCTTGGCAATCTGGGTTAAGTTGGACTTGGTCATCTTCAAGGTCTTTTCCAGCCTCAATCATTCTATGATTCTACGAGGCTGATGGCATTTGCCCCATGCCTAGCAAGCAGCAATGGGGAGGAAACGATGCTGGGGACCCCCTGCTGTCAGGGCCAGGCAGCAAAGCTCAGGGGCAGGGGAACAAGGCAGCCAGAGCCCTCCCTGACCCAGGGCAAGGCAAGCTCTGCTCCACATCATCTCCAGCTCCCAGCGTGCTGCACTGAAGAAGCCTATTTAGCTGCTCTCTCCTGCCATACAGGAATAACCTGAATCTGGCACAGAGCAAGTCTTGCCGCCCAGGGCTCAGGAGGGGAGACATGACTTCACCCACTTCCTATGGGGACAGGAACTGAGCCAGCGCAGGAAAACTCACTCTGATTAACAACCACGGAGCCAGAATCAGACCCTGCTCGCACTTTCTACCTGCCCTTGAAGCAAGTAATTAAGGAGCCGAGGCTGAACTCCCCCAACTGTGCCCTGGGCGTGCAGAACCACAAAGGATGCTCTGAGCCTGGGTCTGCCATCCACAGCAAACAAGCCAAGATTTGCTTTAGCGCAGCTCCTGCTCAGCAGCTGTCAGCCCTCCTGCAAGCTGTGTGGGAAGTTGAGGGAAAACAGGGTATTCATCTGCCAAACACCTAGATGGTTCCTCAGCAGGCTTTTAGCACAAGGCTGGAGGCTTCCAGCAGGACTAAAACCACCGAGAACTACTCCTGAGCCACACACGTTACCTCTCTTCTGGGGAAACCGCTTTTTGGGGCTCTGAACCAAGGGGAGACAGAAGAGTAATGGAATAGACAGTCCTGCTTGAGGGCTGCCTCCTCTTGGGTATGCTGTCTTCTAAAATACTCCTATGGGTATGGGTTCTGATCTCCCTCCTCAAAGA
Organism: Falco punctatus; assembly: GCF_963210335.1. Taxonomy (NCBI): domain Eukaryota; kingdom Metazoa; phylum Chordata; class Aves; order Falconiformes; family Falconidae; genus Falco; species Falco punctatus. The sequence continues at coordinate 399,814 of NW_027660146.1, read as the reverse complement.
GGGTGAGATCCTGCCCCCAGGCTTTTGCTTCTGCATTAGACTCACAGAGCTACTGAAAGAGAGCCATCTGCATCATTACTTTTATTACTGACAGCAATAAAAGCATCTCAATATATAGTGTCTGTCAGCCATGCACAAGCTCAGTGGTGCTTTGCTAATTACTGAAGTTTTCTGTGCTGACAAAGAGATGCCAAGGGATGCAGCAACCAATGGGGAAAAACTGCACAGAGGAATTTCAGTGCCGCACCACAGATCCCCTGGGCTAGAAGCGTGTTGTAGCACCTTGCCACAAGGGCCAGTGGGCACTGCAGGCACCCACATACAGGCACAGGATCTGGTCCTACACCTTGAAGACCACCCATCATACTATACTAGTACTCGTTGGAGACAGGAGCCTACTGTGAGTCAGCATTTAGGGAGCTCTGAGTAGAGAAGCAATTCTCCTTTCACAACTCCAAGCATCTCTCCGGCACCTCCTGTCTCTGGCAGCCTTCTGCACCTGCATGGAGCACCTGCCGTAGACGTTATTGTTTCTGGATGGCACTGGACTGGTGGATTTGCTTTGCACCTCTGTCACACCTCTGGGAACCCGTCATGCATCTCCTCAGCCACGTGTCCCTGAGCAAAGCTCACCTTCCCACACCAAGCTGGTGCTACGCTGCCAGGTTGCCATAAATGTTGTTACTGCAGCAAACTGGGTTTGGCGTACAATCAGCAGCACTCAGGGCAAGCAGCTTGGGCATCATCTCACTTGAGCAGGACTTGACAGCTGAAAGAATATCAAAACTTTATGAATACTGACTTGGTTGAGACCAGGACTTACCTCCATAAACTTATTTTCCCACATCCACACAGTCCACACAGGGTGGGCTGAACGTCATCTGGGAAAGGCCAAGTGACCAACAGGACTTTCAGTGGAATTGAAACCTTTTCCAAACCTGTACGAGTGCTTCGCACGCGGGTTTCAGAAACCCTTTCAAGTACCATAATCTGATGTTAAGGTGCTGGGCAGGGATATGCTGGAGCCCAGAACATCCCAAGTCACCCTCATTTCAGTACGAGCTGGGATTTTTCACACCCAGACACATGTACACAGGTGAAAAGGAGGAGTTTAGGCATGTAAAGCACTGAAGGACAAGTTTTCATTGTAAATCATTACGCTCGTAGCAGCAAACATTTTCTCCACACTCATCCATAAATTTGTAGCAACAGAACCGCAACCACACACACAGTCTATCCAGGGGACAGTACCTGTGCTCCTAAGCAGCCCAAAGGACACAATTTAAAGCAACCAAATCATACGCTAAGGGAAAAATTGTGACTTGTTCACATGGAAGAGCTCCATGCTTGCTTAAGCAATGCTAGGGACAGATCTGACCCAGCTTCAGCAGAAATTGCGTAATCACCCTAAGAAGGGTGTGATCCATTGAGAACTACTGCTGCCTGCGAGCAAGTCAGTACCGATACACAGCAAAGCGAGGGAAACGCCTCCCAACACCTCAAACTGCTGTTTTGCTCTTAGCACTTCTGTTTCTTAATAAACACTCTGTTGGTGGCTCCGAAAGAGCAACCCAGCTGCTTTCTGTACGCGCGTCACAGGGAGCCTGCCGTGGTGCCGGACACATTAGCCAGGGCTCGCCGCGCGAGGTCAGGGAACGCTGTCTGGTGCTCTGCACTACTCCTGCAATAAGCTCTGCACCACACCTCGAAAGACTGATTGATTAAACGTTTCTGCTTCACTTTAGCAATTAATCTCAGCAGCCTTTCACTTACCTGTGTGCTTCAAACCTAGAGAGAGATAATCCCTTCATTATCCCCTTGCTCTCCTTCGCAATTCGTAGTTTATTTCAAAATAACTGCCACATTGTACTGGCAGGCAGGAATGAAATCCTGGGTTCTTCTCCCAGGGAGCTGCACATGTTCCTGGGAAATCACCCATCTCAGAGCCAGCAGAGAGTTTATCTCCGTGGCCTACCCACGCAAATCACTTTTGCAAAGATTGACTACGGAGGAACCAGCTGTTTCAGTAAGAACAAGACTCTCAGTTTTTTCAAAGCAAGCCACAAAGATCCTGGCCCTAATTATTTACTCACTCTGTTCCGTCACAAAGTATAAACCCTACGGCCCTAGTCTCCACTGTCACTGCTCATCTGCCCCAGAGAAATTCTAGTCCTCTCAATTTCATCCTATAGATTCTGTATAGGCATACAAATAAGGCACTTTTTTGTGCTTCCCTAGCTGATATTTCATTTATTCTTCCTAGAAACTGTTACCCAAAACAATAAGCTCCTCTGAGTGAGCATAAACCATTCTCCGTGAATATGTCAATAACTGGAAAACATTAGACAAAGCTGAAATAAGTCGTAAGGCTACATAAGCGTTTGGAAGATACAGGAGCATTTGTAACTTCCACGAACCCAAGACAACTAAAATGCTCTTTGCCGGGCTAAAGCAGCACACAGTATCACCTCGGTTAGGACACCACGCTTCCAAGGACCAACGCTGAGGAACAGGGACAAACCAAACCTCCCTCTCAGGCGAGAGGAAACACATGCCAAGTGCCTTCATGCAACTGAGGAAGCGTCTCGTTCGGCACCACAACGTACCCCTGCTGAGCCAAGGCCGACAGAAGCATTTTAACATGACGCCTTTTCCTAAAGGTATTCCCCACTTACTCTTGAGTGAAGCTTAAAGCTGATGGTGTTTCTGTGGCCTGATCTTGGCTTCTCCTAGCCTAATATAAATTTTACACCTATCTCAGGAGGCAGCGAGCTCTTCCTCCCATATCCCAAGAGCCCTCAAGTCCCGGCTGCATTAGTCCTGATGTCGTGAGCTGTGGGATGCAGGTGGGTAGAGGGCAAAAAGAAAGAACAAGGGTCTGCAGCAAAACAACGTAGAAGCAGTGCAGGGGACAGATGTGTAAGAGACAGTGGCATTGCAGCGAGTCTGACAGAGGCACGCATTCCCACGTTGCGCTTCAAACATAGCACCGCCAAGGAATGAAGCTTCACACGTGCATATGCACACCGTAACGGAGAATCAAGGTTCCTCCCGCCTCCGACTCAGCAACTCCCAGCAAAACCCGATTCCAAAAAACCTCATTCCTGCTTGAGGGGATGCACTTTAAAAGCCCCCCTAAACACCAACTATTTGTCACTTTTCTTTGAGGCAAAGCCGGGACAGGGGAGATACACCTGGAGAGGGAGTTAAGGTGACCAGGACAACAGGGAATGATGGTAGATGACAGTCATGGGGGGGCTGGGTGGAGAGCACCCAGCCGACACAAGCATCCCCCAGGGAGAGGCCGGCACACAGCCACACAGAACAAGGGCACACTCAGCCTTTGTCCCTTACCTGCTCACTTGAAGCACCAAAACATGCAGAGGTTCTGAAATACAAGGTTTTAGAAGTAGTCTGCAAAGCAAGCTTCACATTTTTCTGCTTTGAAAGGTCTCTGTTTTGAAGGACGCAGAGACTGGGCACCATGCAGTGCCCAGACCTTACCTGTGTCGTAGTGTACTGTCAGGGACCCTGAATAATCACCAGTCTTCTGTGGGTGGAAGTCCACTGTTACTTGCACGGCATCGCCAATCCCAAGAGTCCCAGCAGAGCGATCAACAGAGAAAGGGCTGCAACACGGAGAGGCACATCAGGATTACTGTGGGACATTTGGGGACTACGCTCCTTCTGCCGTCTAGCTCACTCCAGCTCACCTGTATTAGCAAGGAGCCAAGAAACCACAGTCAGCAGCAGAAAAAGAGAACATACAGGGCCAGGAACTGAGCCACCGACCCAACTCCTGAAGAGCTCCAGCCTAAGCTATAAAGATCCTAAGCTATAAAATGACCTCATCTCCCCCATACCCTGCATCCAGTTCTCTGCAGCAAGGCTCAAGAGTCTGACTGCTAGCGGTACGATCGGAGGAGGGTTTTTGAAGGGCACAGAGATGGCAAGAGTTATTTGCATGCACAACTTGACACTGAGTTCCTCAGGAATCTGTCTTTTCCTGCCACCTATACACCTCAAGAGATGCAAATGTCAAGGTGATACCTGTCCCAGTGAGATTACAGCCTGGAAATCAGACAGGGAGAACAGAAGTTTATTCTTGAAGAACAGAAAATAATTAAACTCTAATTGGCAGAATTAATCTTTTTTTTTTTTTTTTTTTTTTTTACCTTGAAAGCATCCTGGTTTTGCCTAAGAAAGGGCACATTTTATCAGCATTTCAATGAAAGCTGCTCTAAGCCAAGAAAAATCTGTAGGAGTGCAAAGGCACATTAGAGTGATACAGAAACAAGAAAACAAGACACAAAAGGAGTACCCATTTACAGCCTGAACAATGAAATCTCTAGCTAAATGAAGCACCATTACCAGGAGCATTTCAAGGCACCTTTAACAGGAGGTTTTCAGTGTATTCACAAGCAATGCAGTCTGGGGCTCTGGGTTGTGATCCAGGCTTGGTAACTGTTTGCTTGGCCTACTAGAGAAATTCTGTGCAATGTGTTGGAAATAATGATGAAAAGGTTTTGGTGTACTTTGGATTTAACAAGAGCAATTATGATTTGTGGCCAGGTAAACATCTCTCAGCTGACAGACGCATAATTCCGTCCTTTAATGCTCAGGGAAAAGTCAGATGCAACATGTTTCTGCACAACAGCAGCTGGGCTTTGTGGCTCTTGTACAGCCTCACTTAGAAAGCAAAAGTTATTTGGTTTAGCGCTTTGCTGGTGGTCAATTAACCTTAAAAATATGTTCTGCAGAGTTTCCCAGTGATTGGGGAATGCAGCCCACAAAAATAATGTGAAAAACTGGAGCCACGTGCAAGCTGAGCTTCGTTCATGTCAGCAGTGACAGTTGATGAAATTGCTGGAGTTCCTGCTCATTAAGGAGATATTGCTGCAATTAGGGGCCTGACCTGCTCCCATTACAACTAGCAAGAACATCACCAGTGACTAATGGGGAAGCACTGGGCCTGCAATGTTCACGTGCTGGACCTGAGACTTTTGAGAGGGAGGAGGAAAGCCAAGGTGCCGCCAGCCTCAGAACCGGACTGCTCTCCATGGCCCTGCACCTGCACTGGGGGTTGTGCCTGGTTATACTGGGCAGGGCTCTGCTGGTGCTTGGCTGGCATCACTGCCTGCTGGGGGAAAGGCACAGAAAAATTCCCCCCCACCTCTTTTATTTTGTTGTTTTTACCAGAAACATTGCCGGAACAGAAAAGTTGCTGGTTAAGGGCCACACTTCAGCACTACCTCCCATCCCATCCCCTTCCTACTCCATCCCCTTGTCTGCATACCCCTGCCCTCAGATAGCTGGGATGGGAATGACACTCCCGAGGATGACTTCAGGGGATGCCCAAGAAAGTAGATACCTTCACATCTTCAAATTACCAGAGAAGAGGATCCCACCGAGGTCAGGACTCATTCTCAGGACTGAGAAACAGAGCGCAAGTCAGACGCTGCACCTCCTGCCTCCCACCCCACGCTGTACCCACAGGACAACTTGGTTCCTGCTGTAGCAGGAGCTTGTTATCCCTCACGTAGACCTGGTTCTCAAAGACCCAGAGGGATGCAAGGTCCATGCTTAACCTCAACTCTGATCTTCAGTGCACGTCACTAAGCTGTTCCCTGCAGCCTACAGATAAGAGATGCTAAGGAAATGTCCCTGACACACTAATAGCCACATGAAAGCCACTGCCAAGAGATGAAGCTGGCAGGCTAAACTCTGGCCTTTTAGCCATTAATTGTGAGCTGCTCTTTAGGATAATTCTTGTCCTGTTAGATCTACCCTGTTAGTGAATCACTACTGCTCCTGAAAAGACAGGAAAGATAAGGTTTGGAGGTTTATTAATAGCTCTTCTTCTGACATGCTTTTTAACTATGCCCATTTGTATGTTTGCTTTGTTGTACAACATCTAAACTGTCACAGGTCCAGATCTCCCAGCGGTGCCTTGCAATCCCCAGCTTGTATAAACTCATCTAGCTGCACCAATCTGAGGGAGACCTTCCCGCCAGAACCTGCTGAGATCTTGCCCGTAATTGCCCTTCAGAAAGGGAACAACACCAGATTAGTAAGCAATTTCATTGTGATCTATCTTGGTGTTTACATCTTGCTTGCTTTCACCAGGCATCAGCTCCTCATCTTGACAAAGCTGGGCAAAAGTTAAATCCCATGAGGATACCACGGGCAAAATACTCCTGACAAGTCAGAAACACAACTGACAAGTGAACAACGCTGACAATTCTGTGGCTCAGGATTTCCCGACTACCGCGCTGCCTTTTCTCCTGCAACCATACGTTTAGTCAGTGCAGTGTGCAAGGAGGCTGCAACATACTTCGTCCCATGGTATGTTTTTCTTCTAAAACCACAACCCCTTAGTCCACTGGTGCCTTAATTTGCATTATAAAATCATCTGAGTTTGTGAGAATTGATTTCATTAAAAGCTGCCTCCAACCCCAAGACCGACAGTAAAATTACTGGTTTGAATTGCCTCATCTGTCAACTAAGACCTATTGCAGGAAAAAAACCCAAAGATCATTTAATCTTGGCATACAGAATTTTTTGGTAATGGTATAAAAGCCAAAGTCGAGCACTGTAACCATTCCAGTAAACACAGTCTGTTAGGTCAAAGCATCCAAGACTCCATCTCCATACTGAAAAAATCCTGCACAGAGCCAGCATCTGACAAGCTCTCTCTTTCCCTCTTTCCCTCTTTCCCTGCACATAGGCTCTGTTGTCACATCCCTGTAGATCCCATGGTAACTCTCCAATCCCACGCCTCCATGTAGTATAATGGGTACTGCAGGGAGGGATGCAAGGCGGCTCCTAGCACTGTGCCATGTAGGATCCTTTCCTGAGCTTCCAGAGCTTGATGGGACATTCCTAAATGGACCTTCTCAGACAGATCCTCTCTAACCCCGTAGCACAGCATAGCACAATGTAACATCAGGAAAAGGCAGTGCTGCACTGAGATCTGCTTCCAGGCAAGCTTGGGGGAGTACAGTCGAGATACCGGACTGCTGGGCTGCTATTCAGGGGACACAGCAGAACTGCATGCAGCCGAGGGATGGGAAACGCAAACACCTGTATTTGGGATGGAAGAATCCGTGGCAGTACAGGCTGGTGGGCACGAAAACCTTTCTACGGAAAGGGAGCTTAGGGGCTGCAGCACAGGACGTACAGGGAGATGCTGGGATAAATGGCTTTGCACAGCCTTGAGAAGGAAAGACGAAGGTTGGTATCACTTGGTCTTACTTTTCGTGTTGTGTGCACACCTGATCAAACTTTGACACTTGCTTTGAGCACTGTGTTTGCTCAGATGATCTCCAGAGGTCTCTTCCAAAGTTATTCTATGATTTTATCTTCTCCATCAGCCCAATTCCATTTCACATGTTCCCCAAATTTCCAATATTTCCTATACACCTGTGCATATATATAGGCAGATGGTAGACAGACAGGCATTAGAGGAACTCAACCTTTAAGAAAGTTCCAATGAGGAATTCATTATGACATTTTGCTGAACACTTAAAGCCAAAAAAAAAAAAAAAAAAACCCCAAAAAAAACTGAGCAAAAAGACAGGAACCTCAGAGTATTTAAAAAGAAATCTGAAGGAAAGTGGGGGTGACCTAATTAGAATAAAAAAATAAAACGCTGCTTATATTCAAAGATCATCAGTTTGAAATTTCAAACTGGCTTTCAAAAGTTCGTAATAAAATGGAAGAGATGCCTTTGGCTGACATGGGAAATCTTACCAGCTTTTGATCTCTGCGCACATGCAATCCAGTTATTCAGAATTGTACTTTCTTGTGTAGTTTGAAATAAAGCTTTCGTAACGCTTCCCATCCCTTTGTTGCAAATCAGGACTGAAAATTCAATTGCTGAAGTTCAGCATAAAAATCGTATCAAGCAGGATTCAACATAAGCTGGATCACCCAATAGAACAGTTGGCAAGGACGCTGCCAAGAGATGCCAGACATGACTGGGTACTTGTTTTGGTGGTGACGACTAGATCTGGAAATCCCAGAGGGAAGCTGTACAGGGATTTACAAGGTCCTGCCTACGTATTTCCACAGTGACAAGCAGCAGCCTGCTTGAATAGCATCCTGGAAGCCTGCTTCCATAGCCTTGCCAGGCTTTGGTAGGAGCCTCTTGGACCCTCACGCTTCCCAGGAGAAAGAGCAAAGAGCCTTCTCTTGACCCCTGTTTTCCTGGGGAAGAAACTGAAGCAACTCAGGTGCACTAAGGCAGACGGCATGTCTTTGCTGCGTTCTGGACCTCAGCTCCTGCACCAAGACCTCTGGGACCAAGCAACTCGGAGCTAACTACCAGCCAGCTGAACTAGTTTCCTTGCAGGTGCAGTGTCCAAAATGCATTACCTTCTCCAGTTCAGCAAACTGGAAAACCAGTGACTGTCTTCTGAGACCAACAGGAACAGTACAGGTTGTCCACGACACAGCACACATCGGGCGCTTGACCAGGAGACTGCCGAAATACCACGTGCTTGTGGCCTCCCAAGGAATGCGTATATTTGGCCAACAGGGCCACATACCTATTTCAGAAGGTACTGAAGATCAAGGAGGTTGCCGGTAGCTACTACAAAGTGCTAGAGCACTTTCCAGGAGATCTGAGAGAGACAAAGCTCTACAAGAGGCTCCCAACCCACGCACCAGGTATTTGCTGCACCTTTGGCCTGTGCGCCCATTGGCATTCTGCTTTGGGGCTAAAGTGCAGTTTTGAAGCTGCTGCCAGCTCATCTCCACTTAAGAGCTCATTCTAATGAAGAATGTTGGATCCCAGGGACCAGATCAAACCTACTGGAAAACCAGGTTCTGGACCCCATAGGGTTTCTGTCAGGGTCTCAATACCAATTGCTTTGATCTATCATCTCTGATTGCACTTGCTACTCTAGACAAACTGCTGATAAAGCTGCTGATAAATTCTTAAATGTCTCTTCCACCAGCTCAGAGCTTGCCCATTTCTTAACACTGCCCTTGGTCTGCAGGAACTGAGCTCCTAGAGCTGTCGTCTGCCCCGCAGGATCTTCCACAGCCCAAGGGCAGTCCAGCTGCCTTCTTACAATTGCTCTTTCAGTCTAACAGAATCAGCCTTGCACGGCTGTGCACTGAAGACAACGTTGCACTATAAAACTCCACTCTGCAGCTTGCAGAGTTTAAGCAGAGGTTGAGCCATGCTTCAAACACTATAATCAACAGCAAAACCCACGTGCCCTGCCCATCTCCAGCCACGGCAGCAGCACGGCAGCTCACATGCTCTGGTTCCTTTTTGTCGCTGTTTCCCAACTATATTATCACAGAACAGTGTTTTGCACAAAAAGAGATGAGCTCCCTACCTCTGCGTGCTGATGCAGTAGCGGGCCACCCGGTTACCAATGTTGCAAACCAGCAGCGTTTTCTGGGTGCTGTACTTGACGGGACAGGCTGAGAAGTTCACCTGGTCGGGGAAGTCCAGGATAGCTCGGGCACCTATAGCTCGGATAGGCACAACAAACTTCTCCCTTTTTGTGATGCAGATGAGCTCATGGAAATAATCCTGCAGGGAAAAAAACAATCTCAGCACAATGCATTTAGCACCATTCCCACGGCAGAAGAAAAACTGCTGTTTTCTAGGACTGTAGCAGTATCATTCAGTAACGCAACAGTAGCTTTTACCTTCATGACCTTTCATTCCAGTAGCATGACTTGCACAGGGTCGTTAGCTTGCAAAGAAACAAGCTCACTGATTCACCCGCTTTTGCAGCAAGCTGGCAGCACCACAATTATCTGATGCTTTGATTCTGAGACACCAGAACAGTCTCTTCGTGCAAGGGATCACAGCACTAATGGAACCTGCTTCAATCGCCACCGCAGACTATTGGAAGCACCACTGAGAACCCAGCTGTGCCACAGCACTAACTCAAATGCCAGCAACGCGGCGACCTCGTTGAAGCTTGGCAGGGGATGCTCAGGTATGTTTTCAAAAGGACTTCACCACATACGTGATCAACGGTCAGTCTTTGGTGAAATACTTCACAAGCTGGTGACGTACGGAATTAGACAATTGCGGCAGCGTCAGGGCAGTGTAGGGTACGGGTGTATTTCCTGCCCCTTCTCACAGCGTTATAGGGCCAAGGCTGGGGACACGCACCCTTCAAAAGCCACCTGATCCATCTCCCCACACCAGAGCTGGCTCAGCTCCAGACCCAAACTATTTTTGCAAGAGGTTTCACAAGTACTTAAAAGCACTAACAGTTCCACCCCTGCCCTCAGCAGCCTACGCCAGCTCTGCCCTAGAGTTAAAGGGTGTTAGTTCTTCCTGTGTCTGAACTCTGTTTCCCTTTACATCTCACCCCAGCCTCAGGAGACAGCTCTGGTGATGCCTTAATCACACCCCTCTGTAAGGTCTGTTCTAGAGGAGTAAGTGACGGCGTGCCTGGTTAGCACACCCACCCCAGGCAGGCGGCATCGGGAGCTGCACACGGGGGACACTCAGACACCCCAGCAGAGCAAAGCTGGCTGTGCATTCCCAGCCACTGCCTTCTGCAGAACAGAGCCAGGCAATCCCCCCCCACCCCGGCTGTCTGGCGTTTAGCAGCAGGAAGGCAAATCAAATTACCAAAATCATGTTACTGTAGAGATGAGCAGAGCATTCTCCAGATGTATGGCGTGGCATCGCTGCGCTGGAACTATCACCTTGCCCCCACTGAAATCAGTGGTAAAACTGCTGCCATAGGGCCAGGAGCCATTACCCCCAGCAGCGCTCTTGTTGATGAGCTGATAAAAGCTCTGCTTCTCATCACTCACCGGCTGCCCTGATGTTTTCCTCAGTGCTTTTAATTAATTTGATATTTTTATCATTGTTGAAGCAGCAAGCACTTTGATTTAGGAATTGCATACAGCAGCAAACTCCCTTCAGCAGAACTGATCCAGACTCCTCCATGGCTGGGATTTCCTGCTCCATCCCCATCCCCTCCTGGAAGGGCCCTAAGGCAGCCAGCCCAGGCACAGACACGTACCTATTGCTCTAACACAGGCGCTGACAGCCAGCGCCTCACCCACCACCCAGCACCTCGCCTACCACCTGCTCAGCTGGGGTTTAAGGTTGTCAACACAGATGCTGCCCCATCCAAGACAAAAAGAATAATCTCTTTTTCTAGACATCTCAAATATTCACCCTAGAAACTGCACAAGGGCTTTTGCTTTTCCTATTTGGAAGGTAAAATACTAGGAAGGGAACTGCAGCAAGCAACCTGCATGATTTAACAACAGGAAAGTGTTTCATCTTCAGCAAGTCATTCTGAATTGGCAATTTTGTACTCAATCTTGCAGCTAAGCCTTCTAAAATAAAAGCTATGGGCAGCCCATATGAATTTAAAGCACCTGTTATCTGGGTACTTCACGTCCTGCACTGTTTTGATCCTCAGAAACTCATTAGCAAATGAAGAATGTTATTTGTTTTTGTTGTTGTTGTTCTTTTGGCCACACTACTGTAACAAAGGCATTGCAAAGCCAATTGAAAGCTACCTGCCTTATTAAGTCTTGGCATGCCATATTTACTTAGCTCCCTCTTTCAGGTGCTGGGTAGGCAGGGGAGGATGCAAGTTCAGATCAGCAGGAGGATAAAGAAAAAAGGAACTTCAACAACTGGAGCTACCTGAAGGAAGTAAAAGGAAGTAATTGTCAAGTTGTTGTCATTGCTAAGGAGCAAATGGATCAACAGCAATGCAATTAAGAGCCCAAGAAATAAATCCCCCCCCCAAAGCAAGCACTGGCAGCCTTCCCAGAGCCGTTGCTGGTGAGGGGCACTGGGACCACCTGCACAGCAATGCACAAGGGATTTCTCCATGGACCTGAGGGCAAGGCTAAAGCAGCAAGGATTTGGTTTCACAGAGACAACCACGACCTTGAGAGAGAAAGATGCCTCTCGCCATTCCTGCAGATGCACATTATGCTACAAGCCCCCTCTCCAGGGACACCGTGGGACATGGCATCCTGTGCAAGGCTTGACTCAGCACTTCAGAGCGGGCTGACCCTTCAGCCACGCTCTACCACCCCACCAAAGTGGGACCTTGCACCAGGCTGAATGCAGCATCAGCCCAAACAGGGGGAAAGCCAAGGCAGGAGGGGTGCTAGGCAGAAGCTGGCTGTTTGTGCCGCTGTGAACCCATGGTCCCTTAAGCTTTTGAAAGCTGAATTGCCCTCCCTTGGGGGTAAGAGGTTGCAAAGTCTCTACTGCAGCACTGCCTCGTGTTACCAGGGCGCTAACTCTGCTACGCCCTTGCTTGTAGCCTAGGGGCACAGTTGAGACCAGTGCAAAATGTTGTTCTACTTTGCAACTGCAAACCCTTAGCAGACTGTTTAAGACCAGGTTTCTAAATAAACGTGCCTGGATGACAGAGGGGTTGCATCCCATCTATGCTTTAAAGTTTGTTGTGTTTAGACACAGCTTCAGGCTATAGGTTTTCATGCAAATACGACTTCATCCTGCATACAACTCCCCTCTCAATTTCAAGGAAGATACAGACAGTTGTACGATGGTTCCCCTTCTCGTGCTCCCCTGTGACAAGCAGTAAATTACAAGCTCTGGCCTTCCAGGTATCACCACTGGCATCTGAACTGGCACCCACTGAGACTGAAGCAGCTGCTCGTCTTTGGTGCTGTTTCAGGCTCTTTGTAAACTCAGGCTAACAGTAATTACTGTCACAGCAATATCAACCCTAACTGCCCAGAACCCCAAACTCAGATGTCAGTTTCCCTGCATAACCTATCCCAAACGCTTCACTGAACTCCTTGCAGCAGCCAGCTTGCAAAGAAAAGATCCTTGTAGCATGAGGTAACAGGGCAAGCCAAGCAGGGAAAGCTCCCGCTGAAACCCTGATATCAGAAAGGCTGGAAAATAAGGGCCGTGACAACAGAGGAGAGACCAGAGGATGAAGATCTGTTCGCAGCAGAGGGGGTGCCCCTGCGCCTGCCCCCCTCAGCCGCCGGTTCGCAGGAGTCTTTGAAATGAGTCACTTGGCTTCAGGTTCATGTGGCGCCGCGCCATTTGCCTTGGTCTTCTGCCCCTTTCCTCCTCACAAGAGTCATCTTAAAAGTATTTGTGGAATAGCTTCTGTGCACAACAAAACATCTAACAGGACTGGGCTGACTTTTAAAAGACTTCATTTCAGTAATGCAATAACTCGCTGTCCTGTCGTATTCCATAGTAATCAATGAGCATTAATTCAGTCTCCACGGAGCATCAGCAATGAATTTCACAAACCTCACAGACTGAACTTGCATTGCCTGAAAACAGTGTACTGCTACAGTGAAAAGAGCAAGAGGACAACACAGAATAAGCTCTGCTATGTTTTTATGTGCTTCTTACTTCCTTCTTCCTTTACAATAAACTATTAATAAGCCTGTAGGACGCACAAATGGAAGTATTTCTGTCTGTTGTTTATCTGCCGGTCAGTGCCACAATGGTTCCCAATTCAGCAGAGGCCGTCAGACCATAATGCAAGAACACATGGGAACAGGGGCTGGCACGAGAACACCCACGCTGTACAACTGGAGCCATAAAACAGAAACTTGCAAATCAGAAGCAGCAAGAGTAACAAATTGGAAATGTTGCCCAGCAGAAAAATTAGCAGTTCATTTATAACACAAGTGCCAATAAACCAAGAGGCACACCAGCTATTTCTTTTCTGACAGTCCGAGCACGTGGCACATTCCCAAGTGACTGCGAGACAGTAGGAAACTGCTCATTTTCCAAGAAAGGGCTACGTGGCATTTCAGCCACTAACAACTCACATGGCCCGATTACTTAGGGCTTAGCCACAATTTTACTCCTTTCAATCAGGAGTGACTTCACTGAAGTCAGACTTACCCCAGGGAAGAACAGATTCAAAGCAAGAGAATTATACAAACCAACTCCCAATCAGGAAGACCCACATCCCAGTTCACTGGGTTACCCACAGTCCCTGTGGATCGTGCAGCATCAGGGATGTAGGGGTTGTTCAAAGGCAGCACTCCTGAGCCTTCCACAACTAACACAGATACTCTGCAGGCAACCAACTGCAAGCCCAGCGCAGGTGGCTTTACAGAACCATTTCCCAAAGCCTGCCTCTTGGCCAAGGGCTTTGCAAGGTGCTCTGCACATCCTGACCATGCTACTGATGCATTTCTAGCTGAGCGACAGCACTGCGGGACTTTGCTGACTCACACTCCATCAAGTATGAGACAAAAAGTCTGATTTGTACAACATTCTGGTTCTGCTGTACAATCCCCATGTGCTCCTCACTGAGCAGCACGCATCCCTCCCCCAATGCCCTGCAAGGAGCACAAAACCCAGTTCGGCAGAAACCGCCGTGGTGTCGCTGAAGCTGTGCAGAGGACCTTGCTGGCACAGCTCCCTAATGCCACACGCTCACCAGTTCAAGGGCAAGACAAGGGACAAAGTACTGGACATGAGTGCTCCTGGGGGTTCTCTCACCCTACTTCTATTTGGGGTGATGTTCATCTGTTGCTCTGCTGCTTCTCTCTAGTTGAAGAGCAGCAATTTGCCCTTCATGGGAACCAATTTACTTCCACACCCAAAATGAATGCTAATTCATACTAATAAATCGCATTTTAAAGGAAACAGCGTCCTCTGCAAAGCCTACCTCGGTGAGATTATGCTCTTATGTCACTTGGGCAGTATGGAGAACTGCCCTAGGCCAACATCATTTTTACCTTCCATACGAATGACGTAAAACCATTTCTCAGTCCCTCCCCAAAGCAACAGATCATTTCACAAGCTCAGGGAGCCAGGGACCGCAGGGCATTTCCTCTTTAGTTTGCTACAGCCACGCTGTTTGAGGATAGGACAGGGCATTAAACTAAATCTAAGCAGCGAACGCAAGATGAGAGAACAGCTGTGCCCAAAGGGATCCTGCGCCTCTGGCCTGGTGCGGAAACGCCAGCTGGCTCAGAGCGACCCCCTCACCTTGCATCACCCACAAAGTTACACAAAGAACTGTGCCAAGAGGCAGCAGAGTGCTGGTGCAAAGAATCAGCCTGTCTGTCTGTGTTCCCCTGTAGGACAAGGCCTCAAGGACAAGAGTCCAAGTACTGATAGCCTGATGAACAGAGACTTGTTAGAACTTGCAGGGCACAAGCCCTGGGAACAAAGGAACAAGCCAACTGCAGACCCCTGAGCCGCTACAGCTGAGGAGGCAGCCAGGCGGACAGAGAAACAAGTAGCCAGATAAGGGAACGGATGGCGCCGATATGTAACTTTGTTAATCAAGAAAGCCGCCTGGAAAGAAACTCCTTAACTTTGGAATAGAAATTATTGCTATGTCAAGGTAAACTAATAAGTTCCTATTGTTCTAACGGTGTGCCTTAAATATCAACCAATCAGTGTTTTTTACGCTTAAGATTTAACCAATCAGTGTGTAATATGTAGAAGGTAGAAACGTATATAATTGTAAGAAAATCACTAATAAAGGGACATTTGCTTGCATCAAGCTGCGTCCCGTCTCTTCATTCGCTGCAAATTGGTGACCCCGACGTGATCTGGTGAAGGATCTGATGTGGAGGGACTCTCGAATCGCCTGACTGAGCGACATGCAGCAAATCCCACAGAACTTTGAATGATCCGCTGAAAGGAAGCGGGAGCCGGCCAGAACACCCTCCGGAGTTGAGAGGTGAGCTGTGGGAAATCCGTAATGGGGAATCAGGTTTCGTCCCCAGAAAGAGATGTTTATGAGCTTATGAAAGGTCTCCCTAACAAACATGAGAAAAGTATTTCTGAGCATGACCTTAAAGCAATGCTTAAGTGGGTGCAAGTAAATATGCCTGCCGTGACCGCAACTACAATTTTCACGCGGGAACTTTGGGATGACACAGGGGTGAAATTGTGGGATTCTGCGACAAAAGGCAATACTGAGTCCCACCGTCTGCTCTCTTCGTGGAGAGTTATTTTTGAGACTCTGAAAGCACAAAAAGAAAAGGCAGAGGAAGGAGAGGAGGAGGAATCGCAAGCTCCTCTAGCCCTTTCCTTATCAGCCTCTAAATCACAGTGCTCCAAACCCCTGGGTGTCAATGCAGTGGAGTATCTGCCAGAAGAAGATCCCTTTGACCCAGGACTGGTAGAGCCTGAACAAGAACCTGATTTATACCTTCCTGATCTACGTGATGTGTGGGCAAAAATAAAGAAACAAGCCTTAAAGGAGGGGGATCTAGAAATGGCTAAAACTATAGTTGCTCCGGTCTTGTATTCTCAGGGTCGGGCAGGCGGAGCATGATGGGAGGCTCTTTCTTTTTCGGTTGTTAAAGAACTGCGCCGCACGGTTATGGAACATGGTATTTCTTCTCCCTGTTTTATAAGTCTGTTATCTTCTGTGTTTGATGCTTATGTCATGACTCCTCATGATTTGAAATCTTTAGCACGATTGCTACTAACCCCGACTCAGTACACGTTATGGGAGTCGCACTGGAGAGGGGGACTGCAAGCACTCCTGCTCACGTACGTTAACCATAATGATGCTGCATCAGCTGCACTGGCAATAGAGCATCTTACGGGCACCGGTGCACGTGCTGATCCGGTAGCGCAGGCTCAACACTGCCCCCGTGCGGCTCTCGAGGCAATTACAGAAGAGGCGAAAAAGGCTTTTTTCCAGGTCCCTGACGTACAAAAGCCACAAAAAGCTTTTACTAACATCACTCAGGAGTCTCGAGAACCTTATATGCAGTTTATTGATAGACTAAAACAGACTTTGGAACGTCAAGTAGATAATGCGGAAGCTCGGGATATATTGTTAACAAAACTAGCTGTTGAAAATGCTAATGTTGATTGTAAAAGGCTACTGAAGTCTCTTCCCAACCCGAACCCCACTCTGGTGGAAATGGTGGAAGCATGTAACCGAATCGGTACGGTTGACCACAAGTTTGAAGCTATGGCTGCTGCTTTTGCAGCGATGTGTGGTGTGGGGAATTGCTATGGTTGTGGTAAGCCTGGTCATCTAAAGAGAAATTGTCTTGCTCGGGCTGCGGGGAATAAACAACAACCTCCTGGTCCTGGAGTTTGTCCGAAATGTCAGAAAGGGCGTGATTATGCTAATCGATGTTGACCTAAGTACAACTTCCAGGGACAACCGATACAGGGAAACCGACCACGGAGCGCGGGGCAGCGATGCGCGCAGACACAAATGCCACAGCTGACATTTCAACATCCTTGGAGAGAAGCACCGACACCTCAAGTCTCTGTCCAGCAACCTCAGGCAGCGCCGGACTGGACCTGGCAACCTCACACACAGTAACACTGCTCGATTCCTCGGTTCATTTATTATCAACAAATGTCAAAGGACCATTACCCTCCGATACACATCTCTGTTAATTGGTAGATCTTCCACAACATTGTCTGGTCTCTTTATTTTACCAGGTGTTATTGACTCTGACAGTGTGGATGAAATCAAAATCATGGCATGGACTCCATTTCCACCTTGTACGATACCTCAGGGTAGTCGAATAGCGCAATTGATTCTGACTCCAGCAAGGGTAAACTCTCTTATCACTGATCATCCTCCGCAGAGGAGAGGAGGTTTTGGATCCACAGGGTTACCTCACATTTTGTGGGTACAATCCATTTCTCCACAGCGACCTATGCATCAGTGTACCCTTATTTACAATGACCAACAAATAGCACTAAATGGGATCATTGACACTGGAGCTGATGTCACAGTAATTTCTCAAGCCAAATGGCCTCCGCAATGGCCACTGACTAATGACTCTCAGACACTGGCTGGGATAGGGGGACCGGTAACAGTCGTCAGAGTTTGGAACTAATTCGAATTCAAGGACCAGAGGGACGTGTGGCTTCTGTTAAACCTTTTGTGCTGCCTGTCCCTATGGTTTTGTGCGGACGTGATGTATTGTCACAATCGGGAATGTCCATCCGTACACATTTTTAGATGGGGCCATTGAAGTGTGCAATACCCTAAAAATAACCTGGAAAACTGATGTTCCTATTTGGGTGTATCAATGGCCCCTTCCTTTGGAAAAACTTCGCGCACTTCAAAACTTAGTCTCAGAAGAACTGTCCCAAGGACACATTGTACCTTCTACTAGCCCATGGAATTCACCTGTTTTTGTTATTAAAAAACAAACTGGCAAGTGGCGCTTGCTCCATGATCTTAGAAAAATTAATGATGCTATGGAAGATATGGGAGTCCTCCAACCCAGGCTCCCGTCCCCAACTATGATCCCTCGACATTGGCATCTAACTGTCCTAGATCTTAAAGATTGTTTTTTCAGTATCCCGTTACATCCAGATGATGCCCCAAAATTTGCCTTGTCAATTCCAAGCATCACCATGCAAGCTCCGTTGCAGGGATATCAGTGGGTTGGACTGCCACAAGGTATGAAAAATAGCCCTACAATGTGTCAATGGTACGTTGCAAAAATACTCAGTCCTGTCCGAAATGCTATGCCTACTGTGTTATTGTATCATTATATAGATGACCTTTTAGTGGCAGCACAACATCACAAAGTCATGGAGAAAGCTGTAGCCCTTGTCACAGATGCCGTGAATTCGGCAGGTCTCTGTATAGCACCAGAAAAGGTCCAGAAGTTTCCCCCTTGGAAATATCTGGGCTGGCGAATAAGGAAAAGGTGACAAAAGGAACTAGTTGTTAGACCATGTCCAGATATTTTCAGCACCATATTGTCTTCTGAATGTGGTGCCGTTTGCTCTATACCTGTCACTATGGCTATCACCAAGCGTTATTAGAAGTGAGTCAGGGACTGCACATGTGCTAGTGCAGATCCACCTTCACCATTCCAAAGGAAACAATTCCATAACGACAGATTAGTGAGAAAGCAGGAATAAAGGCATTTTTATTTTTTATAGATATTTCTGTTTTCAGAAAGGAATTCAGTTTATTAATAAAACTATTTTTGTTGAAGTTTAGCAGCAGATAGATAAAATTAGCTGGAGGGTTACTTACTTTCAAGTAGATCCAGTGTTCCACTCCTCTCCTGGCAGAAAAGAAAAGTACCTTCAGGTTTTCAAGGCACAGATTGTGTATTTCTTGTGGTATGAACTAATTTCTTTTAACATTCAGCTGTGCAACTCACCAGTTCCAAGAACTGCGTGTTATAGTTTGCATTCTGAACAAAGCTAAGTACCTTCCCTTCCAGGGCTCTTTTGTCTTCTAAATGCATCCTCCTTGGTTGTATTTCATGTTACTGTGTTCTCACTGCTTCTCTATAAATGAACATATTAATCCTTAATTTTCTAGGTTTCTTGCTCCATTTGCCAAAGCAGCATTTTCCTTCTCTCAGGAGCTGCAGATGCAGATTACCACTGTGCCAGCTTCTTCCTGTCTGGAGTGGTTTGGCAAAAGGAATTAGTTCAGGAAAGTTCATAAACGTCTATTTTCTTTTCACTTCTACTACACTTCACAGCTGTCTCACTGTGCTCTTGTCACTTTTCTTTCGAGTATACTTATGAAAACCCATCACAGCAGCTAAGGTCTGCAGGGTTGGAAAGCTGACCTTCCAACACAAGGGGCAGAAATATGGGAGGCAATCTTTCTCCCATCAAATAACAGTTCCTCCACAACTCCTTTACTGTTTGGGATATCACTGAGAAAATGCAAAACCTCAATTTTGGCTTGTTGCAGCATTCACAATGATGGAGAAAAAGCTGTCAGGATTCACAGCTTAGGAGCTGTGGAACTTGAGGTCCATTTGAAAATGCTTCAGTTATTTGTATGCAGTAGACCTAGACGCAAGGGCATTAAAATCTGGCATGAAAGCCTATATGAGCAGGATATGCTCTAGTCTGAAAGAAGACAGGTTTCGATTGAGATAAAATGAAACACAGACAACTAGAAAGAAGTACAAGTGCAATACTGCTGGTTGACTTCATGTTTAAAAACATGGCCCATCAGTGCAGAGAAAAACTAGTCTGTAGCATCCAGTTAGAGCTGCTGCATTTTTCTAAGCTGTCCGGCTTACTCTGCATCCAGGCAAAACAGTTCACAGAAATAGTATATTCCCTTTTTTATGTATCACTTCAGGAGAAAAGGAAAAAAAACCCAAACAACAAAACACGCAAAACCCCAAAACTGTTGCTATAGAGATATCATCTACAGAGATAAAGAAGGCCTAAAATGAAGCAAGAATTCATAGAATCACCTTTCTAAATCTTCAGCTACTCAGTCTTGAAAATATGGGGGAAGAAAGCTGAAATGCATGTGAGTTAGCATGCGGTTGCATAAAGCTATCCATGAGATCAACTAGGACTCTAGGAATTTCCAAAGAAGTTGATCCCACCACATCTGCTTTCTCCCTACCTGTGAGAAAGCACATCGTGAAAATCAACCTTCAGACAGATAAGATTCCTTCCCCCTTTGAGTACTGCATCATCACAGAGAGCCCAGCACCCCCAGAACAGCAAGAGAGATGAAGGAACCGGCACTTACTGCCACAGAGCATTTCCAGTCGGTTTGATTCTGCAGGTCAGCTACAAGCAACAGGATCCAACTCATGTTCAAAGAGCTCCAGCTCTACGTCTTATTGAACAATGGAAGTGGTGCACTCTGGAAACTCTAATTTAGATGTCCCACTATATATGCTGGTAAAAGCATATATATATATATATATATATATACACGCACACACTGATTATTCAGACATAATCTGGGGTTTGCCTCACACCTCCTGCAATGAAGCCACTGATACTTACCTATCGTCACACATACAGGGCATTGCAAACCATCCTTGAAACAACTCATCAGCAACTAGTAGACTCTGTATTAAAACTGTAGCAGTACTAATATTTGATGTCTTCACAGCAGTAAAGATTTATTTATTTTTTAAAAAGCAGAAAAGTCTGAGAAAGCCATTATTTGTCACGGGATGATCCAAAGGCTGTTAATCTCCTGTCTACACCTTAATAAAAGAAAAAAGGAGAAAAATCTAATTTAAACATGTGTTATTAGGGATAAAAAAATCAGACTGATGTTACATTAAATTATTTGGGAGGCTGAGGTATCCAGCCATGGTCTTCAGTATAAAAGAAAATTATAGGGTCTATCAACTAGAGAAGCGGTGCTCTGAGCCTATGTGCTGGCATGCTTACAGTTTTTTTAATGTCTGGCAGGATGTTTTACAAACTAAACTCAGCAAGGTGACGATTCCACCACAAGGTGCTTCAGATGGTTTTGCTAATAATTTTGATCAGCTGAAATGGAGAAAAACATAACTTCATTTATTTGGCTTTTCCAGAACCTGTCAAGCCTGAGCAGAACCATTAATTTCTCCCTTCTGCATCTCCCCCACCTTCTTCCAGAAAAGACGCACTTCAATTTTATTTTTTTTCTACAAGTATTCTGCATAATCAGCCTATGCTCCCCAAACAAATTTTGGTCATTCTTTGTTCTCTTCCTTTGCTAGAAGGAAGTGCCATTTCTTGAGAATGTTCATTGGAGGCTGGTACTGCTACTGCTGCAAACATGGAAGCGCTAACCACCATCTATTGGCTTTTGTTTTAAGAACCTTTTAACCAACTTTGTTAATGGACTGAATGCAATTTAGGTATGGAACTTGGCTAAAATGTAGCTTCAATTGGCTATTAAAATTTAAGAGCCAACTAAGACAGCTAATTACAAAAAAAAACTCCAGTGATAATCTTAAGCAGAATTAGTAATAGCAAATGACAGGCCGTCTAGTCTTATTCCCAAAGGGAAAGAAACTCTTAACTAAGAAGTCAACCAGACAACGTGTAGAAAACCTAATTGCATTACTCTTATTATGGCATCCCAAATCTGGCAGCTCACTAGGATAAAACAGTGAGTAAAGTCTGTCAAACTACTCAGGAAAGCAACTGACCCTTCTTAATGCTGGCTGTAACAGACATCGGGAATTACGTTAATATTTTATATTAACTTATTCCTGTAAAAATTAGCAAAGCAGCACCATCTAAAAAATACCTTATACCCATCCTGAATTTGATTCTCTCGCCAGATATTTTAGATTAAGGAAAAAAAAAATAGAAACAATGTCTGCAAAGTGTTCAAGCACTAAAAGAAGCATTCTGTGCTTCGTTATCAATAGCCTCATGACACCATCAGCTGAAGTGCCGACTAGTTCTCCTGTGAAGATTTATCATGTATAGTGGCCACTTTGAAACATAGGTAGCGGAGACTTTAACATTCCCTACTCAAGAGTCTCCCTGCTGTGCTGTAAATGTCAGTCCGGTTTTTTCACGGCTGTGCGCACAGATTGGAAACAGCAGGAGAGCTTGGGAGTATGACTGCAATACCAGTAAGGACACTTGTCTTCACGGCACTGCTCAAGTGGCTCTGGGAATGCAGGACCCTGCTGTTCTCTAATATTTACACACACCTGCAGTCACCAAGAGCCGTAAATGCAGTGTAAAGGCAGCTTGCTTCTTTTGTGTTGGGGGCTTTACTTTCAAACAGGGATGGCAACAAAATCCTACCGTTTCCCTATCCCTGTTCTGCAAAACAACACACACGTGTGCAAGCACATACAGTATGCGGTATGTACAGTAGCACTGCAGGGATTGTCACAGCCTTCCACTTCGCTTATCCTGACCATCCCACGCTTTAAAACATCATTGCAGGTCACAGTGAGCCAAAGGCGTTCTTGCTTGCCACGACTGTAGCTTTGCAGTCTCTTGTGAGCAAAGGCAAGCCCTGAAACAACATTCACCTAGGATGGAAAGCACCCTTTTTCTTCGCAGAACACTTGTCGGTACAAACTTTTTCCAGGACTTTTTTGGGGTGGGAAGAGGCAGGGGTGGCTTACGAAATCTGCACCTCAGAACATTCTTTTCAAATATATGGAAATGTCTGTGTTTCCTGCATTTGGCTTTGGCAGTCTCAAAAGAAAACACACTCCTTGTAAACTTCAAAATAAAGAGAGAAAGTTTACTGGTAAATAAGTTACTAAAACAATTGAAATGTCAAACAACTAAAGTACAAAAGAATGACATCAACTTTGAGTATGCAAGACAGCAAGAGAATACAATATGCTTTCCTGACAACAGTTCTTCGGAATAGTGTAACATACTTTTTGAACAAAATAATTAAATGAAGTCATTAAAATGATAGTTTGGTTTGAGGAGTTTTAAATACGAGAGAGGCTTTAGCAGTCCTGTTTTGCATCTGAAACGAAAAGCATGCTATGCTTAAAGTCACCAGCCACACTTTGCTGATTGAGTCTGTATAGCAGTCAGAGTAGAAATGAACTTTTAAATATGTTATTCCAGTTTTATTTCAAAACAATGGATTCCCTTGTTTTCAAAACATAACCTTGGCATTCATTCAACATTTTATGCTACAACATATTTATTTCAGTAGCGATTCAGACATAAAATCAAGCAAGCATAGCACTGGGCATCCACACAAATACACCACCCACTGGCTCATATGCATTCATTTTGGTTTGCCGAACTTCATAAAGCAGTCTCCCTGATAAGAATAACGCTCATGCCCTAACACTTTTTTTTTTTTTTTTTGCAGTATCTAAATGTGAAGTAGTGGTACTTCACACCAAAATTAAACACTGCATTTTTTTACTTACAACTCTGAAAACAAGACTCAAAGCCAGGCAAGGAAGTACTTTTAAGAAAGGTTTTGGAAGGTTACATGCTTTTCAACTATGAAAAAATGGTAAACCATTATTTTGTTATGAGAAGCACATGTGAGTCAAGCTTTCACTGGAACTAGACACTTTACAAAATTATTAATAATTACAACTTTTCACTAACATAAAAAGAAAACCTGAGGGGGCAGTTGAGAATGGACCTTGGATTTTGGTTTGTTCTTTTCTTTGCCCTGGGCTCTATGTCTGAAATGCTGGTCTCCTCCTTTCCAGAGAAAATCTGAATAATTAGAAAAGTGACACAAACACAAATACTATGAAAAAAATAACTAACATTCACTACCTGTTCTCCAAATAATTGTTTAAACTTATTTTGTAACAAACTGGAATGCAAGGACGTGATTTTTGTCTTACGTTCTCTTTTTTCAATTCAAACACTTGAAAAATATTTAAAAGGTGTCTCTACCATTTCAGACTTCCTCTTGGTGTACATCTAAGTGTCCCTCAATAGGACTTACTCAAAATTAGAAGAAATCAGATGCAACACCACTGTTCTTTATAAAGTACCCACAACAAAAGTAAATAAAGCTTTATTTCTACATTATAAAGCAGAAAAAAGCACTTCAGTTTGCCTTTAAGATATGGATTTGTGTGTATAAAGAAAACACATCCTCACTTCAAAGTTGGCAAAACTTTGCATTCGTATTGAAGTATTCATAAATTATGCAAATATTTTAATAAAAAATCTAATTAATAAACATCTATTTTAATAAAACATCTATTCTTCAAAACAGGTACAAACAACATTAATGTTTTCTGGATTCATCACTTTAAAAGGAAAGAAATAGATTCCAGTGCTACGGTAACCGAAAAAAAAAGACAACCCAGAGGTAAGCCAAAGAGCAACTTAATCTGTTGTTCTATCTATAATTTACTTCTGGACTCCCCTTCTGGATGCTGTGCCTTTCTTGGCTTTTGGTGAGGTCATCTTCCGCCTTCTGGTAGCTACTGCATCAGCAATTCAAACAACAACAACTAAAAAAGACAAGCCTTTCTAAAAAATAACAGAAACAGATCAGAAGAAAATACGTATAATCTTAAAGAGGACAGATCGACTCAAATCATGCATTTAGTTTTGACGGGGGGGCGGGGGGAGGCGGACACATGATAGGGACTCAGAAGAATTTACCACAACTTCTGGGCGCAACACTTTTTCCTGAAAAACATGTTGTACAATTCAGCTTCTCAAAGGGTAGCATTGCATACCTTGGAGCCAACTTAATAGCTCAGGTCCACTAAAGGATGAAGAATCAGCTCCTCTTCAAAACCTGAACCCCTCCTTCCTCCCCATGCACCAACTTTTAGTTCCGCATTAAGCCCTTTTTGGTGCTCTTTAGCCCTTGTGCTAAGCTGATCCAGCTCCACAATCTGGCAAAGAACTGTTCTTTTGTCTAATAGTTTAGCGAGCTGCAGCATCTTAGAGCATTCGGAATGAAGCTTATACAAGGGGAGGTGGAAGGCACACCGGCAGAAAAGAGGAAGATTTTTGTTTGGCACTGTTGAGCTGTTAAATCAGCTCAGCTATCAGTGCAACTTCACCTACACATTTCAAGCTACTCTTTGGCAATATTTTATTAACAAGTGTAACAAACAGTGCCATCTAAGTAAGATTCCTAACAAACTTGGCAGGCAGGTTGTTCAAAAAGACCATACTCAAATGCAGCAATAAAAAACTCCCTGCACTTTGATTCTTTCCTGCCCACTAACAGGGAAAAGGGGAAAAAACCCAACAAAACACCACAGCTCATTTCTGTAAATCACATTCAACTGTAGTACTTTGAGAAAAAAATATTACTTACCATAAAAATTGCTACCATTTTCACAAATGCAGTAACAGTAATATGTTTTTCATCTCTTAGCCACAGTATTATTTGGTTTACAGTTTTTTTTATCCTGACTTCCCCCTTGAAGTCAGTACGCCTAACTATTTAAGTTCTTGCTTGTAAAGCTATATGTAACTCTACAGTTCCTGTTAACCTTTTAATCTGGATTACTGACAAAGAAAAAAAGATAAAATGGAGTTTCATGGAAGTCTGTAAGAAAGAAGCTGCTTGCGTAAGACAACAGCCTTTGAGCCCCCTCCCCACAAACGTTTCGTGTGGGAGAAACGCCAGCTCTATTCCTGAAAACAGGAGAAGTCTTGTGTGGGCAGCACCGAATGAGGACACAAAGCTATTACAAGGAAAGGAGAGAGTTTGTATAAAGCAGCTTAAACTACATTAGGTTGAAACAGCAATTTAAATGCGGAAGAACTCTATAGGCAAAACCAAACCAGATGGTGTCACTGCACAGCTTGCTTTGAGACTGGAACAAAGTTCAGCAGAGGCAGAGTCTCACAGGCTCTAGAGGAATTATTAGGCAAGTTGACCGTGATATCTGTGTAAACAATATTATAAAGCAACTTTAGAAAAGAAGCCCAGCAGTACCATGTATAGTTTTGGGCTCTATCCTTCAAGACAGTTCTGAGAAAAATGGAGGTAGGGGAAATACCAGGAGTGGTGATCATGGTTTCTAGCTTTAGGAAAAGATAGATAAATTGAATTTAACCAGTTTATCTGAAGAAAGGAAAAAATTGGAGAGAGATGTGATGTGCAAATGTGTACCACATGTGCAAAAGGTTGCTGCATAAAGCGAGAGCAATTTTCATGTCCACAGTGGATAGGACAACTAATAATAAGCTTAAGGGAAATTTGTATTAGCTACTAAAGATATCAAAAGAAGATACTCAGCCTTATGAAATCCTTTTTAGTAGTAAGGACAGTAAAGTATTACAAGTGGTGTTGACCGGGGCTGTTTTAAAACCTTAATCATAGAGGTTTTAACAGAAAATATTGGCACCCATGTAGAGAGATAAGCCTGTCCTTAGGCTGGTGTATAGAGCAGGTGACCTCTTGTCGTCCCTTCTCCTCCTGTTCTCCAAATCTACATACACTGTTTTAGAAACACACATAAGTGTTATAAGTAAAAGAAATAAAACTGTACTTGAACCAAAAAATGAGAGTTTTTATGAAATGACAGAAGTTCCTTTGGTAAAAATAAGCAGACAGAGGAGTCCCCAAGTTTCCCACTCAGCTGCCTGTTTTGATGGAAATGAAGACAGTGAGAGATTCTGAGCAAGAAAACGCAGCTAATGAGCAGATGAAATCAGGTATGATTTAGGTGATAATGGTGACTTCTAGGTTACATCACAGGCTAGCATATTTGAAAACATACATTTTTAGTTATACAGATTTTTAGACTCTAGGCAAACATCAGTAAGTGAAAAATCTCTATTGCAGGCGTGCTGGAGGTTAGCAGCTGCATCACTTGCATATGCTGAATTTACACCTGACAGAGACTGAGTACATGCCAGTCTCTGTATAATGGCTGAAGAGTTCCAGGAATTCTAGTTAATACAAGCTCTTGAACTGATCATCATTAAAAAGCACACCTAATACCTTTCACCCTCAAAAGAAGCATATGCATCCAAGTACATTGATCACACACCACCAGGTTTCCTTTCTTTAAAGAAAATAACCTAATGTGTGTTTACACATGTGTATAATCTCACGCATACACTCTGCTGTATGTTTATCTCTTTAAGAAATAAAGGTCAACAGATTGGGAGTGTTGGACCAGGCGCTGAAGAATTCTCAAGTGGTTTCTGGAAGAGATGTTCTCTAGACTCCACGTAGATGGAGATAAATCATCATTTCTGTATAGATACCCAGTGTGCTACAGCAGGACACCTACGACAGAACCGACGTTTCTTTAATGCTGGTAACTTCATGCCACGTACACTGAACTGCCACAGTTAAGCTGAGAAGCGATGAAGTAGGAATGAGAGGATCGCTATGACCTAGCACAACTCTCCCCAGTCAACTAGATATGATCTTACATATGTCACTAGATCAGATAAATTAATCCAAGAATATGTTTTGTTCATAGTGTAAGTAACTAGTTGTGGACTTGTAACCTCCAGAGGAGACAGATTTAGGACACTGTTCTTCAAAATTCCTCCATTGACCACAGCGTCACTTTTTACTTGCAAAATGTGTTTCAGTCGTATTTCAGTTGTCTCTGATGGTACCAAATAACCAAGTCATGTTGCTGGATGGCTCCATAAGAGACTCTTTTCCTTCAACATCCCCTTAAAAGGGTTCTACAATCATCAAACTGAAAAGGGAAAGCAAGAGAATAGAACCCATACAACTGCTATTTACATATGGAAGGAGTAAGGAAATGAGTAGCATTGGAAGCTGAAAGACTACACTCAGCGTCCAGCTGCAGACATCAAATGGGAACAGAAGCCAGGCTGTGCAGCATTTGAGGAGAGTTAAGCATCACACTAGTCTACCATTCCCAAACCAGTTTGGGCAGTTTGAATATGGTACCAAGGAAGAGCTACTTTTCTTTTAAGATAAAATAAGGCAGAGTATGTAGTCCTCTGACAAACCCTTTCCCAGCTTGGCCAGGGAACACTGCACAGCTGATAAACCTTGTAGTGTAACACTTCTTAACCAAGAAACCTTCAGTACTTTGAAGGCTGTTGAAGGAACTGCAAGGGCAACACACAGTAGTTTTGCTTATTTGGCATTCTCTCAGCAGTTCTTTTCCTCTACAAAAAAAAAAACAGAAGTATGATTCAGAAAAAAAGAACAGAGAGACCAGAAGATTGCAAATATGGATGGGAACTCCAGGAAATATGATTGCGGGGTGGGGATGAGAGAGGGAAAAGTAAGTTTGAAGAGTTATGGGATGGGATTTGGCTTTCGGTGCTCTGTTCCTTCAAGCCCTCTGTTTCCTGCAACAAATGAAGCTGACGTTTCAGTATTATCATATGGAAAAAGATCAGGACACAAGAACATATTGTTTGATGACTTTATGCCTGTGTATTTCCTAAAGATAACATCAAATCTATGAGTGCTGTTTTAAAAATTTTAATATAGAATTGTTCCAGATAAAACTGACTTACTTCCATTTGTAAAAATTGCTTTACTGAAGACATTCCAAAACACAATTGTACATACACATATAAATCAGCAGTTCCACACAGCATGCGTTTAAAATATCACTCTTCACCTCCACAAAGCAATTTGAAGGAGGAACAAAAGTTTAATTCAAATATATTACTTGCAATCTTGAAAAAGGTTAGTACCCTGTAAAAATCTGAGTCACTGCAGTACAATTTTTCTTTCTTTACTGTAGAAAAATTTCACTTGCAAATTTTATATCCGAGTTTGAATTGCAACACTTGTTCAGCATACTGCAACACATCTTCAGGTTACATAAAAACAACAAAAAAGCAGACATCACATTCATGCTTAAATGATTTAGTTCTACATGTAAAGTCATTATACAAAACCTTAATCCATGAAAAAATTTCCTCAGAAGGTTTTCTGTTTTGTTTCTTTTGTTTTAACACTTTTTTATTAGCAGCAAACACAAGACAATCCTGTGAAGTGTAACAAGGAACTTAAATGTATTTACATTTTAAATGTGTTTAAATGCTAGAAGCATTCTGAAGACATTGGATAGAAAGAAACTTAAAATACAAAGGAAGACTAAGTACAAAACTGTTCTAAGCAGAGACAGGAGTAAACAGGAACACTCTCATACTTTACACCTTGGACATTAATGTTGCCCCTTTATTATGCGTGGCACATGTTCAAGGTGCTTTTCAGTGAATGTGTCACTTGCAAATTGTCATGGAAAACCATTATTCAGGAAGAACCACAAAGATACATTTGTTCTGTACCTAATTTACTTTAACCTTCCTACCCACAATACTTCAGGAGCTTTATACTTTAAAAGCACTTTCTACCACCCCTCTTCTACTTTAAATAGCTTTTGAAGATCCTCAAACAATTTTGGGGCGCACCATAAAAAGACAGATCACTTCATATCACATTTGAATATACTTAATGAAAAATACAGAAGCAAGTTTGTCGATATTTCTGAGAACTAAGCACAGTATTTCTCGGCTTTAAAGCCTAAATCTTGCTGTTAATTTCTAGATACAACATAGCAGCACATGCTTTTAATTTTAACTTCTAAAACCAGATCAGGTAACTCTCATACTAGAACATTGAACCTGCAGCGTTCCTGAGGCAGGGAAGGGCAGGCTAAGAATGGCACAGAAAGGGACAGAACTTTAGGTGACTAGTCAGAGAAACAGATACGCTGTTGTAAAACTGCTATCCACTTACTCCTGGAGTATGTTACTAATAATAGTATCAACTCCTTCACAAGAAGGAAAAGATGAATAACAGACAATTAGAACTACTGTACAGCTACAGGTTTTGTTGGAAATGTCTGTATTAGGGTATAAAATTAAGAGGTAAAAAAAATCTACCTATAATGTGAGCATTGGTGTGGAGTAGAAAGACAAGTAACAAGCGGCGCCATAAACAAGCTCAGAAAACCTGTATGATTTGCCTTCTCCTAAAGCTTGATGGTAAGGCCAATAATTCTTTAAATATAAAAATGAGCCTAAGTGTAGATTTAATCCAACATTAAGGAATAAATCTTGCTTGAATAAAGAAGCCATGCAATGTAAATAAACAAAGCTAAGTGCCTGTTAGTTGAGTAATACTAATAAACCTCCCTTTTGGAATGCCTTCTAACCAACCCATCAGTATAACCGTTTTTACATTGGAGCTTTTTACACAGTTTTTATTTAGACTGCAAGAGTAACCACAGACCCCAGTTAAGGCCTTACCATGCTACATGCTATTCAGCAATGCAGACATGCACAATTCCTACCCTGAGAAGCACTGACTATTAAAAAAAAAGTCCTTTAAAGAAATACGGTACTTTCGTTGTCATGATTACTTTAGTATTTCTCTATACTGCAAAATTGTTTTAAAAAAATGCACAACAGAAAATAAAACAGGCTGGTATTAAAAAAATCCTATTCTAAAAAAATTCTGTATTTCTATAACCCAATCTCCATCAACCCCAAGACTGAAAAAAAAAAAAAAAAAAGACTAGGCTTTGGACCTAGGATTATTTAAAAATTCCCATTAAACTCTTCCAGCATTTATGCCATTTTCACCAAAGCTCCCTACACTAGCTTCCTATTCCATGCAAACTGATTAAAAATAAGCATATGAGTTTTATTAATATTACACAGTACAACCCTGCAGAAGTGTTGCTGGGTATGTACAGTGTATATCAAAATCTGGTATTCTGCTTTAACAGTATCTATCATCACTTATAAGCGTACAGTGTATATCAAAATCTGGTATTCTGCTTTAACAGTATCATCACTTATAAGCCTGTATTATTTTTACTATTATACATGAAGGCAGCTGATACAGAAAATAGAGCTGTGACAGCATGAAAAAAACTTCATTTAAATAAGAATAATTTCTTCTGATAGCATTTTTCCTGGTGGACAAACAGTGACTAATATAATACTTCAACATCATCCATATTACCTTAAAAAGATACCTCTTAAAATTCCACCTTCAGGAAAGAATATGGGTTCCAGTTATCACGGGGGGGGGGGGGGGGGGAAGAGGAAACTGGTAACATGCTAATTTAAACAAAAAACAGTATCAGAATTCCACAAAATGTTGTGCATCTTAGTTTGGAAGCACAACAGAGCTTGTTTCTTGAGAGCTTTCTAGAATTCTGTGTCTAGAGAGTCTAACACTCTTGCTCGACAGCTCCAGAAACACTGATGGCCAACAGGACTGAAGAAGATGGCCTTCAGGGGACGCATCTGTGCGGCCACCCTTAGGCTGAGAGCAACCGGGGGAGCAGAAGGAAGAAGCAAAAATTCCCAGCTGCCTGTCCTTTCTTTTCTCAGTGCCATTCTTCCTCGCTCCTCCACCAAGCCTGGGGGCTCCCCCGCCTCAGCAGTAGCAGGTTTCATCGCTGGCAGAGTCCCTGGAGCCACTGAGCACCCTGGTGTACTCCAAGTGCTGCACAGCTGAGTAGGGTCTGTTTGGGGCAATTGACCTTTTGACTGGGTTAGACAAACTGCACGGTCAGATGCGGTTCGTACTGAGCAGCTGAGCAGCAAGAGGCTGCGTGGCCGGCTCTTCTCGCCAGCGCTGGCAAGTCCAATAACTAAATAACTACCCTTCAAGTTCTGCGATTAATAGGTATCCAGAACTTATCCGTTTCACTGGACAGTAAATTTCAGGCTATTTTTTTAGTCACAGAACTAATTACATAACAGAGGAACAAGTCGATGGTAACAGAAACTAGCCAGATTTGGAAACGGAGTTTTAAATATTTCTATAATAGTCATTTTCAAATTATCAAAAGCATCAGAATCATAAGAGTATGAAACAGTTGCATTTCCCTTCAACAAAGATTTATGAATCATGTAATAAGTGGTAAAGTTTTTAATTCCAAATCTGGGGAGAACCAAATGAGTAAGTGCATGTATCACTTTTCACCTGAAATAATTTGATATACTTCCCCCACCTTGGTATTCATTCAATTGGGTAGTATAAAAAGGTGAAATTAGAACCATTTCACCTGTAATGCTATTGAACTGGCAAGAGGAGGTTTAAATTTAAGGTTATGTCCCCCACTCCCTTTAAGCACTGGATGCTGAAAATAGATATATAACCTCCCAAATAGCTTTGCTTAGTCTGAAAAAACCTTAGCATTTACAAAAAGCTGACACCACCACTTGGATTGCAATTCCTCAAGTTCTTCTTCATCTCTATCCATGACAATTTCGATCTACCATCCCAGGAAAAGAGAAGTCTAATATATAATACATAATATAAAATGAAAGTATATTCTGCTCATGTGCATCAAATCACAACCCGAATATAGTCAGCCATATTTAGTAATTTGTTATAAAGTCTTAAATAAAATCAAAAATGCTAAAACTATGAACAAGCATCGGCCTCTTCTCAAATAATTCATTTTTCCTTGAAAGAAAGCATAATCTAATTAACATTTTTTCAGTCACTGGTAGACTAGAAAATTCATAATAAATGGAAGTCAACAATACAAAAGGCATTCAAGTAAAAGAAATAATCACTGATTATAATGATCAGAATTCTATAATGTGAACAGCTGAAAATGACCAGAGCAGTGTCACCTCCTGGAACATTAGCTTAATTACTTGTACTTTGTACTATACTGTTTGAATAAACACATTAGCGTAAATCCATAACTCACCGATATTATTACTGTCTTTGAAATGCTACATCTTCCTGCATAATGCCATACTCCTTCACCAAACCTTTTTTAAACAAGTGGGTTTGTTTTGGGGTAGACTCCAGTGCTACTGCTTTACTATTTTTAGACTACTTGATCATGGACAACACCTGGTCTTGTACTTAATAGTCTGAATCAAAAACCTAACCCTAACCCCGGGTGGAGGGGGTGGGGGGTGCAGGGTGCAGTTCCTGCTAACACAGGTTTAATTACCTTAAAAGGTCCCCTTAAAATTAGAGGCTGTTGGCGTATGGTTCGCTCCGCTTCTCTGAGAGCAACACTCACTACAAACAACCCTTTTTCCCAATTAGAGTACCGTTTCTCAGCATCCCTAAAGCTCCTGGAGTAAAATCTGATCGGGCGGGCAGGACCTTCTGGTCCTTTTTGCCAAAGATGAACGGACAATCCTGAGTGTGCAACCCCCCACTCAATCTGGACAGGTCAGTGGGGTGAACAGGACCCAAAGCCCGGTGGGTGTTTGCTTCAGACACCAAAAGCTGTAACGCTTCATCGTGGGCCGGAGCCCATTCCCAAGCTGCTCCTTTTCGCAGCAGGTCATATAAGAGTCGTGCAATTATTGCAAAGTCTGGGATGTGTCTTCTCCAGAAGAACAATAAGCATGAGGCGTGCTGCAGCTCCTTTTTATTTTCTGGAATTTTTACCTGCTCTAGTGTTGAGAGGGTGTCCTGAGGAATACAGGCTGAACCTCCTCTCCACCATATCCCTCAAAATTTCACTTCATTTGCAGCAGTTTGTATCTTTCCCTCTGGTACCTGGAGTCCCAGAGACTCTAAGTGCTGTATAATCTTTCCTTGTGTCACCTGTACTGGAATAATTTCATCCCCTCCTATCAAAACATCATCGATGTATTGATAAACTCTAACTCCCTGTTCTGGGAGAATTTGGGCTCATCCTTGTGCCGAAGCATGACGTGCTAAGGTGGGAGAATGTTTATATCCCTGAGGGAGGCGAGTGAAGCTGTACTGCTGTCCCTCCCGTGTGAAAGCAAAACCATCACGGTCCTCCTCTTGCTGGGGACCCATGACAAACATCTCTTTGGCATCAGCTGTGGCCATCACCGCATGAGCCTGCTCCTGAACGAGTGAGATGAGCTCAGCTCCGTTAGGCACCGCTGCTGCCAAGGGACCAGTGTCTGCATTAAGTCGATGATCATCTACAGTCAGTCTCCACTTCCCATTTGATTTACCAACCGGCCACACTGGGGAATTGTATGGGGAGTGGGTGAATGTTAAAATGCCCTGGTGTTTAAGATCCTCAGTCACAGGAGCTATCCCCTCCGGGCCCCTAATGGCAAGGGACAGGCTGTCACATCAGTCATCCTGGAAGGGGGGAGCGTAGGTGCTGCTTGCAACAGGCGCACTTCTGCCCAGGACGTTTCAGCTAATTCTCTGATCTGAGGAGTGCCAAAGGACCATGCATTCCCCTGGGTATCATACCACTGCCTGCCCTTCAGCACATCTATGCCCAAAAGATTTGTTGGGAAAGGGCCTTTTGCAGCCTGGGTGTTACCTGGGTCTGCCTCCCCAGGCATCCATAATGTTACCAAGGCCACAGGGACCGGCTGAGTTTTCCCTAAAGCATTTAGGACAATTGGGGTTTTAGGCAAAGTCAGAATTCCACATTGCTCTGCCTCACTCTGCGTCAGTGCAGTGATTTGTGCTCCTGTGTCAGTACCTGTTTTTTTCTGTGTTCCAACGGCCACTGTAATCATTAAATCTCCTCTCAAATTTAAGGTGAGTTGCCTAATAAACATTCACCCTCCCTTCCCCCCCCACCTTCGGGGGATGGAGGATAGTTTCTTTACTTCATCAGCTTTTTCCCCGATGCCTATTGATGGTGGGGCACTAGGGGGTGGCTTGAAACTAACTTTGTGCCCTGACCATGTCTGTACAGATTTCTCCAGTTTCTGGGTCGGGAGCCCATCCATTAGATCCCAGTGAATACCTCTCTGGAGCCCCAGCTGCCACCAGTCCTGCCGGCTTAGGGGTCTCCCTCCCCCAGGATCAGTACATCGGACCGATTTAGAATTCTGACTTCCCTGAGCCTGTGCTAAGCGTCCCTCAGCTTTTCCCGCAGTTCTGCGGCTCTCGTTTCAGGTCTTTGCCGGGACCTACCAACGGGACCGTATTTTGTCCCAGAGTTAATTAGCTGTTGAGCAATTTCCCCTCACATAACTCTGCCTGATATGGGGGTATTTTGTATTTTCCCCTGTAGCTGGATCCCAGTGGGTTTTAAAGAATCAGGAAGTCCTGGAATTAGAGGAGTCATCCCTTCTGGGTCCACAGGCACCATCATGGGGGAGCCCTGGTGAGATTCAAGCCTCCTGTCATACATCATCTGCAGACAAGCTGCCTTTTGTACACTTCCTACCAGCTGATCCACCACACCTGTTATGGCTAGGGGGTCTCCCCTTCCAGAGGGTTCACTGCCCCGGCCCAATACGCTGCCCTCTGCGTTAATGACCATGGGGCCTGATGGTTGCCAGCAGTTAAAAACACACCTGGGCCCCAGTATCCTTCTGCTTCCTTCTCTGACGACAAAATCCCATCCCCTCCTGACAAGGACACTTTCCAAACATATTCTGTTTCAGATTCTTTTGGAGTCTTTGCAAAATCCTTCCTTAATTTTACTAACTCAGTTGCTGTAAACGGAGCCTCTTTAATAACCATTTGGGCACAATTTGGGCACAAGTGTCGTTGTCTGTCTCATATAAACACTCAGTCTTAACCAGGGGATACATGTGAGGAGGGTTTTCTGCTGCCTCTTTTTCCCCCTGGGCGTGTATTTGTCTAATCCCTTTCTCTGTTAACTTCAACTCCACCTCCCCAAACGAGTCACTTTGTTTCCACAATTCTTCTCTTAACGTGTCTTTTAACAAAGCATTCTGGTTTCTCTCCTGCTCTAATAGCTGTTTGGACTTTTCTAACTGCTCTGGCAGTGTTTTAACTGCCATTTTCAAGGAATCTACCGCGGCACCATCTTGACACAATCTTTGGCTCCTATCTTCTATGGCTGCTGCAAACTTGCCCCTAAAACTGCACAAATCATGGATTTTTCCCTTGCCAGGCCTAACTTTAGCTTCCTTCTGCAATATCGTGATCCTATCCACTATACTCTGCGGTTGGAACCACTGATTTTTTGCCCATTCTCGCCCTCAGGCAGCTGGGCGAGCATGATAGGTGCCCAAAAGTCATCCAGTTTATAGAAATCTTCGCCCCATACTTCAGTGGGGGAAACATCATGAACATCTGTAGAAGTGTGGGCACACACTTCGCCAAAGAGGGGTTATTTCATCCTGAGAGGGCCTCACTGTAAATTCTCTTACCACTTCCCACCCCTGCCGCCGCCCTTCACTCTCAGGAGGTCACACTTGTAAACTTCTGTAGAGACTCATCTCTTGTTCAATTCGATCGCTTTGTCCTTCGGCTGTTTTCCTCACGGGCAAACAGAACCGCGGATCCAGACTCCGCACTCACTTCGCACCAAGGCACGTCTCAGGCGCACAGACACACACAGACACACACACACAGACACATACACAGACACAGACACAGACACACACACAGAGATACACAGACACACACACAGACACACACACACAGAGACACACACACACAGACACACACACAGAGATACACAGACACACACACACACAGACACACACACACAGATACACACAGACACACAGAGACATGGACACACACACACGCGTGCGCACGCGCGCACACACACACACACAGACAGACACAGAGTCAAGAGCCAAGGAACTTTATTTGCCTAACAATAAATCTGCAAATGCAAAGGGAGAGAGCGCGAGAGCTAAAGTGAGAGAAAGGAAGGAAAGAAATAAGGGAAGAAAAAGAAAGAGTTCAAGGCAATAGCCACCACCCCGGAGTGCAGCGTCCCAACGGTCTGATTCGTTTCCCAGTCCGGTGGGGGAACGTTCTGTCCCATGTTAGTTGGTTCCATTTTTTATGGAGTTGCTACAAGCTGTTCTGCTACACCACACCTTCCACCCGGCAATGGTGTACGTGCCCAACACTCCTCAGGGGCCTCTGGGCACCCTGACCCCCTGACCCCAAGTCTGGGCACGTGCACAGGGGTTTGGTTGGGTTGTGCAGGATCAGCCTCCCCCGTTGCTCCATGGCGTCCGTCGGTTTCCTCCTTTAACAATGTATAGACCGATCTCTGCGGTGGCAGCGGTGTTACCCTCCTGCCTTAAATCCCTTCTGTGCCGGTGGTGTTATCTTCCTGCCTTAACAATGTACAGATCGTTCCCCGTGGGGATGGCATGAGTTTCCTGCCACAGCAATGCTGAGACAACACATCTGCTGTGGCGATGGTGGGTCTCAGCAGCACAGTCTCTTACACCCAGTCAGAAGGGGTATCTTGAAATTTAATCTAGGGCCCAATATGCTTTTAAAAATTATGACATTAAATTATAGTCTTGTGAATTTGCAGTAACTTTTAATCCATAGTGGATAGCTAGATCCCTGTATGTATGTGGTGGAAAGAAAGCACTCAGGAAAAGTATTTGATGCATTATTGAATTATAACCACCCTGAAACTATTTTCATTGAATCAAACCTGTAGTGCAGTCCAGCTAAAAAATAGGTCATCCCTGAAAGTTAATATTTTTTATGTCATTAATTTACTTTGATTCATTTCAATAAAGCAGGAAAAATAAATGGGATTGAAACCAGAATGTGGACATAGAGTGATGGCCTTGTATTAGTGATACTAAAACAGAAAGCTAGAGGATGTCAGTCCCCGGAGGAGGAAGAGCCTAGGGTGGAAGCTCAGCAGGTGTGAAGGCTGCGGATGTATCTTGACTCCAGGTGAACCCACACTGCAGCCAGCGTAGCAAAAGTGTTGAAAGTGGTGAAAAGGTAAAACAGAGAGGAAATGAAGTAGAGCTGAATTTTGGGGAGGAAAAGTTATTTCTGATGCTGAGGAGGTACGAAAGAGGACTGGAATGGAAAAAGAGCACCACAGATTACCGTTGTGTGCGGAGTGGGGGAATGCCAGTCAGTGGGTGTCAGCTGGCTGGGGCAAAGGCTCTCTGCCGATTCCCACTGGTTGTAGAGACGTAGCAAAGCAAATGTCTCCTGGGAGATGAGGAGTAGTATTGTCTACAAAAAGCCTGAGCTTTACTCTTTCTGATGGAAAAGTTCCCTCAACAAAAAAAAAAGTAACTCCCTTTTCAGACTTGAAGGCATTTACAGTGGTTCTGCCCACTGTGGCTGGATGGCTGAGCTGGTTCCTTGCGGCACGTGAAGAGCCCTGCTGAGATAGGAAAAGGGTCATCATAGTCCATAGTGCTCTTGGAAACTGTCTTTTCCTGCAAAAAGCCTAGATTAAAGATTCAATAAATAACAGGCGATGTTCCCTAAAATCCAGTGAGTCCTTGCAGAGTCATAAACCAATTTTCCCAAAATGAGTAGGGCAGAGAAAGGTGACACTAAGGACAAGAAGAGGTAATGCTGAATTGGAGGTAGTTGTCATATTCCGTTAAGTTTCCTGCATTGCCCTAGGTTGGTCACTTCCTCCTTTTGTTTATTTAATAGAGATCATGCAGTGAAAGGACAAGTCTTGATGAGTACTGGAAAAGGATGCCTCCAGTGAAATGACTGACTTGTCTTATAAAAAGATGAGTTACATTCATTTGTTGTGCATGAAGCAATGCAGGAGCCATCTTCTGTGGTCCAAGGGCAACGTCCCTAGTTGCAGTCCATGTGAAGTGCCTCCATGTCCACGTATTTGCAACCAAAGTTCTTCAAATACTGCATGGCCTATTGGATTGAAAGAACATGGATTCTGTTTTGAGGACTTACTCCAACAGTGGAGAATTTCTGTATGACTCAACCTCTGCTATCAACTATAGCCCGTCATCCTTAGTTCCTGGAGCATTTATTCTTCAATCCGTTTTATAAGTAAAGCAGCTGAGA
Organism: Falco punctatus; assembly: GCF_963210335.1. NCBI lineage: Eukaryota > Metazoa > Chordata > Aves > Falconiformes > Falconidae > Falco > Falco punctatus. The sequence goes on along the minus strand of NW_027660146.1, from coordinate 361,019 downwards.
GACACATTAAACACACTGTGCTAGAGCTGAAGGTACAGTACAGGTGGTTCGTATGATTTCTCATGGCCACTGCTGTACTACTTTCATAGCAAATGTGGTAACATAATTCCACCTCTCAGTCTCTCCTGCAGGAATCTGCGCTCTGCTAAGAATTTTATTCTGCAGATTCACACAGAAATGATCCTAAATGCCAGGGTTGAGTTCTCTGTGCATTGTTAAGAAAGAATTTAATTAATTCCACAGTTAATATGACAAATACCAAGCCATGAGCTGTTGTTCCTTTAGGAATTAAATGACAACAACGATGAAGGCACTTCTGAAGAAGGTAGAAGCCTTGATTGAAGAGACTTGGAAACTACGAATGTGAGTCGCGCCAGTGAAACATCAGGACGGTTTGTGCTTGCCAGTTATATTTGGTCTGTGGTGCATTTTGGCACCTGTGCATGCAACTCCACTAATTTTTACTAATTGTGTCCTTATTTCTGCTTTCTAGCTGGGGAAACGGCAGTTCCTTGGTTAGAATCACAAAAGTAAATCTGTGGATTGTTCTTATTTTAAGTGGAAGAGAGTTCTTCAGTCACGGTAAAGATCCAGTAAAGCTGTGTCACGTAAATCAGTCTTTGCTTCCCTGTTGCTTAAATAATAAGACATACTTCATATATCAGGTGTGCACAGACAAACCGCAAAACCTAGATGTGCCAGAAGGTTCTATCTGTGTGGGCCAAGCCTTGAGGGAGGGAGGGAAAACTTGTACCAGGCTTAGGTTAAAAACATATGACAGAAGAGAGCAAAGAGCCGGGCATTTGTCCTGGAAGTCCTGTTCTAACAGCCTCTTCCAGTGTGCTATATTCTGTCTTGGGGACCTTTTCTGGGGCCTTTTTTTTTGTAGTAGTGTTTAGTTATGGCAGAAATGCTGACATTTCTTCCGGTAGCAATGTTGTCCCTGAAGAAAATAAAAGCTTCACTGACAAAGGTGGAAATCAAAGCTGAAAACACAATAGCATTCAGACTTTTGCCAAGAATTACTTGCTAGCACTAAGGGCCTGACCTCACCCAGGCGGTAATACCTTCCTTCCTGGAGCCTTGCAGAACGTTCCAGAAACTCTGGAACTTGAGTGGAACAACGTGCTGCTGCCGTTCAGCTTTACATCAGGCACGGTGCTGCTGAACGCCAAGAAATTTCACTCAGTGCTGAACTCCTTGTCTGCTACTTGCACTTTTTGATAAAAGGTGTTCATTACTCAAGGGAGCACAAGGGCATGTGCATACGCTGGTTTTGTCCACCAAAACAGCTTTACTGGCTGTCCCACCATCATCTTTTTGTTTTGTACTTTAGTTTTATCTTTAGTGCCAATTTTCTCAGCAGTGATTACAGTGCTCTGCATAGAAACAAGCGGAGATTATACAGGCGGAGAAATGAAAGAAGCTGGATTTGAAGTAGTGAAATCCACAAAAAGCAGAAGCAAGCAGAACACAAACCTGTTGAATGTGGACAAAGTCAGGTTTTAGAGCAGTGCCCATTATAGGGAAGTTTTCTCTAACACAGATACAATTATTGTGCATGTCATTCATATTACAAGAAATACTGAGTAATTGTGAGAAAACATTCCCTACCAAGAAATATTGTAGGGCACTAGAATTTCATATGGAAGCTTTCTATCATAAAATGTTATTTTAAAATGTTGGTTCTTGCTTTGGATTTTTGCGCTTAAGTCTTTCGGAACTCTCACTTGTATAATTTCAGACTTCAGCTCTGCTTATGATGCAGATGGAAACCTACCTGTGTGCAGATGAATGCTGTGACGTTTCTGTGAAGCGGCCAGAGTTGCAGGTGGCATATGGCAAGAATCTGCAGTATTTGCACTGATGGAACATGCAGGTGACGTAGTGCCCTCAGATACGGGGACAGATTGTCAAAATTGCATTTAAAGCAACGTGCATGCAGAAGACCAGGAAAAAACATGCAACAGTGAAAACCTATTTACAACCATTTCAAACCCATTCACAGCATTTCCAATGAATATAACCGGTTCTTGCCAAGTGCCACTTAAATACCACTTCATCTATACCATTTCATGCACACAGACCAGGTTTGGGGGGGTTCTGTTCTGCAGCAAGTCTTAGTGCCGAGCAGAAGCCAGGGCAGGAAGCGATTATGGCTAAAGAGCCGATGCTGATTGAAAGTGTGTGATGCTGCAGAGGAAATGTAACACCGTAGAACCTCAGCTAGTCTGGACATAGATTTCAAAACCAGGGCACATTAAGATGTAAACAGTCAATAGGACTGGGGCCCACCTTTCTCCTAACAATCAGGTCATTAGCAGTAGGAGTGTGCAGAATGATTTCCATGATTAAACTGCAAGTGCAAAATGCATGGAAGTGCGTGCTCATCAACGCTGAGCGGAAACGGCCTTGCTTTTTGCCATGTTTCTTCTCCTGCTTGTTCTAATTCATCCTGGATACAAGAGTCAGGCGTAAGGGCAGCTTACGTCTAACAAGTGCAAAGAGGCCTTTGAAAAGGCTTAAGATTCTTCCGTGTAACTATACTGGGGAAGCATTGTGAAGAATTGTGCTTCTGATTTTCAAGGTCGCTTCCCTGAAAAGTCATCAGCTCGCATTCAATTAAAATTGCCAGGATCTGAGTGGAAAGTGTCTCTGATGAGAAATGGAACAGAATTCAAATATTTGGTAGAGTTAGCTATTGTTATAATGTAAGTGATGATTGTTATATGGGTGAAGGGGACAGCTTCCTTTTTATCTAGAGGTTAACATCTGGCGTAGTTTATAGTATCCATTCAGTAATTTTGAGTGTTATCTAACTTCTGATTCCACCATTTTTTAGAAGTCTGGTCAGTGTAGAAAGCAGTAAGAAAGACAAACTTCAACCTGGGAGCCCTTACTTTTTTTTTTTTTTTTTTTTTCTTTGGTAAGATGTGTATGATGCTCTACAATCACATTGTGTATGTCAGCAGTTTTGTTTTTATGCAAAGTGCACGTGCCAGCAGAATTGCTCATAGCTGAAAGGGAATTGCCAGGCTACCCTACTGCTAATGCCATGCTTCAACACACAGATGTACCCAGGGCAATGCCCTTCATCACCCTGGGCCTTTGAGCAGCTGAGCGTTATTGATGAAAGCACTGAAGTTTCCCTGCACTCTTCCATGTACCATCTGAGCCATAGTAACTTATTAAAGTGAAAAACTTCTAGAATGACAAAGGTTCTACTACAGCACCAAGAAAGGCTTAATCAGTGAAGATAATCTAGACATAAGGACGTTTAGGTAAATTGCAAAAGCCAGTGATCCATCGTTTTCCCCCTGCACTTCTGGTACATACTTCTCTCTTGTTTGCTCCTGTCTGTATGCCCGTAACATCGACACATCTTGTCTTCCATGTCCAAAATGAAAGCTGGTCTTTCTCACAGTGGCTCGGGCCCCTCATAGGACAGGTGGCAAAATACAGGTGCAGGATTTTGTTGCAGGGATGAAGCTGGAATGTAAAACAGCCAGTCATTTATAAGGCGAAGATTAAATTCAGCCCATGTTCAAAGTAATTTCTTCCTTGCCCCCAAATAGATGAGTCAAAAAATCCCCCACGTATGTCCTTTTCTTGATGGGAGAAAGCTCAGCGCCATTGTGGATGCCAAGAAACAAGCCAGGTTTTAAATCCCAGCTTCTCTGAGATATTGATGTATTTCTGGGAAGCAGCCCTGCAACTCCTGAAAATTAGAGGGCAGCACAAAACAGAGTTTATGAACAGTAAATACAAAGACACATTGTTGATGAGATTGCTCTGAAGAATTATGTGGAAAAGGGAGCTGGAATGGGCCTGTGCGATTTAGGATTCCTTGGTAAATAATTTCTACTGTGGCTACCTAGTTGCTGTGAAAGGACTGTTAGCTTTGTACAGGGTTATTTTTGCCTTGATGCTCCAGAAATAGGTAAGCATGATGCTGTTTCATGAAGAGCCATTAAAGAGGAGCATTTGAGCTGGGTAATAACTGTCTATTCATTCCTGCAACAGGGAACGCAGTTTTATGCACAGGATTTTGATACTACAGCCGGAGGTTAAAAGGGAACTTTCTCTAAGGCTATGGCCAATTGGCACTTCACCAGCAAGAAGGTGACTGGCAGTAGTATTCGTGTAGATGCCACGGGTGTTTATAGATGTGAAGGAAGCTTGCTTGTTTGTTTGTTTGTAAAGGTGCCTGGAGCTCCATTCTACATGAAGGTATTGCTGTAGACATCTGGGGGTGGGCCTGTGAGGTGGGAGCAGAACTTGTACTCAGTTTCTACAAATAGAACAGAATTTGCAAGGAAGATAAAAGTGAATATTGTCCTTGTTGTTTGTGATACACAGCTGTGCTCAAAAGGCCCAACTAGTGTGTGGTCCAGATTATCCTGAATAAAACATGGGCTGTGCTGCTTGTCTTCCTAACAGTCACTGTCCTTGCTGTGCTTATAGCAGTGATTAATAGTAATAACTAATCATTAATAATTCATCATAGTTAATAGGTAGCACAATGATCAGCTATCACAGTAACCTCAGTTAAAGTAGCGCTTATGCTTAGGGAGAGGCGGTACTACCAATGAAAAGCAATTTGCAAATTCAAGGTTGACTGTGTCAAGAAAGACAATTATAAAATCAACTTCATTTGCAGGTGCAAAGAGCCAACACCATCTGCTACTGGCAATATGTAACCGGCGGGCGAGAGGAGGGATAAATCAAACCGATGGTACAGTAAAAGCTGAACAACTGGTTGCCCACCCCTTGTCCTAGGGGCCTTCTCTAGGTACCCTGATACCTCCCAGCACCTGCACCTTGTGCTGCCACGCTGCTGGCTGTCACGTAGAGGAGCTCTGTTTGATGGTGGTTTCCATAGTCTTCTCAAACTAGCTGTGCTAGGAAAAGGCATGCAAAGACATTATAATTATAAGCAGATCAAGAAGTTGTCTTTCACACTGCTATTTCTTTAAGCATTCTGTGATGTTAACCTGTTTTAGAAGTGAAAAGAAATCAGTTAGCCAACAGCAATGTTAACAGACACTGGTATGAGGAGAGATTGGGACAGCCAAAGGTCGTCTTGCCAATTTCTTGGGGGTTTATGGGTAAATAACGGGTACAAGTGACACAGTGTGAGAAATCTGACCCACATGCATGCTGGAAGGTGTTGAGGCACTGAGGAGTTAAGTCTTGGGTTACGTGAGAAAAGCTGTTCTGCTTGCCTTCACAAAAGGGACAGGGAGACCGTGGTGCAGGTGGGGTGGGACACGGAATAATACCCTGCTCCAGCTGACCCAGGCCCATCAGAGGAGCTGCCAGCTCTTCAGAGGCCCATCTGCACCAGCTCAGGGGAGCAGAGAGGCCCAAGGGTGGGTGGGAACCCAAACTAAGGACTCAGAGGAAGGGGCTTGCCAAATCCAGTAGGCTGCTAGAGAGATCCACGCTGTGTGTGCCTGTATCTAGCTAGGTATCTCCGTCTGCAGACACATCTGCATGCACGTATCTTTGTATACAGAGCTATACGTGTTTCTGCACTGTCACATCCTCAACAGCCTGCTGGATTTAGCAGTAGAATGCCTGACACTGTGGTCTGGAGCTGAAGGTGTGATGGATAGGAAAGAAACCAAAGCTCACGTTAGAGAAAAAGCTCCACTAATAGGCATAGTTGAAGAGATGTGGTTTGGTAGTGGGAAACATCTCTTGGCATGCTGGTTGTTCAAAGTCTCATACATTTCTGCCTTGCTTAAGAAAGGCATCCTTTGTCTGAACTCCTTGCTCTGGAGTGCAAGGAACACTGGCAGTGGGGTGCAGGGAGAAGCTGAAATTCCCTTGGTCACATGCGATTTGCCTGCACTGTTTGCATTGTACAGACAAAATGAAAAAAAAAACCCAAAACAACCAGCCCTCAGCATGCCCTCGCTGTGTGCGAATAGCGCGTGGTCAGGTACTACGACGCTAGGTAACTGGTCCAGACGCTTAGACAGAAATTATGCAAGATAGACACCTGCACAGATCAGTTCCCTGTTTTATGGAACAGGATACAGCTCTGCTTCAGCATAGTGAGCTCGGGTATTGCCAGATGTGTTAGCAGCACGTCCTGGTTTCAGCTGGGATGGCGTTAATTACCTTCTTAGGGGCTAGCGCAGTGCTGTCTTTTGGCTTTGGTGTGAGGCACTGCAGTTCCTCAGGCCTTGCTAGCAAAAAGGCTGGAGGGGCGCAAGGGCTGGGGAGGGGAGACTGCCAGGTCCGCTGACCCGAACCAACCGCAGAGGTGTTCCATGCCATGGGACGGCACGCCTGCTCTCTGTGTACCTGGGGGCTGGCTGGGCAGGGGGCTTGTTGCCTGGGGACTGGCTGGCCATCAGCCGGTGGGCGGCCAGCAGCTGCGTTGTGCACCACGTGCTCCTTTCTTCCTTTCCCTCTCCCTTTTCATTATAACTATTATTGTCACTGTTGTGGCTATTCTTCCATTTTTATTCTGTTTCAATTATTAAATTGTTCTTACCTCAGCCTTTGAGTTTTGCGTTCCTTTCCAGCTCTCCCCATTCCTCTGGCTGAGGGGGGAGCGAGCGAGCGGCTGCGTGGCACTGGGTTACCAGCTGGGGTTAAACCACGACACCGCACCACTTGCAGGGTAGCGGGGCTGTTTCCAACAAGCAGCAAGGAGCAGCCACCCACATTTGAGAGCAGGTTTCTCACTGGCAACCAGAAAACAGACACGTCATCGCTGCAGTGAATGACTGGACCGGGCTTTCCCTCGCTGCTGTGCTCGATGTTAACACTGGTTTGCCCAGCAGCCAGTAACCTCCGCTTCTCGCTGGGAGCCAGCAGTAAAGCAGCATTTACCACTGGCTTTTCTAGGCACACAGAACGTGCAGCTGCTTTGTTTTCAGTCACAAGTGCTTTATCTCTATACCCAGGGAAGTGTGGCGAGGGGTACCTCTGAGGTAAAGGCAGGATGAAAACAGGACACAGGCGGTCAGCGTGCTTATAGGGTACCAGAGTTACGTTCCCTCTGCAGAGCATCAGTGGAGCGGAGTCGCAGCGATCAGCAATGAATTATAAGCAAAAGCCTGGATGTTTCAGAGGTCAGGACTCACTGGGAAGACATACTAGTGCTGCAGCAGCACTACTCAACCACTACTCTGCCAATGAGTAACTGAAAAACTAATGTTTTGTAGCCACAATTCAACATGGTATTTTGAAGACAGCAAAACCTGGGAAACTCCTGACACATTTGCTCATGAGGAAAAAGCAACTGGCATAATAAGATTTTCTGAAACAGAGTTGTTTATTCCATACAACTGATTGCAAAGATCTGCAACCTGCTTGTAGCTACTGACCCCAAAGGGTTTCTAATGTACCTGAGCAAAGAAATCAAGAAACACGCTTGCTTTCTTCTTTGGAAAGAGATCAGGAAGTTCCTGAACCTGAACTTGACTGTTCGGGCACAAGCCAGAGAAAGCCTTGCTAAAGTCAAGGTAAGCAACACGCACTGCTCTTCCTCTGTCCACTCAGTTACTCACACATCGCTAGAAAGGTACCAGGTCAGTGCGGCATGATTTCACCCTTTGCAAACCCATGCTGACTCCTCCCTACCAATTTCTTGTCCCCAGCATCTTTGGAAACGGCTCCCAGAGTACGTGCTCCGCCACCTTCCCAGGCAGCACGGTGAGGCTGCAGTTCCCAGCTCCTCGGTCTTGCCCTTCTTGAAGATGGGACAGACATTCCCTGTCTTCCAGGCCTCAGAGCCTCCCCCAAGTGCCATGCCCTCTCCTGCTTCATCAGGAGTGTCCCCACAGTGACACTGGGGATGGACTTTCGGGTGCAGGAATTGCCTGGACTTCTCTGTACCCCCTCACGCCTCATCATAACTGCTATCAATGCCGGTTATGGCAGATGCCAACACCGAATTTCTGTTCTGCTGCTCCACCAGCCAAGAGCTCTCCCCTCTCACTAAGAGCTGGCAGCAGAGAGCGGTGAGGAAACGTGAGCACAGGTCACGTCTGAGTTTATCACAGTGACTGACAACACAACGTGAATGTCAAGATGTTCTGTCCCTGCTTCCTCTGTGCAGAGACACTAGAAAGTGGCAAAAGCTGAACTTCTCTTTGACCACTCTGGTGCAGGCTGGAGAAATTTCATTACACATTTTTCCTTTGCAGGGGATCAAAACCTGTGGGATTTCCCAGCATTTCACGGCCACCAGAAGCTCACCTGCTACCTTCTGCCCAAACCACAAGGAGGATTGCTCTAAAATACAGGGAAAGTCTGGGAACTGATCTTAACACAATTGTGGAAAAGGACATACACACATGCTGGCCTTTTGCCTGGCCTCCAGGACAGGCTGAAGGTGCAGCGGTGAACAGAGCTGAAAGGAGCAGAGCGCTCTGGAGAGCTGTACGGTTAGGGAAAGGGGTAGAAAGCGATGTCAAGAAGGGAAACGATAAAACAAAGACATATATTAGATGACAAAGTTTATTAAATTTCAAGCTGAAACAGAATATCTGGAATTAAATACAGTATATTAACTTCACAAATATGTATTCATATAAAAAGGAACAGCGTCACAGCAACATTCATTGCTTTCCTCACTGCCTGTTAACTCAAGTCCTTGAATTAGTGGGTAAACCCCCCAGATTTTTCCAGTCTTAATTGATCTCGGGACAACCATTCTTCCCTTCCCAGAACTGGGACTTTGTTCTGTCATATTCTGATCACTACTGACTTCTGTGGACAGGAAATGACAATGTAGATCTTCAGTAACAGGTAACTCCCTGAAATAAGTAAACCTGCTTCTTTTATTGACACAAATGTCCCAGAACACTGGCTACCATCTGGGCTACCGCCACCACATCATCAGCTGCTAGCAGCAACAAAAAGATTGGCTGTCCTATCATACAAGGTTTGGAAAGTACTGAGGAGACTGGAAGTTAATATTTTAACATTCATTTTTCCCGCACATGAAGTGTTTCAGGTACGGCACAGCTGCTGATGTAGTAACTGGGGATGTCTACAGCTGCAGCGACCTTTAATACGAACCCCAAGATGAATACCGTGAGGGGCCATGGGCACAAACTGAAACACAGAGGGTCGGGGCTGAACATCAGGAAATGCTTCTTTCTGATCAGGGTGACTGGGCACTGGCACAGGCTGCCCATGGAGGCTCCATCCTGGGAGATGCTCAAAAGCCAGCACGGTCCTGGGCAACCAGCTCTGGGTGGTCTTCCCTGAGCAGGGGAGCTAGAACAGATGACCTCCAGAGGTCCCTTCCAACCTCACCCGTTCTGTGGTCCTGTGATCCAAAACAAACATACCAAACCCACCACATAACTCTCTTGGCACTGCTACACACTCACAGTAATGTTAAACCTAAGGCGCATAAGGTGACAGCAACGTAAAGTGCCCTGTCCTCCAGCATGACCACTGGTAAAGATTTCACTTTATCGGCAGAAACAGTCACGGCATCTGGACTGAAGCAGCAGGCTCAAATCACATCAAACGATGTCCTAAGCATTAAAGTAACACTGGAAACATTAAAAACACATAGGGCGAAAGGATTAAGCAGAACAAAGGGAATGCGTTTGTTAAAACACAGAACATCAGTGGAGAAAAAATAATGCATCTACCTTAATAAGAAACATTCTGACAATTCTGTCACACTCAAGAATCAAGGTGAGTCATTCTGCTAGTCAGAAAAAAACAGGTGTGCTTCTTATGGTGAGTGCAAAATAAAACACCTATGCATCAATAAACCAACAGGCAAGTGCAATGTGCTTGACATCCATTTAATAGAATTCACATTCGGACTGCAATAAATACATTTTCACATCTGAACTGTGGGATGAGAAACTATAGACGCGCTATGTAAACAAAATCCTTTCCGGTGCTTTTTTCCTAGCATTTTGTTCAAATCAGGTAATTTTTGGTTAAAACATCGCGGTACTCCTGTACTGCCCTGCAAAGGGGATCCTGGTCAACGTGGATACTTTTTGAAGATCCATCAGAAAATACCATGGGAGAAGCTCCAGCAGATCCAGCTTCAAGTTCAGCAGTGGCTAGGGAGAAGAGAAACATGATTCCGGTGTTGCTTTTACACTAGACAGGGCCAAATCAGTCACTATGAAAACATCACGGATAACTGGAGAGACTATAATCCAGAAAGAGATTTAAAAACTTCCAAGGGATCGTAACAATCAAAGGGCTACGCACAAAGGAAGAAACAATCTTTTTCCACATTTGCTTACCAGTCAACAGTATTTCTAAAGCCAGTGAAAGAAATTCTATAGGCTACACAGCGAACGTCTTCAGGGAATCCACAAATGACTCCTGCTTACACCAGTGCTAAACTGAGCCCCCCTGCAGATCTCTCGAACCTCCAGTATCTGTTTTCCTTGAATGTTAAAAGCAGTGATTTATTGGAACTCTACTCCTAAAAACCAGCTTCTGCCTTCTCTGTGACAAACTTAAAAAGAATCCGCCGGTGAAAACGCAGACACCTTTGCAGTGCAGTCAGGCCAGGACAAGTCTCCTAGCCTGGCACTTTCTTTGAGGGGCGTCTTTGTAACTCACCCTGGCAAAACCCTCTTTCCTCCACAAAAACACATACTCAATGACAGCAAGCCCACCTTTACTGTTCTTCTCCAGCCACATTTTTCAGACAAGGTCCTGAAACCAAACGCACTCTATGACACCTAGCAGATGCACAGTCAGGTTCAAAATGCACACGGATGAAATGCAACGGCTTTGTGTCCATTCGGACACATGGAACGAGCTGTGAAGCTACAGCTGAACACTCTCTGTATTACCAAAAGCATGCAGGAACAGAAGGAAATTCTCGCAGGGGCCACCTGCTTTGAAATAGCACCAGTCACTGCAAAGCAAAGCAGTGACTCTGGAGGAACGACTACCCTGAAACAGGTGGAATTCCTCTTTCGACACCTGGCCTCATATTATAGAGCATGTTTCATGCTATGTGTTAAAAGCATTCAACTCATCTTATGTTTGCCTAAGTGCTACGAAATGATCTTTTCCCAAAGAAAGGGTATCTTTCATATCACTGATTACATTTTTCTTGCTTATTCAAAAAAGACTGCAACATATAAGCTACAAATACAAGCAATGAATAAGAAACGGCAAAAAACCAAGGTCCAACAGCAGAGAATGTGCAGGGTATGATTTAGTGCGGAATGCAACTGATGCACATGGAAGAAGCAGTGATGGCTGAAGTCTATAAACATCTTCTCTCAGGGCTTCTTTTACGTTTGACGTTTGTGCTCAAGGATTCACTCTAGAAAAACATGACTTCAGCTTACGCCAAGTGCACCCGTGTAGAGGAAGTGGGTTAGTTTTCTCTGCACTTGTCTTTTTCAGGCAACTGCATAACATTCTACACAATCTTTTGGTAAGCTGGAAGTTTTCACATTCAAGTCTAAACTGGAAAGCTAGCAGAAAAACCTCCCTGTGCTTAGCACAGGAACTTCACAGCTTTCAAGCCATTATGTTCAAGAGTAGGAACACTCCTCTTTTTCCTTAAAAATGCCCCCAACATAGTGACACATTACCTTGTTTAAGTTCTTCAGCGATTTTTTCATCTAGTTCCTGCCGTACCTAGAATTATACAGAAAATACAGTTAATATTTTAACAGTTACGTTTTTCTAATATTAAACTTCTAAAACATTCTTAAAATCCACACATAATGAGAGAAAACCTAAAAATATAATTCCAAATAGACACATCTTGGTTTGGGGTTTGATTTCTACTGAAGAGAAACTTTTGGTCAGTCGGGCTGCAGCTGCCTCATTGCTCAGCAACGTTAACAAAACAATTTGTAACTCACCAGCTGGATTATTACTGGGCATTTAACAAAATACACAGGAAGAAAGCAAGAAAGCCTAGCGCAGTTATTGCAGTGAAGGTACGGCTGAAGTTTATCATCAAACACATGAACAGAATGTCAGCTACATGCCAAGATAGGTACAAATGCCACCCACAGGGACAAATCAGCCAGTTGAGGCTGGCTTCTGCAACTTCACAGAGAGAAGAGCTGCACCAGCAGCTGCTGCAGGATTGACATACACCATTTGTATAGAAAAAAGCATGTGCCAATATTCTTCTTTTCTCCACCTTAAGATGGGAAATTGAAAGAGCTCCTACAGATGATGCCAAAACTTCTTTATTGTTATTGCAAATACCACGACACACATTTATAAAAACATAAAAGCACACACAATTTTTTCTTGCAAACTGTGTACCAAGAAAAACAACCGCAGCTACAGCTTCTACGCAGCGAGTGCTGTGGGGTTTATTATGTAGCTGGAATCAGCCTGGATCACTACAAAGGAGCACTTACGCCTCTTCTCCCCTAGAAAGTGGGTATTGTTACCAATTAAGTTATTCTCACTTATGATTCTGCCTTCAGAAGCCTTCACAAGAAGGAATCACATCTCTTAATTTAAGAGTCACAGTCCAAGCGCTATATGCTGCTGTTTACATTTGATGATACCTGCTACTCCTACATTTTTTCCATCAAATCTGTGACACGCAGAAGTGAATTTCCAAACAGATATCATACAGCTTCCAGGGCTACGATGGCCATGAAGATGCTGCAGGGCTTGGACCTCGTGAGCTATATGGAGAGGCTGAGAGCTGCAACTGTTTCTTTACTGGAGAACAGGAAAACTCAGGGGGACCTTATCTATGTGTATAAATACCTGGTGGGGGGAGTACAGAAGATGGAGCCAGACTCTTCTCAGCAGTGCCAAGCAAAAGAACAAGAGGAATAGGCACAAATCCAGATAGAGGAAATTTTAACACAAGGATTTTTACAATTATTATTTTTAAAAAAATTGTAAGCATGGACAGACACTGGAACAAGTTGCCAGAAAAGGTTGTGGAGTGTCCATCCTTGGAGATGTATAACACCTGGCTGACAGAACAGTGAGAAACCTGCTGTGGCTGACCCTGCTTTGAGCAGGGGTGATGCTGGACTAGATCATCTCTAGAGACCCCTTCCCCTCACTCATTCTGCGACTCTCTTGATTTTAGTACTGAATTCCTGGGGGAAGGAGCATTTATTTTATGAAATGAGCAGACCCACCTAGCAGCATAACAACAACAAGAAGAACGGAAACACTGCACAGGGTACTCAACAGGACAGAGAGAGCAAGAGCCTCAGGAAGGAAACCACTCTGCTTACCCTCACAAGAGGAGCAGTAACAGGCAGTAACTGCAAGGGTCAAAGGAGCGGGGTTGTAAACCAGCGAAGCGGAGGGAAGGGCTCTCTCTCCAGGAACACAGGGATAGCTGGGACCAAATTCACCAGATCCTGCAGGAGAAGCACCACTCCGTGATACTTCATTGAAATACTCTGTGCCAACAGAGCTGCATGAACAATGGAAAAGGACCCCCCAAATCTCTAATTGTTTTCAAGCAGGTACAAGCAGAAGCAAAATTCCGGGGAGAAAGGACCCCCTAACTCCTGAGACGAGACACAGGTAACAGAACAAAGCAGGAAAACTAATGCCTAGACCAAAATACGGCCCAAACCCAGGACCAAGCCCAAGCAAAGTCGTAGTAGTTAGTGGTGTTAGAAGAAACCACCTTCCCTGGTTTCCTGAGTCTTCACAATGACTAGAAGGTCCACAGGACCCTCCGCAACACGTACGAATCAATCAAGAGAAGAAAAAGGTCTTGTTTTCCTCTTATTCATTCCATCAATGTCTTTGTGATTCTCATCCATGTCTGAGGGAAGAGAAATAGGTGGAAATAAAGCCAACACACTGATTTCTGAAAAGGGAATGAATGAAGAGCCTAGCAAAATACACCTCCGAGGACCTTAACTTGCCTCCACTTTTCTCCTTCCCCCCAAACCCCTCGGAAAGGCATCACAGCTGAGTGTCCCAAACCTTCTCACCTCACTGCACATCTCTTCAGGCGGTAACACACCAGGTGTTCATTTGCAGCAGGCACCTTCTCAACAGTTCTTTTTCAGAAAGTGGTGTTGACTTACTACTTATCCACACAGGCTGCTTTAGCACAGAGTAAGCTGGATCCTATAAGACTCCGTGAAATGATGCTCCGAGTCTGGAGTACCAGTACTGTTCTGAAGTTGAGTTCCTAGACACAACTGCTGCGACCACCAAGAACTTTTTGTATATCAGAAGTGGCAAGGAGGGTAAACCAGCCTACTCCTAGAGCTCAAAGTTCCATTATAACAGATTAAATCCATAGACTATCATCTCACAGATGGTTAACTACCACAGAAGCCATTGCATTACATCTCACAGATGGTTAACTACCACAGAAGCCATTGCATTACAAATACATAAAGCAGAGAAGTCCCCTGCAGCAGTCATTCTTTCACTTGGACAAACTAAAGTTCAAAATATGTGCAGTGTTAGGAAAATGTGAATACATCAGCAAGTTTTAATCAAAACCTAACAGCATAAACAGACAACATTTCCAGTATAAAATACCATCCCAACATTAAACAATGCTGGCTGCAAACCTTGCCATGTATCTGGCTGCAGAGAAGAGAGACGGACAGATTTTTGATGAAGGAGCTGAAGAAGAAAGAAAAACGGCCTGAAGTTCACAGGTCGTCAGTGAGAAACAAGAACGTGGCCTACATGTAAATGAAGCAAGTAAAAAAGCTAACAACAAAGACTGCTACAAGAGTGCAGAAAGCCAAATCAGAAATGGAACAGAAATTGGAAGATGAAGTAGGAAGCAGACATTTCCCTTCCCACATTAAACTGGTTTCATTTATCCACTGATTCACCCTGGTTGCAGAGTTCACTGTTCTTGTCTGTCAAGACACCCATGTTCATTTTCACCAGCCTTTGGCACAGCTGTTAGGATTTAAGCTTGACATTTGTTAAACCTAACAACAGGACTCCAGTCCCAAAACCTCCTTGCAGCACTTGCAGGAGACATTCCTTGCCTTAGTCTATGGACTAAGGGAGCAGGTCTGAAATACTGAATTGCTAGTTGCTACGGTCACTGTCTAATTACATGCACAGAATTTGTCAAGTACTTGTAATTTATTCCACATTACTGAAGCTCTAATACAAATAAAAATCATCAAAAAAACCCAAAGACATTGCATGTGATTGGGATTCTACTGGTTAATAAGCTTGTGCCAATATGAACTTTTTTTGTATTTTTAAAGATCCTTCTGCACTTCAAGGTTATTCATTTCTGTAGCGTAATATATTTCATAAAGGGGAAGGGGCTATACTGTAATGGAACACATTTCTTTATGCTTTTTTAAGAATAACACGCTCATTTTTTGCTGAACTTGTGATATGACCATCTTCAACATGTACGGCTCTATGTGTAATCACTGATAGTCATGCTTAATGTTTAGGAAAACGGTGCAATCTTTCAAGCCTTTAAACACCAAATTCCTTAGTTAAGTCTAAAGAAGAAACTGTGTCCACTTGCTACTGGAGCACTTCTTCCTCTTGTCAGCATCATTTACCAGGGTTTTTTCCAACAGCTGCAGGACCAATGAATGAATACCATCATTTTGAATAATAGCAGTGTGAACTATTTTCACCTCTTTGCCCCTGAAGCTATTTCAAAGCTTCTGCACAAACGAAATTCACACAAACATCTTCCCCTTCAGAATGGCTGGCATGTTCCCTACTTCCAATAGCCCTTCTCACCTTGAGGAAGCTACTACAAGGAACACCAAATCTGCAGAGAGCTTTGACTAAAAAAAAGAAGCCTCAAAGGACTGCCTGAGGCACACTGCAATTTCAGCTTCTTAACTCCCTGTCATTTAGAGCTTCAGTGGCAGAAACATGGGTCATCTCCAGCCAAGGCAGCACTGCGCATCCTGAATTTAAAGGCAAGGCAAATTCTGTAGAAGGGAAGCAGGTTAGTGGGAAAACAAAGCTGAGGCATAACTGAAGTAAACAGTGAAGTGAAGAAAAGGCTTAGAGTCAGAGAAACTCTTCTGTTTTGAAACAGTCTGGTGAACAGACAGAATACTAGGCAGCACAACCAGCAAAGCATTTCAAAATAGACTAAAACTATAATCTCTGATTTCTTCCCTCATGCTCCAGCTTGCCTCCTGAATGGCACGGGACTCCTGCGGAAATGACAGCACAGACTGTGCATCTGGTGATTTTGCACTTGGAAACTGATTGAGATTTGCCACCCGTTATTGTATGCAGAGGGATACATGCAGTTTTTCCCTTTTGTTACTTCCTGACTTCAAAGTCTTACGTTCCAATTCAATCCTCTTTTCTCAGATGCATGTTATGCACATGACATACTGCACCCGACTGAGAACAATTAAGCCCGCAGTTCTAAGTGAAATACTCACCTAGTCCTCTAGCAACTACTGCACCTCTGAGAACTCAGTTCCTTTCTTCTGAAGGACTCCAGAGAAGACCAGGTTTTAAGACTTCCCTGAATACACTGAACGTCAGGTGACTTGAGGCTACAAGTGGTGCCACTACAATTAGTCTCAGTTGTTCCCTAACTGGTGATTACAGGAAGAAATATCATAAAGAGATGTGCAGCTGGATTTAGTAACAGGGAGGTTATTCTTTTTTTCCTGTTTCTTCTTCAAAAAAAGAAACCACAACTGTTAAACCCTTTTCTTTTAAACTAGGACAGCTTTTTTCCTAGAAGTGGGATGGTTTCCTCCTTTGCCTTTTTCTTCTTGTAACATCTCGCTCCCATCTCTCTCTCTTTTTCCCCTGCCCTCACGTGCTCCCTGCTCCCTGTCCCTCTTGTTCCCTTGTCCTGGCTTTCTCCTTACTTCAGTTTTGTAGTGGATCCCTGAATTTTGCCTCCTTTCTGCTGCTTGCGTGCAGAATAATCCCTGCAGGTGGTACAGTACTAATTGCCTCCCATGTTCTTTATGCAGCGTTATGTCCACCCCTCTGACACAAAAAACACATTCGCAACGATACAGAAAAGTTCATCTCTTAACTGCCGCTGCTACGCACTACCTACACACTGCTTTGTCCGTTTTTGTTTTGTTGTTTGGTTTGGTTTTTTCTTTTTCTTAAGCCAGGCACAGTATGCAGACACGTTATTTAAATGGATTCTTTCCAGTGTAGGTGGACCACCGAACCAGGGTAAGGCTTAAAAGTGAGCGAATGCTTCTCACATCCATTCAACAACAGAATATGCGAGGGACAGACACTGACTGAACAGGCAAGCTTGCCCATGCCTCAGTCCTATGCTAGGTGGGAAACGGATTACAACGACTGACATCTGGTTTCCAAGTCTCATGATATCACGTTTACGTGATATTACGTCTGTGAGGGATGTGCTATCATGCTGACTGCTAATTACAGGGCATACTTTGACCAGAGGTACGCAGAGGTTGCAGCTTTTGTACAAAATCAGAAAGCTCTGTAGACTTCCTGAGGAGCAGTTACATATAACACCACATAGCAGGACCCACAAAATCAAATGCCTCCTATGCACAGCATACGTCCCGCACTCAAGTGAGAAGTTATGTGTCCTGTTCATACCATCCTAGTTTTGAAGCATCCCTTTGTTGGTATTGTACTAAAACAAGTTCCGGTGAAGAAACGGCTAGCATGAACATCAGTGAAGGAGGAAAAGGTGTCTCAAAGAAAGATGTCTGATGGGATTTTGCACTCATCATAAAGTTAGCTGTTTTAAAAAAGGTCATCCACAGAATGGCTTGGGTTGGAAGGGACCTTAAAGATCATCCAGTTCCAAGCCCCCTGCCATGGGCAGGGACACCTTCCACTAGACCGGGTTGCTCCAAGCCCCACCCAGCCTGGCCTTGAGCACTGCCAGGGATGGGGCATCGGCACTAAATTTTACTGAAGAGCTTCTTTGGAAGCTTCCTATGCCACAGTATTCTTCATCACAGTTTCTCTTGCAAAAGAATGTTGTTACGCAGTCCGTCATTTAGATCTCAGTATTTTTTGGTCTTTGAGCACTTCTGGAAATTTGTATAACCCTGATGACCAAAAGTCTTCGTTTCTACCACCTAGTTGTGTACTGTTTTGATGAGCAATTTGGTTTAGCATATTAGAGCATATGGTTTGGAACTAGAAATGGATTCTAACTTTAGACTGAAAAGCACAACCTTGCTTACAGATACTCTTCAACACTAGTTGAGAACAGTATTTAAAAACGCTTACCTTAGCCACATAGGCTTCAACTCTGTTTCTTGATGGTAACGTATTCACGGTCGGGGTTAGGAAGCTTCCTGCTAGATTTAGACTTCTATTCAGTGCCGGATTGTTGCCAATATGTCCCAGTTCAGTTGAATACAGAACTGGACCACTGACAGCGCTGCTTGCAGTTAAAGGTTTGCTTCTATGGCACTCCTGAAGGAGCTTAGCGTTGGCTTCTGCTAGTCTCTCATTAGCTCTGAAACATTCAGAAGCATACAAAGAATTATCTTTGGTAATAACACTTCCGCAAAGTTACCCTCCAGGTCTTTGATTATTATCTGACTTCTGAAAGTGGAAGGGATTAAGAGAGTCCAAAAAAATCTCCATAACTGGATCTGGGTTTTTTTTGGAGAGCCTATTTCTAAGTAATCACTCTACCTGCAAGAAGCAGCAAGAGTTAACCAATACTTTGGGCTTCTCAGCATTAAGGCCTCAAAGCAGTCTGTGCACACTGTGTGTTTACATAGCTCTTCCTGAAAGGTACATCACCTGCATAAGAACTCTGGGCTACCCTTCCTTTCCCAAAGAAAGCTGAAACCTATGACATGCGGCTAAAATGGAAGCCAAAAGATTTTTGTTGTTCTTCTTCATAGCATCAAATGCCGTTCTCTGAAGGGCCTATCCTTATTCAAGCAGTAAAGGACATGACATTATCTTTTCTGCCATACTTAGAGTAAGAAGAGGAGATTAGAGACTGGCAAAAAGGCTGCCTGTTAAACTCAACTTCAAAAATATCCTATTAACGCCATGATTGGTGGTGTTACTGCTGGAACACTGAAGAGAAATGAAGATAGTTCCAATGAACAGGGGGGAGCCTTAAGGTACTTTCATCACAAATATGCTATCTTATGCATAATGCTGACCAGATGTAGAAAAGGTATTTAATGAAGAAAACTGCTTGAGGAAAAAGTAGTATCTTATTATCACCCCAAAAGAGCAGGGACTTACCTTTCCAGTTTTTTTGCTAGGCATCTTCCATTTTTAACTTCCTCCAGATACAGGTCTTTGTACTTTTCCGCTTCTGCCTGTGCGGATTCTTTTTGAAAAATACTGTCTCGTTGGGTATTTTTTATCCTGTCCAATTCACGTTCGAGGTCTCCAATTCTCTGTTCTAGCTGGTTTGTCACCAAAGCATGACGACTGGCTCTGATTTGTTCTAATCTGTCCTGGGAGGCTGCCTGCATCTGAAGTAGATACACACTTTCAACCACCGCAAAGAAAAAGAGAACTCTCCTCGCCAGTCAATTGCGTGCACCCAATTTCAAGGGCCCAGCTCTATTCAGCGAGGCAACTGTGCCTCCTCACTGCCATCAGCGACCAGGGCACAACCCTGGAACTACCACACCAAATGATTCTTTTCATTCAGAAAGAACCCCCATCTTAGCACTATTACTCATCAAAGCTACTGATGGAAGAACACTATCTCTGTAGGACAGGGCATAGCATTCCTCAAAGAAATCATGGAGATGCCGCACCCCCAGCCCCCACCCTGCAGCTTTGGTGACTTCTTTTCTGAGCGTTGCCCCTTGTGCAATGACTAAGGAAGATGTGTATGGCTGGCTGTGACAACTCTAAGTTGCAATACCCATTCAAGGATAAACAATGACAACAAGACCTAAACAATGAGAACAGACCAGTGGACAGTGATACCCCTCCAAGAACTGCAAAATGAAAACCCACCTTGGGCAAGTTTTTGATTCAGGGCCTGCAGGCACACTGCACGCACATGAAAGCATCTTGCCCAACCATATTCCCTTCTCCCACTGCCCTTCAGGAAAAACAGAAGTACAGCGTAACACATGGAATCAGGCACCACCCCCACCCCTAAAAATGACAACCAAAACAGAAGTCTATAACAGACACACACAAGAAATTAACTTACCTGCAAAAATAGATTGACTTCTTGCAGTTTTTGCCTTATTTCTTGTGCAGCTTGTTCTTCCACCTCTCTTTTGTATTGTTCTATTTGGCTGCGATCCACCATGTTAGTCTCCATATGGTGTTTGAGATTAGCCACCTCTTCTTTCAGCTGGCTTTTGCTCTTTTCCAGTTTTTCATGGCTCCCACGCATGGTGGACAACTCCTCTCGCAAATCATGATTTTGTGCTTCTAGCTGCATGCCTTTTTTAGACTCTATCTCCAGCTGCTGGGAAAGTTCATCAACCTGTAGACAGGAAAGGGGAAAAAAACAGGGAACTCAGAGGGATCTAAAATTAGTCAAATCTGTGAAAATTGGTAAAGGAGTTGGCCATCAACACTGTATTTACCATCTGCTGATTCAGTGTTAAAACAAAAGTGAAACCAGGCTCTTCTTTTAAAACAAGAACAGCTTTCACATCATTTCTGACAGCATTCCTCAGGTTCCCATCCTTCCTCAGTTCTGCAGTGGGTCACAGACCAAGAGGTACCAAACCAGCGGCATTACACCCGCAGGGCTAGGCTGAAAAGCACTAGGGCTATTCTTCTGCGAGATGTTCATACGATCATAGGAAATCAAACACACCCATACCCAGTTACATCACAGCCACATTCTGGTTTCATCAGAAAAAAACCCCATGTATCATGCTTCAGAGGAACTGTCACATGCTTTCACACGGTCAAAGCTTCGTCACAGAACTGACAAGACAAGAAACGGATACCCTTTCCTTCCATTACGCTAACAGATCTGGAAATAGTGGTTCAGAACACCGCTTTTGCAGCACTGGTGGCAGAAGACAGTCTCTTTAGGTCAAAGCTACGGTTTGTTTTCAAATGATTTCCAGGAAATATCAGACTTCCCATAGGTCCCAATGGTCAACTACAGTTTCTATCCCCTTCTTTCCCCCTCCAGAAACATCCATCGTCTATACCTATTAACCATAAAACATGATATCCCATCATCTTTTGTTTTTAAAAATGTGGGGGAAACCAGCAGAGTCAACACTTGAAAGAGTCTCTAAAATAAGTAGAAACTTTACACTTATTTAAAATTGCCCAAACGTAATTCCATTCCCTGTCATTCAAAATAGCTCTTCCAACAGGAACACAAATATGCTGCTAACCTGTGAACTAAAAATGAGCCACTCTCAAGGCAGTTGACTCGTTCTACAACAGTATCTTCTAAAAAGGAGCATAACTTTGAAACACAGCTACTTTAGCAACAAATGAGCGGAGAAGCAGATAAAAGGTTCCATGCTACCAAACAGCCAGAGCAACCTCAAAAGCGTTTCTGGGTCTCCATGACAAGGGAAAGACGGACTGAGTCAGCTACTAGTAAGCAATAAGTTACTGCATTCATTTTTTCTGCATCACCTCACACTGCATCGTGCCCTGGGAAGCAAAGACACCATTCCGAAAAGCAAACCCCCAACTGCCTCCTGCTCAACTCGTGCCCGAGACAGGCTTCAGGGGGTGACCTTGGGCAAGGCCAACTGCACAGAGTTGTTCCGAGTGACGGTGGCGTTACTCCCCTCTCTTCCGAGAGGGAATGCATCCGTCGGAGCCCGACGATGCTGCCACGGCCTCAAGCTGCAGCCAGGCCTGTGCTGGGCCTTCACTGCTCTCAGCCCTGGCCCTCACCCATGGACGTGACGTCCCAGTAGGACTGCAGACCTGCCCATCCCTATGGACCGGCCTGGTGATCTGCACTCTTGGAGGACTCTGCTTACTGTCCCCAGAACTGTCCCCAGAACTCTTCTGCTCTTCTTGGTGAGGGCCTGTGGGGCTGATCCCTGGCCTGTGTGGTCACAGACCCTGCCAGCCTTGCTGTGGCTCTTGCTTTGCCCTTCCTCTGCAGGACAGCCTACCCCTGATGCGCCCTCACAGATACTGCTGTGATCGTAACACTTCCATCTTTACCCCTAAGAGCTACATCAGTATTACAGTCGCCTACTACTGTGACCATAGAAGGAACATCAAAAACCAGCCAAATAATTTCAGAAATACAGCCAAGAAAACAAAAGTCAAAGTCAACAACATGAAAAGAAGTATGAAGAAAGAACAGAGGTTCCAAAAGAAAAACCACCACCACCAAAATAACCCAAACAAAGCAAAGCTCACCTTTGCTCTTAATCTGTCAGCTTCATTGACCATTTCAGAATATCCGTTCTTCATTTCTCCCTGCAAATTCAGCTGGGACAGTCCCCCTCTCTCCTCATACACCCTTAGTTTCTTCGTAGCTCTGCTCAGCAGCCTCTTCAACCTGCACAGCAAATTAGTCACAAAAACAATGAAGCAAAGAAACAAAACTGGACTTTTTCACATACTCTCATGTAAACAGCACAGACACGGCTTGCTTCATCTTTAACATGCTTGACACACCAGGAATTACCAGGAAAAAACAGTATTCCTGTGCCACATACGCTTGGAGAGTCCAGATTTCACCTGAAAAGAGGAATGAAAGACTCCCTTTTTCCCCGGAGAACTGCAGGGCAACCTGCATCTGCAGTTGTTTTGGCAGCTATTGAAAACTAGGGGCTGGTGTACAGAAGTACCTTGCAAGAACTAACACGAGGCTGGCATCTGCTCACAGTTAGGTACACCTATTTTTACACTAAAGTTTAATAAAACATGACTCCTACGCAGGGATACCTCTTCACCACGCTAAAAAGCCGTACCTCTTACAGTCTTTCTGCAGATCGAGGTTTCTTTTCATTTCTTGGGCCAGACGTAGTTCAACTGCGTGTTTCAACTCTACCAGCTTCTTCACTTCCTTTCTTTCACTCTCGCACTTTCAAAAGAGAAAAGCAAGATGTATCACACACACAGAGCACAGGAAAAATACCTACGTACAGTCTGTGCATCTAGCGCTCTCCACAGAGAAGCTGCCGGACGTCTCCATCCGTTAGCCACGTTCCACAGAATGCCACGGGACAGAATTCCTGAGGATATTCCATCCCTTCAGGTTTCACATCAAACAGACCAATACGTAACTACAGAAACAGATGCCCTCGCTGAAGCAAAGGCCATCCTCTTCTAGACAAAAAGGTGGAAAAGATGCTGGAGAACACTTTTGGCAGTGCCTCTGCTCACAGTAGGGATTACGTAGGTATGCACTTCATGGGACAACACTGACCCATCTAAAGCTTTCATGGGATCTTCCACCAACCAGCAGGCAGGGGCTTCTAGAGGAATCAGATCTTTTGGAGTTCTTCAACATTTTATGAACTAAGTAAGAAGAATCACCTTTCTTGATCAAAGCTTAGACTTGGATACCTTTTTTCTGCTCTCTGCTTAGATCTGAGGACTAACATCCCGTTTGCCAAAACCTTCCGCAATTCCGAGAGAAACATAACAAACCAGAACAAATCGGTATTCTTTGGTCCCATGCACATAACATACCAGGTACACTGTAGAAACAAAATAATTTCAAGAACGGACAAACTTTAAATTGTTCTTTCTAAGCATATCCTTTACCTCGCTTTCTACTTTGTCAGTCTCGTATTCGAAGACTTGTTCCCTTAAATCAGTACACTTGGCATTTAAATCCTTGTTTTGCTCTTCTATGAGATAAATTTGCTTTTCCCTATCAGCTCTGAGTTTGTTCAGAGTATCATTAAACCGGTCCTGCACATCATTCACTACTTCTTCTTTCATGATCCTCTTGCTCTGTGTATCTTCCAGCTGCTGACGCAGTAAAAGGTTTTCACTCTGGAGCTGGGCCAATCGCTCCTGCAAGGACTCCTGTTTTATTACAAGTTCGCTTACTGGATCTTTCTCAAGTTGTTGAGCACGATCACATTCCTTTGCCTGACGCTGGGCTTGACTTAATTCTTTTTGTGCCATTTCTACAAGCAAAGTTTTTTCTCTGAGGGTTTGCTCCAACTGGTGAAGCTCATTTTCTAGCCTATTAGCTTTGCTTTCAGCTTTACACAGCTGCTGAGACAAGCTCTTGTTGGCTTCTTGTGTGTCGGAGAGGTCATGATGGAGCTTGTCTTGCAAGCGATGCCATTCATCACGTTCTCTGTGAAATCTTTGTTCAGCATCCTTTTCTGATGACCGATGATGTTCAAGTTCTTGAACAGCAGCATTCAGGCGGGAATGAAATGATTTGATTTCTGTCTCTAGTCTGTCTTTACTTGCGTTTGTCTGCTCAAGTTTGGAAGTCAGCACTGCAGATTCTGTCTTTAGTAAGTCCAGCTGTGCATTGTACTGAAGAACTGTTTGTGTTAATGCTTCCTTGTTCAGTTTAAGTTCCTTTTTGAGAGCTTCATTTTTTTCTTTCAAGGTCTTATTTTCCTCTAAAGATTTTCCTTCTTTCTCCTGGTGCCTAAGTCTTACTTGATTGATTTCTAGCCTTAGCACAGCAATCTCATCTTGTAGTAACTGATTCTTGTACAACAGATCCTTTTCTCTCTCAGTGTTGGATTCCTGAATGACAGGGAACATGAATAAAGAGCCAATTGGGAAATGAATCTACAAAAAAAACTTCAGCAATAAACTGCATTTTAACATTTCTAATACTGAAGCATGACTTCAAAGATGAAGTTTCAGGCAATAAGCTACTCTGTGAACCCATGCACATGTACAATGTACGTACACAACGGAAGTGCAACATATCCTTAAAACCTAAATGAACATCCCAAATACACAATACCCCCTTAAACCTACAACCAAATAATAAAATTATTTAAAACATCTCAAGTGTAAAGCTTTTAAAATGACAGTGCTTTCTTGTATGTGCATGCCTTTATAATATTGCCTTTAAGGTTGAATTAGTTGTGCTACAGATCTGGTAAAAACAAGGCTAGAAAGGGTACTTTCCTTCTCAAATGTCTTCTGAACACTTACCCTTTTGTGTTACTGGAAGTTAGCTATGAAACTCAATCACCCCCGGAATGCAATAGTCCTGTATATTTCCTCTTTATTATATGTATAACTTTTTTCGACTTAAACACATTCATCCTACATTTATTGGGCAGCACAGCCAAGAACAAACAAGGCTTCCAAGCACTGCACATTCTTAGGAAATTCAGTAAACTCTTTTCAAGATCTCTTTGAATACAGTGTTTATGGTTGCTTTTTCTCCTCCAGTTACTCTAACTCCTACAGAGAGTTGAATTCATTGTTGATATTCGATCATAAAATTTCAGTATGTGGAGGTGGAAAAGAAAGGCATACTTGAAGTAAGTAAGTTCAATAAGGGAATAACTAAAAAAAAAAAAAAAAAAAAAAAGCAATGGAAACACAAACACTGTCAAACAACTTTTTCCTGGTCAACCTTGACATAGGTAGCTAGGTGTCTCATTGCTAGAAACCCTAAAAAGTGATAATAAAATGTCTGTGAAATGACAAATAACAGATAGGTTAAGAAACGGGGTAAATAGTGTGTTCTATTAGTTTCCGACTTGCCCAAGTAATTCAGGTACATACAGGAGTGGTGCTGCTTTCCAGAACTTTTAAAGACATAAGAGAAAACAGGAAAGGTATTTACACAGTTAAGTTACACCGGTAAACAGTAAATAAACCATCAAGAAACACGGGAAGTTATATAAGATTTATTATGACTTTAAAACAAATATGGTGAAATCTGACTTATTAAAAAAAAAAATATCTGCTTACCTCTGAATTTTTTCCTATAGATCTTCTTGTCTCTTCTTCTAGTTCCATTTGTCTCCCAAGGTGGTTGTTCAAAATTCCTTCTTGAAGGGCTCTGGCCCTCTTTTCCTGAGAGCGCTGTGTCTGTGTTTCATCACGTTCCTCTTCAACCTACAGTAATACAACTGCTTGCATCTCGAGAAAAATCAGAGCTAGCAATACATCTTCCCACTCTCCCCAGAATACCTGAAAAGATTTTTGATTCCCCACAGCTATGATAATCCACCTATAAAGAATAAATTTTAATTTTCTTCTGAAAATTTAAGAAGAAGAAATACAGGATGTTTTGTAGTAATTTCGAAAAAAGTCAGGCTTTGCCTGAAATACAAATGAAACCTAAATTCTGAAAAAGAAAAAAAGGATGAATAAACTGCAAAGCCAAAAAAAACCAACAAAACAAAACAACAACAGACCAATTGTGAACCAACTGTTCTCTACTGCCCTCAAAATTTGGCAATAGTTATCCAATGCCTCTTCCATGAACAAAGCACCTCCTTCTCTAGGCATACTGGAATACAAGTGAAAAGAAGCAGAAAAGAAAGTGTTTAATTCATTATTTAATATACCTGTTTCAAGAGCTTTCTCAGTGTTCTTATCTCCATTTCTAAATTCCTTGAGTGTAACTCAAGTTTCTGTTTCTCCTCCCTTTCTTTACAATATTGATCTTATTTCCTTTGCAGTTTTTCTCTCATTTTCTCACAGAGCAGCTCTACTCTGAGTCTCTTTGCTTCTTCTTGTTTCAAAGAACACCTGGGATTTAACAGAGTATTTGAGAAACAAAAGCACTGATACAAAAGTAGATGTTCCACATGATGAACTTGCAGAGACAACTCAAACCATAAAAAAACTTAAATGTTTCCAGATTCCATATTTTTACTGTACTTTTCAACTTTTTAAAGAATTCTAACTTCATTCCATTGTCCACAGTATCAGTTGTACAAAATACGGAAATAAACCATTGATTGATTTACCAGTTTTTTGTAAGGTTACACAGGGAAATGCACACTAGTGTGTACACTTCTATCATAAAAAAATAAATCCTCTTCATATTAAAGCCATTATGTTGAAAAAGGAGTTTGTTGTCTCATCGGATCAAAGCATCATAAACTTTTACTATGGTTAATATACATTTTCTTAGTATACTGAGCCTACATATTAGGGATTCAGTGACTAGAAGTAATACTGGTGAATCAGCACGCCACTTATCTATGGCAACAATTTTTCAGCAAGCCTTCTGTAAGGCTGCCCACAGACAGAACAAGCAGTTTCTGTTTACTCGAGAAGGATGTCAGTGTTCAAAACCAGATTCAGAAATGCATGGGGTTTAAGCTGAATACGATTAAAAACAGGTTTAAAACCTCAGTGGATCTACCTCTGGGAGAAACTACAGCAATTTCATTTTGAAGCTGACTTACAAGGAAAGCCTTATGGAAGGTCAGCTTCTTTACCAACTGAAACAATCAGCAATGAGCACTGACATGGTAAAAAACGGTCCATGGTGTGCCCACGGTACCCAAACAAGAAAGCAGCTTTGTATTTGGTCATTATTTTGACTATTTTTTCCCATATATTCACAACAGTGAACAAGAAAAAGGAAAAATCAAGTGTCAACGTAAGGGAAGAACTGCCAATTGAAAGCCTGCTTTAGAAATTCTGCAAGACAAGAATCAACCACCACTAAAATTACTTGAAAGACTGACAGAAACATTTGTATTTGAATGGCGTATATTGCAAGGAGAAAGCTTTACATGTAGTTTCTAGTGTAATTTCGCAAAAAGTGTAACTTTTGAAAGTATAAATTTAACGCTGCTTGGAGAATTCACTTAGAATGAAAATACTACTTCTTTATACTTGACAGATGTTTGAGGATTTTGAACACCTGCTGAAGTCAAACCCAGGCCAAGCTGGGACCGGCCTCGTCTTCCTCGTACCCCCCTCCCCCGCGCTGGGAGGCCCAACTCCCCCAGGCCCAGCTCCCGCAGCCTCCCCTCACAGGGCTGGTGCTCCTGCCCCCGGGCCAGCCCGGCATCTCCCTGCCGACCTCACACAGACTGGGCAAGATCTCCTGGGCTGGGCGGCCAAACACCGGGCCCCGGGCTCGA
This sequence comes from Falco punctatus, assembly GCF_963210335.1. Lineage (NCBI taxonomy): Eukaryota > Metazoa > Chordata > Aves > Falconiformes > Falconidae > Falco > Falco punctatus. The sequence continues at coordinate 333,156 of NW_027660146.1, read as the reverse complement.
GACACAGCTCAGCAAGCCCTGCGGAGGGGTGGGCACTCACTGCCCCCAGTGCCCTGGCACTGCTGCCCTCCATACAGCCCAGGCCGCTGCGGGCCGCCCCAGCTGCCAGCTCACGGTGGCTCCTGCTGAGCTCGCTCTCTGCCTGGGCCGCTCCCCAGCCACGCCGTCCCACCGGGGATCACCACAAGGAGATCTCCCCTCCCAGGCCAGGGCTCTGCAGTTGTCCTTGCTGAACTGCCTACGGTGCCTGCTGGCCACCCCTGTCTGACGTGATGTCAACAGCGATGAGAAACCTCACACCTCCGGGTCTAGCTCAGGAGTGTGGGGAAAGGGGCAATCCCAAACTCTCTTTCTCACTTTGCCACAACCCACACAAGTAAGTTCAGGGTGGGCGAGAAGTCAGGAGGGTACACAGCTGCAAGAGAAAAGGTGGAGCGGGAAGCAGGGCAAAAAATCCTGAGATACCTGCAGTGAAAGAGTGATGTTGCTTTTCTGTAAGTCTCTCCTCGCCCTTTTTAAACACATGAAATACTTCTATGCCTGTGCACACACTCATGTAATTAATCAGAATTTGTGCACAGTGACCTTATCATTAACTTGGCCAGCATGCTCAAAGCACTCTAAACAAAAGCAAAGTGTTTGTCAACACGAAGTGCACCAGGTAGTGTGGTCACAAGAAAGAACAAGAATCTTCATATGCATCGGGTTTACAAAAAGCCTCAACACACAACAAAACCCCAAACTTGCCTCTAGCTCTTAGGTCAATTTACATCATTAAGTAAGTTTTGTTTTCAACATTCCTTTTATGCATACCTTCCTTCATCCTCAGATGTTTCACTGGAAGTGCTATCATCCCGTACTTGACCATGATTGCCACTGGAAGAGCTCATCTGCTGATGAGCCTTCTGCTTTGAAGGCTGCCTTCTACTTTTCTTTGCAACTTTGGCATTCAGGGCAATTTTACTGCATTAAACAGAAAGGGGAAAAAAAATAAATCACCAAGTGAGTAGGCTTACAAAAAACATTTCTGTGAAACAGACATAAGATGATGTCCAGAAACGACTGAGACAAAAAATATCTACTATAAAAAAAACAGACTTGACTGCAAAGATCGTGGAAGATACCCAAGTACTTAAAAAACCTGCCCCTAGGAGTGAGGGGGACACGTGGAATCTGAGCTAGAGCCAGGTTAAGCTGGAATACCTATAATATCCATGTTACAGAAAGCATCTAGAGCAGAGATTCCTTTGAAGGACAGACAGGAAAAAACTCCTGCTTTAGGTTTACATAAAAATACGTGTGCCTTCTTTAGACTTTTGAGATTCGTTTGGTAATATCATCTTTTCCCCTCTCCCGACAAAGGGCATATTAACTTAATGAAAAGGAAAACACCAACTGCACGGAGATCACTAAAATCACCTAGAAAAGGGAGTAGTAGCAAACCCCAAGTTCCTACTTTTCTTTTCTAGGCGGCCATTTCCTACAAAAATAACTGCTTTTTCCAGTCTTCAGTTCTGGTTTTGAAGATGCATTTTGCCTCAGTATTGACAAGGAAATCACAGGAATTTGGGTGGGGGTTTTATTTTTTATTTCCTTTTCTTTTTTTAGAGCAGGCAATAGATTTGAATATCATGAGCGTTGTGTTTTCTAAAAAGACATTTTCTTCACTTTTTGAGAAGCAGTGGACTACTCACTATGGCTTTCACCACTGAGAAAACTACTTCACCTACCACAGTATTAGAAAACCTAAGACACTTACATAGTACTACAAATAAGAATTAGAGATCATTTCCTTAGCTTACCATTTCATTGGCATTTCAATCAATTTTGAGCTCTCCCCAGATGAAAAACTCTTTTTGTCTTTTTCTTCTATCGTGTTTTCATTCTCCATTTTCAAACAGTCATTCTTCCTTACAGTAATCTTTTGTTTCATTTGCCGATTAGTGATGTTGTCTGATGGTATATTTAATTTACCAAGACATTCCTGTTTTGCCACCGCCTGCACTTTTGAAATTCTTCATTTGCTTTTTTCCTTCTCAACCTATAAAAAGAAAGTTAAGCTTCATGTATTTCTTAGTATTTCTAAAAGACAGAAACACTACATCCAAGATTGATTAATTCAGGGTTTACCCCTGAAATAATATAACATTAGAGAAGCCTTTTCACAAAATTACACTACAAAGCGTATCATGTCATTGAAAGTGCTTTGAATTCACTCATGATTAAAGATAACAAGAATACAGCCCTTAGAAAGAAAACAATAGTGTCTCTTAAAACATGAGAACAACAATGAAGTGAAAGCATTACTGATGGACAAAGAGTTAGGAGGACTGCACAATGTCAGTTGTAACACCACCAGAAAAGAATATCAAGTGGAACTGTGCTGGGCTCCTGCTCCCTGAACAAGGGGAGAAAAGAAAAAAAAAGATCCCAAACCCACAAACACAAATGGTTTCACAGGAAAGAGGAATTTTAGTGAAAGGCAATGAAGACACACCACGCAGATATCACAGCACATGAATTATTAGTCAAGACCCTGTTCAGAAGCTATTTTCATTCTTTGATTCAGAATCAGAACCGATAGAGTTCTATGGATTTCTTCTTAAGGCAATGTAGTGGTAACTACTTGCACTGGAACCGAGTGCCACCTGCTGTTAAACTGGAGCAATAATGCATTCCGTTTTCCAAAAATGGGGAAAAAGACAACTCTCCACTGCTCTCTTTGTTCACAAGTAACATTTCCATTAGAACAAACCCCAATTTGTAGGAAGCATCCTCCTTTAATGATGAATAGCTAAAGTGAACAGCACCGTTGATCCACAGCGAGATTAAAGAATAAAGAGTAGCAGGTGAACTACCTCTTCTGGCAGCTGTACCTTCTCTTTCTCCAAAGCCAGGAATACTATTTGCAGCATTCCTACCCTACCCTTAAATCTTCCCGTATCTTGGTTTAGTTCTTCATCAAGATTCCTTTTCAGCACGACGTATGATTGCTGAGCATTTGCAAAAAGACTTTCCATTTTTGCTTCTCCTATTTTGTCGATAAAGCAGTCCCTGGGAAAGTCATCACTAAATCCAGAGTCTTTTCCAAGTTCCCTCTCTGTTACAAAAAGCGCATTTTCACCACGTGGAGAAACTGTCTTATTGTAGGAATAATATTAGAAATGTCATCCAAAAGACTGGGTTTTAAGCTGTATCTCGGGGAGTATTCAGGACCTCCCACTACGTTACTACTACTTCCATTTGCTAGAGGCACCTTTGTATCATCCATATTATTTGTGCAATCTTCTTCATCTGTACTCCAGGTATCTTCCATGTTTGCATTTCAGTTATCTTGATCAGAAAGGACACCGAGACTTGGATTACAGTTTCCATTTTGGGTACTTTTCCACCTAGCATAAGTTTAATGTCTCCAAATTCACCTTTACTTTCTAAGCTGCTACTTGATTCTGTTGCATGAGACGAAACAGCATGAGAACTCTTCAGCTCAGCACTGAAGCCATCTTCTGACATTTCTTCCACAAGGGAAGGAGTTTTCCCACTTTCATTAATTTCACCAAGCAGCTGCTTTAGTTCTCCTGTAACGTTTTTAAAACTTGTTTTCAATTCCCTCTTCTCATTTTCAACCCACATTCTTGCATCTCTTTCTTTCCAAGGTTTTGGACTTAGAACTGCTTGTCAGCACTGTGCAGTTCCTCATTTTCTGCTGTGAAATTTCTGATGTGAAAATTTCTGCCTTATCAGTGTGATTTTCATGTGCTGTTTTTTCTATCAAGTTGATAGTTTCTAAAATATATTTATCCTTAAGTAAAGAGGTACAGACAGAAAGATTATCAAGAAAAATTACTACAGTTAATCTATGCAATTTCTGTTGCAAACTCATCCTATAATATAAATAAGGCATTTTGAAAGCCATTTTCATTACAAAAATCAAGGGACACTAAATGAAAGGTTCACTGCACACCATCTTCTTAACAAGAGAAGGACTCAGAGACAGCGGTTTCTTGGGTTAGGTTTGCCTAGGCATTAGGGTTGCTTTTACCTTTTAGCCTGCTTGCTTGCTGTAACTGCCGGCATTTGTCACAGAGCATGTTTATTTTTCATGTTTTATTGCTTTAATACCGTTTTTCATTAAAACTGCCAACATTTTTCTCACCCACCCTCCTCCCTCCATCGCGCTCTACCGTCTGGCATTGTACAGTCCCCGGCCACCTAAGCTAACCCAACGGGAATGAACATGACAAGCTTCTTACCGTTCACCACACGGAGAACTGGCTAAGGGAGGATTATTTCTTCACCCAAGCTTCAGAAATAATAAATTCCACTCCAAGGTGCAAAGGAAAGGATTTATTAGGGAAACCTGCCTGCTCCTGCCCTCATCCCAGGAATCAGGAACCCAAGCTCGCAGGAAAACCGCACCATGCCTTAACCCTACCCAGCCCCCTCAAGTCCCTGTCCCCACGCTCTGTTTCTCAACAGCTCCCACTGCTTCTGCCCCGTGTCACAGTCCTGCCCACACGCCCCTTCCCCTCGTGGTGCCTCCTGAACAGGGCCTGCAGCCTTGGTGTCCCAGCGGGCTGAGACCGTCACGCTCCTCGCGCTCCTCTCGTCAGCCAGGCCCTGTTCTCCCGCGGCAAAGACCCCTCCGCTCACAAGAGGGAAGGAGCACCTCAGCCAGACACCACCTGTCTCACCCTCCCCCTTCCCAAGCTCACTGGCCAACTACTACCACCTTGCAACAGGCTTAAGTCCTGCGCTTTGCCTGCTAGAATTAGGCACATCCCTCTCTCGTGATGCCCGGCTGTGGGGTGGAAATCATTTGCTACGCTGTCCCTTCGGGTGTTCCAGAGGACGCCAGACCCCGCTGTGCAGCCCTGCCCCGCACGCCCGCCACAAGCAGGACGCCTGCCTTATTCCCCTCTAGGATACCCTCTGAGAAAACCCTTTTCAAACACTTCACGTGGCCAAACAAGAGCACATTTTGCAGAGGCTGGGGAAGCCTCAGAAAGGTCACCACATTTCAAGGCGTTCTCTTTGACCTTTGTCTTACAAAGAGGAAGACCGGCGTGTTTCATCAAACAGATCAGCATATTATAGACAAATCTCCCTCTTCACTTGAACGTGCATTTTGCACAGGCAAAAAAAACCCCACATGTGGCTGCACTGTTTCTTAGCAGTGCACAAGAAGAAAAACACCCCTCAAAATGTAAGCAAACCAACTGAAAACAAATCAGTGTAACAGCAAGCATCCGACATAGTGACAAGGATTTTACCCCACCATAAGACGACTGTATCCAACTCTCCTTCACACTGTAACACAGCCTTCACCTACAGGACTCTCTTCAGCATTATTCACTGACTGGTAAGTTTTCTTTACCTTAGTGTATAATACAACTTACTGAATCAGACTAATCCAAAATATTTGGGCTTACATACCTGCACCCCATAATATTCAATGGCATCCTTCACATCGTCTTTTTCAGCTGATGATGACATATGAAAGGTAGATCCCGAGTTCTCACCTGCAGTGAAAAACCACACATTTTTATAACCAGCATGACTTAATACTACTTATTTACACCTAGAGTGCATCTTGAATCATCCTACTTGTGACAAAAATCTTAACATAAAATATATCCCCTCAAATTTGTGCACTCCGAGAGAAGATTATCATAACACAGATTTAAGATGCATCTGGGTGAATTCCTTTCTTCCAAGGCATTCTACTTTTTAATGTATAAGGGAAATTTGCTGAAAATCACTACATATGGTCACAAAGAGGCCATTCCTGTTTCTTAAACATGCACAACCCCAGCTTTATTCCTTGCACGACACAAATGTGTCTCTAGACATGGATCTAGACAGAGTATTTCAGTCAAACTGCTGCCCCATCTGTTCCAGAAGACATGGACGGGCCACTGAATGAAAGACAGGCTTGTGAAGTGTGGAGAAATAACCCATGATCCGGATGTTTTTACTGTTGAAAACTGGATTCCATCCTCTCCTCTCTCAGAATTTCTACGTAATACTGGACAGGTCACAAACTCCTCGGAAGCAGGCACTCACTCAGTCTGGGCTCCCCATTATGGGGTGCCTACCTTGAATCTCTGTTATATCTGAGAAATGGACTCCAGATAGTTCCAGACACAATTTAGAAGCAGCAACTCATTGTATTGTTTGTGTGGAAGGCACACTGAACGTTTTGAAGGAACAAGTATTCAGAAAGAAACAAGTCCCAGCAGGTCAAGTGTGGCATCTAAAACCAGAGATGGATTCTTTTCACCTTAATCACTCTGCATCTCCTTTCCTGCTCCATAAGCCTATGGCTTCTACCTAATAGCCTTTCAATACACAAAGCTTCGCTGCTGGAGAGGGACACAACATTCTTCCCACAAGAAAACCGAGCAAGACAGGAAGAACATAGATAAAATCATAAAAATACAAAAGGGTCCGCTATTTATGAGTCACAAGGCCAACCTTACTCTTGGCATTTTCTCCTGTAGGTGACTCCTTTTACAAACTTTCATTGTCTACGCGCTACTCCTAGAAGCCTCTCCACCCACGTACAGCAGCGGGTAGTCAGTCGGTCAGACAGACGGGGCTGCTCCTACTCTGCTTCCATGAAGGTACGCTTACCAGATTTCTTCTGTCACTTCACCAATGTTCATTCAGGTCACAAACAGCAAAATGCAGGCAGCTTCCTACCATACAATTTGGTATGTGCCATCACCCCCATCATGTAACATGGGCACCACAATTTTGCTTAGAAGATAGACTTCAATATTTTGTGGATGCAGGAGAGCTGCGACACCTCTCCTGTCTGCACAACACAGACTGAATAAGCTTTTCTGCTCAACTGTATCTGCCTGAAAGCGGGATAAAAGCAGACCTGCGAGCACCCAGGGTTTTGTTCTGCCCTTCTAAGGATGCAAGTCACATTCTCTGTTCAGAGTACGTAGGTGTCTTCGTCTTTTGGATTCTGTTTCAGAGTGCAGTCACTTTAAAATTAGGTGCCATGCTGCTAGAATGAAAAGCAACCCTAACTCCTGTTCAGCCTTGCCCGTCATGGTCAACAGGAAAGATTTCAGCAGCAGCTATTTGAGCCTGAAGTCTCCCTTTTTAGGTAAGATTTTAACAACATTGGAGCCCCTAAGAATCCTTTTCCATAGGGTTTAATCAGTCTTGACATTTCTGTATGATGGGTACAGAACAAGGAAGAAGCAGGAAAGGTGAAAGGCTACAGTGTTCCTCTACCTGCAAAATTCCAGTTCTCATCCTGTCAGTAACTCTAGTCAGTAATTATTTTTCCAACCACTGGAAAAATAACTCAAAAAACATCAACTAAAAAGCTAAGGACTTCTCCCATTAGCTGTTGCAAGTAAAATGTCTTCTTTTCTTGGAGCAGTAATTCATGAGTCTATTTTCTGTGTTACTGGCTTCTGTCAACACTGTGAAAGAAGATGACTCCTCATTGTCAAGAGTTCTTCACTTTTAGCACAGGGAGAAAGTCTTAGTTTAAACACTGGCAGAACCCTACTCCAAGGCTTCTGAAGAGCCCGTCATTCAAAAAAATGTATATAAAAAATTCACAGGGTAAACCAGATGCCAGTATTTTTGCCTGTCATTCCCCCACCTTTTACTCTGTCTGCTCTCTAGCTAGCATTGAAAGATGACTTCTCGTCATCGTAGTTCTTTCCAATTAGTCTTTACCTCTCCACTCTATTCTGAGACTTCCCTCCTCATAAATTGTACGTAATGTACATAACGATTTTTTGCAGATTACAGTGGACAGCAGCTACTTTGCTATACAGAAAACATGAGAACACCGCTATTTTATTTTGACTCAAAAATAATTTTAAGAATGTATTCCTATGAGTCAGTAACAAAGTAAATAGAATGGGAAATTCCAGCTCTCACTGAACATTTAACTGTGAAAGATACTGTACCCGTTCTCCAGATTTATGAAATCAAGTTGTCAAGGATGGCATTTCAACCCTTTTAGAGTCAGAAATATTTGTGCTGCAGGAATCATGATGCTTTGCTGAAGCAACCTAAATTCCTTAAACCCAAATCCAAACATAAACTGTTTGAAAGAAAGAAATTTTTGCATCTACTTCTTAGCACCTGACCTTCAAGGTAACATATGGGTAAAAACCAGCATGACGCAAATGAATAAAGCCACAGAGGAAAAACAGCTGACATGAAACAAGCCATGAAAAGGCAACCTTTCCTTTCTGTGTTTGTAAAATTGTAACGTACTGGTCCATTATGGGGCTACACTCCACATTACTGTGGAATACAGACATAACCAAAACTCACGTTTTAACTGAACAACCTCTAACAAATACCTGTGTGTCTTACCAGACCACTGTGCAAAATAAAGGGCAAAAGGGGACCTGTTGCTTACCCATTGCAAACACATGAAAGGGAGAAGAGCGAGAGGAGGAGGAGGGAGATACTTCTAGAGAGAAGTTACATCTCTATTATTGTCCAAAGAACAACAATACTCTTTTTTTTTCTTCCCCTAAAGCGAAGATGCCAAAGAACTTGGAACTATTTGTATTCTATACTTAGAAGTTACAAGTCCACTTACTTGTCTACATATCTGTTCACCTCTCTCTGGTTTATATTGTCAATAGCCAATTGTAGAAACTCTAAAACCTGAGTGGCAAATTGTTTCTTATCTGATTAACAAGTGTGATTAATACAAAATACAACACAAATTATCAAATATGCAAATTGATAAACATTAGAACAAAGACATTAAAAACCCATTAAGTTTACATATCCTCTCCCAAATACATAGCCGCCCAGCTAGCCGCCTCAACTTTAGCCTTGTCTCCGAAGAAAAGAGAATTCCTGAAACACGCTGACACTAATTTCCTCCCATCTTGTCTCTCTTCCTCACCTCCCTCCCCTGCCTCTGAGCCTGCTGGTCATTTTCCATGATACAAGAGAGGGAAGCCTCAGAGGAACGTGTTTGTACATGTTTCAAAACAACTGCCAGGCAGGTAGAGAAAAGCCAGGCAAGTAATAATTCCTGAAAACTACAGCTACGGCACGAGCCCAAGAATTACCCTTTGTGGCTCACGGGCAGCTCCTGGACAGCCTAGCCTACAGATCCCTAGCCTGGAATCAGCCACAGCACATGCTCAGAGAACCAGGAAAATCAGGAAGGGGGGGGGGGGGGTTGAGCCACGGAAAGAAAAGCAGACTTCAGGACTGCCTGAAAAGGGGAGATGACAGCAAGTACGGTGTAGGAAGCGTACATCACGGAAGGGTATGGACAGTGCTGAACAGCAGACTAGAGGAGGGAGCAAACACATACACCGAGGATTATTTCAGTACACCTTCTGCTCCCGGGATGCCTTGCTAGAGCCATTAATTTAATATTAGAAAGAAAATTGCAAGTACAAAGTGTCTGTCCATAAAAGAACACTACAAAGAGATTGTTATGAATACCTTCAACATCTTCTGCATCTCCTAAGCCGAGTTCCTCCAAAAGATCTGCAAAACAAATCAGATGCTTTAATAAATACTCCTATCTAGAAAGATTATGAAGCTAAACCCAGAACCACATGAAGTGAACGTTACCTGATTTCTGTTGCTTTTTGTTAGGAGAGGTTTCACTCCTTTCCAAAACAGATTCAGGGGCCTTCAGCTATGAAAGACAATCCAATGACAAAAAAAAAACCCACACTTAAAGTAACTCTATAATATTTAATGAGCAGAACAAGTAGTCAGTCTGACATGAACAAATACTTACCTGGGAATTGTTGGGTTTCTCCAAAAAGCCTGGAAGTGAAAAATGTTTTAGAAAGTATTATTTTATTTAATTTTTATTTAATTCATAAAATTTTTACTCCATTCAACATCAGTAGTTTCTACAACTAAGTATTAGTTGCAAGCATTATTTCATCGAGACTGCGATACTTAACATTCAATTTACCTCATCATCCAGCATTTGTATCAGTATACAAGAAATGGACAATGCACGCTTCCCATCATGCACATTGGATTTAAGAAATAATACAGAACTAGGACAATCCATAGGAAGCAATAAGGATTTGCTTGTTAACAAAACAAGATCAAAATACTTATTTTGAGGAGCTGAATCCTGCTTTCTACAAAGATTATTTCAAAAGCCAAAGCTGGTCTGCTGTAATGAATTATCATAAAATAACACTACGAATTATATAAAATAACAGCTCTATGACCGTGATGTTGAGGGATATTTTCCTTTCCATCGATAGGACAGAGAAAACATGGGTGCAGACATAGAAATCTCATACACATCATTCAATGAGGAAGAATCAAACTAGTTCTTATCAGGTTGTTCTGGTTCAGCTTGCAAGAAAAGAAAAAACCCAAATTACAATTGGTTGTAATCTGCATTTATAGCACAGTTCCAAACAGTTTCATTTTTTTAAAGATTTTTTTCCAACATTAAATCACTTACAAACCCACACAATCTACTGGCCCACCTATATTTCTCCAGTCCTCTGCTTTAGTCATCTTACAGTTTGAGTCCTCTCATGAAAGAAGTGTATGGAATGTTATTAAGAATGGCTCCATAGCAAAACTTTTGTATTTAAAAAAATGATTAAAAAACAAACAGCATTTGATTTCAGGAAACTTGGTGGTCTAGCAGTATGGAAATACCTTAGCAAGATTATCATAATCACCTTTTATCCCCTTTTTACACTGATTTTAAACTCATCTTAGTAGATTCATACAAAGCAGACTTTCATGACAACTACTTGACAAGTAGATTTACAAACTCCCAGGAGCTTTTAAAGTTTTGCTTCCAGCTTACTGGATTAGCTTCTTCACCTATTCTATTGTACTTACACTACAAGCAGGACTGAGCATTTAGTAAAAAAGAAATCCTTCAGATGAGAGTTCTACCCCAACAGCAAAACTTCCGTGCCATTCTACACTCCAGATGCTCAAGAGACAGCGTCGCAAACTACAGGCAGAAGCCCTTCACAACAAACCCTGAACTTTCACTCACGTTTTAGCTCCTAGGCAAAGCGTAACAGTAAGGTATCAAAAATTAAGACGGGGGGGGAAAAGTGCTTGGCCAGATCATAGCTTTCTTCTGCTACGTTACCATCCAAGAATGTCCAGGTGTTCAGACAGGTCAGCCCTAAGCCACATACACTTTCAGCACTATGCCACAAGAACTTGAACCCAAAGAGATACAAACACATCCAAAGGACACACGTAACGCAAACAAGGTAACTTCCTTTACAACTTGCCAGCAAGCGCCGTGACAGCTGGTGTTAATTAACAAATACTAAGCACTTCATTGCTATAGCGCGCACCCACACCGTAAGTGCATTCCTAAGGCAGACATCGATAAAAGCTCACTTCAGCCTGTATGTGTTTACAGACAAACATTTAGTCCACCAGGAAGTTACCGGTGTGGCGCTCCCCTGAAACAATCCGTGAGCGTGCTCCGTGTCTGTCTGCAGCTGGAAGCAACACACCAGGTGATCCTTCTTCCGGACTTTCAGAATCCGTCTGTAGAGCATAAAACACGGGCGTGAGCATCGGTACAAATTCTCAACTCATTTCTACGCAAAATGTTCCTGCTAAGCCAACTTGCACAGCACGGAATCACAAAAGCCTTTGATCAGCCCCTTGGAAAGGGCACGTCAAGACACAGTATATTGGAAAATCACAGCAGACTTGTGTGTTTTCAGATCTTGGGCAAAAACCTCACAACTCATCTAAACTAGTCTGTCACGCTGGCAAACTGCACAGCCGCAAGGGAGAATTAACACGGTAACTCGAGCTGTGGGTTGCCAACCCGTAACTGCAGGTCTGTGGGGGACCCAACTTTCGGACTGAACTGGTACCCGATACTCAAATTTGTGCTGACGTTCCCCAGGCACACGTCCTGCAGTGGGGAGCGAACACACTGCTACTCCCAGTTGCACGGGCTGAACAAAGACTATTTGGGCTGAACAAAGACGAGCAAGACAAAGCTTACAGAAACCAAGGCTACCTAAAACCCCCCAATAATATTTTAGCCTTGTATTTGTAAGAAGGAGATGGGGAAGAGTTCCTTCTTCCTCACAAGAAAAGTCAGAGGGGGTAAGCTACAGACTCTGCTCATTTTCTTCTAACCCATTACCACAGACAGGAAGAACTAAAAGGGCAAACACAGCCAGCACGTGTGGTATCTCTGTTGAACATTACTTTCAAAAAGGGCCAAAACGGTAGAAAGGCTCTTTTCCGAAGCAGCTCATCATCTAGGCTGCAGACCCTAAGGGCAACCACTGAACACGTCAGCGGAATAGAGTTGTGTGGTGAAAAAGCAACAATCCCGCCAGCCCCCGTGAGGAGCTCAGACTATTTTAAGCAGCAAGAAACTTCACTGCCGCAATACTGTACCAGAAACCCAACTCCAAGGGCCAGCTGCCATGAGACCCAAATCATTAGCTCGACCTACCTTCATCCCAAGCCTCGCTGAACAGCTAGCACACAGCACAAGTATTTCAAGGGCCCCCAGTTACAAACATACAGCAGAACCAGGAGAAGGGGAAATAAGCCTCAGCCGCGGCAGGGCCCAAGCTCCGAGTGCTTCTGGATCTCGCTCCCCACCCCCGCCCCACTGGGAACCCCGGTGTCCTTCACGGGAAATACCTCAGAATCCCAGGGAGATTCAGCATCTTCCTCTTCCTCTGCTCCCACCGCAGTCAGGGCACCTACAAAGGCAGTAAGAGGTGAGACACTGAGCCCTTCTATTTCACTCTGCTTTTCCCCATCACCCCTGCGCCCAAAAGATGCACAGCGGTTCTGTTGCTGAGGACAAACTAAGGAGTGAGCGTTGAATTAAAGGGTTTCTTCACACCCAGCACACAACGTATCACGGTATTTCCTTTGGATTGCCACCTCTCTTAGAGCCACCTCTCCAGCAGAAGATGGCTATGCACAACAGCTGACACAGCTACAAGCAGCACTGAAGACGTGTTTGGGTCACACTCAGGAAAAGGCTCCAGCACGCTGCAGCCCTGTGGCATACAGAGTTTAGGTCACCTGCTCTCCAGTCCACAGCTCCAGAAATTGCCACTGACTACCACCATCCACTGTACAAGAAGTACCATAGAAACACCACCCGACACATCTTCACGCTAAAATCACCAAGAAACAATGCTCCTTTTGTAGCACTACCAGAAAAGACCTTCCTTGACTAGCAGTTTTTAGCCTGCACCTTCCCAGAAGGTAGACACCTAAGCTTTGCCATTGAAAAAGAGGAGAGGCTCACAGCCCAAAATCTCACCCCAAACACACAACTTGTCTCTATCTCAGGGGGCTAACATCCGAATCTCTTCTCTACTAGGCACACGCAAGGCTCAGTCTCAGTAGGTTCCTGGCCAGATTAAACTATCTTCATCTCTCTGTTTTAAGCTAGTCCGTTAGGTAAAACTGATTCAGGATTCGCTCTTGTGGAGACATGCACACAAAAAACGGGAAAGGAGCTAGAGACCAGTGAGGGTACCCGTCCTAGCAGAGGGGAACTGCTGGTTCCAGCCTCAGCTAGGACTACTCACACTGTGCCAAATGCAAGCTTATGGCAAAATGCACAGACAGAAGAGCATGTATAGGCACAACACCTGGAATACAGCAGGTTCTGCCAGGCCCGCTCTGTAGCATTTGATCAGCAGCTACACACGCTCTGGTAACATCTACCGCACCACTCTACTCTCTGGAGACAGACAGTGGAAAGTGTGCCTTCTCCTCCTGCTCCAAGACCTGAGGTGAGTACCAGAGTGCTCAGCCCTGACTGACGGGGCAATGCTTTCGAGCACACTCAAGCGTGGCACTGGAGAGACTTTCTACGTTTTAAAACTGGACAAGGTGAGGCACTGGAACAGAACAGCTTTCTCTCAGATTGACTCAAATCTTTCCCAGGCTTCAGCCAAGAGCAACCACAACTTTTCAGTCTGACAGTACGGGCCAGAAAGGGGAATACTACTGTCACACCAAGACTCTCTAATCCTCCTCTTTTTCAACTGTGCGTTTTGTTCTGATCGCTTCAGGGAGAACACAGCAACAAAACCAAGAATGACACCTGCTCCATGTAGCATCGTTTGGAATCCAAGGCCACAATTTGTTCTTCAGGAATGAATGAAAAGGAACAAAAGCTACTTTCCTCCTTGCCAATGGCCACTAAGGTTCACAGGCAAGGGAAAAACTTACTGTTTCAGAAGTCAATCACCATTTCAGTTCATTTACTGTGCATTAATATTTATAGAGGAAGAACTGGGATCAGTATTCACTAAGTCACTTCTCTCACCAGTGTTGTCTTTGGAAGCACTGTGGACTTGATGGCTATCATTACAAATAGAGTTTTTCACACCCTCAACAACTGCAGTTTGTAGCTCTTCACCTGTGTCTTCCTTTTCCTGCTCCTTCTCCTCTTCTTCCTGTTCAGGTGATTTTTCCTAGAAGAGATTGACCAAACAGCTGGAAATAGCAGAAACAAGCACCTTCTTAGCCACCCATCGACAACTTTACAAATGCTTTTCCTGTGTAAGACAACAGGGAAACTTTGTTGAGCTTTGTTTTACAAGGCCTTCAGTTTTTCCATGGGAATCTCTGAGGAGACAGCAATGACATTAGCCCTAAGTCATTAGCCCTGGCTCTGCAAAGCTCCGGAGAAGCAATTCTTCATGTCAGCCTAACTCTAGCTTTCATTTCAGTTACATTGTTTTGGAACACGCTCCTTTTCCTCTGCTTTGCTCCAGGAAAATCACTAACTTCCTGCTCTCAATCTTATTCAAACTTTCTGGTTCCTCTATTTCAGCCATCACACCAGGTATTTATTACTAAATGGCAATAAATCTTGACAGATAAAAACCGTACATACAACTGAGAAAAACTGAATTTATTTCAGAAAAATTATACTGCCTATTTGTTTTCCTGCAAAACCACTGCAACCAATAAAAAAAATATTGAAAATACTGCCCAACACTATTCTTATACCTAAGAAACTGCTTTGGTTAGGAGTAAAGGCGTTTTCTAATATAAAAAAAGGATGATCAAAAGATGGATATACATGAAATATTAACAGAAATCCAGTTTACCTTTTGGTTCTTACCTTTATCACCCTTAGAAAATACCTTTGTGATTGAATCATCCTTATATAACTTACTTTGGTGCCTGAGTGAAATGCTGCTCTTACATTTTCTTCATGCCTATTCAAGCACAAGTGTTCACTTTCTTGTTTCAGTGCTTCACAGACTTTATTATCTACTTCACATTGCTCTTCTTCTGTATCTTCATCATCCACATGTTCAAGAAAGACAGAGTTTGGTCTTTGACTTTCAAGCCTTGGGTTTTTTCCTGCTGACAAAGAACTATTATCACTTTCAAAGCCATTACTGAAGCTTGACTTTTCCTCCTTAAGACCACAACTATCTGAGAGAAGCTGAGGTGTCTCTTTTTTCCAGTCTGTCATCTTAGATTCTGCAAAAAGGGAGTCATCATTTCTGCGAAACTTCGCCTGAATCATGCTTTTCTTGTTCCAACTTTCTTGTTTATCTTGCAAATTATTTAGATTTTGAAAGACAGTTTGCTTTGGTACCGACTTGCAAGATACTTCATTATTCACCGTCTTTGGAGACATGGCAGTTATGTCAAAACAACAACAAAAGGAGTTATGGAAATGGCAACAGGCATGTTACCAGATTAATGGAGTAATCTGGGAACGTCTGGAAAAGGAACCAAGTCAAGGATGGGCAGGATGGAGGAAGGACTTGGCCAGGGACAAAGGCTTAGGAGGGGATAATACCTTCATTTTAACAACATGGCTTATGTTTTCTGAAGTGACCAAGTGCTGTGTTTTCAAAATGCTACTTTTCTCATTTACTATAGGAAAAGAATTATATAAAAGTAGATTTGCTAAGTAGTTTTTTAAACATTAGTATACTATGCAATCTGTTCCAAATAGCTTACTGTTTTTCCTGAACTGCTGGGAAACATTCATTAACAATGTCAAATTTGGCTTCTGCAGCTTCTGTAAATAAATGATTATTTTCTTTTAGAACACTAACGACAACAACAAATCCTTTGGTCACATCAAACCTTGAACACTAAATGTAATCAGGCTGTCCTTTTGATAGTGGTCAGGTGTTGGCTCCATCCTATACTTCTAACTACAAAAACACTCCTCACATACGCAATTCAGTGAGTATTTCACCCCCAAAATACCATGCAGGCACCCTTCTGAAAATTGTTTCCACAACTATGGTTACATGCATAGCAGTTTTAAAAATCTGGGTTTAGTATTTGTAGTACTTCAGTAAAATTCAGTTATATTTAAGATCGCAGCTTCTGGATGCTTACTTGCAAGTGTGCACAAGGGAAGTAACTGTTAAGAACCCTAGGTTTAATGCATTGATTAGTCCCTGCAAGTACACTTACCAGAATATCCTTACATTTCAAAAACATGCCCAAAAAATGCATAATTTATATTTAAATCAGTGCAAGAAAATGAAATCATGTTAAAACTAAACATGCTTGCACCTCCAGTATTACAGAGTAGGTTGAACTAGAACACCGGTTCCTCATCGCTGCAGAATCCCAGAGCAACAGAAGAGATGCTCCACACATCACTGCAGAAGTTAATAATTCTTCAGAACACTAGCAAAAAAAGCAGGCCTGAGAGCTTGTAGCTGACAAAAAGAATACTGCCTAAGCATTCAAAAAAAGGAGGGAAAACATGCAGTGTGAGATTACGTGCAAGCACAGAATGCCATCTCAATAGAAGAAAAAAAGATGACCCATTTGAGTAACTCATCCGCTGAGCACTCTTGAGTAACCTGATGAGGAGGAAAGGAGAACTACGTGATGAAGGATTTCAGTACCTCTTCATTAAAAAGTGCCCGTTATCAGTTAGGATTCTATCACGAAATTTACAGGAAACATTAAGTGTTTGGGGAAGAACAGAACAGGTTATATTAGTAACTTATAAACTTAAAATCTGACTCAAATGACCAAGAACAAACAAAACTGTGGTGGTTTATCTCGTCGCCTATGGCTCTTTTGCCTCAAATCACAAATCTACTGCATGATCTGCCACAGCTACAGGTCTTTTAGGAAAAACTCACAGCAGAAGAAAGGCTGGCAGGTCAGAGACTGCTTCTAAGGAGAAAACAATATTGGCTAGAACTGTGGTTTCTTTCAATCCCCCAGAAAACTTGCCTTCAGATCACTTATTTCTATAGGACATTTACTGTAAGTACACCATACCTTGGGAGAAAAATCGAGTTCTTCCTCAGAAGTATGCCAACTGACATCACTCCCCTCTTTCTCCAAGCTTCTTAAAAAGTAAAGCAAAATGAGTACTGTGTCTTTCCAATCATTCCTCAGGTATGTGCTGGGTATGTTTAAAGTCTTACCTGATTGAGTCTCCTTGCGACAAGTCGTCTATTGCTGTTCAAACACGAATTGACATGTTGAAATTAGATTTGGCATGCTAAAAATCAACCAGCACATACAAACATTTAACCTGGACAACTCTACATGTCATAGCAGAATGAAACTTTGGGGAGTCAACTTTATGTAAGACAGCATGAATGAATGCATGCATTTCCAAACAACTGCTTTTTCAAGTCACACTGAATTGACAAAACAAAAAAGACTAGAGTTTTATCTCCTTTGAACTTTTATACTAAAAGTTTAAGAACTACCTCTAAACTAAAAAAAGCCCAGCATAGCATGAATATGCTACGTTAATAAACAGTTAACAAAATACTGGTGCTTTAGCAAGACAGTAAATAAATGAACTGCTGAAGTACTCATACTGCACACACAAGCACACACTGTTGACAGAGATTTTACTGGTTTATATACTATACTAGTTGGTGCTCCACCCACTTACAGGTTATCCTGAAAAGGTAAAAAGCATCAAAAAGCATAACCAAGATCTAAAGCTTATCCTCACATAGAAGAATCCCCAGCAGTTCTCTACGCTGCACCAAAAAGGGTATTCAACAGGCAAGACAGGCGTAACCAGGGCACTCTATACTACGCTCCAAGCTTTCATCCATGTTAAGACAGCAACTTGCACACAGGATCACAGGATAAATCAGGTCACAAGGGACCTCG
The DNA here is from genome assembly GCF_963210335.1 of Falco punctatus. Taxonomy (NCBI): domain Eukaryota; kingdom Metazoa; phylum Chordata; class Aves; order Falconiformes; family Falconidae; genus Falco; species Falco punctatus. The sequence continues at coordinate 315,033 of NW_027660146.1, read as the reverse complement.
GCAAGTCTCTCAGCCAACCGCCTCCTCAAAGCGGACTCAGCTCTGAGGTCAGATGAGGCTGCATAGGGCTTTTTCCACTCTGATCTTGAACCATTCAAGGAGGGAGACTGCACAACCTCTCTGTTTTACTGTTCTCACCATGGTGAAGCTGCCCACATTCCATTAGAAATCCTCTTGTTTCCATTTATGCCTCTTGTACCTTTGCTTCATGTCACGCACCACTGGGAGGCACCTGTCTCTGTCTTCTCCTTACACGTACTGGAAGCTGCTGCTGGGTCCCCTTCAAAGTCATCTCTTCTCTACACTGAACAAGCCCAGTTCCCCCAGTCTCTCCCCAAAAGGCAAGTAGCCCTGCTCCTGGCAAAGTTTGATGGCCCTCCACTGAACTCGCTCACGGATGAAAGACCACTCTCTCTTGCACTGGGGGCTCAAAATTATACCCAGGGAGCTGGACACAACCCAGGGACTGCCAGGTAGCAGCGTACAATCCCCTCCCTCAGTCCCCTGGCTATGCTGCTCTTCATACAGCCCAGGACACCGTTAACCTTCCCAGCCGGCAGGGCACCCTGCTGGCTCATTCTCAGCTCACTTTCTGCCAAGACCCTCTGGCTATTCCCAGCAAAGCAGCTCTCCAGCCAGGCAGCTCCAGCACCTGCTGTAGCAAACGGTTGTTCCTTTCCATGTGCAGGACTTGGCATCTGCCCTTGCTGAATTCTGTTAAGACAGGCCTGACAGTCCATTTACCCAGCTTGTCAAGGTCCCTCTGAATGGCAGCGTGGCCCAGATGCACATGTTGCAAACTCAACGACAGCGCACTCTAGCACACCACTGATGTACTAAAGAAATCCGAACTCTAGGAATCCAGCCTGAAGAGTGCGAAAACCTCTCAATTACCAACAACTAAGATGAAATAAAAGGCCTCTTCAATTCCCAGGACAGAAAGGAAAAAAACAAATAGAGCCTCCACATCGTATCTATTTCAGCATTCCTCAAGTCCTCGATAATTAGTTCTCGTTAACTATCATCACAAAATGAACTTGCTTATAAATAGGAGATTGGTGGCCTTCCATAAAGTTGTATGATGACAGCCAAACCGAGGTCTTGGACAAAATCATTAAAAGGAAAAGAAAACAAAGGGCATATCGTGTTGAGTAAGTTATCTGAACTTTTGCTTTCCATGGATAGTAACTTTTAAGCAATGATCAAAACCAGTTCCCATTCTCCTTTAAAAAGCAAGAGAGAAAGTTTATGAGCTAGTTTTCAGACAGATCTTGATGCCCTACTGTAGAAATGGGATCTAGAAAAGTAGTATCTAGGGATCACTTGTTTCTACTTTAATTGAAGTCCATTTTCATTGTGGAGTAACAGAAGAGCATTTTTTTTTTTTAAATATTATTTACTATCACTAATGACACAAAGCAATCACTCAATCCAGTAATAAAGGACCCGTGCAAAACACACAAACAAAAAGCGCCCAAAGCCTGCTCTCAAACCTGATTTATAAAACCAAAACCATCAGAATAGAGACCTCCAAGATAATAAACATCACAGGTGTGTTAGTATTTGTACATCACACAACATGTTTCACAGTTGAAATGCTACTGTATAGAATACCTTTCTTTGGTTTTCCTGTTCTTGATGTCTGGCTAGGAGATTGTGGCATTCCTATGTCCATTTAGGGAAAGGCGTGTCAAGGACAGACCGAACAAGGGCACCAGCATAAATGTGAATTCCCAGAAATTTGGAAAACATAACCAGTACATTAACAAAGCTGTAGCAATGGGAGAATGTACTGTGACCATCAGCCTACTCTACAGTTACAAGAAGTAGAAGCCAAACCTATCACAACCTACAGAACTCTACTCTTAAGGGACAGTGTCAAACAGTGTAACTTAATTTACTTGCTCCATTGTAAAATACCTATATTCCAATATTTTGAAACACTGAAACAGATTCTTGGCAGTTTACTGTACTGCCAACTTTGTATTTCTCTCAGCTTGACTAGTCCTTGCCCAGCACTGACTGCCAATGCAATTCCTTCGTATTTGTAGAGTGTTTTATACATACGGCACACTTAAAATCCCTCCGTCTAAGCATCCCAAAAATCTGTAGGTGCCAACAAACTTTGGAGATACGCTAGCCAGTTGTGTCAGGTGGTGCCGGATGCAAACACAGCCCCCTCCTACCTCAGTCGGAAGGTAAAAGCCCTGCATATGTTGATTTGACCATGCTGAACTGTTCACATAGAGAAGCTACGCCACCAGCCAGAACGCAGGCATGACAAGCAGTCAGAGTGAATACCCTGTTCCCCCAGGGCTATAGGGCAGGCCACAACTGGGCCAGAACGGGTGCACTGACTGGTGTGAGTGTCATGCATGTGTGCTTGTGTGTGTACGCGTGTCTATGTGTTGTGGAACAGAAGCTTTAGAATATAAATCACCATCCGCCTGCTCTACCCATCCTACTTAGTAAAATTTTTTTTTTTATATCAATGAATGGTGTGGTTCTGTTATTGCAGCTACCCAACACCAAATGTCTGTGTGACAAGGCCATAACATTTGCCTCAGAGCAACAGGGAGTCCTGCTTATATTGATGTTACCACAAATACATGGAATGGATGTGGCAAGAGGACTCCTATCAAAAACACACATGTAAGAGTTAAAAAAAGGACCTCAAGATCGTTTCTCATTCCTTCTCCATTTCTGTTTTCTTAAAAGGCGATACAGCAGATATAAAGCACACTGAAGCACTCGTTTCTTTTCCAAGAGCTCTATGATGAAAAACCAATGGTTTCTGTAGGAACAGTACACCAATATGCAGTGCAGCGGCTAAAAAAAGCTGCCACTGAAGACATACTAGAAATCTGAACCCTCGCTTTTAGAAAAAATACATAATTACTTTTTGCCAAAGAAATTCCAACTTCAAATCTGAAAAGTCTGTCATTCGATATGCTAGAGGTGGAAGCCATTCATTTGGAGGTTTTTGCAAGTCTGTCTGTAATCAACAAAAAGGTTCATGTTCTGACAAAAAGTAAACACTCAAATAAGCATGAGCCAACCTCTTAAATATACCGACTTGCTCACTAGAGGCGAATATTTTGAACAATGTTCAACAAGTGCAAAAGTAGCAGCAAAAGGAGGAAGGACTACATTGAAAATCCCAGAAAAACAGGAATGAAGAGCAAGATTAAAACAAAGAATTCAAAGTGGGTATTCCTCCGTTGTCTCACGATCAGTTGAGCTTCCTCTAACAGGGGCTTCAAAGCTTTTACTGCAGCCTGTCAAAGGGACTCAGGATGCAGGACCTGCGCTTTGTGTGTGCAAGCAAGAGACTGCAGAATCAATGCCACCAAGTGCTCCCTGCATGCTACTAATCCCTCTCACTCAACAGGCTGGGGTCATTTTCTAGGAGACTGAGCACAAGGAGAAAAAGATTCGTACCACTCAAGGAAAACAAGCCCTACTATAAACAGTTTGAGAACATAGCACACTCTTTCTCCTCCCAAGTCCTTAACCCACATAAATATGCTCTTCACACTTACTAGGCCTCTTCAAGTGAGGATTTCCCATAACATTGTGGACTTATGCTAGTAGTATTACTGTCTTCAAGGAACTGAGCAAATTACTTGGTTCAAGAACCCATGTTTCCCTGAGGGCATATTAATTTTGGAATCACACAACAGTATTATTCTGCAAGCCACATATTTTAAGATAACCCAGGCCTGTCAGTCATCACAATGTGGTACCACAGCAATTATCTATGTGCACAGGAGGCAGCCACAGAGTGCTGTTTGGGTAAAAGCAACATTTTGTTGATTAAACTACCTGTACCAAGCCCTTTCCAAAAATAAAATAAAATATAAAAACCTCCGCATCTTCCTTCAGTCTATCAAGAAACTTTACACATCGCTGACTAGATCAAAATAACTATTCCTAAGTCAAAGGAACAAAGTTTGGCTCTAAATTAAATTCCCCTATCTGGGAAAAGTGAACTCAGAAAAATATCCCATGTTTTGCTCATATTTCACGACGTATTTAAAAAAGGAGTAATAAACTGTGTTTGAACACTGTCTGCTGCCCATTTGCCACAAAGTTCTGATGTAACACCCTTAAAAAAAACCAGAAAGGATAGAACTTCCCACTGTAGGGCCTGAGATGTAAAGTACAAGAAGTTCGATCTATATTAGTTTTCTAAGATTCCTCTAGGGCTATATGAGCTCATAAGCATAGACTGGATCTTAAAAATTAAGGAGTTGTTTGTTTTTTGTTTTTTTTTTTTAATTTAAAATGAACTCACTGAAGGAGCTAATTTTTTGATAACAAGGCAATTCAATTGTTTTTCTGGATCACAAGTTAATATGGACTTTTTAATGTTTATTTCATAAAATTACTGGAAGTAGAAGTGTTTTTTATTTTTACTGGAATCAAACTATGTCCATGAAGATACAGTACACACAGAAGTTGCATTATTGTTTCTAACAAAGTGACTTTTCCAAGACGATTTTTCCTAAGTATGTCTCTACAGCACCTACACAGAAACAATCGTAACTGATGCTGAGAAATAAGACAACTCACTAAAGGCAGCTTAGTGCAGGTGAAACTATTAATATTAAAACACCACTGCACAAAATCAGTGGAAATCAACAAGACACGTACGGCCCTGCTAACTCATCTGTTGCTTCCCAACTACAGGAAGATGAACAACTACTCAGGACGAACCTACTGCTTTTGCAATTCATTTTCACAATCTGAATGGCCATCTACAGGTACAAGTACACACCCCAAAACCAAAACCACTCTCACCTAGTTCCTTCCTGTCCCCCTTCTCTCTCTGTATGAAAACCTATACAGATGGGCAATCTGGCAGGCAGAACACAACAGCCCGGTAAGTGGGCCCGTAGCACACAAACCGCAGCTGCCTTCACCCCTGACAAGAAGCACCTCCAACCAGCAACAAGTCAGCATATTCACAAAGCTTCTCGCGCTACCCCACCTGATGCCTCCACTAAAGTCAACGGCAAACACAGTGAGCGCTGACAACACAAACCCCCTAAAGAAAAGGCCACAGTGATTTTCCTCGTGAGCTCCTGCGTGATTAAAGATCCTACCTCCTCTGTCCACAGCAGGTGCACCCAATGTCAAGCCAGCAGCTCTGGCCCGGTGAGGAATGCCAGGCACTGTGTCGCCTTGTGCACCACCTTCGTCTCTGTCTCCCCGGAATGCGTATGCCACCAGTTGTTTACAAAGACTATATAGGGAAAGAGAAGAAACATATTTGGTAAAAACAACCACATACTTGCTTATACAGTAGTTTAATAGAACAGTTAACAGCCACTTACCCACCCTACACGTATTCATAGCCGTATGAATTCATATACTTGTATGCATTCACTGAGAGTAATACACACAGAACTTACTGCACGACTACTACATACTTCAATATTCACTACAGTCATGTTCACTCTAGAGGTGCATATCCACACCTACGAAGCTATTAGCTCCAGCTCGGCACAATATTTTCAGCCTAGCTGTTAAGCACACATAACCACCTCAGAGAAGGGATACGCACAGGTACAAAGCTATCCATAAGAGGGGTGAAACTGCTTTAAGACCTTAACAAAAGGGATATGTTAGATCTCTGAAACAAAAGACTGGTAGTTCCTGCTCATTGTAGTGGAAGTCAGTAAGGACAATGGTGCTGGTCTGAGGAGAGGACTGACATGCATTTCAGTTTGCCACGTTCTACCTCTGGGTAACTGTAGGATACAGACATGTTTTAGAGTTTGTATTGGGCAGGTGCAAGCTTAGCGTCAAAACTTGACATCTACAGACAATTTGGGGCGGAAATTTTCTTCAACATCCAGATTAATACTAGACACAGGGAACGACACGTATCAGAAGACGTCACTGAGCACAGCTTCAGGACAGCTTTCAACACACCATTAAACCTTGCTGCTATTACCAAAAACATTCAAAAGCCACACTGACAACTGACAACCTATTCTAACAATAAAGTCAAAAATTTACCTAGAATATCCATGAGTAACAGCATAATCCTCAGCTGTCCATCCGTTAGTGTCTTTATGGAAAAGATCAGCACCATATCGAAGAAGAACTTTTATTAAATTAAGCTGTCCACCAGATGCTGCAGTCATAAGTGGGGTTCTGAAACACCAAAAATATGTTATGAAGTAGATCATTTGACACAGACACTGTAATTATTTTTATTCCTATTTGCTCTCAAAAACTACTTTCCTCATTACTGAATGAGCAAAAGAAAACGCAGTTTTCATTAAATATTAAGAGCAACCATAAAATGCAAGCGGGAGTCAAAACAACCAAACCTTCAACCTTCAGACAAAGCTTCCACATAGACAACACTCACATACAAACTATGCCACTATGCAGGAGATGTTTTTTCACATTGAGGCAGTGCTGCTGAGCTAACAGCATGTTTCCTGCCAGAAGGGCCACCGCAGACAACGCCTTCTTGTAATCCTCAACGAGGAAAGCACCCACTGAGGTATGACAACAGCCAAGCGCAGATGTGCTTTCACAAGTCACACAGAAATAGCTGCTATGTGGCTCCCCGGGGTTTTTTTTCAGAGCTCACTCTCATGCCTCTGATTAATCCAACCTAAAGAATACTAAAGAGACCCATGCAGAGTTTTGACAAACCACTCACCTTTCACAGTGATCTCGAGCATGCACATCGGCTCCTTTCTGCAGAAGAAACTCTGCTATATCTTCATGATGTTCAGAGATAGCAAGAATAAGTGGAGTGTTTCCCTCCTGAAAGGGCAGATAAATTTAAAAATAAAAGTAAAAAAAAAAAAAAAAAAACCCTACCAGAAAAATACTAATACAACCTTTTGAAAGAACTTCTTCAACAAACACAAAAATTTACCTTATTCCGAGCATCAATATTGGCATTATGCTCAAGTAACAGCCCCGCTACAGTTGTATTAGGAGATCGGACAGCAAGGTGAAGGGCAGTGTTGCCATCAGCATCTGCCAGGTGTGGGTTGGCACCGTGCTCCAGCAGAATAGCTACACATTCTTCTTGCTGGCACTGTACTGCCTGGGAACAACACGCAAAAAAGGAAGAACTGCCAGCACTCTGTTACAATTGCCCCAGCTTCCCAATGCTGGAAAATAAGAGCACCTTCAAAGCTGAGCTAACATGCCTATTCCACGCCGATTACCAGATGCATGCTTCTACACAGAGCTGTGTAAAGAATCCTACCAGCCACCTCTCATTTAATGCACAGTTGACAAGCCCCACTTGAAAGAGCATAACATATTCCACATACCTTCATCAGCGGCGATCTGTTATCACTGTCAGTAAGATTTAGTTTGCACTTGTTTTCTACGAGATATGTAACAACGTTCACATGGCCATTCGCAGAAGCAAGATGCAGAGGTGTCCTAAAAATTAAACATATTACATTAGCACAAACAGACAACCAGAGAAATAATTTCAGGCTCTGATAAGTTGATATGACCACAAGTTTCACTTTGCACAAAGCAAGCTTAAGAAATGATTTCTCATTCTGTTACCAGTAACAGCAGTTGCGCACCAAACACCCGAGACTGGCCAGCAAAACCCCTCCGCAGCATCTGCTTAGTAAGGTGCCATTTCCTTCACTCTAGAACTTAATCTGCAGATTCCTGTGCCCAGGCGTTGGTCACTGCCTCCAGCAGGACTACACCTGTGGCACAGCAAAAAAGCTTGGGAATCTGAGAACTATGGCAAGCAACCCTCTAAGTTCTATAATTATTCATGTGCCAGAAGTATCAGAGATGTAGAAGGGCTTTATATAAAGAGTATTAGCATTTCCCTGCACTTCGAGGATTTCTGCTTTTTCTCTAGCTTGCTTACTACTGCAACAAAACCAAGTACTCACTTGCACCAAAGTGCCCCCCATAACATGCAGCAAACCAGACAGCAGAACACTGTAATCCTGAGTACAGGAAAGTAATACCTGATCCTTCAGATATGTATAACTACAATAGTCATAATAAGCCTACTACAGAGGAAGTCCTCTCCAGGGAGGGAATACTGTGTTTCCATAATACATGACCAGCATAAGAAAATGAAACTCTTTTCTTCAAGTTAAAGCCTTGCCAGAGGAAAAAAAAAATCCACAAAAAAACACCCAAAAAACCCCTCCTTCAAACCACAGAACATCTTAGGTCTGATGTCAATTAACCAGCCTACTTATATTGAAAGAAATTGCCCAGAAAGTCCTTGCATGTGTTTCCCCCTAAATCAGAGGCACAAATCAGCACAAGCTTCATGCTGTGCAAAGGCAAAGCACCTGCTGCTCTGCAGGACACCTGTCCCAACAGAGCAGAAGACAAGCTAGAAAACAGCTGGGACCTTCCTCCCTTGAAGGTGATGCAGTAACAATCCCACAGTTCCTCAAGAACTGAGGGGAACACCAGCACTGGTTCTGAACCACATCGCTGCAGGTAGGTCCTTCTCTGTATTTAGGAAAGCTCAACTAGCCTTGCAATTGTTTTGGTACCTTGCTGAGACCGGAGCACAACAGCTCCCTGGCTAAGTGGGAATGGAAAGGGAGAGGTACACAAATGCAGTGGCAGGTGATGCAGAAACACAGTAATCTGTAACACAGATACTTGTTACAGGGCAGCTGACATCCTCCTCCACTGCAACAAAGATGAGGATGAGAGAAATACAGAAAACGTCAAAGAATTTGTAATGTCTTGCTACAGACAGGGAACAGACTGGAGCACTGACAGAGGAGTAGCTCAAGAGCAACTACCACCACTTTTTGAGAAATTTCCATGGAAACATGCAGGATTCTTCATCTCTGAAGAAATGACTGGCTGAGATTATCTGAAAGCTAACCAGGACTGGTTATGAAGGAGTCCACAATCATCTGAAAGCTGCTACTACCAACCACTAGGAAGCATGACAGACGTGAAGTAGTCACTATCAGCTCTGCAAACAGAAAAGCCTTCAGAAAACTTGTGGACTTGTTGCTGTCCTCCTCAACCAAGCCTCTCAGTCTGTCAACAGGAGACGGCTCTGCTTGGAGCAAGGCCTGCTGTGCTCCACAGAAGATCCACTTCAGGGAACAGGCTGGCAGAGACCATCAGTGTTCAGGGTTGCCTGTCTCTGCAAGAGGCCTCCAGTAACACCGAAGTTCTTCTGCCACCCAGCCCTGGGGACACTGCCCAGATTCTGTTCCTGCTCCTGTTGCTGCTACGCTGATCACCTATAGAGTAGAGGAGAACTGCTGATGCCTGAGCAGCCACGAAACAACCCCACTGGGAAACAGCAGGTTGGCAGTACGCACTTTGAATGGCCCTTGAGCCGACAACCCAGCAGCTACAAGCCAAGCAATGAAAGTGCTGGAGTTCAGTCTGACAGGCAGCTGACAGGGTAAATCTCCCTTAGCAATGAGCTCTGACCCAGGATCCATGACTAGCTGGCATTGTGCCTGCAGTGCTTCCAGCTCTGTGCTGACTTTTGCCCGTCTCTGTCAGTGAGGCTGAGGGTTTTGCTATACCACCTCTGAAAGCTGCCTGCTCCTAACTGATGCTGTATCAAGCACACTTTCGGGAGGTCTTATGGGCTACAGGACCCACTTCATGGAAGGAACCTGTTGGTGTGATCCTTGCCATGTTCCTGGTGCAGGATTTTGCTTTTGGAAATCCTGAGCAGCAAAACCGAGATATTCATACAACCAATGCACACATTTTTGCCGTTACTTTGCATTATTTCCTATTCTTCACCTCTGTTTCCAATGATACCAAGTCTTCCAACACGAAGCCCTGAAACGCAACTGCATCCGGTGGTCACTCACAACACACATCACACCCACAAGCACTAAGAGGGCACAGGTGGCCTTGCAACCCCCATGGCTGGTACAGAGGGCAGTGGCTGCAGCAAGCAGGCAGGCTCTGTCTACCGAATTGCTCTCAGCCTCGCTGTTCAGCACTGGGCATTATCATGGCAAAACCACCACAGTGCTCATCATAGTATGCTGCCTTTTCTTTCTTCCCTCCCTCTCCCCCCCTGCCCCCAGCTTGTTTTTTACAGTTTGTGACTGTATTTGTCCTGTTATAACACTGATAATTGCCTGGCACACAGAAGGAAACCCTTCAGAGGAAAAAAAAGCTTTCTAGACAAGATGAACTTGAAACGCAAAAACTAGCGAAATTTCATACCAGGGTCTGCTAAGAGCTGGTGACTGACTGATGACTGAATCAATAAGCAGTAAGAAGAAAAAGAGAGAAACGTTCCGAACTATTTCCATAAATGCCATCGGGCACCTTGACTCTGGCAGCTGATTTATGCACAAAAGTGCACTCAAGCCACCTTAAATGGCATCCCCCACCTGCAGCTGCATAAACAAGTACTGGCTGGCAACACTCAGGCACACAGCCCACGTGTTGACTGACTGCACTCTTCATTGCCTTCCTACAAATCTAGACAGTTTCAGGTGTTTTCAGGGCAATAAGCTAGCTGGCTGGCAAAAGTCCAGTCTTCAGAAAAGACAGTGCAGGATGCTGAAGTACTCTGATTACACCAGCATCTCCTCTGAATGTCATGGATGTTTTGACTCAGAGTCTTTTCAGAAAAGGCATTAACAGCTCGACACATCCAAGACCCAAAACCTTCAGCTGATTCCCTTAGGCTTACAGCGGACCATGAGGAGCTATGCTGCAGCCCAGGGCTTCTCCCTAAGATATAACTGCCAAGTACTTGCTGTGCTCGACTCAAAAGCACACATCCTAACACCTGCCAGAAGCAGCAGCTTCCTCTACATGGCACTGCCCAGATCTTCCAAACCAAGGCACTAATTAGCTGTACCAAGGCCACAGAGCAAACAGCAAAGTAACTGCCACCTAAAATCAGACTGATGTTGCTTTGGCTGCAACATCACAGTCACAAAAGGCACATCAGGCAACCGTCCACACAGCACCAATACACAGCACATTCACCCTTTCCTAAACGCAGTGCTTACCCCTCTTTTACTCCCAGCTGAGGCAGTGCAGCTTGCTCAGCTCAACTACTAACCCTGCACGCTGAGGCCTCCGAGGTGCATGCACTCTGCCTTCCAAGCCTGCCTGGAGAATGGCCCTGAGGCTCCTTCTGCAACCCGCCCTGGCCAGGCTGCTGCCGGCCCCCTGCCGCTCCTGCGCCCCCAGGCAAGGCAACACCCCCGGGAACGAGGGCACAGAGGGGGCCGGGGCAGGACGGGGGATGCTCGGCCGACTCCAAGGGCTCCTGGCAGCACAGGCCTGGCTCCCCGCCCAGGCTGAGGCTCCCCGCAGCGATGCTGCCCTTCGCTCCCAGCGCCCTTGAGCTGCCGGTGGCTGCAGCTGCACCTGAGGGTGCCGGCGCTGCCCGCAACCCCCCCACACCCCGCCCCAGCACCGCCCGGCGCTGCTGCCCCCCGCCGCTTACCGCTCCGCCGCGTCCCGCTCGTCGATGCCGCATTTCTTCAGTCTCTGCCGCACCTGACCCAGGTCGCCGCGGGCGGCCGCACGGTGCAGCTTGCCCAGGTCCTTCAGCCGGAGCTCGTAGGCACCGGTGGGGAAGGGCTTGGCGGAGCTGCTGGCCGCTGCCGGCCGCCCCTTCTTCCTCCTCCCGAACCCGAAAAACCTCTTCATCCCGCGGCACGGTCCCGCCTCAGGGAAGAGATGGCGGCAGGCAGCCGGTGGGCCGGGGCAGGGACGGGGGATCGGGGGGGCCCCCGGGGCACGGACGGGGGATCGGAGGGGCCCCCGGGGCAGGGACGGGGGATCGGGGGGCCCCCGGGGCAGGGACGGGGGATCGGGGGGCCCCCGGGGCAGGGGGATCGGGGGGCCGGGGGGCCCCCGGGGCAGGGGGATCGGGGGGCCGGGGGGCCCCCGGGGCAGGGGGATCGGGGCCCCGGGCAGCGGCCCGGTACGGCTGTCTACAGAGCGAACCACCAGAGGGCGGGAAGCCGAGCGCACAGGCTGCTCCTCAGCGCGGCAGCGGCGGACAGCGCCTCCCTCAGCGCGGGCTCTGCTGGCGGGGGCGGGGTCTGCTCCGGCGCGTGTCCAGCGCGAGTGACGTCACTTCCTGCCCCGCGGTGCCCGGCGGCTCCCGCGCGGTGCCCGGCCGCGGCGCTGCCGAGCGGGGCCGGGGGCAGCGAGAGGCCTGGCGGGTGGCGGCGGCGCTGCGCCCCCCGCAGAGCACTCGGGCCGCTGTCGGGAAGCCCGGGCGGGTGCCGGCGTACCGGGCAGCAGCAGCTCCCCGCTGGCCCCGGCGGGGCCCGCGCTGTGAGCTCGCGGGGCGGCTCGGGCGAGTTGGTTTTAAAAGAAAATGGCTCAAACTGGGAAAGCGCTTGTCGTTCAGGGCAAGGGCATCTCGTCAGGGAGTTATGGCCAAAACAGCTCTGCGAGCAATTCGCCTCCTAGTTTGTTGAGCAGTCCTGCTTGTGTGCCATCGTTAGCCCTGGGCAAATGGATGCCAAAGGAACGAACAGCAAGGGTTAATATAGCGGGAGGGGGGCGGGGGGGGGGCTGTAGGTATCATCTAGTTACCTGCCTTGCCAGGACAGGGTCAGAAAGTTACTTTCCAGTAAATGTGGCTGAGCTGGCACTGCCACAAAAGAACACAAACGCGCACTGAGGGTATGGAAACGTGGTCCAGAAATCAAAAGACAGGTCGTGCCTTTGGTATAGATAAGTTGGGAACCATCCTCCTATTCTACTGCTGCGGTGATGGCACTAAGTAGTTCAGCGTGGTGAAACCTTCCTATAAGTACCATATGGTTTTGGGGTGATGTCACAGTCCAGTATACCCTAGATGGTTTGACTCATGGAACACCTTGGCAGCACATTTCTTCCTCTTAGAAACTGCCTCTTGCCAGTGAGTTTGTGAAACATGGGAGAGATGGCAAAGAAAACCTCAATCAGAGAGAGGGACACACTTCACTGTGATTAGCGCTGAAAATATTGATTACAACAGGACAGGAATCTGGTACCACTTTTTAGGGAGGAGATTCAGCCCTTTGAAATACCTTCTTTTTCTTCATCACAAATAATGGTACAGCTCCTAAAACCTTCATTTTCCTTTCTGGAATGAGCCTTCACAGCTTTATCAAGCCTGTTCGCTCTGGCAGTGTTCTCGCCGACCAAAGTGGCTGATGTACAGTCACTTTCCTTAGCTGATCCTCAGTGTATTAGCAGCATTCCGTTATTGCAGACATGATCTCTAGAAGGAAGAGCTATAATAATAATAATAATAATTTTAAAAAGACAGAAAAAAGACTTTTGCTGAAAACACAGCCAAGTAAATTCAGGTTGCAAAACCCGAATTCTATGAGTTTTGGGAAATGGCTATGAGCAGCAGCCATTTCAAGAGCACCTCTGTAATCAGTCGGACCATTTAATGGGGGAATGGAGAGCAAAATGCATTTTTTAATTGAGTGTATTTGTTTTCTTCCAGACATTAGAAGAAAGGCAGGATTTTATTTACAAGATGGCAATACACAGTAAACCCAATCCATCTCTGCTCTTTCCAGGAGGAAGTATTTCCTCTCCAGTGTTTTTTCAAGTGCACGCATGCTCAGCCACAAAAACTTGGGTTTTTTTCAGGTCACTCCCCAGCCAAGACCAGGAGACTCTACAGTTCCTGTGCAATATTAAATGTTTCAGAATGGTATTAAACCCCCCCGTGATTACCCAGTTTTAATTGGCAGGGACTTGGTAGCTGGCTGGGCTGAAATTCAGTTTCAGACTTGGAAGATAGGAGGGTGCTGATGGGTCCTGTGGATATAGTATTACGGGCACAACGGGCACTATTTTTTATTATTAGCCAGAAAGGATGCAAAACTAAAAACTAGAATCTATCACCCAGAGCAACCTCAAAAGCACTTCTGGGAACTCTGCTTCTGGGTCTCCAAGACCAGGAAAGACGGACTGAGTCAGCTACTAGTAAGCAATAAGTTACTGCATTCATTTTTTCTGCATCACCTCACACCTCGTGCCCTGGGAAGCAAAGACACCATTCCGAAAAGCAAACCCCCACCTGCCTCCTGCTCAACTCGTGCCTGAGACAGGCTTCAGGGGGTGACCTTGGGCAAGGCCAACTGCACAGAGTTGTTCCGAGTGATGGCTGCGTTACTCCCCTCTCTTCCGAGAGGGAGTAACTGGGAACTCTTCCCAACAGAGCCACTCCAGAACTTACACAAAGATACCCATCTAGCTTTTATTTGCTTCCTCCGTGACCCCCAAACGATAAGGTACTCGCAGCCTGAATGGCAGGGATAACAGAAAGCAATGATATGTAAGAACCTGACCAGAAGGTGCATGTGGTTCTCCTGGGTATTGCCTCGGTGCCTGGAGAATTTTCTGGGCTCACCTGTTCCAACAGTTCAGCCTTTTCCTCGTCAAGATGAGCAACGCGCTCTTCCAAGGTGGGATCGTGACTTCAAGTGCTCCTCCCACGTGCTGTGCAAGTCCTTGGATGTCAGAGCCAGCACGTTCTGCTTCTGCATCTGTGAAAGCAACAGTGGCAGAAGAAAAAGTAAGGTGGCCGGAAAAGACAAGAGCGCAGGAGAATGCAGTAACTCACACAGAAACAGGCCTAAGCTCTCCTCCACCCATCCAAGACCTATGGCCAAGGTTGATGTGGAGTGTAAAACACACCTTAGGAACCATAACCAAGAACAGCAGCTGGAGCTGATGGGAAGAAGGAATACTCTAGAAGTGACAGGATGAGGTTGCAACTTTGGGGAACAAGATGACGTGTCCACGCACACACAAAATCACCCTACAGCTTTCCTGCCAAGCTCCTCTGGTTCCCTCTATACTTCAGTTTTCATAAGAACACTGCAAAACGTGGTGCAAAAGTACAACATTCGCTCCTACTTTCAACAGCTACACTCAGATTTCTTCATATAGTTACAGACATTAAGGACATTAGTTTTCAACTTTTTTTCCAACTCCTTTTGCAAGTGCAGCTTGTCTCTCTCCAGGTCACTGTGGTAGCGTGTAGTAACTTCAAGTGAAGCTTCTGGCATAGATTGCTTTTTAAGTGCATCAGCAAGCTCCTGCTGCAGTTGTCCAACCATGCCCTAACGAAACAGTTAAATGAGCACGAAGAAAGTTCTAAGAACATGAAATACGCCTTTAACTTACTTTATTATACAATTAGACCTGTCTTTAGATTGAACCCAAAGGTATGAAATTTTGCCTGCCACCAGCAGGCATCTGCGCAGATGATGAACCTCTCGTCATCTTTCTCAGCTGAGAACCTTTGACTATCAGCAGCTGTTCATGAGGATTTCTGGTTCCTAACACATAAAAAAGGCTCAAGTATTGTTCTTCCTTGAACAATACATAGGAACACACTGCAATCAGGTATTTTTTTCTAACAAAACCCAAAGAAATCTGTTGTGATCTAAGAGCCACAGTTTGACTGCAAATATTACTCTGGTGACTGAAGGCAGGACTTTGTATTAGATTGTTCTTTGTTCTGTTTCTTCACTATACAAATACAATTAAATGAATACAAATATCTGAAAGCTCTTTTGAGATACACTTTAAGAGTATGTTGAATCACATCCTCTTGTAGTCTTCTTACTGAGCTCGTTTTAGAATAACAACTGCCTTTATACTGATAGATTAGGTTTACAAAATTCTGGATAGCTCATATATATATATATATATACACACACACACAGTCTTCAAAAGGAGCCTGTTATTTTGGTAGTAAGAATACAAAGCAAGTCACAGATTAAAATGATTGACAGTACTGCTGGAGTGTGGCTACATATCATAAAAGAGAAGGGAAAGCTTAAGGTCACCATCTGACATGAACTTTGAGGAACAGGCAGGCCCCTCAGAATCCTCAAAACACATACAGAAATCATCAGCTGGACATTACTAATACTCTTCAATCTAGATAGCAACTAAAAGAGAAACTGTAGAAGAATGGCTGCAGAAGCGTGGCCTTAGAATCTCTGAAGATCTGCACAATCCAGGCCTGGTATTAGAATAGGCCTGTAATCAGAACTGTGCTGAAGTTGCTGTGCTGAAGTTAACAAGAAAGGTAGCCTTGAGCTATTCTTGAATCCTGAGACCAAGTAATTATGTTGTGCCAACAGGCCGTGGCTGTAACAAGCTACAGCTGCTGGGAAAGCAGGTGCAGGGCCAAGAAAGAGAGGGAGCGGTATGGGAAAATAGGGAGTAACAAACTACAAGGCTGAAGCACAGCAACACAATTAGCTACATGGATAGAATGCTTATTTTAGTCATGATAATTAGGGGTGTGAGAACCGCGTGCGTTTAGAGACTACTAACCAATTCTATTTCTGCTTTACGAATGTGCATGTGTATCGGTTCTATATAAGTAGTGTTAGAAACTAATAAAGTTGAGCAAGATGCGTAACTCATATTGAGAGTCTTCTTGACCCCAGCGAACCCTTCTTCCAACAAGAAACTATTTTTTCCCCTCTGTAGAAGCTTCATATAAATCCAACCCCAACCACTTCACTTGTCTGCATCTTCATTTCTCAGCCCTCGTGTATTGGACGGTTCCTGCTTTTATACCACTCTCATTCATGTCATCAGTGCAATACTTATATAAAAACCATCAAATACAAAAACTATTCTATAGGGCATATGTCTTAGGGTTAGATTTAACTTAAATCTTAAGGTTTAAGTCTTAGAGATAAGTCTTAGGGTTAAGTTTTAGGGTGAAGTCCTAGGGTTAAGTTTTAAGGTTAAGACAGGGTTAAGTCTTAGGGTTATGTCTTAAGGTTAAAGTCTTAAGATTAAATCTCAGGGTTAAGTCTTAGGGTAAAGTCTCAAGTATAAGGCTCAATGTTAAGCCTCAGGGATATGTCTTAAGGTTCAGTCTTAGAGTTAAGTCTTAAGGTTAAGTCTTAGGGTTAAGTCTTAGGGATAAGTATTATGGTTAAGTCTTAGGGTTTAGTCTTAGGGTTAAGTTTTAAGGTTAAGTCTTAGGGTTAAGTATTAAATTTAAGTCTTAGGGTTAATTCTTAGGGTTAAGTCTTAAGTTTAAGTCTTAGGGTTAAGTCTTACGGTTAAGACTTTAGATTAAGTCTTAGAGTTATGTCTTAGGGTTAAGTCTTAAGGATAAGACTTATAGTTAAGTCTTTAAGGTTACGTCTTAGGTTTATTTCTTAGGGTTAAGTCTTAGGGTGTTGTCTTAAGGTTAAGTATTAAGTCTTAGGGTTAAAGTCTTAAGATTTAATCTCAGGGTTAAGTCTTATGGTTAAGTAATAAGTTTAAGTCTTAATTTTAAGTCTTGGGGATAAGTCTTAGGGTTAAGTCTCAAGGTTAATCTCAGGGTTAAGTCTTAAGGTTAAGTCTTAGGGTTTAGTCTTAGGGTTCAGTCTTAGGGTTCAGTCTCAGGGTTATGTCTTAGGGTTAAGTCTTATGTTTAAGTCTTAGGGTTAAGTTTTAAGTTTAAGTCTTAGGGTTAAGTCTTAAATTTAAGACCTAGGGTCAATTCTTAGTGTTAAAATCTTTAAGTTTCAGCTTTACTTCTTAAGTTTAAGTCTCAGGGGTCTTAAGGTTAAGTCTTAAGATAGGATTAAGTCTAAGGGTTAAGCCTTAGGGTAACAGGCCTCAAAGGCATGAAGAACATGAGAACGGTGGTGCTGGGTTAATGGGTCTGTGCTTTTCTCTAGTGCTCTCCTTGCTACCACCTAGCACTCAGCTGGCATATTCATGGTCACAGCCAGGACCAGCCCAGCCTCTTGTTTTCCAGGGAGCCGATCACCACACATATGGGAAACAGACAGTAGACAAGACGTAGTTCTTCATATTCTTTCCATTGTTTTGCTAGAGAACCTAAAGTTTGATATACCTTATTTTGTTTATATTTACATTGGCACTTCAGTGGGTCCAGACTAAATGGCAACTCTCTACCTGACTGCTGCAAAAATTGAATTGAGCCCTCGGTTAGTAACCAGCCGTTGGTTAACTTTGTCTTTGAAATACAGCAACCTATGGTGGAATAGGAAACTGAGACAGTTAGGGACATTGGTTGTATTTACTTGAAGGAGGTGGAAAATTTTCTAGGGAATTTTTTTAATAGTGTTAGCATAAAAATCCTGTATGTGGCACATGAGCGACTGCTCTAGGCAAATGGCTTTTTAGAATTAGAAGCCATCCCTGCCTTAAGTGACACATTTAGAAAAAGTCTCTACATGAATAATAAGCTCACACAGCAAAGCTGCAGCTACCTGATAGCACAGTATTTTTCCTGGTTTGGAGGATTTTTTTATTCATCTAAAACTTTCCAACGGTTGTCACTGCTAGTTTACTCCCTGTATAACAAATAAGTAGTAAAGGAAGGTGTTTTCATACAATGGAACAATCTGCATGTTTGCATATTTTTAACAGCTGTTGCAAAGATGTACTTGAAACCCTAAAGAGCTTTTGCTTTTTATACTACTGAAAACCACGCTACACAGCTTTTTGCAAATTTCCAGTTTGGAGAATCGCACAGTAATTGTTCATTTGTTTCCATGAAAGAAAAAACCCCCAACACATCCTCCTTTAGAGGCAATATATTGCTGCAGATTTTAGATCTATCTTTTCTATTTCATCTACCTCTTCTCCAGCTCAGAAAGGTCTACTTCTTTAGAAATTCTTTTCGTTTGATATGTTAGAACATCTCTGTGTATTAGTGAAAAAGGAACTGGACCTGCCCTTTGTCTCACTAAATTCTCATTTCCATAATACATGCAGTTTTCCTTTACTCATTAAAGAAAATTACCAAATCCCATACAGCTACCTGGGATCATGGATCAATCTGTATATGTGTGGCCCAGCATTACTTTTTGCAACTGATCTAAAATTCTGTGCCAAATGCTATCATAACCCAGGAATGGAAATAATAGGGATGACGTACTTTGCATATCTTCTCTGCAGGTTGTTATGACCCACTGCAAGTAAATAAGAAAAAATACAGGTAGTGGACATTTCTAAATAAACCTCTGACATCTGAAGAAGTCATTTTAATATCAGATTTATTCTCACCATACTTTCTGCATGGAAGACCAGAAGAATCTATGCTTTTAATACAATTTGTGCAGGAAAGCATTGGCAAAAATACTAGAGTACTTGTAATGTTTGTTCCTACATCAAACATGCCGAGGTGAGGCTTAAAAGCCCACCAGTGAATTCACATTTGCTGCAGTGCTGTTAGGAAAAGCTGTAATTATCCGTACTTTTTTGAGAATGCTTAAAATGAAAACACAACCTAACTCTCAGTTATAGAACAGTGCAGCACAGCAAAGACGTTATCATCTATTTTTTTCATTATAAGATGTGGGTGCATAACCAAGAAGAACACTAACAATTATTTCTTAGTAAACCTTTACAGCATAAAACCATTTAGTGGGGCAGTGCAAATCAGAACATACTCTGACTTTAACACGAAAGAACACTTCTGTTGTATAGGTAGACAAAAAAATTTGTGGGACAAAAAGACTTAGTGGGGTATTTTCATTCTCACAGTGCTGTTTCCTCTCCTTTCGTTGTCAGTAACCTAGCTACCCAGTGATTTTGGGGGGACGTTAGGGTTAACATAGATGTTAGGTTAGCTTTAGATGCTTTACATGTTAGAGATGCATTCCTCGTGATTCTGCTCCACGCACAAGAAAAAGCCCGGTTTGCCTTTGCCTGGAGCGGGACTCAGTATGTTTTCAAACAGTTTTCTGCAAGGATACAAACACTGCCCCACTATCGCTCACAATGCTCCGGCCACAGTCCTAGCACAGATCACCATTCCACCTGGCCCCACAGTGTATCGATACATTGATGGCATCCTCAGCGGGGCAGAAGGGCCAGAAAGCGTTACAGATGCAATGAAAAACATTTGGGCAACACTAATCAAGTTGGGACTGGAAGTCCCAGAGTCAAAGTGCCAAGGGCCAGCACGAGAAGTTAAATTCCAAGGAGTCTGGTGGGTTGCAGGAGCTGCCTCTCTTCCACCAGACTCACTGGAAAAGAAAGAATCTGGGCACAATCCATCCAGTACGCTGGAACTACAACAAGTTCAAGGGACTGTGAAGTACTGGCGTAACCATATTCCTGCCTTTTCTGTCATTGCTCATCCCTGGTAGAATTTGTTATAAAAGGGAAAATCATGGCAGTGGACATCTCATCAGCTCTGTGGTACCGTCAAGTTCCCCTTCCTGCAGGAGCATAACAGAGCCTGGCCGCGGGGTCTCCACTCCGCTCCAGCCCCCGTTACTCCTGTCAGCACGTGCTGAGGTTGCAGGCTGCGTTGCTTAGGGAGCCGTGGCAACACACATTTAGGATGGTGAATGCCAGCCATCCTGAAAGCGACAGCTGTCTTTTACCCTAAAAACCTTCCTGTAATACTATGCTTCTCTGAGGTCCCAGTTTTCTTGAATTGCCCCCACCCCAAAGCAATTTCCCCACAGGGTCCCTAAGCAAGGCAGTGGAGGAGTGGCTCTCTCAAACTCCCTCCCAGCCCTGCCCTGGCTGAAAGAAGGCAGAAAGAAGCCTTCAGATGAGGGAAGTTCTGGCTGCAAGAGAATACAAGCTGACCAGGTCTTGGGATCCACTGACATCAACAGAAATTAGGTGAAAACTCCCCTTTCACATGAAACTCAACTCCCAAACCAAAAAACAGTTGTGATGGGAAACTATGGTGGGGGTGGGAAATCAGCGCTGAGGGCAGGAAAGCATCAGCAGGATGGGAAACCATTGAGATGGGAAGTTGTTCTGTCATTAAAAGTCAAACTGTCACAACGCTGGCTGACCCAGGTGCTGGCGGAATGGTCGCCATGGAGATGAAACCCCAGAACACTGTTTGCCCCAACAAACGCCACGCTGGCCAACTGCCACGGCATAGAGCAGCACGCTCCTCGTGGTGCTCCTGCCCTCCGGGTAACCCCCAACCAGCTGTGCCGGCCAGCATCTCACCCCATCACCCCCCTTCGCTTCTGCCCACAGAGAGGTTCCCCCTCCAGCTGCCGACGGCATCAGAGGTGCCCGGCACAAGCTTCACCACTCTGACCATGCCGCCACCGGTCACTGCTGGTGTGCTGCCCTCTGTCCCAGGGCTGCTGATCACCGTTTGGCCTTCCCAGCTCCACAGCATCACCCATCAGCCCGCCCAGGCAACCTGGCAGGGGGTGCAGGGGCCCCTGGGGGACTCGGGGCAGGTTGTGCAGCTGCCACACGTGCTGCAGCTCCCCAGCGCTGTGCGGCTGCCCCCTCTGCCTGCTCCTTGTCCCCCTGCCTATGGCCAGGGACAGCAAGTGGTGATGGGACACTTGTGCCCCACCAGCCAGTGGGGCTGGGCCCATGGGACGTGGACCAGGGGCAGCCCCTCTACCCTACGGGCTGCACTGTGCTGAACGTCCCTGCCCATGCTGGGCCCCTGCCACCCCAACACCCTGCGGCTCAGCACCGCGTGCAGGTCCCCCCTGTGCTCTGCACCCATCCTGGCAGCGCCCAGAAACTGTTGGAGGCCTTTAACAACGACGTGGTGGCCAGTGAGGATGGCATCCCTGCTGCCACCCCCTGCCAGCCCGCCCTGGATATGCTCTCTGGCAGAAGCAGGACCAAGCACCAAGGTGAGGTCTGCAGGGTGGCAGAGCCCATAGGGGGTGACCTGCACCAAGGAAGGCTTGCATCACCCTGGGGGTGGCTTGGCTTCGTTTGCTTTTTCAGAAGTGGTGACCACCCCACCAAGCCCAGAGAATCTCCTGGACCTGCCCAAGCTGGGGCCAGATGCCTTCAACGAGGCCTCTCCTGAGCTGGCAGAGGACAATCTGCAGTTTCAGGATGAGCATTCGGCCACCATGGACAGCAGTGACCTGCTCACCTGGCTCTACAGCATCCTGGAGCTCCCTGAAGTTCTCAGCGGCTCCTGCTTGACCACCCTCCTCAACAAGCTCCCGGAGCTCTCAGAGTACGTGGCAAAGGGTGGCTGCTCCAAGGAGCAATCACTGGTGGCAGGGCTGGGGGACAGCAAGGACACTGACTGTGGTGTCCCTGATGTCCCTGTCTTGACCACCACCCTCAACAGGATCCCTGACCTCTTGGAGTGCATGATGGAGGGCGACTGTCCCAAGGACCAAGTGGTGGCTGCAATGCAGGAGGACACCAACCCCTCCTGGCAGAGGGTGGCAACATCCCCCTTGATGGACGCCAAAGGCAAGCAGGGTGGGCTGGCAGCGGTCTTCCCCACCCGGCTGCCAGAGAGTCCCATGGAGCCCTCTCAGGAGGGTCCTATGGACACTTCAGAGGAGAGCCCCTTGAAGGGATGCTCAGAGGGTCCCCACCAGGGTCTCCCAGAGAGTCCTCAGCAGATCCTGCTGAAGAGTCCCCTGGCCAGCCCCCGACTGCACCCCAGCATCATCCACCCTGCATGGCCCAACTGGTGGAGGAGGTGCTGCGGAGGCAGCCCTGGGTCATTTTGACCCTCTTGCCACCACCACCGGGCATCTCCTCCTGCCGGGTGGTGCCCAGATCAGGCAAGGCTGCTGGCAAACAGGCCAAGTGCCCCACATTGGCTGACACCCTCAGGATGCCAGAGACGTCCCCACGGGGCAGCATGCCACCCAAGAAGAGGAAGAAGATGGTGGTGTGCCCGGTGGCAAAAAGCTCCAAAACCCTCTGGGAGGGGAAGCCACACAGGGATGCCACGGCCGTGGGCTGTAGTGGGGAGCAGGGGTCAGCAGCAAGCAGAGGGCATCCAATAGCGACTACGTGCCCACCAAGCAAGCCAGCACCCTGAGGAACACCAGGAGACAAGGTGCTCCACACCGCGCCAGTCACAGTTGATATATTGATAGAGAAGGTGTGGAGCACAGATCCCTCTGACGTGTGACCTGCACCTGCCCACTGCAACCCCAGCCCTCTACCAGATCTGTCTGTCTTAATTCATTAAACGTTTGACGTTCCTTGCACAGTGCCTCTGCCTGCGGTCATTCACGCAGCGGGAGATGAGGGTTAATGCAGCCCCTGCCACATGCAGAGATCTGACCCTCCACCTTCCCCTCTGTCGAGGTGACACCTTCACCGAGCTGACCCACTCTCTAGAGTATTTACAAATGAAGGGACTTCTCATCAAGGGAGGCAGCCTTGGCAGGGGTGATAAACAAAGACCAGGCAGTGGAAAGAGCACCGTTATCTATGTTGCGCAGGAAGAAGACTTCCAATGAGGAAAGTTCTGGCTGCAAGAGAACGCAAGCTGATCAGGTCTTGGGATCCACTGACACCAACAGAAAATGAGTTTAAAATAGGACAAAGATAATTGTGGTAGTGGGAGATGGTGACCTCTAACTGAAATAGTTCTGCCCCAAAGAGGCCAAAATCCCGCTTGGGGAGCATGCGTAGTCCGTAAAACACTTCAGCAGTGCTACTGAGGATGCGTACGCGTTTGCATTAGAAGCGAGAAACCAGTCACCAAACCTGTGTATGACACATGACCATGCAACGTGCGGTGCTCTGAGAAAGGCCCTGAACCCCTTCTCAGTGTTCCAATTGGACCTAAAAACTTTGCACGCACTTTTTAATCGCTGCTCCCGAAGCGATTTCCCCACAGGGTCAGTAAGCAAGGGGGTGGCGGAGTGGCTCTCTCAGACCCCCTGCCAGCCCTGCCCTGGGCGCCGGTGCCTCCAGCCCTGCCCCAGCAGACGTTGCTGCGCTGATGGAGGGGCTCCCTCCCTCTCCACTGCATTTGCAAAGGGAATGGCTGGCTCACCCTTTGCTGCCCACGCAGCCACCCTCACCTTTAGCTGCTGTCATTCCCAGGGGCGCCGGCTCTCTCCCAGCACCCTCACACCTTCTCCCTGCAGCACTGCGAGAGAAGCGTTCGCCAGGCACACGGGTGCCGTCACTGCCCTGCGCAGCTGGGCACCCCAGAGTGGCACTGCCTGACTGCCTCCCTCACCAAGCACCTCCACCTCCACAGTCTCAAGCTCCATCCCTTTAGATAGAAAGGGGGTCACTTTATTGAGAAGTAACCGTTCCTCATGAGGAACACAGTCTCTTCAGGAGGCAAAATACTTTAGTAGCGTTTAGAAACAAAGCTGGGGCATCTGGGGGGCCACCTCATCACTACTCCAAACAATGTGTCCTTTGTGGAGAAAAACTGAAGAGCTAGACAGTTTCCAGAGGACAGCAAAACCTGACCTGCTGAGAGCTTAGGACAGTGCACGTCATGTTCTTCTTCACACTTGGTGCACATTTGACAAGCTGCGAGATGATGGTAATTTACTTCCTTCAGAGAGGACAGCAAGACACTGTTGCCAACTCAGCGTAGGTTTTTTGGTTTTTTTTTCTGGTTGACCAAGCAAAGAAACAGAGGCAGTTTCAAAGTGCGCAGAAGCACAGCTGCAGACATAATTCCTGCTGTCACGCAGGCAGCAGGAGTGAACTTCATCCCTTTGGGTCCTTTTGAGAACACCAAGCACCCAGATTGTGCTGAAGGATGTTTTTTTACATAGGGGACCCTCGGAGAGAATCAGACATGTCCAGTTTTATTCCCTGGGAAAATGCCCTGACACTGTCCTGCCCCTCAGGTGGCGTAGGACAATTAAACTTATTAGTAAGCATGGGCTGATTCCTGGCCCACCATGATTCGAACAGCAGCCCACAAATCCCTCAACTAGATTTGTTCTGCCTGTATTGATGACAGTTGCATGGCTCTACATTATGAGGGAAAGCAGATTACACAGCTTGCTCGTTTGATGTGCAGGGCTGTGTTTCAAAGGACTACGACAAGCCCAGAAGAGCACAGCACACTATGGCTTACGAATCAAGTCAGTATTGCATCACAAACCACAATGCATGTGTCTGTCTGAGAAAACGGGGTTTATGTAGGCACATGCGAAATGGGTCTCCTGCTCAAAACCCAGCAAATCCTGTTTAGAAAAGTTCATATACTGAAATGATAAGGCAACATACTTCTGGATTTGTCTCTAAATCCCCACGGAGATGTAATTCCTGTAAACTCACTGCCATCTGAAATCGTACAGCTTGAGGCACTTTTATGTAAAGCCAAGAAAGCTCAGCTCAGAAGGCAAAGATCCTTCTTAAGAGAACGGATCATCTGTAACTACAAGACACCTTCCCTCCCACTGAAACATAACAGCAGAGTTAAAAGCAGTTTTTAAATTCCAAGTGGAAACATTCAAAGTTTTAAAAGTACAGGACATTCTCTTCCTAGCACAAAATAATCAACTTTTCCCTACTTCTCTGCAAACCTTAACCCCAGTGTTTTGTATTTTTCACGCTACAGCACAGAAAGCCAATCTCAACAGCTGCACAACGGCTTCCAGTGCCAGTGTGCAAAGCATTGAGGAGTCTGGGCTCAGTCTTGGCAGTACAGGAGTGATCCACCTCAAATGCACTGCACAGTCTGCATCTGGGGGTATCACAGGGCAATAGTTAATCACTGCTTTTCCTCCCAGTAACAATAAAAAGAGAAAAAAAGAAAATCTCCTTACTTCCACGGCCCTTCTTTACAGGCTAGAGGTTTATGGAAGTGACGACCCATTTCACCCTACATACAAGACACCTTTTGAACAATTTTTAAAGCTGTCCCTAAAACCCCGGATTTTACACAACAATCAGTCCAAAGAAAGTACAGAGGTCTCTGCTCTACTGGACACATGCATGAACACTTGTGTTTACTGGACACCTTTGTAAAGGGAAAAGGCATTACACCAGCGTACCAGATCCTTGCCCAAAAGACTTTTCAAACCACCTGTTTGTTGACGCAGTCACTGCACTTCAACCCTTCCACCCATGACAACATCCTCTCAGGGGGCAGACTTGCCTGCACTTGATCACAGAACCAGTCAGCAGAGTTCAGATTGAACCAAGCTAAAAACCGGGCCCAACCTCTACGTTCACGGTTGGGATACACGGCTCCTATCACAGGGCTCACACTGTAGTCCCACCTGAGTTACGTATCTGAAGTTGCATTTCTCACGGGTCAAATATTCCTCTTCAGATCTGCCTTGAAACTGAGGGCTCATGATCAGCGAGAGAAGAGAGTTCCTTGCCTTCTGTGCAGTCAGGTCACATTCCCCTGCTAAAAGCAGCCTGCTCAGGCCTCCCATTTGTGTACAATCTGTTAAAAGAGTAAAACCAAGTCTGAAGGTTATTCATTTGCTTCCTTAAACATCCTACCATTTGCAGCATTCGGCCCCCAGAAGACGACTTCTGTCATAGCAACTTCTCCAAGCAACCTGCTATAAAAGACAGGTCAACAGAATCACCAACAGCCAGGTCTGTACCCTCGGGGACAGACTTTCAAAGCTCTTTGGAGGATTGCACTGGATCTGTGTGCTTTAGACCCCACTGCGTGGATTTACTATTTTACTGGCAAAGGTTTTATGTACCACACATGAACATCTTCAAAACACCTACTGTAATGATCTCATGCATAGACAGACACGATGATTCTCTAATATCACACAGGAAGAACTCAATGGATGCTCCTACCAAGGCAGTGGCTCCCTTCTGTAGCCACTGAACAAGCAAAAGGATGGATCAGAACGACATTATCAAGCTCTGAAGCAAAATTTCTCTCTTCCTCTAGCTGTAATTTAGAGCTTCATTGAGTGCTGAAGAGTGTCAGCCTGACAGCTCTGAAGCATGAAGCGCTTGATCCTCTGTGCCAGAACCGCACCGGCACTGGCCAAACAAGCTGCCTGTGTACTCACAGGGTCAGGGTCAGGGTCCAGGTCCAAGTTCCGGGTCTGGGTCTGTACTGCCCTGCCAGTGCAACACAGAAGTGAGGAAAGTAAAATGGAGATAGAAGTGTTCTTTCTCCACGTAATTGATGCTGGCAGCTTCTTGCCTCCAGCATTCCTGCACCTCAGGAGCTTGGGAAATGACAACAAATATGAAACCTCCTGAAAATAATTTGCCTGACACACCACAGTGTAACACTTCCGTATGCCCACACCACACTTCTGGCTCCCAGCTGCTCTCCCGTGCTTCCCTCTAGCTACCTTTGAGGCACCTTTTCCACCTCCTCAGATCTGGCCAGCTGAAGAACACCCAACTCATGGCTCTAACATTCTTCCCCTTCCTCTCAACATCTTCCTGGTCGTCTCAGCTTTCTGCCCTCCAGATTAGGCGTTTATCATAACAGGACAAGGATAGCACTGGGTTGGTTTTTTTTTCTGTAAGGAAGCCAAATACTTAAAACTCTTTATTAAAATATAAAAATTAAGAGGAAGGGAAAAGCCAAAATGACAGCCAAGTGGAAGTTTCATTTGATGCTCAAACCACCTGAATACTTATGCTGCAGCTGCAGCCGAAAGCTGGCCCTTAGATGGCTGATCAGGATAAAGCCCCAAATCCTGCCAGTAAGGTTTCAAATTACAAAATAATCCACCTAAGGGAGGCCAAAATGGATAAACACAAACATTGCCGTATGTTTACAGGGCCTTCACAGCACAATGGTTCTCTGATGGCACCGAGATCTTAGCAGTATGAAGAATTACAAAGGTCAAGGGCTATTTATAAGCAACGTACCCTTAAATCAACACTAGTGACAAAAGAGCCAAGCACTTGACTTGCAGAACGGCAGATGATTTGTGACTTTCTCCACAGCTTCTACTACTGATGAAGCTTACAACCACCTCACCATTTGGGAACGACATCCGTTGCTAGTGTTGCTCTGGTTGGAAACTCAGCCAGAAGGAATTTGTCATTACAGG
The DNA here is from genome assembly GCF_963210335.1 of Falco punctatus. Lineage (NCBI taxonomy): Eukaryota > Metazoa > Chordata > Aves > Falconiformes > Falconidae > Falco > Falco punctatus. Next base: position 287,323 of record NW_027660146.1, on the reverse strand, counting down.
AATTCTCATGCCACTGAACTGGCAGCAAGGTACACAAGCCTCTTAATCCCTTCTTATACTTTTACACTTGTGCCATAAAACCATTCTCCACTCTCCATCTCACCACCTCTCCAAGCAGTAAAGGCCCATCTGCCACACACTTGTCACAAACTACATAGGATAATGACACAGTTTCAAATACATCAGAAAGTATCAAATCAGAAACTTTAAAACATAAAAAATTTAAAAAAGGTGGCAGTGGGACACTATTTTCTACCTTGACTGTTAGGTTCACAAGCTGCTAGTAGTTAACATTAATGGCTCACTATTTCAAGGTCATGCTGGCAACAGTTCTGCAATGTGTGGATATCAGCGAGAGAATTGCTGCCTTTCACCAGTTCAGGTGCTCCACCTATACCTCGTCACAGATTTGTTTTGTTTTGGGTTTTTTTTTTTTAATGCTTATCAGGGTAGGATCTGCCTACCAAGACCAGATTTTAAGTAAAGTTACATTACACTCCTCTTGATTTAAATACAGCAAGATAGCTCCACTGCTACGTTCTGCCACAAGAACGTAAACACCTCCAGCTTCATAGACACCCATACACTATTTTTGTAAGGAACAAATGACTAAACACGGAACAACACTATGAAAAAGCAAAAGAATGCACACAATCAGCATTTCCCTATTTGGACCAAAACCCAAAAATCTCTAACAGCAGATAAGTCTGAATTAAAAATCAACCACATCCAGATCCCAAATGGGGTAGGGGTTATTGTACGCCACAGACCTGGACTTGACTGTTGAAGGAAATGACGCACTAAGGAAAATTTGAGGGGGTTCTGCAGAAGTTTAATGAGAGCCTTGGCAACTTCACCTGGGACATGAAAGGTGAATGCGCTACACTACCACCCGCAATAAAGGAAACTAGTCTCGCATTTTGAGTCCAACACCACATCCGCAAACAAAATGAGGCTGCTAAGTTTGAGGAACACTGATGGAAACCTCACCTGCCATCCCAAAGTTATGCTATGGCATTTCTTCCCTTTTTGCCACTTTCCTCAGCCTTCGTACATCTTTTGCAGAATCTGAAGCAAGGGCCCATAGCTTCTTCCTGTTTCTAACAGTGAATGTCTGGGTTTCACACGTTGGTTTCTTGTGCGGCGCCAATAAGACCCAACACTTGCCTTCATAAATGCATCCGTACACTAGGGAAGAAAAGGAAAATTACCAGCCACAACACTGTACTTCCCACAGGGCAACAGAGTGCCCCACTTTAAGAGAGGGTTTAAGACAGTAAGTAACCCTCAAGTATCTTCATAAACAAGCACAGTTTAATCACGTGCTTTTAATCTGACTACCGACACAATCTAACAAGAAGACACATTAAGGGAAGCAGAGCTGTATTTTAAAAAGTGGGGCTTCTCTTTCCTCTCCTGAGGGTTTACCATCCAGGGCTGGCTGAAGTTCTGAACCTGTAAACCACTCCCCCACGCTTCTATGCTTGCTCTGGGAAAGAAAGACGGCTGTTTGAACTCTTTTGCAGGTACAGTCTTTCTTTACTTTTGAGTTGGAATGAAATGAAAAGCCCATCAGTCCCACTTATGGCACAGAGACACACCTATGTTCCATGCACATGCCTGCACAGAAACGCACACAGAGGGAAACCATCCCTTGGGTCTCAAATACAGAAACAGCACTGAAAACCTTGACTTCTGTGAGTCCCTGCAGCATTCTCTGAGGTCAATATACAGCATGCTTGTGGCAGGATCACCACTGCATGTGTGTCACTTGCTTTCATTTCCATCTTCATCTCTAACCTGGCACTTGCCACCTCCAGACTGCAGCATTCATAAAAGCAATTCCATTTACTAGAAGCACAGCATGCATAAAAGCAATTCCGTTTACTAGAAGCACAGTGTGAACCTTCTGCATGAAGTCTGGTATTTAAAGAAATTGCTGTAAAGAACAAAAATCTGCCGGCACCACTGACACACATACACACTGTGTTTTCTGAACAGGGACGGTATATGAAACCTGCAAACTAAGGACTGTGACAGCTTGCTCCTTGCCCCTCTTCTTTTGCCCTCAGGCTGGTGCAAGAGCTCCTTTCACCAGAGCAGGCACATCACAGACACAGACTCACCAAGGGGAAGGGTGGGGAGGGGATAAGGGCAGAGGGGGAAAGGAAAGACCCACAGAAGCAGCTTTGCCGCCCACTGCCAAAGCCGCAGCCTGCTCATCCTGTCCCCTCGCCCTGCCTGTGCTGGTCTGTGCCTCTGTCCTCCTTCCTGCCCCTCCGCTCCTCTCCCTGTCCCTCTCTCCTGCTGCTGATCCTGTATTCCCTGCAGCACCCCCCCGCCTCTCTGTCTCTGTCCCTCTCCAACTCTGCCCGCTCCTCACCAGTCCCTGTCCTTTCTCCATCCCTGCCCAGCCCCTCTCGCTCCCCCTGCCCCTCTGGCCGCCTCCTGTCCCTCTCCAGCCACCCCACCACCTTGACTCACCTCTCCACTGCCGCTCAGTGCCTCCCTTCCCCTCGTCCCTGCCCCACGGGGGCTCTGGGGCCAGGATCTGTGCTTGGACAACCCCGGGCAATGGCCCCAGGCCTGCAGAGCCACAGGGCCCGATTGCAGGGCAGGGATGTCCCATAGCCTGCTGGGAGAAGGTGTGCCCCGGGGCATGCTGGGAGCTGTAGGCCCGGGGCTGCCCCATGGCCAGGTTGTTCCCAAGGCATGCTGGGAGCTGTAGTCCCGGGGCTTCCGGCAGCCAGGTTGTTCCCAGGGCATGCTGGGAGCTGTAGGCCTGGGGCTGCCCCATGGCCATGTTGTTCCCAGGGCGTGCTGGGAGCTGTAGGCCCGGGGCTGCCCCATGGCCATGTTGTTCCCAGGGCGTGCTGGGAGCTGTAGGCCCGGGGCTGCCCCATGGCCATTTTGTTCCCAGGGCATGCTGGGAGCTGTAGGCCCGGGGCTGCTGGCAGCCAGGTTGTTCCCAGGGCATGCTGGGAGCTGTAGGCCCAGAGCTGCCCCATGGCCATGTTGTTCCCAGGGCGTGCTGGGAGCTGTAGGCCCGGGGCTGCAACTAAAGCAGTGGTTAACTCGGCCTATTGAATAAGCTCAGTAAGGGGTGGCAAGCTTTCTGAGGCACCTGGGCTATACCAATAGACGAGGGTAGTGGGGTAACGGTGTGTTGCCTTCAATACAGCACAGAGAACAAATGAAGTTCTATAGGAACAAGTAGAGCACACGTTCCCCAAGAAAGTTCAGCTGGAGTTCAGGAGCTTGCTGACCGCCAGCAGTCTCGAGAGACCCCAAGAAAGACCCCCAGGAGCAAAGTGACATACGCAAGTGCCTTATGCAGATCTAAACGATTTTGAGGAAGTAGTTATAATGTGTCTTATATTTTGGAGAAATGTGATGAACATGTATGTTTTGTTGTAATGAATTGCAGAAGGCTGTTCAGGTGGCTGCACGTGATTTGAGATGCTAATCTCCGTGTGCCCAGTGCTGCAATAAAGAGTGCCTGCCTTCTAAACTTACAAAAGGAAGTCACAAGGGTTTTCTTTTGGCCCGTTTTTTGGTATCATGGCAAGTGCTCAGCCAGAGGTTTGGCAGGTACAGGTGGCCCGATGGGGAGCTTGCTATCCTTGCCGTGCTGCTGCTTTGGCAGCCACCTCGGGGTAGGAGGGGGCAGGTGTTCTGGCTTCCCAGCTGGTGTCTTGCAATGCACTGGGTGAGGTGTGGACTGCAACCTATAATGCAAACCCTGCGTCCTTTGGAAGTGAAAAAGGGAGCATATGTAGTATTTTCTGGGGGATTTTTTCCCCCCCTTGTTAGTTCTCTGGGATTCAGATAACCTTTCATAGATAGTTGGTGTGATTTAAACCAAGAGTTAGCTTGTTGGTGACCTGATACAACTATACCGTTTGGCGTGGCAGTTAATCTCCACCATTGCCATGAACTCAGGGGGTCTGAGGAAAGTGGCCATCAAGCACTGCGCCAAGAGGGTGGCTGCAGGGGACAGCAAGCTGCAGCTGACGGCATCAGCACCTTTAGTCCTTCCTGGCCACCATGGCCTGTCTCTGCCTTGTCCTTGCTCTGATCTCATGGCACTGCTGCACAGAGATACCCAAACCTCGCCGGGACGTGGTCCCAGGCAACTTGCTTGAGCAGATGTTGGACCAGATGTTCTCCATGGGTCCCTTCCAGTTGCCACCCTCCTGTGTGATATTGTGCTCTGGTTTCGCACCTAAAGCACCTCAACGCAGCCCTAATGCCCAATGGAAAGGTCACTGGGAGAAGGGACCATCCCAAACTCCTCCCTGAGGATTCATCCCCAGATAACAGCTCCCCACGCCAGAAAGTCCCATGGCAGGCACAGGCACAAGAGAGAAAAGAATGTTTTATTGGTAATAATGGTTGCGGGGGCCCAGCAGACAGAGTGGTTCAGCTGCTGAAAACGAACCAGCACCTGCAATGAGAGAGTCAGAAAGCTCTGCTAACTCCCTGAAAGCAGGAAGAGGCAGGACTTTGTTCCCCTTTGTGCAGGGAACAGCATTCAGCAGGAACTCTTCGTGGCCCAGAAGAGAGAGCTGTTGCTGCCATCAGCTAAGGGGTGTCTCTGGTGCCTTGTCCCCATGGGGAATGCCCTTAGAGGCCTGCGTGGGAGCAGAGATGCGTAGTACCCCTGTGCCATGAAGCAGGGCTCCGTGGGGAGCCCCTGGGCAGCTGCCACAGAGCTCATTCCAAACCCTGCCCAGCACCATCCCTCGCCCTCCCTTGCCAGCAAGTTGCACTGACGCAGATGAGTGCTGAGAGTTGAGAAAGACAGGTGCAGTGCTCGGTACACACCTGGGCTTCCTGACCTTCTGCACCTTCCTGCATCTTTGCACTGGTGCAGCCCCAAACACTTTTTCTTTCTTCTTCCTCTTCTTTTCTGTGCAGCTTTCACTGTCCTCTCCCCAGGGCTCTTTTCTCTTTGGCTGCCTTTTGTTTGTTCTTTGTTTCTTGTTCTGGAGAGAGCCTGCAAACCTTTCCATCCCACAGTGGCATTAGTTAGGGGGAAAGCCACCATCCACTGGAGTCCGTTCTGATTTTAACCAAAGTGATTCCATTTTACCTTCTGTCCTCTGAAAGGCTGGCCAGATCGACTGGACACCCCAGGGGGCCTGCTGCACTCTCGGGGGCAGTTGGAGGCAAAGCTGGAGGTGCCTACAAGATAAATGTTGCAGTTGGCAGGTGGCAAGAGATGATCTGGAGTAGGAAGCAACTGCTGGCCAAACTGCTCCCTTAGCTCTCCAGCTCTTCAGAGGAGATCCCTTTGGCTGGTTTGCATCAGCCACAGGGCACAGTCATCTGCTACCCCCCCCCCCTCCCCCCCCCCAGACTCGATGAAGCTCTAACAAAGTAGGATCCGGGCAAAACCCCTCTGAGCTTGGCAGCGACCCCCCTCTGTCTTTTTGTAGCTATTTTGTGGGCCTTTTGTTTGATCAAGCACATGCCTAGTGCATTTGGGAATCATCTTGCTACTTTCCCTTCCTACGCATCAGCCTTGAGGGGCTGGAGGAAAAGCCCAAACACAGCCCGGCTCTGCTGCCAGGCACAGGCACAGCAGCGACATGGCCTCATCAGAAACTGCCCTCCTACAGCAGACAGGCTGTCACCGTGGCTGGGGGGCTGACATACCTCTCCCGTTGCAGACTCCACCACCGTATCTCCCTCAGCTTCTTCGAGGACACTGAGCAGAGAGGGGGATGTGTGTGCCAAGGCTTCTGTTGCATGCTTGGTATCCTTTGCGACTGCACAAACGCTTAGCTCTTCCAAATGCAGCTCTAGAAAGATAAAGCCCATGCATCACAGTGAGTCCTTGGAGGTAAAAACCAGCTCAAGCAAACCCCACCTGCAGCCCTCCACCACTTCTGTTTTCAGCCCTCCTGTGCCCTGCCTGCAGGCCTCAGCTCATCTTGCTGAGCAAAGTGTTCATGCCCCAAGAGGCAGGGGCAAAGAGAGGCCATGAGACAAGCAGGGCTGCGAGGACCACACACGATGCCCATCCCCGCCAGAAACGACGCTGAGGGTTCTGGCATCCCAAGCCCCAACCTGTGACAACCCTCAGCCCCACTGCCTCTTACCTCTGGATCTCTGCTTGGCAGCCACTCCTCGGCTGCTGGGCACGGGGGGTCACTTGTCTCCTCCCCAAAGATTTTGCCGCAGTTCTCCACCAGAAACTCCACCGGCACCTTCACCTGCACACGTCAAAGCCCTGGTTTCAACCCAGCTGCCTGAAAATGACCAGGCAGCCCCTGCCTCTTCTGCGCCTTGCCTCTGCGCAGAGGCGGTGGCTGTGGGGCTGCTCTTGCAGGCAGCCACCCCAGCAGCATCTGCCCAAGGGAGGAGGCATCCAGAGACCTCTGTGCAGACAAGCCCAGAGGCGCCGCAAAGGCTGCAGCTCTGCAGCTCACTACAGCACCAGTACCTTCCCAGTGACCTCCAGCATTGCCTCCAGTGGGAGCAGGCCCTCGTCAGGTGGGCCCAGCAGGTTGGGCCCAACACAGACAGCCAGGTTGCTGCAGCTCATCTTGCTGCTGGCTGCATTGCAGCCGATGTGCTGGAGGAGAGCCAGCAGCCGCTTCAGAAGGAGCAGATTGGTCACAGGCAACTTCTCAGCCACCCTGAGGGAAGAGGAGCAGAAGTCTGACAAGGCACATGTTGCCCACAGCCATCCCTCAGCCTTGCCCAAGGTGGGCGGGAGCCAGCGGTCACGTCGCGCAGCCTTGCAGGTGCTCTCAGCCAGAGGTCAGGGCTCCTGCTTGCTCACCAGGCAGGCTGCTGCCCACACTTAAGCTTTCAGCTCTTCCATGTTCTCCTCCCTGCTGGTCTTCTGCATGGCTGCCATCCAGTCCTCATAGAGGTTGCTCACAAGGAGCCTGCCAGGAATGTTTCGGAGGAAGTCCTGCAATGCCAAGGGCTCCAGGTGAGCCTTTGAACGCTGCAGGCCAGCCTGGAGCTCCACCAGCTGCAGCTCAGAAGTGCTCACCTTCAAGATGACAGTGAGCAGCAGCACAGGCTGGCTGGCCAGGTCGACATCTGCGCCACGGTCCAGGGCCTCCCGCAGCTCCCGAACTGCTGTCCCGCTGGCAGACAGGTGGAATATCCCCTCTGTTGATGGTCCTTCCTGCCACAGGGCAGCCAGCAGCTCCTGCAGGAGAGGCGGGAGGACAGTTGCTTGGTGGAGGAGCTGCCTTCCAGCAGCGGTGGCCAGAGCACTGCCTCAGAGCTGGCTCCTTGCTGTGGGTGCAGAGCCCAGTCCCCTGTCCCTGGAGCCCTGGGACACCCACCATCTCTACGGAAAATCCAGGGGGAGGGCTGGGGACCCGGTGTCCAGGCTGGCTTACCTGGATGGGCCGGGGCAGCGTGTTGTCCTCCCCACCGAGGGCTGCCAGGGGCTGCCCAAAGAGCGCCCTGCTGCAGCCGGAGCCCGCCTGCCCTGGTGCCTGGGCAGGAGCCACGCTCTGCTGCAGAGCGAAGGGCCAGGGCAGCCCCCTCCTCCTATTCATGCTGCTGCTGCTCCCTCCTGCTGCAAAGGAAGACAGAGCCAGAGCCCATCAATGGAGACCCTCAGGCCAGCGCTCCTGGAGCCTGCCTGGCCTGCTGCCCAGTGCTGAGCAGTGCGGCAGGACGGGCAGGGAGCCAGCAGCTGCAACTGTGGCTCTGGTTTAGTGGCTGGGATGCTCCCGAGATCCATGTGCCACCACAACAGTGGCAGAAGCTTCGTGTCCCCACAGAGCCACATGCAGCAGCCACTGCCCAGCGGGTGTCCTTGTTCATCCAGGTGACTTCCTTCCTTGGGCTGCCCAACCTGCATGGCGACACTCGGGGGACAAGTGAGCACAGATCAACCGCTTGCAGGAGGTGGTCTTTTGTTCCAAAACTCACCTGGTGAGCAGCAAAGTCCCTCTCCGATGCTCGACGAGTCCATGGGAGGCCCTTGCTTGGCATCAGTCTGCAAGAACACAGCAGCGCTTAGCAGAGTAGCCCCACAGAGGAAAGGGCCACCAGTGAGCAGCCACCCAGCACCGGGAGCCTGAGCGCAGCAGAGCTGGGAGCCTCTGCCTTCCTGGGCTCTCTGCCCCACGTGGCAGGGTTTCTCCCAGTGCCACCAGCGAGGCCATGCCAGTGTTCCTGGTGGCTCCCCAACCCCTTCCACTGGCCAAGAGGCACTGTGGGACACTCCCTCCCTCTCTCCTGCACAAGCCCATCCCCCTCAACGCACATCCCTGGCACCACAGCGCAGCCAGAGGTGGGTGAAAGGCAGCCATCCTCACCCTTGCCTGCCCCTCCACCAGCTTCTCCAGGTTCCTGGTGCTAAATGTCCTCCACTGGGCAAGAGAGAAGGATGGGAAGAAGGTGAGCAGCGATGGCTCTGATGCTCGGCTAGAGGACCACTGCTCAGGGACAGAGCCCAGACCAGAGTGACACTCATGGCACAGCGGCAGCTTAGCTCCTTCTCCAGGAGTCTGAGCGATGCCACATGGGTGACTCGGGCTCTCTTGGGTCCTTCTGGTGTCCTGTGCAGTGGGAAAGGCACAGGGAAAGAGCTGGGTGAGCCCCAGGCTGCCTCTTCTCCCTTGTTCAGCAGCTCTGCCCAAGAGCTGGGGAGCTATGTTCCCCTGGCCAGCTGGGAGCATCCCCCTGGCTTACCTGAGCAGTGTGCCCACCCACTGCTCCTTCAGTGGCCAGGAACTGCAGAAAGAGAGGAGACACAGCGTCAGGCCCTACAGCCCCCCACCCATGGGCAGAGGTGGGTGCCTGCACAGCCCTACCCCGTGGGCAAGGACACAGGGGCAGGATGGAGCCCTGTGGGGCAGGGCAGAGGTGCTGCCCAAGCCCTGGCTCCCTGTGTCCTGCCATCCTGCACACGCAGCTGCTTTTGTCCTTCCCTTCTGGGGACCAAAAGGTGGCCAGGTGATGCAGGATGGGGAAAGGCCCCCCCATCAATCCCTTCTGCCGCTGAGCTGCCTGCTCCCTGCCCAGGAGGGGGGGCAGAGGCCATTCACAGGGTGGCATGGGCACGGTTGGGAACCTCTCCTGCCTGGCCATGGGACGTGGTGCCACGACTCACCCGAAGTCAGCAACGCAGAAGCCAGTGGGCCAAGTGAAGATGAGGGAGGTCCTGCCCCCATCGGTGCCTTCCTCTTCTTTGTGTCCCGCAGCCTCCTTCCCGCTGCTGAGCACCCACAGCTGGTCCAGGGCCAGGCAGAGCTGTGGGCGCAGGCTGGTGCCATGTCTGCAGAGAGCAGAGGCGGGCACTGAGCTGGAGGGGGGCTCCTTGGGCTGGGTCCCCACGCGCAGAGCCCTGTCCCCCACCTGCCCTTGGGACGGATGTTGGTGCCTCCAGCACCGAGGGGCCGGGGCCTGGGGCTGGTGCCAGGGCGTCCCTGGGCCGGGGCTGGGGGGAAGGATCTGGGCTCTGAGGGTCTTACCGCAACTTGGCGACCACCAGTTCCTTGTGGAGGAGGAGCAGGCGCCTCTCGCTCCTCTTGCGGCCCCGGGTCAGCCGCACGTCTGCGCTCAGCACCGGCTCGGCGTCGCTGAGAGCCTCCCTGCAGAGCAGAGCGCGGCGGGCATGAGCAACGCCAGTGCTGCGTGGCCCAGCTGTGCCCGCGTGTCCCCGAGCCCGGGGGGAGCCCACCTGGAGCTGCAGCAGCAGCAGGCCTGGCCCATCCTGCCCGGGAGAGGAGGGCCCTGGCCGTGCACCGAGGAGGGGGCCCAGCCGGCGACGGGGAGGCTGGGAAGCGGGGTGCTGGTGCTGTGGCAGCGCTCCTGGGCCAGAGGCTGCCTCCTGCCAGCGCCGCTGCATGCCAGCACAGCTCTGCCCTGCTGCCTGTGGTGGCCGTGGGCTCCCCGTGACCAACGGTCTGAGCCCAACGGAAAGTGGGCGGAGCCTGGGGGGGCGGGGCTGGGGCCCTCTCCAGTATGGCCGGCCCTGCCTTGCCCGGGGGAGCCCCGAGCAGGACAGGGCAGGGGGCAAGGACCACCTCCCTGCGCCTGTGGCTAACGCTTTCACCTGGCTTTTTGACAGGGTCCTGCTCAATAAAAGAAGCTGTTTTTCCTGGAGATGGCCATTGTGGCTAGAGTCAGGCTCCTCTTGGTGGAGGCCGGCCTAGCGGTTGGAAGGCCTCTGGCAACCAGGCCGTGCTAGGCCTCAGGCCCCAAGGCGCTGGAATTGGAGCAGGCCCACCGGGAGGAAAAACTTCCATTTTTACCAAAAGATGGGGGGACTAGCAGCAGTCAAGAGCCGCTCGTGTCCTGCCAGGCGCCACAGGGAAATGAAATGTGTGGTGAGCTTCGGCAGGAATTGTGGTGCCCCTGGAGCACCACCCTTGCTTGGGAAGGCTTTATCCCACCTGGGTGCTAAGGCTTCACCCTTGGCAATCAGGGCTGGATGAGCACCACCCAGGAGCCCCTGCCCTGTTAGCCATGACCTTCACCCAGCCGGTGGCCAACACGGCCAGGGGCGAGTTTGTGGGGTAGGCCATGACCATGGCAAAGAAGGGACCCGTAGTCGGCTTTTGATGGCCCGTGTCTCGTTTCACTGTTGACCCTAAGCAATGCCTTGCTTCAAATAGAAGCCATTCAGAGAGTTACACACCCGCCCTTTTCAGGAAAAATGCAGGAAATCAGAGACATGTAGCAAGTTCTCTGTTGGCTGTTGTACACTGCAGCAAGAAGCAGCGTGGGTCCAGTGGCTAATGCTGGAAGGGGAATTCAGCACTTCTGGGAAAGGGATATAAAGGCACTCTTGTGGGCCAGGCTGGGATTGGGGAGCCTGAGTGGGTGTCTGGGGTCCCAGCTTTCCCGCAGTGCTGACTGTGGTGCCTGCTGCTTGTTCTTCCCTGCATCGCCGGCTGCATCCACCTGCTGGGGCTGTGCTTGGGAAGGGCTCCGGGGGTGAGCAAGCCCACGGGAGAGGGCTGCGGAGAAGCTCTTCTCCAGAGATCTACCAGAAACTGTGCAGAGCATCCGAGAGGATGCTCTGTGTGACAAGGGAAGGTGCCCGTTGGTCCAATGTATGGAGCCTGCAGGGCTCCCATCAGGGTCCTTTGACCGACCCATCCTCCAGCCAGCAATCCAGGTGCTGGGGGGTCCCATGCAGGTCTCCTGAGGTACCCTTTAGCCCCGGTGAAGGTGTCATGCCTCAGTGTGTGCTTGCAGGGCATGTTTCCTTCCTGCTGACAAGGGCGGAATTGCAGTTAAATGCCCCTGGGCGATCCCGAGCCAAAAGCAGGTTTTTTTCTATGGGCCACACTGCTTTGCAGTCCATGTGTGTGGTTCAGCTCCTGCATGGGAGCTGAGGACACGAGGTGACCTAGCTCTGAAGCTGGCCACTCTTGCTCCAGGCAACTCCAGTTGCTTGCGTTTTCCTTCAGCTTCCCCAGCCTGATGATCTCCACTGTCACCTCCTCCCTGTCCTACAAGAAGTATCCCTCTCCCAGCCATTAGGACAGTGGCGCAGCACTCAGAATCCAGATCACTTGTAGAGAAGTAGGACAGAGGAGAAGAGAAGTTCTCCTTTGAAAGAAATCCTTCGTTGTCCTCCTTTAGCTACCAGTGGATGAAAAATAGGGGGACAGAATTTCAGGCCAGCCACAGCACTGCCTTTCAAGCCTGAGCTTGTAATGTCATGGCTGTTCTGGAATGTGGTACAGTGAAATGAGAGATAGAAAAGGCAAATTTTCCCCCTCAGAGCGGTCAAACGCTGGCAGAGGTTGTCCAAGGAGATGTGTGCAGCCTCTGTCCTTGGAGATCTTCAAAGGCCAAGGGCACACAGTTCTCTGCGACCTGCTCTAGGTGAGCGTGCTGGAGCAGAGGGCTTGGCCCAGAGGACCTCCACGGGTCCTTCCAACCCCACCCTCCCGTGTGGCTCTGTGCTTTGCTTTTGCCCTGGCGGAGATCTTCAGGGACTTTGCGTTCCATTTTGTGTTGCCTTAGGGCTACAATGTGCTGTGGTTTGGGGGCAACAAGGTTATGGTATGCCAGAGGTCAGGCGAGTTAGTGTCAAAGTGTGTTTACTGTTATGGACAGAATCTGGGTTTGTTGGCCTTGTGTTCCTGGGGTTATGGCATTTTTATCATGTGTTCTGTGTGGTTGTTTTTTTTTGCGGAGAGTGCCTTTTTTCAGCTATTTTGCCTTTGTAGGATTTGCATGGGGGCCTTTGGTTTGTGTACAAAGTTTCTTCTGGTTGTTTTTCTGCTGTGCTGGTGGATGGTGGTGTTTTTTTCTGTCTTGAAACCATCGTTACAGGCCTAATATATCTCCTGCAGGTCAGGCAGTGTCACTTCTGGTGTGGTCTGACTCATTTCTGGTGAGTTGGTAGGTAGGTATGGAGGACTTGTGGTCCCTCCATGGAGGATGACTGCTAGAGGACTAAGAGGCAGATCTGTGGAGGGGTGAGAGAACTGCTGGCCCATAAGCAGTGACTGTCAGAGGACTAAGTGTACTTGAATTTACGTGGGCTTCCAAATTCATGGTTGTTCCTCCTGCCTTGTGGAAGAGCCATGGGAAGTCACCAGCCACACGGAAGGACAAGGGGTTTCCCAAGGCTACGTGGCTTTTTGGGGTTTGCTTTTGAGTAAGAAAGTCTTGTCTCTACATGAGCGCAACTGTGAACGGTCAATTTTGCTGACTTTAGAGAGCAGGGAGCTGCACTTTTCTGATGTGCCTCACATGGCTGTAAGGACAGAGTGAGAACCAGCAAGAGGATTCCTTCCTGTCACCTTCTCCAGGGGAACAGTGCTGCACTTTCACAAAGTGAGCTCTGGTTCAGCATGAGTGCACAAGGTTTTGGTCAATTTTCTCACCACAGGAAGCAGGAAGCAGCACTTTTGTGCTGTGCCTCACATGGGTGCCAGGGCAGGGTGAGAAGCAGCAAGAGAATTCGTTCCTGGAACCTTCTCCAGGGGAGCACTGCTGCCCTTTCACAAAGTGAGCTCTGGTTCTGCATGAGTGCAAAATGTTTGGGTCAAATTTCTCACCACAGGAAGCAGGGAGCAGCACTTTTCTGCTGTGCCTCACATGGCTGCCAGGGCAGGGTGAGAACAGCAAGAGAATTCCTTCCTGGAACCTTCTTTATGGGAGGAGTGCTGTACTTTCCCAAAGTGACTTTTTTGGGATCTTAACGACTGCAACGCTGAAGGATTAATTTTGCTCACCACGGAAAGCAGGGAGCAGAACTTTTGTGCTGTGCCTGACATGGCTGCCAGGGCAGGGTGAGAAGCAGCCAGAGAATTCCTTCCTGGAACCTTCTCCAGGGGAGCAGTGCTGCAGTTTGCCAAGGTCAGTTTTTTGGGCTGTGCATTATTGCCAATGAAAAGAGGTCAGTTTTCTCAGCACAGAAAGCAGGGAGCAGAACTTTTCTGCTGTGCCTGACATGGCTGCCAGGGCTGGGTGAGAAGCAGCAAGAGAATTCCTTCCTGGAACCTTCTCCAGGGGAATTTCCCAGTTCCCGAGAGACTCCTGGCACTGGCTGCAAGGGGGCTCACAGCCGAAGGGTGGGCCTGGGTGTTGTTGGGGTGGGAATTGGTGATGTCTCCTTAGTCACGTTAACACTTTGGGATAACAAATGGATGCTTCGCTCCTATTGCTCTTTTATCATATCGCTCACAGTAACTGCCACTGGTTCCTTTTATCATATTGCATGCTATTTGCTTTTATTGCAATATAAGAAACTGCATTTGATATATTCCATTATTTGATATACTTGATAGATTTGATTATATTTGATGTGGAGTTCAGCTTTGCTGTGTATCCAGTCAGCCAGCAAAACATAATTCGGCGTAGTCGGCAGCGTACGAAGTAAAACTCTCTCTATTTAGGAAAAAAAAAAATGTTCCTCGACTTGCTATTGTCAGGTGGGAACCATTGCCTTATGGTGTTTGGGCCAGAGTGGTCTGGTGGTGCTGGGCAGTTGGGCCATGCCAGGGACAGAGGGACGGGGGCAGGGGAGGGGGCGGGGGGAAGGGGTTTAGGGAGGGACGGGTGGGAATGGATGAAGGTGTTTAGGGATGGAGCGGGGTGTGTGGGGGTGGGGGGTGGGGCAAGGATGTGTGTTTGTGGGAGTGGGTGTATGGGGGGTGGGGGAGGTTTGAGGAGGCGGGTGTGTGTGTATTGGTAAACCTGGGTATGGGGGTGGGGGGGGGGGGGTGGAGGGTGTGTGTGTTATTTAGAGAACAGAGTGGGGAGCCTGGGGGAAGGGTTTTAGGGACGGATGTGGTGTCTGGCGGGACGTTTGATGCCACCGTATAGATTCCACTGTATATACATTTATGTCCAGGGATTCTGCTAAGGGGAAGCTGCTGGCTCGACAAAGGGACAAGATGTCTGAGCTCCCCAGTTGCCACGCTCTGATTTGGTGTGTAGCTCTACGTTAAACACACCTGCGCACAAAGGTTAGGCCAAGCTGACTCTCTAAAGCTGTTAGAAGTGACGAATTAAGGGACCTCTCATCCAGGGAGTCAGCCTTGGGAAGGATGGGGAACAAAGAACGGATGGGGAAAAGATCTGCGTTCTCTTCGGTGATGCAGAAAGAGCCTCCGGGTGAGGACGTTGTGGCTGCAGGAGGAGACAAGCCGATAGAGTGCTGCGATCCGCAGAATGTTGGTTGGAATTCGGACAAAGGTAATTGTTGTGGGGGGAGATCGTGACCTCTGACTCAGATAGCCCCCTGAGAGAGGGCAAGGCCCCGCCTGGGGAGCACGGGGAGCTAGTAAAAAACCTCAGCAGTGCTGTCTGAGGGTGTGTGCTCGTTTGCATTAAAGCAAGCAACTTGTAACCCATCCCGTGCCTGACTGAAAATGCATGTGTAATGCGCTATGAGTGTGCAAGTGGTCTGCTGTCCATAGTGCGTACCCTCGAGGAACTGGGTGAGCACGCTCAGAGGAAACGTTCCCCCGTGCTCCCAGCACTGCCATAAAGAATGCCGGCCTTCTGAAACTTGCAAGCAAGTCTTAGAGGGTTTTTCTCCCTGACCGACTTTATGGTATCATTCCCACCATACTGGAGAGAGCAAATCTTTTTCTCTTTGGTGGTGAAAGCAGCTTGGGGAGCGTCACTGAAGTGCAGCACTATTTTAACCTCAGGTCTAAAGTGCCACCGGTCCTACCGGGGAATACATCCTTCCTCAGGCTTTCAGCAAACAGAAAGGATGCAACAAACCCACCCCACTAAGATGTCCTGCGCTTTTTTTATCTTCCCTGGAAGGTGGGGACAGGACCCTGCTGGGCCATCTGTGCCACCTGCCTGGGAGCCAAGATGGTGCCTTTACATTCCAGGCTAAGGACTTACCTTCTTTTTTTTCCTTTTCAGCGACTTTAGAGCCATCCTTAGGGAGGCTGGTTAAGCTGGTTTACTGCACAGCTGGTCGCCAGTGGAGGGAAACGGTAAGCTCCGCTATTGCCTTTGGTGTTTACTTGTTACCTTGTCGCTCGTTTGAGTGATCTTACCGTGCCCCGGCAAGCAGAAGCTATCACGCCACTTTAGGCCTTGGTCTAATAGTCATGCAAAGCAATATTGAAAGTCATTCTGAGATCTGGAACAGGCCCCAATGTGCATTTTATAAAAGTGCATCTTGGCTGCTCTTTATCTTTGTATGTTTTTTTTCCCGTTTCTCCAGACTGTTGAAGCTCTGAAAGGTGCCAATGAGCTGCTCTCCCTCAGTTTGCTCCTTTGCCTTTGGGGAGTGCGTTTCATGTTTTCTTCATGGCTTTGCAGAGGAGAAAATCCATGAATACACGACCTTGCTTTTTTCACCTAAGCTAATTTCAGAAACTGCCTCCTTTAACTTAGACACGAAACTCTTCTTAACCTCTTTGTGCACTTGTAGAAAAGCAGGGTGGGGTGGGGGTTGGGGGATGGGGGTGTCTTCAGGAAGTGCCCGCAAAAGAGCCTTTAGGAGACCCTGTCCTTTGACTCACATGTGGGGTAGTGAAGAGTCTGAGAAAGTCACGGGTGTTTTGGTGTTCACCAAAGCAGGTTTTCATTTAGTTTTTTTTTTCTTATTTTCTTTTTTATCTTATGTAGCTTATGTCACCAGGTAGTGACATCCTGGGGGTGACAGAAGGGGACAGCAGGCAATGGCAGCCTGGAGGGTGACAGGAGGGGACAGTAGGTGGGGACAGGCCTGGGGGGTACAGGAGAGGACAGCTGTTGGGGACAGCCTGGGGGGTGACAGGAGGAGGAGAGCAGGTATTGAAAGCCTGGTGGTGACAGGACCTCAGGCGCCAGATCATGGGCCGCGAGAGGCTGAAGGCGACTCACTGCGACCTGCAGGTCACCAGCACCCAGACCATGGAAGGTGCATGGGGGCGGCGGGTGCGGGATGCGGGGACCGGCCGGCTGGCGGCGGCGCAGGCGCCCAGTGAGGCGGTTGGGCCGCGACCGGCAGCGGTGACTTGTGCTGGGGCCTCAGAGCTGCTCTTCCGTGGTTGTGCGCTGGCAGCTGGTGTCAGAGCTGTGTGCGCAGCCAGGCACAGCAGCATACGGGGTCCGTGTGCGACACCGCGCGTGGAAGAGGTTTGGTGTCTGGGAACGCATCTAGGTAAAACGAGAAGGGAATGTGGGACAATGCCTTGTAATCCCAAACCTGCCAGATTTCTTTGAAAGCCGGCAGAGAAGGCTGAACGTGATAGAAAAGGAGTGGGTGGCTAATTTGAAGGGGAAAAAAGTGGGTTTGGTGACTGAAATTTGTCTTCCACTACTTTTACTCCGCAGCATTGGAAAAGTGGTGCTTGGCTGTTGCAGAAACTGCTCAGTAGCAACGTTTTGGATCAAGAGTGTATCTGTGAGTGAGAATCTATGCAGACCCTGGAAAGCCATCTTGTAGACGAGCGTTCTGTCTAAAGTATATTTGGCATTTCTTGCTAATACAGCTTCTTTTCTACACCAAAGACGTTTTCATTCAGGTGTTATTGAGCATCATTTCTTTGTTTCTTTCAAACGGTGCATTTTTGTCCTGGTACTGCGTGTTAAACGGTGTCAGGGCAATACTGAAGTTTTATGGCAGATCACTTATGGTGAATATACCTAAAAATGTTCTTCGAGAAGCCCTAAGTTCTTTTGAATCTCAGAAATGGTGCTTGATTCTCAGAGACGGTAATGGTTTCGTATTACTTAGCGTGCTGTTTCAGTTTGGTAATGTACCGTCCGGCAAAGCTTGCATGTGATTAAAGACTTTGGGATATGACAGAAATAAAAAGACTTGGAAACCGTTTCCATTCCTTAAACATTCAAATTTTATCGGGTGTTTTGTTTTGTTTTGTTTTTCTTTTTTTCCTGTGGTTCTGTGACATTCTCTCAACAGTCTTTTCTTTACAATGTGTACTCATAGGTTTTTTCCCTCTTCCTGTTTGTTGTATTAAAACTTAAACAGAATGACATGCCTGCTGCGGTAACTGTAACTTTGGCCCCAGCCTTTCCAGTGGTTGGACCTAAACACGCTGTTTACCTGCAGATAGGTAAAGTATGTTCAGGAGAGTATCTGTGAGGAGACTTAACAGCACGGTGTTAGGGGTCTTGGGGGTGTTACGGGGTCGCGTGTCATACGGCGGTAGAGATAGACATGCAGGTAGAGGCAGATGTACAGGTTGTGACACAGATACTTACTGGAACTTCTGTAAGGGTGTCTTCCCTGTGGAAATGCAAAAATCCCCCAGCGGTTGTCAGAGCAAAGCTAAGGAATACATTTCAGTGTCATACACATGTATGCCAGATTTTGGGGTTTTATACACAACGGTGAATTTCCGTTTTTATTGAACAGCATCTACGTGCCTAAAGTCACCTTCAGAAGATGAAGGAAAGAACTCGGCCAGGATGCTCTGCCTAAAGGGGGTTCTTGGAGATCTTCCCTGTGGAGATACGGTCGTGGGTTTTATAACTTGGTGCAGGAGTCCTGACTAAATGTTGACATGATCTTGGAAAGACCCTTCAGTGAACCTTGAGTGAAGATGGCCAACTTGTTCAGATTTTTCCGGGCCGCGTGATCACGGAAATCTCGTAATAGAAGCAATGCTAATAGAAGCTAAAAGTAAACAGGATTTTAAACATCACTGGGGGAAAAAAAAAAGAGATGGTGGACTCTTTTTGAAGATGGTGGGAAGGCAAATTGGATGGTTGGGATGTGTTTGAAAAGGTGGGAGGTAGGGTGGGGGTGTCCTCTTCCGTGCTCGGTATTATAGAGACATGTTCTAGGGTTTTGTAAGCTAACAGGAGCAAAAGCAATGAAAGTTAGATCAGGAAAGAGCCTCATGTTTTAGCAGACTCTGCTTTAGTGACTTTAGAGACCTTTTTGCTGTTGGCATTGAAACGATTCCAAAAAAATGGAAAAGATTTTGCTGCTTGTGTTTGACTATCAGACCTGAAGATTTCTGGAAAGGTACCGTGAGATGATAAAAGCATGACGCTGTGTGTAAAATGTTGCTTTTCTATCTGTAAAGGGATTCCCTGAAGTGCTACGTCACGACATGTTAATATCACTCTTACGAACTGACTGATGCTTTCTCTGTGTTGATGTTGTTTCCAGAATACACAGATGATAATGCCCTGATTCCGGGGAACTCATCGGTAACTGTTAGGAGAGTCCCTGTTAGAGGAGTTAAAGCTACCGGCAAAACAGACCTTGGGTAAGTAGCCATAACGCGTTGTGTTCTTTGGGAGGGGTTTCAGTGTGTTCACCTTCTTTGTGGCTGTTGGTTTACGGAGGCATTCAGGTTGTATCTTTCTCGTTAAAGCAGCTGTTAAATTGTGTTGTGACAGGGCAGATTTGAATGTATCTGTCCCAAAGCAGACTTAGATTTTTCAGCCCGCTGGGACGTGGCATTCAAGCTCCAACAGTGGTGACTGTCCAGATGTTTGAATTGGGTTTGTTCTTGGGCTTGGTTTTTCTGAGAGTCAAGTTCTCCATCCTGTTTCCTCTATGCAGAGAGATTCCTTATTGCATGCTTTTGCTTGTATTGCTTTTAGAGTAAACGGAGAGACACATTGCAGTGTGAACTGGTGATTTGTTCCCATCTGCCAGCAGTCCGAGTCTCCGTGTTTGACTGCTTCCTTTGTTTGGGGGAGGGGGGCAGGGTATTCTTACACCCCAAAGGGGTGTGTGTGTGTGTGGGCTGCATACTGTCTCCAGAGGAAAGACTGAGAGTGGCCAGCTGGCAAACCGTGCAGACAAGAAGTTTCATTCTTAAGTGCTTCCTATTAGATTCCTAAAGACAATGTCTATGTCGGGCAAGAGAAAAAGAACAACATCCTAAAGCGTATTGCCTTTTGTGCCAGGACGGTGAAGGAGCAGTTGATCTTTTCCAAACCTGAAGCTCAGGAAGCAGTTGAGCACTTTCCCAAATGTTAGTAGTTACCTTTCTAAGTTTGATTTCACCCTAAGCTGCTCTCTGTGCTCCAGG
Organism: Falco punctatus; assembly: GCF_963210335.1. Classification (NCBI taxonomy): domain Eukaryota; kingdom Metazoa; phylum Chordata; class Aves; order Falconiformes; family Falconidae; genus Falco; species Falco punctatus. The sequence goes on along the minus strand of NW_027660146.1, from coordinate 267,899 downwards.
TATTACTGCTGTATTCCTCAGATTTATGGAGGACAGAGAATCTGATTGCAATTGGAGATACTCAAATGTAAGCCTGACTACAGCATTATCGCTGTCAACGATGTATTCGTACAGTCCAGTTCTGTATCAGATGCATCAGCATGGTTTGAATGGTCATGTTTTCAAGGCTTCTTCAAGACAGACCTCTCCTCCACCATTAGTAGATATTATTGACCTGTGGTTTTGCCACGTCTTTCTAATGTTAGTTCTCAATAAATAGAGTGTACTGGCGCGTTACAGCGTGTCTCAAACAAACAGTACAGCAGCATCCTAGTACCCATGAAGCATCTGCAAGCAAAACCCCCTGAATTTATGTGGCTCCCCTGTAAGCCTTGGGCATATTACTGCAGTAGGTGTTGCAGTGCTTTCAGGCGCTACCAAGACTTTCTGGATGCCACAGCACTGTGCTTCTAAACATGGCCTGGTTTGGGGGGTTAATTTAGATGGGGATGCTTAGTGCTGTCTTGTCAATATAGCCTCCATTTCTGGTTGGATGGCACCCTCTCCTGGTGTTGGAATGCTGCCCTAAAATGAGAGGCTAGGTGCCACTAGCATCAAAGATCCAAGAAATACCTGCACGTGGGGGTAAGGGATGAATGCCACTGCTCTCCTGAAGTTGCAAATGGATCGGGCAGGTTAGCTTTCTATTCCTTCAGCTGGAAACCTTGTGGAAACAACTGGTAGAGTCGTTAGTGTTTGGGAATGATGAACACTTGGTGTCACGGTGGAGAGGCCTTCAGAAATGCGTTAGTCACCTTGTAGTATCTTCCTCAAGGCAAATGGATGGAGAAACCATGGTGTGGTAATCTAAAGCACTTCCTCATGTTCAGGAGGTACGTGGCTGTACTTGCGAGCCTGGTGGTGGTGTAGCAGTGGCAGGAAGAATGAGCCTTTCTATTTGTGCAGGACCTGCACAGCAGCCTTTGGGTTGCCTCTGCTCGTGGGACGCTTTGGATGATGTATGAATTGTTTGTTAACTGATGGACGGTTGCATGTTTGATTCATGAGTAGCATGCAGGTACAGACCAATGAGTATGTGGAATCTCGGCAAGGGCTTGTGTGTCATAAGTGTTTCCTAAAATATTGTAGCATGTTCAAGATGATCCTAAAGCAAATTCTGGTAATCCGGGCTTTTTTTCTTATTTTTTTAACACAGGCCTCCTCGACCACAGAAAATCCTTGGAACTGCTTTCAGGTGATGTTTCTACTGCAATTGGTAGTCACTTTAGGCTAGAGGATGGTAGGTACCTGAACACAGTGCTTGGGCTTCCACAAAGAAACACTTTTCTACAGACAACTGTTCTTGTTTTGTCAGGGGAGTGTAGAAACCAAAGTGCTCTGTCTGGTACCTGTTTGTGATAGTGGGGCTATACAGATTGCCTGAAGGTGCCTTCGTATTTGGATGGCTGACTATTTAAGAACAGAAAACTGTAGCACAGTCTTCACAGTTTTGAGACTTAGAGAGCAGAAAGAAAATATGTGAGGACTTCTTCTTGCACTGCTGTATTCTGTACCTTAGAGTAATTGGGGACAAAGAAGGAATGGGATTTGGGGTTTTATTTCAGTTGCACTGAATGTACCAGGAGAGCACACTTTATGTATAGAAATAAATTTCCATATTCATAAGACTACCGGAACACAATGTTTTGGTGTTCAGGTTTTATAAACTGTTTTCACGGCTTTATGTTGGTTACGAGTGCTTTATTTTAAGTTCTGATCATCTTTTTTTCTTCTTCTAGAAGACAAACTGAGCCAGCGAGTAGAACATCAAAAGAGGTATGTAAAGACACAAGCTGAAACTTTTTTCTACATGCTGCACCTAAGTCTAAGAAATGTAGCCTTGTACTAATTCTTTTATATATATAAAATATATATGTTTTATATATAATATTTGTAATATATATATAAGAACATATTTTCCAGTGAAACGCAGTGTATGCTGTAAATCCAATGTATTTGATTCAGCATAGTGAAAACTGAGCAATGCCAACTTTTGCGCGGTTCTAATGTGAATAATGGTATTTGTGCCTAGTAAGGCATTGCATTTCGTACTGACTAGGCTAGAATATTTCTTGTATGACTATGTGTTGTACAGATAAGGTAGGCTCATTTTTAGAGCTTGCAGGTTCAAGGTTTGCACCGCTGAACTTGGTGCCACTCTTCAGTACACCACCACTTTGAATTTACATTTGGAAAAGGGGCAGCATTTTTCTTCAGCTCAGAAAACACTGTCGTTCTGCTGCTAAGACATGAATAAGTAACTCGAGGAGATACTTGACTGGTAATGGCCTAGATCTCCATTTGGCCCTTGGGTGGAATGCTTACATGCAACAATGCATTTCAAAATAGCCCTCATAGTACAAACATTACTTTGTGGTGTTTTTTTGGTTTTCATCTGTAAGTATAACTGCTTGTTCTTCACTCAAATGGTGTGAGGCATTACACGAGCTCTAGGTCACGGGATCTGATCACTTTGTAAGCTCTTAGGATAACTTCATCTAGAAATTCATGAACTTGGGGCCTAATGAAAGTAAATGAAAGACAGCGCAAAAACTATACTGCATTCATGAACCATACCTGTGTGCATTGAGAAAATGCTGAGCTATTAACTGATTAATTTATAAACTGCACTGACAATGTTTCCTGTAGTGACACTTCCTTCTCAAATAAACGGAAATATTTTTTTAGATCCTTTTGAGCTGAAAATGGACAGCTTCCTTAACCCTCCGTCTTTTAAGCAGTTGTGAGCATTTGACAAGGGTCCCCCTCTGAGGTATCCTGAGCGATAGACTGATCTCAAGAGGGGTTGGTTACTTTAGTTTCTTCCCATTAACAACGTAGGCATACTTCAGCCCTTTAAGGTTTGTACTTTGTTCTGAACAAATCCAAATTCCACTGGCTTGGAGGTGGCTCTTTCAGTGACGCTCAGAGGATATAGCGCAGGCTTTCATACAGCAGTAGGGGTGAACTCTTGCTATGTTCTGATTGTATGTAGAACTTGAATATGTGTTTAATTTTTCTGAATAGATTGGCGACTCTTCTGCACCTCTTTCTCCGGCCCAGCTTATTAAGGTATGTTTAGATGTACTTGCTTGTGAAATAGTGTTTTTAAACCTTACGCTTGTGCTCTCTAGCTGGATAACTGCTGTAATATGAGCAAAACATTAGTTGTTAATAACTCAGAGTGTTTATCCTAACTTTAAAATGTGCGTATACTTTGATACTATCCTGTAGAGAGTAGTTCCCAGCTTGGGAAGATGGAAGGGGAGCACCTTATTGGCCTCAGTGTAATGCTGCAGGATTGCTCATCCGCAAGACACAAAGAAGCAGCACTTCAGAAGCTGTTTACCATTTTTCATACGACCCGTTAATTCTTCATTGGAAACTAACACAATTTTTACAGAAGAATTTAATTGGCTGTAAGTTATGGACATTGCTGGGGCCTTTGCAACAGCCAGAAGAGACGTGTTTCTGGAACATGGACAATTGCATGGCGGTTATTGAATTTCTAGTCATTACCTAACCCTACGGTAGGTATGACCTAACCCTAAGTCAGAATTTTAAGACATAACGGTAAGTCTTCACGCTACGACTTAACCTTATGACTTAACCCTAAAACCTAATTCTGAGATTTAACCTTAAGACTTAACCCTAAGACTCAACCTTAAGACATAAATTTAAGACTTAACCTTAAGGCTCAACCTTGAGATTTAACCCTGAGAGTTAACCCTAATATTAACCCTAAGACTTAACCTTAAGATTTAAGCTTGGGACTTAACATTAAGACTTAACCTTAAGACTTAAATTTAAAAGTTAATGTTAAGACTTATACCCTAAGACTTAACATTAAGACTTAAGTTTAACACTTAAACTTAAGACATAATTTTAAGACTTAACCCTAAGACATAAACCTGAGATTTAGCAATAAGACTTAATACTAAGTCACAACCCTAAGGCTTAAGGTTAAGTTTTAACGTTAAGCCTTATTCTTAAGACTCAACCCTGAGACTTAACCGTGAAACTTATCCATAAGACTTATCCCTAAAACTTAGAACTGAGACTTAAACCTAAGATTTAACCTTAAGACTTAACCCGAAAACGTAGCCCTGAGACTTATCCTTGAGCTTTAACCTTGATACCTAATCCTGAGACTTAGCCCTAAGACTTATCCCCAAGACATAACTCTAAGGCTTAACCCTAAGACTTAACCTTAAGGCTCAACCTTAAGACTTATCATTAAGACTTAACCCTGAGACTTAACCATAAGACTTATCCTCAAGATTGTACTCTAAGACTTAACCCTAAGATTTAAAATGAAGACTTAACCCTAAGACTCAATCTATGAGATGTAAACTTAAGACTCAACCTTTAGGAATTAACCCTGACACTTAACCTTAAGGCTTAACCCTAAGACTTAAGCTTAAGACTTCACATTAAGACTTAACCCTAAGACTTAATCCTGAGACTTAACCCTAAGACTTAACCTAAAGACTTAACCTTAAAATTTAACCCTAAGACTGAACCCTAAAATATAACTTTTAAGACTTAACAATAAGACTGAACATTAAGACACAGCCTTACGACTTCTACCCTGAGACCTAACCTTGAGACTTAACACTGAGATTTAACTCTAAGACTTAACTTTAAGATGTAACATTCGGACTTAACCTTAAAACTTAACCCTAAGTCTCAACCTTAAGAAGTAACTTTAAGACTTAACCCTGAGAATTAACTCTAAGACTTAAACTTAAGAATTAACGCTCAGATATAACCCTCAGACTTAAACTTAAGAAATAACCTTAAGACTTAACCTTAATCTTTAACTTGAAGATGTAACCTTAAGACTTAACCCTAAGAGTTAACCTTAAGTGTTGACCTTGCAGATTTAACCCTAAGAGTTAACCTTAGGACTTAAATTGTAAGACTCAACCCTAAGACTTAACCCCAAGACTTAACTCTAAAGAGTTAACCCTAAGACTTCAACTTGTGATTTAAACTTTAGACTTAACCCTAAGACTTAAAATTACGATTTAACATTAAGATTTAACCATAAGACTTAACCCCAAGACTTCAGGTTAAGTTTTAACCTTAAGACTCAGCCCTGAGACTTAATGGTGAAATTTATCCATAAGACTTATCCCTAGAACTGAAAACTGAGACTTAAACCTAAGATTTAACCTTAAGACTTAACCCTAAAAGGTAGCCCTGAGACTTATCCTTGAGCTTTAACCTTGATACTTAATCCTGAGACTTAGCCCTAAGACTTATCCCCAAGACATAACTCTAAGACTTAACCCTGAGACTTAACCTTAAGGCTCAACCTTAAGACTTAACATTAAGACTTAACCCTGAGACTTAACCATAAGACTTATCCTCAAGATTGTACTCTAAGACTTAACCCTAAGATTTAAAATGAAGACTTAACCCTAAGACGCAATCTATGAGATGTAAACTTAAGACTTAACCTTTAGGAATTAACCCTGACACTTAACCTTAAGGCTTAACCCTAAGACTTAAGCTTAAGACTTCACATTAAGACTTAACCCTAAGACATAATCCTGAGACTTAAACCTGAGACTTAACCCTAAGACGTAACCTAAAGTTTAACTTCAAAACTTAACCCTAAGACTGAATCCTAAGACACAACCTTACCACGTAACCCTGAGACTTAACCTTGAGACTTTACCTTGAAATTTAAGCCTGGGATTTAACCCTAAGTCTTAATGCTAAGACTTAACTTGAAGATGTACCATTAAGACTTAACCTTAAGACTTAACCTTCAAACGTAACCTTAAGATTTACACTCAAAACTTAACCCTAAGGCTTAACCCTATGACTTAACCTTAAGGTTAAACCTTAAGACAAAACTTGAAGACTTAATTCAAAGACTTATCCCTAAGACTCAACACTGAGACTTAAACCTAAGATTTAAGACTTAACCCTAAGACTTAGCCCCAAGACTTAACCCTAAGACTTCAACTTATGAATTAAACTTTAGACTTAACCCTAAGACTCAATCCATAAGACTTCACCTTAAGACTTAACCCTAAGACTTAACCTAAAGACTTAACCTTAAAATTTAACCCTAAGACTGAACCCTAAAATATAACTTTTAAGACTTAACAATAAGACTGAACGTTAAGACACAGCCTTACGACTTCTACCCTGAGACCTAACCTTGAGACTTAACACTGAGATTTAACCCTAAGACTTAACTTTAAGATGTAACATTCGGACTTAACCTTAAAACTTAACCCTAAGTCTCAACCTTAAGAAGTAACTTTAAGACTTAACCCTGAGAATTAACTCTAAGACTTAAACTTAAGAATTAACGCTCAGATATAACCCTCAGACTTAAACTTAAGAAATAACCTTAAGACTTAACCTTAATCTTTAACTTGAAGATGTAACCTTAAGACTTAACCCTAAGAGTTAACCTTAAGTGTTGACCTTACAGATTTAACCCTAAGAGTTAACCTTAGGACTTAAATTGTAAGACTCAACCCTAAGACTTAACCCCAAGACTTAACTCTAAAGAGTTAACCCTAAGACTTCAACTTGTGATTTAAACTTTAGACTTAACCCTAAGACTTAAAATTACGATTTAACATTAAGATTTAACCATAAGACTTAACCCCAAGACTTCAGGTTAAGTTTTAACCTTAAGACTCAACCCTGAGACTTAATGGTGAAATTTATCCATAAGACTTATCCCTAAAACTGAAAACTGAGACTTAAACCTAAGATTTAACCTTAAGACTTAACCCTAAAAGGTAGCCCTGAGACTTATCCTTGAGCTTTAACCTTGATACTTAATCCTGAGACTTAGCCCTAAGACTTATCCCCAAGACATAACTCTAAGACTTAACCCTGAGACTTAACCTTAAGGCTCAACCTTAAGACTTAACATTAAGACTTAACCCTGAGACTTAACCATAAGACTTATCCTCAAGATTGTACTCTAAGACTTAACCCTAAGATTTAAAATGAAGACTTAACCCTAAGACGCAATCTATGAGATGTAAACTTAAGACTTAACCTTTAGGAATTAACCCTGACACTTAACCTTAAGGCTTAACCCTAAGACTTAAGCTTAAGACTTCACATTAAGACTTAACCCTAAGACATAATCCTGAGACTTAAACCTGAGACTTAACCCTAAGACGTAACCTAAAGTTTAACTTCAAAACTTAACCCTAAGACTGAATCCTAAGACACAACCTTACCACGTAACCCTGAGACTTAACCTTGAGACTTTACCTTGAAATTTAAGCCTGGGATTTAACCCTAAGTCTTAATGCTAAGACTTAACTTGAAGATGTACCATTAAGACTTAACCTTAAGACTTAACCTTCAAACGTAACCTTAAGATTTACACTCAAAACGTAACCCTAAGGCTTAACCCTATGACTTAACCTTAAGGTTAAACCTTAAGACAAAACTTGAAGACTTAATTCAAAGACTTATCCCTAAGACTCAACACTGAGACTTAAACCTAAGATTTAAGACTTAACCCTAAGACTTAGCCCCAAGACTTAACCCTAAGACTTCAACTTATGAATTAAACTTTAGACTTAACCCTAGGACTCAATCCATAAGACTTCACCTTAAGACTTAACCCTAAGACTTAACCTAAAGACTTAACCTTAAAATTTAACCCTAAGACTGAACCCTAAATATAACTTTTAAGACTTAACAATAAGACTGAACATTAAGACACAGCCTTACGACTTCTACCCTGAGACCTAACCTTGAGACTTAACACTGAGATTTAACCCTAAGACTTAACTTTAAGATGTAACATTCGGACTTAACCTTAAAACTTAACCCTAAGTCTCAACCTTAAGAAGTAACTTTAAGACTTAACCCTGAGAATTAACTCTAAGACTTAAACTTAAGAATTAACGCTCAGATATAACCCTCAGACTTAAACTTAAGAAATAACCTTAAGACTTAACCTTAATCGTTAACTTGAAGATGTAACCTTAAGACTTAACCCTAAGATTTAACCTTAAGTGTTGACCTTGCAGATTTAACCCTAAGAGTTAACCTTAGGACTTAAATTGTAAGACTTAACCCCAAGACTTAACTCTAAAGAGTTAACCCTAAGACTTCAACTTGTGATTTAAACTTTAGACTTAACCCTAAGACTTAAAATTACGATTTAACATTAAGATTTAACCATAAGACTTAACCCCAAGACTTCAGGTTAAGTTTTAACCTTAAGACTCAACCCTGAGACTTAATGGTGAAATTTATCCATAAGACTTATCCCTAAAACTGAAAACTGAGACTTAAACCTAAGATTTAACCTTAAGACTTAACCCTAAAAGGTAGCCCTGAGACTTATCCTTGAGCTTTAACCTTGATACTTAATCCTGAGACTTAGCCCTAAGACTTATCCCCAAGACATAACTCTAAGACTTAACCCTGAGACTTAACCTTAAGGCTCAACCTTAAGACTTAACATTAAGACTTAACCCTGAGACTTAACCATAAGACTTATCCTCAAGATTGTACTCTAAGACTTAACCCTAAGATTTAAAATGAAGACTTAACCCTAAGACGCAATCTATGAGATGTAAACTTAAGACTTAACCTTTAGGAATTAACCCTGACACTTAACCTTAAGGCTTAACCCTAAGACTTAAGCTTAAGACTTCACATTAAGACTTAACCCTAAGACATAATCCTGAGACTTAAACCTGAGACTTAACCCTAAGACGTAACCTAAAGTTTAACTTCAAAACTTAACCCTAAGACTGAATCCTAAGACACAACCTTACCACGTAACCCTGAGACTTAACCTTGAGACTTTACCTTGAAATTTAAGCCTGGGATTTAACCCTAAGTCTTAATGCTAAGACTTAACTTGAAGATGTACCATTAAGACTTAACCTTAAGACTTAACCTTCAAACGTAACCTTAAGATTTACACTCAAAACTTAACCCTAAGGCTTAACCCTATGACTTAACCTTAAGGTTAAACCTTAAGACAAAACTTGAAGACTTAATTCAAAGACTTATCCCTAAGACTCAACACTGAGACTTAAACCTAAGGTTTAAGACTTAACCCTAAGACTTAGCCCCAAGACTTAACCCTAAGACTTCAACTTATGAATTAAACTTTAGACTTAACCCTAGGACTCAATCCATAAGACTTCACCTTAAGACTTAACCCTAAGACTTAACCTAAAGACTTAACCTTAAAATTTAACCCTAAGACTGAACCCTAAATATAACTTTTAAGACTTAACAATAAGACTGAACATTAAGACACAGCCTTACGACTTCTACCCTGAGACCTAACCTTGAGACTTAACACTGAGATTTAACCCTAAGACTTAACTTTAAGATGTAACATTCGGACTTAACCTTAAAACTTAACCCTAAGTCTCAACCTTAAGAAGTAACTTTAAGACTTAACCCTGAGAATTAACTCTAAGACTTAAACTTAAGAATTAACGCTCAGATATAACCCTCAGACTTAAACTTAAGAAATAACCTTAAGACTTAACCTTAATCTTTAACTTGAAGATGTAACCTTAAGACTTAACCCTAAGAGTTAACCTTAAGTGTTGACCTTGCAGATTTAACCCTAAGAGTTAACCTTAGGACTTAAATTGTAAGACTCAACCCTAAGACTTAACCCCAAGACTTAACTCTAAAGAGTTAACCCTAAGACTTCAACTTGTGATTTAAACTTTAGACTTAACCCTAAGACTTAAAATTACGATTTAACATTAAGATTTAACCATAAGACTTAACCCCAAGACTTCAGGTTAAGTTTTAACCTTAAGACTCAACCCTGAGACTTAATGGTGAAATTTATCCATAAGACTTATCCCTAAAACTGAAAACTGAGACTTAAACCTAAGATTTAACCTTAAGACTTAACCCTAAAACGTAGCCCTGAGACTTATCCTTGAGCTTTAACCTTGATACTTAATCCTGAGACTTAGCCCTAAGACTTATCCCCAAGACATAACTCTAAGACTTAACCCTGAGACTTAACCTTAAGGCTCAACCTTAAGACTTAACATTAAGACTTAACCCTGAGACTTAACCATAAGACTTATCCTCAAGATTGTACTCTAAGACTTAACCCTAAGATTTAAAATGAAGACTTAACCCTAAGACGCAATCTATGAGATGTAAACTTAAGACTTAACCTTTAGGAATTAACCCTGACACTTAACCTTAAGGCTTAACCCTAAGACTTAAGCTTAAGACTTCACATTAAGACTTAACCCTAAGACATAATCCTGAGACTTAAACCTGAGACTTAACCCTAAGACGTAACCTAAAGTTTAACTTCAAAACTTAACCCTAAGACTGAATCCTAAGACACAACCTTACCACGTAACCCTGAGACTTAACCTTGAGACTTTACCTTGAAATTTAAGCCTGGGATTTAACCCTAAGTCTTAATGCTAAGACTTAACTTGAAGATGTACCATTAAGACTTAACCTTAAGACTTAACCTTCAAACGTAACCTTAAGATTTACACTCAAAACGTAACCCTAAGGCTTAACCCTATGACTTAACCTTAAGGTTAAACCTTAAGACAAAACTTGAAGACTTAATTCAAAGACTTATCCCTAAGACTCAACACTGAGACTTAAACCTAAGATTTAAGACTTAACCCTAAGACTTAGCCCCAAGACTTAACCCTAAGACTTCAACTTATGAATTAAACTTTAGACTTAACCCTAAGACTCAATCCATAAGACTTCACCTTAAGACTTAACCCTAAGACTTAACCTAAAGACTTAACCTTAAAATTTAACCCTAAGACTGAACCCTAAAATATAACTTTTAAGACTTAACAATAAGACTGAACATTAAGACACAGCCTTACGACTTCTACCCTGAGACCTAACCTTGAGACTTAACACTGAGATTTAACCCTAAGACTTAACTTTAAGATGTAACATTCGGACTTAACCTTAAAACTTAACCCTAAGTCTCAACCTTAAGAAGTAACTTTAAGACTTAACCCTGAGAATTAACTCTAAGACTTAAACTTAAGAATTAACACTCAGATATAACCCTCAGACTTAAACTTAAGAAATAACCTTAAGACTTAACCTTAATCTTTAACTTGAAGATGTAACCTTAAGACTTAACCCTAAGAGTTAACCTTAAGTGTTGACCTTACAGATTTAACCCTAAGAGTTAACCTTAGGACTTAAATTGTAAGACTCAACCCTAAGACTTAACCCCAAGACTTAACTCTAAAGAGTTAACCCTAAGACTTCAACTTGTGATTTAAACTTTAGACTTAACCCTAAGACTTAAAATTACGATTTAACATTAAGATTTAACCATAAGACTTAACCCCAAGACTTCAGGTTAAGTTTTAACCTTAAGACTCAACCCTGAGACTTAATGGTGAAATTTATCCATAAGACTTATCCCTAAAACTGAAAACTGAGACTTAAACCTAAGATTTAACCTTAAGACTTAACCCTAAAAGGTAGCCCTGAGACTTATCCTTGAGCTTTAACCTTGATACTTAATCCTGAGACTTAGCCCTAAGACTTATCCCCAAGACATAACTCTAAGACTTAACCCTGAGACTTAACCTTAAGGCTCAACCTTAAGACTTAACATTAAGACTTAACCCTGAGACTTAACCATAAGACTTATCCTCAAGATTGTACTCTAAGACTTAACCCTAAGATTTAAAATGAAGACTTAACCCTAAGACGCAATCTATGAGATGTAAACTTAAGACTTAACCTTTAGGAATTAACCCTGACACTTAACCTTAAGGCTTAACCCTAAGACTTAAGCTTAAGACTTCACATTAAGACTTAACCCTAAGACATAATCCTGAGACTTAAACCTGAGACTTAACCCTAAGACGTAACCTAAAGTTTAACTTCAAAACTTAACCCTAAGACTGAATCCTAAGACACAACCTTACCACGTAACCCTGAGACTTAACCTTGAGACTTTACCTTGAAATTTAAGCCTGGGATTTAACCCTAAGTCTTAATGCTAAGACTTAACTTGAAGATGTACCATTAAGACTTAACCTTAAGACTTAACCTTCAAACGTAACCTTAAGATTTACACTCAAAACTTAACCCTAAGGCTTAACCCTATGACTTAACCTTAAGGTTAAACCTTAAGACAAAACTTGAAGACTTAATTCAAAGACTTATCCCTAAGACTCAACACTGAGACTTAAACCTAAGATTTAAGACTTAACCCTAAGACTTAGCCCCAAGACTTAACCCTAAGACTTCAACTTATGAATTAAACTTTAGACTTAACCCTAAGACTCAATCCATAAGACTTCACCTTAAGACTTAACCTAAAGACTTAACCTTAAAATTTAACCCTAAGACTGAACCCTAAAATATAACTTTTAAGACTTAACAATAAGACTGAACATTAAGACACAGCCTTACGACTTCTACCCTGAGACCTAACCTTGAGACTTAACACTGAGATTTAACCCTAAGACTTAACTTTAAGATGTAACATTCGGACTTAACCTTAAAACTTAACCCTAAGTCTCAACCTTAAGAAGTAACTTTAAGACTTAACCCTGAGAATTAACTCTAAGACTTAAACTTAAGAATTAACACTCAGATATAACCCTCAGACTTAAACTTAAGAAATAACCTTAAGACTTAACCTTAATCTTTAACTTGAAGATGTAACCTTAAGACTTAACCCTAAGAGTTAACCTTAAGTGTTGACCTTACAGATTTAACCCTAAGAGTTAACCTTAGGACTTAAATTGTAAGACTCAACCCTAAGACTTAACCCCAAGACTTAACTCTAAAGAGTTAACCCTAAGACTTCAACTTGTGATTTAAACTTTAGACTTAACCCTAAGACTTAAAATTACGATTTAACATTAAGATTTAACCATAAGACTTAACCCCAAGACTTCAGGTTAAGTTTTAACCTTAAGACTCAACCCTGAGACTTAATGGTGAAATTTATCCATAAGACTTATCCCTAAAACTGAAAACTGAGACTTAAACCTAAGATTTAACCTTAAGACTTAACCCTAAAAGGTAGCCCTGAGACTTATCCTTGAGCTTTAACCTTGATACTTAATCCTGAGACTTAGCCCTAAGACTTATCCCCAAGACATAACTCTAAGACTTAACCCTGAGACTTAACCTTAAGGCTCAACCTTAAGACTTAACATTAAGACTTAACCCTGAGACTTAACCATAAGACTTATCCTCAAGATTGTACTCTAAGACTTAACCCTAAGATTTAAAATGAAGACTTAACCCTAAGACGCAATCTATGAGATGTAAACTTAAGACTTAACCTTTAGGAATTAACCCTGACACTTAACCTTAAGGCTTAACCCTAAGACTTAAGCTTAAGACTTCACATTAAGACTTAACCCTAAGACATAATCCTGAGACTTAAACCTGAGACTTAACCCTAAGACGTAACCTAAAGTTTAACTTCAAAACTTAACCCTAAGACTGAATCCTAAGACACAACCTTACCACGTAACCCTGAGACTTAACCTTGAGACTTTACCTTGAAATTTAAGCCTGGGATTTAACCCTAAGTCTTAATGCTAAGACTTAACTTGAAGATGTACCATTAAGACTTAACCTTAAGACTTAACCTTCAAACGTAACCTTAAGATTTACACTCAAAACTTAACCCTAAGGCTTAACCCTATGACTTAACCTTAAGGTTAAACCTTAAGACAAAACTTGAAGACTTAATTCAAAGACTTATCCCTAAGACTCAACACTGAGACTTAAACCTAAGATTTAAGACTTAACCCTAAGACTTAGCCCCAAGACTTAACCCTAAGACTTCAACTTATGAATTAAACTTTAGACTTAACCCTAAGACTCAATCCATAAGACTTCACCTTAAGACTTAACCCTAAGACTTAACCTTAAAATTTAACCCTAAGACTGAACCCTAAAATATAACTTTTAAGACTTAACAATAAGACTGAACGTTAAGACACAGCCTTACGACTTCTACCCTGAGACCTAACCTTGAGACTTAACACTGAGATTTAACCCTAAGACTTAACTTTAAGATGTAACATTCGGACTTAACCTTAAAACTTAACCCTAAGTCTCAACCTTAAGAAGTAACTTTAAGACTTAACCCTGAGAATTAACTCTAAGACTTAAACTTAAGAATTAACGCTCAGATATAACCCTCAGACTTAAACTTAAGAAATAACCTTAAGACTTAACCTTAATCTTTAACTTGAAGATGTAACCTTAAGACTTAACCCTAAGAGTTAACCTTAAGTGTTGACCTTACAGATTTAACCCTAAGAGTTAACCTTAGGACTTAAATTGTAAGACTCAACCCTAAGACTTAACCCCAAGACTTAACTCTAAAGAGTTAACCCTAAGACTTCAACTTGTGATTTAAACTTTAGACTTAACCCTAAGACTTAAAATTACGATTTAACATTAAGATTTAACCATAAGACTTAACCCCAAGACTTCAGGTTAAGTTTTAACCTTAAGACTCAACCCTGAGACTTAATGGTGAAATTTATCCATAAGACTTATCCCTAAAACTGAAAACTGAGACTTAAACCTAAGATTTAACCTTAAGACTTAACCCTAAAAGGTAGCCCTGAGACTTATCCTTGAGCTTTAACCTTGATACTTAATCCTGAGACTTAGCCCTAAGACTTATCCCCAAGACATAACTCTAAGACTTAACCCTGAGACTTAACCTTAAGGCTCAACCTTAAGACTTAACATTAAGACTTAACCCTGAGACTTAACCATAAGACTTATCCTCAAGATTGTACTCTAAGACTTAACCCTAAGATTTAAAATGAAGACTTAACCCTAAGACGCAATCTATGAGATGTAAACTTAAGACTTAACCTTTAGGAATTAACCCTGACACTTAACCTTAAGGCTTAACCCTAAGACTTAAGCTTAAGACTTCACATTAAGACTTAACCCTAAGACATAATCCTGAGACTTAAACCTGAGACTTAACCCTAAGACGTAACCTAAAGTTTAACTTCAAAACTTAACCCTAAGACTGAATCCTAAGACACAACCTTACCACGTAACCCTGAGACTTAACCTTGAGACTTTACCTTGAAATTTAAGCCTGGGATTTAACCCTAAGTCTTAATGCTAAGACTTAACTTGAAGATGTACCATTAAGACTTAACCTTAAGACTTAAC
Organism: Falco punctatus; assembly: GCF_963210335.1. Lineage (NCBI taxonomy): Eukaryota > Metazoa > Chordata > Aves > Falconiformes > Falconidae > Falco > Falco punctatus. The sequence goes on along the minus strand of NW_027660146.1, from coordinate 252,680 downwards.
CTTCAAACGTAACCTTAAGATTTACACTCAAAACGTAACCCTAAGGCTTAACCCTATGACTTAACCTTAAGGTTAAACCTTAAGACAAAACTTGAAGACTTAATTCAAAGACTTATCCCTAAGACTCAACACTGAGACTTAAACCTAAGATTTAAGACTTAACCCTAAGACTTAGCCCCAAGACTTAACCCTAAGACTTCAACTTATGAATTAAACTTTAGACTTAACCCTAGGACTCAATCCATAAGACTTCACCTTAAGACTTAACCCTAAGACTTAACCTAAAGACTTAACCTTAAAATTTAACCCTAAGACTGAACCCTAAATATAACTTTTAAGACTTAACAATAAGACTGAACATTAAGACACAGCCTTACGACTTCTACCCTGAGACCTAACCTTGAGACTTAACACTGAGATTTAACCCTAAGACTTAACTTTAAGATGTAACATTCGGACTTAACCTTAAAACTTAACCCTAAGTCTCAACCTTAAGAAGTAACTTTAAGACTTAACCCTGAGAATTAACTCTAAGACTTAAACTTAAGAATTAACGCTCAGATATAACCCTCAGACTTAAACTTAAGAAATAACCTTAAGACTTAACCTTAATCGTTAACTTGAAGATGTAACCTTAAGACTTAACCCTAAGATTTAACCTTAAGTGTTGACCTTGCAGATTTAACCCTAAGAGTTAACCTTAGGACTTAAATTGTAAGACTTAACCCCAAGACTTAACTCTAAAGAGTTAACCCTAAGACTTCAACTTGTGATTTAAACTTTAGACTTAACCCTAAGACTTAAAATTACGATTTAACATTAAGATTTAACCATAAGACTTAACCCCAAGACTTCAGGTTAAGTTTTAACCTTAAGACTCAACCCTGAGACTTAATGGTGAAATTTATCCATAAGACTTATCCCTAAAACTGAAAACTGAGACTTAAACCTAAGATTTAACCTTAAGACTTAACCCTAAAAGGTAGCCCTGAGACTTATCCTTGAGCTTTAACCTTGATACTTAATCCTGAGACTTAGCCCTAAGACTTATCCCCAAGACATAACTCTAAGACTTAACCCTGAGACTTAACCTTAAGGCTCAACCTTAAGACTTAACATTAAGACTTAACCCTGAGACTTAACCATAAGACTTATCCTCAAGATTGTACTCTAAGACTTAACCCTAAGATTTAAAATGAAGACTTAACCCTAAGACGCAATCTATGAGATGTAAACTTAAGACTTAACCTTTAGGAATTAACCCTGACACTTAACCTTAAGGCTTAACCCTAAGACTTAAGCTTAAGACTTCACATTAAGACTTAACCCTAAGACATAATCCTGAGACTTAAACCTGAGACTTAACCCTAAGACGTAACCTAAAGTTTAACTTCAAAACTTAACCCTAAGACTGAATCCTAAGACACAACCTTACCACGTAACCCTGAGACTTAACCTTGAGACTTTACCTTGAAATTTAAGCCTGGGATTTAACCCTAAGTCTTAATGCTAAGACTTAACTTGAAGATGTACCATTAAGACTTAACCTTAAGACTTAACCTTCAAACGTAACCTTAAGATTTACACTCAAAACGTAACCCTAAGGCTTAACCCTATGACTTAACCTTAAGGTTAAACCTTAAGACAAAACTTGAAGACTTAATTCAAAGACTTATCCCTAAGACTCAACACTGAGACTTAAACCTAAGATTTAAGACTTAACCCTAAGACTTAGCCCCAAGACTTAACCCTAAGACTTCAACTTATGAATTAAACTTTAGACTTAACCCTAAGACTCAATCCATAAGACTTCACCTTAAGACTTAACCCTAAGACTTAACCTAAAGACTTAACCTTAAAATTTAACCCTAAGACTGAACCCTAAATATAACTTTTAAGACTTAACAATAAGACTGAACATTAAGACACAGCCTTACGACTTCTACCCTGAGACCTAACCTTGAGACTTAACACTGAGATTTAACCCTAAGACTTAACTTTAAGATGTAACATTCGGACTTAACCTTAAAACTTAACCCTAAGTCTCAACCTTAAGAAGTAACTTTAAGACTTAACCCTGAGAATTAACTCTAAGACTTAAACTTAAGAATTAACGCTCAGATATAACCCTCAGACTTAAACTTAAGAAATAACCTTAAGACTTAACCTTAATCTTTAACTTGAAGATGTAACCTTAAGACTTAACCCTAAGAGTTAACCTTAAGTGTTGACCTTACAGATTTAACCCTAAGAGTTAACCTTAGGACTTAAATTGTAAGACTCAACCCTAAGACTTAACCCCAAGACTTAACTCTAAAGAGTTAACCCTAAGACTTCAACTTGTGATTTAAACTTTAGACTTAACCCTAAGACTTAAAATTACGATTTAACATTAAGATTTAACCATAAGACTTAACCCCAAGACTTCAGGTTAAGTTTTAACCTTAAGACTCAACCCTGAGACTTAATGGTGAAATTTATCCATAAGACTTATCCCTAAAACTGAAAACTGAGACTTAAACCTAAGATTTAACCTTAAGACTTAACCCTAAAACGTAGCCCTGAGACTTATCCTTGAGCTTTAACCTTGATACTTAATCCTGAGACTTAGCCCTAAGACTTATCCCCAAGACATAACTCTAAGGCTTAACCCTGAGACTTAACCTTAAGGCTCAACCTTAAGACTTAACATTAAGACTTAACCCTGAGACTTAACCATAAGACTTATCCTCAAGATTGTACTCTAAGACTTAACCCTAAGATTTAAAATGAAGACTTAACCCTAAGACGCAATCTATGAGATGTAAACTTAAGACTTAACCTTTAGGAATTAACCCTGACACTTAACCTTAAGGCTTAACCCTAAGACTTAAGCTTAAGACTTCACATTAAGACTTAACCCTAAGACATAATCCTGAGACTTAAACCTGAGACTTAACCCTAAGACGTAACCTAAAGTTTAACTTCAAAACTTAACCCTAAGACTGAATCCTAAGACACAACCTTACCACGTAACCCTGAGACTTAACCTTGAGACTTTACCTTGAAATTTAAGCCTGGGATTTAACCCTAAGTCTTAATGCTAAGACTTAACTTGAAGATGTACCATTAAGACTTAACCTTAAGACTTAACCTTCAAACGTAACCTTAAGATTTACACTCAAAACGTAACCCTAAGGCTTAACCCTATGACTTAACCTTAAGGTTAAACCTTAAGACAAAACTTGAAGACTTAATTCAAAGACTTATCCCTAAGACTCAACACTGAGACTTAAACCTAAGATTTAAGACTTAACCCTAAGACTTAGCCCCAAGACTTAACCCTAAGACTTCAACTTATGAATTAAACTTTAGACTTAACCCTAAGACTCAATCCATAAGACTTCACCTTAAGACTTAACCCTAAGACTTAACCTAAAGACTTAACCTTAAAATTTAACCCTAAGACTGAACCCTAAAATATAACTTTTAAGACTTAACAATAAGACTGAACATTAAGACACAGCCTTACGACTTCTACCCTGAGACCTAACCTTGAGACTTAACACTGAGATTTAACCCTAAGACTTAACTTTAAGATGTAACATTCGGACTTAACCTTAAAACTTAACCCTAAGTCTCAACCTTAAGAAGTAACTTTAAGACTTAACCCTGAGAATTAACTCTAAGACTTAAACTTAAGAATTAACACTCAGATATAACCCTCAGACTTAAACTTAAGAAATAACCTTAAGACTTAACCTTAATCTTTAACTTGAAGATGTAACCTTAAGACTTAACCCTAAGAGTTAACCTTAAGTGTTGACCTTACAGATTTAACCCTAAGAGTTAACCTTAGGACTTAAATTGTAAGACTCAACCCTAAGACTTAACCCCAAGACTTAACTCTAAAGAGTTAACCCTAAGACTTCAACTTGTGATTTAAACTTTAGACTTAACCCTAAGACTTAAAATTACGATTTAACATTAAGATTTAACCATAAGACTTAACCCCAAGACTTCAGGTTAAGTTTTAACCTTAAGACTCAACCCTGAGACTTAATGGTGAAATTTATCCATAAGACTTATCCCTAAAACTGAAAACTGAGACTTAAACCTAAGATTTAACCTTAAGACTTAACCCTAAAAGGTAGCCCTGAGACTTATCCTTGAGCTTTAACCTTGATACTTAATCCTGAGACTTAGCCCTAAGACTTATCCCCAAGACATAACTCTAAGACTTAACCCTGAGACTTAACCTTAAGGCTCAACCTTAAGACTTAACATTAAGACTTAACCCTGAGACTTAACCATAAGACTTATCCTCAAGATTGTACTCTAAGACTTAACCCTAAGATTTAAAATGAAGACTTAACCCTAAGACGCAATCTATGAGATGTAAACTTAAGACTTAACCTTTAGGAATTAACCCTGACACTTAACCTTAAGGCTTAACCCTAAGACTTAAGCTTAAGACTTCACATTAAGACTTAACCCTAAGACATAATCCTGAGACTTAAACCTGAGACTTAACCCTAAGACGTAACCTAAAGTTTAACTTCAAAACTTAACCCTAAGACTGAATCCTAAGACACAACCTTACCACGTAACCCTGAGACTTAACCTTGAGATTTTACCTTGAAATTTAAGCCTGGGATTTAACCCTAAGTCTTAATGCTAAGACTTAACTTGAAGATGTACCATTAAGACTTAACCTTAAGACTTAACCTTCAAACGTAACCTTAAGATTTACACTCAAAACTTAACCCTAAGGCTTAACCCTATGACTTAACCTTAAGGTTAAACCTTAAGACAAAACTTGAAGACTTAATTCAAAGACTTATCCCTAAGACTCAACACTGAGACTTAAACCTAAGATTTAAGACTTAACCCTAAGACTTAGCCCCAAGACTTAACCCTAAGACTTCAACTTATGAATTAAACTTTAGACTTAACCCTAAGACTCAATCCATAAGACTTCACCTTAAGACTTAACCTAAAGACTTAACCTTAAAATTTAACCCTAAGACTGAACCCTAAAATATAACTTTTAAGACTTAACAATAAGACTGAACATTAAGACACAGCCTTACGACTTCTACCCTGAGACCTAACCTTGAGACTTAACACTGAGATTTAACCCTAAGACTTAACTTTAAGATGTAACATTCGGACTTAACCTTAAAACTTAACCCTAAGTCTCAACCTTAAGAAGTAACTTTAAGACTTAACCCTGAGAATTAACTCTAAGACTTAAACTTAAGAATTAACACTCAGATATAACCCTCAGACTTAAACTTAAGAAATAACCTTAAGACTTAACCTTAATCTTTAACTTGAAGATGTAACCTTAAGACTTAACCCTAAGAGTTAACCTTAAGTGTTGACCTTACAGATTTAACCCTAAGAGTTAACCTTAGGACTTAAATTGTAAGACTCAACCCTAAGACTTAACCCCAAGACTTAACTCTAAAGAGTTAACCCTAAGACTTCAACTTGTGATTTAAACTTTAGACTTAACCCTAAGACTTAAAATTACGATTTAACATTAAGATTTAACCATAAGACTTAACCCCAAGACTTCAGGTTAAGTTTTAACCTTAAGACTCAACCCTGAGACTTAATGGTGAAATTTATCCATAAGACTTATCCCTAAAACTGAAAACTGAGACTTAAACCTAAGATTTAACCTTAAGACTTAACCCTAAAAGGTAGCCCTGAGACTTATCCTTGAGCTTTAACCTTGATACTTAATCCTGAGACTTAGCCCTAAGACTTATCCCCAAGACATAACTCTAAGACTTAACCCTGAGACTTAACCTTAAGGCTCAACCTTAAGACTTAACATTAAGACTTAACCCTGAGACTTAACCATAAGACTTATCCTCAAGATTGTACTCTAAGACTTAACCCTAAGATTTAAAATGAAGACTTAACCCTAAGACGCAATCTATGAGATGTAAACTTAAGACTTAACCTTTAGGAATTAACCCTGACACTTAACCTTAAGGCTTAACCCTAAGACTTAAGCTTAAGACTTCACATTAAGACTTAACCCTAAGACATAATCCTGAGACTTAAACCTGAGACTTAACCCTAAGACGTAACCTAAAGTTTAACTTCAAAACTTAACCCTAAGACTGAATCCTAAGACACAACCTTACCACGTAACCCTGAGACTTAACCTTGAGACTTTACCTTGAAATTTAAGCCTGGGATTTAACCCTAAGTCTTAATGCTAAGACTTAACTTGAAGATGTACCATTAAGACTTAACCTTAAGACTTAACCTTCAAACGTAACCTTAAGATTTACACTCAAAACTTAACCCTAAGGCTTAACCCTATGACTTAACCTTAAGGTTAAACCTTAAGACAAAACTTGAAGACTTAATTCAAAGACTTATCCCTAAGACTCAACACTGAGACTTAAACCTAAGATTTAAGACTTAACCCTAAGACTTAGCCCCAAGACTTAACCCTAAGACTTCAACTTATGAATTAAACTTTAGACTTAACCCTAAGACTCAATCCATAAGACTTCACCTTAAGACTTAACCCTAAGACTTAACCTTAAAATTTAACCCTAAGACTGAACCCTAAAATATAACTTTTAAGACTTAACAATAAGACTGAACGTTAAGACACAGCCTTACGACTTCTACCCTGAGACCTAACCTTGAGACTTAACACTGAGATTTAACCCTAAGACTTAACTTTAAGATGTAACATTCGGACTTAACCTTAAAACTTAACCCTAAGTCTCAACCTTAAGAAGTAACTTTAAGACTTAACCCTGAGAATTAACTCTAAGACTTAAACTTAAGAATTAACGCTCAGATATAACCCTCAGACTTAAACTTAAGAAATAACCTTAAGACTTAACCTTAATCTTTAACTTGAAGATGTAACCTTAAGACTTAACCCTAAGAGTTAACCTTAAGTGTTGACCTTACAGATTTAACCCTAAGAGTTAACCTTAGGACTTAAATTGTAAGACTCAACCCTAAGACTTAACCCCAAGACTTAACTCTAAAGAGTTAACCCTAAGACTTCAACTTGTGATTTAAACTTTAGACTTAACCCTAAGACTTAAAATTACGATTTAACATTAAGATTTAACCATAAGACTTAACCCCAAGACTTCAGGTTAAGTTTTAACCTTAAGACTCAACCCTGAGACTTAATGGTGAAATTTATCCATAAGACTTATCCCTAAAACTGAAAACTGAGACTTAAACCTAAGATTTAACCTTAAGACTTAACCCTAAAAGGTAGCCCTGAGACTTATCCTTGAGCTTTAACCTTGATACTTAATCCTGAGACTTAGCCCTAAGACTTATCCCCAAGACATAACTCTAAGACTTAACCCTGAGACTTAACCTTAAGGCTCAACCTTAAGACTTAACATTAAGACTTAACCCTGAGACTTAACCATAAGACTTATCCTCAAGATTGTACTCTAAGACTTAACCCTAAGATTTAAAATGAAGACTTAACCCTAAGACGCAATCTATGAGATGTAAACTTAAGACTTAACCTTTAGGAATTAACCCTGACACTTAACCTTAAGGCTTAACCCTAAGACTTAAGCTTAAGACTTCACATTAAGACTTAACCCTAAGACATAATCCTGAGACTTAAACCTGAGACTTAACCCTAAGACGTAACCTAAAGTTTAACTTCAAAACTTAACCCTAAGACTGAATCCTAAGACACAACCTTACCACGTAACCCTGAGACTTAACCTTGAGACTTTACCTTGAAATTTAAGCCTGGGATTTAACCCTAAGTCTTAATGCTAAGACTTAACTTGAAGATGTACCATTAAGACTTAACCTTAAGACTTAACCTTCAAACGTAACCTTAAGATTTACACTCAAAACGTAACCCTAAGGCTTAACCCTATGACTTAACCTTAAGGTTAAACCTTAAGACAAAACTTGAAGACTTAATTCAAAGACTTATCCCTAAGACTCAACACTGAGACTTAAACCTAAGATTTAAGACTTAACCCTAAGACTTAGCCCCAAGACTTAACCCTAAGACTTCAACTTATGAATTAAACTTTAGACTTAACCCTAGGACTCAATCCATAAGACTTCACCTTAAGACTTAACCCTAAGACTTAACCTAAAGACTTAACCTTAAAATTTAACCCTAAGACTGAACCCTAAATATAACTTTTAAGACTTAACAATAAGACTGAACATTAAGACACAGCCTTACGACTTCTACCCTGAGACCTAACCTTGAGACTTAACACTGAGATTTAACCCTAAGACTTAACTTTAAGATGTAACATTCGGACTTAACCTTAAAACTTAACCCTAAGTCTCAACCTTAAGAAGTAACTTTAAGACTTAACCCTGAGAATTAACTCTAAGACTTAAACTTAAGAATTAACGCTCAGATATAACCCTCAGACTTAAACTTAAGAAATAACCTTAAGACTTAACCTTAATCGTTAACTTGAAGATGTAACCTTAAGACTTAACCCTAAGATTTAACCTTAAGTGTTGACCTTGCAGATTTAACCCTAAGAGTTAACCTTAGGACTTAAATTGTAAGACTTAACCCCAAGACTTAACTCTAAAGAGTTAACCCTAAGACTTCAACTTGTGATTTAAACTTTAGACTTAACCCTAAGACTTAAAATTACGATTTAACATTAAGATTTAACCATAAGACTTAACCCCAAGACTTCAGGTTAAGTTTTAACCTTAAGACTCAACCCTGAGACTTAATGGTGAAATTTATCCATAAGACTTATCCCTAAAACTGAAAACTGAGACTTAAACCTAAGATTTAACCTTAAGACTTAACCCTAAAACGTAGCCCTGAGACTTATCCTTGAGCTTTAACCTTGATACTTAATCCTGAGACTTAGCCCTAAGACTTATCCCCAAGACATAACTCTAAGACTTAACCCTGAGACTTAACCTTAAGGCTCAACCTTAAGACTTAACATTAAGACTTAACCCTGAGACTTAACCATAAGACTTATCCTCAAGATTGTACTCTAAGACTTAACCCTAAGATTTAAAATGAAGACTTAACCCTAAGACGCAATCTATGAGATGTAAACTTAAGACTTAACCTTTAGGAATTAACCCTGACACTTAACCTTAAGGCTTAACCCTAAGACTTAAGCTTAAGACTTCACATTAAGACTTAACCCTAAGACATAATCCTGAGACTTAAACCTGAGACTTAACCCTAAGACTTAACCTAAAGTTTAACTTCAAAACTTAACCCTAAGACTGAATCCTAAGACACAACCTTACCACGTAACCCTGAGACTTAACCTTGAGACTTTACCTTGAAATTTAAGCCTGGGATTTAACCCTAAGTCTTAATGCTAAGACTTAACTTGAAGATGTACCATTAAGACTTAACCTTAAGACTTAACCTTCAAACGTAACCTTAAGATTTACACTCAAAACTTAACCCTAAGGCTTAACCCTATGACTTAACCTTAAGGTTAAACCTTAAGACAAAACTTGAAGACTTAATTCAAAGACTTATCCCTAAGACTCAACACTGAGACTTAAACCTAAGATTTAAGACTTAACCCTAAGACTTAGCCCCAAGACTTAACCCTAAGACTTCAACTTATGAATTAAACTTTAGACTTAACCCTAAGACTCAATCCATAAGACTTCACCTTAAGACTTAACCCTAAGACTTAACCTAAAGACTTAACCTTAAAATTTAACCCTAAGACTGAACCCTAAATATAACTTTTAAGACTTAACAATAAGACTGAACATTAAGACACAGCCTTACGACTTCTACCCTGAGACCTAACCTTGAGACTTAACACTGAGATTTAACCCTAAGACTTAACTTTAAGATGTAACATTCGGACTTAACCTTAAAACTTAACCCTAAGTCTCAACCTTAAGAAGTAACTTTAAGACTTAACCCTGAGAATTAACTCTAAGACTTAAACTTAAGAATTAACGCTCAGATATAACCCTCAGACTTAAACTTAAGAAATAACCTTAAGACTTAACCTTAATCTTTAACTTGAAGATGTAACCTTAAGACTTAACCCTAAGAGTTAACCTTAAGTGTTGACCTTACAGATTTAACCCTAAGAGTTAACCTTAGGACTTAAATTGTAAGACTCAACCCTAAGACTTAACCCCAAGACTTAACTCTAAAGAGTTAACCCTAAGACTTCAACTTGTGATTTAAACTTTAGACTTAACCCTAAGACTTAAAATTACGATTTAACATTAAGATTTAACCATAAGACTTAACCCCAAGACTTCAGGTTAAGTTTTAACCTTAAGACTCAACCCTGAGACTTAATGGTGAAATTTATCCATAAGACTTATCCCTAAAACTGAAAACTGAGACTTAAACCTAAGATTTAACCTTAAGACTTAACCCTAAAACGTAGCCCTGAGACTTATCCTTGAGCTTTAACCTTGATACTTAATCCTGAGACTTAGCCCTAAGACTTATCCCCAAGACATAACTCTAAGGCTTAACCCTGAGACTTAACCTTAAGGCTCAACCTTAAGACTTAACATTAAGACTTAACCCTGAGACTTAACCATAAGACTTATCCTCAAGATTGTACTCTAAGACTTAACCCTAAGATTTAAAATGAAGACTTAACCCTAAGACGCAATCTATGAGATGTAAACTTAAGACTTAACCTTTAGGAATTAACCCTGACACTTAACCTTAAGGCTTAACCCTAAGACTTAAGCTTAAGATTTCACATTAAGACTTAACCCTAAGACATAATCCTGAGACTTAAACCTGAGACTTAACCCTAAGACGTAACCTAAAGTTTAACTTCAAAACTTAACCCTAAGACTGAATCCTAAGACACAACCTTACCACGTAACCCTGAGACTTAACCTTGAGACTTTACCTTGAAATTTAAGCCTGGGATTTAACCCTAAGTCTTAATGCTAAGACTTAACTTGAAGATGTACCATTAAGACTTAACCTTAAGACTTAACCTTCAAACGTAACCTTAAGATTTACACTCAAAACGTAACCCTAAGGCTTAACTCTATGACTTAACCTTAAGGTTAAACCTTAAGACAAAACTTGAAGACTTAATTCAAAGACTTATCCCTAAGACTCAACACTGAGACTTAAACCTAAGATTTAAGACTTAACCCTAAGACTTAGCCCCAAGACTTAACCCTAAGACTTCAACTTATGAATTAAACTTTAGACTTAACCCTAAGACTCAATCCATAAGACTTCACCTTAAGACTTAACCCTAAGACTTAACCTAAAGACTTAACCTTAAAATTTAACCCTAAGACTGAACCCTAAAATATAACTTTTAAGACTTAACAATAAGACTGAACATTAAGACACAGCCTTACGACTTCTACCCTGAGACCTAACCTTGAGACTTAACACTGAGATTTAACCCTAAGACTTAACTTTAAGATGTAACATTCGGACTTAACCTTAAAACTTAACCCTAAGTCTCAACCTTAAGAAGTAACTTTAAGACTTAACCCTGAGAATTAACTCTAAGACTTAAACTTAAGAATTAACACTCAGATATAACCCTCAGACTTAAACTTAAGAAATAACCTTAAGACTTAACCTTAATCTTTAACTTGAAGATGTAACCTTAAGACTTAACCCTAAGAGTTAACCTTAAGTGTTGACCTTACAGATTTAACCCTAAGAGTTAACCTTAGGACTTAAATTGTAAGACTCAACCCTAAGACTTAACCCCAAGACTTAACTCTAAAGAGTTAACCCTAAGACTTCAACTTGTGATTTAAACTTTAGACTTAACCCTAAGACTTAAAATTACGATTTAACATTAAGATTTAACCATAAGACTTAACCCCAAGACTTCAGGTTAAGTTTTAACCTTAAGACTCAACCCTGAGACTTAATGGTGAAATTTATCCATAAGACTTATCCCTAAAACTGAAAACTGAGACTTAAACCTAAGATTTAACCTTAAGACTTAACCCTAAAAGGTAGCCCTGAGACTTATCCTTGAGCTTTAACCTTGATACTTAATCCTGAGACTTAGCCCTAAGACTTATCCCCAAGACATAACTCTAAGACTTAACCCTGAGACTTAACCTTAAGGCTCAACCTTAAGACTTAACATTAAGACTTAACCCTGAGACTTAACCATAAGACTTATCCTCAAGATTGTACTCTAAGACTTAACCCTAAGATTTAAAATGAAGACTTAACCCTAAGACGCAATCTATGAGATGTAAACTTAAGACTTAACCTTTAGGAATTAACCCTGACACTTAACCTTAAGGCTTAACCCTAAGACTTAAGCTTAAGACTTCACATTAAGACTTAACCCTAAGACATAATCCTGAGACTTAAACCTGAGACTTAACCCTAAGACGTAACCTAAAGTTTAACTTCAAAACTTAACCCTAAGACTGAATCCTAAGACACAACCTTACCACGTAACCCTGAGACTTAACCTTGAGACTTTACCTTGAAATTTAAGCCTGGGATTTAACCCTAAGTCTTAATGCTAAGACTTAACTTGAAGATGTACCATTAAGACTTAACCTTAAGACTTAACCTTCAAACGTAACCTTAAGATTTACACTCAAAACTTAACCCTAAGGCTTAACCCTATGACTTAACCTTAAGGTTAAACCTTAAGACAAAACTTGAAGACTTAATTCAAAGACTTATCCCTAAGACTCAACACTGAGACTTAAACCTAAGATTTAAGACTTAACCCTAAGACTTAGCCCCAAGACTTAACCCTAAGACTTCAACTTATGAATTAAACTTTAGACTTAACCCTAAGACTCAATCCATAAGACTTCACCTTAAGACTTAACCCTAAGACTTAACCTAAAGACTTAACCTTAAAATTTAACCCTAAGACTGAACCCTAAATATAACTTTTAAGACTTAACAATAAGACTGAACATTAAGACACAGCCTTACGACTTCTACCCTGAGACCTAACCTTGAGACTTAACACTGAGATTTAACCCTAAGACTTAACTTTAAGATGTAACATTCGGACTTAACCTTAAAACTTAACCCTAAGTCTCAACCTTAAGAAGTAACTTTAAGACTTAACCCTGAGAATTAACTCTAAGACTTAAACTTAAGAATTAACGCTCAGATATAACCCTCAGACTTAAACTTAAGAAATAACCTTAAGACTTAACCTTAATCTTTAACTTGAAGATGTAACCTTAAGACTTAACCCTAAGAGTTAACCTTAAGTGTTGACCTTACAGATTTAACCCTAAGAGTTAACCTTAGGACTTAAATTGTAAGACTCAACCCTAAGACTTAACCCCAAGACTTAACTCTAAAGAGTTAACCCTAAGACTTCAACTTGTGATTTAAACTTTAGACTTAACCCTAAGACTTAAAATTACGATTTAACATTAAGATTTAACCATAAGACTTAACCCCAAGACTTCAGGTTAAGTTTTAACCTTAAGACTCAACCCTGAGACTTAATGGTGAAATTTATCCATAAGACTTATCCCTAAAACTGAAAACTGAGACTTAAACCTAAGATTTAACCTTAAGACTTAACCCTAAAACGTAGCCCTGAGACTTATCCTTGAGCTTTAACCTTGATACTTAATCCTGAGACTTAGCCCTAAGACTTATCCCCAAGACATAACTCTAAGACTTAACCCTGAGACTTAACCTTAAGGCTCAACCTTAAGACTTAACATTAAGACTTAACCCTGAGACTTAACCATAAGACTTATCCTCAAGATTGTACTCTAAGACTTAACCCTAAGATTTAAAATGAAGACTTAACCCTAAGACGCAATCTATGAGATGTAAACTTAAGACTTAACCTTTAGGAATTAACCCTGACACTTAACCTTAAGGCTTAACCCTAAGACTTAAGCTTAAGACTTCACATTAAGACTTAACCCTAAGACATAATCCTGAGACTTAAACCTGAGACTTAACCCTAAGACGTAACCTAAAGTTTAACTTCAAAACTTAACCCTAAGACTGAATCCTAAGACACAACCTTACCACGTAACCCTGAGACTTAACCTTGAGACTTTACCTTGAAATTTAAGCCTGGGATTTAACCCTAAGTCTTAATGCTAAGACTTAACTTGAAGATGTACCATTAAGACTTAACCTTAAGACTTAACCTTCAAACGTAACCTTAAGATTTACACTCAAAACGTAACCCTAAGGCTTAACCCTATGACTTAACCTTAAGGTTAAACCTTAAGACAAAACTTGAAGACTTAATTCAAAGACTTATCCCTAAGACTCAACACTGAGACTTAAACCTAAGATTTAAGACTTAACCCTAAGACTTAGCCCCAAGACTTAACCCTAAGACTTCAACTTATGAATTAAACTTTAGACTTAACCCTAGGACTCAATCCATAAGACTTCACCTTAAGACTTAACCCTAAGACTTAACCTAAAGACTTAACCTTAAAATTTAACCCTAAGACTGAACCCTAAATATAACTTTTAAGACTTAACAATAAGACTGAACATTAAGACACAGCCTTACGACTTCTACCCTGAGACCTAACCTTGAGACTTAACACTGAGATTTAACCCTAAGACTTAACTTTAAGATGTAACATTCGGACTTAACCTTAAAACTTAACCCTAAGTCTCAACCTTAAGAAGTAACTTTAAGACTTAACCCTGAGAATTAACTCTAAGACTTAAACTTAAGAATTAACGCTCAGATATAACCCTCAGACTTAAACTTAAGAAATAACCTTAAGACTTAACCTTAATCGTTAACTTGAAGATGTAACCTTAAGACTTAACCCTAAGATTTAACCTTAAGTGTTGACCTTGCAGATTTAACCCTAAGAGTTAACCTTAGGACTTAAATTGTAAGACTTAACCCCAAGACTTAACTCTAAAGAGTTAACCCTAAGACTTCAACTTGTGATTTAAACTTTAGACTTAACCCTAAGACTTAAAATTACGATTTAACATTAAGATTTAACCATAAGACTTAACCCCAAGACTTCAGGTTAAGTTTTAACCTTAAGACTCAACCCTGAGACTTAATGGTGAAATTTATCCATAAGACTTATCCCTAAAACTGAAAACTGAGACTTAAACCTAAGATTTAACCTTAAGACTTAACCCTAAAAGGTAGCCCTGAGACTTATCCTTGAGCTTTAACCTTGATACTTAATCCTGAGACTTAGCCCTAAGACTTATCCCCAAGACATAACTCTAAGACTTAACCCTGAGACTTAACCTTAAGGCTCAACCTTAAGACTTAACATTAAGACTTAACCCTGAGACTTAACCATAAGACTTATCCTCAAGATTGTACTCTAAGACTTAACCCTAAGATTTAAAATGAAGACTTAACCCTAAGACGCAATCTATGAGATGTAAACTTAAGACTTAACCTTTAGGAATTAACCCTGACACTTAACCTTAAGGCTTAACCCTAAGACTTAAGCTTAAGACTTCACATTAAGACTTAACCCTAAGACATAATCCTGAGACTTAAACCTGAGACTTAACCCTAAGACGTAACCTAAAGTTTAACTTCAAAACTTAACCCTAAGACTGAATCCTAAGACACAACCTTACCACGTAACCCTGAGACTTAACCTTGAGACTTTACCTTGAAATTTAAGCCTGGGATTTAACCCTAAGTCTTAATGCTAAGACTTAACTTGAAGATGTACCATTAAGACTTAACCTTAAGACTTAACCTTCAAACGTAACCTTAAGATTTACACTCAAAACTTAACCCTAAGGCTTAACCCTATGACTTAACCTTAAGGTTAAACCTTAAGACAAAACTTGAAGACTTAATTCAAAGACTTATCCCTAAGACTCAACACTGAGACTTAAACCTAAGATTTAAGACTTAACCCTAAGACTTAGCCCCAAGACTTAACCCTAAGACTTCAACTTATGAATTAAACTTTAGACTTAACCCTAAGACTCAATCCATAAGACTTCACCTTAAGACTTAACCCTAAGACTTAACCTAGACTTAACCTTAAAATTTAACCCTAAGACTGAACCCTAAATATAACTTTTAAGACTTAACAATAAGACTGAACATTAAGACACAGCCTTACGACTTCTACCCTGAGACCTAACCTTGAGACTTAACACTGAGATTTAACCCTAAGACTTAACTTTAAGATGTAACATTCGGACTTAACCTTAAAACTTAACCCTAAGTCTCAACCTTAAGAAGTAACTTTAAGACTTAACCCTGAGAATTAACTCTAAGACTTAAACTTAAGAATTAACACTCAGATATAACCCTCAGACTTAAACTTAAGAAATAACCTTAAGACTTAACCTTAATCTTTAACTTGAAGATGTAACCTTAAGACTTAACCCTAAGAGTTAACCTTAAGTGTTGACCTTACAGATTTAACCCTAAGAGTTAACCTTAGGACTTAAATTGTAAGACTCAACCCTAAGACTTAACCCCAAGACTTAACTCTAAAGAGTTAACCCTAAGACTTCAACTTGTGATTTAAACTTTAGACTTAACCCTAAGACTTAAAATTACGATTTAACATTAAGATTTAACCATAAGACTTAACCCCAAGACTTCAGGTTAAGTTTTAACCTTAAGACTCAACCCTGAGACTTAATGGTGAAATTTATCCATAAGACTTATCCCTAAAACTGAAAACTGAGACTTAAACCTAAGATTTAACCTTAAGACTTAACCCTAAAACGTAGCCCTGAGACTTATCCTTGAGCTTTAACCTTGATACTTAATCCTGAGACTTAGCCCTAAGACTTATCCCCAAGACATAACTCTAAGACTTAACCCTGAGACTTAACCTTAAGGCTCAACCTTAAGACTTAACATTAAGACTTAACCCTGAGACTTAACCATAAGACTTATCCTCAAGATTGTACTCTAAGACTTAACCCTAAGATTTAAAATGAAGACTTAACCCTAAGACGCAATCTATGAGATGTAAACTTAAGACTTAACCTTTAGGAATTAACCCTGACACTTAACCTTAAGGCTTAACCCTAAGACTTAAGCTTAAGATTTCACATTAAGACTTAACCCTAAGACATAATCCTGAGACTTAAACCTGAGACTTAACCCTAAGACGTAACCTAAAGTTTAACTTCAAAACTTAACCCTAAGACTGAATCCTAAGACACAACCTTACCACGTAACCCTGAGACTTAACCTTGAGACTTTACCTTGAAATTTAAGCCTGGGATTTAACCCTAAGTCTTAATGCTAAGACTTAACTTGAAGATGTACCATTAAGACTTAACCTTAAGACTTAACCTTCAAACGTAACCTTAAGATTTACACTCAAAACGTAACCCTAAGGCTTAACTCTATGACTTAACCTTAAGGTTAAACCTTAAGACAAAACTTGAAGACTTAATTCAAAGACTTATCCCTAAGACTCAACACTGAGACTTAAACCTAAGATTTAAGACTTAACCCTAAGACTTAGCCCCAAGACTTAACCCTAAGACTTCAACTTATGAATTAAACTTTAGACTTAACCCTAAGACTCAATCCATAAGACTTCACCTTAAGACTTAACCCTAAGACTTAACCTAAAGACTTAACCTTAAAATTTAACCCTAAGACTGAACCCTAAAATATAACTTTTAAGACTTAACAATAAGACTGAACATTAAGACACAGCCTTACGACTTCTACCCTGAGACCTAACCTTGAGACTTAACACTGAGATTTAACCCTAAGACTTAACTTTAAGATGTAACATTCGGACTTAACCTTAAAACTTAACCCTAAGTCTCAACCTTAAGAAGTAACTTTAAGACTTAACCCTGAGAATTAACTCTAAGACTTAAACTTAAGAATTAACACTCAGATATAACCCTCAGACTTAAACTTAAGAAATAACCTTAAGACTTAACCTTAATCTTTAACTTGAAGATGTAACCTTAAGACTTAACCCTAAGAGTTAACCTTAAGTGTTGACCTTACAGATTTAACCCTAAGAGTTAACCTTAGGACTTAAATTGTAAGACTCAACCCTAAGACTTAACCCCAAGACTTAACTCTAAAGAGTTAACCCTAAGACTTCAACTTGTGATTTAAACTTTAGACTTAACCCTAAGACTTAAAATTACGATTTAACATTAAGATTTAACCATAAGACTTAACCCCAAGACTTCAGGTTAAGTTTTAACCTTAAGACTCAACCCTGAGACTTAATGGTGAAATTTATCCATAAGACTTATCCCTAAAACTGAAAACTGAGACTTAAACCTAAGATTTAACCTTAAGACTTAACCCTAAAAGGTAGCCCTGAGACTTATCCTTGAGCTTTAACCTTGATACTTAATCCTGAGACTTAGCCCTAAGACTTATCCCCAAGACATAACTCTAAGACTTAACCCTGAGACTTAACCTTAAGGCTCAACCTTAAGACTTAACATTAAGACTTAACCCTGAGACTTAACCATAAGACTTATCCTCAAGATTGTACTCTAAGACTTAACCCTAAGATTTAAAATGAAGACTTAACCCTAAGACGCAATCTATGAGATGTAAACTTAAGACTTAACCTTTAGGAATTAACCCTGACACTTAACCTTAAGGCTTAACCCTAAGACTTAAGCTTAAGACTTCACATTAAGACTTAACCCTAAGACATAATCCTGAGACTTAAACCTGAGACTTAACCCTAAGACGTAACCTAAAGTTTAACTTCAAAACTTAACCCTAAGACTGAATCCTAAGACACAACCTTACCACGTAACCCTGAGACTTAACCTTGAGACTTTACCTTGAAATTTAAGCCTGGGATTTAACCCTAAGTCTTAATGCTAAGACTTAACTTGAAGATGTACCATTAAGACTTAACCTTAAGACTTAACCTTCAAACGTAACCTTAAGATTTACACTCAAAACTTAACCCTAAGGCTTAACCCTATGACTTAACCTTAAGGTTAAACCTTAAGACAAAACTTGAAGACTTAATTCAAAGACTTATCCCTAAGACTCAACACTGAGACTTAAACCTAAGATTTAAGACTTAACCCTAAGACTTAGCCCCAAGACTTAACCCTAAGACTTCAACTTATGAATTAAACTTTAGACTTAACCCTAAGACTCAATCCATAAGACTTCACCTTAAGACTTAACCCTAAGACTTAACCTAAAGACTTAACCTTAAAATTTAACCCTAAGACTGAACCCTAAATATAACTTTTAAGACTTAACAATAAGACTGAACATTAAGACACAGCCTTACGACTTCTACCCTGAGACCTAACCTTGAGACTTAACACTGAGATTTAACCCTAAGACTTAACTTTAAGATGTAACATTCGGACTTAACCTTAAAACTTAACCCTAAGTCTCAACCTTAAGAAGTAACTTTAAGACTTAACCCTGAGAATTAACTCTAAGACTTAAACTTAAGAATTAACGCTCAGATATAACCCTCAGACTTAAACTTAAGAAATAACCTTAAGACTTAACCTTAATCTTTAACTTGAAGATGTAACCTTAAGACTTAACCCTAAGAGTTAACCTTAAGTGTTGACCTTACAGATTTAACCCTAAGAGTTAACCTTAGGACTTAAATTGTAAGACTCAACCCTAAGACTTAACCCCAAGACTTAACTCTAAAGAGTTAACCCTAAGACTTCAACTTGTGATTTAAACTTTAGACTTAACCCTAAGACTTAAAATTACGATTTAACATTAAGATTTAACCATAAGACTTAACCCCAAGACTTCAGGTTAAGTTTTAACCTTAAGACTCAACCCTGAGACTTAATGGTGAAATTTATCCATAAGACTTATCCCTAAAACTGAAAACTGAGACTTAAACCTAAGATTTAACCTTAAGACTTAACCCTAAAAGGTAGCCCTGAGACTTATCCTTGAGCTTTAACCTTGATACTTAATCCTGAGACTTAGCCCTAAGACTTATCCCCAAGACATAACTCTAAGACTTAACCCTGAGACTTAACCTTAAGGCTCAACCTTAAGACTTAACATTAAGACTTAACCCTGAGACTTAACCATAAGACTTATCCTCAAGATTGTACTCTAAGACTTAACCCTAAGATTTAAAATGAAGACTTAACCCTAAGACGCAATCTATGAGATGTAAACTTAAGACTTAACCTTTAGGAATTAACCCTGACACTTAACCTTAAGGCTTAACCCTAAGACTTAAGCTTAAGACTTCACATTAAGACTTAACCCTAAGACATAATCCTGAGACTTAAACCTGAGACTTAACCCTAAGACGTAACCTAAAGTTTAACTTCAAAACTTAACCCTAAGACTGAATCCTAAGACACAACCTTACCACGTAACCCTGAGACTTAACCTTGAGACTTTACCTTGAAATTTAAGCCTGGGATTTAACCCTAAGTCTTAATGCTAAGACTTAACTTGAAGATGTACCATTAAGACTTAACCTTAAGACTTAACCTTCAAACGTAACCTTAAGATTTACACTCAAAACTTAACCCTAAGGCTTAACCCTATGACTTAACCTTAAGGTTAAACCTTAAGACAAAACTTGAAGACTTAATTCAAAGACTTATCCCTAAGACTCAACACTGAGACTTAAACCTAAGATTTAAGACTTAACCCTAAGACTTAGCCCCAAGACTTAACCCTAAGACTTCAACTTATGAATTAAACTTTAGACTTAACCCTAAGACTCAATCCATAAGACTTCACCTTAAGACTTAACCCTAAGACTTAACCTAAAGACTTAACCTTAAAATTTAACCCTAAGACTGAACCCTAAATATAACTTTTAAGACTTAACAATAAGACTGAACATTAAGACACAGCCTTACGACTTCTACCCTGAGACCTAACCTTGAGACTTAACACTGAGATTTAACCCTAAGACTTAACTTTAAGATGTAACATTCGGACTTAACCTTAAAACTTAACCCTAAGTCTCAACCTTAAGAAGTAACTTTAAGACTTAACCCTGAGAATTAACTCTAAGACTTAAACTTAAGAATTAACGCTCAGATATAACCCTCAGACTTAAACTTAAGAAATAACCTTAAGACTTAACCTTAATCTTTAACTTGAAGATGTAACCTTAAGACTTAACCCTAAGAGTTAACCTTAAGTGTTGACCTTACAGATTTAACCCTAAGAGTTAACCTTAGGACTTAAATTGTAAGACTCAACCCTAAGACTTAACCCCAAGACTTAACTCTAAAGAGTTAACCCTAAGACTTCAACTTGTGATTTAAACTTTAGACTTAACCCTAAGACTTAAAATTACGATTTAACATTAAGATTTAACCATAAGACTTAACCCCAAGACTTCAGGTTAAGTTTTAACCTTAAGACTCAACCCTGAGACTTAATGGTGAAATTTATCCATAAGACTTATCCCTAAAACTGAAAACTGAGACTTAAACCTAAGATTTAACCTTAAGACTTAACCCTAAAACGTAGCCCTGAGACTTATCCTTGAGCTTTAACCTTGATACTTAATCCTGAGACTTAGCCCTAAGACTTATCCCCAAGACATAACTCTAAGACTTAACCCTGAGACTTAACCTTAAGGCTCAACCTTAAGACTTAACATTAAGACTTAACCCTGAGACTTAACCATAAGACTTATCCTCAAGATTGTACTCTAAGACTTAACCCTAAGATTTAAAATGAAGACTTAACCCTAAGACGCAATCTATGAGATGTAAACTTAAGACTTAACCTTTAGGAATTAACCCTGACACTTAACCTTAAGGCTTAACCCTAAGACTTAAGCTTAAGACTTCACATTAAGACTTAACCCTAAGACATAATCCTGAGACTTAAACCTGAGACTTAACCCTAAGACTTAACCTAAAGTTTAACTTCAAAACTTAACCCTAAGACTGAATCCTAAGACACAACCTTACCACGTAACCCTGAGACTTAACCTTGAGACTTTACCTTGAAATTTAAGCCTGGGATTTAACCCTAAGTCTTAATGCTAAGACTTAACTTGAAGATGTACCATTAAGACTTAACCTTAAGACTTAACCTTCAAACGTAACCTTAAGATTTACACTCAAAACTTAACCCTAAGGCTTAACCCTATGACTTAACCTTAAGGTTAAACCTTAAGACAAAACTTGAAGACTTAATTCAAAGACTTATCCCTAAGACTCAACACTGAGACTTAAACCTAAGATTTAAGACTTAACCCTAAGACTTAGCCCCAAGACTTAACCCTAAGACTTCAACTTATGAATTAAACTTTAGACTTAACCCTAAGACTCAATCCATAAGACTTCACCTTAAGACTTAACCCTAAGACTTAACCTAAAGACTTAACCTTAAAATTTAACCCTAAGACTGAACCCTAAAATATAACTTTTAAGACTTAACAATAAGACTGAACATTAAGACACAGCCTTACGACTTCTACCCTGAGACCTAACCTTGAGACTTAACACTGAGATTTAACCCTAAGACTTAACTTTAAGATGTAACATTCGGACTTAACCTTAAAACTTAACCCTAAGTCTCAACCTTAAGAAGTAACTTTAAGACTTAACCCTGAGAATTAACTCTAAGACTTAAACTTAATAATTAACGCTCAGATATAACCCTCAGACTTAAACTTAAGAAATAACCTTAAGACTTAACCTTAATCTTTAACTTGAAGATGTAACCTTAAGACTTAACCCTAAGAGTTAACCTTAAGTGTTGACCTTGCAGATTTAACCCTAAGAGTTAACCTTAGGACTTAAATTGTAAGACTCAACCCTAAGACTTAACCCCAAGACTTAACTCTAAAGAGTTAACCCTAAGACTTCAACTTGTGATTTAAACTTTAGACTTAACCCTAAGACTTAAAATTACGATTTAACATTAAGATTTAACCATAAGACTTAACCCCAAGACTTCAGGTTATGTTTTAACCTTAAGACTCAACCCTGAGACTTAATGGTGAAATTTATCCATAAGACTTATCCCTAGAACTTAAAACTGAGACTTAAACCTAAGATTTAACCTTAAGACTTAACCCTAAAACATAGCCCTGAGACTTATCCTTGAGCTTTAACCTTGATACTTAATCCTGAGACTTAGCCCTAAGACTTATCCCCAAGACATAACTCTAAGACTTAACCCTGAGACTTAACCTTAAGGCTCAACCTTAAGACTTAACATTAAGACTTAACCCTGAGACTTAACCATAAGACTTATCCTCAAGATTGTACTCTAAGACTTAACCCTAAGATTTAAAATGAAGACTTAACCCTAAGACGCAATCTATGAGATGTAAACTTAAGACTTAACCTTTAGGAATTAACCCTGACACTTAACCTTAAGGCTTAACCCTAAGACTTAAGCTTAAGACTTCACATTAAGACTTAACCCTAAGACATAATCCTGAGACTTAAACCTGAGACTTAACCCTAAGACGTAACCTAAAGTTTAACTTCAAAACTTAACCCTAAGACTGAATCCTAAGACACAACCTTACCACGTAACCCTGAGACTTAACCTTGAGACTTTACCTTGAAATTTAAGCCTGGGATTTAACCCTAAGTCTTAATGCTAAGACTTAACTTGAAGATGTACCATTAAGACTTAACCTTAAGACTTAACCTTCAAACGTAACCTTAAGATTTACACTCAAAACTTAACCCTAAGGCTTAACCCTATGACTTAACCTTAAGGTTAAACCTTAAGACAAAACTTGAAGACTTAATTCAAAGACTTATCCCTAAGACTCAACACTGAGACTTAAACCTAAGATTTAAGACTTAACCCTAAGACTTAGCCCCAAGACTTAACCCTAAGACTTCAACTTATGAATTAAACTTTAGACTTAACCCTAAGACTCAATCCATAAGACTTCACCTTAAGACTTAACCCTAAGACTTAACCTAAAGACTTAACCTTAAAATTTAACCCTAAGACTGAACCCTAAATATAACTTTTAAGACTTAACAATAAGACTGAACATTAAGACACAGCCTTACGACTTCTACCCTGAGACCTAACCTTGAGACTTAACACTGAGATTTAACCCTAAGACTTAACTTTAAGATGTAACATTCGGACTTAACCTTAAAACTTAACCCTAAGTCTCAACCTTAAGAAGTAACTTTAAGACTTAACCCTGAGAATTAACTCTAAGACTTAAACTTAAGAATTAACGCTCAGATATAACCCTCAGACTTAAACTTAAGAAATAACCTTAAGACTTAACCTTAATCTTTAACTTGAAGATGTAACCTTAAGACTTAACCCTAAGAGTTAACCTTAAGTGTTGACCTTGCAGATTTAACCCTAAGAGTTAACCTTAGGACTTAAATTGTAAGACTCAACCCTAAGACTTAACCCCAAGACTTAACTCTAAAGAGTTAACCCTAAGACTTCAACTTGTGATTTAAACTTTAGACTTAACCCTAAGACTTAAAATTACGATTTAACATTAAGATTTAACCATAAGACTTAACCCCAAGACTTCAGGTTAAGTTTTAACCTTAAGACTCAACCCTGAGACTTAATGGTGAAATTTATCCATAAGACTTATCCCTAAAACTGAAAACTGAGACTTAAACCTAAGATTTAACCTTAAGACTTAACCCTAAAACGTAGCCCTGAGACTTATCCTTGAGCTTTAACCTTGATACTTAATCCTGAGACTTAGCCCTAAGACTTATCCCCAAGACATAACTCTAAGGCTTAACCCTGAGACTTAACCTTAAGGCTCAACCTTAAGACTTAACATTAAGACTTAACCCTGAGACTTAACCATAAGACTTATCCTCAAGATTGTACTCTAAGACTTAACCCTATGATTTAAAATGAAGACTTAACCCTAAGACGCAATCTATGAGATGTAAACTTAAGACTTAACCTTTAGGAATTAACCCTGACACTTAACCTTAAGGCTTAACCCTAAGACTTAAGCTTAAGATTTCACATTAAGACTTAACCCTAAGACATAATCCTGAGACTTAAACCTGAGACTTAACCCTAAGACGTAACCTAAAGTTTAACTTCAAAACTTAACCCTAAGACTGAATCCTAAGACACAACCTTACCACGTAACCCTGAGACTTAACCTTGAGACTTTACCTTGAAATTTAAGCCTGGGATTTAACCCTAAGTCTTAATGCTAAGACTTAACTTGAAGATGTACCATTAAGACTTAACCTTAAGACTTAACCTTCAAACGTAACCTTAAGATTTACACTCAAAACGTAACCCTAAGGCTTAACCCTATGACTTAACCTTAAGGTTAAACCTTAAGACAAAACTTGAAGACTTAATTCAAAGACTTATCCCTAAGACTCAACACTGAGACTTAAACCTAAGATTTAAGACTTAACCCTAAGACTTAGCCCCAAGACTTAACCCTAGGACTTCAACTTATGAATTAAACTTTAGACTTAACCCTAAGACTCAATCCATAAGACTTCACCTTAAGACTTAACCCTAAGACTTAACCTAAAGACTTAACCTTAAAATTTAACCCTAAGACTGAACCCTAAAATATAACTTTTAAGACTTAACAATAAGACTGAACATTAAGACACAGCCTTACGACTTCTACCCTGAGACCTAACCTTGAGACTTAACACTGAGATTTAACCCTAAGACTTAACTTTAAGATGTAACATTCGGACTTAACCTTAAAACTTAACCCTAAGTCTCAACCTTAAGAAGTAACTTTAAGACTTAACCCTGAGAATTAACTCTAAGACTTAAACTTAATAATTAACGCTCAGATATAACCCTCAGACTTAAACTTAAGAAATAACCTTAAGACTTAACCTTAATCTTTAACTTGAAGATGTAACCTTAAGACTTAACCCTAAGAGTTAACCTTAAGTGTTGACCTTACAGATTTAACCCTAAGAGTTAACCTTAGGACTTAAATTGTAAGACTCAACCCTAAGACTTAACCCCAAGACTTAACTCTAAAGAGTTAACCCTAAGACTTCAACTTGTGATTTAAACTTTAGACTTAACCCTAAGACTTAAAATTACGATTTAACATTAAGATTTAACCATAAGACTTAACCCCAAGACTTCAGGTTAAGTTTTAACCTTAAGACTCAACCCTGAGACTTAATGGTGAAATTTATCCATAAGACTTATCCCTAAAACTGAAAACTGAGACTTAAACCTAAGATTTAACCTTAAGACTTAACCCTAAAAGGTAGCCCTGAGACTTATCCTTGAGCTTTAACCTTGATACTTAATCCTGAGACTTAGCCCTAAGACTTATCCCCAAGACATAACTCTAAGACTTAACCCTGAGACTTAACCTTAAGGCTCAACCTTAAGACTTAACATTAAGACTTAACCCTGAGACTTAACCATAAGACTTATCCTCAAGATTGTACTCTAAGACTTAACCCTAAGATTTAAAATGAAGACTTAACCCTAAGACGCAATCTATGAGATGTAAACTTAAGACTTAACCTTTAGGAATTAACCCTGACACTTAACCTTAAGGCTTAACCCTAAGACTTAAGCTTAAGACTTCACATTAAGACTTAACCCTAAGACATAATCCTGAGACTTAAACCTGAGACTTAACCCTAAGACGTAACCTAAAGTTTAACTTCAAAACTTAACCCTAAGACTGAATCCTAAGACACAACCTTACCACGTAACCCTGAGACTTAACCTTGAGACTTTACCTTGAAATTTAAGCCTGGGATTTAACCCTAAGTCTTAATGCTAAGACTTAACTTGAAGATGTACCATTAAGACTTAACCTTAAGACTTAACCTTCAAACGTAACCTTAAGATTTACACTCAAAACTTAACCCTAAGGCTTAACCCTATGACTTAACCTTAAGGTTAAACCTTAAGACAAAACTTGAAGACTTAGTTCAAAGACTTATCCCTAAGACTCAACACTGAGACTTAGACCTAAGATTTAAGACTTAACCCTAAGACTTAGCCCCAAGACTTAACCCTAAGACTTCAACATATGAATTAAACTTTAGACTTAACCCTAAGACTCAATCCATAAGACTTCACCTTAAGACTTAACCCTAAGACTTAACCTAAAGACTTAACCTTAAAATTTAACCCTAAGACTGAACCCTAAAATATAACTTTTAAGACTTAACAATAAGACTGAACATTAAGACACAGCCTTACGACTTCTACCCTGAGACCTAACCTTGAGACTTAACACTGAGATTTAACCCTAAGACTTAACTTTAAGATGTAACATTCGGACTTAACCTTAAAACTTAACCCTAAGTCTCAACCTTAAGAAGTAACTTTAAGACTTAACCCTGAGAATTAACTCTAAGACTTAAACTTAAGAATTAACGCTCAGATATAACCCTCAGACTTAAACTTAAGAAATAACCTTAAGACTTAACCTTAATCTTTAACTTGAAGATGTAACCTTAAGACTTAACCCTAAGAGTTAACCTTAAGTGTTGACCTTGCAGATTTAACCCTAAGAGTTAACCTTAGGACTTAAATTGTAAGACTCAACCCTAAGACTTAACCCCAAGACTTAACTCTAAAGAGTTAACCCTAAGACTTCAACTTGTGATTTAAACTTTAGACTTAACCCTAAGACTTAAAATTACGATTTAACATTAAGATTTAACCATAAGACTTAACCCCAAGACTTCAGGTTAAGTTTTAACCTTAAGACTCAACCCTGAGACTTAATGGTGAAATTTATCCATAAGACTTATCCCTAAAACTGAAAACTGAGACTTAAACCTAAGATTTAACCTTAAGACTTAACCCTAAAACGTAGCCCTGAGACTTATCCTTGAGCTTTAACCTTGATACTTAATCCTGAGACTTAGCCCTAAGACTTATCCCCAAGACATAACTCTAAGGCTTAACCCTGAGACTTAACCTTAAGGCTCAACCTTAAGACTTAACATTAAGACTTAACCCTGAGACTTAACCATAAGACTTATCCTCAAGATTGTACTCTAAGACTTAACCCTATGATTTAAAATGAAGACTTAACCCTAAGACGCAATCTATGAGATGTAAACTTAAGACTTAACCTTTAGGAATTAACCCTGACACTTAACCTTAAGGCTTAACCCTAAGACTTAAGCTTAAGACTTCACATTAAGACTTAACCCTAAGACATAATCCTGAGACTTAAACCTGAGACTTAACCCTAAGACGTAACCTAAAGTTTAACTTCAAAACTTAACCCTAAGACTGAATCCTAAGACACAACCTTACCACGTAACCCTGAGACTTAACCTTGAGACTTTACCTTGAAATTTAAGCCTGGGATTTAACCCTAAGTCTTAATGCTAAGACTTAACTTGAAGATGTACCATTAAGACTTAACCTTAAGACTTAACCTTCAAACGTAACCTTAAGATTTACACTCAAAACGTAACCCTAAGGCTTAACCCTATGACTTAACCTTAAGGTTAAACCTTAAGACAAAACTTGAAGACTTAATTCAAAGACTTATCCCTAAGACTCAACACTGAGACTTAAACCTAAGATTTAAGACTTAACCCTAAGACTTAGCCCCAAGACTTAACCCTAGGACTTCAACTTATGAATTAAACTTTAGACTTAACCCTAAGACTCAATCCATAAGACTTCACCTTAAGACTTAACCCTAAGACTTAACCTAAAGATTTAACCTTAAAATTTAACCCTAAGACTGAACCCTAAAATATAACTTTTAAGACTTAACAATAAGACTGAACATTAAGACACAGCCTTACGACTTCTACCCTGAGACCTAACCTTGAGACTTAACACTGAGATTTAACCCTAAGACTTAACTTTAAGATGTAACATTCGGACTTAACCTTAAAACTTAACCCTAAGTCTCAACCTTAAGAAGTAACTTTAAGACTTAACCCTGAGAATTAACTCTAAGACTTAAACTTAAGAATTAACACTCAGATATAACCCTCAGACTTAAACTTAAGAAATAACCTTAAGACTTAACCTTAATCTTTAACTTGAAGATGTAACCTTAAGACTTAACCCTAAGAGTTAACCTTAAGTGTTGACCTTACAGATTTAACCCTAAGAGTTAACCTTAGGACTTAAATTGTAAGACTCAACCCTAAGACTTAACCCCAAGACTTAACTCTAAAGAGTTAACCCTAAGACTTCAACTTGTGATTTAAACTTTAGACTTAACCCTAAGACTTAAAATTACGATTTAACATTAAGATTTAACCATAAGACTTAACCCCAAGACTTCAGGTTAAGTTTTAACCTTAAGACTCAACCCTGAGACTTAATGGTGAAATTTATCCATAAGACTTATCCCTAAAACTGAAAACTGAGACTTAAACCTAAGATTTAACCTTAAGACTTAACCCTAAAACGTAGCCCTGAGACTTATCCTTGAGCTTTAACCTTGATACTTAATCCTGAGACTTAGCCCTAAGACTTATCCCCAAGACATAACTCTAAGACTTAACCCTGAGACTTAACCTTAAGGCTCAACCTTAAGACTTAACATTAAGACTTAACCCTGAGACTTAACCATAAGACTTATCCTCAAGATTGTACTCTAAGACTTAACCCTAAGATTTAAAATGAAGACTTAACCCTAAGACGCAATCTATGAGATGTAAACTTAAGACTTAACCTTTAGGAATTAACCCTGACACTTAACCTTAAGGCTTAACCCTAAGACTTAAGCTTAAGACTTCACATTAAGACTTAACCCTAAGACATAATCCTGAGACTTAAACCTGAGACTTAACCCTAAGACGTAACCTAAAGTTTAACTTCAAAACTTAACCCTAAGACTGAATCCTAAGACACAACCTTACCACGTAACCCTGAGACTTAACCTTGAGACTTTACCTTGAAATTTAAGCCTGGGATTTAACCCTAAGTCTTAATGCTAAGACTTAACTTGAAGATGTACCATTAAGACTTAACCTTAAGACTTAACCTTCAAACGTAACCTTAAGATTTACACTCAAAACTTAACCCTAAGGCTTAACCCTATGACTTAACCTTAAGGTTAAACCTTAAGACAAAACTTGAAGACTTAATTCAAAGACTTATCCCTAAGACTCAACACTGAGACTTAAACCTAAGATTTAAGACTTAACCCTAAGACTTAGCCCCAAGACTTAACCCTAGGACTTCAACTTATGAATTAAACTTTAGACTTAACCCTAAGACTCAATCCATAAGACTTCACCTTAAGACTTAACCCTAAGACTTAACCTAAAGACTTAACCTTAAAATTTAACCCTAAGACTGAACCCTAAATATAACTTTTAAGACTTAACAATAAGACTGAACATTAAGACACAGCCTTACGACTTCTACCCTGAGACCTAACCTTGAGACTTAACACTGAGATTTAACCCTAAGACTTAACTTTAAGATGTAACATTCGGACTTAACCTTAAAACTTAACCCTAAGTCTCAACCTTAAGAAGTAACTTTAAGACTTAACCCTGAGAATTAACTCTAAGACTTAAACTTAATAATTAACGCTCAGATATAACCCTCAGACTTAAACTTAAGAAATAACCTTAAGACTTAACCTTAATCTTTAACTTGAAGATGTAACCTTAAGACTTAACCCTAAGAGTTAACCTTAAGTGTTGACCTTACAGATTTAACCCTAAGAGTTAACCTTAGGACTTAAATTGTAAGACTCAACCCTAAGACTTAACCCCAAGACTTAACTCTAAAGAGTTAACCCTAAGACTTCAACTTGTGATTTAAACTTTAGACTTAACCCTAAGACTTAAAATTACGATTTAACATTAAGATTTAACCATAAGACTTAACCCCAAGACTTCAGGTTAAGTTTTAACCTTAAGACTCAACCCTGAGACTTAATGGTGAAATTTATCCATAAGACTTATCCCTAAAACTGAAAACTGAGACTTAAACCTAAGATTTAACCTTAAGACTTAACCCTAAAACGTAGCCCTGAGACTTATCCTTGAGCTTTAACCTTGATACTTAATCCTGAGACTTAGCCCTAAGACTTATCCCCAAGACATAACTCTAAGACTTAACCCTGAGACTTAACCTTAAGGCTCAACCTTAAGACTTAACATTAAGACTTAACCCTGAGACTTAACCATAAGACTTATCCTCAAGATTGTACTCTAAGACTTAACCCTAAGATTTAAAATGAAGACTTAACCCTAAGACGCAATCTATGAGATGTAAACTTAAGACTTAACCTTTAGGAATTAACCCTGACACTTAACCTTAAGGCTTAACCCTAAGACTTAAGCTTAAGACTTCACATTAAGACTTAACCCTAAGACATAATCCTGAGACTTAAACCTGAGACTTAACCCTAAGACGTAACCTAAAGTTTAACTTCAAAACTTAACCCTAAGACTGAATCCTAAGACACAACCTTACCACGTAACCCTGAGACTTAACCTTGAGACTTTACCTTGAAATTTAAGCCTGGGATTTAACCCTAAGTCTTAATGCTAAGACTTAACTTGAAGATGTACCATTAAGACTTAACCTTAAGACTTAACCTTCAAACGTAACCTTAAGATTTACACTCAAAACGTAACCCTAAGGCTTAACCCTATGACTTAACCTTAAGGTTAAACCTTAAGACAAAACTTGAAGACTTAATTCAAAGACTTATCCCTAAGACTCAACACTGAGACTTAAACCTAAGATTTAAGACTTAACCCTAAGACTTAGCCCCAAGACTTAACCCTAGGACTTCAACTTATGAATTAAACTTTAGACTTAACCCTAAGACTCAATCCATAAGACTTCACCTTAAGACTTAACCCTAAGACTTAACCTAAAGATTTAACCTTAAAATTTAACCCTAAGACTGAACCCTAAAATATAACTTTTAAGACTTAACAATAAGACTGAACATTAAGACACAGCCTTACGACTTCTACCCTGAGACCTAACCTTGAGACTTAACACTGAGATTTAACCCTAAGACTTAACTTTAAGATGTAACATTCGGACTTAACCTTAAAACTTAACCCTAAGTCTCAACCTTAAGAAGTAACTTTAAGACTTAACCCTGAGAATTAACTCTAAGACTTAAACTTAAGAATTAACGCTCAGATATAACCCTCAGACTTAAACTTAAGAAATAACCTTAAGACTTAACCTTAATCTTTAACTTGAAGATGTAACCTTAAGACTTAACCCTAAGAGTTAACCTTAAGTGTTGACCTTACAGATTTAACCCTAAGAGTTAACCTTAGGACTTAAATTGTAAGACTCAACCCTAAGACTTAACCCCAAGACTTAACTCTAAAGAGTTAACCCTAAGACTTCAACTTGTGATTTAAACTTTAGACTTAACCCTAAGACTTAAAATTACGATTTAACATTAAGATTTAACCATAAGACTTAACCCCAAGACTTCAGGTTAAGTTTTAACCTTAAGACTCAACCCTGAGACTTAATGGTGAAATTTATCCATAAGACTTATCCCTAAAACTGAAAACTGAGACTTAAACCTAAGATTTAACCTTAAGACTTAACCCTAAAACGTAGCCCTGAGACTTATCCTTGAGCTTTAACCTTGATACTTAATCCTGAGACTTAGCCCTAAGACTTATCCCCAAGACATAACTCTAAGACTTAACCCTGAGACTTAACCTTAAGGCTCAACCTTAAGACTTAACATTAAGACTTAACCCTGAGACTTAACCATAAGACTTATCCTCAAGATTGTACTCTAAGACTTAACCCTAAGATTTAAAATGAAGACTTAACCCTAAGACGCAATCTATGAGATGTAAACTTAAGACTTAACCTTTAGGAATTAACCCTGACACTTAACCTTAAGGCTTAACCCTAAGACTTAAGCTTAAGACTTCACATTAAGACTTAACCCTAAGACATAATCCTGAGACTTAAACCTGAGACTTAACCCTAAGACGTAACCTAAAGTTTAACTTCAAAACTTAACCCTAAGACTGAATCCTAAGACACAACCTTACCACGTAACCCTGAGACTTAACCTTGAGACTTTACCTTGAAATTTAAGCCTGGGATTTAACCCTAAGTCTTAATGCTAAGACTTAACTTGAAGATGTACCATTAAGACTTAACCTTAAGACTTAACCTTCAAACGTAACCTTAAGATTTACACTCAAAACTTAACCCTAAGGCTTAACCCTATGACTTAACCTTAAGGTTAAACCTTAAGACAAAACTTGAAGACTTAATTCAAAGACTTATCCCTAAGACTCAACACTGAGACTTAAACCTAAGATTTAAGACTTAACCCTAAGACTTAGCCCCAAGACTTAACCCTAAGACTTCAACTTATGAATTAAACTTTAGACTTAACCCTAAGACTCAATCCATAAGACTTCACCTTAAGACTTAACCCTAAGACTTAACCTAAAGACTTAACCTTAAAATTTAACCCTAAGACTGAACCCTAAATATAACTTTTAAGACTTAACAATAAGACTGAACATTAAGACACAGCCTTACGACTTCTACCCTGAGACCTAACCTTGAGACTTAACACTGAGATTTAACCCTAAGACTTAACTTTAAGATGTAACATTCGGACTTAACCTTAAAACTTAACCCTAAGTCTCAACCTTAAGAAGTAACTTTAAGACTTAACCCTGAGAATTAACTCTAAGACTTAAACTTAATAATTAACGCTCAGATATAACCCTCAGACTTAAACTTAAGAAATAACCTTAAGACTTAACCTTAATCTTTAACTTGAAGATGTAACCTTAAGACTTAACCCTAAGAGTTAACCTTAAGTGTTGACCTTACAGATTTAACCCTAAGAGTTAACCTTAGGACTTAAATTGTAAGACTCAACCCTAAGACTTAACCCCAAGACTTAACTCTAAAGAGTTAACCCTAAGACTTCAACTTGTGATTTAAACTTTAGACTTAACCCTAAGACTTAAAATTACGATTTAACATTAAGATTTAACCATAAGACTTAACCCCAAGACTTCAGGTTAAGTTTTAACCTTAAGACTCAACCCTGAGACTTAATGGTGAAATTTATCCATAAGACTTATCCCTAAAACTGAAAACTGAGACTTAAACCTAAGATTTAACCTTAAGACTTAACCCTAAAACGTAGCCCTGAGACTTATCCTTGAGCTTTAACCTTGATACTTAATCCTGAGACTTAGCCCTAAGACTTATCCCCAAGACATAACTCTAAGACTTAACCCTGAGACTTAACCTTAAGGCTCAACCTTAAGACTTAACATTAAGACTTAACCCTGAGACTTAACCATAAGACTTATCCTCAAGATTGTACTCTAAGACTTAACCCTAAGATTTAAAATGAAGACTTAACCCTAAGACGCAATCTATGAGATGTAAACTTAAGACTTAACCTTTAGGAATTAACCCTGACACTTAACCTTAAGGCTTAACCCTAAGACTTAAGCTTAAGATTTCACATTAAGACTTAACCCTAAGACATAATCCTGAGACTTAAACCTGAGACTTAACCCTAAGACGTAACCTAAAGTTTAACTTCAAAACTTAACCCTAAGACTGAATCCTAAGACACAACCTTACCACGTAACCCTGAGACTTAACCTTGAGACTTTACCTTGAAATTTAAGCCTGGGATTTAACCCTAAGTCTTAATGCTAAGACTTAACTTGAAGATGTACCATTAAGACTTAACCTTAAGACTTAACCTTCAAACGTAACCTTAAGATTTACACTCAAAACGTAACCCTAAGGCTTAACCCTATGACTTAACCTTAAGGTTAAACCTTAAGACAAAACTTGAAGACTTAATTCAAAGACTTATCCCTAAGACTCAACACTGAGACTTAAACCTAAGATTTAAGACTTAACCCTAAGACTTAGCCCCAAGACTTAACCCTAGGACTTCAACTTATGAATTAAACTTTAGACTTAACCCTAAGACTCAATCCATAAGACTTCACCTTAAGACTTAACCCTAAGACTTAACCTAAAGATTTAACCTTAAAATTTAACCCTAAGACTGAACCCTAAAATATAACTTTTAAGACTTAACAATAAGACTGAACATTAAGACACAGCCTTACGACTTCTACCCTGAGACCTAACCTTGAGACTTAACACTGAGATTTAACCCTAAGACTTAACTTTAAGATGTAACATTCGGACTTAACCTTAAAACTTAACCCTAAGTCTCAACCTTAAGAAGTAACTTTAAGACTTAACCCTGAGAATTAACTCTAAGACTTAAACTTAAGAATTAACACTCAGATATAACCCTCAGACTTAAACTTAAGAAATAACCTTAAGACTTAACCTTAATCTTTAACTTGAAGATGTAACCTTAAGACTTAACCCTAAGAGTTAACCTTAAGTGTTGACCTTACAGATTTAACCCTAAGAGTTAACCTTAGGACTTAAATTGTAAGACTCAACCCTAAGACTTAACCCCAAGACTTAACTCTAAAGAGTTAACCCTAAGACTTCAACTTGTGATTTAAACTTTAGACTTAACCCTAAGACTTAAAATTACGATTTAACATTAAGATTTAACCATAAGACTTAACCCCAAGACTTCAGGTTAAGTTTTAACCTTAAGACTCAACCCTGAGACTTAATGGTGAAATTTATCCATAAGACTTATCCCTAAAACTGAAAACTGAGACTTAAACCTAAGATTTAACCTTAAGACTTAACCCTAAAACGTAGCCCTGAGACTTATCCTTGAGCTTTAACCTTGATACTTAATCCTGAGACTTAGCCCTAAGACTTATCCCCAAGACATAACTCTAAGACTTAACCCTGAGACTTAACCTTAAGGCTCAACCTTAAGACTTAACATTAAGACTTAACCCTGAGACTTAACCATAAGACTTATCCTCAAGATTGTACTCTAAGACTTAACCCTAAGATTTAAAATGAAGACTTAACCCTAAGACGCAATCTATGAGATGTAAACTTAAGACTTAACCTTTAGGAATTAACCCTGACACTTAACCTTAAGGCTTAACCCTAAGACTTAAGCTTAAGACTTCACATTAAGACTTAACCCTAAGACATAATCCTGAGACTTAAACCTGAGACTTAACCCTAAGACGTAACCTAAAGTTTAACTTCAAAACTTAACCCTAAGACTGAATCCTAAGACACAACCTTACCACGTAACCCTGAGACTTAACCTTGAGACTTTACCTTGAAATTTAAGCCTGGGATTTAACCCTAAGTCTTAATGCTAAGACTTAACTTGAAGATGTACCATTAAGACTTAACCTTAAGACTTAACCTTCAAACGTAACCTTAAGATTTACACTCAAAACTTAACCCTAAGGCTTAACCCTATGACTTAACCTTAAGGTTAAACCTTAAGACAAAACTTGAAGACTTAATTCAAAGACTTATCCCTAAGACTCAACACTGAGACTTAAACCTAAGATTTAAGACTTAACCCTAAGACTTAGCCCCAAGACTTAACCCTAAGACTTCAACTTATGAATTAAACTTTAGACTTAACCCTAAGACTCAATCCATAAGACTTCACCTTAAGACTTAACCCTAAGACTTAACCTAAAGACTTAACCTTAAAATTTAACCCTAAGACTGAACCCTAAATATAACTTTTAAGACTTAACAATAAGACTGAACATTAAGACACAGCCTTACGACTTCTACCCTGAGACCTAACCTTGAGACTTAACACTGAGATTTAACCCTAAGACTTAACTTTAAGATGTAACATTCGGACTTAACCTTAAAACTTAACCCTAAGTCTCAACCTTAAGAAGTAACTTTAAGACTTAACCCTGAGAATTAACTCTAAGACTTAAACTTAATAATTAACGCTCAGATATAACCCTCAGACTTAAACTTAAGAAATAACCTTAAGAATTAACCTTAATCTTTAACTTGAAGATGTAACCTTAAGACTTAACCCTAAGAGTTAACCTTAAGTGTTGACCTTACAGATTTAACCCTAAGAGTTAACCTTAGGACTTAAATTGTAAGACTCAACCCTAAGACTTAACCCCAAGACTTAACTCTAAAGAGTTAACCCTAAGACTTCAACTTGTGATTTAAACTTTAGACTTAACCCTAAGACTTAAAATTACGATTTAACATTAAGATTTAACCATAAGACTTAACCCCAAGACTTCAGGTTAAGTTTTAACCTTAAGACTCAACCCTGAGACTTAATGGTGAAATTTATCCATAAGACTTATCCCTAAAACTGAAAACTGAGACTTAAACCTAAGATTTAACCTTAAGACTTAACCCTAAAACGTAGCCCTGAGACTTATCCTTGAGCTTTAACCTTGATACTTAATCCTGAGACTTAGCCCTAAGACTTATCCCCAAGACATAACTCTAAGACTTAACCCTGAGACTTAACCTTAAGGCTCAACCTTAAGACTTAACATTAAGACTTAACCCTGAGACTTAACCATAAGACTTATCCTCAAGATTGTACTCTAAGACTTAACCCTAAGATTTAAAATGAAGACTTAACCCTAAGACGCAATCTATGAGATGTAAACTTAAGACTTAACCTTTAGGAATTAACCCTGACACTTAACCTTAAGGCTTAACCCTAAGACTTAAGCTTAAGACTTCACATTAAGACTTAACCCTAAGACATAATCCTGAGACTTAAACCTGAGACTTAACCCTAAGACGTAACCTAAAGTTTAACTTCAAAACTTAACCCTAAGACTGAATCCTAAGACACAACCTTACCACGTAACCCTGAGACTTAACCTTGAGACTTTACCTTGAAATTTAAGCCTGGGATTTAACCCTAAGTCTTAATGCTAAGACTTAACTTGAAGATGTACCATTAAGACTTAACCTTAAGACTTAACCTTCAAACGTAACCTTAAGATTTACACTCAAAACTTAACCCTAAGGCTTAACCCTATGACTTAACCTTAAGGTTAAACCTTAAGACAAAACTTGAAGACTTAATTCAAAGACTTATCCCTAAGACTCAACACTGAGACTTAAACCTAAGATTTAAGACTTAACCCTAAGACTTAGCCCCAAGACTTAACCCTAGGACTTCAACTTATGAATTAAACTTTAGACTTAACCCTAAGACTCAATCCATAAGACTTCACCTTAAGACTTAACCCTAAGACTTAACCTAAAGATTTAACCTTAAAATTTAACCCTAAGACTGAACCCTAAATATAACTTTTAAGACTTAACAATAAGACTGAACATTAAGACACAGCCTTACGACTTCTACCCTGAGACCTAACCTTGAGACTTAACACTGAGATTTAACCCTAAGACTTAACTTTAAGATGTAACATTCGGACTTAACCTTAAAACTTAACCCTAAGTCTCAACCTTAAGAAGTAACTTTAAGACTTAACCCTGAGAATTAACTCTAAGACTTAAACTTAATAATTAACGCTCAGATATAACCCTCAGACTTAAACTTAAGAAATAACCTTAAGACTTAACCTTAATCTTTAACTTGAAGATGTAACCTTAAGACTTAACCCTAAGAGTTAACCTTAAGTGTTGACCTTACAGATTTAACCCTAAGAGTTAACCTTAGGACTTAAATTGTAAGACTCAACCCTAAGACTTAACCCCAAGACTTAACTCTAAAGAGTTAACCCTAAGACTTCAACTTGTGATTTAAACTTTAGACTTAACCCTAAGACTTAAAATTACGATTTAACATTAAGATTTAACCATAAGACTTAACCCCAAGACTTCAGGTTAAGTTTTAACCTTAAGACTCAACCCTGAGACTTAATGGTGAAATTTATCCATAAGACTTATCCCTAAAACTGAAAACTGAGACTTAAACCTAAGATTTAACCTTAAGACTTAACCCTAAAACGTAGCCCTGAGACTTATCCTTGAGCTTTAACCTTGATACTTAATCCTGAGACTTAGCCCTAAGACTTATCCCCAAGACATAACTCTAAGACTTAACCCTGAGACTTAACCTTAAGGCTCAACCTTAAGACTTAACATTAAGACTTAACCCTGAGACTTAACCATAAGACTTATCCTCAAGATTGTACTCTAAGACTTAACCCTAAGATTTAAAATGAAGACTTAACCCTAAGACGCAATCTATGAGATGTAAACTTAAGACTTAACCTTTAGGAATTAACCCTGACACTTAACCTTAAGGCTTAACCCTAAGACTTAAGCTTAAGACTTCACATTAAGACTTAACCCTAAGACATAATCCTGAGACTTAAACCTGAGACTTAACCCTAAGACGTAACCTAAAGTTTAACTTCAAAACTTAACCCTAAGACTGAATCCTAAGACACAACCTTACCACGTAACCCTGAGACTTAACCTTGAGACTTTACCTTGAAATTTAAGCCTGGGATTTAACCCTAAGTCTTAATGCTAAGACTTAACTTGAAGATGTACCATTAAGACTTAACCTTAAGACTTAACCTTCAAACGTAACCTTAAGATTTACACTCAAAACTTAACCCTAAGGCTTAACCCTATGACTTAACCTTAAGGTTAAACCTTAAGACAAAACTTGAAGACTTAATTCAAAGACTTATCCCTAAGACTCAACACTGAGACTTAAACCTAAGATTTAAGACTTAACCCTAAGACTTAGCCCCAAGACTTAACCCTAAGACTTCAACTTATGAATTAAACTTTAGACTTAACCCTAAGACTCAATCCATAAGACTTCACCTTAAGACTTAACCCTAAGACTTAACCTAAAGATTTAACCTTAAAATTTAACCCTAAGACTGAACCCTAAAATATAACTTTTAAGACTTAACAATAAGACTGAACATTAAGACACAGCCTTACGACTTCTACCCTGAGACCTAACCTTGAGACTTAACACTGAGATTTAACCCTAAGACTTAACTTTAAGATGTAACATTCGGACTTAACCTTAAAACTTAACCCTAAGTCTCAACCTTAAGAAGTAACTTTAAGACTTAACCCTGAGAATTAACTCTAAGACTTAAACTTAAGAATTAACACTCAGATATAACCCTCAGACTTAAACTTAAGAAATAACCTTAAGACTTAACCTTAATCTTTAACTTGAAGATGTAACCTTAAGACTTAACCCTAAGAGTTAACCTTAAGTGTTGACCTTACAGATTTAACCCTAAGAGTTAACCTTAGGACTTAAATTGTAAGACTCAACCCTAAGACTTAACCCCAAGACTTAACTCTAAAGAGTTAACCCTAAGACTTCAACTTGTGATTTAAACTTTAGACTTAACCCTAAGACTTAAAATTACGATTTAACATTAAGATTTAACCATAAGACTTAACCCCAAGACTTCAGGTTAAGTTTTAACCTTAAGACTCAACCCTGAGACTTAATGGTGAAATTTATCCATAAGACTTATCCCTAAAACTGAAAACTGAGACTTAAACCTAAGATTTAACCTTAAGACTTAACCCTAAAACGTAGCCCTGAGACTTATCCTTGAGCTTTAACCTTGATACTTAATCCTGAGACTTAGCCCTAAGACTTATCCCCAAGACATAACTCTAAGACTTAACCCTGAGACTTAACCTTAAGGCTCAACCTTAAGACTTAACATTAAGACTTAACCCTGAGACTTAACCATAAGACTTATCCTCAAGATTGTACTCTAAGACTTAACCCTAAGATTTAAAATGAAGACTTAACCCTAAGACGCAATCTATGAGATGTAAACTTAAGACTTAACCTTTAGGAATTAACCCTGACACTTAACCTTAAGGCTTAACCCTAAGACTTAAGCTTAAGACTTCACATTAAGACTTAACCCTAAGACATAATCCTGAGACTTAAACCTGAGACTTAACCCTAAGACGTAACCTAAAGTTTAACTTCAAAACTTAACCCTAAGACTGAATCCTAAGACACAACCTTACCACGTAACCCTGAGACTTAACCTTGAGACTTTACCTTGAAATTTAAGCCTGGGATTTAACCCTAAGTCTTAATGCTAAGACTTAACTTGAAGATGTACCATTAAGACTTAACCTTAAGACTTAACCTTCAAACGTAACCTTAAGATTTACACTCAAAACGTAACCCTAAGGCTTAACCCTATGACTTAACCTTAAGGTTAAACCTTAAGACAAAACTTGAAGACTTAATTCAAAGACTTATCCCTAAGACTCAACACTGAGACTTAAACCTAAGATTTAAGACTTAACCCTAAGACTTAGCCCCAAGACTTAACCCTAGGACTTCAACTTATGAATTAAACTTTAGACTTAACCCTAAGACTCAATCCATAAGACTTCACCTTAAGACTTAACCCTAAGACTTAACCTAAAGATTTAACCTTAAAATTTAACCCTAAGACTGAACCCTAAAATATAACTTTTAAGACTTAACAATAAGACTGAACATTAAGACACAGCCTTACGACTTCTACCCTGAGACCTAACCTTGAGACTTAACACTGAGATTTAACCCTAAGACTTAACTTTAAGATGTAACATTCGGACTTAACCTTAAAACTTAACCCTAAGTCTCAACCTTAAGAAGTAACTTTAAGACTTAACCCTGAGAATTAACTCTAAGACTTAAACTTAAGAATTAACACTCAGATATAACCCTCAGACTTAAACTTAAGAAATAACCTTAAGACTTAACCTTAATCTTTAACTTGAAGATGTAACCTTAAGACTTAACCCTAAGAGTTAACCTTAAGTGTTGACCTTACAGATTTAACCCTAAGAGTTAACCTTAGGACTTAAATTGTAAGACTCAACCCTAAGACTTAACCCCAAGACTTAACTCTAAAGAGTTAACCCTAAGACTTCAACTTGTGATTTAAACTTTAGACTTAACCCTAAGACTTAAAATTACGATTTAACATTAAGATTTAACCATAAGACTTAACCCCAAGACTTCAGGTTAAGTTTTAACCTTAAGACTCAACCCTGAGACTTAATGGTGAAATTTATCCATAAGACTTATCCCTAAAACTGAAAACTGAGACTTAAACCTAAGATTTAACCTTAAGACTTAACCCTAAAACGTAGCCCTGAGACTTATCCTTGAGCTTTAACCTTGATACTTAATCCTGAGACTTAGCCCTAAGACTTATCCCCAAGACATAACTCTAAGACTTAACCCTGAGACTTAACCTTAAGGCTCAACCTTAAGACTTAACATTAAGACTTAACCCTGAGACTTAACCATAAGACTTATCCTCAAGATTGTACTCTAAGACTTAACCCTAAGATTTAAAATGAAGACTTAACCCTAAGACGCAATCTATGAGATGTAAACTTAAGACTTAACCTTTAGGAATTAACCCTGACACTTAACCTTAAGGCTTAACCCTAAGACTTAAGCTTAAGACTTCACATTAAGACTTAACCCTAAGACATAATCCTGAGACTTAAACCTGAGACTTAACCCTAAGACGTAACCTAAAGTTTAACTTCAAAACTTAACCCTAAGACTGAATCCTAAGACACAACCTTACCACGTAACCCTGAGACTTAACCTTGAGACTTTACCTTGAAATTTAAGCCTGGGATTTAACCCTAAGTCTTAATGCTAAGACTTAACTTGAAGATGTACCATTAAGACTTAACCTTAAGACTTAACCTTCAAACGTAACCTTAAGATTTACACTCAAAACTTAACCCTAAGGCTTAACCCTATGACTTAACCTTAAGGTTAAACCTTAAGACAAAACTTGAAGACTTAATTCAAAGACTTATCCCTAAGACTCAACACTGAGACTTAAACCTAAGATTTAAGACTTAACCCTAAGACTTAGCCCCAAGACTTAACCCTAAGACTTCAACTTATGAATTAAACTTTAGACTTAACCCTAAGACTCAATCCATAAGACTTCACCTTAAGACTTAACCCTAAGACTTAACCTAAAGACTTAACCTTAAAATTTAACCCTAAGACTGAACCCTAAATATAACTTTTAAGACTTAACAATAAGACTGAACATTAAGACACAGCCTTACGACTTCTACCCTGAGACCTAACCTTGAGACTTAACACTGAGATTTAACCCTAAGACTTAACTTTAAGATGTAACATTCGGACTTAACCTTAAAACTTAACCCTAAGTCTCAACCTTAAGAAGTAACTTTAAGACTTAACCCTGAGAATTAACTCTAAGACTTAAACTTAATAATTAACGCTCAGATATAACCCTCAGACTTAAACTTAAGAAATAACCTTAAGACTTAACCTTAATCTTTAACTTGAAGATGTAACCTTAAGACTTAACCCTAAGAGTTAACCTTAAGTGTTGACCTTACAGATTTAACCCTAAGAGTTAACCTTAGGACTTAAATTGTAAGACTCAACCCTAAGACTTAACCCCAAGACTTAACTCTAAAGAGTTAACCCTAAGACTTCAACTTGTGATTTAAACTTTAGACTTAACCCTAAGACTTAAAATTACGATTTAACATTAAGATTTAACCATAAGACTTAACCCCAAGACTTCAGGTTAAGTTTTAACCTTAAGACTCAACCCTGAGACTTAATGGTGAAATTTATCCATAAGACTTATCCCTAAAACTGAAAACTGAGACTTAAACCTAAGATTTAACCTTAAGACTTAACCCTAAAACGTAGCCCTGAGACTTATCCTTGAGCTTTAACCTTGATACTTAATCCTGAGACTTAGCCCTAAGACTTATCCCCAAGACATAACTCTAAGACTTAACCCTGAGACTTAACCTTAAGGCTCAACCTTAAGACTTAACATTAAGACTTAACCCTGAGACTTAACCATAAGACTTATCCTCAAGATTGTACTCTAAGACTTAACCCTAAGATTTAAAATGAAGACTTAACCCTAAGACGCAATCTATGAGATGTAAACTTAAGACTTAACCTTTAGGAATTAACCCTGACACTTAACCTT
Source organism: Falco punctatus (assembly GCF_963210335.1). NCBI lineage: Eukaryota > Metazoa > Chordata > Aves > Falconiformes > Falconidae > Falco > Falco punctatus. The sequence goes on along the minus strand of NW_027660146.1, from coordinate 208,972 downwards.
AAGGCTTAACCCTAAGACTTAAGCTTAAGATTTCACATTAAGACTTAACCCTAAGACATAATCCTGAGACTTAAACCTGAGACTTAACCCTAAGACGTAACCTAAAGTTTAACTTCAAAACTTAACCCTAAGACTGAATCCTAAGACACAACCTTACCACGTAACCCTGAGACTTAACCTTGAGACTTTACCTTGAAATTTAAGCCTGGGATTTAACCCTAAGTCTTAATGCTAAGACTTAACTTGAAGATGTACCATTAAGACTTAACCTTAAGACTTAACCTTCAAACGTAACCTTAAGATTTACACTCAAAACGTAACCCTAAGGCTTAACCCTATGACTTAACCTTAAGGTTAAACCTTAAGACAAAACTTGAAGACTTAATTCAAAGACTTATCCCTAAGACTCAACACTGAGACTTAAACCTAAGATTTAAGACTTAACCCTAAGACTTAGCCCCAAGACTTAACCCTAGGACTTCAACTTATGAATTAAACTTTAGACTTAACCCTAAGACTCAATCCATAAGACTTCACCTTAAGACTTAACCCTAAGACTTAACCTAAAGATTTAACCTTAAAATTTAACCCTAAGACTGAACCCTAAAATATAACTTTTAAGACTTAACAATAAGACTGAACATTAAGACACAGCCTTACGACTTCTACCCTGAGACCTAACCTTGAGACTTAACACTGAGATTTAACCCTAAGACTTAACTTTAAGATGTAACATTCGGACTTAACCTTAAAACTTAACCCTAAGTCTCAACCTTAAGAAGTAACTTTAAGACTTAACCCTGAGAATTAACTCTAAGACTTAAACTTAAGAATTAACACTCAGATATAACCCTCAGACTTAAACTTAAGAAATAACCTTAAGACTTAACCTTAATCTTTAACTTGAAGATGTAACCTTAAGACTTAACCCTAAGAGTTAACCTTAAGTGTTGACCTTACAGATTTAACCCTAAGAGTTAACCTTAGGACTTAAATTGTAAGACTCAACCCTAAGACTTAACCCCAAGACTTAACTCTAAAGAGTTAACCCTAAGACTTCAACTTGTGATTTAAACTTTAGACTTAACCCTAAGACTTAAAATTACGATTTAACATTAAGATTTAACCATAAGACTTAACCCCAAGACTTCAGGTTAAGTTTTAACCTTAAGACTCAACCCTGAGACTTAATGGTGAAATTTATCCATAAGACTTATCCCTAAAACTGAAAACTGAGACTTAAACCTAAGATTTAACCTTAAGACTTAACCCTAAAACGTAGCCCTGAGACTTATCCTTGAGCTTTAACCTTGATACTTAATCCTGAGACTTAGCCCTAAGACTTATCCCCAAGACATAACTCTAAGACTTAACCCTGAGACTTAACCTTAAGGCTCAACCTTAAGACTTAACATTAAGACTTAACCCTGAGACTTAACCATAAGACTTATCCTCAAGTTTGTACTCTAAGACTTAACCCTAAGATTTAAAATGAAGACTTAACCCTAAGACGCAATCTATGAGATGTAAACTTAAGACTTAACCTTTAGGAATTAACCCTGACACTTAACCTTAAGGCTTAACCCTAAGACTTAAGCTTAAGACTTCACATTAAGACTTAACCCTAAGACATAATCCTGAGACTTAAACCTGAGACTTAACCCTAAGACGTAACCTAAAGTTTAACTTCAAAACTTAACCCTAAGACTGAATCCTAAGACACAACCTTACCACGTAACCCTGAGACTTAACCTTGAGACTTTACCTTGAAATTTAAGCCTGGGATTTAACCCTAAGTCTTAATGCTAAGACTTAACTTGAAGATGTACCATTAAGACTTAACCTTAAGACTTAACCTTCAAACGTAACCTTAAGATTTACACTCAAAACTTAACCCTAAGGCTTAACCCTATGACTTAACCTTAAGGTTAAACCTTAAGACAAAACTTGAAGACTTAATTCAAAGACTTATCCCTAAGACTCAACACTGAGACTTAAACCTAAGATTTAAGACTTAACCCTAAGACTTAGCCCCAAGACTTAACCCTAAGACTTCAACTTATGAATTAAACTTTAGACTTAACCCTAAGACTCAATCCATAAGACTTCACCTTAAGACTTAACCCTAAGACTTAACCTAAAGACTTAACCTTAAAATTTAACCCTAAGACTGAACCCTAAATATAACTTTTAAGACTTAACAATAAGACTGAACATTAAGACACAGCCTTACGACTTCTACCCTGAGACCTAACCTTGAGACTTAACACTGAGATTTAACCCTAAGACTTAACTTTAAGATGTAACATTCGGACTTAACCTTAAAACTTAACCCTAAGTCTCAACCTTAAGAAGTAACTTTAAGACTTAACCCTGAGAATTAACTCTAAGACTTAAACTTAATAATTAACGCTCAGATATAACCCTCAGACTTAAACTTAAGAAATAACCTTAAGAATTAACCTTAATCTTTAACTTGAAGATGTAACCTTAAGACTTAACCCTAAGAGTTAACCTTAAGTGTTGACCTTACAGATTTAACCCTAAGAGTTAACCTTAGGACTTAAATTGTAAGACTCAACCCTAAGACTTAACCCCAAGACTTAACTCTAAAGAGTTAACCCTAAGACTTCAACTTGTGATTTAAACTTTAGACTTAACCCTAAGACTTAAAATTACGATTTAACATTAAGATTTAACCATAAGACTTAACCCCAAGACTTCAGGTTAAGTTTTAACCTTAAGACTCAACCCTGAGACTTAATGGTGAAATTTATCCATAAGACTTATCCCTAAAACTGAAAACTGAGACTTAAACCTAAGATTTAACCTTAAGACTTAACCCTAAAACGTAGCCCTGAGACTTATCCTTGAGCTTTAACCTTGATACTTAATCCTGAGACTTAGCCCTAAGACTTATCCCCAAGACATAACTCTAAGACTTAACCCTGAGACTTAACCTTAAGGCTCAACCTTAAGACTTAACATTAAGACTTAACCCTGAGACTTAACCATAAGACTTATCCTCAAGATTGTACTCTAAGACTTAACCCTAAGATTTAAAATGAAGACTTAACCCTAAGACGCAATCTATGAGATGTAAACTTAAGACTTAACCTTTAGGAATTAACCCTGACACTTAACCTTAAGGCTTAACCCTAAGACTTAAGCTTAAGATTTCACATTAAGACTTAACCCTAAGACATAATCCTGAGACTTAAACCTGAGACTTAACCCTAAGACGTAACCTAAAGTTTAACTTCAAAACTTAACCCTAAGACTGAATCCTAAGACACAACCTTACCACGTAACCCTGAGACTTAACCTTGAGACTTTACCTTGAAATTTAAGCCTGGGATTTAACCCTAAGTCTTAATGCTAAGACTTAACTTGAAGATGTACCATTAAGACTTAACCTTAAGACTTAACCTTCAAACGTAACCTTAAGATTTACACTCAAAACGTAACCCTAAGGCTTAACCCTATGACTTAACCTTAAGGTTAAACCTTAAGACAAAACTTGAAGACTTAATTCAAAGACTTATCCCTAAGACTCAACACTGAGACTTAAACCTAAGATTTAAGACTTAACCCTAAGACTTAGCCCCAAGACTTAACCCTAGGACTTCAACTTATGAATTAAACTTTAGACTTAACCCTAAGACTCAATCCATAAGACTTCACCTTAAGACTTAACCCTAAGACTTAACCTAAAGACTTAACCTTAAAATTTAACCCTAAGACTGAACCCTAAAATATAACTTTTAAGACTTAACAATAAGACTGAACATTAAGACACAGCCTTACGACTTCTACCCTGAGACCTAACCTTGAGACTTAACACTGAGATTTAACCCTAAGACTTAACTTTAAGATGTAACATTCGGACTTAACCTTAAAACTTAACCCTAAGTCTCAACCTTAAGAAGTAACTTTAAGACTTAACCCTGAGAATTAACTCTAAGACTTAAACTTAAGAATTAACACTCAGATATAACCCTCAGACTTAAACTTAAGAAATAACCTTAAGACTTAACCTTAATCTTTAACTTGAAGATGTAACCTTAAGACTTAACCCTAAGAGTTAACCTTAAGTGTTGACCTTACAGATTTAACCCTAAGAGTTAACCTTAGGACTTAAATTGTAAGACTCAACCCTAAGACTTAACCCCAAGACTTAACTCTAAAGAGTTAACCCTAAGACTTCAACTTGTGATTTAAACTTTAGACTTAACCCTAAGACTTAAAATTACGATTTAACATTAAGATTTAACCATAAGACTTAACCCCAAGACTTCAGGTTAAGTTTTAACCTTAAGACTCAACCCTGAGACTTAATGGTGAAATTTATCCATAAGACTTATCCCTAAAACTGAAAACTGAGACTTAAACCTAAGATTTAACCTTAAGACTTAACCCTAAAACGTAGCCCTGAGACTTATCCTTGAGCTTTAACCTTGATACTTAATCCTGAGACTTAGCCCTAAGACTTATCCCCAAGACATAACTCTAAGACTTAACCCTGAGACTTAACCTTAAGGCTCAACCTTAAGACTTAACATTAAGACTTAACCCTGAGACTTAACCATAAGACTTATCCTCAAGATTGTACTCTAAGACTTAACCCTAAGATTTAAAATGAAGACTTAACCCTAAGACGCAATCTATGAGATGTAAACTTAAGACTTAACCTTTAGGAATTAACCCTGACACTTAACCTTAAGGCTTAACCCTAAGACTTAAGCTTAAGACTTCACATTAAGACTTAACCCTAAGACATAATCCTGAGACTTAAACCTGAGACTTAACCCTAAGACGTAACCTAAAGTTTAACTTCAAAACTTAACCCTAAGACTGAATCCTAAGACACAACCTTACCACGTAACCCTGAGACTTAACCTTGAGACTTTACCTTGAAATTTAAGCCTGGGATTTAACCCTAAGTCTTAATGCTAAGACTTAACTTGAAGATGTACCATTAAGACTTAACCTTAAGACTTAACCTTCAAACGTAACCTTAAGATTTACACTCAAAACTTAACCCTAAGGCTTAACCCTATGACTTAACCTTAAGGTTAAACCTTAAGACAAAACTTGAAGACTTAGTTCAAAGACTTATCCCTAAGACTCAACACTGAGACTTAAACCTAAGATTTAAGACTTAACCCTAAGACTTAGCCCCAAGACTTAACCCTAAGACTTCAACTTATGAATTAAACTTTAGACTTAACCCTAAGACTCAATCCATAAGACTTCACCTTAAGACTTAACCCTAAGACTTAACCTAAAGACTTAACCTTAAAATTTAACCCTAAGACTGAACCCTAAAATATAACTTTTAAGACTTAACAATAAGACTGAACATTAAGACACAGCCTTACGACTTCTACCCTGAGACCTAACCTTGAGACTTAACACTGAGATTTAACCCTAAGACTTAACTTTAAGATGTAACATTCGGACTTAACCTTAAAACTTAACCCTAAGTCTCAACCTTAAGAAGTAACTTTAAGACTTAACCCTGAGAATTAACTCTAAGACTTAAACTTAAGAATTAACGCTCAGATATAACCCTCAGACTTAAACTTAAGAAATAACCTTAAGAATTAACCTTAATCTTTAACTTGAAGATGTAACCTTAAGACTTAACCCTAAGAGTTAACCTTAAGTGTTGACCTTGCAGATTTAACCCTAAGAGTTAACCTTAGGACTTAAATTGTAAGACTCAACCCTAAGACTTAACCCCAAGACTTAACTCTAAAGAGTTAACCCTAAGACTTCAACTTGTGATTTAAACTTTAGACTTAACCCTAAGACTTAAAATTACGATTTAACATTAAGATTTAACCATAAGACTTAACCCCAAGACTTCAGGTTAAGTTTTAACCTTAAGACTCAACCCTGAGACTTAATGGTGAAATTTATCCATAAGACTTATCCCTAAAACTGAAAACTGAGACTTAAACCTAAGATTTAACCTTAAGACTTAACCCTAAAACGTAGCCCTGAGACTTATCCTTGAGCTTTAACCTTGATACTTAATCCTGAGACTTAGCCCTAAGACTTATCCCCAAGACATAACTCTAAGGCTTAACCCTGAGACTTAACCTTAAGGCTCAACCTTAAGACTTAACATTAAGACTTAACCCTGAGACTTAACCATAAGACTTATCCTCAAGATTGTACTCTAAGACTTAACCCTATGATTTAAAATGAAGACTTAACCCTAAGACGCAATCTATGAGATGTAAACTTAAGACTTAACCTTTAGGAATTAACCCTGACACTTAACCTTAAGGCTTAACCCTAAGACTTAAGCTTAAGACTTCACATTAAGACTTAACCCTAAGACATAATCCTGAGACTTAAACCTGAGACTTAACCCTAAGACGTAACCTAAAGTTTAACTTCAAAACTTAACCCTAAGACTGAATCCTAAGACACAACCTTACCACGTAACCCTGAGACTTAACCTTGAGACTTTACCTTGAAATTTAAGCCTGGGATTTAACCCTAAGTCTTAATGCTAAGACTTAACTTGAAGATGTACCATTAAGACTTAACCTTAAGACTTAACCTTCAAACGTAACCTTAAGATTTACACTCAAAACGTAACCCTAAGGCTTAACCCTATGACTTAACCTTAAGGTTAAACCTTAAGACAAAACTTGAAGACTTAATTCAAAGACTTATCCCTAAGACTCAACACTGGGACTTAAACCTAAGATTTAAGACTTAACCCTAAGACTTAGCCCCAAGACTTAACCCTAGGACTTCAACTTATGAATTAAACTTTAGACTTAACCCTAAGACTCAATCCATAAGACTTCACCTTAAGACTTAACCCTAAGACTTAACCTAAAGACTTAACCTTAAAATTTAACCCTAAGACTGAACCCTAAAATATAACTTTTAAGACTTAACAATAAGACTGAACATTAAGACACAGCCTTACGACTTCTACCCTGAGACCTAACCTTGAGACTTAACACTGAGATTTAACCCTAAGACTTAACTTTAAGATGTAACATTCGGACTTAACCTTAAAACTTAACCCTAAGTCTCAACCTTAAGAAGTAACTTTAAGACTTAACCCTGAGAATTAACTCTAAGACTTAAACTTAAGAATTAACGCTCAGATATAACCCTCAGACTTAAACTTAAGAAATAACCTTAAGACTTAACCTTAATCTTTAACTTGAAGATGTAACCTTAAGGCTTAACCCTAAGAGTTAACCTTAAGTGTTGACCTTGCAGATTTAACCCTAAGAGTTAACCGTAGGACTTAAATTGTAAGACACAACCCTAAGACTTAACCCCAAGACTTAACTCTAAAGAGTTAACCCTAAGACTTCAACTTGTGATTTAAACTTTAGACTTAACCCTAAGACTTAAAATTACGATTTAAAATTAAGATTTAAGCTTAAGACTTAACCCTAAGACTTAACCTAAAGACTTAACCTTAAAATTTAACCCTAAGACTGAACCCTAAATATAACTTTTAAGACTTAACAATAAGACTGAACATTAAGACACAGCCTTACGACTTCTACCCTGAGACCTAACCTTGAGACTTAACACTGAGATTTAACCCTAAGACTTAACTTTAAGATGTAACATTCGGACTTAACCTTAAAACTTAACCCTAAGTCTCAACCTTAAGAAGTAACTTTAAGACTTAACCCTGAGAATTAACTCTAAGACTTAAACTTAAGAATTAACGCTCAGATATAACCCTCAGACTTAAACTTAAGAAATAACCTTAAGACTTAACCTTAATCTTTAACTTGAAGATGTAACCTTAAGACTTAACCCTAAGAGTTAACCTTAAGTGTTGACCTTACAGATTTAACCCTAAGAGTTAACCTTAGGACTTAAATTGTAAGACTCAACCCTAAGACTTAACCCCAAGACTTAACTCTAAAGAGTTAACCCTAAGACTTCAACTTGTGATTTAAACTTTAGACTTAACCCTAAGACTTAAAATTACGATTTAACATTAAGATTTAACCATAAGACTTAACCCCAAGACTTCAGGTTAAGTTTTAACCTTAAGACTCAACCCTGAGACTTAATGGTGAAATTTATCCATAAGACTTATCCCTAAAACTGAAAACTGAGACTTAAACCTAAGATTTAACCTTAAGACTTAACCCTAAAACGTAGCCCTGAGACTTATCCTTGAGCTTTAACCTTGATACTTAATCCTGAGACTTAGCCCTAAGACTTATCCCCAAGACATAACTCTAAGACTTAACCCTGAGACTTAACCTTAAGGCTCAACCTTAAGACTTAACATTAAGACTTAACCCTGAGACTTAACCATAAGACTTATCCTCAAGATTGTACTCTAAGACTTAACCCTAAGATTTAAAATGAAGACTTAACCCTAAGACGCAATCTATGAGATGTAAACTTAAGACTTAACCTTTAGGAATTAACCCTGACACTTAACCTTAAGGCTTAACCCTAAGACTTAAGCTTAAGACTTCACATTAAGACTTAACCCTAAGACATAATCCTGAGACTTAAACCTGAGACTTAACCCTAAGACGTAACCTAAAGTTTAACTTCAAAACTTAACCCTAAGACTGAATCCTAAGACACAACCTTACCACGTAACCCTGAGACTTAACCTTGAGACTTTACCTTGAAATTTAAGCCTGGGATTTAACCCTAAGTCTTAATGCTAAGACTTAACTTGAAGATGTACCATTAAGACTTAACCTTAAGACTTAACCTTCAAACGTAACCTTAAGATTTACACTCAAAACTTAACCCTAAGGCTTAACCCTATGACTTAACCTTAAGGTTAAACCTTAAGACAAAACTTGAAGACTTAGTTCAAAGACTTATCCCTAAGACTCAACACTGAGACTTAAACCTAAGATTTAAGACTTAACCCTAAGACTTAGCCCCAAGACTTAACCCTAAGACTTCAACTTATGAATTAAACTTTAGACTTAACCCTAAGACTCAATCCATAAGACTTCACCTTAAGACTTAACCCTAAGACTTAACCTAAAGACTTAACCTTAAAATTTAACCCTAAGACTGAACCCTAAAATATAACTTTTAAGACTTAACAATAAGACTGAACATTAAGACACAGCCTTACGACTTCTACCCTGAGACCTAACCTTGAGACTTAACACTGAGATTTAACCCTAAGACTTAACTTTAAGATGTAACATTCGGACTTAACCTTAAAACTTAACCCTAAGTCTCAACCTTAAGAAGTAACTTTAAGACTTAACCCTGAGAATTAACTCTAAGACTTAAACATAAGAATTAACGCTCAGATATAACCCTCAGACTTAAACTTAAGAAATAACCTTAAGAATTAACCTTAATCTTTAACTTGAAGATGTAACCTTAAGACTTAACCCTAAGAGTTAACCTTAAGTGTTGACCTTGCAGATTTAACCCTAAGAGTTAACCTTAGGACTTAAATTGTAAGACTCAACCCTAAGACTTAACCCCAAGACTTAACTCTAAAGAGTTAACCCTAAGACTTCAACTTGTGATTTAAACTTTAGACTTAACCCTAAGACTTAAAATTACGATTTAACATTAAGATTTAACCATAAGACTTAACCCTAAGACTTCAGGTTAAGTTTTAACCTTAAGACTCAACCCTGAGACTTAATGGTGAAATTTATCCATAAGACTTATCCCTAAAACTGAAAACTGAGACTTAAACCTAAGATTTAACCTTAAGACTTAACCCTAAAACGTAGCCCTGAGACTTATCCTTGAGCTTTAACCTTGATACTTAATCCTGAGACTTAGCCCTAAGACTTATCCCCAAGACATAACTCTAAGGCTTAACCCTGAGACTTAACCTTAAGGCTCAACCTTAAGACTTAACATTAAGACTTAACCCTGAGACTTAACCATAAGACTTATCCTCAAGATTGTACTCTAAGACTTAACCCTAAGATTTAAAATGAAGACTTAACCCTAAGACGCAATCTATGAGATGTAAACTTAAGACTTAACCTTTAGGAATTAACCCTGACACTTAACCTTAAGGCTTAACCCTAAGACTTAAGCTTAAGACTTCACATTAAGACTTAACCCTAAGACATAATCCTGAGACTTAAACCTGAGACTTAACCCTAAGACGTAACCTAAAGTTTAACTTCAAAACTTAACCCTAAGACTGAATCCTAAGACACAACCTTACCACGTAACCCTGAGACTTAACCTTGAGACTTTACCTTGAAATTTAAGCCTGGGATTTAACCCTAAGTCTTAATGCTAAGACTTAACTTGAAGATGTACCATTAAGACTTAACCTTAAGACTTAACCTTCAAACGTAACCTTAAGATTTACACTCAAAACGTAACCCTAAGGCTTAACCCTATGACTTAACCTTAAGGTTAAACCTTAAGACAAAACTTGAAGACTTAATTCAAAGACTTATCCCTAAGACTCAACACTGAGACTTAAACCTAAGATTTAAGACTTAACCCTAAGACTTAGCCCCAAGACTTAACCCTAGGACTTCAACTTATGAATTAAACTTTAGACTTAACCCTAAGACTCAATCCATAAGACTTCACCTTAAGACTTAACCCTAAGACTTAACCTTAAAATTTAACCCTAAGACTGAACCCTAAAATATAACTTTTAAGACTTAACAATAAGACTGAACATTAAGACACAGCCTTACGACTTCTACCCTGAGACCTAACCTTGAGACTTAACACTGAGATTTAACCCTAAGACTTAACTTTAAGATGTAACATTCGGACTTAACCTTAAAACTTAACCCTAAGTCTCAACCTTAAGAAGTAACTTTAAGACTTAACCCTGAGAATTAACTCTAAGACTTAAACTTAAGAATTAACGCTCAGATATAACCCTCAGACTTAAACTTAAGAAATAACCTTAAGACTTAACCTTAATCTTTAACTTGAAGATGTAACCTTAAGACTTAACCCTAAGAGTTAACCTTAAGTGTTGACCTTGCAGATTTAACCCTAAGAGTTAACCTTAGGACTTAAATTGTAAGACTCAACCCTAAGACTTAACCCCAAGACTTAACTCTAAAGAGTTAACCCTAAGACTTCAACTTGTGATTTAAACTTTAGACTTAACCCTAAGACTTAAAATTACGATTTAACATTAAGATTTAACCATAAGACTTAACCCTAAGACTTCAGGTTAAGTTTTAACCTTAAGACTCAACCCTGAGACTTAATGGTGAAATTTATCCATAAGACTTATCCCTAAAACTGAAAACTGAGACTTAAACCTAAGATTTAACCTTAAGACTTAACCCTAAAACGTAGCCCTGAGACTTATCCTTGAGCTTTAACCTTGATACTTAATCCTGAGACTTAGCCCTAAGACTTATCCCCAAGACATAACTCTAAGGCTTAACCCTGAGACTTAACCTTAAGGCTCAACCTTAAGACTTAACATTAAGACTTAACCCTGAGACTTAACCATAAGACTTATCCTCAAGATTGTACTCTAAGACTTAACCCTAAGATTTAAAATGAAGACTTAACCCTAAGACGCAATCTATGAGATGTAAACTTAAGACTTAACCTTTAGGAATTAACCCTGACACTTAACCTTAAGGCTTAACCCTAAGACTTAAGCTTAAGACTTCACATTAAGACTTAACCCTAAGACATAATCCTGAGACTTAAACCTGAGACTTAACCCTAAGACGTAACCTAAAGTTTAACTTCAAAACTTAACCCTAAGACTGAATCCTAAGACACAACCTTACCACGTAACCCTGAGACTTAACCTTGAGACTTTACCTTGAAATTTAAGCCTGGGATTTAACCCTAAGTCTTAATGCTAAGACTTAACTTGAAGATGTACCATTAAGACTTAACCTTAAGACTTAACCTTCAAACGTAACCTTAAGATTTACACTCAAAACGTAACCCTAAGGCTTAACCCTATGACTTAACCTTAAGGTTAAACCTTAAGACAAAACTTGAAGACTTAATTCAAAGACTTATCCCTAAGACTCAACACTGAGACTTAAACCTAAGATTTAAGACTTAACCCTAAGACTTAGCCCCAAGACTTAACCCTAGGACTTCAACTTATGAATTAAACTTTAGACTTAACCCTAAGACTCAATCCATAAGACTTCACCTTAAGACTTAACCCTAAGACTTAACCTAAAGACTTAACCTTAAAATTTAACCCTAAGACTGAACCCTAAAATATAACTTTTAAGACTTAACAATAAGACTGAACATTAAGACACAGCCTTACGACTTCTACCCTGAGACCTAACCTTGAGACTTAACACTGAGATTTAACCCTAAGACTTAACTTTAAGATGTAACATTCGGACTTAACCTTAAAACTTAACCCTAAGTCTCAACCTTAAGAAGTAACTTTAAGACTTAACCCTGAGAATTAACTCTAAGACTTAAACTTAAGAATTAACGCTCAGATATAACCCTCAGACTTAAACTTAAGAAATAACCTTAAGACTTAACCTTAATCTTTAACTTGAAGATGTAACCTTAAGACTTAACCCTAAGAGTTAACCTTAAGTGTTGACCTTGCAGATTTAACCCTAAGAGTTAACCGTAGGACTTAAATTGTAAGACACAACCCTAAGACTTAACCCCAAGACTTAACTCTAAAGAGTTAACCCTAAGACTTCAACTTGTGATTTAAACTTTAGACTTAACCCTAAGACTTAAAATTACGATTTAAAATTAAGATTTAAGCTTAAGACTTAACCCTAAGACTTAACCTAAAGACTTAACCTTAATATTTAACCCTAAGACTGAACCCTAAAATATAACGTTTAAGACTTAACAATAAGACTGAACATTAAGACACAGCCTTACGACTTCTACCCTGAGACCTAACCTTGAGACTTAACACTGAGATTTAACCCTAAGACTTAACTTTAAGATGTAACATTCGGACTTAACCTTAAAACTTAACCCTAAGTCTCAACCTTAAGAAGTAACTTTAAGACTTAACCCTGAGAATTAACTCTAAGACTTAAACTTAAGAATTAACGCTCAGATATAACCCTCAGACTTAAACTTAAGAAATAACCTTAAGAATTAACCTTAATCTTTAACTTGAAGATGTAACCTTAAGACTTAACCCTAAGAGTTAACCTTAAGTGTTGACCTTGCAGATTTAACCCTAAGAGTTAACCTTAGGACTTAAATTGTAAGACTCAACCCTAAGACTTAACCCCAAGACTTAACTCTAAAGAGTTAACCCTAAGACTTCAACTTGTGATTTAAACTTTAGACTTAACCCTAAGACTTAAAATTACGATTTAACATTAAGATTTAACCATAAGACTTAACCCTAAGACTTCAGGTTAAGTTTTAACCTTAAGACTCAACCCTGAGACTTAATGGTGAAATTTATCCATAAGACTTATCCCTAAAACTGAAAACTGAGACTTAAACCTAAGATTTAACCTTAAGACTTAACCCTAAAACGTAGCCCTGAGACTTATCCTTGAGCTTTAACCTTGATACTTAATCCTGAGACTTAGCCCTAAGACTTATCCCCAAGACATAACTCTAAGGCTTAACCCTGAGACTTAACCTTAAGGCTCAACCTTAAGACTTAACATTAAGACTTAACCCTGAGACTTAACCATAAGACTTATCCTCAAGATTGTACTCTAAGACTTAACCCTATGATTTAAAATGAAGACTTAACCCTAAGACGCAATCTATGAGATGTAAACTTAAGACTTAACCTTTAGGAATTAACCCTGACACTTAACCTTAAGGCTTAACCCTAAGACTTAAGCTTAAGACTTCACATTAAGACTTAACCCTAAGACATAATCCTGAGACTTAAACCTGAGACTTAACCCTAAGACGTAACCTAAAGTTTAACTTCAAAACTTAACCCTAAGACTGAATCCTAAGACACAACCTTACCACGTAACCCTGAGACTTAACCTTGAGACTTTACCTTGAAATTTAAGCCTGGGATTTAACCCTAAGTCTTAATGCTAAGACTTAACTTGAAGATGTACCATTAAGACTTAACCTTAAGACTTAACCTTCAAACGTAACCTTAAGATTTACACTCAAAACGTAACCCTAAGGCTTAACCCTATGACTTAACCTTAAGGTTAAACCTTAAGACAAAACTTGAAGACTTAATTCAAAGACTTATCCCTAAGACTCAACACTGAGACTTAAACCTAAGATTTAAGACTTAACCCTAAGACTTAGCCCCAAGACTTAACCCTAGGACTTCAACTTATGAATTAAACTTTAGACTTAACCCTAAGACTCAATCCATAAGACTTCACCTTAAGACTTAACCCTAAGACTTAACCTAAAGACTTAACCTTAAAATTTAACCCTAAGACTGAACCCTAAAATATAACTTTTAAGACTTAACAATAAGACTGAACATTAAGACACAGCCTTACGACTTCTACCCTGAGACCTAACCTTGAGACTTAACACTGAGATTTAACCCTAAGACTTAACTTTAAGATGTAACATTCGGACTTAACCTTAAAACTTAACCCTAAGTCTCAACCTTAAGAAGTAACTTTAAGACTTAACCCTGAGAATTAACTCTAAGACTTAAACTTAAGAATTAACGCTCAGATATAACCCTCAGACTTAAACTTAAGAAATAACCTTAAGACTTAACCTTAATCTTTAACTTGAAGATGTAACCTTAAGACTTAACCCTAAGAGTTAACCTTAAGTGTTGACCTTGCAGATTTAACCCTAAGAGTTAACCGTAGGACTTAAATTGTAAGACACAACCCTAAGACTTAACCACAAGACTTAACTCTAAAGAGTTAACCCTAAGACTTCAACTTGTGATTTAAACTTTAGACTTAACCCTAAGACTTAAAATTACGATTTAAAATTAAGATTTAAGCTTAAGACTTAACCCTAAGACTTAACCTAAAGACTTAACCTTAAAATTTAACCCTAAGACTGAACCCTAAAATATAACGTTTAAGACTTAACAATAAGACTGAACATTAAGACACAGCCTTACGACTTCTACCCTGAGACCTAACCTTGAGACTTAACACTGAGATTTAACCCTAAGACTTAACTTTAAGATGTAACATTCGGACTTAACCTTAAAACTTAACCCTAAGTCTCAACCTTAAGAAGTAACTTTAAGACTTAACCCTGAGAATTAACTCTAAGACTTAAACTTAAGAATTAACGCTCAGATATAACCCTCAGACTTAAACTTAAGAAATAACCTTAAGACTTAACCTTAATCTTTAACTTGAAGATGTAACCTTAAGACTTAACCCTAAGAGTTAACCTTAAGTGTTGACCTTGCAGATTTAACCCTAAGAGTTAACCTTAGGACTTAAATTGTAAGACTCAACCCTAAGACTTAACCCCAAGACTTAACTCTAAAGAGTTAACCCTAAGACTTCAACTTGTGATTTAAACTTTAGACTTAACCCTAAGACTTAAAATTACGATTTAACATTAAGATTTAACCATAAGACTTAACCCTAAGACTTCAGGTTAAGTTTTAACCTTAAGACTCAACCCTGAGACTTAATGGTGAAATTTATCCATAAGACTTATCCCTAAAACTGAAAACTGAGACTTAAACCTAAGATTTAACCTTAAGACTTAACCCTAAAACGTAGCCCTGAGACTTATCCTTGAGCTTTAACCTTGATACTTAATCCTGAGACTTAGCCCTAAGACATATCCCCAAGACATAACTCTAAGGCTTAACCCTGAGACTTAACCTTAAGGCTCAACCTTAAGACTTAACATTAAGACTTAACCCTGAGACTTAACCATAAGACTTATCCTCAAGATTGTACTCTAAGACTTAACCCTAAGATTTAAAATGAAGACTTAACCCTAAGACGCAATCTATGAGATGTAAACTTAAGACTTAACCTTTAGGAATTAACCCTGACACTTAACCTTAAGGCTTAACCCTAAGACTTAAGCTTAAGATTTCACATTAAGACTTAACCCTAAGACATAATCCTGAGACTTAAACCTGAGACTTAACCCTAAGACGTAACCTAAAGTTTAACTTCAAAACTTAACCCTAAGACTGAATCCTAAGACACAACCTTACCACGTAACCCTGAGACTTAACCTTGAGACTTTACCTTGAAATTTAAGCCTGGGATTTAACCCTAAGTCTTAATGCTAAGACTTAACTTGAAGATGTACCATTAAGACTTAACCTTAAGACTTAACCTTCAAACGTAACCTTAAGATTTACACTCAAAACGTAACCCTAAGGCTTAACCCTATGACTTAACCTTAAGGTTAAACCTTAAGACAAAACTTGAAGACTTAATTCAAAGACTTATCCCTAAGACTCAACACTGAGACTTAAACCTAAGATTTAAGACTTAACCCTAAGACTTAGCCCCAAGACTTAACCCTAGGACTTCAACTTATGAATTAAACTTTAGACTTAACCCTAAGATTCAATCCATAAGACTTCACCTTAAGACTTAACCCTAAGACTTAACCTAAAGACTTAACCTTAAAATTTAACCCTAAGACTGAACCCTAAAATATAACTTTTAAGACTTAACAATAAGACTGAACATTAAGACACAGCCTTACGACTTCTACCCTGAGACCTAACCTTGAGACTTAACACTGAGATTTAACCCTAAGACTTAACTTTAAGATGTAACATTCGGACTTAACCTTAAAACTTAACCCTAAGTCTCAACCTTAAGAAGTAACTTTAAGACTTAACCCTGAGAATTAACTCTAAGACTTAAACTTAAGAATTAACACTCAGATATAACCCTCAGACTTAAACTTAAGAAATAACCTTAAGACTTAACCTTAATCTTTAACTTGAAGATGTAACCTTAAGGCTTAACCCTAAGAGTTAACCTTAAGTGTTGACCTTACAGATTTAACCCTAAGAGTTAACCTTAGGACTTAAATTGTAAGACTCAACCCTAAGACTTCACCCCAAGACTTAACTCTAAAGAGTTAACCCTAAGACTTCAACTTGTGATTTAAACTTTAGACTTAACCCTAAGACTTAAAATTACGATTTAACATTAAGATTTAACCATAAGACTTAACCCCAAGACTTCAGGTTAAGTTTTAACCTTAAGACTCAACCCTGAGACTTAATGGTGAAATTTATCCATAAGACTTATCCCTAAAACTGAAAACTGAGGCTTAAACCTAAGATTTAACCTTAAGACTTAACCCTAAAAGGTAGCCCTGAGACTTATCCTTGAGCTTTAACCTTGATACTTAATCCTGAGACTTAGCCCTAAGACATATCCCCAAGACATAACTCTAAGGCTTAACCCTGAGACTTAACCTTAAGGCTCAACCTTAAGACTTAACATTAAGACTTAACCCTGAGACTTAACCATAAGACTTATCCTCAAGATTGTACTCTAAGACTTAACCCTAAGATTTAAAATGAAGACTTAACCCTAAGACGCAATCTATGAGATGTAAACTTAAGACTTAACCTTTAGGAATTAACCCTGACACTTAACCTTAAGGCTTAACCCTAAGACTTAAGCTTAAGACTTCACATTAAGACTTAACCCTAAGACATAATCCTGAGACTTAAACCTGAGACTTAACCCTAAGACGTAACCTAAAGTTTAACTTCAAAACTTAACCCTAAGACTGAATCCTAAGACACAACCTTACCACGTAACCCTGAGACTTAACCTTGAGACTTTACCTTGAAATTTAAGCCTGGGATTTAACCCTAAGTCTTAATGCTAAGACTTAACTTGAAGATGTACCATTAAGACTTAACCTTAAGACTTAACCTTCAAACGTAACCTTAAGATTTACACTCAAAACGTAACCCTAAGGCTTAACCCTATGACTTAACCTTAAGGTTAAACCTTAAGACAAAACTTGAAGACTTAATTCAAAGACTTATCCCTAAGACTCAACACTGAGACTTAAACCTAAGATTTAAGACTTAACCCTAAGACTTAGCCCCAAGACTTAACCCTAGGACTTCAACTTATGAATTAAACTTTAGACTTAACCCTAAGATTCAATCCATAAGACTTCACCTTAAGACTTAACCCTAAGACTTAACCTAAAGACTTAACCTTAAAATTTAACCCTAAGACTGAACCCTAAAATATAACTTTTAAGACTTAACAATAAGACTGAACATTAAGACACAGCCTTACGACTTCTACCCTGAGACCTAACCTTGAGACTTAACACTGAGATTTAACCCTAAGACTTAACTTTAAGATGTAACATTCGGACTTAACCTTAAAACTTAACCCTAAGTCTCAACCTTAAGAAGTAACTTTAAGACTTAACCCTGAGAATTAACTCTAAGACTTAAACTTAAGAATTAACACTCAGATATAACCCTCAGACTTAAACTTAAGAAATAACCTTAAGACTTAACCTTAATCTTTAACTTGAAGATGTAACCTTAAGGCTTAACCCTAAGAGTTAACCTTAAGTGTTGACCTTACAGATTTAACCCTAAGAGTTAACCTTAGGACTTAAATTGTAAGACTCAACCCTAAGACTTCACCCCAAGACTTAACTCTAAAGAGTTAACCCTAAGACTTCAACTTGTGATTTAAACTTTAGACTTAACCCTAAGACTTAAAATTACGATTTAACATTAAGATTTAACCATAAGACTTAACCCCAAGACTTCAGGTTAAGTTTTAACCTTAAGACTCAACCCTGAGACTTAATGGTGAAATTTATCCATAAGACTTATCCCTAAAACTGAAAACTGAGACTTAAACCTAAGATTTAACCTTAAGACTTAACCCTAAAACGTAGCCCTGAGACTTATCCTTGAGCTTTAACCTTGATACTTAATCCTGAGACTTAGCCCTAAGACTTATCCCCAAGACATAACTCTAAGACTTAACCCTGAGACTTAACCTTAAGGCTCAACCTTAAGACTTAACATTAAGACTTAACCCTGAGACTTAACCATAAGACTTATCCTCAAGATTGTACTCTAAGACTTAACCCTAAGATTTAAAATGAAGACTTAACCCTAAGACGCAATCTATGAGATGTAAACTTAAGACTTAACCTTTAGGAATTAACCCTGACACTTAACCTTAAGGCTTAACCCTAAGACTTAAGCTTAAGATTTCACATTAAGACTTAACCCTAAGACATAATCCTGAGACTTAAACCTGAGACTTAACCCTAAGACGTAACCTAAAGTTTAACTTCAAAACTTAACCCTAAGACTGAATCCTAAGACACAACCTTACCACGTAACCCTGAGACTTAACCTTGAGACTTTACCTTGAAATTTAAGCCTGGGATTTAACCCTAAGTCTTAATGCTAAGACTTAACTTGAAGATGTACCATTAAGACTTAACCTTAAGACTTAACCTTCAAACGTAACCTTAAGATTTACACTCAAAACTTAACCCTAAGGCTTAACCCTATGACTTAACCTTAAGGTTAAACCTTAAGACAAAACTTGAAGACTTAATTCAAAGACTTATCCCTAAGACTCAACACTGAGACTTAAACCTAAGATTTAAGACTTAACCCTAAGACTTAGCCCCAAGACTTAACCCTAAGACTTCAACTTATGAATTAAACTTTAGACTTAACCCTAAGACTCAATCCATAAGACTTCACCTTAAGACTTAACCCTAAGACTTAACCTAAAGACTTAACCTTAAAATTTAACCCTAAGACTGAACCCTAAATATAACTTTTAAGACTTAACAATAAGACTGAACATTAAGACACAGCCTTACGACTTCTACCCTGAGACCTAACCTTGAGACTTAACACTGAGATTTAACCCTAAGACTTAACTTTAAGATGTAACATTCGGACTTAACCTTAAAACTTAACCCTAAGTCTCAACCTTAAGAAGTAACTTTAAGACTTAACCCTGAGAATTAACTCTAAGACTTAAACTTAAGAATTAACGCTCAGATATAACCCTCAGACTTAAACTTAAGAAATAACCTTAAGACTTAACCTTAATCTTTAACTTGAAGATGTAACCTTAAGACTTAACCCTAAGAGTTAACCTTAAGTGTTGACCTTACAGATTTAACCCTAAGAGTTAACCTTAGGACTTAAATTGTAAGACTCAACCCTAAGACTTAACCCCAAGACTTAACTCTAAAGAGTTAACCCTAAGACTTCAACTTGTGATTTAAACTTTAGACTTAACCCTAAGACTTAAAATTACGATTTAACATTAAGATTTAACCATAAGACTTAACCCCAAGACTTCAGGTTAAGTTTTAACCTTAAGACTCAACCCTGAGACTTAATGGTGAAATTTATCCATAAGACTTATCCCTAAAACTGAAAACTGAGACTTAAACCTAAGATTTAACCTTAAGACTTAACCCTAAAACGTAGCCCTGAGACTTATCCTTGAGCTTTAACCTTGATACTTAATCCTGAGACTTAGCCCTAAGACATATCCCCAAGACATAACTCTAAGGCTTAACCCTGAGACTTAACCTTAAGGCTCAACCTTAAGACTTAACATTAAGACTTAACCCTGAGACTTAACCATAAGACTTATCCTCAAGATTGTACTCTAAGACTTAACCCTATGATTTAAAATGAAGACTTAACCCTAAGACGCAATCTATGAGATGTAAACTTAAGACTTAACCTTTAGGAATTAACCCTGACACTTAACCTTAAGGCTTAACCCTAAGACTTAAGCTTAAGACTTCACATTAAGACTTAACCCTAAGACATAATCCTGAGACTTAAACCTGAGACTTAACCCTAAGACGTAACCTAAAGTTTAACTTCAAAACTTAACCCTAAGACTGAATCCTAAGACACAACCTTACCACGTAACCCTGAGACTTAACCTTGAGACTTTACCTTGAAATTTAAGCCTGGGATTTAACCCTAAGTCTTAATGCTAAGACTTAACTTGAAGATGTACCATTAAGACTTAACCTTAAGACTTAACCTTCAAACGTAACCTTAAGATTTACACTCAAAACGTAACCCTAAGGCTTAACCCTATGACTTAACCTTAAGGTTAAACCTTAAGACAAAACTTGAAGACTTAATTCAAAGACTTATCCCTAAGACTCAACACTGAGACTTAAACCTAAGATTTAAGACTTAACCCTAAGACTTAGCCCCAAGACTTAACCCTAGGACTTCAACTTATGAATTAAACTTTAGACTTAACCCTAAGACTCAATCCATAAGACTTCACCTTAAGACTTAACCCTAAGACTTAACCTAAAGACTTAACCTTAAAATTTAACCCTAAGACTGAACCCTAAAATATAACTTTTAAGACTTAACAATAAGACTGAACATTAAGACACAGCCTTACGACTTCTACCCTGAGACCTAACCTTGAGACTTAACACTGAGATTTAACCCTAAGACTTAACTTTAAGATGTAACATTCGGACTTAACCTTAAAACTTAACCCTAAGTCTCAACCTTAAGAAGTAACTTTAAGACTTAACCCTGAGAATTAACTCTAAGACTTAAACTTAATAATTAACGCTCAGATATAACCCTCAGACTTAAACTTAAGAAATAACCTTAAGACTTAACCTTAATCTTTAACTTGAAGATGTAACCTTAAGGCTTAACCCTAAGAGTTAACCTTAAGTGTTGACCTTACAGATTTAACCCTAAGAGTTAACCTTAGGACTTAAATTGTAAGACTCAACCCTAAGACTTAACCCCAAGACTTAACTCTAAAGAGTTAACCCTAAGACTTCAACTTGTGATTTAAACTTTAGACTTAACCCTAAGACTTAAAATTACGATTTAACATTAAGATTTAACCATAAGACTTAACCCCAAGACTTCAGGTTAAGTTTTAACCTTAAGACTCAACCCTGAGACTTAATGGTGAAATTTATCCATAAGACTTATCCCTAAAACTGAAAACTGAGGCTTAAACCTAAGATTTAACCTTAAGACTTAACCCTAAAAGGTAGCCCTGAGACTTATCCTTGAGCTTTAACCTTGATACTTAATCCTGAGACTTAGCCCTAAGACATATCCCCAAGACATAACTCTAAGGCTTAACCCTGAGACTTAACCTTAAGGCTCAACCTTAAGACTTAACATTAAGACTTAACCCTGAGACTTAACCATAAGACTTATCCTCAAGATTGTACTCTAAGACTTAACCCTAAGATTTAAAATGAAGACTTAACCCTAAGACGCAATCTATGAGATGTAAACTTAAGACTTAACCTTTAGGAATTAACCCTGACACTTAACCTTAAGGCTTAACCCTAAGACTTAAGCTTAAGACTTCACATTAAGACTTAACCCTAAGGCATAATCCTGAGACTTAAACCTGAGACTTAACCCTAAGACGTAACCTAAAGTTTAACTTCAAAACTTAACCCTAAGACTGAATCCTAAGACACAACCTTACCACGTAACCCTGAGACTTAACCTTGAGACTTTACCTTGAAATTTAAGCCTGGGATTTAACCCTAAGTCTTAATGCTAAGACTTAACTTGAAGATGTACCATTAAGACTTAACCTTAAGACTTAACCTTCAAACGTAACCTTAAGATTTACACTCAAAACGTAACCCTAAGGCTTAACCCTATGACTTAACCTTAAGGTTAAACCTTAAGACAAAACTTGAAGACTTAATTCAAAGACTTATCCCTAAGACTCAACACTGAGACTTAAACCTAAGATTTAAGACTTAACCCTAAGACTTAGCCCCAAGACTTAACCCTAGGACTTCAACTTATGAATTAAACTTTAGACTTAACCCTAAGACTCAATCCATAAGACTTCACCTTAAGACTTAACCCTAAGACTTAACCTAAAGACTTAACCTTAAAATTTAACCCTAAGACTGAACCCTAAAATATAACTTTTAAGACTTAACAATAAGACTGAACATTAAGACACAGCCTTACGACTTCTACCCTGAGACCTAACCTTGAGACTTAACACTGAGATTTAACCCTAAGACTTAACTTTAAGATGTAACATTCGGACTTAACCTTAAAACTTAACCCTAAGTCTCAACCTTAAGAAGTAACTTTAAGACTTAACCCTGAGAATTAACTCTAAGACTTAAACTTAATAATTAACGCTCAGATATAACCCTCAGACTTAAACTTAAGAAATAACCTTAAGACTTAACCTTAATCTTTAACTTGAAGATGTAACCTTAAGACTTAACCCTAAGAGTTAACCTTAAGTGTTGACCTTACAGATTTAACCCTAAGAGTTAACCTTAGGACTTAAATTGTAAGACTCAACCCTAAGACTTAACCCCAAGACTTAACTCTAAAGAGTTAACCCTAAGACTTCAACTTGTGATTTAAACTTTAGACTTAACCCTAAGACTTAAAATTACGATTTAACATTAAGATTTAACCATAAGACTTAACCCCAAGACTTCAGGTTAAGTTTTAACCTTAAGACTCAACCCTGAGACTTAATGGTGAAATTTATCCATAAGACTTATCCCTAAAACTGAAAACTGAGACTTAAACCTAAGATTTAACCTTAAGACTTAACCCTAAAAGGTAGCCCTGAGACTTATCCTTGAGCTTTAACCTTGATACTTAATCCTGAGACTTAGCCCTAAGACTTATCCCCAAGACATAACTCTAAGACTTAACCCTGAGACTTAACCTTAAGGCTCAACCTTAAGACTTAACATTAAGACTTAACCCTGAGACTTAACCATAAGACTTATCCTCAAGATTGTACTCTAAGACTTAACCCTAAGATTTAAAATGAAGACTTAACCCTAAGACGCAATCTATGAGATGTAAACTTAAGACTTAACCTTTAGGAATTAACCCTGACACTTAACCTTAAGGCTTAACCCTAAGACTTAAGCTTAAGACTTCACATTAAGACTTAACCCTAAGACATAATCCTGAGACTTAAACCTGAGACTTAACCCTAAGACGTAACCTAAAGTTTAACTTCAAAACTTAACCCTAAGACTGAATCCTAAGACACAACCTTACCACGTAACCCTGAGACTTAACCTTGAGACTTTACCTTGAAATTTAAGCCTGGGATTTAACCCTAAGTCTTAATGCTAAGACTTAACTTGAAGATGTACCATTAAGACTTAACCTTAAGACTTAACCTTCAAACGTAACCTTAAGATTTACACTCAAAACGTAACCCTAAGGCTTAACCCTATGACTTAACCTTAAGGTTAAACCTTAAGACAAAACTTGAAGACTTAATTCAAAGACTTATCCCTAAGACTCAACACTGAGACTTAAACCTAAGATTTAAGACTTAACCCTAAGACTTAGCCCCAAGACTTAACCCTAAGACTTCAACTTATGAATTAAACTTTAGACTTAACCCTAAGACTCAATCCATAAGACTTCACCTTAAGACTTAACCTAAAGACTTAACCTTAAAATTTAACCCTAAGACTGAACCCTAAAATATAACTTTTAAGACTTAACAATAAGACTGAACATTAAGACACAGCCTTACGACTTCTACCCTGAGACCTAACCTTGAGACTTAACACTGAGATTTAACCCTAAGACTTAACTTTAAGATGTAACATTCGGACTTAACCTTAAAACTTAACCCTAAGTCTCAACCTTAAGAAGTAACTTTAAGACTTAACCCTGAGAATTAACTCTAAGACTTAAACTTAAGAATTAACGCTCAGATATAACCCTCAGACTTAAACTTAAGAAATAACCTTAAGACTTAACCTTAATCTTTAACTTGAAGATGTAACCTTAAGACTTAACCCTAAGAGTTAACCTTAAGTGTTGACCTTGCAGATTTAACCCTAAGAGTTAACCGTAGGACTTAAATTGTAAGACACAACCCTAAGACTTAACCCCAAGACTTAACTCTAAAGAGTTAACCCTAAGACTTCAACTTGTGATTTAAACTTTAGACTTAACCCTAAGACTTAAAATTACGATTTAAAATTAAGATTTAAGCTTAAGACTTAACCCTAAGACTTAACCTAAAGACTTAACCTTAAAATTTAACCCTAAGACTGAACCCTAAATATAACTTTTAAGACTTAACAATAAGACTGAACATTAAGACACAGCCTTACGACTTCTACCCTGAGACCTAACCTTGAGACTTAACACTGAGATTTAACCCTAAGACTTAACTTTAAGATGTAACATTCGGACTTAACCTTAAAACTTAACCCTAAGTCTCAACCTTAAGAAGTAACTTTAAGACTTAACCCTGAGAATTAACTCTAAGACTTAAACTTAATAATTAACGCTCAGATATAACCCTCAGACTTAAACTTAAGAAATAACCTTAAGACTTAACCTTAATCTTTAACTTGAAGATGTAACCTTAAGACTTAACCCTAAGAGTTAACCTTAAGTGTTGACCTTACAGATTTAACCCTAAGAGTTAACCTTAGGACTTAAATTGTAAGACTCAACCCTAAGACTTAACCCCAAGACTTAACTCTAAAGAGTTAACCCTAAGACTTCAACTTGTGATTTAAACTTTAGACTTAACCCTAAGACTTAAAATTACGATTTAACATTAAGATTTAACCATAAGACTTAACCCCAAGACTTCAGGTTATGTTTTAACCTTAAGACTCAACCCTGAGACTTAATGGTGAAATTTATCCATAAGACTTATCCCTAAAACTGAAAACTGAGACTTAAACCTAAGATTTAACCTTAAGACTTAACCCTAAAACGTAGCCCTGAGACTTATCCTTGAGCTTTAACCTTGATACTTAATCCTGAGACTTAGCCCTAAGACTTATCCCCAAGACATAACTCTAAGACTTAACCCTGAGACTTAACCTTAAGGCTCAACCTTAAGACTTAACATTAAGACTTAACCCTGAGACTTAACCATAAGACTTATCCTCAAGATTGTACTCTAAGACTTAACCCTAAGATTTAAAATGAAGACTTAACCCTAAGACGCAATCTATGAGATGTAAACTTAAGACTTAACCTTTAGGAATTAACCCTGACACTTAACCTTAAGGCTTAACCCTAAGACTTAAGCTTAAGATTTCACATTAAGACTTAACCCTAAGACATAATCCTGAGACTTAAACCTGAGACTTAACCCTAAGACGTAACCTAAAGTTTAACTTCAAAACTTAACCCTAAGACTGAATCCTAAGACACAACCTTACCACGTAACCCTGAGACTTAACCTTGAGACTTTACCTTGAAATTTAAGCCTGGGATTTAACCCTAAGTCTTAATGCTAAGACTTAACTTGAAGATGTACCATTAAGACTTAACCTTAAGACTTAACCTTCAAACGTAACCTTAAGATTTACACTCAAAACTTAACCCTAAGGCTTAACCCTATGACTTAACCTTAAGGTTAAACCTTAAGACAAAACTTGAAGACTTAATTCAAAGACTTATCCCTAAGACTCAACACTGAGACTTAAACCTAAGATTTAAGACTTAACCCTAAGACTTAGCCCCAAGACTTAACCCTAAGACTTCAACTTATGAATTAAACTTTAGACTTAACCCTAAGACTCAATCCATAAGACTTCACCTTAAGACTTAACCCTAAGACTTAACCTAAAGACTTAACCTTAAAATTTAACCCTAAGACTGAACCCTAAATATAACTTTTAAGACTTAACAATAAGACTGAACATTAAGACACAGCCTTACGACTTCTACCCTGAGACCTAACCTTGAGACTTAACACTGAGATTTAACCCTAAGACTTAACTTTAAGATGTAACATTCGGACTTAACCTTAAAACTTAACCCTAAGTCTCAACCTTAAGAAGTAACTTTAAGACTTAACCCTGAGAATTAACTCTAAGACTTAAACTTAAGAATTAACGCTCAGATATAACCCTCAGACTTAAACTTAAGAAATAACCTTAAGACTTAACCTTAATCTTTAACTTGAAGATGTAACCTTAAGACTTAACCCTAAGAGTTAACCTTAAGTGTTGACCTTACAGATTTAACCCTAAGAGTTAACCTTAGGACTTAAATTGTAAGACTCAACCCTAAGACTTAACCCCAAGACTTAACTCTAAAGAGTTAACCCTAAGACTTCAACTTGTGATTTAAACTTTAGACTTAACCCTAAGACTTAAAATTACGATTTAACATTAAGATTTAACCATAAGACTTAACCCCAAGACTTCAGGTTAAGTTTTAACCTTAAGACTCAACCCTGAGACTTAATGGTGAAATTTATCCATAAGACTTATCCCTAAAACTGAAAACTGAGACTTAAACCTAAGATTTAACCTTAAGACTTAACCCTAAAACGTAGCCCTGAGACTTATCCTTGAGCTTTAACCTTGATACTTAATCCTGAGACTTAGCCCTAAGACTTATCCCCAAGACATAACTCTAAGACTTAACCCTGAGACTTAACCTTAAGGCTCAACCTTAAGACTTAACATTAAGACTTAACCCTGAGACTTAACCATAAGACTTATCCTCAAGATTGTACTCTAAGACTTAACCCTAAGATTTAAAATGAAGACTTAACCCTAAGACGCAATCTATGAGATGTAAACTTAAGACTTAACCTTTAGGAATTAACCCTGACACTTAACCTTAAGGCTTAACCCTAAGACTTAAGCTTAAGACTTCACATTAAGACTTAACCCTAAGACATAATCCTGAGACTTAAACCTGAGACTTAACCCTAAGACGTAACCTAAAGTTTAACTTCAAAACTTAACCCTAAGACTGAATCCTAAGACACAACCTTACCACGTAACCCTGAGACTTAACCTTGAGACTTTACCTTGAAATTTAAGCCTGGGATTTAACCCTAAGTCTTAATGCTAAGACTTAACTTGAAGATGTACCATTAAGACTTAACCTTAAGACTTAACCTTCAAACGTAACCTTAAGATTTACACTCAAAACTTAACCCTAAGGCTTAACCCTATGACTTAACCTTAAGGTTAAACCTTAAGACAAAACTTGAAGACTTAGTTCAAAGACTTATCCCTAAGACTCAACACTGAGACTTAAACCTAAGATTTAAGACTTAACCCTAAGACTTAGCCCCAAGACTTAACCCTAAGACTTCAACTTATGAATTAAACTTTAGACTTAACCCTAAGACTCAATCCATAAGACTTCACCTTAAGACTTAACCCTAAGACTTAACCTAAAGACTTAACCTTAAAATTTAACCCTAAGACTGAACCCTAAAATATAACTTTTAAGACTTAACAATAAGACTGAACATTAAGACACAGCCTTACGACTTCTACCCTGAGACCTAACCTTGAGACTTAACACTGAGATTTAACCCTAAGACTTAACTTTAAGATGTAACATTCGGACTTAACCTTAAAACTTAACCCTAAGTCTCAACCTTAAGAAGTAACTTTAAGACTTAACCCTGAGAATTAACTCTAAGACTTAAACTTAAGAATTAACGCTCAGATATAACCCTCAGACTTAAACTTAAGAAATAACCTTAAGAATTAACCTTAATCTTTAACTTGAAGATGTAACCTTAAGACTTAACCCTAAGAGTTAACCTTAAGTGTTGACCTTGCAGATTTAACCCTAAGAGTTAACCTTAGGACTTAAATTGTAAGACTCAACCCTAAGACTTAACCCCAAGACTTAACTCTAAAGAGTTAACCCTAAGACTTCAACTTGTGATTTAAACTTTAGACTTAACCCTAAGACTTAAAATTACGATTTAACATTAAGATTTAACCATAAGACTTAACCCTAAGACTTCAGGTTAAGTTTTAACCTTAAGACTCAACCCTGAGACTTAATGGTGAAATTTATCCATAAGACTTATCCCTAAAACTGAAAACTGAGACTTAAACCTAAGATTTAACCTTAAGACTTAACCCTAAAACGTAGCCCTGAGACTTATCCTTGAGCTTTAACCTTGATACTTAATCCTGAGACTTAGCCCTAAGACTTATCCCCAAGACATAACTCTAAGGCTTAACCCTGAGACTTAACCTTAAGGCTCAACCTTAAGACTTAACATTAAGACTTAACCCTGAGACTTAACCATAAGACTTATCCTCAAGATTGTACTCTAAGACTTAACCCTATGATTTAAAATGAAGACTTAACCCTAAGACGCAATCTATGAGATGTAAACTTAAGACTTAACCTTTAGGAATTAACCCTGACACTTAACCTTAAGGCTTAACCCTAAGACTTAAGCTTAAGACTTCACATTAAGACTTAACCCTAAGACATAATCCTGAGACTTAAACCTGAGACTTAACCCTAAGACGTAACCTAAAGTTTAACTTCAAAACTTAACCCTAAGACTGAATCCTAAGACACAACCTTACCACGTAACCCTGAGACTTAACCTTGAGACTTTACCTTGAAATTTAAGCCTGGGATTTAACCCTAAGTCTTAATGCTAAGACTTAACTTGAAGATGTACCATTAAGACTTAACCTTAAGACTTAACCTTCAAACGTAACCTTAAGATTTACACTCAAAACGTAACCCTAAGGCTTAACCCTATGACTTAACCTTAAGGTTAAACCTTAAGACAAAACTTGAAGACTTAATTCAAAGACTTATCCCTAAGACTCAACACTGAGACTTAAACCTAAGATTTAAGACTTAACCCTAAGACTTAGCCCCAAGACTTAACCCTAGGACTTCAACTTATGAATTAAACTTTAGACTTAACCCTAAGACTCAATCCATAAGACTTCACCTTAAAACTTAACCCTAAGACTTAACCTAAAGACTTAACCTTAAAATTTAACCCTAAGACTGAACCCTAAAATATAACTTTTAAGACTTAACAATAAGACTGAACATTAAGACACAGCCTTACGACTTCTACCCTGAGACCTAACCTTGAGACTTAACACTGAGATTTAACCCTAAGACTTAACTTTAAGATGTAACATTCGGACTTAACCTTAAAACTTAACCCTAAGTCTCAACCTTAAGAAGTAACTTTAAGACTTAACCCTGAGAATTAACTCTAAGACTTAAACTTAAGAATTAACGCTCAGATATAACCCTCAGACTTAAACTTAAGAAATAACCTTAAGACTTAACCTTAATCTTTAACTTGAAGATGTAACCTTAAGACTTAACCCTAAGAGTTAACCTTAAGTGTTGACCTTGCAGATTTAACCCTAAGAGTTAACCGTAGGACTTAAATTGTAAGACACAACCCTAAGACTTAACCCCAAGACTTAACTCTAAAGAGTTAACCCTAAGACTTCAACTTGTGATTTAAACTTTAGACTTAACCCTAAGACTTAAAATTACGATTTAAAATTAAGATTTAAGCTTAAGACTTAACCCTAAGACTTAACCTAAAGACTTAACCTTAAAATTTAACCCTAAGACTGAACCCTAAATATAACTTTTAAGACTTAACAATAAGACTGAACATTAAGACACAGCCTTACGACTTCTACCCTGAGACCTAACCTTGAGACTTAACACTGAGATTTAACCCTAAGACTTAACTTTAAGATGTAACATTCGGACTTAACCTTAAAACTTAACCCTAAGTCTCAACCTTAAGAAGTAACTTTAAGACTTAACCCTGAGAATTAACTCTAAGACTTAAACTTAATAATTAACGCTCAGATATAACCCTCAGACTTAAACTTAAGAAATAACCTTAAGACTTAACCTTAATCTTTAACTTGAAGATGTAACCTTAAGACTTAACCCTAAGAGTTAACCTTAAGTGTTGACCTTACAGATTTAACCCTAAGAGTTAACCTTAGGACTTAAATTGTAAGACTCAACCCTAAGACTTAACCCCAAGACTTAACTCTAAAGAGTTAACCCTAAGACTTCAACTTGTGATTTAAACTTTAGACTTAACCCTAAGACTTAAAATTACGATTTAACATTAAGATTTAACCATAAGACTTAACCCCAAGACTTCAGGTTAAGTTTTAACCTTAAGACTCAACCCTGAGACTTAATGGTGAAATTTATCCATAAGACTTATCCCTAGAACTTAAAACTGAGACTTAAACCTAAGATTTAACCTTAAGACTTAACCCTAAAACGTAGCCCTGAGACTTATCCTTGAGCTTTAACCTTGATACTTAATCCTGAGACTTAGCCCTAAGACTTATCCCCAAGACATAACTCTAAGACTTAACCCTGAGACTTAACCTTAAGGCTCAACCTTAAGACTTAACATTAAGACTTAACCCTGAGACTTAACCATAAGACTTATCCTCAAGATTGTACTCTAAGACTTAACCCTAAGATTTAAAATGAAGACTTAACCCTAAGACGCAATCTATGAGATGTAAACTTAAGACTTAACCTTTAGGAATTAACCCTGACACTTAACCTTAAGGCTTAACCCTAAGACTTAAGCTTAAGATTTCACATTAAGACTTAACCCTAAGACATAATCCTGAGACTTAAACCTGAGACTTAACCCTAAGACGTAACCTAAAGTTTAACTTCAAAACTTAACCCTAAGACTGAATCCTAAGACACAACCTTACCACGTAACCCTGAGACTTAACCTTGAGACTTTACCTTGAAATTTAAGCCTGGGATTTAACCCTAAGTCTTAATGCTAAGACTTAACTTGAAGATGTACCATTAAGACTTAACCTTAAGACTTAACCTTCAAACGTAACCTTAAGATTTACACTCAAAACGTAACCCTAAGGCTTAACCCTATGACTTAACCTTAAGGTTAAACCTTAAGACAAAACTTGAAGACTTAATTCAAAGACTTATCCCTAAGACTCAACACTGAGACTTAAAATTAAGATTTAAGACTTAACCCTAAGACTTAGCCCCAAGACTTAACCCTAAGACTTCAACTTATGAATTAAACTTTAGACTTAACCCTAAGACTCAATCCATAAGACTTCACCTTAAGACTTAACCCTAAGACTTAACCTAAAGACTTAACCTTAAAATTTAACCCTAAGACTGAACCCTAAAATATAACGTTTAAGACTTAACAATAAGACTGAACATTAAGACACAGCCTTACGACTTCTACCCTGAGACCTAACCTTGAGACTTAACACTGAGATTTAACCCTAAGACTTAACTTTAAAATGTAACATTCGGACTTAACCTTAAAACTTAACCCTAAGTCTCAACCTTAAGAAGTAACTTTAAGACTTAACCCTGAGAATTAACTCTAAGACTTAAACTTAAGAATTAACGCTCAGATATAACCCTCAGACTTAAACTTAAGAAATAACCTTAAGACTTAACCTTAATCTTTAACTTGAAGATGTAACCTTAAGACTTAACCCTAAGAGTTAACCTTAAGTGTTGACCTTGCAGATTTAACCCTAAGAGTTAACCTTAGGACTTAAATTGTAAGACTCAACCCTAAGACTTAACCCCAAGACTTAACTCTAAAGAGTTAACCCTAAGACTTCAACTTGTGATTTAAACTTTAGACTTAACCCTAAGACTTAAAATTACGATTTAACATTAAGATTTAACCATAAGACTTAACCCTAAGACTTCAGGTTAAGTTTTAACCTTAAGACTCAACCCTGAGACTTAATGGTGAAATTTATCCATAAGACTTATCCCTAAAACTGAAAACTGAGACTTAAACCTAAGATTTAACCTTAAGACTTAACCCTAAAACGTAGCCCTGAGACTTATCCTTGAGCTTTAACCTTGATACTTAATCCTGAGACTTAGCCCTAAGACATATCCCCAAGACATAACTCTAAGGCTTAACCCTGAGACTTAACCTTAAGGCTCAACCTTAAGACTTAACATTAAGACTTAACCCTGAGACTTAACCTTAAGGCTCAACCTTAAGACTTAACATTAAGACTTAACCCTGAGACTTAACCATAAGACTTATCCTCAAGATTGTACTCTAAGACTTAACCCTATGATTTAAAATGAAGACTTAACCCTAAGACGCAATCTATGAGATGTAAACTTAAGACTTAACCTTTAGGAATTAACCCTGACACTTAACCTTAAGGCTTAACCCTAAGACTTAAGCTTAAGACTTCACATTAAGACTTAACCCTAAGGCATAATCCTGAGACTTAAACCTGAGACTTAACCCTAAGACGTAACCTAAAGTTTAACTTCAAAACTTAACCCTAAGACTGAATCCTAAGACACAACCTTACCACGTAACCCTGAGACTTAACCTTGAGACTTTACCTTGAAATTTAAGCCTGGGATTTAACCCTAAGTCTTAATGCTAAGACTTAACTTGAAGATGTACCATTAAGACTTAACCTTAAGACTTAACCTTCAAACGTAACCTTAAGATTTACACTCAAAACGTAACCCTAAGGCTTAACCCTATGACTTAACCTTAAGGTTAAACCTTAAGACAAAACTTGAAGACTTAATTCAAAGACTTATCCCTAAGACTCAACACTGAGACTTAGACCTAAGATTTAAGACTTAACCCTAAGACTTAGCCCCAAGACTTAACCCTAAGACTTCAACTTATGAATTAAACTTTAGACTTAACCCTAAGACTCAATCCATAAGACTTCACCATAAGACTTAACCCTAAGACTTAACCTAAAGACTTAACCTTAAAATTTAACCCTAAGACTGAACCCTAAAATATAACTTTTAAGACTTAACAATAAGACTGAACATTAAGACACAGCCTTACGACTTCTACCCTGAGACCTAACCTTGAGACTTAACACTGAGATTTAACCCTAAGACTTAACTTTAAGATGTAACATTCGGACTTAACCTTAAAACTTAACCCTAAGTCTCAACCTTAAGAAGTAACTTTAAGACTTAACCCTGAGAATTAACTCTAAGACTTAAACTTAAGAATTAACGCTCAGATATAACCCTCAGACTTAAACTTAAGAAATAACCTTAAGACTTAACCTTAATCTTTAACTTGAAGATGTAACCTTAAGGCTTAACCCTAAGAGTTAACCTTAAGTGTTGACCTTACAGATTTAAACCTAAGAGTTAACCTTAGGACTTAAATTGTAAGACTCAACCCTAAGACTTAACCCCAAGACTTAACTCTAAAGAGTTAACCCTAAGACTTCAACTTGTGATTTAAACTTTAGACTTAACCCTAAGACTTAAAATTACGATTTAACATTAAGATTTAACCATAAGACTTAACCCCAAGACTTCAGGTTAAGTTTTAACCTTAAGACTCAACCCTGAGACTTAATGGTGAAATTTATCCATAAGACTTATCCCTAAAACTGAAAACTGAGACTTAAACCTAAGATTTAACCTTAAGACTTAACCCTAAAAGGTAGCCCTGAGACTTATCCTTGAGCTTTAACCTTGATACTTAATCCTGAGACTTAGCCCTAAGACTTATCCCCAAGACATAACTCTAAGGCTTGACCCTAAGACTTAACCTTAAGGCTCAACCTTAAGACTTAACATTAAGACTTAACCCTGAGACTTAACCATAAGACTTATCCTCAAGATTGTACTCTAAGACTTAACCCTAAGATTTAAAATGAAGACTTAACCCTAAGACTCAATCTATGAGATGTAAACTTAAGACTTAACCTTTAGGAATTAACCCTGACACTTAACCTTAAGGCTTAACCCTAAGACTTAAGCTTAAGACTTCACATTAAGACTTAACCCTAAGACATAATCCTGAGACTTAAACCTGAGACTTAACCCTAAGACGTAACCTAAAGTTTAACTTCAAAACTTAACCCTAAGACTGAATCCTAAGACACAACCTTACCACGTAACCCTGAGACTTAACCTTGAGACTTTACCTTGAAATTTAAGCCTGGGATTTAACCCTAAGTCTTAATGCTTAGACTTAACTTGAAGATGTACCATTAAGACTTAACCTTAAGACTTAACCTTCAAACGTAACCTTAAGATTTACACTCAAAACGTAACCCTAAGGCTTAACCCTATGACTTAACCTTAAGGTTAAACCTTAAGACAAAACTTGAAGACTTAATTCAAAGACTTATCCCTAAGACTCAACACTGAGACTTAAACCTAAGATTTAAGACTTAACCCTAAGACTTAGCCCCAAGACTTAACCCTAGAACTTCAACTTATGAATTAAACTTTAGACTTAACCCTAAGACTCAATCCATAAGACTTCACCTTAAGACTTAACCCTAAGACTTAACCTAAAGACTTAACCTTAAAATTTAACCCTAAGACTGAACCCTAAAATATAACTTTTAAGACTTAACAATAAGACTGAACATTAAGACACAGCCTTACGACTTCTACCCTGAGACCTAACCTTGAGACTTAACACTGAGATTTAACCCTAAGACTTAACTTTAAGATGTAACATTCGGACTTAACCTTAAAACTTAACCCTAAGTCTCAACCTTAAGAAGTAACTTTAAGACTTAACCCTGAGAATTAACTCTAAGACTTAAACTTAAGAATTAACGCTCAGATATAACCCTCAGACTTAAACTTAAGAAATAACCTTAAGACTTAACCTTAATCTTTAACTTGAAGATGTAACCTTAAGACTTAACCCTAAGAGTTAACCTTAAGTGTTGACCTTGCAGATTTAACCCTAAGAGTTAACCTTAGGACTTAAATTGTAAGACTCAACCCTAAGACTTAACCCCAAGACTTAACTCTAAAGAGTTAACCCTAAGACTTCAACTTGTGATTTAAACTTTAGACTTAACCCTAAGACTTAAAATTACGATTTAACATTAAGATTTAACCATAAGACTTAACCCTAAGACTTCAGGTTAAGTTTTAACCTTAAGACTCAACCCTGAGACTTAATGGTGAAATTTATCCATAAGACTTATCCCTAAAACTGAAAACTGAGACTTAAACCTAAGATTTAACCTTAAGACTTAACCCTAAAACGTAGCCCTGAGACTTATCCTTGAGCTTTAACCTTGATACTTAATCCTGAGACTTAGCCCTAAGACATATCCCCAAGACATAACTCTAAGGCTTAACCCTGAGACTTAACCTTAAGGCTCAACCTTAAGACTTAACATTAAGACTTAACCCTGAGACTTAACCATAAGACTTATCCTCAAGATTGTACTCTAAGACTTAACCCTATGATTTAAAATGAAGACTTAACCCTAAGACGCAATCTATGAGATGTAAACTTAAGACTTAACCTT
Source organism: Falco punctatus (assembly GCF_963210335.1). Taxonomy (NCBI): domain Eukaryota; kingdom Metazoa; phylum Chordata; class Aves; order Falconiformes; family Falconidae; genus Falco; species Falco punctatus. Next base: position 172,975 of record NW_027660146.1, on the reverse strand, counting down.
TAGGAATTAACCCTGACACTTAACCTTAAGGCTTAACCCTAAGACTTAAGCTTAAGACTTCACATTAAGACTTAACCCTAAGACATAATCCTGAGACTTAAACCTGAGACTTAACCCTAAGACGTAACCTAAAGTTTAACTTCAAAACTTAACCCTAAGACTGAATCCTAAGACACAACCTTACCACGTAACCCTGAGACTTAACCTTGAGACTTTACCTTGAAATTTAAGCCTGGGATTTAACCCTAAGTCTTAATGCTAAGACTTAACTTGAAGATGTACCATTAAGACTTAACCTTAAGACTTAACCTTCAAACGTAACCTTAAGATTTACACTCAAAACGTAACCCTAAGGCTTAACCCTATGACTTAACCTTAAGGTTAAACCTTAAGACAAAACTTGAAGACTTAATTCAAAGACTTATCCCTAAGACTCAACACTGAGACTTAGACCTAAGATTTAAGACTTAACCCTAAGACTTAGCCCCAAGACTTAACCCTAAGACTTCAACTTATGAATTAAACTTTAGACTTAACCCTAAGACTCAATCCATAAGACTTCACCTTAAGATTTAACCCTAAGACTTAACCTAAAGACTTAACCTTAAAATTTAACCCTAAGACTGAACCCTAAAATATAACTTTTAAGACTTAACAATAAGACTGAACATTAAGACACAGCCTTACGACTTCTACCCTGAGACCTAACCTTGAGACTTAACACTGAGATTTAACCCTAAGACTTAACTTTAAGATGTAACATTCGGACTTAACCTTAAAACTTAACCCTAAGTCTCAACCTTAAGAAGTAACTTTAAGACTTAACCCTGAGAATTAACTCTAAGACTTAAACATAATAATTAACGCTCAGATATAACCCTCAGACTTAAACTTAAGAAATAACCTTAAGACTTAACCTTAATCTTTAACTTGAAGATGTAACCTTAAGGCTTAACCCTAAGAGTTAACCTTAAGTGTTGACCTTACAGATTTAACCCTAAGAGTTAACCTTAGGACTTAAATTGTAAGACTCAACCCTAAGACTTAACCCCAAGACTTAACTCTAAAGAGTTAACCCTAAGACTTCAACTTTTGATTTAAACTTTAGACTTAACCCTAAGACTTAAAATTACGATTTAACATTAAGATTTAACCATAAGACTTAACCCCAAGACTTCAGGTTAAGTTTTAACCTTAAGACTCAACCCTGAGACTTAATGGTGAAATTTATCCATAAGACTTATCCCTAAAACTGAAAACTGAGACTTAAACCTAAGATTTAACCTTAAGACTTAACCCTAAAAGGTAGCCCTGAGACTTATCCTTGAGCTTTAACCTTGATACTTAATCCTGAGACTTAGCCCTAAGACTTATCCCCAAGACATAACTCTAAGGCTTAACCCTAAGACTTAACCTTAAGGCTCAACCTTAAGACTTAACATTAAGACTTAACCCTGAGACTTAACCATAAGACTTATCCTCAAGATTGTACTCTAAGACTTAACCCTAAGATTTAAAATGAAGACTTAACCCTAAGACTCAATCTATGAGATGTAAACTTAAGACTTAACCTTTAGGAATTAACCCTGACACTTAACCTTAAGGCTTAACCCTAAGACTTAAGCTTAAGACTTCACATTAAGACTTAACCCTAAGACATAATCCTGAGACTTAAACCTGAGACTTAACCCTAAGACGTAACCTAAAGTTTAACTTCAAAACTTAACCCTAAGACTGAATCCTAAGACACAACCTTACCACGTAACCCTGAGACTTAACCTTGAGACTTTACCTTGAAATTTAAGCCTGGGATTTAACCCTAAGTCTTAATGCTTAGACTTAACTTGAAGATGTACCATTAAGACTTAACCTTAAGACTTAACCTTCAAACGTAACCTTAAGATTTACACTCAAAACGTAACCCTAAGGCTTAACCCTATGACTTAACCTTAAGGTTAAACCTTAAGACAAAACTTGAAGACTTAATTCAAAGACTTATCCCTAAGACTCAACACTGAGACTTAGACCTAAGATTTAAGACTTAACCCTAAGACTTAGCCCCAAGACTTAACCCTAAGACTTCAACTTATGAATTAAACTTTAGACTTAACCCTAAGACTCAATCCATAAGACTTCACCTTAAGACTTAACCCTAAGACTTAACCTAAAGACTTAACCTTAAAATTTAACCCTAAGACTGAACCCTAAAATATAACTTTTAAGACTTAACAATAAGACTGAACATTAAGACACAGCCTTACGACTTCTACCCTGAGACCTAACCTTGAGACTTAACACTGAGATTTAACCCTAAGACTTAACTTTAAGATGTAACATTCGGACTTAACCTTAAAACTTAACCCTAAGTCTCAACCTTAAGAAGTAACTTTAAGACTTAACCCTGAGAATTAACTCTAAGACTTAAACTTAAGAATTAACGCTCAGATATAACCCTCAGACTTAAACTTAAGAAATAACCTTAAGACTTAACCTTAATCTTTAACTTGAAGATGTAACCTTAAGACTTAACCCTAAGAGTTAACCTTAAGTGTTGACCTTGCAGATTTAACCCTAAGAGTTAACCTTAGGACTTAAATTGTAAGACTCAACCCTAAGACTTAACCCCAAGACTTAACTCTAAAGAGTTAACCCTAAGACTTCAACTTGTGATTTAAACTTTAGACTTAACCCTAAGACTTAAAATTACGATTTAACATTAAGATTTAACCATAAGACTTAACCCCAAGACTTCAGGTTAAGTTTTAACCTTAAGACTCAACCCTGAGACTTAATGGTGAAATTTATCCATAAGACTTATCCCTAAAACTGAAAACTGAGACTTAAACCTAAGATTTAACCTTAAGACTTAACCCTAAAAGGTAGCCCTGAGACTTATCCTTGAGCTTTAACCTTGATACTTAATCCTGAGACTTAGCCCTAAGACTTATCCCCAAGACATAACTCTAAGGCTTAACCCTAAGACTTAACCTTAAGGCTCAACCTTAAGACTTAACATTAAGACTTAACCCTGAGACTTAACCATAAGACTTATCCTCAAGATTGTACTCTAAGACTTAACCCTAAGATTTAAAATGAAGACTTAACCCTAAGACTCAATCTATGAGATGTAAACTTAAGACTTAACCTTTAGGAATTAACCCTGACACTTAACCTTAAGGCTTAACCCTAAGACTTAAGCTTAAGACTTCACATTAAGACTTAACCCTAAGACATAATCCTGAGACTTAAACCTGAGACTTAACCCTAAGACGTAACCTAAAGTTTAACTTCAAAACTTAACCCTAAGACTGAATCCTAAGACACAACCTTACCACGTAACCCTGAGACTTAACCTTGAGACTTTACCTTGAAATTTAAGCCTGGGATTTAACCCTAAGTCTTAATGCTTAGACTTAACTTGAAGATGTACCATTAAGACTTAACCTTAAGACTTAACCTTCAAACGTAACCTTAAGATTTACACTCAAAACGTAACCCTAAGGCTTAACCCTATGACTTAACCTTAAGGTTAAACCTTAAGACAAAACTTGAAGACTTAATTCAAAGACTTATCCCTAAGACTCAACACTGAGACTTAAACCTAAGATTTAAGACTTAACCCTAAGACTTAGCCCCAAGACTTAACCCTAAGACTTCAACTTATGAATTAAACTTTAGACTTAACCCTAAGACTCAATCCATAAGACTTCACCTTAAGACTTAACCCTAAGACTTAACCTAAAGACTTAACCTTAAAATTTAACCCTAAGACTGAACCCTAAAATATAACTTTTAAGACTTAACAATAAGACTGAACATTAAGACACAGCCTTACGACTTCTACCCTGAGACCTAACCTTGAGACTTAACACTGAGATTTAACCCTAAGACTTAACTTTAAGATGTAACATTCGGACTTAACCTTAAAACTTAACCCTAAGTCTCAACCTTAAGAAGTAACTTTAAGACTTAACCCTGAGAATTAACTCTAAGACTTAAACTTAAGAATTAACGCTCAGATATAACCCTCAGACTTAAACTTAAGAAATAACCTTAAGACTTAACCTTAATCTTTAACTTGAAGATGTAACCTTAAGACTTAACCCTAAGAGTTAACCTTAAGTGTTGACCTTGCAGATTTAACCCTAAGAGTTAACCTTAGGACTTAAATTGTAAGACTCAACCCTAAGACTTAACCCCAAGACTTAACTCTAAAGAGTTAACCCTAAGACTTCAACTTGTGATTTAAACTTTAGACTTAACCCTAAGACTTAAAATTACGATTTAACATTAAGATTTAACCATAAGACTTAACCCTAAGACTTCAGGTTAAGTTTTAACCTTAAGACTCAACCCTGAGACTTAATGGTGAAATTTATCCATAAGACTTATCCCTAAAACTGAAAACTGAGACTTAAACCTAAGATTTAACCTTAAGACTTAACCCTAAAACGTAGCCCTGAGACTTATCCTTGAGCTTTAACCTTGATACTTAATCCTGAGACTTAGCCCTAAGACATATCCCCAAGACATAACTCTAAGGCTTAACCCTGAGACTTAACCTTAAGGCTCAACCTTAAGACTTAACATTAAGACTTAACCCTGAGACTTAACCATAAGACTTATCCTCAAGATTGTACTCTAAGACTTAACCCTAAGATTTAAAATGAAGACTTAACCCTAAGACTCAATCTATGAGATGTAAACTTAAGACTTAACCTTTAGGAATTAACCCTGACACTTAACCTTAAGGCTTAACCCTAAGACTTAAGCTTAAGACTTCACATTAAGACTTAACCCTAAGACATAATCCTGAGACTTAAACCTGAGACTTAACCCTAAGACGTAACCTAAAGTTTAACTTCAAAACTTAACCCTAAGACTGAATCCTAAGACACAACCTTACCACGTAACCCTGAGACTTAACCTTGAGACTTTACCTTGAAATTTAAGCCTGGGATTTAACCCTAAGTCTTAATGCTTAGACTTAACTTGAAGATGTACCATTAAGACTTAACCTTAAGACTTAACCTTCAAACGTAACCTTAAGATTTACACTCAAAACGTAACCCTAAGGCTTAACCCTATGACTTAACCTTAAGGTTAAACCTTAAGACAAAACTTGAAGACTTAATTCAAAGACTTATCCCTAAGACTCAACACTGAGACTTAAACCTAAGATTTAAGACTTAACCCTAAGACTTAGCCCCAAGACTTAACCCTAGAACTTCAACTTATGAATTAAACTTTAGACTTAACCCTAAGACTCAATCCATAAGACTTCACCTTAAGACTTAACCCTAAGACTTAACCTAAAGACTTAACCTTAAAATTTAACCCTAAGACTGAACCCTAAAATATAACTTTTAAGACTTAACAATAAGACTGAACATTAAGACACAGCCTTACGACTTCTACCCTGAGACCTAACCTTGAGACTTAACACTGAGATTTAACCCTAAGACTTAACTTTAAGATGTAACATTCGGACTTAACCTTAAAACTTAACCCTAAGTCTCAACCTTAAGAAGTAACTTTAAGACTTAACCCTGAGAATTAACTCTAAGACTTAAACTTAAGAATTAACGCTCAGATATAACCCTCAGACTTAAACTTAAGAAATAACCTTAAGACTTAACCTTAATCTTTAACTTGAAGATGTAACCTTAAGACTTAACCCTAAGAGTTAACCTTAAGTGTTGACCTTGCAGATTTAACCCTAAGAGTTAACCTTAGGACTTAAATTGTAAGACTCAACCCTAAGACTTAACCCCAAGACTTAACTCTAAAGAGTTAACCCTAAGACTTCAACTTGTGATTTAAACTTTAGACTTAACCCTAAGACTTAAAATTACGATTTAACATTAAGATTTAACCATAAGACTTAACCCTAAGACTTCAGGTTAAGTTTTAACCTTAAGACTCAACCCTGAGACTTAATGGTGAAATTTATCCATAAGACTTATCCCTAAAACTGAAAACTGAGACTTAAACCTAAGATTTAACCTTAAGACTTAACCCTAAAACGTAGCCCTGAGACTTATCCTTGAGCTTTAACCTTGATACTTAATCCTGAGACTTAGCCCTAAGACATATCCCCAAGACATAACTCTAAGGCTTAACCCTGAGACTTAACCTTAAGGCTCAACCTTAAGACTTAACATTAAGACTTAACCCTGAGACTTAACCATAAGACTTATCCTCAAGATTGTACTCTAAGACTTAACCCTATGATTTAAAATGAAGACTTAACCCTAAGACTCAATCTATGAGATGTAAACTTAAGACTTAACCTTTAGGAATTAACCCTGACACTTAACCTTAAGGCTTAACCCTAAGACTTAAGCTTAAGACTTCACATTAAGACTTAACCCTAAGACATAATCCTGAGACTTAAACCTGAGACTTAACCCTAAGACGTAACCTAAAGTTTAACTTCAAAACTTAACCCTAAGACTGAATCCTAAGACACAACCTTACCACGTAACCCTGAGACTTAACCTTGAGACTTTACCTTGAAATTTAAGCCTGGGATTTAACCCTAAGTCTTAATGCTAAGACTTAACTTGAAGATGTACCATTAAGACTTAACCTTAAGACTTAACCTTCAAACGTAACCTTAAGATTTACACTCAAAACTTAACCCTAAGGCTTAACCCTATGACTTAACCTTAAGGTTAAACCTTAAGACAAAACTTGAAGACTTAATTCAAAGACTTATCCCTAAGACTCAACACTGAGACTTAGACCTAAGATTTAAGACTTAACCCTAAGACTTAGCCCCAAGACTTAACCCTAAGACTTCAACTTATGAATTAAACTTTAGACTTAACCCTAAGACTCAATCCATAAGACTTCACCTTAAGATTTAACCCTAAGACTTAACCTAAAGACTTAACCTTAAAATTTAACCCTAAGACTGAACCCTAAAATATAACGTTTAAGACTTAACAATAAGACTGAACATTAAGACACAGCCTTACGACTTCTACCCTGAGACCTAACCTTGAGACTTAACACTGAGATTTAACCCTAAGACTTAACTTTAAGATGTAACATTCGGACTTAACCTTAAAACTTAACCCTAAGTCTCAACCTTAAGAAGTAACTTTAAGACTTAACCCTGAGAATTAACTCTAAGACTTAAACTTAAGAATTAACGCTCAGATATAACCCTCAGACTTAAACTTAAGAAATAACCTTAAGACTTAACCTTAATCTTTAACTTGAAGATGTAACCTTAAGGCTAAACCCTAAGAGTTAACCTTAAGTGTTGACCTTACAGATTTAACCCTAAGAGTTAACCTTAGGACTTAAATTGTAAGACTCAACCGTAAGACTTAACCCCAAGACTTAACTCTAAAGAGTTAACCCTAAGACTTCAACTTGTGATTTAAACTTTAGACTTAACCCTAAGACTTAAAATTACGATTTAACATTAAGATTTAACCATAAGACTTAACCCCAAGACTTCAGGTTAAGTTTTAACCTTAAGACTCAACCCTGAGACTTAATGGTGAAATTTATCCATAAGACTTATCCCTAAAACTGAAAACTGAGACTTAAACCTAAGATTTAACCTTAAGACTTAACCCTAAAAGGTAGCCCTGAGACTTATCCTTGAGCTTTAACCTTGATACTTAATCCTGAGACTTAGCCCTAAGACTTATCCCCAAGACATAACTCTAAGGCTTAACCCTAAGACTTAACCTTAAGGCTCAACCTTAAGACTTAACATTAAGACTTAACCCTGAGACTTAACCATAAGACTTATCCTCAAGATTGTACTCTAAGACTTAACCCTAAGATTTAAAATGAAGACTTAACCCTAAGACTCAATCTATGAGATGTAAACTTAAGACTTAACCTTTAGGAATTAACCCTGACACTTAACCTTAAGGCTTAACCCTAAGACTTAAGCTTAAGACTTCACATTAAGACTTAACCCTAAGACATAATCCTGAGACTTAAACCTGAGACTTAACCCTAAGACGTAACCTAAAGTTTAACTTCAAAACTTAACCCTAAGACTGAATCCTAAGACACAACCTTACCACGTAACCCTGAGACTTAACCTTGAGACTTTACCTTGAAATTTAAGCCTGGGATTTAACCCTAAGTCTTAATGCTTAGACTTAACTTGAAGATGTACCATTAAGACTTAACCTTAAGACTTAACCTTCAAACGTAACCTTAAGATTTACACTCAAAACGTAACCCTAAGGCTTAACCCTATGACTTAACCTTAAGGTTAAACCTTAAGACAAAACTTGAAGACTTAATTCAAAGACTTATCCCTAAGACTCAACACTGAGACTTAAACCTAAGATTTAAGACTTAACCCTAAGACTTAGCCCCAAGACTTAACCCTAGAACTTCAACTTATGAATTAAACTTTAGACTTAACCCTAAGACTCAATCCATAAGACTTCACCTTAAGACTTAACCCTAAGACTTAACCTAAAGACTTAACCTTAAAATTTAACCCTAAGACTGAACCCTAAAATATAACTTTTAAGACTTAACAATAAGACTGAACATTAAGACACAGCCTTACGACTTCTACCCTGAGACCTAACCTTGAGACTTAACACTGAGATTTAACCCTAAGACTTAACTTTAAGATGTAACATTCGGACTTAACCTTAAAACTTAACCCTAAGTCTCAACCTTAAGAAGTAACTTTAAGACTTAACCCTGAGAATTAACTCTAAGACTTAAACTTAAGAATTAACGCTCAGATATAACCCTCAGACTTAAACTTAAGAAATAACCTTAAGACTTAACCTTAATCTTTAACTTGAAGATGTAACCTTAAGACTTAACCCTAAGAGTTAACCTTAAGTGTTGACCTTGCAGATTTAACCCTAAGAGTTAACCTTAGGACTTAAATTGTAAGACTCAACCCTAAGACTTAACCCCAAGACTTAACTCTAAAGAGTTAACCCTAAGACTTCAACTTGTGATTTAAACTTTAGACTTAACCCTAAGACTTAAAATTACGATTTAACATTAAGATTTAACCATAAGACTTAACCCTAAGACTTCAGGTTAAGTTTTAACCTTAAGACTCAACCCTGAGACTTAATGGTGAAATTTATCCATAAGACTTATCCCTAAAACTGAAAACTGAGACTTAAACCTAAGATTTAACCTTAAGACTTAACCCTAAAACGTAGCCCTGAGACTTATCCTTGAGCTTTAACCTTGATACTTAATCCTGAGACTTAGCCCTAAGACATATCCCCAAGACATAACTCTAAGGCTTAACCCTGAGACTTAACCTTAAGGCTCAACCTTAAGACTTAACATTAAGACTTAACCCTGAGACTTAACCATAAGACTTATCCTCAAGATTGTACTCTAAGACTTAACCCTATGATTTAAAATGAAGACTTAACCCTAAGACGCAATCTATGAGATGTAAACTTAAGACTTAACCTTTAGGAATTAACCCTGACACTTAACCTTAAGGCTTAACCCTAAGACTTAAGCTTAAGACTTCACATTAAGACTTAACCCTAAGACATAATCCTGAGACTTAAACCTGAGACTTAACCCTAAGACGTAACCTAAAGTTTAACTTCAAAACTTAACCCTAAGACTGAATCCTAAGACACAACCTTACCACGTAACCCTGAGACTTAACCTTGAGACTTTACCTTGAAATTTAAGCCTGGGATTTAACCCTAAGTCTTAATGCTAAGACTTAACTTGAAGATGTACCATTAAGACTTAACCTTAAGACTTAACCTTCAAACGTAACCTTAAGATTTACACTCAAAACTTAACCCTAAGGCTTAACCCTATGACTTAACCTTAAGGTTAAACCTTAAGACAAAACTTGAAGACTTAATTCAAAGACTTATCCCTAAGACTCAACACTGAGACTTAGACCTAAGATTTAAGACTTAACCCTAAGACTTAGCCCCAAGACTTAACCCTAAGACTTCAACTTATGAATTAAACTTTAGACTTAACCCTAAGACTCAATCCATAAGACTTCACCTTAAGATTTAACCCTAAGACTTAACCTAAAGACTTAACCTTAAAATTTAACCCTAAGACTGAACCCTAAAATATAACGTTTAAGACTTAACAATAAGACTGAACATTAAGACACAGCCTTACGACTTCTACCCTGAGACCTAACCTTGAGACTTAACACTGAGATTTAACCCTAAGACTTAACTTTAAGATGTAACATTCGGACTTAACCTTAAAACTTAACCCTAAGTCTCAACCTTAAGAAGTAACTTTAAGACTTAACCCTGAGAATTAACTCTAAGACTTAAACTTAAGAATTAACGCTCAGATATAACCCTCAGACTTAAACTTAAGAAATAACCTTAAGACTTAACCTTAATCTTTAACTTGAAGATGTAACCTTAAGGCTTAACCCTAAGAGTTAACCTTAAGTGTTGACCTTACAGATTTAACCCTAAGAGTTAACCTTAGGACTTAAATTGTAAGACTCAACCCTAAGACTTAACCCCAAGACTTAACTCTAAAGAGTTAACCCTAAGACTGCAACTTGTGATTTAAACTTTAGACTTAACCCTAAGACTTAAAATTACGATTTAACATTAAGATTTAACCATAAGACTTAACCCCAAGACTTCAGGTTAAGTTTTAACCTTAAGACTCAACCCTGAGACTTAATGGTGAAATTTATCCATAAGACTTATCCCTAAAACTGAAAACTGAGACTTAAACCTAAGATTTAACCTTAAGACTTAACCCTAAAAGGTAGCCCTGAGACTTATCCTTGAGCTTTAACCTTGATACTTAATCCTGAGACTTAGCCCTAAGACATATCCCCAAGACATAACTCTAAGGCTTAACCCTGAGACTTAACCTTAAGGCTCAACCTTAAGACTTAACATTAAGACTTAACCCTGAGACTTAACCATAAGACTTATCCTCAAGATTGTACTCTAAGACTTAACCCTATGATTTAAAATGAAGACTTAACCCTAAGACGCAATCTATGAGATGTAAACTTAAGACTTAACCTTTAGGAATTAACCCTGACACTTAACCTTAAGGCTTAACCCTAAGACTTAAGCTTAAGACTTCAATTTAAGACTTCACATTAAGACTTAACCCTAAGACATAATCCTGAGACTTAAACCTGAGACTTAACCCTAAGACGTAACCTAAAGTTTAACTTCAAAACTTAACCCTAAGACTGAATCCTAAGACACAACCTTACCACGTAACCCTGAGACTTAACCTTGAGACTTTACCTTGAAATTTAAGCCTGGGATTTAACCCTAAGTCTTAATGCTAAGACTTAACTTGAAGATGTACCATTAAGACTTAACCTTAAGACTTAACCTTCAAACGTAACCTTAAGATTTACACTCAAAACTTAACCCTAAGGCTTAACCCTATGACTTAACCTTAAGGTTAAACCTTAAGACAAAACTTGAAGACTTAATTCAAAGACTTATCCCTAAGACTCAACACTGAGACTTAGACCTAAGATTTAAGACTTAACCCTAAGACTTAGCCCCAAGACTTAACCCTAAGACTTCAACTTATGAATTAAACTTTAGACTTAACCCTAAGACTCAATCCATAAGACTTCACCTTAAGATTTAACCCTAAGACTTAACCTAAAGACTTAACCTTAAAATTTAACCCTAAGACTGAACCCTAAAATATAACGTTTAAGACTTAACAATAAGACTGAACATTAAGACACAGCCTTACGACTTCTACCCTGAGACCTAACCTTGAGACTTAACACTGAGATTTAACCCTAAGACTTAACTTTAAGATGTAACATTCGGACTTAACCTTAAAACTTAACCCTAAGTCTCAACCTTAAGAAGTAACTTTAAGACTTAACCCTGAGAATTAACTCTAAGACTTAAACTTAAGAATTAACGCTCAGATATAACCCTCAGACTTAAACTTAAGAAATAACCTTAAGACTTAACCTTAATCTTTAACTTGAAGATGTAACCTTAAGGCTTAACCCTAAGAGTTAACCTTAAGTGTTGACCTTACAGATTTAACCCTAAGAGTTAACCTTAGGACTTAAATTGTAAGACTCAACCGTAAGACTTAACCCCAAGACTTAACTCTAAAGAGTTAACCCTAAGACTTCAACTTGTGATTTAAACTTTAGACTTAACCCTAAGACTTAAAATTACGATTTAACATTAAGATTTAACCATAAGACTTAACCCCAAGACTTCAGGTTAAGTTTTAACCTTAAGACTCAACCCTGAGACTTAATGGTGAAATTTATCCATAAGACTTATCCCTAAAACTGAAAACTGAGACTTAAACCTAAGATTTAACCTTAAGACTTAACCCTAAAAGGTAGCCCTGAGACTTATCCTTGAGCTTTAACCTTGATACTTAATCCTGAGACTTAGCCCTAAGACTTATCCCCAAGACATAACTCTAAGGCTTAACCCTAAGACTTAACCTTAAGGCTCAACCTTAAGACTTAACATTAAGACTTAACCCTGAGACTTAACCATAAGACTTATCCTCAAGATTGTACTCTAAGACTTAACCCTAAGATTTAAAATGAAGACTTAACCCTAAGACTCAATCTATGAGATGTAAACTTAAGACTTAACCTTTAGGAATTAACCCTGACACTTAACCTTAAGGCTTAACCCTAAGACTTAAGCTTAAGACTTCACATTAAGACTTAACCCTAAGACATAATCCTGAGACTTAAACCTGAGACTTAACCCTAAGACGTAACCTAAAGTTTAACTTCAAAACTTAACCCTAAGACTGAATCCTAAGACACAACCTTACCACGTAACCCTGAGACTTAACCTTGAGACTTTACCTTGAAATTTAAGCCTGGGATTTAACCCTAAGTCTTAATGCTTAGACTTAACTTGAAGATGTACCATTAAGACTTAACCTTAAGACTTAACCTTCAAACGTAACCTTAAGATTTACACTCAAAACGTAACCCTAAGGCTTAACCCTATGACTTAACCTTAAGGTTAAACCTTAAGACAAAACTTGAAGACTTAATTCAAAGACTTATCCCTAAGACTCAACACTGAGACTTAAACCTAAGATTTAAGACTTAACCCTAAGACTTAGCCCCAAGACTTAACCCTAAGACTTCAACTTATGAATTAAACTTTAGACTTAACCCTAAGACTCAATCCATAAGACTTCACCTTAAGACTTAACCCTAAGACTTAACCTAAAGACTTAACCTTAAAATTTAACCCTAAGACTGAACCCTAAAATATAACTTTTAAGACTTAACAATAAGACTGAACATTAAGACACAGCCTTACGACTTCTACCCTGAGACCTAACCTTGAGACTTAACACTGAGATTTAACCCTAAGACTTAACTTTAAGATGTAACATTCGGACTTAACCTTAAAACTTAACCCTAAGTCTCAACCTTAAGAAGTAACTTTAAGACTTAACCCTGAGAATTAACTCTAAGACTTAAACTTAAGAATTAACGCTCAGATATAACCCTCAGACTTAAACTTAAGAAATAACCTTAAGACTTAACCTTAATCTTTAACTTGAAGATGTAACCTTAAGACTTAACCCTAAGAGTTAACCTTAAGTGTTGACCTTGCAGATTTAACCCTAAGAGTTAACCTTAGGACTTAAATTGTAAGACTCAACCCTAAGACTTAACCCCAAGACTTAACTCTAAAGAGTTAACCCTAAGACTGCAACTTGTGATTTAAACTTTAGACTTAACCCTAAGACTTAAAATTACGATTTAACATTAAGATTTAACCATAAGACTTAACCCCAAGACTTCAGGTTATGTTTTAACCTTAAGACTCAACCCTGAGACTTAATGGTGAAATTTATCCATAAGACTTATCCCTAGAACTTAAAACTGAGACTTAAACCTAAGATTTAACCTTAAGACTTAACCCTAAAACGTAGCCCTGAGACTTATCCTTGAGCTTTAACCTTGATACTTAATCCTGAGACTTAGCCCTAAGACTTATCCCCAAGACATAACTCTAAGGCTTAACCCTAAGACTTAACCTTAAGGCTCAACCTTAAGACTTAACATTAAGACTTAACCCTGAGACTTAACCATAAGACTTATCCTCAAGATTGTACTCTAAGACTTAACCCTAAGATTTAAAATGAAGACTTAACCCTAAGACGCAATCTATGAGATGTAAACTTAAGACTTAACCTTTAGGAATTAACCCTGACACTTAACCTTAAGGCTTAACCCTAAGACTTAAGCTTAAGACTTCACATTAAGACTTAACCCTAAGACATAATCCTGAGACTTAAACCTGAGACTTAACCCTAAGACGTAACCTAAAGTTTAACTTCAAAACTTAACCCTAAGACTGAATCCTAAGACACAACCTTACCACGTAACCCTGAGACTTAACCTTGAGACTTTACCTTGAAATTTAAGCCTGGGATTTAACCCTAAGTCTTAATGCTAAGACTTAACTTGAAGATGTACCATTAAGACTTAACCTTAAGACTTAACCTTCAAACGTAACCTTAAGATTTACACTCAAAACTTAACCCTAAGGCTTAACCCTATGACTTAACCTTAAGGTTAAACCTTAAGACAAAACTTGAAGACTTAATTCAAAGACTTATCCCTAAGACTCAACACTGAGACTTAAACCTAAGATTTAAGACTTAACCCTAAGACTTAGCCCCAAGACTTAACCCTAGAACTTCAACTTATGAATTAAACTTTAGACTTAACCCTAAGACTCAATCCATAAAACTTCACCTTAAGATTTAACCCTAAGACTTAACCTAAAGACTTAACCTTAAAATTTAACCCTAAGACTGAACCCTAAAATATAACGTTTAAGACTTAACAATAAGACTGAACATTAAGACACAGCCTTACGACTTCTACCCTGAGACCTAACCTTGAGACTTAACACTGAGATTTAACCCTAAGACTTAACTTTAAGATGTAACATTCGGACTTAACCTTAAAACTTAACCCTAAGTCTCAACCTTAAGAAGTAACTTTAAGACTTAACCCTGAGAATTAACTCTAAGACTTAAACTTAAGAATTAACGCTCAGATATAACCCTCAGACTTAAACTTAAGAAATAACCTTAAGACTTAACCTTAATCTTTAACTTGAAGATGTAACCTTAAGACTTAACCCTAAGAGTTAACCTTAAGTGTTGACCTTGCAGATTTAACCCTAAGAGTTAACCTTAGGACTTAAATTGTAAGACTCAACCCTAAGACTTAACCCCAAGACTTAACTCTAAAGAGTTAACCCTAAGACTGCAACTTGTGATTTAAACTTTAGACTTAACCCTAAGACTTAAAATTACGATTTAACATTAAGATTTAACCATAAGACTTAACCCCAAGACTTCAGGTTATGTTTTAACCTTAAGACTCAACCCTGAGACTTAATGGTGAAATTTATCCATAAGACTTATCCCTAGAACTTAAAACTGAGACTTAAACCTAAGATTTAACCTTAAGACTTAACCCTAAAACGTAGCCCTGAGACTTATCCTTGAGCTTTAACCTTGATACTTAATCCTGAGACTTAGCCCTAAGACTTATCCCCAAGACATAACTCTAAGGCTTAACCCTAAGACTTAACCTTAAGGCTCAACCTTAAGACTTAACATTAAGACTTAACCCTGAGACTTAACCATAAGACTTATCCTCAAGATTGTACTCTAAGACTTAACCCTAAGATTTAAAATGAAGACTTAACCCTAAGACGCAATCTATGAGATGTAAACTTAAGACTTAACCTTTAGGAATTAACCCTGACACTTAACCTTAAGGCTTAACCCTAAGACTTAAGCTTAAGACTTCACATTAAGACTTAACCCTAAGACATAATCCTGAGACTTAAACCTGAGACTTAACCCTAAGACGTAACCTAAAGTTTAACTTCAAAACTTAACCCTAAGACTGAATCCTAAGACACAACCTTACCACGTAACCCTGAGACTTAACCTTGAGACTTTACCTTGAAATTTAAGCCTGGGATTTAACCCTAAGTCTTAATGCTAAGACTTAACTTGAAGATGTACCATTAAGACTTAACCTTAAGACTTAACCTTCAAACGTAACCTTAAGATTTACACTCAAAACTTAACCCTAAGGCTTAACCCTATGACTTAACCTTAAGGTTAAACCTTAAGACAAAACTTGAAGACTTAATTCAAAGACTTATCCCTAAGACTCAACACTGAGACTTAAACCTAAGATTTAAGACTTAACCCTAAGACTTAGCCCCAAGACTTAACCCTAGAACTTCAACTTATGAATTAAACTTTAGACTTAACCCTAAGACTCAATCCATAAGACTTCACCTTAAGATTTAACCCTAAGACTTAACCTAAAGACTTAACCTTAAAATTTAACCCTAAGACTGAACCCTAAAATATAACGTTTAAGACTTAACAATAAGACTGAACATTAAGACACAGCCTTACGACTTCTACCCTGAGACCTAACCTTGAGACTTAACACTGAGATTTAACCCTAAGACTTAACTTTAAGATGTAACATTCGGACTTAACCTTAAAACTTAACCCTAAGTCTCAACCTTAAGAAGTAACTTTAAGACTTAACCCTGAGAATTAACTCTAAGACTTAAACTTAAGAATTAACGCTCAGATATAACCCTCAGACTTAAACTTAAGAAATAACCTTAAGACTTAACCTTAATCTTTAACTTGAAGATGTAACCTTAAGACTTAACCCTAAGAGTTAACCTTAAGTGTTGACCTTGCAGATTTAACCCTAAGAGTTAACCTTAGGACTTAAATTGTAAGACTCAACCCTAAGACTTAACCCCAAGACTTAACTCTAAAGAGTTAACCCTAAGACTGCAACTTGTGATTTAAACTTTAGACTTAACCCTAAGACTTAAAATTACGATTTAACATTAAGATTTAACCATAAGACTTAACCCCAAGACTTCAGGTTAAGTTTTAACCTTAAGACTCAACCCTGAGACTTAATGGTGAAATTTATCCATAAGACTTATCCCTAAAACTGAAAACTGAGACTTAAACCTAAGATTTAACCTTAAGACTTAACCCTAAAACGTAGCCCTGAGACTTATCCTTGAGCTTTAACCTTGATACTTAATCCTGAGACTTAGCCCTAAGACATATCCCCAAGACATAACTCTAAGGCTTAACCCTGAGACTTAACCTTAAGGCTCAACCTTAAGACTTAACATTAAGACTTAACCCTGAGACTTAACCATAAGACTTATCCTCAAGATTGTACTCTAAGACTTAACCCTATGATTTAAAATGAAGACTTAACCCTAAGACTCAATCTATGAGATGTAAACTTAAGACTTAACCTTTAGGAATTAACCCTGACACTTAACCTTAAGGCTTAACCCTAAGACTTAAGCTTAAGACTTCACATTAAGACTTAACCCTAAGACATAATCCTGAGACTTAAACCTGAGACTTAACCCTAAGACGTAACCTAAAGTTTAACTTCAAAACTTAACCCTAAGACTGAATCCTAAGACACAACCTTACCACGTAACCCTGAGACTTAACCTTGAGACTTTACCTTGAAATTTAAGCCTGGGATTTAACCCTAAGTCTTAATGCTAAGACTTAACTTGAAGATGTACCATTAAGACTTAACCTTAAGACTTAACCTTCAAACGTAACCTTAAGATTTACACTCAAAACTTAACCCTAAGGCTTAACCCTATGACTTAACCTTAAGGTTAAACCTTAAGACAAAACTTGAAGACTTAATTCAAAGACTTATCCCTAAGACTCAACACTGAGACTTAAACCTAAGATTTAAGACTTAACCCTAAGACTTAGCCCCAAGACTTAACCCTAGAACTTCAACTTATGAATTAAACTTTAGACTTAACCCTAAGACTCAATCCATAAGACTTCACCTTAAGATTTAACCCTAAGACTTAACCTAAAGACTTAACCTTAAAATTTAACCCTAAGACTGAACCCTAAAATATAACGTTTAAGACTTAACAATAAGACTGAACATTAAGACACAGCCTTACGACTTCTACCCTGAGACCTAACCTTGAGACTTAACACTGAGATTTAACCCTAAGACTTAACTTTAAGATGTAACATTCGGACTTAACCTTAAAACTTAACCCTAAGTCTCAACCTTAAGAAGTAACTTTAAGACTTAACCCTGAGAATTAACTCTAAGACTTAAACTTAAGAATTAACGCTCAGATATAACCCTCAGACTTAAACTTAAGAAATAACCTTAAGACTTAACCTTAATCTTTAACTTGAAGATGTAACCTTAAGACTTAACCCTAAGAGTTAACCTTAAGTGTTGACCTTGCAGATTTAACCCTAAGAGTTAACCTTAGGACTTAAATTGTAAGACTCAACCCTAAGACTTAACCCCAAGACTTAACTCTAAAGAGTTAACCCTAAGACTGCAACTTGTGATTTAAACTTTAGACTTAACCCTAAGACTTAAAATTACGATTTAACATTAAGATTTAACCATAAGACTTAACCCCAAGACTTCAGGTTAAGTTTTAACCTTAAGACTCAACCCTGAGACTTAATGGTGAAATTTATCCATAAGACTTATCCCTAAAACTGAAAACTGAGACTTAAACCTAAGATTTAACCTTAAGACTTAACCCTAAAACGTAGCCCTGAGACTTATCCTTGAGCTTTAACCTTGATACTTAATCCTGAGACTTAGCCCTAAGACATATCCCCAAGACATAACTCTAAGGCTTAACCCTGAGACTTAACCTTAAGGCTCAACCTTAAGACTTAACATTAAGACTTAACCCTGAGACTTAACCATAAGACTTATCCTCAAGATTGTACTCTAAGACTTAACCCTATGATTTAAAATGAAGACTTAACCCTAAGACTCAATCTATGAGATGTAAACTTAAGACTTAACCTTTAGGAATTAACCCTGACACTTAACCTTAAGGCTTAACCCTAAGACTTAAGCTTAAGACTTCACATTAAGACTTAACCCTAAGACATAATCCTGAGACTTAAACCTGAGACTTAACCCTAAGACGTAACCTAAAGTTTAACTTCAAAACTTAACCCTAAGACTGAATCCTAAGACACAACCTTACCACGTAACCCTGAGACTTAACCTTGAGACTTTACCTTGAAATTTAAGCCTGGGATTTAACCCTAAGTCTTAATGCTAAGACTTAACTTGAAGATGTACCATTAAGACTTAACCTTAAGACTTAACCTTCAAATGTAACCTTAAGATTTACACTCAAAACTTAACCCTAAGGCTTAACCCTATGACTTAACCTTAAGGTTAAACCTTAAGACAAAACTTGAAGACTTAATTCAAAGACTTATCCCTAAGACTCAACACTGAGACTTAAACCTAAGATTTAAGACTTAACCCTAAGACTTAGCCCCAAGACTTAACCCTAGAACTTCAACTTATGAATTAAACTTTAGACTTAACCCTAAGACTCAATCCATAAGACTTCACCTTAAGATTTAACCCTAAGACTTAACCTAAAGACTTAACCTTAAAATTTAACCCTAAGACTGAACCCTAAAATATAACGTTTAAGACTTAACAATAAGACTGAACATTAAGACACAGCCTTACGACTTCTACCCTGAGACCTAACCTTGAGACTTAACACTGAGATTTAACCCTAAGACTTAACTTTAAGATGTAACATTCGGACTTAACCTTAAAACTTAACCCTAAGTCTCAACCTTAAGAAGTAACTTTAAGACTTAACCCTGAGAATTAACTCTAAGACTTAAACTTAAGAATTAACGCTCAGATATAACCCTCAGACTTAAACTTAAGAAATAACCTTAAGACTTAACCTTAATCTTTAACTTGAAGATGTAACCTTAAGACTTAACCCTAAGAGTTAACCTTAAGTGTTGACCTTACAGATTTAACCCTAAGAGTTAACCTTAGGACTTAAATTGTAAGACTCAACCCTAAGACTTAACCCCAAGACTTAACTCTAAAGAGTTAACCCTAAGACTTCAACTTGTGATTTAAACTTTAGACTTAACCCTAAGACTTAAAATTACGATTTAACATTAAGATTTAACCATAAGACTTAACCCCAAGACTTCAGGTTATGTTTTAACCTTAAGACTCAACCCTGAGACTTAATGGTGAAATTTATCCATAAGACTTATCCCTAGAACTTAAAACTGAGACTTAAACCTAAGATTTAACCTTAAGACTTAACCCTAAAAGGTAGCCCTGAGACTTATCCTTGAGCTTTAACCTTGATACTTAATCCTGAGACTTAGCCCTAAGACTTATCCCCAAGACATAACTCTAAGGCTTAACCCTAAGACTTAACCTTAAGGCTCAACCTTAAGACTTAACATTAAGACTTAACCCTGAGACTTAACCATAAGACTTATCCTCAAGATTGTACTCTAAGACTTAACCCTATGATTTAAAATGAAGACTTAACCCTAAGACGCAATCTATGAGATGTAAACTTAAGACTTAACCTTTAGGAATTAACCCTGACACTTAACCTTAAGGCTTAACCCTAAGACTTAAGCTTAA
Source organism: Falco punctatus (assembly GCF_963210335.1). Classification (NCBI taxonomy): domain Eukaryota; kingdom Metazoa; phylum Chordata; class Aves; order Falconiformes; family Falconidae; genus Falco; species Falco punctatus. The sequence goes on along the minus strand of NW_027660146.1, from coordinate 152,445 downwards.
GACTTCACATTAAGACTTAACCCTAAGACATAATCCTGAGACTTAAACCTGAGACTTAACCCTAAGACTTAACCTAAAGTTTAACTTCAAAACTTAACCCTAAGACTGAATCCTAAGACACAACCTTACCACGTAACCCTGAGACTTAACCTTGAGACTTTACCTTGAAATTTAAGCCTGGGATTTAACCCTAAGTCTTAATGCTAAGACTTAACTTGAAGATGTACCATTAAGACTTAACCTTAAGACTTAACCTTCAAACGTAACCTTAAGATTTACACTCAAAACTTAACCCTAAGGCTTAACCCTATGACTTAACCTTAAGGTTAAACCTTAAGACAAAACTTGAAGACTTAATTCAAAGACTTATCCCTAAGACTCAACACTGGGACTTAAACCTAAGATTTAAGACTTAACCCTAAGACTTACCCCCAAGACTTAACCCTAAGACTTCAACTTATGAATTAAACTTTAGACTTAACCCTAAGACTCAATCCATAAGACTTCACCTTAAGACTTAACCCTAAGACTTAACCTAAAGACTTAACCTTAAAATTTAACCCTAAGACTGAACCCTAAAATATAACTTTTAAGACTTAACAATAAGACTGAACATTAAGACACAGCCTTACGACTTCTACCCTGAGACCTAACCTTGAGACTTAACACTGAGATTTAACCCTAAGACTTAACTTTAAGATGTAACATTCGGACTTAACCTTAAAACTTAACCCGAAGTCTCAACCTTAAGAAGTAACTTTAAGACTTAATCCTGAGAATTAAATCTAAGACTTAAACTTAAGAATTAACGCTCAGATATAACCCTCAGACTTAAACTTAAGAAATAACCTTAAGACTTAACCTTAATCTTTAACTTGAAGATGTAACCTTAAGACTTAACCCTAAGAGTTAACCTTAAGTGTTGACCTTGCAGATTTAACCCTAAGAGTTAACCTTAGGACTTAAATTGTAAGACTCAACCCTAAGACTTAACCCCAAGACTTAACTCTAAAGAGTTAACCCTAAGACTGCAACTTGTGATTTAAACTTTAGACTTAACCCTAAGACTTAAAATTACGATTTAACATTAAGATTTAACCATAAGACTTAACCCCAAGACTTCAGGTTATGTTTTAACCTTAAGACTCAACCCTGAGACTTAATGGTGAAATTTATCCATAAGACTTATCCCTAGAACTTAAAACTGAGACTTAAACCTAAGATTTAACCTTAAGACTTAACCCTAAAAGGTAGCCCTGAGACTTATCCTTGAGCTTTAACCTTGATACTTAATCCTGAGACTTAGCCCTAAGACTTATCCCCAAGACATAACTCTAAGGCTTAACCCTAAGACTTAACCTTAAGGCTCAACCTTAAGACTTAACATTAAGACTTAACCCTGAGACTTAACCATAAGACTTATCCTCAAGATTGTACTCTAAGACTTAACCCTATGATTTAAAATGAAGACTTAACCCTAAGACGCAATCTATGAGATGTAAACTTAAGACTTAACCTTTAGGAATTAACCCTGACACTTAACCTTAAGGCTTAACCCTAAGACTTAAGCTTAAGACTTCACATTAAGACTTAACCCTAAGACATAATCCTGAGACTTAAACCTGAGACTTAACCCTAAGACTTAACCTAAAGTTTAACTTCAAAACTTAACCCTAAGACTGAATCCTAAGACACAACCTTACCACGTAACCCTGAGACTTAACCTTGAGACTTTACCTTGAAATTTAAGCCTGGGATTTAACCCTAAGTCTTAATGCTAAGACTTAACTTGAAGATGTACCATTAAGACTTAACCTTAAGACTTAACCTTCAAACGTAACCTTAAGATTTACACTCAAAACTTAACCCTAAGGCTTAACCCTATGACTTAACCTTAAGGTTAAACCTTAAGACAAAACTTGAAGACTTAATTCAAAGACTTATCCCTAAGACTCAACACTGGGACTTAAACCTAAGATTTAAGACTTAACCCTAAGACTTAGCCCCAAGACTTAACCCTAAGACTTCAACTTATGAATTAAACTTTAGACTTAACCCTAAGACTCAATCCATAAGACTTCACCTTAAGACTTAACCCTAAGACTTAACCTTAAAATTTAACCCTAAGACTGAACCCTAAAATATAACGTTTAAGACTTAACAATAAGACTGAACATTAAGACACAGCCTTACGACTTCTACCCTGAGACCTAACCTTGAGACTTAACACTGAGATTTAACCCTAAGACTTAACTTTAAGATGTAACATTCGGACTTAACCTTAAAACTTAACCCTAAGTCTCAACCTTAAGAAGTAACTTTAAGACTTAACCCTGAGAATTAACTCTAAGACTTAAACTTAAGAATTAACGCTCAGATATAACCCTCAGACTTAAACTTAAGAAATAACCTTAAGACTTAACCTTAATCTTTAACTTGAAGATGTAACCTTAAGACTTAACCCTAAGAGTTAACCTTAAGTGTTGACCTTACAGATTTAACCCTAAGAGTTAACCTTAGGACTTAAATTGTAAGACTCAACCCTAAGACTTAACCCCAAGACTTAACTCTAAAGAGTTAACCCTAAGACTTCAACTTGTGATTTAAACTTTAGACTTAACCCTAAGACTTAAAATTACGATTTAACATTAAGATTTAACCATAAGACTTAACCCTAAGACTTCAGGTTAAGTTTTAACCTTAAGACTCAACCCTGAGACTTAATGGTGAAATTTATCCATAAGACTTATCCCTAAAACTGAAAAATGAGACTTAAACCTAAGATTTAACCTTAAGACTTAACCCTAAAAGGTAGCCCTGAGACTTATCCTTGAGCTTTAACCTTGATACTTAATCCTGAGACTTAGCCCTAAGACATATCCCCAAGACATAACTCTAAGGCTTAACCCTGAGACTTAACCTTAAGGCTCAACCTTAAGACTTAACATTAAGACTTAACCCTGAGACTTAACCATAAGACTTATCCTCAAGATTGTACTCTAAGACTTAACCCTAAGATTTAAAATGAAGACTTAACCCTAAGACTCAATCTATGAGATGTAAACTTAAGACTTAACCTTTAGGAATTAACCCTGACACTTAACCTTAAGGCTTAACCCTAAGACTTAAGCTTAAGACTTCACATTAAGACTTAACCCTAAGACATAATCCTGAGACTTAAACCTGAGACTTAACCCTAAGACGTAACCTAAAGTTTAACTTCAAAACTTAACCCTAAGACTGAATCCTAAGACACAACCTTACCACGTAACCCTGAGACTTAACCTTGAGACTTTACCTTGAAATTTAAGCCTGGGATTTAACCCTAAGTCTTAATGCTAAGACTTAACTTGAAGATGTACCATTAAGACTTAACCTTAAGACTTAACCTTCAAACGTAACCTTAAGATTTACACTCAAAACTTAACCCTAAGGCTTAACCCTATGACTTAACCTTAAGGTTAAACCTTAAGACAAAACTTGAAGACTTAATTCAAAGACTTATCCCTAAGACTCAACACTGAGACTTAAACCTAAGATTTAAGACTTAACCCTAAGACTTAGCCCCAAGACTTAACCCTAGAACTTCAACTGATGAATTAAACTTTAGACTTAACCCTAAGACTCAATCCATAAGACTTCACCTTAAGATTTAACCCTAAGACTTAACCTAAAGACTTAACCTTAAAATTTAACCCTAAGACTGAACCCTAAAATATAACGTTTAAGACTTAACAATAAGACTGAACATTAAGACACAGCCTTACGACTTCTACCCTGAGACCTAACCTTGAGACTTAACACTGAGATTTAACCCTAAGACTTAACTTTAAGATGTAACATTCGGACTTAACCTTAAAACTTAACCCTAAGTCTCAACCTTAAGAAGTAACTTTAAGACTTAACCCTGAGAATTAACTCTAAGACTTAAACTTAAGAATTAACGCTCAGATATAACCCTCAGACTTAAACTTAAGAAATAACCTTAAGACTTAACCTTAATCTTTAACTTGAAGATGTAACCTTAAGACTTAACCCTAAGAGTTAACCTTAAGTGTTGACCTTGCAGATTTAACCCTAAGAGTTAACCTTAGGACTTAAATTGTAAGACTCAACCCTAAGACTTAACCCCAAGACTTAACTCTAAAGAGTTAACCCTAAGACTGCAACTTGTGATTTAAACTTTAGACTTAACCCTAAGACTTAAAATTACGATTTAACATTAAGATTTAACCATAAGACTTAACCCCAAGACTTCAGGTTAAGTTTTAACCTTAAGACTCAACCCTGAGACTTAATGGTGAAATTTATCCATAAGACTTATCCCTAAAACTGAAAACTGAGACTTAAACCTAAGATTTAACCTTAAGACTTAACCCTAAAACGTAGCCCTGAGACTTATCCTTGAGCTTTAACCTTGATACTTAATCCTGAGACTTAGCCCTAAGACATATCCCCAAGACATAACTCTAAGGCTTAACCCTGAGACTTAACCTTAAGGCTCAACCTTAAGACTTAACATTAAGACTTAACCCTGAGACTTAACCATAAGACTTATCCTCAAGATTGTACTCTAAGACTTAACCCTATGATTTAAAATGAAGACTTAACCCTAAGACGCAATCTATGAGATGTAAACTTAAGACTTAACCTTTAGGAATTAACCCTGACACTTAACCTTAAGGCTTAACCCTAAGACTTAAGCTTAAGACTTCACATTAAGACTTAACCCTAAGACATAATCCTGAGACTTAAACCTGAGACTTAACCCTAAGACGTAACCTAAAGTTTAACTTCAAAACTTAACCCTAAGACTGAATCCTAAGACACAACCTTACCACGTAACCCTGAGACTTAACCTTGAGACTTTACCTTGAAATTTAAGCCTGGGATTTAACCCTAAGTCTTAATGCTAAGACTTAACTTGAAGATGTACCATTAAGACTTAACCTTAAGACTTAACCTTCAAACGTAACCTTAAGATTTACACTCAAAACGTAACCCTAAGGCTTAACCCTATGACTTAACCTTAAGGTTAAACCTTAAGACAAAACTTGAAGACTTAATTCAAAGACTTATCCCTAAGACTCAACACTGAGACTTAAACCTAAGATTTAAGACTTAACCCTAAGACTTAGCCCCAAGACTTAACCCTAGAACTTCAACTTATGAATTAAACTTTAGACTTAACCCTAAGACTCAATCCATAAGACTTCACCTTAAGATTTAACCCTAAGACTTAACCTAAAGACTTAACCTTAAAATTTAACCCTAAGACTGAACCCTAAAATATAACGTTTAAGACTTAACAATAAGACTGAACATTAAGACACAGCCTTACGACTTCTACCCTGAGACCTAACCTTGAGACTTAACACTGAGATTTAACCCTAAGACTTAACTTTAAGATGTAACATTCGGACTTAACCTTAAAACTTAACCCTAAGTCTCAACCTTAAGAAGTAACTTTAAGACTTAACCCTGAGAATTAACTCTAAGACTTAAACTTAAGAATTAACGCTCAGATATAACCCTCAGACTTAAACTTAAGAAATAACCTTAAGACTTAACCTTAATCTTTAACTTGAAGATGTAACCTTAAGACTTAACCCTAAGAGTTAACCTTAAGTGTTGACCTTGCAAATTTAACCCTAAGAGTTAACCTTAGGACTTAAATTGTAAGACTCAACCCTAAGACTTAACCCCAAGACTTAACTCTAAAGAGTTAACCCTAAGACTGCAACTTGTGATTTAAACTTTAGACTTAACCCTAAGACTTAAAATTACGATTTAACATTAAGATTTAACCATAAGACTTAACCCCAAGACTTCAGGTTATGTTTTAACCTTAAGACTCAACCCTGAGACTTAATGGTGAAATTTATCCATAAGACTTATCCCTAAAACTGAAAACTGAGACTTAAACCTAAGATTTAACCTTAAGACTTAACCCTAAAAGGTAGCCCTGAGACTTATCCTTGAGCTTTAACCTTGATACTTAATCCTGAGACTTAGCCCTAAGACATATCCCCAAGACATAACTCTAAGGCTTAACCCTGAGACTTAACCTTAAGGCTCAACCTTAAGACTTAACATTAAGACTTAACCCTGAGACTTAACCATAAGACTTATCCTCAAGATTGTACTCTAAGACTTAACCCTATGATTTAAAATGAAGACTTAACCCTAAGACACAATCTATGAGATGTAAACTTAAGACTTAACCTTTAGGAATTAACCCTGACACTTAACCTTAAGGCTTAACCCTAAGACTTAAGCTTAAGACTTCACATTAAGACTTAACCCTAAGACATAATCCTGAGACTTAAACCTGAGACTTAACCCTAAGACGTAACCTAAAGTTTAACTTCAAAACTTAACCCTAAGACTGAATCCTAAGACACAACCTTACCACGTAACCCTGAGACTTAACCTTGAGACTTTACCTTGAAATTTAAGCCTGGGATTTAACCCTAAGTCTTAATGCTAAGACTTAACTTGAAGATGTACCATTAAGACTTAACCTTAAGACTTAACCTTCAAACGTAACCTTAAGATTTACACTCAAAACTTAACCCTAAGGCTTAACCCTATGACTTAACCTTAAGGTTAAACCTTAAGACAAAACTTGAAGACTTAGTTCAAAGACTTATCCCTAAGACTCAACACTGAGACTTAGACCTAAGATTTAAGACTTAACCCTAAGACTTAGCCCCAAGACTTAACCCTAAGACTTCAACTTATGAATTAAACTTTAGACTTAACCCTAAGACTCAATCCATAAGACTTCACCTTAAGATTTAACCCTAAGACTTAACCTAAAGACTTAACCTTAAAATTTAACCCTAAGACTGAACCCTAAAATATAACGTTTAAGACTTAACAATAAGACTGAACATTAAGACACAGCCTTACGACTTCTACCCTGAGACCTAACCTTGAGACTTAACACTGAGATTTAACCCTAAGACTTAACTTTAAGATGTAACATTCGGACTTAACCTTAAAACTTAACCCTAAGTCTCAACCTTAAGAAGTAACTTTAAGACTTAACCCTGAGAATTAACTCTAAGACTTAAACTTAAGAATTAACGCTCAGATATAACCCTCAGACTTAAACTTAAGAAATAACCTTAAGACTTAACCTTAATCTTTAACTTGAAGATGTAACCTTAAGGCTTAACCCTAAGAGTTAACCTTAAGTGTTGACCTTACAGATTTAACCCTAAGAGTTAACCTTAGGACTTAAATTGTAAGACTCAACCCTAAGACTTAACCCCAAGACTTAACTCTAAAGAGTTAACCCTAAGACTTCAACTTGTGATTTAAACTTTAGACTTAACCCTAAGACTTAAAATTACGATTTAACATTAAGATTTAACCATAAGACTTAACCCCAAGACTTCAGGTTAAGTTTTAACCTTAAGACTCAACCCTGAGACTTAATGGTGAAATTTATCCATAAGACTTATCCCTAAAACTGAAAACTGAGACTTAAACCTAAGATTTAACCTTAAGACTTAACCCTAAAAGGTAGCCCTGAGACTTATCCTTGAGCTTTAACCTTGATACTTAATCCTGAGACTTAGCCCTAAGACTTATCCCCAAGACATAACTCTAAGACTTAACCCTAAGACTTAACCTTAAGGCTCAACCTTAAGACTTAACATTAAGACTTAACCCTGAGACTTAACCATAAGACTTATCCTCAAGATTGTACTCTAAGACTTAACCCTATGATTTAAAATGAAGACTTAACCCTAAGACGCAATCTATGAGATGGAAACTTAAGACTTAACCTTTAGGAATTAACCCTGACACTTAACCTTAAGGCTTAACCCTAAGACTTAAGCTTAAGACTTCACATTAAGACTTAACCCTAAGACATAATCCTGAGACTTAAACCTGAGACTTAACCCTAAGACGTAACCTAAAGTTTAACTTCAAAACTTAACCCTAAGACTGAATCCTAAGACACAACCTTACCACGTAACCCTGAGACTTAACCTTGAGACTTTACCTTGAAATTTAAGCCTGGGATTTAACCCTAAGTCTTAATGCTTAGACTTAACTTGAAGATGTACCATTAAGACTTAACCTTAAGACTTAACCTTCAAACGTAACCTTAAGATTTACACTCAAAACGTAACCCTAAGGCTTAACCCTATGACTTAACCTTAAGGTTAAACCTTAAGACAAAACTTGAAGACTTAATTCAAAGACTTATCCCTAAGACTCAACACTGAGACTTAAACCTAAGATTTAAGACTTAACCCTAAGACTTAGCCCCAAGACTTAACCCTAGGACTTCAACTTATGAATTAAACTTTAGACTTAACCCTAAGACTCAATCCATAAGACTTCACCTTAAGACTTAACCCTAAGACTTAACCTAAAGACTTAACCTTAAAATTTAACCCTAAGACTGAACCCTAAAATATAACGTTTAAGACTTAACAATAAGACTGAACATTAAGACACAGCCTTACGACTTCTACCCTGAGACCTAACCTTGAGACTTAACACTGAGATTTAACCCTAAGACTTAACTTTAAGATGTAACATTCGGACTTAACCTTAAAACTTAACCCTAAGTCTCAACCTTAAGAAGTAACTTTAAGACTTAACCCTGAGAATTAACTCTAAGACTTAAACTTAAGAATTAACGCTCAGATATAACCCTCAGACTTAAACTTAAGAAATAACCTTAAGACTTAACCTTAATCTTTAACTTGAAGATGTAACCTTAAGGCTTAACCCTAAGAGTTAACCTTAAGTGTTGACCTTACAGATTTAACCCTAAGAGTTAACCTTAGGACTTAAATTGTAAGACTCAACCGTAAGACTTCACCCCAAGACTTAACTCTAAAGAGTTAACCCTAAGACTTCAACTTGTGATTTAAACTTTAGACTTAACCCTAAGACTTAAAATTACGATTTAACATTAAGATTTAACCATAAGACTTAACCCCAAGACTTCAGGTTAAGTTTTAACCTTAAGACTCAACCCTGAGACTTAATGGTGAAATTTATCCATAAGACTTATCCCAAAAACTTAAAACTGAGACTTAAACCTAAGATTTAACCTTAAGGCTTAACCCTAAAAGGTAGCCCTGAGACTTATCCTTGAGCTTTAACCTTGATACTTAATCCTGAGACTTAGCCCTAAGACTTATCCCCAAGACATAACTCTAAGGCTTAACCCTAAGACTTAACCTTAAGGCTCAACCTTAAGACTTAACATTAAGACTTAACCCTGAGACTTAACCATAAGACTTATCCTCAAGATTGTACTCTAAGACTTAACCCTAAGATTTAAAATGAAGACTTAACCCTAAGACACAATCTATGAGATGTAAACTTAAGACTTAACCTTTAGGAATTAACCCTGACACTTAACCTTAAGGCTTAACCCTAAGACTTAAGCTTAAGACTTCACATTAAGACTTAACCCTAAGACATAATCCTGAGACTTAAACCTGAGACTTAACCCTAAGACGTAACCTAAAGTTTAACTTCAAAACTTAACCCTAAGACTGAATCCTAAGACACAACCTTACCACGTAAACCTGAGACTTAACCTTGAGACTTTACCTTGAAATTTAAGCCTGGGATTTAACCCTAAGTCTTAATGCTTAGACTTAACTTGAAGATGTACCATTAAGACTTAACCTTAAGACTTAACCTTCAAACGTAACCTTAAGATTTACACTCAAAACGTAACCCTAAGGCTTAACCCTATGACTTAACCTTAAGGTTAAACCTTAAGACAAAACTTGAAGACTTAATTCAAAGACTTATCCCTAAGACTCAACACTGAGACTTAAACCTAAGATTTAAGACTTAACCCTAAGACTTAGCCCCAAGACTTAACCCTAGGACTTCAACTTATGAATTAAACTTTAGACTTAACCCTAAGACTCAATCCATAAGACTTCACCTTAAGACTTAACCCTAAGACTTAACCTAAAGACTTAACCTTAAAATTTAACCCTAAGACTGAACCCTAAAATATAACGTTTAAGACTTAACAATAAGACTGAACATTAAGACACAGCCTTACGACTTCTACCCTGAGACCTAACCTTGAGACTTAACACTGAGATTTAACCCTAAGACTTAACTTTAAGATGTAACATTCGGACTTAACCTTAAAACTTAACCCTAAGTCTCAACCTTAAGAAGTAACTTTAAGACTTAACCCTGAGAATTAACTCTAAGACTTAAACTTAAGAATTAACGCTCAGATATAACCCTCAGACTTAAACTTAAGAAATAACCTTAAGACTTAACCTTAATCTTTAACTTGAAGATGTAACCTTAAGGCTTAACCCTAAGAGTTAACCTTAAGTGTTGACCTTACAGATTTAACCCTAAGAGTTAACCTTAGGACTTAAATTGTAAGACTCAACCCTAAGACTTAACCCCAAGACTTAACTCTAAAGAGTTAACCCTAAGACTTCAACTTGTGATTTAAACTTTAGACTTAACCCTAAGACTTAAAAATTACGATTTAACATTAAGATTTAACCATAAGACTTAACCCCAAGACTTCAGGTTAAGTTTTAACCTTAAGACTCAACCCTGAGACTTAATGGTGAAATTTATCCATAAGACTTATCCCTAAAACTTAAAACTGAGGCTTAAACCTAAGATTTAACCTTAAGACGTAACCCTAAAAGGTAGCCCTGAGACTTATCCTTGAGCTTTAACCTTGATACTTAATCCTGAGACTTAGCCCTAAGACTTATCCCCAAGACATAACTCTAAGACTTAACCCTAAGACTTAACCTTAAGGCTCAACCTTAAGACTTAACATTAAGACTTAACCCTGAGACTTAACCATAAGACTTATCCTCAAGATTGTACTCTAAGACTTAACCCTAAGATTTAAAATGAAGACTTAACCCTAAGACGCAATCTATGAGATGTAAACTTAAGACTTAACCTTTAGGAATTAACCCTGACACTTAACCTTAAGGCTTAACCCTAAGACTTAAGCTTAAGACTTCACATTAAGACTTAACCCTAAGACATAATCCTGAGACTTAAACCTGAGACTTAACCCTAAGACGTAACCTAAAGTTTAACTTCAAAACTTAACCCTAAGACTGAATCCTAAGACACAACCTTACCACGTAACCCTGAGACTTAACCTTGAGACTTTACCTTGAAATTTAAGCCTGGGATTTAACCCTAAGTCTTAATGCTTAGACTTAACTTGAAGATGTACCATTAAGACTTAACCTTAAGACTTAACCTTCAAACGTAACCTTAAGATTTACACTCGAAACGTAACCCTAAGGCTTAACCCTATGACTTAACCTTAAGGTTAAACCTTAAGACAAAACTTGAAGACTTAATTCAAAGACTTATCCCTAAGACTCAACACTGAGACTTAAACCTAAGATTTAAGACTTAACCCTAAGACTTAGCCCCAAGACTTAACCCTAAGACTTCAACTTATGAATTAAACTTTAGACTTAACCCTAAGACTCAGTCCATAAGACTTCACCTTAAGACTTAACCCTAAGACTTAACCTAAAGACTTAACCTTAAAATTTAACCCTAAGACTGAACCCTAAAATATAACGTTTAAGACTTAACAATAAGACTGAACATTAAGACACAGCCTTACGACTTCTACCCTGAGACCTAACCTTGAGACTTAACACTGAGATTTAACCCTAAGACTTAACTTTAAGATGTAACATTCGGACTTAACCTTAAAACTTAACCCTAAGTCTCAACCTTAAGAAGTAACTTTAAGACTTAACCCTGAGAATTAACTCTAAGACTTAAACTTAATAATTAACGCTCAGATATAACCCTCAGACTTAAACTTAAGAAATAACCTTAAGACTTAACCTTAATCTTTAACTTGAAGATGTAACCTTAAGGCTTAACCCTAAGAGTTAACCTTAAGTGTTGACCTTGCAGATTTAACCCTAAGAGTTAACCTTAGGACTTAAATTGTAAGACTCAACCCTAAGACTTAACCCCAAGACTTAACTCTAAAGAGTTAACCCTAAGACTTCAACTTGTGATTTAAACTTTAGACTTAACCCTAAGACTTAAAATTACGATTTAACATTAAGATTTAACCATAAGACTTAACCCCAAGACTTCAGGTTATGTTTTAACCTTAAGACTCAGCCCTGAGACTTAATGGTGAAATTTATCCATAAGACTTATCCCTAGAACTTAAAACTGAGACTTAAACCTAAGATTTAACCTTAAGACTTAACCCTAAAACATAGCCCTGAGACTTATCCTTGAGCTTTAACCTTGATACTTAATCCTGAGACTTAGCCCTAAGACTTATCCCCAAGACATAACACTAAGGCTTAACCCTAAGACTTAACCTTAAGGCTCAACCTTAAGACTTAACATTAAGACTTAACCCTGAGACTTAACCATAAGACTTATCCTCAAGATTGTACTCTAAGACTTAACCCTAAGATTTAAAATGAAGACTTAACCCTAAGACGCAATCTATGAGATGGAAACTTAAGACTTAACCTTTAGGAATTAACCCTGACACTTAACCTTAAGGCTTAACCCTAAGATTTAAGCTTAAGACTTCACATTAAGACTTAACCCTAAGACATAATCCTGAGACTTAAACCTGAGACTTAACCCTAAGACGTAACCTAAAGTTTAACTTCAAAACTTAACCCTAAGACTGAATCCTAAGACACAACCTTACCACGTAACCCTGAGACTTAACCTTGAGACTTTACCTTGAAATTTAAGCCTGGGATTTAACCCTAAGTCTTAATGCTAAGACTTAACTTGAAGATGTACCATTAAGACTTAACCTTAAGACTTAACCTTCAAACGTAACCTTAAGATTTACACTCAAAACTTAACCCTAAGGCTTAACCCTATGACTTAACCTTAAGGTTAAACCTTAAGACAAAACTTGAAGACTTAATTCAAAGACTTATCCCTAAGACTCAACACTGAGACTTAAACCTAAGATTTAAGACTTAACCCTAAGACTTAGCCCCAAGACTTAACCCTAAGACTTCAACTTATGAATTAAACTTTAGACTCAACCCTAAGACTCAATCCATAAGACTTCACCTTAAGACTTAACCTAAAGACTTAACCTTAAAATTTAACCCTAAGACTGAACCCTAAAATATAACTTTTAAGACTTAACAATAAGACTGAACATTAAGACACAGCCTTACGACTTCTACCCTGAGACCTAACCTTGAGACTTAACACTGAGATTTAACCCTAAGACTTAACTTTAAGATGTAACATTCGGACTTAACCTTAAAACTTAACCCTAAGTCTCAACCTTAAGAAGTAACTTTAAGACTTAACCCTGAGAATTAACTCTAAGACTTAAACTTAAGAATTAACGCTCAGATATAACCCTCAGACTTAAACTTAAGAAATAACCTTAAGACTTAACCTTAATCTTTAACTTGAAGATGTAACCTTAAGGCTTAACCCTAAGAGTTAACCTTAAGTGTTGACCTTGCAGATTTAACCCTAAGAGTTAACCTTAGGACTTAAATTGTAAGACTCAACCCTAAGACTTAACCCCAAGACTTAACTCTAAAGAGTTAACCCTAAGACTGCAACTTGTGATTTAAACTTTAGACTTAACCCTAAGACTTAAAATTACGATTTAACATTAAGATTTAACCATAAGACTTAACCCCAAGACTTCAGGTTAAGTTTTAACCTTAAGACTCAGCCCTGAGACTTAATGGTGAAATTTATCCATAAGACTTATCCCTAATACTTAAAACTGAGACTTAAACCTAAGATTTAACCTTAAGACTTAACCCGAAAACGTAGCCCTGAGACTTATCCTTGAGCTTTAACCTTGATACCTAATCCTGAGACTTAGCGCTAAGACTTATCCCCAAGACATAACTCTAAGGCTTAACCCTAAGACTTAACCTTAAGGCTCAACCTTAAGACTTAACATTAAGACTTAACCCTGAGACTTAACCATAAGACTTATCCTCAAGATTGTACTCTAAGACTTAACCCTAAGATTTAAAATGAAGACTTAACCCTAAGACGCAATCTATGAGATGTAAACTTAAGACTTAACCTTTAGGAATTAACCCTGACACTTAACCTTAAGGCTTAACCCTAAGACTTAAGCTTAAGACTTCACATTAAGACTTAACCCTAAGACATAATCCTGAGACTTAAACCTGAGACTTAACCCTAAGACGTAACCTAAAGTTTAACTTCAAAACTTAACCCTAAGACTGAATCCTAAGACACAACCTTACCACGTAACCCTGAGACTTAACCTTGAGACTTTACCTTGAAATTTAAGCCTGGGATTTAACCCTAAGTCTTAATGCTTAGACTTAACTTGAAGATGTACCATTAAGACGTAACCTTAAGACTTAACCTTCAAACGTAACCTTAAGATTTACACTCAAAACTTAACCCTAAGGCTTAACCCTATGACTTAACCTTAAGGTTAAACCTTAAGACAAAACTTGAAGACTTAATTCAAAGACTTATCCCTAAGACTCAACACTGAGACTTAAACCTAAGATTTAAGACTTAACCCTAAGACTTAGCCCCAAGACTTAACCCTAAGACTTCAACTTATGAATTAAACTTTAGACTTAACCCTAAGACTCAATCCATAAGACTTCACCTTAAGACTTAACCTAAAGACTTAACCTTAAAATTTAACCCTAAGACTGAACCCTAAAATATAACTTTTAAGACTTAACAATAAGACTGAACATTAAGACACAGCCTTACGACTTCTACCCTGAGACCTAACCTTGAGACTTAACACTGAGATTTAACCCTAAGACTTAACTTTAAGATGTAACATTCGGACTTAACCTTAAAACTTAACCCTAAGTCTCAACCTTAAGAAGTAACTTTAAGACTTAACCCTGAGAATTAACTCTAAGACTTAAACTTAAGAATTAACGCTCAGATATAACCCTCAGACTTAAACTTAAGAAATAACCTTAAGACTTAACCTTAATCTTTAACTTGAAGATGTAACCTTAAGGCTTAACCCTAAGAGTTAACCTTAAGTGTTGACCTTGCAGATTTAACCCTAAGAGTTAACCTTAGGACTTAAATTGTAAGACTCAACCCTAAGACTTAACCCCAAGACTTAACTCTAAAGAGTTAACCCTAAGACTGCAACTTGTGATTTAAACTTTAGACTTAACCCTAAGACTTAAAATTACGATTTAACATTAAGATTTAACCATAAGACTTAACCCCAAGACTTCAGGTTATGTTTTAACCTTAAGACTCAACCCTGAGACTTAATGGTGAAATTTATCCATAAGACTTATCCCTAGAACTTAAAACTGAGACTTAAACCTAAGATTTAACCTTAAGACTTAACCCTAAAACATAGCCCTGAGACTTATCCTTGAGCTTTAACCTTGATACTTAATCCTGAGACTTAGCCCTAAGACTTATCCCCAAGACATAACACTAAGGCTTAACCCTAAGACTTAACCTTAAGGCTCAACCTTAAGACTTAACATTAAGACTTAACCCTGAGACTTAACCATAAGACTTATCCTCAAGATTGTACTCTAAGACTTAACCCTAAGATTTAAAATGAAGACTTAACCCTAAGACGCAATCTATGAGATGTAAACTTAAGACTTAACCTTTAGGAATTAACCCTGACACTTAACCTTAAGGCTTAACCCTAAGACTTAAGCTTAAGACTTCAATGTAAGACTTCACATTAAGACTTAACCCTAAGACATAATCCTGAGACTTAAACCTGAGACTTAACCCTAAGACTTAACCTAAAGTTAAACTTCAAAACTTAACCCTAAGACTGAATCCCAAGACACAACCTTACCACGTAACCCTGAGACTTAACCTTGAGACTTTACCTTGAAATTTAAGCCTGGGATTTAACCCTAAGTCTTAATGCTAAGACTTAACTTGAAGATGTACCATTAAGACTTAACCTTAAGACTTAACCTTCAAACGTAACCTTAAGATTTACACTCAAAACTTAACCCTAAGGCTTAACCCTATGACTTAACCTTAAGGTTAAACCTTAAGACAAAACTTGAAGACTTAATTCAAAGACTTATCCCTAAGACTCAACACCGAGACTTAAACCTAAGATTTAAGACTTAACCCTAAGACTTAGCCCCAAGACTTAACCCTAAGACTTCAACTTATGAATTAAACTTTAGACTTAACCCTAAGACTCAATCCATAAGACTTCACCTTAATACTTAACCTAAAGACTTAACCTTAAAATTTAACCCTAAGACTGAACCCTAAAATATAACTTTTAAGACTTAACAATAAGACTGAACATTAAGACACAGCCTTACGACTTCTACCCTGAGACCTAACCTTGAGACTTAACACTGAGATTTAACCCTAAGACTTAACTTTAAGATGTAACATTCGGACTTAACCTTAAAACTTAACCCTAAGTCTCAACCTTAAGAAGTAACTTTAAGACTTAACCCTGAGAATTAACTCTAAGACTTAAACTTAAGAATTAACGCTCAGATATAACCCTCAGACTTAAACTTAAGAAATAACCTTAAGACTTAACCTTAATCTTTAACTTGAAGATGTAACCTTAAGGCTTAACCCTAAGAGTTAACCTTAAGTGTTGACCTTGCAGATTTAACCCTAAGAGTTAACCTTAGGACTTAAATTGTAAGACTCAACCCTAAGACTTAACCCCAAGACTTAACTCTAAAGAGTTAACCCTAAGACTTCAACTTGTGATTTAAACTTTAGACTTAACCCTAAGACTTAAAATTACGATTTAACATTAAGATTTAACCATAAGACTTAACCCCAAGACTTCAGGTTAAGTTTTAACCTTAAGACTCAGCCCTGAGACTTAATGGTGAAATTTATCCATAAGACTTATCCCTAGAACTTAAAACTGAGACTTAAACCTAAGATTTAACCTTAAGACTTAACCCTAAAACATAGCCCTGAGACTTATCCTTGAGCTTTAACCTTGATACTTAATCCTGAGACTTAGCCCTAAGACTTATCCCCAAGACATAACACTAAGGCTTAACCCTAAGACTTAACCTTAAGGCTCAACCTTATGACTTAACATTAAGACTTAACCCTGAGACTTAACCATAAGACTTATCCTCAAGATTGTACTCTAAGACTTAACCCTAAGATTTAAAATGAAGACTTAACCCTAAGACGCAATCTATGAGATGGAAACTTAAGACTTAACCTTTAGGAATTAACCCTGACACTTAACCTTAAGGCTTAACCCTAAGACTTAAGCTTAAGACTTCACATTAAGACTTAACCCTAAGACATAATCCTGAGACTTAAACCTGAGACTTAACCCTAAGACGTAACCTAAAGTTTAACTTCAAAACTTAACCCTAAGACTGAATCCTAAGACACAACCTTACCACGTAACCCTGAGACTTAACCTTGAGACTTTACCTTGAAATTTAAGCCTGGGATTTAACCCTAAGTCTTAATGCTAAGACTTAACTTGAAGATGTACCATTAAGACTTAACCTTAAGACTTAACCTTCAAACGTAACCTTAAGATTTACACTCAAAACTTAACCCTAAGGCTTAACCCTATGACTTAACCTTAAGGTTAAACCTTAAGACAAAACTTGAAGACTTAATTCAAAGACTTATCCCTAAGACTCAACACTGAGACTTAAACCTAAGATTTAAGACTTAACCCTAAGACTTAGCCCCAAGACTTAACCCTAAGACTTCAACTTATGAATTAAACTTTAGACTCAACCCTAAGACTCAATCCATAAGACTTCACCTTAAGACTTAACCTAAAGACTTAACCTTAAAATTTAACCCTAAGACTGAACCCTAAAATATAACTTTTAAGACTTAACAATAAGACTGAACATTAAGACACAGCCTTACGACTTCTACCCTGAGACCTAACCTTGAGACTTAACACTGAGATTTAACCCTAAGACTTAACTTTAAGATGTAACATTCGGACTTAACCTTAAAACTTAACCCTAAGTCTCAACCTTAAGAAGTAACTTTAAGACTTAACCCTGAGAATTAACTCTAAGACTTAAACTTAAGAATTAACGCTCAGATATAACCCTCAGACTTAAACTTAAGAAATAACCTTAAGACTTAACCTTAATCTTTAACTTGAAGATGTAACCTTAAGACTTAACCCTAAGAGTTAACCTTAAGTGTTGACCTTGCAGATTTAACCCTAAGAGTTAACCTTAGGACTTAAATTGTAAGACTCAACCCTAAGACTTAACCCCAAGACTTAACTCTAAAGAGTTAACCCTAAGACTTCAACTTGTGATTTAAACTTTAGACTTAACCCTAAGACTTAAAATTACGATTTAACATTAAGATTTAACCATAAGACTTAACCCCAAGACTTCAGGTTAAGTTTTAACCTTAAGACTCAGCCCTGAGACTTAATGGTGAAATTTATCCATAAGACTTATCCCTAAAACTTAAAACTGAGACTTAAACCTAAGATTTAACCTTAAGACTTAACCCTAAAACATAGCCCTGAGACTTATCCTTGAGCTTTAACCTTGATACTTAATCCTGAGACTTAGCCCTAAGAGTTATCCCCAAGACATAACACTAAGGCTTAACCCTAAGACTTAACCTTAAGGCTCAACCTTAAGACTTAACATTAAGACTTAACCCTGAGACTTAACCATAAGACTTATCCTCAAGATTGTACTCTAAGACTTAACCCTAAGATTTAAAATGAAGACTTAACCCTAAGACGCAATCTATGAGATGTAAACTTAAGACTTAACCTTTAGGAATTAACCCTGACACTTAACCTTAAGGCTTAACCCTAAGACTTAAGCTTAAGACTTCACATTAAGACTTAACCCTAAGACATAATCCTGAGACTTAAACCTGAGACTTAACCCTAAGACTTAACCTAAAGTTAAACTTCAAAACTTAACCCTAAGACTGAATCCCAAGACACAACCTTACCACGTAACCCTGAGACTTAACCTTGAGACTTTACCTTGAAATTTAAGCCTGGGATTTAACCCTAAGTCTTAATGCTAAGACTTAACTTGAAGATGTACCATTAAGACTTAACCTTAAGACTTAACCTTCAAACGTAACCTTAAGATTTACACTCAAAACTTAACCCTAAGGCTTAACCCTATGACTTAACCTTAAGGTTAAACCTTAAGACAAAACTTGAAGACTTAATTCAAAGACTTATCCCTAAGACTCAACACCGAGACTTAAACCTAAGATTTAAGACTTAACCCTAAGACTTACCCCCAAGACTTAACCCTAAGACTTCAACTTATGAATTAAACTTTAGACTTAACCCTAAGACTCAATCCATAAGACTTCACCTTAAGACTTAACCTAAAGACTTAACCTTAAAATTTAACCCTAAGACTGAACCCTAAAATATAACTTTTAAGACTTAACAATAAGACTGAACATTAAGACACAGCCTTACGACTTCTACCCTGAGACCTAACCTTGAGACTTAACACTGAGATTTAACCCTAAGACTTAACTTTAAGATGTAACATTCGGACTTAACCTTAAAACTTAACCCTAAGTCTCAACCTTAAGAAGTAACTTTAAGACTTAACCCTGAGAATTAACTCTAAGACTTAAACTTAAGAATTAACGCTCGGATATAACCCTCAGACTTAAACTTAAGAAATAACCTTAAGACTTAACCTTAATCTTTAACTTGAAGATGTAACCTTAAGGCTTAACCCTAAGAGTTAACCTTAAGTGTTGACCTTGCAGATTTAACCCTAAGAGTTAACCTTAGGAATTAAATTGTAAGACTCAACCCTAAGACTTAACCCCAAGACTTAACTCTAAAGAGTTAACCCTAAGACTTCAACTTGTGATTTAAACTTTAGACTTAACCCTAAGACTTAAAATTACGATTTAACATTAAGATTTAACCATAAGACTTAACCCCAAGACTTCAGGTTAAGTTTTAACCTTAAGACTCAGCCCTGAGACTTAATGGTGAAATTTATCCATAAGACTTATCCCTAGAACTTAAAACTGAGACTTAAACCTAAGATTTAACCTTAAGACTTAACCCTAAAACATAGCCCTGAGACTTATCCTTGAGCTTTAACCTTGATACTTAATCCTGAGACTTAGCCCTAAGACTTATCCCCAAGACATAACACTAAGGCTTAACCCTAAGACTTAACCTTAAGGCTCAACCTTAAGACTTAACATTAAGACTTAACCCTGAGACTTAACCATAAGACTTATCCTCAAGATTGTACTCTAAGACTTAACCCTATGATTTAAAATGAAGACTTAACCCTAAGACGCAATCTATGAGATGTAAACTTAAGACTTAACCTTTAGGAATTAACCCTGACACTTAACCTTAAGGCTTAACCCTAAGACTTAAGCTTAAGACTTCAATGTAAGACTTCACATTAAGACTTAACCCTAAGACATAATCCTGAGACTTAAACCTGAGACTTAACCCTAAGACTTAACCTAAAGTTAAACTTCAAAACTTAACCCTAAGACTGAATCCCAAGACACAACCTTACCACGTAACCCTGAGACTTAACCTTGAGACTTTACCTTGAAATTTAAGCCTGGGATTTAACCCTAAGTCTTAATGCTAAGACTTAACTTGAAGATGTACCATTAAGACTTAACCTTAAGACTTAACCTTCAAACGTAACCTTAAGATTTACACTCAAAACTTAACCCTAAGGCTTAACCCTATGACTTAACCTTAAGGTTAAACCTTAAGACAAAACTTGAAGACTTAATTCAAAGACTTATCCCTAAGACTCAACACCGAGACTTAAACCTAAGATTTAAGACTTAACCCTAAGACTTAGCCCCAAGACTTAACCCTAAGACTTCAACTTATGAATTAAACTTTAGACTTAACCCTAAGACTCAATCCATAAGACTTCACCTTAAGACTTAACCCTAAGACTTAACCTTAAAATTTAACCCTAAGACTGAACCCTAAAATATAACTTTTAAGACTTAACAATAAGACTGAACATTAAGACACAGCCTTACGACTTCTACCCTGAGACCTAACCTTGAGACTTAACACTGAGATTTAACCCTAAGACTTAACTTTAAGATGTAACATTCGGACTTAACCTTAAAACTTAACCCTAAGTCTCAACCTTAAGAAGTAACTTTAAGACTTAACCCTGAGAATTAACTCTAAGACTTAAACTTAAGAATTAACGCTCAGATATAACCCTCAGACTTAAACTTAAGAAATAACCTTAAGACTTAACCTTAATCTTTAACTTGAAGATGTAACCTTAAGACTTAACCCTAAGAGTTAACCTTAAGTGTTGACCTTACAGATTTAACCCTAAGAGTTAACCTTAGGACTTAAATTGTAAGACTCAACCCTAAGACTTAACCCCAAGACTTAACTCTAAAGAGTTAACCCTAAGACTTCAACTTGTGATTTAAACTTTAGACTTAACCCTAAGACTTAAAATTACGATTTAACATTAAGATTTAACCATAAGACTTAACCCTAAGACTTCAGGTTAAGTTTTAACCTTAAGACTCAACCCTGAGACTTAATGGTGAAATTTATCCATAAGACTTATCCCTAAAACTTAAAACTGAGACTTAAACCTAAGATTTAACCTTAAGACTTAACCCTAAAAGGTAGCCCTGAGACTTATCCTTGAGCTTTAACCTTGATACTTAATCCTGAGACTTAGCCCTAAGACTTATCCCCAAGACATAACTCTAAGGCTTAACCCTAAGACTTAACCTTAAGGTTAAACCTTAAGACAAAACTTGAAGACTTAATTCAAAGACTTATCCCTAAGACTCAACACTGAGACTTAAACCTAAGATTTAAGACTTAACCCTAAGACTTAGCCCCAAGACTTAACCCTAAGACTTCAACTTATGAATTAAACTTTAGACTTAACCCTAAGACTCAATCCATAAGACTTCACCTTAAGACTTAACCCTAAGACTTAACCTAAAGACTTAACCTTAAAATTTAACCCTAAGACTGAACCCTAAAATATAACTTTTAAGACTTAACAATAAGACTGAACATTAAGACACAGCCTTACGACTTCTACCCTGAGACCTAACCTTGAGACTTAACACTGAGATTTAACCCTAAGACTTAACTTTAAGATGTAACATTCGGACTTAACCTTAAAACTTAACCCTAAGTCTCAACCTTAAGAAGTAACTTTAAGACTTAACCCTGAGAATTAACTCTAAGACTTAAACTTAATAATTAACGCTCAGATATAACCCTCAGACTTAAACTTAAGAAATAACCTTAAGACTTAACCTTAATCTTTAACTTGAAGATGTAACCTTAAGACTTAACCCTAAGAGTTAACCTTAAGTGTTGACCTTACAGATTTAACCCTAAGAGTTAACCTTAGGACTTAAATTGTAAGACTTAACCCTAAGACTTAACCCCAAGACTTAACTCTAAAGAGTTAACCCTAAGACTTCAACTTGTGATTTAAACTTTAGACTTAACCCTAAGACTTAAAATTACGATTTAACATTAAGATTTAACCATAAGACTTAACCCTAAGACTTCAGATTAAGTTTTAACCTTAAGACTCAACCCTGAGACTTAATGGTGAAATTTATCCATAAGACTTATCCCTAGAACTTAAAACTGAGACTTAAACCTAAGATTTAACCTTAAGACTTAACCCTAAAACGTAGCCCTGAGACTTATCCTTGAGCTTTAACCTTGATACTTAATCCTGAGACTTAGCCCTAAGACTTATCCCCAAGACATAACTCTAAGGCTTAACCCTGAGACTTAACCTTAAGGCTCAACCTTAAGACTTAACATTAAGACTTAACCCTGAGACTTAACCATAAGACTTATCCTCAAGATTGTACTCTAAGACTTAACCCTAAGATTTAAAATGAAGACTTAACCCTAAGACGCAATCTATGAGATGTAAACTTAAGACTTAACCTTTAGGAATTAACCCTGACACTTAACCTTAAGGCTTAACCCTAAGACTTAAGCTTAAGACTTCAATTTAAGACTTCACATTAAGACTTAACCCTAAGACATAATCCTGAGACTTAAACCTGAGACTTAACCCTAAGACGTAACCTAAAGTTTAACTTCAAAACTTAACCCTAAGACTGAATCCCAAGACACAACCTTACCACGTAACCCTGAGACTTAACCTTGAGACTTTACCTTGGAATTTAAGCCTGGGATTTAACCCTAAGTCTTAATGCTAAGACTTAACTTGAAGATGTACCATTAAGACTTAACCTTAAGACTTAACCTTCAAACGTAACCTTAAGATTTACACTCAAAACTTAACCCTAAGGCTTAACCCTATGACTTAACCTTAAGGTTAAACCTTAAGACAAAACTTGAAGACTTAATTCAAAGACTTATCCCTAAGACTCAACACTGAGACTTAAACCTAAGATTTAAGACTTAACCCTAAGACTTAGCCCCAAGACTTAACCCTAAGACTTCAACTTATGAATTAAACTTTAGACTTAACCCTAAGACTCAATCCATAAGACTTCACCTTAAGACTTAACCCTAAGACTTAACCTAAAGACTTAACCTTAAAATTTAACCCTAAGACTGAACCCTAAAATATAACTTTTAAGACTTAACAATAAGACTGAACATTAAGACACAGCCTTACGACTTCTACCCTGAGACCTAACCTTGAGACTTAACACTGAGATTTAACCCTAAGACTTAACTTTAAGATGTAACATTCGGACTTAACCTTAAAACTTAACCCTAAGTCTCAACCTTAAGAAGTAACTTTAAGACTTAACCCTGAGAATTAACTCTAAGACTTAAACTTAAGAATTAACGCTCAGATATAACCCTCAGACTTAAACTTAAGAAATAACCTTAAGACTTAACCTTAATCTTTAACTTGAAGATGTAACCTTAAGACTTAACCCTAAGAGTTAACCTTAAGTGTTGACCTTACAGATTTAACCCTAAGAGTTAACCTTAGGACTTAAATTGTAAGACTCAACCCTAAGACTTAACCCCAAGACTTAACTCTAAAGAGTTAACCCTAAGACTTCAACTTGTGATTTAAACTTTAGACTTAACCCTAAGACTTAAAATTACGATTTAACATTAAGATTTAACCATAAGACTTAACCCTAAGACTTCAGGTTAAGTTTTAACCTTAAGACTCAACCCTGAGACTTAATGGTGAAATTTATCCATAAGACTTATCCCTAAAACTTAAAACTGAGACTTAAACCTAAGATTTAACCTTAAGACTTAACCCTAAAACGTAGCCCTGAGACTTATCCTTGAGCTTTAACCTTGATACTTAATCCTGAGACTTAGCCCTAAGACTTATCCCCAAGACATAACTCTAAGGCTTAACCCTGAGACTTAACCTTAAGGCTCAACCTTAAGACTTAACATTAAGACTTAACCCTGAGACTTAACCATAAGACTTATCCTCAAGATTGTACTCTAAGACTTAACCCTAAGATTTAAAATGAAGACTTAACCCTAAGACGCAATCTATGAGATGTAAACTTAAGACTTAACCTTTAGGAATTAACCCTGACACTTAACCTTAAGGCTTAACCCTAAGACTTAAGCTTAAGACTTCAATTTAAGACTTCACATTAAGACTTAACCCTAAGACATAATCCTGAGACTTAAACCTGAGACTTAACCCTAAGACTTAACCTAAAGTTTAACTTCAAAACTTAACCCTAAGACTGAATCCCAAGACACAACCTTACCACGTAACCCTGAGACTTAACCTTGAGACTTTACCTTGAAATTTAAGCCTGGGATTTAACCCTAAGTCTTAATGCTAAGACTTAACTTGAAGATGTACCATTAAGACTTAACCTTAAGACTTAACCTTCAAACGTAACCTTAAGATTTACACTCAAAACTTAACCCTAAGGCTTAACCCTATGACTTAACCTTAAGGTTAAACCTTAAGACAAAACTTGAAGACTTAATTCAAAGACTTATCCCTAAGACTCAACACTGAGACTTAAACCTAAGATTTAAGACTTAACCCTAAGACTTAGCCCCAAGACTTAACCCTAAGACTTCAACTTATGAATTAAACTTTAGACTTAACCCTAAGACTCAATCCATAAGACTTCACCTTAAGACTTAACCCTAAGACTTAACCTAAAGACTTAACCTTAAAATTTAACCCTAAGACTGAACCCTAAAATATAACTTTTAAGACTTAACAATAAGACTGAACATTAAGACACAGCCTTACGACTTCTACCCTGAGACCTAACCTTGAGACTTAACACTGAGATTTAACCCTAAGACTTAACTTTAAGATGTAACATTCGGACTTAACCTTAAAACTTAACCCTAAGTCTCAACCTTAAGAAGTAACTTTAAGACTTAACCCTGAGAATTAACTCTAAGACTTAAACTTAAGAATTAACGCTCAGATATAACCCTCAGACTTAAACTTAAGAAATAACCTTAAGACTTAACCTTAATCTTTAACTTGAAGATGTAACCTTAAGGCTTAACCCTAAGAGTTAACCTTAAGTGTTGACCTTACAGATTTAACCCTAAGAGTTAACCTTAGGACTTAAATTGTAAGACTTAACCCTAAGACTTAACCCCAAGACTTAACTCTAAAGAGTTAACCCTAAGACTTCAACTTGTGATTTAAACTTTAGACTTAACCTTAAGACTTAAAATTACGATTTAACATTAAGATTTAACCATAAGACTTAACCCTAAGACTTCAGATTAAGTTTTAACCTTAAGACTCAACCCTGAGACTTAATGGTGAAATTTATCCATAAGACTTATCCCTAGAACTTAAAACTGAGACTTAAACCTAAGATTTAACCTGAAGACTTAACCCTAAAACGTAGCCCTGAGACTTATCCTTGAGCTTTAACCTTGATACCTAATCCTGAGACTTAGCCCTAAGACTTATCCCCAAGACATAACTCTAAGGCTTAACCCTAAGACTTAACCTTAAGGCTCAACCTTAAGACTTAACATTAAGACTTAACCCTGAGACTTAACCATAAGACTTATCCTCAAGATTGTACTCTAAGACTTAACCCTAAGATTTAAAATGAAGACTTAACCCTAAGACGCAATCTATGAGATGTAAACTTAAGACTTAACCTTTAGGAATTAACCCTGACACTTAACCTTAAGGCTTAACCCTAAGACTTAAGCTTAAGACTTCAATTTAAGACTTCACATTAAGACTTAACCCTAAGACATAATCCTGAGACTTAAACCTGAGACTTAACCCTAAGACTTAACCTAAAGTTTAACTTCAAAACTTAACCCTAAGACTGAATCCTAAGACACAACCTTACCACGTAACCCTGAGACTTAACCTTGAGACTTTACCTTGAAATTTAAGCCTGGGATTTAACCCTAAGTCTTAATGCTAAGACTTAACTTGAAGATGTACCATTAAGACTTAACCTTAAGACTTAACCTTCAAACGTAACCTTAAGATTTACACTCAAAACTTAACCCTAAGGCTTAACCCTATGACTTAACCTTAAGGTTAAACCTTAAGACAAAACTTGAAGACTTAATTCAAAGACTTATCCCTAAGACTCAACACTGAGACTTAAACCTAAGATTTAAGACTTAACCCTAAGACTTAGCCCCAAGACTTAACCCTAAGACTTCAACTTATGAATTAAACTTTAGACTTAACCCTAAGACTCAATCCATAAGACTTCACCTTAAGACTTAACCTAAAGACTTAACCTTAAAATTTAACCCTAAGACTGAACCCTAAAATATAACTTTTAAGACTTAACAATAAGACTGAACATTAAGACACAGCCTTACGACTTCTACCCTGAGACCTAACCTTGAGACTTAACACTGAGATTTAACCCTAAGACTTAACTTTAAGATGTAACATTCGGACTTAACCTTAAAACTTAACCCTAAGTCTCAACCTTAAGAAGTAACTTTAAGACTTAACCCTGAGAATTAACTCTAAGACTTAAACTTAAGAATTAACGCTCAGATATAACCCTCAGACTTAAACTTAAGAAATAACCTTAAGACTTAACCTTAATCTTTAACTTGAAGATGTAACCTTAAGACTTAACCCTAAGAGTTAACCTTAAGTGTTGACCTTACAGATTTAACCCTAAGAGTTAACCTTAGGACTTAAATTGTAAGACTCAACCCTAAGACTTAACCCCAAGACTTAACTCTAAAGAGTTAACCCTAAGACTTCAACTTGTGATTTAAACTTTAGACTTAACCCTAAGACTTAAAATTACGATTTAACATTAAGATTTAACCATAAGACTTAACCCTAAGACTTCAGGTTAAGTTTTAACCTTAAGACTCAACCCTGAGACTTAATGGTGAAATTTATCCATAAGACTTATCCCTAAAACTTAAAACTGAGACTTAAACCTAAGATTTAACCTTAAGACTTAACCCTAAAACGTAGCCCTGAGACTTATCCTTGAGCTTTAACCTTGATACTTAATCCTGAGACTTAGCCCTAAGACTTATCCCCAAGACATAACTCTAAGGCTTAACCCTAAGACTTAACCTTAAGGCTCAACCTTAAGACTTAACATTAAGACTTAACCCTGAGACTTAACCATAAGACTTATCCTCAAGATTGTACTCTAAGACTTAACCCTAAGATTTAAAATGAAGACTTAACCCTAAGACGCAATCTATGAGATGTAAACTTAAGACTTAACCTTTAGGAATTAACCCTGACACTTAACCTTAAGGCTTAACCCTAAGACTTAAGCTTAAGACTTCACATTAAGACTTAACCCTAAGACATAATCCTGAGACTTAAACCTGAGACTTAACCCTAAGACTTAACCTAAAGTTTAACTTCAAAACTTAACCCTAAGACTGAATCCTAAGACACAACCTTACCACGTAACCCTGAGACTTAACCTTGAGACTTTACCTTGAAATTTAAGCCTGGGATTTAACCCTAAGTCTTAATGCTAAGACTTAACTTGAAGATGTACCATTAAGACTTAACCTTAAGACTTAACCTTCAAACGTAACCTTAAGATTTACACTCAAAACTTAACCCTAAGGCTTAACCCTATGACTTAACCTTAAGGTTAAACCTTAAGACAAAACTTGAAGACTTAATTCAAAGACTTATCCCTAAGACTCAACACTGAGACTTAAACCTAAGATTTAAGACTTAACCCTAAGACTTAGCCCCAAGACTTAACCCTAAGACTTCAACTTATGAATTAAACTTTAGACTTAACCCTAAGACTCAATCCATAAGACTTCACCTTAAGACTTAACCCTAAGACTTAACCTTAAAATTTAACCCTAAGACTGAACCCTAAAATATAACTTTTAAGACTTAACAATAAGACTGAACATTAAGACACAGCCTTACGACTTCTACCCTGAGACCTAACCTTGAGACTTAACACTGAGATTTAACCCTAAGACTTAACTTTAAGATGTAACATTCGGACTTAACCTTAAAACTTAACCCTAAGTCTCAACCTTAAGAAGTAACTTTAAGACTTAACCCTGAGAATTAACTCTAAGACTTAAACTTAAGAATTAACGCTCAGATATAACCCTCAGACTTAAACTTAAGAAATAACCTTAAGACTTAACCTTAATCTTTAACTTGAAGATGTAACCTTAAGACTTAACCCTAAGACTTAACCTTAAGTGTTGACCTTACAGATTTAACCCTAAGAGTTAACCTTAGGACTTAAATTGTAAGACTCAACCCTAAGACTTAACCCCAAGACTTAACTCTAAAGAGTTAACCCTAAGACTGCAACTTGTGATTTAAACTTTAGACTTAACCCTAAGACTTAAAATTACGATTTAACATTAAGATTTAACCATAAGACTTAACCCCAAGACTTCAGGTTATGTTTTAACCTTAAGACTCAACCCTGAGACTTAATGGTGAAATTTATCCATAAGACTTATCCCTAGAACTTAAAACTGAGACTTAAACCTAAGATTTAACCTTAAGACTTAACCCTAAAACATAGCCCTGAGACTTATCCTTGAGCTTTAACCTTGATACTTAATCCTGAGACTTAGCCCTAAGACTTATCCCCAAGACATAACTCTAAGGCTTAACCCTAAGACTTAACCTTAAGGCTCAACCTTAAGACTTAACATTAAGACTTAACCCTGAGACTTAACCATAAGACTTATCCTCAAGATTGTACTCTAAGACTTAACCCTAAGATTTAAAATGGAGACTTAACCCTAAGACGCAATCTATGAGATGTAAACTTAAGACTTAACCTTTAGGAATTAACCCTGACACTTAACCTTAAGGCTTAACCCTAAGACTTAAGCTTAAGACTTCAATTTAAGACTTCACATTAAGACTTAACCCTAAGACATAATCCTGAGACTTAAACCTGAGACTTAACCCTAAGACTTAACCTAAAGTTTAACTTCAAAACTTAACCCTAAGACTGAATCCTAAGACACAACCTTACCACGTAACCCTGAGACTTAACCTTGAGACTTTACCTTGAAATTTAAGCCTGGGATTTAACCCTAAGTCTTAATGCTAAGACTTAACTTGAAGATGTACCATTAAGACTTAACCTTAAGACTTAACCTTCAAACGTAACCTTAAGATTTACACTCAAAACTTAACCCTAAGGCTTAACCCTATGACTTAACCTTAAGGTTAAACCTTAAGACAAAACTTGAAGACTTAATTCAAAGACTTATCCCTAAGACTCAACACTGAGACTTAAACCTAAGATTTAAGACTTAACCCTAAGACTTAGCCCCAAGACTTAACCCTAAGACTTCAACTTATGAATTAAACTTTAGACTTAACCCTAAGACTCAATCCATAAGACTTCACCTTAAGACTTAACCCTAAGACTTAACCTTAAAATTTAACCCTAAGACTGAACCCTAAAATATAACTTTTAAGACTTAACAATAAGACTGAACATTAAGACACAGCCTTACGACTTCTACCCTGAGACCTAACCTTGAGACTTAACACTGAGATTTAACCCTAAGACTTAACTTTAAGATGTAACATTCGGACTTAACCTTAAAACTTAACCCTAAGTCTCAACCTTAAGAAGTAACTTTAAGACTTAACCCTGAGAATTAACTCTAAGACTTAAACTTAAGAATTAACGCTCAGATATAACCCTCAGACTTAAACTTAAGAAATAACCTTAAGACTTAACCTTAATCTTTAACTTGAAGATGTAACCTTAAGACTTAACCCTAAGAGTTAACCTTAAGTGTTGACCTTGCAAATTTAACCCTAAGAGTTAACCTTAGGACTTAAATTGTAAGACTCAACCCTAAGACTTAACCCCAAGACTTAACTCTAAAGAGTTAACCCTAAGACTGCAACTTGTGATTTAAACTTTAGACTTAACCCTAAGACTTAAAATTACGATTTAACATTAAGATTTAACCATAAGACTTAACCCTAAGACTTCAGGTTAAGTTTTAACCTTAAGACTCAACCCTGAGACTTAATGGTGAAATTTATCCATAAGACTTATCCCTAAAACTTAAAACTGAGACTTAAACCTAAGATTTAACCTTAAGACTTAACCCTAAAACGTAGCCCTGAGACTTATCCTTGAGCTTTAACCTTGATACTTAATCCTGAGACTTAGCCCTAAGACTTATCCCCAAGACATAACTCTAAGGCTTAACCCTAAGACTTAACCTTAAGGCTCAACCTTAAGACTTAACATTAAGACTTAACCCTGAGACTTAACCATAAGACTTATCCTCAAGATTGTACTCTAAGACTTAACCCTAAGATTTAAAATGAAGACTTAACCCTAAGACGCAATCTATGAGATGGAAACTTAAGACTTAACCTTTAGGAATTAACCCTGACACTTAACCTTAAGGCTTAACCCTAAGACTTAAGCTTAAGACTTCAATTTAAGACTTCACATTAAGACTTAACCCTAAGACATAATCCTGAGACTTAAACCTGAGACTTAACCCTAAGACTTAACCTAAAGTTAAACTTCAAAACTTAACCCTAAGACTGAATCCCAAGACACAACCTTACCACGTAACCCTGAGACTTAACCTTGAGACTTTACCTTGAAATTTAAGCCTGGGATTTAACCCTAAGTCTTAATGCTAAGACTTAACTTGAAGATGTACCATTAAGACTTAACCTTAAGACTTAACCTTCAAACGTAACCTTAAGATTTACACTCAAAACTTAACCCTAAGGCTTAACCCTATGACTTAACCTTAAGGTTAAACCTTAAGACAAAACTTGAAGACTTAATTCAAAGACTTATCCCTAAGACTCAACACCGAGACTTAAACCTAAGATTTAAGACTTAACCCTAAGACTTAGCCCCAAGACTTAACCCTAAGACTTCAACTTATGAATTAAACTTTAGACTTAACCCTAAGACTCAATCCATAAGACTTCACCTTAAGACTTAACCCTAAGACTTAACCTTAAAATTTAACCCTAAGACTGAACCCTAAAATATAACTTTTAAGACTTAACAATAAGACTGAACATTAAGACACAGCCTTACGACTTCTACCCTGAGACCTAACCTTGAGACTTAACACTGAGATTTAACCCTAAGACTTAACTTTAAGATGTAACATTCGGACTTAACCTTAAAACTTAACCCTAAGTCTCAACCTTAAGAAGTAACTTTAAGACTTAACCCTGAGAATTAACTCTAAGACTTAAACTTAAGAATTAACGCTCAGATATAACCCTCAGACTTAAACTTAAGAAATAACCTTAAGACTTAACCTTAATCTTTAACTTGAAGATGTAACCTTAAGACTTAACCCTAAGAGTTAACCTTAAGTGTTGACCTTACAGATTTAACCCTAAGAGTTAACCTTAGGACTTAAATTGTAAGACTCAACCCTAAGACTTAACCCCAAGACTTAACTCTAAAGAGTTAACCCTAAGACTTCAACTTGTGATTTAAACTTTAGACTTAACCCTAAGACTTAAAATTACGATTTAACATTAAGATTTAACCATAAGACTTAACCCTAAGACTTCAGGTTAAGTTTTAACCTTAAGACTCAACCCTGAGACTTAATGGTGAAATTTATCCATAAGACTTATCCCTAAAACTTAAAACTGAGACTTAAACCTAAGATTTAACCTTAAGACTTAACCCTAAAAGGTAGCCCTGAGACTTATCCTTGAGCTTTAACCTTGATACTTAATCCTGAGACTTAGCCCTAAGACTTATCCCCAAGACATAACTCTAAGGCTTAACCCTAAGACTTAACCTTAAGGTTAAACCTTAAGACAAAACTTGAAGACTTAATTCAAAGACTTATCCCTAAGACTCAACACTGAGACTTAAACCTAAGATTTAAGACTTAACCCTAAGACTTAGCCCCAAGACTTAACCCTAAGACTTCAACTTATGAATTAAACTTTAGACTTAACCCTAAGACTCAATCCATAAGACTTCACCTTAAGACTTAACCCTAAGACT
Source organism: Falco punctatus (assembly GCF_963210335.1). Classification (NCBI taxonomy): domain Eukaryota; kingdom Metazoa; phylum Chordata; class Aves; order Falconiformes; family Falconidae; genus Falco; species Falco punctatus. The sequence continues at coordinate 119,979 of NW_027660146.1, read as the reverse complement.
TAACCTAAAGACTTAACCTTAAAATTTAACCCTAAGACTGAACCCTAAAATATAACTTTTAAGACTTAACAATAAGACTGAACATTAAGACACAGCCTTACGACTTCTACCCTGAGACCTAACCTTGAGACTTAACACTGAGATTTAACCCTAAGACTTAACTTTAAGATGTAACATTCGGACTTAACCTTAAAACTTAACCCTAAGTCTCAACCTTAAGAAGTAACTTTAAGACTTAACCCTGAGAATTAACTCTAAGACTTAAACTTAATAATTAACGCTCAGATATAACCCTCAGACTTAAACTTAAGAAATAACCTTAAGACTTAACCTTAATCTTTAACTTGAAGATGTAACCTTAAGACTTAACCCTAAGAGTTAACCTTAAGTGTTGACCTTACAGATTTAACCCTAAGAGTTAACCTTAGGACTTAAATTGTAAGACTTAACCCTAAGACTTAACCCCAAGACTTAACTCTAAAGAGTTAACCCTAAGACTTCAACTTGTGATTTAAACTTTAGACTTAACCCTAAGACTTAAAATTACGATTTAACATTAAGATTTAACCATAAGACTTAACCCTAAGACTTCAGATTAAGTTTTAACCTTAAGACTCAACCCTGAGACTTAATGGTGAAATTTATCCATAAGACTTATCCCTAGAACTTAAAACTGAGACTTAAACCTAAGATTTAACCTTAAGACTTAACCCTAAAACGTAGCCCTGAGACTTATCCTTGAGCTTTAACCTTGATACTTAATCCTGAGACTTAGCCCTAAGACTTATCCCCAAGACATAACTCTAAGGCTTAACCCTGAGACTTAACCTTAAGGCTCAACCTTAAGACTTAACATTAAGACTTAACCCTGAGACTTAACCATAAGACTTATCCTCAAGATTGTACTCTAAGACTTAACCCTAAGATTTAAAATGAAGACTTAACCCTAAGACGCAATCTATGAGATGTAAACTTAAGACTTAACCTTTAGGAATTAACCCTGACACTTAACCTTAAGGCTTAACCCTAAGACTTAAGCTTAAGACTTCAATTTAAGACTTCACATTAAGACTTAACCCTAAGACATAATCCTGAGACTTAAACCTGAGACTTAACCCTAAGACGTAACCTAAAGTTTAACTTCAAAACTTAACCCTAAGACTGAATCCCAAGACACAACCTTACCACGTAACCCTGAGACTTAACCTTGAGACTTTACCTTGGAATTTAAGCCTGGGATTTAACCCTAAGTCTTAATGCTAAGACTTAACTTGAAGATGTACCATTAAGACTTAACCTTAAGACTTAACCTTCAAACGTAACCTTAAGATTTACACTCAAAACTTAACCCTAAGGCTTAACCCTATGACTTAACCTTAAGGTTAAACCTTAAGACAAAACTTGAAGACTTAATTCAAAGACTTATCCCTAAGACTCAACACTGAGACTTAAACCTAAGATTTAAGACTTAACCCTAAGACTTAGCCCCAAGACTTAACCCTAAGACTTCAACTTATGAATTAAACTTTAGACTTAACCCTAAGACTCAATCCATAAGACTTCACCTTAAGACTTAACCCTAAGACTTAACCTAAAGACTTAACCTTAAAATTTAACCCTAAGACTGAACCCTAAAATATAACTTTTAAGACTTAACAATAAGACTGAACATTAAGACACAGCCTTACGACTTCTACCCTGAGACCTAACCTTGAGACTTAACACTGAGATTTAACCCTAAGACTTAACTTTAAGATGTAACATTCGGACTTAACCTTAAAACTTAACCCTAAGTCTCAACCTTAAGAAGTAACTTTAAGACTTAACCCTGAGAATTAACTCTAAGACTTAAACTTAAGAATTAACGCTCAGATATAACCCTCAGACTTAAACTTAAGAAATAACCTTAAGACTTAACCTTAATCTTTAACTTGAAGATGTAACCTTAAGACTTAACCCTAAGAGTTAACCTTAAGTGTTGACCTTACAGATTTAACCCTAAGAGTTAACCTTAGGACTTAAATTGTAAGACTCAACCCTAAGACTTAACCCCAAGACTTAACTCTAAAGAGTTAACCCTAAGACTTCAACTTGTGATTTAAACTTTAGACTTAACCCTAAGACTTAAAATTACGATTTAACATTAAGATTTAACCATAAGACTTAACCCTAAGACTTCAGGTTAAGTTTTAACCTTAAGACTCAACCCTGAGACTTAATGGTGAAATTTATCCATAAGACTTATCCCTAAAACTTAAAACTGAGACTTAAACCTAAGATTTAACCTTAAGACTTAACCCTAAAACGTAGCCCTGAGACTTATCCTTGAGCTTTAACCTTGATACTTAATCCTGAGACTTAGCCCTAAGACTTATCCCCAAGACATAACTCTAAGGCTTAACCCTGAGACTTAACCTTAAGGCTCAACCTTAAGACTTAACATTAAGACTTAACCCTGAGACTTAACCATAAGACTTATCCTCAAGATTGTACTCTAAGACTTAACCCTAAGATTTAAAATGAAGACTTAACCCTAAGACGCAATCTATGAGATGTAAACTTAAGACTTAACCTTTAGGAATTAACCCTGACACTTAACCTTAAGGCTTAACCCTAAGACTTAAGCTTAAGACTTCAATTTAAGACTTCACATTAAGACTTAACCCTAAGACATAATCCTGAGACTTAAACCTGAGACTTAACCCTAAGACTTAACCTAAAGTTTAACTTCAAAACTTAACCCTAAGACTGAATCCCAAGACACAACCTTACCACGTAACCCTGAGACTTAACCTTGAGACTTTACCTTGAAATTTAAGCCTGGGATTTAACCCTAAGTCTTAATGCTAAGACTTAACTTGAAGATGTACCATTAAGACTTAACCTTAAGACTTAACCTTCAAACGTAACCTTAAGATTTACACTCAAAACTTAACCCTAAGGCTTAACCCTATGACTTAACCTTAAGGTTAAACCTTAAGACAAAACTTGAAGACTTAATTCAAAGACTTATCCCTAAGACTCAACACTGAGACTTAAACCTAAGATTTAAGACTTAACCCTAAGACTTAGCCCCAAGACTTAACCCTAAGACTTCAACTTATGAATTAAACTTTAGACTTAACCCTAAGACTCAATCCATAAGACTTCACCTTAAGACTTAACCCTAAGACTTAACCTAAAGACTTAACCTTAAAATTTAACCCTAAGACTGAACCCTAAAATATAACTTTTAAGACTTAACAATAAGACTGAACATTAAGACACAGCCTTACGACTTCTACCCTGAGACCTAACCTTGAGACTTAACACTGAGATTTAACCCTAAGACTTAACTTTAAGATGTAACATTCGGACTTAACCTTAAAACTTAACCCTAAGTCTCAACCTTAAGAAGTAACTTTAAGACTTAACCCTGAGAATTAACTCTAAGACTTAAACTTAAGAATTAACGCTCAGATATAACCCTCAGACTTAAACTTAAGAAATAACCTTAAGACTTAACCTTAATCTTTAACTTGAAGATGTAACCTTAAGGCTTAACCCTAAGAGTTAACCTTAAGTGTTGACCTTACAGATTTAACCCTAAGAGTTAACCTTAGGACTTAAATTGTAAGACTTAACCCTAAGACTTAACCCCAAGACTTAACTCTAAAGAGTTAACCCTAAGACTTCAACTTGTGATTTAAACTTTAGACTTAACCCTAAGACTTAAAATTACGATTTAACATTAAGATTTAACCATAAGACTTAACCCTAAGACTTCAGATTAAGTTTTAACCTTAAGACTCAACCCTGAGACTTAATGGTGAAATTTATCCATAAGACTTATCCCTAGAACTTAAAACTGAGACTTAAACCTAAGATTTAACCTGAAGACTTAACCCTAAAACGTAGCCCTGAGACTTATCCTTGAGCTTTAACCTTGATACCTAATCCTGAGACTTAGCCCTAAGACTTATCCCCAAGACATAACTCTAAGGCTTAACCCTAAGACTTAACCTTAAGGCTCAACCTTAAGACTTAACATTAAGACTTAACCCTGAGACTTAACCATAAGACTTATCCTCAAGATTGTACTCTAAGACTTAACCCTAAGATTTAAAATGAAGACTTAACCCTAAGACGCAATCTATGAGATGTAAACTTAAGACTTAACCTTTAGGAATTAACCCTGACACTTAACCTTAAGGCTTAACCCTAAGACTTAAGCTTAAGACTTCAATTTAAGACTTCACATTAAGACTTAACCCTAAGACATAATCCTGAGACTTAAACCTGAGACTTAACCCTAAGACTTAACCTAAAGTTTAACTTCAAAACTTAACCCTAAGACTGAATCCTAAGACACAACCTTACCACGTAACCCTGAGACTTAACCTTGAGACTTTACCTTGAAATTTAAGCCTGGGATTTAACCCTAAGTCTTAATGCTAAGACTTAACTTGAAGATGTACCATTAAGACTTAACCTTAAGACTTAACCTTCAAACGTAACCTTAAGATTTACACTCAAAACTTAACCCTAAGGCTTAACCCTATGACTTAACCTTAAGGTTAAACCTTAAGACAAAACTTGAAGACTTAATTCAAAGACTTATCCCTAAGACTCAACACTGAGACTTAAACCTAAGATTTAAGACTTAACCCTAAGACTTAGCCCCAAGACTTAACCCTAAGACTTCAACTTATGAATTAAACTTTAGACTTAACCCTAAGACTCAATCCATAAGACTTCACCTTAAGACTTAACCTAAAGACTTAACCTTAAAATTTAACCCTAAGACTGAACCCTAAAATATAACTTTTAAGACTTAACAATAAGACTGAACATTAAGACACAGCCTTACGACTTCTACCCTGAGACCTAACCTTGAGACTTAACACTGAGATTTAACCCTAAGACTTAACTTTAAGATGTAACATTCGGACTTAACCTTAAAACTTAACCCTAAGTCTCAACCTTAAGAAGTAACTTTAAGACTTAACCCTGAGAATTAACTCTAAGACTTAAACTTAAGAATTAACGCTCAGATATAACCCTCAGACTTAAACTTAAGAAATAACCTTAAGACTTAACCTTAATCTTTAACTTGAAGATGTAACCTTAAGACTTAACCCTAAGAGTTAACCTTAAGTGTTGACCTTACAGATTTAACCCTAAGAGTTAACCTTAGGACTTAAATTGTAAGACTCAACCCTAAGACTTAACCCCAAGACTTAACTCTAAAGAGTTAACCCTAAGACTTCAACTTGTGATTTAAACTTTAGACTTAACCCTAAGACTTAAAATTACGATTTAACATTAAGATTTAACCATAAGACTTAACCCTAAGACTTCAGGTTAAGTTTTAACCTTAAGACTCAACCCTGAGACTTAATGGTGAAATTTATCCATAAGACTTATCCCTAAAACTTAAAACTGAGACTTAAACCTAAGATTTAACCTTAAGACTTAACCCTAAAACGTAGCCCTGAGACTTATCCTTGAGCTTTAACCTTGATACTTAATCCTGAGACTTAGCCCTAAGACTTATCCCCAAGACATAACTCTAAGGCTTAACCCTAAGACTTAACCTTAAGGCTCAACCTTAAGACTTAACATTAAGACTTAACCCTGAGACTTAACCATAAGACTTATCCTCAAGATTGTACTCTAAGACTTAACCCTAAGATTTAAAATGAAGACTTAACCCTAAGACGCAATCTATGAGATGTAAACTTAAGACTTAACCTTTAGGAATTAACCCTGACACTTAACCTTAAGGCTTAACCCTAAGACTTAAGCTTAAGACTTCACATTAAGACTTAACCCTAAGACATAATCCTGAGACTTAAACCTGAGACTTAACCCTAAGACTTAACCTAAAGTTTAACTTCAAAACTTAACCCTAAGACTGAATCCTAAGACACAACCTTACCACGTAACCCTGAGACTTAACCTTGAGACTTTACCTTGAAATTTAAGCCTGGGATTTAACCCTAAGTCTTAATGCTAAGACTTAACTTGAAGATGTACCATTAAGACTTAACCTTAAGACTTAACCTTCAAACGTAACCTTAAGATTTACACTCAAAACTTAACCCTAAGGCTTAACCCTATGACTTAACCTTAAGGTTAAACCTTAAGACAAAACTTGAAGACTTAATTCAAAGACTTATCCCTAAGACTCAACACTGGGACTTAAACCTAAGATTTAAGACTTAACCCTAAGACTTAGCCCCAAGACTTAACCCTAAGACTTCAACTTATGAATTAAACTTTAGACTTAACCCTAAGACTCAATCCATAAGACTTCACCTTAAGACTTAACCCTAAGACTTAACCTTAAAATTTAACCCTAAGACTGAACCCTAAAATATAACTTTTAAGACTTAACAATAAGACTGAACATTAAGACACAGCCTTACGACTTCTACCCTGAGACCTAACCTTGAGACTTAACACTGAGATTTAACCCTAAGACTTAACTTTAAGATGTAACATTCGGACTTAACCTTAAAACTTAACCCTAAGTCTCAACCTTAAGAAGTAACTTTAAGACTTAACCCTGAGAATTAACTCTAAGACTTAAACTTAAGAATTAACGCTCAGATATAACCCTCAGACTTAAACTTAAGAAATAACCTTAAGACTTAACCTTAATCTTTAACTTGAAGATGTAACCTTAAGACTTAACCCTAAGACTTAACCTTAAGTGTTGACCTTGCAGATTTAACCCTAAGAGTTAACCTTAGGACTTAAATTGTAAGACTCAACCCTAAGACTTAACCCCAAGACTTAACTCTAAAGAGTTAACCCTAAGACTGCAACTTGTGATTTAAACTTTAGACTTAACCCTAAGACTTAAAATTACGATTTAACATTAAGATTTAACCATAAGACTTAACCCCAAGACTTCAGGTTATGTTTTAACCTTAAGACTCAACCCTGAGACTTAATGGTGAAATTTATCCATAAGACTTATCCCTAGAACTTAAAACTGAGACTTAAACCTAAGATTTAACCTTAAGACTTAACCCTAAAACATAGCCCTGAGACTTATCCTTGAGCTTTAACCTTGATACTTAATCCTGAGACTTAGCCCTAAGACTTATCCCCAAGACATAACTCTAAGGCTTAACCCTAAGACTTAACCTTAAGGCTCAACCTTAAGACTTAACATTAAGACTTAACCCTGAGACTTAACCATAAGACTTATCCTCAAGATTGTACTCTAAGACTTAACCCTAAGATTTAAAATGGAGACTTAACCCTAAGACGCAATCTATGAGATGTAAACTTAAGACTTAACCTTTAGGAATTAACCCTGACACTTAACCTTAAGGCTTAACCCTAAGACTTAAGCTTAAGACTTCAATTTAAGACTTCACATTAAGACTTAACCCTAAGACATAATCCTGAGACTTAAACCTGAGACTTAACCCTAAGACTTAACCTAAAGTTTAACTTCAAAACTTAACCCTAAGACTGAATCCTAAGACACAACCTTACCACGTAACCCTGAGACTTAACCTTGAGACTTTACCTTGAAATTTAAGCCTGGGATTTAACCCTAAGTCTTAATGCTAAGACTTAACTTGAAGATGTACCATTAAGACTTAACCTTAAGACTTAACCTTCAAACGTAACCTTAAGATTTACACTCAAAACTTAACCCTAAGGCTTAACCCTATGACTTAACCTTAAGGTTAAACCTTAAGACAAAACTTGAAGACTTAATTCAAAGACTTATCCCTAAGACTCAACACTGAGACTTAAACCTAAGATTTAAGACTTAACCCTAAGACTTAGCCCCAAGACTTAACCCTAAGACTTCAACTTATGAATTAAACTTTAGACTTAACCCTAAGACTCAATCCATAAGACTTCACCTTAAGACTTAACCCTAAGACTTAACCTTAAAATTTAACCCTAAGACTGAACCCTAAAATATAACTTTTAAGACTTAACAATAAGACTGAACATTAAGACACAGCCTTACGACTTCTACCCTGAGACCTAACCTTGAGACTTAACACTGAGATTTAACCCTAAGACTTAACTTTAAGATGTAACATTCGGACTTAACCTTAAAACTTAACCCTAAGTCTCAACCTTAAGAAGTAACTTTAAGACTTAACCCTGAGAATTAACTCTAAGACTTAAACTTAAGAATTAACGCTCAGATATAACCCTCAGACTTAAACTTAAGAAATAACCTTAAGACTTAACCTTAATCTTTAACTTGAAGATGTAACCTTAAGACTTAACCCTAAGACTTAACCTTAAGTGTTGACCTTGCAGATTTAACCCTAAGAGTTAACCTTAGGACTTAAATTGTAAGACTCAACCCTAAGACTTAACCCCAAGACTTAACTCTGAAGAGTTAACCCTAAGACTGCAACTTGTGATTTAAACTTTAGACTTAACCCTAAGACTTAAAATTACGATTTAACATTAAGATTTAACCATAAGACTTAACCCCAAGACTTCAGGTTATGTTTTAACCTTAAGACTCAACCCTGAGACTTAATGGTGAAATTTATCCATAAGACTTATCCCTAGAACTTAAAACTGAGACTTAAACCTAAGATTTAACCTTAAGACTTAACCCTAAAACATAGCCCTGAGACTTATCCTTGAGCTTTAACCTTGATACTTAATCCTGAGACTTAGCCCTAAGACTTATCCCCAAGACATAACTCTAAGGCTTAACCCTAAGACTTAACCTTAAGGCTCAACCTTAAGACTTAACATTAAGACTTAACCCTGAGACTTAACCATAAGACTTATCCTCAAGATTGTACTCTAAGACTTAACCCTAAGATTTAAAATGAAGACTTAACCCTAAGACGCAATCTATGAGATGTAAACTTAAGACTTAACCTTTAGGAATTAACCCTGACACTTAACCTTAAGGCTTAACCCTAAGACTTAAGCTTAAGACTTCACATTAAGACTTAACCCTAAGACATAATCCTGAGACTTAAACCTGAGACTTAACCCTAAGACTTAACCTAAAGTTTAACTTCAAAACTTAACCCTAAGACTGAATCCTAAGACACAACCTTACCACGTAACCCTGAGACTTAACCTTGAGACTTTACCTTGAAATTTAAGCCTGGGATTTAACCCTAAGTCTTAATGCTAAGACTTAACTTGAAGATGTACCATTAAGACTTAACCTTAAGACTTAACCTTCAAACGTAACCTTAAGATTTACACTCAAAACTTAACCCTAAGGCTTAACCCTATGACTTAACCTTAAGGTTAAACCTTAAGACAAAACTTGAAGACTTAATTCAAAGACTTATCCCTAAGACTCAACACTGAGACTTAAACCTAAGATTTAAGACTTAACCCTAAGACTTAGCCCCAAGACTTAACCCTAAGACTTCAACTTATGAATTAAACTTTAGACTTAACCCTAAGACTCAATCCATAAGACTTCACCTTAAGACTTAACCCTAAGACTTAACCTTAAAATTTAACCCTAAGACTGAACCCTAAAATATAACTTTTAAGACTTAACAATAAGACTGAACATTAAGACACAGCCTTACGACTTCTACCCTGAGACCTAACCTTGAGACTTAACACTGAGATTTAACCCTAAGACTTAACTTTAAGATGTAACATTCGGACTTAACCTTAAAACTTAACCCTAAGTCTCAACCTTAAGAAGTAACTTTAAGACTTAACCCTGAGAATTAACTCTAAGACTTAAACTTAAGAATTAACGCTCAGATATAACCCTCAGACTTAAACTTAAGAAATAACCTTAAGACTTAACCTTAATCTTTAACTTGAAGATGTAACCTTAAGACTTAACCCTAAGACTTAACCTTAAGTGTTGACCTTACAGATTTAACCCTAAGAGTTAACCTTAGGACTTAAATTGTAAGACTCAACCCTAAGACTTAACCCCAAGACTTAACTCTAAAGAGTTAACCCTAAGACTGCAACTTGTGATTTAAACTTTAGACTTAACCCTAAGACTTAAAATTACGATTTAACATTAAGATTTAACCATAAGACTTAACCCCAAGACTTCAGGTTATGTTTTAACCTTAAGACTCAACCCTGAGACTTAATGGTGAAATTTATCCATAAGACTTATCCCTAGAACTTAAAACTGAGACTTAAACCTAAGATTTAACCTTAAGACTTAACCCTAAAACATAGCCCTGAGACTTATCCTTGAGCTTTAACCTTGATACTTAATCCTGAGACTTAGCCCTAAGACTTATCCCCAAGACATAACTCTAAGGCTTAACCCTAAGACTTAACCTTAAGGCTCAACCTTAAGACTTAACATTAAGACTTAACCCTGAGACTTAACCATAAGACTTATCCTCAAGATTGTACTCTAAGACTTAACCCTAAGATTTAAAATGGAGACTTAACCCTAAGACGCAATCTATGAGATGTAAACTTAAGACTTAACCTTTAGGAATTAACCCTGACACTTAACCTTAAGGCTTAACCCTAAGACTTAAGCTTAAGACTTCAATTTAAGACTTCACATTAAGACTTAACCCTAAGACATAATCCTGAGACTTAAACCTGAGACTTAACCCTAAGACTTAACCTAAAGTTTAACTTCAAAACTTAACCCTAAGACTGAATCCTAAGACACAACCTTACCACGTAACCCTGAGACTTAACCTTGAGACTTTACCTTGAAATTTAAGCCTGGGATTTAACCCTAAGTCTTAATGCTAAGACTTAACTTGAAGATGTACCATTAAGACTTAACCTTAAGACTTAACCTTCAAACGTAACCTTAAGATTTACACTCAAAACTTAACCCTAAGGCTTAACCCTATGACTTAACCTTAAGGTTAAACCTTAAGACAAAACTTGAAGACTTAATTCAAAGACTTATCCCTAAGACTCAACACTGAGACTTAAACCTAAGATTTAAGACTTAACCCTAAGACTTAGCCCCAAGACTTAACCCTAAGACTTCAACTTATGAATTAAACTTTAGACTTAACCCTAAGACTCAATCCATAAGACTTCACCTTAAGACTTAACCCTAAGACTTAACCTTAAAATTTAACCCTAAGACTGAACCCTAAAATATAACTTTTAAGACTTAACAATAAGACTGAACATTAAGACACAGCCTTACGACTTCTACCCTGAGACCTAACCTTGAGACTTAACACTGAGATTTAACCCTAAGACTTAACTTTAAGATGTAACATTCGGACTTAACCTTAAAACTTAACCCTAAGTCTCAACCTTAAGAAGTAACTTTAAGACTTAACCCTGAGAATTAACTCTAAGACTTAAACTTAAGAATTAACGCTCAGATATAACCCTCAGACTTAAACTTAAGAAATAACCTTAAGACTTAACCTTAATCTTTAACTTGAAGATGTAACCTTAAGACTTAACCCTAAGAGTTAACCTTAAGTGTTGACCTTGCAAATTTAACCCTAAGAGTTAACCTTAGGACTTAAATTGTAAGACTCAACCCTAAGACTTAACCCCAAGACTTAACTCTAAAGAGTTAACCCTAAGACTGCAACTTGTGATTTAAACTTTAGACTTAACCCTAAGACTTAAAATTACGATTTAACATTAAGATTTAACCATAAGACTTAACCCCAAGACTTCAGGTTATGTTTTAACCTTAAGACTCAACCCTGAGACTTAATGGTGAAATTTATCCATAAGACTTATCCCTAAAACTTAAAACTGAGACTTAAACCTAAGATTTAACCTTAAGACTTAACCCTAAAACGTAGCCCTGAGACTTATCCTTGAGCTTTAACCTTGATACTTAATCCTGAGACTTAGCCCTAAGACTTATCCCCAAGACATAACTCTAAGGCTTAACCCTAAGACTTAACCTTAAGGCTCAACCTTAAGACTTAACATTAAGACTTAACCCTGAGACTTAACCATAAGACTTATCCTCAAGATTGTACTCTAAGACTTAACCCTAAGATTTAAAATGAAGACTTAACCCTAAGACGCAATCTATGAGATGGAAACTTAAGACTTAACCTTTAGGAATTAACCCTGACACTTAACCTTAAGGCTTAACCCTAAGACTTAAGCTTAAGACTTCAATTTAAGACTTCACATTAAGACTTAACCCTAAGACATAATCCTGAGACTTAAACCTGAGACTTAACCCTAAGACTTAACCTAAAGTTTAACTTCAAAACTTAACCCTAAGACTGAATCCCAAGACACAACCTTACCACGTAACCCTGAGACTTAACCTTGAGACTTTACCTTGAAATTTAAGCCTGGGATTTAACCCTAAGTCTTAATGCTAAGACTTAACTTGAAGATGTACCATTAAGACTTAACCTTAAGACTTAACCTTCAAACGTAACCTTAAGATTTACACTCAAAACTTAACCCTAAGGCTTAACCCTATGACTTAACCTTAAGGTTAAACCTTAAGACAAAACTTGAAGACTTAATTCAAAGACTTATCCCTAAGACTCAACACTGAGACTTAAACCTAAGATTTAAGACTTAACCCTAAGACTTAGCCCCAAGACTTAACCCTAAGACTTCAACTTATGAATTAAACTTTAGACTTAACCCTAAGACTCAATCCATAAGACTTCACCTTAAGACTTAACCCTAAGACTTAACCTTAAAATTTAACCCTAAGACTGAACCCTAAAATATAACTTTTAAGACTTAACAATAAGACTGAACATTAAGACACAGCCTTACGACTTCTACCCTGAGACCTAACCTTGAGACTTAACACTGAGATTTAACCCTAAGACTTAACTTTAAGATGTAACATTCGGACTTAACCTTAAAACTTAACCCTAAGTCTCAACCTTAAGAAGTAACTTTAAGACTTAACCCTGAGAATTAACTCTAAGACTTAAACTTAAGAATTAACGCTCAGATATAACCCTCAGACTTAAACTTAAGAAATAACCTTAAGACTTAACCTTAATCTTTAACTTGAAGATGTAACCTTAAGACTTAACCCTAAGAGTTAACCTTAAGTGTTGACCTTACAGATTTAACCCTAAGAGTTAACCTTAGGACTTAAATTGTAAGACTCAACCCTAAGACTTAACCCCAAGACTTAACTCTAAAGAGTTAACCCTAAGACTTCAACTTGTGATTTAAACTTTAGACTTAACCCTAAGACTTAAAATTACGATTTAACATTAAGATTTAACCATAAGACTTAACCCTAAGACTTCAGGTTAAGTTTTAACCTTAAGACTCAACCCTGAGACTTAATGGTGAAATTTATCCATAAGACTTATCCCTAAAACTTAAAACTGAGACTTAAACCTAAGATTTAACCTTAAGACTTAACCCTAAAACGTAGGCCTGAGACTTATCCTTGAGCTTTAACCTTGATACTTAATCCTGAAGACTTAGCCCTAAGACTTATCCCCAAGACATAACTCTAAGGCTTAACCCTAAGACTTAACCTTAAGGCTCAACCTTAAGACTTAACATTAAGACTTAACCCTGAGACTTAACCATAAGACTTATCCTCAAGATTGTACTCTAAGACTTAACCCTATGATTTAAAATGAAGACTTAACCCTAAGACGCAATCTATGAGATGTAAACTTAAGACTTAACCTTTAGGAATTAACCCTGACACTTAACCTTAAGGCTTAACCCTAAGACTTAAGCTTAAGACTTCACATTAAGACTTAACCCTAAGACATAATCCTGAGACTTAAACCTGAGACTTAACCCTAAGACTTAACCTAAAGTTTAACTTCAAAACTTAACCCTAAGACTGAATCCTAAGACACAACCTTACCACGTAACCCTGAGACTTAACCTTGAGACTTTACCTTGAAATTTAAGCCTGGGATTTAACCCTAAGTCTTAATGCTAAGACTTAACTTGAAGATGTACCATTAAGACTTAACCTTAAGACTTAACCTTCAAACGTAACCTTAAGATTTACACTCAAAACTTAACCCTAAGGCTTAACCCTATGACTTAACCTTAAGGTTAAACCTTAAGACAAAACTTGAAGACTTAATTCAAAGACTTATCCCTAAGACTCAACACTGGGACTTAAACCTAAGATTTAAGACTTAACCCTAAGACTTAGCCCCAAGACTTAACCCTAAGACTTCAACTTATGAATTAAACTTTAGACTTAACCCTAAGACTCAATCCATAAGACTTCACCTTAAGACTTAACCCTAAGACTTAACCTAAAGACTTAACCTTAAAATTTAACCCTAAGACTGAACCCTAAAATATAACTTTTAAGACTTAACAATAAGACTGAACATTAAGACACAGCCTTACGACTTCTACCCTGAGACCTAACCTTGAGACTTAACACTGAGATTTAACCCTAAGACTTAACTTTAAGATGTAACATTCGGACTTAACCTTAAAACTTAACCCTAAGTCTCAACCTTAAGAAGTAACTTTAAGACTTAACCCTGAGAATTAACTCTAAGACTTAAACTTAAGAATTAACGCTCAGATATAACCCTCAGACTTAAACTTAAGAAATAACCTTAAGACTTAACCTTAATCTTTAACTTGAAGATGTAACCTTAAGGCTTAACCCTAAGAGTTAACCTTAAGTGTTGACCTTACAGATTTAACCCTAAGAGTTAACCTTAGGACTTAAATTGTAAGACTCAACCCTAAGACTTAACCCCAAGACTTAACTCTAAAGAGTTAACCCTAAGACTTCAACTTGTGATTTAAACTTTAGACTTAACCCTAAGACTTAAAATTACGATTTAACATTAAGATTTAACCATAAGACTTAACCCTAAGACTTCAGGTTAAGTTTTAACCTTAAGACTCAACCCTGAGACTTAATGGTGAAATTTATCCATAAGACTTATCCCTAAAACTTAAAACTGAGACTTAAACCTAAGATTTAACCTTAAGACTTAACCCTAAAACATAGCCCTGAGACTTATCCTTGAGCTTTAACCTTGATACTTAATCCTGAGACTTAGCCCTAAGACTTATCCCCAAGACATAACTCTAAGGCTTAACCCTAAGACTTAACCTTAAGGCTCAACCTTAAGACTTAACATTAAGACTTAACCCTGAGACTTAACCATAAGACTTATCCTCAAGATTGTACTCTAAGACTTAACCCTATGATTTAAAATGAAGACTTAACCCTAAGACGCAATCTATGAGATGTAAACTTAAGACTTAACCTTTAGGAATTAACCCTGACACTTAACCTTAAGGCTTAACCCTAAGACTTAAGCTTAAGACTTCAATTTAAGACTTCACATTAAGACTTAACCCTAAGACATAATCCTGAGACTTAAACCTGAGACTTAACCCTAAGACTTAACCTAAAGTTTAACTTCAAAACTTAACCCTAAGACTGAATCCCAAGACACAACCTTACCACGTAACCCTGAGACTTAACCTTGAGACTTTACCTTGAAATTTAAGCCTGGGATTTAACCCTAAGTCTTAATGCTAAGACTTAACTTGAAGATGTACCATTAAGACTTAACCTTAAGACTTAACCTTCAAACGTAACCTTAAGATTTACACTCAAAACTTAACCCTAAGGCTTAACCCTATGACTTAACCTTAAGGTTAAACCTTAAGACAAAACTTGAAGACTTAATTCAAAGACTTATCCCTAAGACTCAACACTGGGACTTAAACCTAAGATTTAAGACTTAACCCTAAGACTTAGCCCCAAGACTTAACCCTAAGACTTCAACTTATGAATTAAACTTTAGACTTAACCCTAAGACTCAATCCATAAGACTTCACCTTAAGACTTAACCCTAAGACTTAACCTAAAGACTTAACCTTAAAATTTAACCCTAAGACTGAACCCTAAAATATAACTTTTAAGACTTAACAATAAGACTGAACATTAAGACACAGCCTTACGACTTCTACCCTGAGACCTAACCTTGAGACTTAACACTGAGATTTAACCCTAAGACTTAACTTTAAGATGTAACATTCGGACTTAACCTTAAAACTTAACCCTAAGTCTCAACCTTAAGAAGTAACTTTAAGACTTAACCCTGAGAATTAACTCTAAGACTTAAACTTAAGAATTAACGCTCAGATATAACCCTCAGACTTAAACTTAAGAAATAACCTTAAGACTTAACCTTAATCTTTAACTTGAAGATGTAACCTTAAGACTTAACCCTAAGAGTTAACCTTAAGTGTTGACCTTACAGATTTAACCCTAAGAGTTAACCTTAGGACTTAAATTGTAAGACTCAACCCTAAGACTTAACCCCAAGACTTAACTCTAAAGAGTTAACCCTAAGACTTCAACTTGTGATTTAAACTTTAGACTTAACCCTAAGACTTAAAATTACGATTTAACATTAAGATTTAACCATAAGACTTAACCCTAAGACTTCAGGTTAAGTTTTAACCTTAAGACTCAACCCTGAGATTTAATGGTGAAATTTATCCATAAGACTTATCCCTAAAACTTAAAACTGAGACTTAAACCTAAGATTTAACCTTAAGACTTAACCCTAAAACATAGCCCTGAGACTTATCCTTGAGCTTTAACCTTGATACTTAATCCTGAAGACTTAGCCCTAAGACTTATCCCCAAGACATAACTCTAAGGCTTAACCCTAAGACTTAACCTTAAGGCTCAACCTTAAGACTTAACATTAAGACTTAACCCTGAGACTTAACCATAAGACTTATCCTCAAGATTGTACTCTAAGACTTAACCCTAAGATTTAAAATGAAGACTTAACCCTAAGACGCAATCTATGAGATGTAAACTTAAGACTTAACCTTTAGGAATTAACCCTGACACTTAACCTTAAGGCTTAACCCTAAGCCTTAAGCTTAAGACTTCACATTAAGACTTAACCCTAAGACATAATCCTGAGACTTAAACCTGAGACTTAACCCTAAGACGTAACCTAAAGTTTAACTTCAAAACTTAACCCTAAGACTGAATCCCAAGACACAACCTTACCACGTAACCCTGAGACTTAACCTTGAGACTTTACCTTGAAATTTAAGCCTGGGATTTAACCCTAAGTCTTAATGCTAAGACTTAACTTGAAGATGTACCATTAAGACTTAACCTTAAGACTTAACCTTCAAACGTAACCTTAAGATTTACACTCAAAACTTAACCCTAAGGCTTAACCCTATGACTTAACCTTAAGGTTAAACCTTAAGACAAAACTTGAAGACTTAATTCAAAGACTTATCCCTAAGACTCAACACTGGGACTTAAACCTAAGATTTAAGACTTAACCCTAAGACTTAGCCCCAAGACTTAACCCTAAGACTTCAACTTATGAATTAAACTTTAGACTTAACCCTAAGACTCAATCCATAAGACTTCACCTTAAGACTTAACCCTAAGACTTAACCTTAAAATTTAACCCTAAGACTGAACCCTAAAATATAACTTTTAAGACTTAACAATAAGACTGAACATTAAGACACAGCCTTACGACTTCTACCCTGAGACCTAACCTTGAGACTTAACACTGAGATTTAACCCTAAGACTTAACTTTAAGATGTAACATTCGGACTTAACCTTAAAACTTAACCCTAAGTCTCAACCTTAAGAAGTAACTTTAAGACTTAACCCTGAGAATTAACTCTAAGACTTAAACTTAAGAATTAACGCTCAGATATAACCCTCAGACTTAAACTTAAGAAATAACCTTAAGACTTAACCTTAATCTTTAACTTGAAGATGTAACCTTAAGACTTAACCCTAAGAGTTAACCTTAAGTGTTGACCTTGCAGATTTAACCCTAAGAGTTAACCTTAGGACTTAAATTGTAAGACTCAACCCTAAGACTTAACCCCAAGACTTAACTCTAAAGAGTTAACCCTAAGACTGCAACTTGTGATTTAAACTTTAGACTTAACCCTAAGACTTAAAATTACGATTTAACATTAAGATTTAACCATAAGACTTAACCCCAAGACTTCAGGTTATGTTTTAACCTTAAGACTCAACCCTGAGACTTAATGGTGAAATTTATCCATAAGACTTATCCCTAGAACTTAAAACTGAGACTTAAACCTAAGATTTAACCTTAAGACTTAACCCTAAAACGTAGCCCTGAGACTTATCCTTGAGCTTTAACCTTGATACTTAATCCTGAGACTTAGCCCTAAGACTTATCCCCAAGACATAACTCTAAGGCTTAACCCTAAGACTTAACCTTAAGGCTCAACCTTAAGACTTAACATTAAGACTTAACCCTGAGACTTAACCATAAGACTTATCCTCAAGATTGTACTCTAAGACTTAACCCTAAGATTTAAAATGAAGACTTAACCCTAAGACGCAATCTATGAGATGTAAACTTAAGACTTAACCTTTAGGAATTAACCCTGACACTTAACCTTAAGGCTTAACCCTAAGACTTAAGCTTAAGACTTCACATTAAGACTTAACCCTAAGACATAATCCTGAGACTTAAACCTGAGACTTAACCCTAAGACTTAACCTAAAGTTTAACTTCAAAACTTAACCCTAAGACTGAATCCTAAGACACAACCTTACCACGTAACCCTGAGACTTAACCTTGAGACTTTACCTTGAAATTTAAGCCTGGGATTTAACCCTAAGTCTTAATGCTAAGACTTAACTTGAAGATGTACCATTAAGACTTAACCTTAAGACTTAACCTTCAAACGTAACCTTAAGATTTACACTCAAAACTTAACCCTAAGGCTTAACCCTATGACTTAACCTTAAGGTTAAACCTTAAGACAAAACTTGAAGACTTAATTCAAAGACTTATCCCTAAGACTCAACACTGGGACTTAAACCTAAGATTTAAGACTTAACCCTAAGACTTAGCCCCAAGACTTAACCCTAAGACTTCAACTTATGAATTAAACTTTAGACTTAACCCTAAGACTCAATCCATAAGACTTCACCTTAAGACTTAACCCTAAGACTTAACCTTAAAATTTAACCCTAAGACTGAACCCTAAAATATAACTTTTAAGACTTAACAATAAGACTGAACATTAAGACACAGCCTTACGACTTCTACCCTGAGACCTAACCTTGAGACTTAACACTGAGATTTAACCCTAAGACTTAACTTTAAGATGTAACATTCGGACTTAACCTTAAAACTTAACCCTAAGTCTCAACCTTAAGAAGTAACTTTAAGACTTAACCCTGAGAATTAACTCTAAGACTTAAACTTAAGAATTAACGCTCAGATATAACCCTCAGACTTAAACTTAAGAAATAACCTTAAGACTTAACCTTAATCTTTAACTTGAAGATGTAACCTTAAGGCTTAACCCTAAGAGTTAACCTTAAGTGTTGACCTTACAGATTTAACCCTAAGAGTTAACCTTAGGACTTAAATTGTAAGACTCAACCCTAAGACTTAACCCCAAGACTTAACTCTAAAGAGTTAACCCTAAGACTTCAACTTGTGATTTAAACTTTAGACTTAACCCTAAGACTTAAAATTACGATTTAACATTAAGATTTAACCATAAGACTTAACCCTAAGACTTCAGGTTAAGTTTTAACCTTAAGACTCAACCCTGAGACTTAATGGTGAAATTTATCCATAAGACTTATCCCTAAAACTTAAAACTGAGACTTAAACCTAAGATTTAACCTTAAGACTTAACCCTAAAACATAGCCCTGAGACTTATCCTTGAGCTTTAACCTTGATACTTAATCCTGAGACTTAGCCCTAAGACTTATCCCCAAGACATAACTCTAAGGCTTAACCCTAAGACTTAACCTTAAGGCTCAACCTTAAGACTTAACATTAAGACTTAACCCTGAGACTTAACCATAAGACTTATCCTCAAGATTGTACTCTAAGACTTAACCCTATGATTTAAAATGAAGACTTAACCCTAAGACGCAATCTATGAGATGTAAACTTAAGACTTAACCTTTAGGAATTAACCCTGACACTTAACCTTAAGGCTTAACCCTAAGACTTAAGCTTAAGACTTCAATTTAAGACTTCACATTAAGACTTAACCCTAAGACATAATCCTGAGACTTAAACCTGAGACTTAACCCTAAGACTTAACCTAAAGTTTAACTTCAAAACTTAACCCTAAGACTGAATCCCAAGACACAACCTTACCACGTAACCCTGAGACTTAACCTTGAGACTTTACCTTGAAATTTAAGCCTGGGATTTAACCCTAAGTCTTAATGCTAAGACTTAACTTGAAGATGTACCATTAAGACTTAACCTTAAGACTTAACCTTCAAACGTAACCTTAAGATTTACACTCAAAACTTAACCCTAAGGCTTAACCCTATGACTTAACCTTAAGGTTAAACCTTAAGACAAAACTTGAAGACTTAATTCAAAGACTTATCCCTAAGACTCAACACTGGGACTTAAACCTAAGATTTAAGACTTAACCCTAAGACTTAGCCCCAAGACTTAACCCTAAGACTTCAACTTATGAATTAAACTTTAGACTTAACCCTAAGACTCAATCCATAAGACTTCACCTTAAGACTTAACCCTAAGACTTAACCTAAAGACTTAACCTTAAAATTTAACCCTAAGACTGAACCCTAAAATATAACTTTTAAGACTTAACAATAAGACTGAACATTAAGACACAGCCTTACGACTTCTACCCTGAGACCTAACCTTGAGACTTAACACTGAGATTTAACCCTAAGACTTAACTTTAAGATGTAACATTCGGACTTAACCTTAAAACTTAACCCTAAGTCTCAACCTTAAGAAGTAACTTTAAGACTTAACCCTGAGAATTAACTCTAAGACTTAAACTTAAGAATTAACGCTCAGATATAACCCTCAGACTTAAACTTAAGAAATAACCTTAAGACTTAACCTTAATCTTTAACTTGAAGATGTAACCTTAAGACTTAACCCTAAGAGTTAACCTTAAGTGTTGACCTTACAGATTTAACCCTAAGAGTTAACCTTAGGACTTAAATTGTAAGACTCAACCCTAAGACTTAACCCCAAGACTTAACTCTAAAGAGTTAACCCTAAGACTTCAACTTGTGATTTAAACTTTAGACTTAACCCTAAGACTTAAAATTACGATTTAACATTAAGATTTAACCATAAGACTTAACCCTAAGACTTCAGGTTAAGTTTTAACCTTAAGACTCAACCCTGAGATTTAATGGTGAAATTTATCCATAAGACTTATCCCTAAAACTTAAAACTGAGACTTAAACCTAAGATTTAACCTTAAGACTTAACCCTAAAACATAGCCCTGAGACTTATCCTTGAGCTTTAACCTTGATACTTAATCCTGAAGACTTAGCCCTAAGACTTATCCCCAAGACATAACTCTAAGGCTTAACCCTAAGACTTAACCTTAAGGCTCAACCTTAAGACTTAACATTAAGACTTAACCCTGAGACTTAACCATAAGACTTATCCTCAAGATTGTACTCTAAGACTTAACCCTAAGATTTAAAATGAAGACTTAACCCTAAGACGCAATCTATGAGATGTAAACTTAAGACTTAACCTTTAGGAATTAACCCTGACACTTAACCTTAAGGCTTAACCCTAAGCCTTAAGCTTAAGACTTCACATTAAGACTTAACCCTAAGACATAATCCTGAGACTTAAACCTGAGACTTAACCCTAAGACGTAACCTAAAGTTTAACTTCAAAACTTAACCCTAAGACTGAATCCCAAGACACAACCTTACCACGTAACCCTGAGACTTAACCTTGAGACTTTACCTTGAAATTTAAGCCTGGGATTTAACCCTAAGTCTTAATGCTAAGACTTAACTTGAAGATGTACCATTAAGACTTAACCTTAAGACTTAACCTTCAAACGTAACCTTAAGATTTACACTCAAAACTTAACCCTAAGGCTTAACCCTATGACTTAACCTTAAGGTTAAACCTTAAGACAAAACTTGAAGACTTAATTCAAAGACTTATCCCTAAGACTCAACACTGGGACTTAAACCTAAGATTTAAGACTTAACCCTAAGACTTAGCCCCAAGACTTAACCCTAAGACTTCAACTTATGAATTAAACTTTAGACTTAACCCTAAGACTCAATCCATAAGACTTCACCTTAAGACTTAACCCTAAGACTTAACCTTAAAATTTAACCCTAAGACTGAACCCTAAAATATAACTTTTAAGACTTAACAATAAGACTGAACATTAAGACACAGCCTTACGACTTCTACCCTGAGACCTAACCTTGAGACTTAACACTGAGATTTAACCCTAAGACTTAACTTTAAGATGTAACATTCGGACTTAACCTTAAAACTTAACCCTAAGTCTCAACCTTAAGAAGTAACTTTAAGACTTAACCCTGAGAATTAACTCTAAGACTTAAACTTAAGAATTAACGCTCAGATATAACCCTCAGACTTAAACTTAAGAAATAACCTTAAGACTTAACCTTAATCTTTAACTTGAAGATGTAACCTTAAGACTTAACCCTAAGAGTTAACCTTAAGTGTTGACCTTGCAGATTTAACCCTAAGAGTTAACCTTAGGACTTAAATTGTAAGACTCAACCCTAAGACTTAACCCCAAGACTTAACTCTAAAGAGTTAACCCTAAGACTGCAACTTGTGATTTAAACTTTAGACTTAACCCTAAGACTTAAAATTACGATTTAACATTAAGATTTAACCATAAGACTTAACCCCAAGACTTCAGGTTATGTTTTAACCTTAAGACTCAACCCTGAGACTTAATGGTGAAATTTATCCATAAGACTTATCCCTAGAACTTAAAACTGAGACTTAAACCTAAGATTTAACCTTAAGACTTAACCCTAAAACGTAGCCCTGAGACTTATCCTTGAGCTTTAACCTTGATACTTAATCCTGAGACTTAGCCCTAAGACTTATCCCCAAGACATAACTCTAAGGCTTAACCCTAAGACTTAACCTTAAGGCTCAACCTTAAGACTTAACATTAAGACTTAACCCTGAGACTTAACCATAAGACTTATCCTCAAGATTGTACTCTAAGACTTAACCCTAAGATTTAAAATGAAGACTTAACCCTAAGACGCAATCTATGAGATGTAAACTTAAGACTTAACCTTTAGGAATTAACCCTGACACTTAACCTTAAGGCTTAACCCTAAGACTTAAGCTTAAGACTTCACATTAAGACTTAACCCTAAGACATAATCCTGAGACTTAAACCTGAGACTTAACCCTAAGACTTAACCTAAAGTTTAACTTCAAAACTTAACCCTAAGACTGAATCCTAAGACACAACCTTACCACGTAACCCTGAGACTTAACCTTGAGACTTTACCTTGAAATTTAAGCCTGGGATTTAACCCTAAGTCTTAATGCTAAGACTTAACTTGAAGATGTACCATTAAGACTTAACCTTAAGACTTAACCTTCAAACGTAACCTTAAGATTTACACTCAAAACTTAACCCTAAGGCTTAACCCTATGACTTAACCTTAAGGTTAAACCTTAAGACAAAACTTGAAGACTTAATTCAAAGACTTATCCCTAAGACTCAACACTGGGACTTAAACCTAAGATTTAAGACTTAACCCTAAGACTTAGCCCCAAGACTTAACCCTAAGACTTCAACTTATGAATTAAACTTTAGACTTAACCCTAAGACTCAATCCATAAGACTTCACCTTAAGACTTAACCCTAAGACTTAACCTTAAAATTTAACCCTAAGACTGAACCCTAAAATATAACTTTTAAGACTTAACAATAAGACTGAACATTAAGACACAGCCTTACGACTTCTACCCTGAGACCTAACCTTGAGACTTAACACTGAGATTTAACCCTAAGACTTAACTTTAAGATGTAACATTCGGACTTAACCTTAAAACTTAACCCTAAGTCTCAACCTTAAGAAGTAACTTTAAGACTTAACCCTGAGAATTAACTCTAAGACTTAAACTTAAGAATTAACGCTCAGATATAACCCTCAGACTTAAACTTAAGAAATAACCTTAAGACTTAACCTTAATCTTTAACTTGAAGATGTAACCTTAAGGCTTAACCCTAAGAGTTAACCTTAAGTGTTGACCTTACAGATTTAACCCTAAGAGTTAACCTTAGGACTTAAATTGTAAGACTCAACCCTAAGACTTAACCCCAAGACTTAACTCTAAAGAGTTAACCCTAAGACTTCAACTTGTGATTTAAACTTTAGACTTAACCCTAAGACTTAAAATTACGATTTAACATTAAGATTTAACCATAAGACTTAACCCTAAGACTTCAGGTTAAGTTTTAACCTTAAGACTCAACCCTGAGATTTAATGGTGAAATTTATCCATAAGACTTATCCCTAAAACTTAAAACTGAGACTTAAACCTAAGATTTAACCTTAAGACTTAACCCTAAAACATAGCCCTGAGACTTATCCTTGAGCTTTAACCTTGATACTTAATCCTGAAGACTTAGCCCTAAGACTTATCCCCAAGACATAACTCTAAGGCTTAACCCTAAGACTTAACCTTAAGGCTCAACCTTAAGACTTAACATTAAGACTTAACCCTGAGACTTAACCATAAGACTTATCCTCAAGATTGTACTCTAAGACTTAACCCTATGATTTAAAATGAAGACTTAACCCTAAGACGCAATCTATGAGATGTAAACTTAAGACTTAACCTTTAGGAATTAACCCTGACACTTAACCTTAAGGCTTAACCCTAAGACTTAAGCTTAAGACTTCACATTAAGACTTCACATTAAGACTTAACCCTAAGACATAATCCTGAGACTTAAACCTGAGACTTAACCCTAAAACGTAACCTAAAGTTTAACTTCAAAACTTAACCCTAAGACTGAATCCCAAGACACAACCTTACCACGTAACCCTGAGACTTAACCTTGAGACTTTACCTTGAAATTTAAGCCTGGGATTTAACCCTAAGTCTTAATGCTAAGACTTAACTTGAAGATGTACCATTAAGACTTAACCTTAAGACTTAACCTTCAAACGTAACCTTAAGATTTACACTCAAAACTTAACCCTAAGGCTTAACCCTATGACTTAACCTTAAGGTTAAACCTTAAGACAAAACTTGAAGACTTAATTCAAAGACTTATCCCTAAGACTCAACACTGGGACTTAAACCTAAGATTTAAGACTTAACCCTAAGACTTAGCCCCAAGACTTAACCCTAAGACTTCAACTTATGAATTAAACTTTAGACTTAACCCTAAGACTCAATCCATAAGACTTCACCTTAAGACTTAACCCTAAGACTTAACCTTAAAATTTAACCCTAAGACTGAACCCTAAAATATAACTTTTAAGACTTAACAATAAGACTGAACATTAAGACACAGCCTTACGACTTCTACCCTGAGACCTAACCTTGAGACTTAACACTGAGATTTAACCCTAAGACTTAACTTTAAGATGTAACATTCGGACTTAACCTTAAAACTTAACCCTAAGTCTCAACCTTAAGAAGTAACTTTAAGACTTAACCCTGAGAATTAACTCTAAGACTTAAACTTAAGAATTAACGCTCAGATATAACCCTCAGACTTAAACTTAAGAAATAACCTTAAGACTTAACCTTAATCTTTAACTTGAAGATGTAACCTTAAGACTTAACCCTAAGAGTTAACCTTAAGTGTTGACCTTGCAGATTTAACCCTAAGAGTTAACCTTAGGACTTAAATTGTAAGACTCAACCCTAAGACTTAACCCCAAGACTTAACTCTAAAGAGTTAACCCTAAGACTTCAACTTGTGATTTAAACTTTAGACTTAACCCTAAGACTTAAAATTACGATTTAACATTAAGATTTAACCATAAGACTTAACCCCAAGACTTCAGGTTATGTTTTAACCTTAAGACTCAACCCTGAGACTTAATGGTGAAATTTATCCATAAGACTTATCCCTAGAACTTAAAACTGAGACTTAAACCTAAGATTTAACCTTAAGACTTAACCCTAAAACATAGCCCTGAGACTTATCCTTGAGCTTTAACCTTGATACTTAATCCTGAGACTTAGCCCTAAGACTTATCCCCAAGACATAACTCTAAGGCTTAACCCTAAGACTTAACCTTAAGGCTCAACCTTAAGACTTAACATTAAGACTTAACCCTGAGACTTAACCATAAGACTTATCCTCAAGATTGTACTCTAAGACTTAACCCTAAGATTTAAAATGAAGACTTAACCCTAAGACGCAATCTATGAGATGTAAACTTAAGACTTAACCTTTAGGAATTAACCCTGACACTTAACCTTAAGGCTTAACCCTAAGACTTAAGCTTAAGACTTCACATTAAGACTTCACATTAAGACTTAACCCTAAGACATAATCCTGAGACTTAAACCTGAGACTTAACCCTAAGACGTAACCTAAAGTTTAACTTCAAAACTTAACCCTAAGACTGAATCCTAAGACACAACCTTACCATGTAACCCTGAGACTTAACCTTGAGACTTTACCTTGAAATTTAAGCCTGGGATTTAACCCTAAGTCTTAATGCTAAGACTTAACTTGAAGATGTATCATTAAGACTTAACCTTAAGACTTAACCTTCAAACGTAACCTTAAGATTTACACTCAAAACTTAACCCTAAGGCTTAACCCTATGACTTAACCTTAAGGTTAAACCTTAAGACAAAACTTGAAGACTTAATTCAAAGACTTATCCCTAAGACTCAACACTGGGACTTAAACCTAAGATTTAAGACTTAACCCTAAGACTTAGCCCCAAGACTTAACCCTAAGACTTCAACTTATGAATTAAACTTTAGACTTAACCCTAAGACTCAATCCATAAGACTTCACCTTAAGACTTAACCCTAAGACTGAACCCTAAAATATAACTTTTAAGACTTAACAATAAGACTGAACATTAAGACACAGCCTTACGACTTCTACCCTGAGACCTAACCTTGAGACTTAACACTGAGATTTAACCCTAAGACTTAACTTTAAGATGTAACATTCGGACTTAACCTTAAAACTTAACCCTAAGTCTCAACCTTAAGAAGTAACTTTAAGACTTAACCCTGAGAATTAACTCTAAGACTTAAACTTAAGAATTAACGCTCAGATATAACCCTCAGACTTAAACTTAAGAAATAACCTTAAGACTTAACCTTAATCTTTAACTTGAAGATGTAACCTTAAGACTTAACCCTAAGACTTAACCTTAAGTGTTGACCTTGCAGATTTAACCCTAAGAGTTAACCTTAGGACTTAAATTGTAAGACTCAACCCTAAGACTTAACCCCAAGACTTAACTCTAAAGAGTTAACCCTAAGACTGCAACTTGTGATTTAAACTTTAGACTTAACCCTAAGACTTAAAATTACGATTTAACATTAAGATTTAACCATAAGACTTAACCCCAAGACTTCAGGTTATGTTTTAACCTTAAGACTCAACCCTGAGACTTAATGGTGAAATTTATCCATAAGACTTATCCCTAGAACTTAAAACTGAGACTTAAACCTAAGATTTAACCTTAAGACTTAACCCTAAAACGTAGCCCTGAGACTTATCCTTGAGCTTTAACCTTGATACTTAATCCTGAGACTTAGCCCTAAGACTTATCCCCAAGACATAACTCTAAGGCTTAACCCTAAGACTTAACCTTAAGGCTCAACCTTAAGACTTAACATTAAGACTTAACCCTGAGACTTAACCATAAGACTTATCCTCAAGATTGTACTCTAAGACTTAACCCTAAGATTTAAAATGAAGACTTAACCCTAAGACGCAATCTATGAGATGTAAACTTAAGACTTAACCTTTAGGAATTAACCCTGACACTTAACCTTAAGGCTTAACCCTAAGACTTAAGCTTAAGACTTCACATTAAGACTTCACATTAAGACTTAACCCTAAGACATAATCCTGAGACTTAAACCTGAGACTTAACCCTAAAACGTAACCTAAAGTTTAACTTCAAAACTTAACCCTAAGACTGAATCCCAAGACACAACCTTACCACGTAACCCTGAGACTTAACCTTGAGACTTTACCTTGAAATTTAAGCCTGGGATTTAACCCTAAGTCTTAATGCTAAGACTTAACTTGAAGATGTACCATTAAGACTTAACCTTAAGACTTAACCTTCAAACGTAACCTTAAGATTTACACTCAAAACTTAACCCTAAGGCTTAACCCTATGACTTAACCTTAAGGTTAAACCTTAAGACAAAACTTGAAGACTTAATTCAAAGACTTATCCCTAAGACTCAACACTGGGACTTAAACCTAAGATTTAAGACTTAACCCTAAGACTTAGCCCCAAGACTTAACCCTAAGACTTCAACTTATGAATTAAACTTTAGACTTAACCCTAAGACTCAATCCATAAGACTTCACCTTAAGACTTAACCCTAAGACTTAACCTAAAGACTTAACCTTAAAATTTAACCCTAAGACTGAACCCTAAAATATAACTTTTAAGACTTAACAATAAGACTGAACATTAAGACACAGCCTTACGACTTCTACCCTGAGACCTAACCTTGAGACTTAACACTGAGATTTAACCCTAAGACTTAACTTTAAGATGTAACATTCGGACTTAACCTTAAAACTTAACCCTAAGTCTCAACCTTAAGAAGTAACTTTAAGACTTAACCCTGAGAATTAACTCTAAGACTTAAACTTAAGAATTAACGCTCAGATATAACCCTCAGACTTAAACTTAAGAAATAACCTTAAGACTTAACCTTAATCTTTAACTTGAAGATGTAACCTTAAGACTTAACCCTAAGAGTTAACCTTAAGTGTTGACCTTGCAGATTTAACCCTAAGAGTTAACCTTAGGACTTAAATTGTAAGACTCAACCCTAAGACTTAACCCCAAGACTTAACTCTAAAGAGTTAACCCTAAGACTTCAACTTGTGATTTAAACTTTAGACTTAACCCTAAGACTTAAAATTACGATTTAACATTAAGATTTAACCATAAGACTTAACCCCAAGACTTCAGGTTATGTTTTAACCTTAAGACTCAACCCTGAGACTTAATGGTGAAATTTATCCATAAGACTTATCCCTAGAACTTAAAACTGAGACTTAAACCTAAGATTTAACCTTAAGACTTAACCCTAAAACATAGCCCTGAGACTTATCCTTGAGCTTTAACCTTGATACTTAATCCTGAGACTTAGCCCTAAGACTTATCCCCAAGACATAACTCTAAGGCTTAACCCTAAGACTTAACCTTAAGGCTCAACCTTAAGACTTAACATTAAGACTTAACCCTGAGACTTAACCATAAGACTTATCCTCAAGATTGTACTCTAAGACTTAACCCTAAGATTTAAAATGAAGACTTAACCCTAAGACGCAATCTATGAGATGTAAACTTAAGACTTAACCTTTAGGAATTAACCCTGACACTTAACCTTAAGGCTTAACCCTAAGACTTAAGCTTAAGACTTCAATTTAAGACTTCACATTAAGACTTAACCCTAAGACATAATCCTGAGACTTAAACCTGAGACTTAACCCTAAGACTTAACCTAAAGTTTAACTTCAAAACTTAACCCTAAGACTGAATCCCAAGACACAACCTTACCACGTAACCCTGAGACTTAACCTTGAGACTTTACCTTGAAATTTAAGCCTGGGATTTAACCCTAAGTCTTAATGCTAAGACTTAACTTGAAGATGTACCATTAAGACTTAACCTTAAGACTTAACCTTCAAACGTAACCTTAAGATTTACACTCAAAACTTAACCCTAAGGCTTAACCCTATGACTTAACCTTAAGGTTAAACCTTAAGACAAAACTTGAAGACTTAATTCAAAGACTTATCCCTAAGACTCAACACTGAGACTTAAACCTAAGATTTAAGACTTAACCCTAAGACTTAGCCCCAAGACTTAACCCTAAGACTTCAACTTATGAATTAAACTTTAGACTTAACCCTAAGACTCAATCCATAAGACTTCACCTTAAGACTTAACCCTAAGACTTAACCTAAAGACTTAACCTTAAAATTTAACCCTAAGACTGAACCCTAAAATATAACTTTTAAGACTTAACAATAAGACTGAACATTAAGACACAGCCTTACGACTTCTACCCTGAGACCTAACCTTGAGACTTAACACTGAGATTTAACCCTAAGACTTAACTTTAAGATGTAACATTCGGACTTAACCTTAAAACTTAACCCTAAGTCTCAACCTTAAGAAGTAACTTTAAGACTTAACCCTGAGAATTAACTCTAAGACTTAAACTTAAGAATTAACGCTCAGATATAACCCTCAGACTTAAACTTAAGAAATAACCTTAAGACTTAACCTTAATCTTTAACTTGAAGATGTAACCTTAAGACTTAACCCTAAGAGTTAACCTTAAGTGTTGACCTTACAGATTTAACCCTAAGAGTTAACCTTAGGACTTAAATTGTAAGACTCAACCCTAAGACTTAACCCCAAGACTTAACTCTAAAGAGTTAACCCTAAGACTTCAACTTGTGATTTAAACTTTAGACTTAACCCTAAGACTTAAAATTACGATTTAACATTAAGATTTAACCATAAGACTTAACCCCAAGACTTCAGGTTATGTTTTAACCTTAAGACTCAACCCTGAGACTTAATGGTGAAATTTATCCATAAGACTTATCCCTAGAACTTAAAACTGAGACTTAAACCTAAGATTTAACCTTAAGACTTAACCCTAAAACGTAGGCCTGAGACTTATCCTTGAGCTTTAACCTTGATACTTAATCCTGAGACTTAGCCCTAAGACTTATCCCCAAGACATAACTCTAAGGCTTAACCCTAAGACTTAACCTTAAGGCTCAACCTTAAGACTTAACATTAAGACTTAACCCTGAGACTTAACCATAAGACTTATCCTCAAGATTGTACTCTAAGACTTAACCCTATGATTTAAAATGAAGACTTAACCCTAAGACGCAATCTATGAGATGTAAACTTAAGACTTAACCTTTAGGAATTAACCCTGACACTTAACCTTAAGGCTTAACCCTAAGACTTAAGCTTAAGACTTCAATTTAAGACTTCACATTAAGACTTAACCCTAAGACATAATCCTGAGACTTAAACCTGAGACTTAACCCTAAGACGTAACCTAAAGTTTAACTTCAAAACTTAACCCTAAGACTGAATCCTAAGACACAACCTTACCATGTAACCCTGAGACTTAACCTTGAGACTTTACCTTGAAATTTAAGCCTGGGATTTAACCCTAAGTCTTAATGCTAAGACTTAACTTGAAGATGTACCATTAAGACTTAACCTTAAGACTTAACCTTCAAACGTAACCTTAAGATTTACACTCAAAACTTAACCCTAAGGCTTAACCCTATGACTTAACCTTAAGGTTAAACCTTAAGACAAAACTTGAAGACTTAATTCAAAGACTTATCCCTAAGACTCAACACTGGGACTTAAACCTAAGATTTAAGACTTAACCCTAAGACTTAGCCCCAGGACTTAACCCTAAGACTTCAACTTATGAATTAAACTTTAGACTTAACCCTAAGACTCAATCCATAAGACTTCACCTTAAGACTTAACCCTAAGACTGAACCCTAAAATATAACTTTTAAGACTTAACAATAAGACTGAACATTAAGACACAGCCTTACGACTTCTACCCTGAGACCTAACCTTGAGACTTAACACTGAGATTTAACCCTAAGACTTAACTTTAAGATGTAACATTCGGACTTAACCTTAAAACTTAACCCTAAGTCTCAACCTTAAGAAGTAACTTTAAGACTTAACCCTGAGAATTAACTCTAAGACTTAAACTTAAGAATTAACGCTCAGATATAACCCTCAGACTTAAACTTAAGAAATAACCTTAAGACTTAACCTTAATCTTTAACTTGAAGATGTAACCTTAAGACTTAACCCTAAGACTTAACCTTAAGTGTTGACCTTACAGATTTAACCCTAAGAGTTAACCTTAGGACTTAAATTGTAAGACTCAACCCTAAGACTTAACCCCAAGACTTAACTCTAAAGAGTTAACCCTAAGACTTCAACTTGTGATTTAAACTTTAGACTTAACCCTAAGACTTAAAATTACGATTTAACATTAAGATTTAACCATAAGACTTAACCCCAAGACTTCAGGTTATGTTTTAACCTTAAGACTCAACCCTGAGACTTAATGGTGAAATTTATCCATAAGACTTATCCCTAGAACTTAAAACTGAGACTTAAACCTAAGATTTAACCTTAAGACTTAACCCTAAAACGTAGGCCTGAGACTTATCCTTGAGCTTTAACCTTGATACTTAATCCTGAGACTTAGCCCTAAGACTTATCCCCAAGACATAACTCTAAGGCTTAACCCTAAGACTTAACCTTAAGGCTCAACCTTAAGACTTAACATTAAGACTTAACCCTGAGACTTAACCATAAGACTTATCCTCAAGATTGTACTCTAAGACTTAACCCTATGATTTAAAATGAAGACTTAACCCTAAGACGCAATCTATGAGATGTAAACTTAAGACTTAACCTTTAGGAATTAACCCTGACACTTAACCTTAAGGCTTAACCCTAAGACTTAAGCTTAAGACTTCAATTTAAGACTTCACATTAAGACTTAACCCTAAGACATAATCCTGAGACTTAAACCTGAGACTTAACCCTAAGACGTAACCTAAAGTTTAACTTCAAAACTTAACCCTAAGACTGAATCCCAAGACACAACCTTACCATGTAACCCTGAGACTTAACCTTGAGACTTTACCTTGAAATTTAAGCCTGGGATTTAACCCTAAGTCTTAATGCTAAGACTTAACTTGAAGATGTACCATTAAGACTTAACCTTAAGACTTAACCTTCAAACGTAACCTTAAGATTTACACTCAAAACTTAACCCTAAGGCTTAACCCTATGACTTAACCTTAAGGTTAAACCTTAAGACAAAACTTGAAGACTTAATTCAAAGACTTATCCCTAAGACTCAACACTGGGACTTAAACCTAAGATTTAAGACTTAACCCTAAGACTTAGCCCCAAGACTTAACCCTAAGACTTCAACTTATGAATTAAACTTTAGACTTAACCCTAAGACTCAATCCATAAGACTTCACCTTAAGACTTAACCCTAAGACTTAACCTTAAAATTTAACCCTAAGACTGAACCCTAAAATATAACTTTTAAGACTTAACAATAAGACTGAACATTAAGACACAGCCTTACGACTTCTACCCTGAGACCTAACCTTGAGACTTAACACTGAGATTTAACCCTAAGACTTAACTTTAAGATGTAACATTCGGACTTAACCTTAAAACTTAACCCTAAGTCTCAACCTTAAGAAGTAACTTTAAGACTTAACCCTGAGAATTAACTCTAAGACTTAAACTTAAGAATTAACGCTCAGATATAACCCTCAGACTTAAACTTAAGAAATAACCTTAAGACTTAACCTTAATCTTTAACTTGAAGATGTAACCTTAAGACTTAACCCTAAGAGTTAACCTTAAGTGTTGACCTTACAGATTTAACCCTAAGAGTTAACCTTAGGACTTAAATTGTAAGACTTAACCCTAAGACTTAACCCCAAGACTTAACTCTAAAGAGTTAACCCTAAGACTTCAACTTGTGATTTAAA
Source organism: Falco punctatus (assembly GCF_963210335.1). Taxonomy (NCBI): domain Eukaryota; kingdom Metazoa; phylum Chordata; class Aves; order Falconiformes; family Falconidae; genus Falco; species Falco punctatus. The sequence continues at coordinate 86,457 of NW_027660146.1, read as the reverse complement.
CTTTAGACTTAACCCTAAGACTTAAAAATTACGATTTAACATTAAGATTTAACCATAAGACTTAACCCCAAGACTTCAGGTTATGTTTTAACCTTAAGACTCAACCCTGAGACTTAATGGTGAAATTTATCCATAAGACTTATCCCTAGAACTTAAAACTGAGACTTAAACCTAAGATTTAACCTTAAGACTTAACCCTAAAACGTAGCCCTGAGACTTATCCTTGAGCTTTAACCTTGATACTTAATCCTGAGACTTAGCCCTAAGACTTATCCCCAAGACATAACTCTAAGGCTTAACCCTAAGACTTAACCTTAAGGCTCAACCTTAAGACTTAACATTAAGACTTAACCCTGAGACTTAACCATAAGACTTATCCTCAAGATTGTACTCTAAGACTTAACCCTATGATTTAAAATGAAGACTTAACCCTAAGACGCAATCTATGAGATGTAAACTTAAGACTTAACCTTTAGGAATTAACCCTGACACTTAACCTTAAGGCTTAACCCTAAGACTTAAGCTTAAGACTTCAATTTAAGACTTCACATTAAGACTTAACCCTAAGACATAATCCTGAGACTTAAACCTGAGACTTAACCCTAAGACGTAACCTAAAGTTTAACTTCAAAACTTAACCCTAAGACTGAATCCTAAGACACAACCTTACCATGTAACCCTGAGACTTAACCTTGAGACTTTACCTTGAAATTTAAGCCTGGGATTTAACCCTAAGTCTTAATGCTAAGACTTAACTTGAAGATGTACCATTAAGACTTAACCTTAAGACTTAACCTTCAAACGTAACCTTAAGATTTACACTCAAAACTTAACCCTAAGGCTTAACCCTATGACTTAACCTTAAGGTTAAACCTTAAGACAAAACTTGAAGACTTAATTCAAAGACTTATCCCTAAGACTCAACACTGGGACTTAAACCTAAGATTTAAGACTTAACCCTAAGACTTAGCCCCAAGACTTAACCCTAAGACTTCAACTTATGAATTAAACTTTAGACTTAACCCTAAGACTCAATCCATAAGACTTCACCTTAAGACTTAACCCTAAGACTGAACCCTAAAATATAACTTTTAAGACTTAACAATAAGACTGAACATTAAGACACAGCCTTACGACTTCTACCCTGAGACCTAACCTTGAGACTTAACACTGAGATTTAACCCTAAGACTTAACTTTAAGATGTAACATTCGGACTTAACCTTAAAACTTAACCCTAAGTCTCAACCTTAAGAAGTAACTTTAAGACTTAACCCTGAGAATTAACTCTAAGACTTAAACTTAAGAATTAACGCTCAGATATAACCCTCAGACTTAAACTTAAGAAATAACCTTAAGACTTAACCTTAATCTTTAACTTGAAGATGTAACCTTAAGACTTAACCCTAAGACTTAACCTTAAGTGTTGACCTTGCACATTTAACCCGAAGAGTTAACCTTAGGACTTAAATTGTAAGACTCAACCCTAAGACTTAACCCCAAGACTTAACTCTAAAGAGTTAACCCTAAGACTGCAACTTGTGATTTAAACTTTAGACTTAACCCTAAGACTTAAAATTACGATTTAACATTAAGATTTAACCATAAGACTTAACCCCAAGACTTCAGGTTATGTTTTAACCTTAAGACTCAACCCTGAGACTTAATGGTGAAATTTATCCATAAGACTTATCCCTAGAACTTAAAACTGAGACTTAAACCTAAGATTTAACCTTAAGACTTAACCCTAAAACATAGCCCTGAGACTTATCCTTGAGCTTTAACCTTGATACTTAATCCTGAGACTTAGCCCTAAGACTTATCCCCAAGACATAACTCTAAGGCTTAACCCTAAGACTTAACCTTAAGGCTCAACCTTAAGACTTAACATTAAGACTTAACCCTGAGACTTAACCATAAGACTTATCCTCAAGATTGTACTCTAAGACTTAACCCTAAGATTTAAAATGAAGACTTAACCCTAAGACGCAATCTATGAGATGTAAACTTAAGACTTAACCTTTAGGAATTAACCCTGACACTTAACCTTAAGGCTTAACCCTAAGACTTAAGCTTAAGACTTCAATTTAAGACTTCACATTAAGACTTAACCCTAAGACATAATCCTGAGACTTAAACCTGAGACTTAACCCTAAGACGTAACCTAAAGTTTAACTTCAAAACTTAACCCTAAGACTGAATCCTAAGACACAACCTTACCATGTAACCCTGAGACTTAACCTTGAGACTTTACCTTGAAATTTAAGCCTGGGATTTAACCCTAAGTCTTAATGCTAAGACTTAACTTGAAGATGTACCATTAAGACTTAACCTTAAGACTTAACCTTCAAACGTAACCTTAAGATTTACACTCAAAACTTAACCCTAAGGCTTAACCCTATGACTTAACCTTAAGGTTAAACCTTAAGACAAAACTTGAAGACTTAATTCAAAGACTTATCCCTAAGACTCAACACTGGGACTTAAACCTAAGATTTAAGACTTAACCCTAAGACTTAGCCCCAAGACTTAACCCTAAGACTTCAACTTATGAATTAAACTTTAGACTTAACCCTAAGACTCAATCCATAAGACTTCACCTTAAGACTTAACCCTAAGACTGAACCCTAAAATATAACTTTTAAGACTTAACAATAAGACTGAACATTAAGACACAGCCTTACGACTTCTACCCTGAGACCTAACCTTGAGACTTAACACTGAGATTTAACCCTAAGACTTAACTTTAAGATGTAACATTCGGACTTAACCTTAAAACTTAACCCTAAGTCTCAACCTTAAGAAGTAACTTTAAGACTTAACCCTGAGAATTAACTCTAAGACTTAAACTTAAGAATTAACGCTCAGATATAACCCTCAGACTTAAACTTAAGAAATAACCTTAAGACTTAACCTTAATCTTTAACTTGAAGATGTAACCTTAAGACTTAACCCTAAGACTTAACCTTAAGTGTTGACCTTGCAGATTTAACCCTAAGAGTTAACCTTAGGACTTAAATTGTAAGACTCAACCCTAAGACTTAACCCCAAGACTTAACTCTAAAGAGTTAACCCTAAGACTGCAACTTGTGATTTAAACTTTAGACTTAACCCTAAGACTTAAAATTACGATTTAACATTAAGATTTAACCATAAGACTTAACCCCAAGACTTCAGGTTATGTTTTAACCTTAAGACTCAACCCTGAGACTTAATGGTGAAATTTATCCATAAGACTTATCCCTAGAACTTAAAACTGAGACTTAAACCTAAGATTTAACCTTAAGACTTAACCCTAAAACATAGCCCTGAGACTTATCCTTGAGCTTTAACCTTGATACTTAATCCTGAGACTTAGCCCTAAGACTTATCCCCAAGACATAACTCTAAGGCTTAACCCTAAGACTTAACCTTAAGGCTCAACCTTAAGACTTAACATTAAGACTTAACCCTGAGACTTAACCATAAGACTTATCCTCAAGATTGTACTCTAAGACTTAACCCTAAGATTTAAAATGAAGACTTAACCCTAAGACGCAATCTATGAGATGTAAACTTAAGACTTAACCTTTAGGAATTAACCCTGACACTTAACCTTAAGGCTTAACCCTAAGACTTAAGCTTAAGACTTCACATTAAGACTTAACCCTAAGACATAATCCTGAGACTTAAACCTGAGACTTAACCCTAAGACTTAACCTAAAGTTTAACTTCAAAACTTAACCCTAAGACTGAATCCTAAGACACAACCTTACCACGTAACCCTGAGACTTAACCTTGAGACTTTACCTTGAAATTTAAGCCTGGGATTTAACCCTAAGTCTTAATGCTAAGACTTAACTTGAAGATGTACCATTAAGACTTAACCTTAAGACTTAACCTTCAAACGTAACCTTAAGATTTACACTCAAAACTTAACCCTAAGGCTTAACCCTATGACTTAACCTTAAGGTTAAACCTTAAGACAAAACTTGAAGACTTAATTCAAAGACTTATCCCTAAGACTCAACACTGGGACTTAAACCTAAGATTTAAGACTTAACCCTAAGACTTAGCCCCAAGACTTAACCCTAAGACTTCAACTTATGAATTAAACTTTAGACTTAACCCTAAGACTCAATCCATAAGACTTCACCTTAAGACTTAACCCTAAGACTTAACCTTAAAATTTAACCCTAAGACTGAACCCTAAAATATAACTTTTAAGACTTAACAATAAGACTGAACATTAAGACACAGCCTTACGACTTCTACCCTGAGACCTAACCTTGAGACTTAACACTGAGATTTAACCCTAAGACTTAACTTTAAGATGTAACATTCGGACTTAACCTTAAAACTTAACCCTAAGTCTCAACCTTAAGAAGTAACTTTAAGACTTAACCCTGAGAATTAACTCTAAGACTTAAACTTAAGAATTAACGCTCAGATATAACCCTCAGACTTAAACTTAAGAAATAACCTTAAGACTTAACCTTAATCTTTAACTTGAAGATGTAACCTTAAGACTTAACCCTAAGACTTAACCTTAAGTGTTGACCTTGCAGATTTAACCCTAAGAGTTAACCTTAGGACTTAAATTGTAAGACTCAACCCTAAGACTTAACCCCAAGACTTAACTCTAAAGAGTTAACCCTAAGACTTCAACTTGTGATTTAAACTTTAGACTTAACCCTAAGACTTAAAATTACGATTTAACATTAAGATTTAACCATAAGACTTAACCCCAAGACTTCAGGTTATGTTTTAACCTTAAGACTCAACCCTGAGACTTAATGGTGAAATTTATCCATAAGACTTATCCCTAGAACTTAAAACTGAGACTTAAACCTAAGATTTAACCTTAAGACTTAACCCTAAAACATAGCCCTGAGACTTATCCTTGAGCTTTAACCTTGATACTTAATCCTGAGACTTAGCCCTAAGACTTATCCCCAAGACATAACTCTAAGGCTTAACCCTAAGACTTAACCTTAAGGCTCAACCTTAAGACTTAACATTAAGACTTAACCCTGAGACTTAACCATAAGACTTATCCTCAAGATTGTACTCTAAGACTTAACCCTAAGATTTAAAATGAAGACTTAACCCTAAGACGCAATCTATGAGATGTAAACTTAAGACTTAACCTTTAGGAATTAACCCTGACACTTAACCTTAAGGCTTAACCCTAAGCCTTAAGCTTAAGACTTCACATTAAGACTTAACCCTAAGACATAATCCTGAGACTTAAACCTGAGACTTAACCCTAAAACGTAACCTAAAGTTTAACTTCAAAACTTAACCCTAAGACTGAATCCCAAGACACAACCTTACCACGTAACCCTGAGACTTAACCTTGAGACTTTACCTTGAAATTTAAGCCTGGGATTTAACCCTAAGTCTTAATGCTAAGACTTAACTTGAAGATGTACCATTAAGACTTAACCTTAAGACTTAACCTTCAAACGTAACCTTAAGATTTACACTCAAAACTTAACCCTAAGGCTTAACCCTATGACTTAACCTTAAGGTTAAACCTTAAGACAAAACTTGAAGACTTAATTCAAAGACTTATCCCTAAGACTCAACACTGAGACTTAAACCTAAGATTTAAGACTTAACCCTAAGACTTAGCCCCAAGACTTAACCCTAAGACTTCAACTTATGAATTAAACTTTAGACTTAACCCTAAGACTCAATCCATAAGACTTCACCTTAAGACTTAACCCTAAGACTTAACCTAAAGACTTAACCTTAAAATTTAACCCTAAGACTGAACCCTAAAATATAACTTTTAAGACTTAACAATAAGACTGAACATTAAGACACAGCCTTACGACTTCTACCCTGAGACCTAACCTTGAGACTTAACACTGAGATTTAACCCTAAGACTTAACTTTAAGATGTAACATTCGGACTTAACCTTAAAACTTAACCCTAAGTCTCAACCTTAAGAAGTAACTTTAAGACTTAACCCTGAGAATTAACTCTAAGACTTAAACTTAAGAATTAACGCTCAGATATAACCCTCAGACTTAAACTTAAGAAATAACCTTAAGACTTAACCTTAATCTTTAACTTGAAGATGTAACCTTAAGACTTAACCCTAAGAGTTAACCTTAAGTGTTGACCTTACAGATTTAACCCTAAGAGTTAACCTTAGGACTTAAATTGTAAGACTCAACCCTAAGACTTAACCCCAAGACTTAACTCTAAAGAGTTAACCCTAAGACTTCAACTTGTGATTTAAACTTTAGACTTAACCCTAAGACTTAAAATTACGATTTAACATTAAGATTTAACCATAAGACTTAACCCCAAGACTTCAGGTTATGTTTTAACCTTAAGACTCAACCCTGAGACTTAATGGTGAAATTTATCCATAAGACTTATCCCTAGAACTTAAAACTGAGACTTAAACCTAAGATTTAACCTTAAGACTTAACCCTAAAACGTAGGCCTGAGACTTATCCTTGAGCTTTAACCTTGATACTTAATCCTGAGACTTAGCCCTAAGACTTATCCCCAAGACATAACTCTAAGGCTTAACCCTAAGACTTAACCTTAAGGCTCAACCTTAAGACTTAACATTAAGACTTAACCCTGAGACTTAACCATAAGACTTATCCTCAAGATTGTACTCTAAGACTTAACCCTATGATTTAAAATGAAGACTTAACCCTAAGACGCAATCTATGAGATGTAAACTTAAGACTTAACCTTTAGGAATTAACCCTGACACTTAACCTTAAGGCTTAACCCTAAGACTTAAGCTTAAGACTTCAATTTAAGACTTCACATTAAGACTTAACCCTAAGACATAATCCTGAGACTTAAACCTGAGACTTAACCCTAAGACGTAACCTAAAGTTTAACTTCAAAACTTAACCCTAAGACTGAATCCCAAGACACAACCTTACCATGTAACCCTGAGACTTAACCTTGAGACTTTACCTTGAAATTTAAGCCTGGGATTTAACCCTAAGTCTTAATGCTAAGACTTAACTTGAAGATGTACCATTAAGACTTAACCTTAAGACTTAACCTTCAAACGTAACCTTAAGATTTACACTCAAAACTTAACCCTAAGGCTTAACCCTATGACTTAACCTTAAGGTTAAACCTTAAGACAAAACTTGAAGACTTAATTCAAAGACTTATCCCTAAGACTCAACACTGGGACTTAAACCTAAGATTTAAGACTTAACCCTAAGACTTAGCCCCAAGACTTAACCCTAAGACTTCAACTTATGAATTAAACTTTAGACTTAACCCTAAGACTCAATCCATAAGACTTCACCTTAAGACTTAACCCTAAGACTTAACCTTAAAATTTAACCCTAAGACTGAACCCTAAAATATAACTTTTAAGACTTAACAATAAGACTGAACATTAAGACACAGCCTTACGACTTCTACCCTGAGACCTAACCTTGAGACTTAACACTGAGATTTAACCCTAAGACTTAACTTTAAGATGTAACATTCGGACTTAACCTTAAAACTTAACCCTAAGTCTCAACCTTAAGAAGTAACTTTAAGACTTAACCCTGAGAATTAACTCTAAGACTTAAACTTAAGAATTAACGCTCAGATATAACCCTCAGACTTAAACTTAAGAAATAACCTTAAGACTTAACCTTAATCTTTAACTTGAAGATGTAACCTTAAGACTTAACCCTAAGAGTTAACCTTAAGTGTTGACCTTACAGATTTAACCCTAAGAGTTAACCTTAGGACTTAAATTGTAAGACTTAACCCTAAGACTTAACCCCAAGACTTAACTCTAAAGAGTTAACCCTAAGACTTCAACTTGTGATTTAAACTTTAGACTTAACCCTAAGACTTAAAAATTACGATTTAACATTAAGATTTAACCATAAGACTTAACCCTAAGACTTCAGGTTAAGTTTTAACCTTAAGACTCAACCCTGAGACTTAATGGTGAAATTTATCCATAAGACTTATCCCTAGAACTTAAAACTGAGACTTAAACCTAAGATTTAACCTTAAGACTTAACCCTAAAACGTAGGCCTGAGACTTATCCTTGAGCTTTAACCTTGATACTTAATCCTGAGACTTAGCCCTAAGACTTATCCCCAAGACATAACTCTAAGGCTTAACCCTAAGACTTAACCTTAAGGCTCAACCTTAAGACTTAACATTAAGACTTAACCCTGAGACTTAACCATAAGACTTATCCTCAAGATTGTACTCTAAGACTTAACCCTATGATTTAAAATGAAGACTTAACCCTAAGACGCAATCTATGAGATGTAAACTTAAGACTTAACCTTTAGGAATTAACCCTGACACTTAACCTTAAGGCTTAACCCTAAGACTTAAGCTTAAGACTTCAATTTAAGACTTCACATTAAGACTTAACCCTAAGACATAATCCTGAGACTTAAACCTGAGACTTAACCCTAAGACGTAACCTAAAGTTTAACTTCAAAACTTAACCCTAAGACTGAATCCTAAGACACAACCTTACCATGTAACCCTGAGACTTAACCTTGAGACTTTACCTTGAAATTTAAGCCTGGGATTTAACCCTAAGTCTTAATGCTAAGACTTAACTTGAAGATGTATCATTAAGACTTAACCTTAAGACTTAACCTTCAAACGTAACCTTAAGATTTACACTCAAAACTTAACCCTAAGGCTTAACCCTATGACTTAACCTTAAGGTTAAACCTTAAGACAAAACTTGAAGACTTAATTCAAAGACTTATCCCTAAGACTCAACACTGGGACTTAAACCTAAGATTTAAGACTTAACCCTAAGACTTAGCCCCAAGACTTAACCCTAAGACTTCAACTTATGAATTAAACTTTAGACTTAACCCTAAGACTCAATCCATAAGACTTCACCTTAAGACTTAACCCTAAGACTGAACCCTAAAATATAACTTTTAAGACTTAACAATAAGACTGAACATTAAGACACAGCCTTACGACTTCTACCCTGAGACCTAACCTTGAGACTTAACACTGAGATTTAACCCTAAGACTTAACTTTAAGATGTAACATTCGGACTTAACCTTAAAACTTAACCCTAAGTCTCAACCTTAAGAAGTAATTTAAGACTTAACCCTGAGAATTAACTCTAAGACTTAAACTTAAGAATTAACGCTCAGATATAACCCTCAGACTTAAACTTAAGAAATAACCTTAAGACTTAACCTTAATCTTTAACTTGAAGATGTAACCTTAAGACTTAACCCTAAGAGTTAACCTTAAGTGTTGACCTTACAGATTTAACCCTAAGAGTTAACCTTAGGACTTAAATTGTAAGACTCAACCCTAAGACTTAACCCCAAGACTTAACTCTAAAGAGTTAACCCTAAGACTTCAACTTGTGATTTAAACTTTAGACTTAACCCTAAGACTTAAAATTACGATTTAACATTAAGATTTAACCATAAGACTTAACCCCAAGACTTCAGGTTATGTTTTAACCTTAAGACTCAACCCTGAGACTTAATGGTGAAATTTATCCATAAGACTTATCCCTAGAACTTAAAACTGAGACTTAAACCTAAGATTTAACCTTAAGACTTAACCCTAAAACGTAGGCCTGAGACTTATCCTTGAGCTTTAACCTTGATACTTAATCCTGAGACTTAGCCCTAAGACTTATCCCCAAGACATAACTCTAAGGCTTAACCCTAAGACTTAACCTTAAGGCTCAACCTTAAGACTTAACATTAAGACTTAACCCTGAGACTTAACCATAAGACTTATCCTCAAGATTGTACTCTAAGACTTAACCCTATGATTTAAAATGAAGACTTAACCCTAAGACGCAATCTATGAGATGTAAACTTAAGACTTAACCTTTAGGAATTAACCCTGACACTTAACCTTAAGGCTTAACCCTAAGACTTAAGCTTAAGACTTCAATTTAAGACTTCACATTAAGACTTAACCCTAAGACATAATCCTGAGACTTAAACCTGAGACTTAACCCTAAGACGTAACCTAAAGTTTAACTTCAAAACTTAACCCTAAGACTGAATCCCAAGACACAACCTTACCATGTAACCCTGAGACTTAACCTTGAGACTTTACCTTGAAATTTAAGCCTGGGATTTAACCCTAAGTCTTAATGCTAAGACTTAACTTGAAGATGTACCATTAAGACTTAACCTTAAGACTTAACCTTCAAACGTAACCTTAAGATTTACACTCAAAACTTAACCCTAAGGCTTAACCCTATGACTTAACCTTAAGGTTAAACCTTAAGACAAAACTTGAAGACTTAATTCAAAGACTTATCCCTAAGACTCAACACTGGGACTTAAACCTAAGATTTAAGACTTAACCCTAAGACTTAGCCCCAAGACTTAACCCTAAGACTTCAACTTATGAATTAAACTTTAGACTTAACCCTAAGACTCAATCCATAAGACTTCACCTTAAGATTTAACCCTAAGACTTAACCTAAAGACTTAACCTTAAAATTTAACCCTAAGACTGAACCCTAAAATATAACTTTTAAGACTTAACAATAAGACTGAACATTAAGACACAGCCTTACGACTTCTACCCTGAGACCTAACCTTGAGACTTAACACTGAGATTTAACCCTAAGACTTAACTTTAAGATGTAACATTCGGACTTAACCTTAAAACTTAACCCTAAGTCTCAACCTTAAGAAGTAACTTTAAGACTTAACCCTGAGAATTAACTCTAAGACTTAAACTTAAGAATTAACGCTCAGATATAACCCTCAGACTTAAACTTAAGAAATAACCTTAAGACTTAACCTTAATCTTTAACTTGAAGATGTAACCTTAAGACTTAACCCTAAGAGTTAACCTTAAGTGTTGACCTTACAGATTTAACCCTAAGAGTTAACCTTAGGACTTAAATTGTAAGACTTAACCCTAAGACTTAACCCCAAGACTTAACTCTAAAGAGTTAACCCTAAGACTTCAACTTGTGATTTAAACTTTAGACTTAACCCTAAGACTTAAAAATTACGATTTAACATTAAGATTTAACCATAAGACTTAACCCTAAGACTTCAGGTTAAGTTTTAACCTTAAGACTCAACCCTGAGACTTAATGGTGAAATTTATCCATAAGACTTATCCCTAGAACTTAAAACTGAGACTTAAACCTAAGATTTAACCTTAAGACTTAACCCTAAAACGTAGGCCTGAGACTTATCCTTGAGCTTTAACCTTGATACTTAATCCTGAGACTTAGCCCTAAGACTTATCCCCAAGACATAACTCTAAGGCTTAACCCTAAGACTTAACCTTAAGGCTCAACCTTAAGACTTAACATTAAGACTTAACCCTGAGACTTAACCATAAGACTTATCCTCAAGATTGTACTCTAAGACTTAACCCTATGATTTAAAATGAAGACTTAACCCTAAGACGCAATCTATGAGATGTAAACTTAAGACTTAACCTTTAGGAATTAACCCTGACACTTAACCTTAAGGCTTAACCCTAAGACTTAAGCTTAAGACTTCAATTTAAGACTTCACATTAAGACTTAACCCTAAGACATAATCCTGAGACTTAAACCTGAGACTTAACCCTAAGACGTAACCTAAAGTTTAACTTCAAAACTTAACCCTAAGACTGAATCCTAAGACACAACCTTACCATGTAACCCTGAGACTTAACCTTGAGACTTTACCTTGAAATTTAAGCCTGGGATTTAACCCTAAGTCTTAATGCTAAGACTTAACTTGAAGATGTACCATTAAGACTTAACCTTAAGACTTAACCTTCAAACGTAACCTTAAGATTTACACTCAAAACTTAACCCTAAGGCTTAACCCTATGACTTAACCTTAAGGTTAAACCTTAAGACAAAACTTGAAGACTTAATTCAAAGACTTATCCCTAAGACTCAACACTGAGACTTAAACCTAAGATTTAAGACTTAACCCTAAGACTTAGCCCCAAGACTTAACCCTAAGACTTCAACTTATGAATTAAACTTTAGACTTAACCCTAAGACTCAATCCATAAGACTTCACCTTAAGACTTAACCCTAAGACTGAACCCTAAAATATAACTTTTAAGACTTAACAATAAGACTGAACATTAAGACACAGCCTTACGACTTCTACCCTGAGACCTAACCTTGAGACTTAACACTGAGATTTAACCCTAAGACTTAACTTTAAGATGTAACATTCGGACTTAACCTTAAAACTTAACCCTAAGTCTCAACCTTAAGAAGTAACTTTAAGACTTAACCCTGAGAATTAACTCTAAGACTTAAACTTAAGAATTAACGCTCAGATATAACCCTCAGACTTAAACTTAAGAAATAACCTTAAGACTTAACCTTAATCTTTAACTTGAAGATGTAACCTTAAGACTTAACCCTAAGAGTTAACCTTAAGTGTTGACCTTACAGATTTAACCCTAAGAGTTAACCTTAGGACTTAAATTGTAAGACTCAACCCTAAGACTTAACCCCAAGACTTAACTCTAAAGAGTTAACCCTAAGACTTCAACTTGTGATTTAAACTTTAGACTTAACCCTAAGACTTAAAATTACGATTTAACATTAAGATTTAACCATAAGACTTAACCCCAAGACTTCAGGTTATGTTTTAACCTTAAGACTCAACCCTGAGACTTAATGGTGAAATTTATCCATAAGACTTATCCCTAGAACTTAAAACTGAGACTTAAACCTAAGATTTAACCTTAAGACTTAACCCTAAAACGTAGGCCTGAGACTTATCCTTGAGCTTTAACCTTGATACTTAATCCTGAGACTTAGCCCTAAGACTTATCCCCAAGACATAACTCTAAGGCTTAACCCTAAGACTTAACCTTAAGGCTCAACCTTAAGACTTAACATTAAGACTTAACCCTGAGACTTAACCATAAGACTTATCCTCAAGATTGTACTCTAAGACTTAACCCTATGATTTAAAATGAAGACTTAACCCTAAGACGCAATCTATGAGATGTAAACTTAAGACTTAACCTTTAGGAATTAACCCTGACACTTAACCTTAAGGCTTAACCCTAAGACTTAAGCTTAAGACTTCAATTTAAGACTTCACATTAAGACTTAACCCTAAGACATAATCCTGAGACTTAAACCTGAGACTTAACCCTAAGACGTAACCTAAAGTTTAACTTCAAAACTTAACCCTAAGACTGAATCCCAAGACACAACCTTACCATGTAACCCTGAGACTTAACCTTGAGACTTTACCTTGAAATTTAAGCCTGGGATTTAACCCTAAGTCTTAATGCTAAGACTTAACTTGAAGATGTACCATTAAGACTTAACCTTAAGACTTAACCTTCAAACGTAACCTTAAGATTTACACTCAAAACTTAACCCTAAGGCTTAACCCTATGACTTAACCTTAAGGTTAAACCTTAAGACAAAACTTGAAGACTTAATTCAAAGACTTATCCCTAAGACTCAACACTGGGACTTAAACCTAAGATTTAAGACTTAACCCTAAGACTTAGCCCCAAGACTTAACCCTAAGACTTCAACTTATGAATTAAACTTTAGACTTAACCCTAAGACTCAATCCATAAGACTTCACCTTAAGACTTAACCCTAAGACTTAACCTTAAAATTTAACCCTAAGACTGAACCCTAAAATATAACTTTTAAGACTTAACAATAAGACTGAACATTAAGACACAGCCTTACGACTTCTACCCTGAGACCTAACCTTGAGACTTAACACTGAGATTTAACCCTAAGACTTAACTTTAAGATGTAACATTCGGACTTAACCTTAAAACTTAACCCTAAGTCTCAACCTTAAGAAGTAACTTTAAGACTTAACCCTGAGAATTAACTCTAAGACTTAAACTTAAGAATTAACGCTCAGATATAACCCTCAGACTTAAACTTAAGAAATAACCTTAAGACTTAACCTTAATCTTTAACTTGAAGATGTAACCTTAAGACTTAACCCTAAGAGTTAACCTTAAGTGTTGACCTTACAGATTTAACCCTAAGAGTTAACCTTAGGACTTAAATTGTAAGACTTAACCCTAAGACTTAACCCCAAGACTTAACTCTAAAGAGTTAACCCTAAGACTTCAACTTGTGATTTAAACTTTAGACTTAACCCTAAGACTTAAAAATTACGATTTAACATTAAGATTTAACCATAAGACTTAACCCCAAGACTTCAGGTTATGTTTTAACCTTAAGACTCAACCCTGAGACTTAATGGTGAAATTTATCCATAAGACTTATCCCTAGAACTTAAAACTGAGACTTAAACCTAAGATTTAACCTTAAGACTTAACCCTAAAACATAGCCCTGAGACTTATCCTTGAGCTTTAACCTTGATACTTAATCCTGAGACTTAGCCCTAAGACTTATCCCCAAGACATAACTCTAAGGCTTAACCCTAAGACTTAACCTTAAGGCTCAACCTTAAGACTTAACATTAAGACTTAACCCTGAGACTTAACCATAAGACTTATCCTCAAGATTTTACTCTAAGACTTAACCCTAAGATTTAAAATGAAGACTTAACCCTAAGACGCAATCTATGAGATGTAAACTTAAGACTTAACCTTTAGGAATTAACCCTGACACTTAACCTTAAGGCTTAACCCTAAGACTTAAGCTTAAGACTTCACATTAAGACTTAACCCTAAGACATAATCCTGAGACTTAAACCTGAGACTTAACCCTAAGACTTAACCTAAAGTTTAACTTCAAAACTTAACCCTAAGACTGAATCCTAAGACACAACCTTACCACGTAACCCTGAGACTTAACCTTGAGACTTTACCTTGAAATTTAAGCCTGGGATTTAACCCTAAGTCTTAATGCTAAGACTTAACTTGAAGATGTACCATTAAGACTTAACCTTAAGACTTAACCTTCAAACGTAACCTTAAGATTTACACTCAAAACTTAACCCTAAGGCTTAACCCTATGACTTAACCTTAAGGTTAAACCTTAAGACAAAACTTGAAGACTTAATTCAAAGACTTATCCCTAAGACTCAACACTGGGACTTAAACCTAAGATTTAAGACTTAACCCTAAGACTTAGCCCCAAGACTTAACCCTAAGACTTCAACTTATGAATTAAACTTTAGACTTAACCCTAAGACTCAATCCATAAGACTTCACCTTAAGACTTAACCCTAAGACTTAACCTTAAAATTTAACCCTAAGACTGAACCCTAAAATATAACTTTTAAGACTTAACAATAAGACTGAACATTAAGACACAGCCTTACGACTTCTACCCTGAGACCTAACCTTGAGACTTAACACTGAGATTTAACCCTAAGACTTAACTTTAAGATGTAACATTCGGACTTAACTTTAAAACTTAACCCTAAGTCTCAACCTTAAGAAGTAACTTTAAGACTTAACCCTGAGAATTAACTCTAAGACTTAAACTTAAGAATTAACGCTCAGATATAACCCTCAGACTTAAACTTAAGAAATAACCTTAAGACTTAACCTTAATCTTTAACTTGAAGATGTAACCTTAAGGCTTAACCCTAAGAGTTAACCTTAAGTGTTGACCTTACAGATTTAACCCTAAGAGTTAACCTTAGGACTTAAATTGTAAGACTCAACCCTAAGACTTAACCCCAAGACTTAACTCTAAAGAGTTAACCCTAAGACTTCAACTTGTGATTTAAACTTTAGACTTAACCCTAAGACTTAAAATTACGATTTAACATTAAGATTTAACCATAAGACTTAACCCTAAGACTTCAGGTTAAGTTTTAACCTTAAGACTCAACCCTGAGACTTAATGGTGAAATTTATCCATAAGACTTATCCCTAAAACTTAAAACTGAGACTTAAACCTAAGATTTAACCTTAAGACTTAACCCTAAAACATAGCCCTGAGACTTATCCTTGAGCTTTAACCTTGATACTTAATCCTGAGACTTAGCCCTAAGACTTATCCCCAAGACATAACTCTAAGGCTTAACCCTAAGACTTAACCTTAAGGCTCAACCTTAAGACTTAACATTAAGACTTAACCCTGAGACTTAACCATAAGACTTATCCTCAAGATTGTACTCTAAGACTTAACCCTATGATTTAAAATGAAGACTTAACCCTAAGACGCAATCTATGAGATGTAAACTTAAGACTTAACCTTTAGGAATTAACCCTGACACTTAACCTTAAGGCTTAACCCTAAGACTTAAGCTTAAGACTTCAATTTAAGACTTCACATTAAGACTTAACCCTAAGACATAATCCTGAGACTTAAACCTGAGACTTAACCCTAAGACTTAACCTAAAGTTTAACTTCAAAACTTAACCCTAAGACTGAATCCCAAGACACAACCTTACCACGTAACCCTGAGACTTAACCTTGAGACTTTACCTTGAAATTTAAGCCTGGGATTTAACCCTAAGTCTTAATGCTAAGACTTAACTTGAAGATGTACCATTAAGACTTAACCTTAAGACTTAACCTTCAAACGTAACCTTAAGATTTACACTCAAAACTTAACCCTAAGGCTTAACCCTATGACTTAACCTTAAGGTTAAACCTTAAGACAAAACTTGAAGACTTAATTCAAAGACTTATCCCTAAGACTCAACACTGAGACTTAAACCTAAGATTTAAGACTTAACCCTAAGACTTAGCCCCAAGACTTAACCCTAAGACTTCAACTTATGAATTAAACTTTAGACTTAACCCTAAGACTCAATCCATAAGACTTCACCTTAAGACTTAACCCTAAGACTTAACCTAAAGACTTAACCTTAAAATTTATCCCTAAGACTGAACCCTAAAATATAACTTTTAAGACTTAACAATAAGACTGAACATTAAGACACAGCCTTACGACTTCTACCCTGAGACCTAACCTTGAGACTTAACACTGAGATTTAACCCTAAGACTTAACTTTAAGATGTAACATTCGGACTTAACCTTAAAACTTAACCCTAAGTCTCAACCTTAAGAAGTAACTTTAAGACTTAACCCTGAGAATTAACTCTAAGACTTAAACTTAAGAATTAACGCTCAGATATAACCCTCAGACTTAAACTTAAGAAATAACCTTAAGACTTAACCTTAATCTTTAACTTGAAGATGTAACCTTAAGACTTAACCCTAAGAGTTAACCTTAAGTGTTGACCTTGCAGATTTAACCCTAAGAGTTAACCTTAGGACTTAAATTGTAAGACTCAACCCTAAGACTTAACCCCAAGACTTAACTCTAAAGAGTTAACCCTAAGACTTCAACTTGTGATTTAAACTTTAGACTTAACCCTAAGACTTAAAATTACGATTTAACATTAAGATTTAACCATAAGACTTAACCCCAAGACTTCAGGTTATGTTTTAACCTTAAGACTCAACCCTGAGACTTAATGGTGAAATTTATCCATAAGACTTATCCCTAGAACTTAAAACTGAGACTTAAACCTAAGATTTAACCTTAAGACTTAACCCTAAAACATAGCCCTGAGACTTATCCTTGAGCTTTAACCTTGATACTTAATCCTGAGACTTAGCCCTAAGACTTATCCCCAAGACATAACTCTAAGGCTTAACCCTAAGACTTAACCTTAAGGCTCAACCTTAAGACTTAACATTAAGACTTAACCCTGAGACTTAACCATAAGACTTATCCTCAAGATTGTACTCTAAGACTTAACCCTAAGATTTAAAATGAAGACTTAACCCTAAGACGCAATCTATGAGATGTAAACTTAAGACTTAACCTTTAGGAATTAACCCTGACACTTAACCTTAAGGCTTAACCCTAAGACTTAAGCTTAAGACTTCAATTTAAGACTTCACATTAAGACTTAACCCTAAGACATAATCCTGAGACTTAAACCTGAGACTTAACCCTAAAACGTAACCTAAAGTTTAACTTCAAAACTTAACCCTAAGACTGAATCCCAAGACACAACCTTACCACGTAACCCTGAGACTTAACCTTGAGACTTTACCTTGAAATTTAAGCCTGGGATTTAACCCTAAGTCTTAATGCTAAGACTTAACTTGAAGATGTACCATTAAGACTTAACCTTAAGACTTAACCTTCAAACGTAACCTTAAGATTTACACTCAAAACTTAACCCTAAGGCTTAACCCTATGACTTAACCTTAAGGTTAAACCTTAAGACAAAACTTGAAGACTTAATTCAAAGACTTATCCCTAAGACTCAACACTGAGACTTAAACCTAAGATTTAAGACTTAACCCTAAGACTTAGCCCCAAGACTTAACCCTAAGACTTCAACTTATGAATTAAACTTTAGACTTAACCCTAAGACTCAATCCATAAGACTTCACCTTAAGACTTAACCCTAAGACTTAACCTAAAGACTTAACCTTAAAATTTAACCCTAAGACTGAACCCTAAAATATAACTTTTAAGACTTAACAATAAGACTGAACATTAAGACACAGCCTTACGACTTCTACCCTGAGACCTAACCTTGAGACTTAACACTGAGATTTAACCCTAAGACTTAACTTTAAGATGTAACATTCGGACTTAACCTTAAAACTTAACCCTAAGTCTCAACCTTAAGAAGTAACTTTAAGACTTAACCCTGAGAATTAACTCTAAGACTTAAACTTAAGAATTAACGCTCAGATATAACCCTCAGACTTAAACTTAAGAAATAACCTTAAGACTTAACCTTAATCTTTAACTTGAAGATGTAACCTTAAGACTTAACCCTAAGAGTTAACCTTAAGTGTTGACCTTACAGATTTAACCCTAAGAGTTAACCTTAGGACTTAAATTGTAAGACTCAACCCTAAGACTTAACCCCAAGACTTAACTCTAAAGAGTTAACCCTAAGACTTCAACTTGTGATTTAAACTTTAGACTTAACCCTAAGACTTAAAATTACGATTTAACATTAAGATTTAACCATAAGACTTAACCCCAAGACTTCAGGTTATGTTTTAACCTTAAGACTCAACCCTGAGACTTAATGGTGAAATTTATCCATAAGACTTATCCCTAGAACTTAAAACTGAGACTTAAACCTAAGATTTAACCTTAAGACTTAACCCTAAAACGTAGGCCTGAGACTTATCCTTGAGCTTTAACCTTGATACTTAATCCTGAGACTTAGCCCTAAGACTTATCCCCAAGACATAACTCTAAGGCTTAACCCTAAGACTTAACCTTAAGGCTCAACCTTAAGACTTAACATTAAGACTTAACCCTGAGACTTAACCATAAGACTTATCCTCAAGATTGTACTCTAAGACTTAACCCTATGATTTAAAATGAAGACTTAACCCTAAGACGCAATCTATGAGATGTAAACTTAAGACTTAACCTTTAGGAATTAACCCTGACACTTAACCTTAAGGCTTAACCCTAAGACTTAAGCTTAAGACTTCAATTTAAGACTTCACATTAAGACTTAACCCTAAGACATAATCCTGAGACTTAAACCTGAGACTTAACCCTAAGACGTAACCTAAAGTTTAACTTCAAAACTTAACCCTAAGACTGAATCCCAAGACACAACCTTACCATGTAACCCTGAGACTTAACCTTGAGACTTTACCTTGAAATTTAAGCCTGGGATTTAACCCTAAGTCTTAATGCTAAGACTTAACTTGAAGATGTACCATTAAGACTTAACCTTAAGACTTAACCTTCAAACGTAACCTTAAGATTTACACTCAAAACTTAACCCTAAGGCTTAACCCTATGACTTAACCTTAAGGTTAAACCTTAAGACAAAACTTGAAGACTTAATTCAAAGACTAAATCCCTAAGACTCAACACTGGGACTTAAACCTAAGATTTAAGACTTAACCCTAAGACTTAGCCCCAAGACTTAACCCTAAGACTTCAACTTATGAATTAAACTTTAGACTTAACCCTAAGACTCAATCCATAAGACTTCACCTTAAGACTTAACCCTAAGACTTAACCTTAAAATTTAACCCTAAGACTGAACCCTAAAATATAACTTTTAAGACTTAACAATAAGACTGAACATTAAGACACAGCCTTACGACTTCTACCCTGAGACCTAACCTTGAGACTTAACACTGAGATTTAACCCTAAGACTTAACTTTAAGATGTAACATTCGGACTTAACCTTAAAACTTAACCCTAAGTCTCAACCTTAAGAAGTAACTTTAAGACTTAACCCTGAGAATTAACTCTAAGACTTAAACTTAAGAATTAACGCTCAGATATAACCCTCAGACTTAAACTTAAGAAATAACCTTAAGACTTAACCTTAATCTTTAACTTGAAGATGTAACCTTAAGACTTAACCCTAAGAGTTAACCTTAAGTGTTGACCTTACAGATTTAACCCTAAGAGTTAACCTTAGGACTTAAATTGTAAGACTTAACCCTAAGACTTAACCCCAAGACTTAACTCTAAAGAGTTAACCCTAAGACTTCAACTTGTGATTTAAACTTTAGACTTAACCCTAAGACTTAAAAATTACGATTTAACATTAAGATTTAACCATAAGACTTAACCCTAAGACTTCAGGTTAAGTTTTAACCTTAAGACTCAACCCTGAGACTTAATGGTGAAATTTATCCATAAGACTTATCCCTAGAACTTAAAACTGAGACTTAAACCTAAGATTTAACCTTAAGACTTAACCCTAAAACGTAGGCCTGAGACTTATCCTTGAGCTTTAACCTTGATACTTAATCCTGAGACTTAGCCCTAAGACTTATCCCCAAGACATAACTCTAAGGCTTAACCCTAAGACTTAACCTTAAGGCTCAACCTTAAGACTTAACATTAAGACTTAACCCTGAGACTTAACCATAAGACTTATCCTCAAGATTGTACTCTAAGACTTAACCCTATGATTTAAAATGAAGACTTAACCCTAAGACGCAATCTATGAGATGTAAACTTAAGACTTAACCTTTAGGAATTAACCCTGACACTTAACCTTAAGGCTTAACCCTAAGACTTAAGCTTAAGACTTCACATTAAGACTTAACCCTAAGACATAATCCTGAGACTTAAACCTGAGACTTAACCCTAAGACGTAACCTAAAGTTTAACTTCAAAACTTAACCCTAAGACTGAATCCTAAGACACAACCTTACCATGTAACCCTGAGACTTAACCTTGAGACTTTACCTTGAAATTTAAGCCTGGGATTTAACCCTAAGTCTTAATGCTAAGACTTAACTTGAAGATGTATCATTAAGACTTAACCTTAAGACTTAACCTTCAAACGTAACCTTAAGATTTACACTCAAAACTTAACCCTAAGGCTTAACCCTATGACTTAACCTTAAGGTTAAACCTTAAGACAAAACTTGAAGACTTAATTCAAAGACTTATCCCTAAGACTCAACACTGGGACTTAAACCTAAGATTTAAGACTTAACCCTAAGACTTAGCCCCAAGACTTAACCCTAAGACTTCAACTTATGAATTAAACTTTAGACTTAACCCTAAGACTCAATCCATAAGACTTCACCTTAAGACTTAACCCTAAGACTGAACCCTAAAATATAACTTTTAAGACTTAACAATAAGACTGAACATTAAGACACAGCCTTACGACTTCTACCCTGAGACCTAACCTTGAGACTTAACACTGAGATTTAACCCTAAGACTTAACTTTAAGATGTAACATTCGGACTTAACCTTAAAACTTAACCCTAAGTCTCAACCTTAAGAAGTAACTTTAAGACTTAACCCTGAGAATTAACTCTAAGACTTAAACTTAAGAATTAACGCTCAGATATAACCCTCAGACTTAAACTTAAGAAATAACCTTAAGACTTAACCTTAATCTTTAACTTGAAGATGTAACCTTAAGACTTAACCCTAAGACTTAACCTTAAGTGTTGACCTTGCAGATTTAACCCTAAGAGTTAACCTTAGGACTTAAATTGTAAGACTCAACCCTAAGACTTAACCCCAAGACTTAACTCTAAAGAGTTAACCCTAAGACTGCAACTTGTGATTTAAACTTTAGACTTAACCCTAAGACTTAAAATTACGATTTAACATTAAGATTTAACCATAAGACTTAACCCCAAGACTTCAGGTTATGTTTTAACCTTAAGACTCAACCCTGAGACTTAATGGTGAAATTTATCCATAAGACTTTTCCCTAGAACTTAAAACTGAGACTTAAACCTAAGATTTAACCTTAAGACTTAACCCTAAAACATAGCCCTGAGACTTATCCTTGAGCTTTAACCTTGATACTTAATCCTGAGACTTAGCCCTAAGACTTATCCCCAAGACATAACTCTAAGGCTTAACCCTAAGACTTAACCTTAAGGCTCAACCTTAAGACTTAACATTAAGACTTAACCCTGAGACTTAACCATAAGACTTATCCTCAAGATTGTACTCTAAGACTTAACCCTAAGATTTAAAATGAAGACTTAACCCTAAGACGCAATCTATGAGATGTAAACTTAAGACTTAACCTTTAGGAATTAACCCTGACACTTAACCTTAAGGCTTAACCCTAAGACTTAAGCTTAAGACTTCACATTAAGACTTAACCCTAAGACATAATCCTGAGACTTAAACCTGAGACTTAACCCTAAGACTTAACCTAAAGTTTAACTTCAAAACTTAACCCTAAGACTGAATCCTAAGACACAACCTTACCACGTAACCCTGAGACTTAACCTTGAGACTTTACCTTGAAATTTAAGCCTGGGATTTAACCCTAAGTCTTAATGCTAAGACTTAACTTGAAGATGTACCATTAAGACTTAACCTTAAGACTTAACCTTCAAACGTAACCTTAAGATTTACACTCAAAACTTAACCCTAAGGCTTAACCCTATGACTTAACCTTAAGGTTAAACCTTAAGACAAAACTTGAAGACTTAATTCAAAGACTTATCCCTAAGACTCAACACTGGGACTTAAACCTAAGATTTAAGACTTAACCCTAAGACTTAGCCCCAAGACTTAACCCTAAGACTTCAACTTATGAATTAAACTTTAGACTTAACCCTAAGACTCAATCCATAAGACTTCACCTTAAGACTTAACCCTAAGACTTAACCTTAAAATTTAACCCTAAGACTGAACCCTAAAATATAACTTTTAAGACTTAACAATAAGACTGAACATTAAGACACAGCCTTACGACTTCTACCCTGAGACCTAACCTTGAGACTTAACACTGAGATTTAACCCTAAGACTTAACTTTAAGATGTAACATTCGGACTTAACTTTAAAACTTAACCCTAAGTCTCAACCTTAAGAAGTAACTTTAAGACTTAACCCTGAGAATTAACTCTAAGACTTAAACTTAAGAATTAACGCTCAGATATAACCCTCAGACTTAAACTTAAGAAATAACCTTAAGACTTAACCTTAATCTTTAACTTGAAGATGTAACCTTAAGGCTTAACCCTAAGAGTTAACCTTAAGTGTTGACCTTACAGATTTAACCCTAAGAGTTAACCTTAGGACTTAAATTGTAAGACTTAACCCCAAGACTTAACTCTAAAGAGTTAACCCTAAGACTTCAACTTGTGATTTAAACTTTAGACTTAACCCTAAGACTTAAAATTACGATTTAACATTAAGATTTAACCATAAGACTTAACCCTAAGACTTCAGGTTAAGTTTTAACCTTAAGACTCAACCCTGAGACTTAATGGTGAAATTTATCCATAAGACTTATCCCTAAAACTTAAAACTGAGACTTAAACCTAAGATTTAACCTTAAGACTTAACCCTAAAAGGTAGCCCTGAGACTTATCCTTGAGCTTTAACCTTGATACTTAATCCTGAGACTTAGCCCTAAGACTTATCCCCAAGACATAACTCTAAGGCTTAACCCTAAGACTTAACCTTAAGGCTCAACCTTAAGACTTAACATTAAGACTTAACCCTGAGACTTAACCATAAGACTTATCCTCAAGATTGTACTCTAAGACTTAACCCTATGATTTAAAATGAAGACTTAACCCTAAGACGCAATCTATGAGATGTAAACTTAAGACTTAACCTTTAGGAATTAACCCTGACACTTAACCTTAAGGCTTAACCCTAAGACTTAAGCTTAAGACTTCAATTTAAGACTTCACATTAAGACTTAACCCTAAGACATAATCCTGAGACTTAAACCTGAGACTTAACCCTAAGACTTAACCTAAAGTTTAACTTCAAAACTTAACCCTAAGACTGAATCCCAAGACACAACCTTACCACGTAACCCTGAGACTTAACCTTGAGACTTTACCTTGAAATTTAAGCCTGGGATTTAACCCTAAGTCTTAATGCTAAGACTTAACTTGAAGATGTACCATTAAGACTTAACCTTAAGACTTAACCTTCAAACGTAACCTTAAGATTTACACTCAAAACTTAACCCTAAGGCTTAACCCTATGACTTAACCTTAAGGTTAAACCTTAAGACAAAACTTGAAGACTTAATTCAAAGACTTATCCCTAAGACTCAACACTGAGACTTAAACCTAAGATTTAAGACTTAACCCTAAGACTTAGCCCCAAGACTTAACCCTAAGACTTCAACTTATGAATTAAACTTTAGACTTAACCCTAAGACTCAATCCATAAGACTTCACCTTAAGACTTAACCCTAAGACTTAACCTAAAGACTTAACCTTAAAATTTAACCCTAAGACTGAACCCTAAAATATAACTTTTAAGACTTAACAATAAGACTGAACATTAAGACACAGCCTTACGACTTCTACCCTGAGACCTAACCTTGAGACTTAACACTGAGATTTAACCCTAAGACTTAACTTTAAGATGTAACATTCGGACTTAACCTTAAAACTTAACCCTAAGTCTCAACCTTAAGAAGTAACTTTAAGACTTAACCCTGAGAATTAACTCTAAGACTTAAACTTAAGAATTAACGCTCAGATATAACCCTCAGACTTAAACTTAAGAAATAACCTTAAGACTTAACCTTAATCTTTAACTTGAAGATGTAACCTTAAGACTTAACCCTAAGAGTTAACCTTAAGTGTTGACCTTACAGATTTAACCCTAAGAGTTAACCTTAGGACTTAAATTGTAAGACTCAACCCTAAGACTTAACCCCAAGACTTAACTCTAAAGAGTTAACCCTAAGACTTCAACTTGTGATTTAAACTTTAGACTTAACCCTAAGACTTAAAATTACGATTTAACATTAAGATTTAACCATAAGACTTAACCCTAAGACTTCAGGTTAAGTTTTAACCTTAAGACTCAACCCTGAGACTTAATGGTGAAATTTATCCATAAGACTTATCCCTAAAACTTAAAACTGAGACTTAAACCTAAGATTTAACCTTAAGACTTAACCCTAAAACGTAGGCCTGAGACTTATCCTTGAGCTTTAACCTTGATACTTAATCCTGAGACTTAGCCCTAAGACTTATCCCCAAGACATAACTCTAAGGCTTAACCCTAAGACTTAACCTTAAGGCTCAACCTTAAGACTTAACATTAAGACTTAACCCTGAGACTTAACCATAAGACTTATCCTCAAGATTGTACTCTAAGACTTAACCCTATGATTTAAAATGAAGACTTAACCCTAAGACGCAATCTATGAGATGTAAACTTAAGACTTAACCTTTAGGAATTAACCCTGACCCTTAACCTTAAGGCTTAACCCTAAGACTTAAGCTTAAGACTTCAATTTAAGACTTCACATTAAGACTTAACCCTAAGACATAATCCTGAGACTTAAACCTGAGACTTAACCCTAAGACTTAACCTAAAGTTTAACTTCAAAACTTAACCCTAAGACTGAATCCCAAGACACAACCTTACCACGTAACCCTGAGACTTAACCTTGAGACTTTACCTTGAAATTTAAGCCTGGGATTTAACCCTAAGTCTTAATGCTAAGACTTAACTTGAAGATGTACCATTAAGACTTAACCTTAAGACTTAACCTTCAAACGTAACCTTAAGATTTACACTCAAAACTTAACCCTAAGGCTTAACCCTATGACTTAACCTTAAGGTTAAACCTTAAGACAAAACTTGAAGACTTAATTCAAAGACTTATCCCTAAGACTCAACACTGAGACTTAAACCTAAGATTTAAGACTTAACCCTAAGACTTAGCCCCAAGACTTAACCCTAAGACTTCAACTTATGAATTAAACTTTAGACTTAACCCTAAGACTCAATCCATAAGACTTCACCTTAAGACTTAACCCTAAGACTTAACCTTAAAATTTAACCCTAAGACTGAACCCTAAAATATAACTTTTAAGACTTAACAATAAGACTGAACATTAAGACACAGCCTTACGACTTCTACCCTGAGACCTAACCTTGAGACTTAACACTGAGATTTAACCCTAAGACTTAACTTTAAGATGTAACATTCGGACTTAACCTTAAAACTTAACCCTAAGTCTCAACCTTAAGAAGTAACTTTAAGACTTAACCCTGAGAATTAACTCTAAGACTTAAACTTAAGAATTAACGCTCAGATATAACCCTCAGACTTAAACTTAAGAAATAACCTTAAGACTTAACCTTAATCTTTAACTTGAAGATGTAACCTTAAGACTTAACCCTAAGAGTTAACCTTAAGTGTTGACCTTACAGATTTAACCCTAAGAGTTAACCTTAGGACTTAAATTGTAAGACTTAACCCTAAGACTTAACCCCAAGACTTAACTCTAAAGAGTTAACCCTAAGACTTCAACTTGTGATTTAAACTTTAGACTTAACCCTAAGACTTAAAAATTACGATTTAACATTAAGATTTAACCATAAGACTTAACCCTAAGACTTCAGGTTAAGTTTTAACCTTAAGACTCAACCCTGAGACTTAATGGTGAAATTTATCCATAAGACTTATCCCTAGAACTTAAAACTGAGACTTAAACCTAAGATTTAACCTTAAGACTTAACCCTAAAACGTAGGCCTGAGACTTATCCTTGAGCTTTAACCTTGATACTTAATCCTGAGACTTAGCCCTAAGACTTATCCCCAAGACATAACTCTAAGGCTTAACCCTAAGACTTAACCTTAAGGCTCAACCTTAAGACTTAACATTAAGACTTAACCCTGAGACTTAACCATAAGACTTATCCTCAAGATTGTACTCTAAGACTTAACCCTATGATTTAAAATGAAGACTTAACCCTAAGACGCAATCTATGAGATGTAAACTTAAGACTTAACCTTTAGGAATTAACCCTGACACTTAACCTTAAGGCTTAACCCTAAGACTTAAGCTTAAGACTTCACATTAAGACTTAACCCTAAGACATAATCCTGAGACTTAAACCTGAGACTTAACCCTAAGACGTAACCTAAAGTTTAACTTCAAAACTTAACCCTAAGACTGAATCCTAAGACACAACCTTACCATGTAACCCTGAGACTTAACCTTGAGACTTTACCTTGAAATTTAAGCCTGGGATTTAACCCTAAGTCTTAATGCTAAGACTTAACTTGAAGATGTATCATTAAGACTTAACCTTAAGACTTAACCTTCAAACGTAACCTTAAGATTTACACTCAAAACTTAACCCTAAGGCTTAACCCTATGACTTAACCTTAAGGTTAAACCTTAAGACAAAACTTGAAGACTTAATTCAAAGACTTATCCCTAAGACTCAACACTGGGACTTAAACCTAAGATTTAAGACTTAACCCTAAGACTTAGCCCCAAGACTTAACCCTAAGACTTCAACTTATGAATTAAACTTTAGACTTAACCCTAAGACTCAATCCATAAGACTTCACCTTAAGACTTAACCCTAAGACTGAACCCTAAAATATAACTTTTAAGACTTAACAATAAGACTGAACATTAAGACACAGCCTTACGACTTCTACCCTGAGACCTAACCTTGAGACTTAACACTGAGATTTAACCCTAAGACTTAACTTTAAGATGTAACATTCGGACTTAACCTTAAAACTTAACCCTAAGTCTCAACCTTAAGAAGTAACTTTAAGACTTAACCCTGAGAATTAACTCTAAGACTTAAACTTAAGAATTAACGCTCAGATATAACCCTCAGACTTAAACTTAAGAAATAACCTTAAGACTTAACCTTAATCTTTAACTTGAAGATGTAACCTTAAGACTTAACCCTAAGACTTAACCTTAAGTGTTGACCTTGCAGATTTAACCCTAAGAGTTAACCTTAGGACTTAAATTGTAAGACTCAACCCTAAGACTTAACCCCAAGACTTAACTCTAAAGAGTTAACCCTAAGACTGCAACTTGTGATTTAAACTTTAGACTTAACCCTAAGACTTAAAATTACGATTTAACATTAAGATTTAACCATAAGACTTAACCCCAAGACTTCAGGTTATGTTTTAACCTTAAGACTCAACCCTGAGACTTAATGGTGAAATTTATCCATAAGACTTATCCCTAGAACTTAAAACTGAGACTTAAACCTAAGATTTAACCTTAAGACTTAACCCTAAAACATAGCCCTGAGACTTATCCTTGAGCTTTAACCTTGATACTTAATCCTGAGACTTAGCCCTAAGACTTATCCCCAAGACATAACTCTAAGGCTTAACCCTAAGACTTAACCTTAAGGCTCAACCTTAAGACTTAACATTAAGACTTAACCCTGAGACTTAACCATAAGACTTATCCTCAAGATTGTACTCTAAGACTTAACCCTAAGATTTAAAATGAAGACTTAACCCTAAGACGCAATCTATGAGATGTAAACTTAAGACTTAACCTTTAGGAATTAACCCTGACACTTAACCTTAAGGCTTAACCCTAAGACTTAAGCTTAAGACTTCACATTAAGACTTAACCCTAAGACATAATCCTGAGACTTAAACCTGAGACTTAACCCTAAGACTTAACCTAAAGTTTAACTTCAAAACTTAACCCTAAGACTGAATCCTAAGACACAACCTTACCACGTAACCCTGAGACTTAACCTTGAGACTTTACCTTGAAATTTAAGCCTGGGATTTAACCCTAAGTCTTAATGCTAAGACTTAACTTGAAGATGTACCATTAAGACTTAACCTTAAGACTTAACCTTCAAACGTAACCTTAAGATTTACACTCAAAACTTAACCCTAAGGCTTAACCCTATGACTTAACCTTAAGGTTAAACCTTAAGACAAAACTTGAAGACTTAATTCAAAGACTTATCCCTAAGACTCAACACTGGGACTTAAACCTAAGATTTAAGACTTAACCCTAAGACTTAGCCCCAAGACTTAACCCTAAGACTTCAACTTATGAATTAAACTTTAGACTTAACCCTAAGACTCAATCCATAAGACTTCACCTTAAGACTTAACCCTAAGACTTAACCTTAAAATTTAACCCTAAGACTGAACCCTAAAATATAACTTTTAAGACTTAACAATAAGACTGAACATTAAGACACAGCCTTACGACTTCTACCCTGAGACCTAACCTTGAGACTTAACACTGAGATTTAACCCTAAGACTTAACTTTAAGATGTAACATTCGGACTTAACTTTAAAACTTAACCCTAAGTCTCAACCTTAAGAAGTAACTTTAAGACTTAACCCTGAGAATTAACTCTAAGACTTAAACTTAAGAATTAACGCTCAGATATAACCCTCAGACTTAAACTTAAGAAATAACCTTAAGACTTAACCTTAATCTTTAACTTGAAGATGTAACCTTAAGGCTTAACCCTAAGAGTTAACCTTAAGTGTTGACCTTACAGATTTAACCCTAAGAGTTAACCTTAGGACTTAAATTGTAAGACTTAACCCCAAGACTTAACTCTAAAGAGTTAACCCTAAGACTTCAACTTGTGATTTAAACTTTAGACTTAACCCTAAGACTTAAAATTACGATTTAACATTAAGATTTAACCATAAGACTTAACCCTAAGACTTCAGGTTAAGTTTTAACCTTAAGACTCAACCCTGAGACTTAATGGTGAAATTTATCCATAAGACTTATCCCTAAAACTTAAAACTGAGACTTAAACCTAAGATTTAACCTTAAGACTTAACCCTAAAAGGTAGCCCTGAGACTTATCCTTGAGCTTTAACCTTGATACTTAATCCTGAGACTTAGCCCTAAGACTTATCCCCAAGACATAACTCTAAGGCTTAACCCTAAGACTTAACCTTAAGGCTCAACCTTAAGACTTAACATTAAGACTTAACCCTGAGACTTAACCATAAGACTTATCCTCAAGATTGTACTCTAAGACTTAACCCTATGATTTAAAATGAAGACTTAACCCTAAGACGCAATCTATGAGATGTAAACTTAAGACTTAACCTTTAGGAATTAACCCTGACACTTAACCTTAAGGCTTAACCCTAAGACTTAAGCTTAAGACTTCAATTTAAGACTTCACATTAAGACTTAACCCTAAGACATAATCCTGAGACTTAAACCTGAGACTTAACCCTAAGACTTAACCTAAAGTTTAACTTCAAAACTTAACCCTAAGACTGAATCCCAAGACACAACCTTACCACGTAACCCTGAGACTTAACCTTGAGACTTTACCTTGAAATTTAAGCCTGGGATTTAACCCTAAGTCTTAATGCTAAGACTTAACTTGAAGATGTACCATTAAGACTTAACCTTAAGACTTAACCTTCAAACGTAACCTTAAGATTTACACTCAAAACTTAACCCTAAGGCTTAACCCTATGACTTAACCTTAAGGTTAAACCTTAAGACAAAACTTGAAGACTTAATTCAAAGACTTATCCCTAAGACTCAACACTGAGACTTAAACCTAAGATTTAAGACTTAACCCTAAGACTTAGCCCCAAGACTTAACCCTAAGACTTCAACTTATGAATTAAACTTTAGACTTAACCCTAAGACTCAATCCATAAGACTTCACCTTAAGACTTAACCCTAAGACTTAACCTAAAGACTTAACCTTAAAATTTAACCCTAAGACTGAACCCTAAAATATAACTTTTAAGACTTAACAATAAGACTGAACATTAAGACACAGCCTTACGACTTCTACCCTGAGACCTAACCTTGAGACTTAACACTGAGATTTAACCCTAAGACTTAACTTTAAGATGTAACATTCGGACTTAACCTTAAAACTTAACCCTAAGTCTCAACCTTAAGAAGTAACTTTAAGACTTAACCCTGAGAATTAACTCTAAGACTTAAACTTAAGAATTAACGCTCAGATATAACCCTCAGACTTAAACTTAAGAAATAACCTTAAGACTTAACCTTAATCTTTAACTTGAAGATGTAACCTTAAGACTTAACCCTAAGAGTTAACCTTAAGTGTTGACCTTACAGATTTAACCCTAAGAGTTAACCTTAGGACTTAAATTGTAAGACTCAACCCTAAGACTTAACCCCAAGACTTAACTCTAAAGAGTTAACCCTAAGACTTCAACTTGTGATTTAAACTTTAGACTTAACCCTAAGACTTAAAATTACGATTTAACATTAAGATTTAACCATAAGACTTAACCCTAAGACTTCAGGTTAAGTTTTAACCTTAAGACTCAACCCTGAGACTTAATGGTGAAATTTATCCATAAGACTTATCCCTAAAACTTAAAACTGAGACTTAAACCTAAGATTTAACCTTAAGACTTAACCCTAAAACGTAGGCCTGAGACTTATCCTTGAGCTTTAACCTTGATACTTAATCCTGAGACTTAGCCCTAAGACTTATCCCCAAGACATAACTCTAAGGCTTAACCCTAAGACTTAACCTTAAGGCTCAACCTTAAGACTTAACATTAAGACTTAACCCTGAGACTTAACCATAAGACTTATCCTCAAGATTGTACTCTAAGACTTAACCCTATGATTTAAAATGAAGACTTAACCCTAAGACGCAATCTATGAGATGTAAACTTAAGACTTAACCTTTAGGAATTAACCCTGACCCTTAACCTTAAGGCTTAACCCTAAGACTTAAGCTTAAGACTTCAATTTAAGACTTCACATTAAGACTTAACCCTAAGACATAATCCTGAGACTTAAACCTGAGACTTAACCCTAAGACTTAACCTAAAGTTTAACTTCAAAACTTAACCCTAAGACTGAATCCCAAGACACAACCTTACCACGTAACCCTGAGACTTAACCTTGAGACTTTACCTTGAAATTTAAGCCTGGGATTTAACCCTAAGTCTTAATGCTAAGACTTAACTTGAAGATGTACCATTAAGACTTAACCTTAAGACTTAACCTTCAAACGTAACCTTAAGATTTACACTCAAAACTTAACCCTAAGGCTTAACCCTATGACTTAACCTTAAGGTTAAACCTTAAGACAAAACTTGAAGACTTAATTCAAAGACTTATCCCTAAGACTCAACACTGAGACTTAAACCTAAGATTTAAGACTTAACCCTAAGACTTAGCCCCAAGACTTAACCCTAAGACTTCAACTTATGAATTAAACTTTAGACTTAACCCTAAGACTCAATCCATAAGACTTCACCTTAAGACTTAACCCTAAGACTTAACCTAAAGACTTAACCTTAAAATTTAACCCTAAGACTGAACCCTAAAATATAACTTTTAAGACTTAACAATAAGACTGAACATTAAGACACAGCCTTACGACTTCTACCCTGAGACCTAACCTTGAGACTTAACACTGAGATTTAACCCTAAGACTTAACTTTAAGATGTAACATTCGGACTTAACCTTAAAACTTAACCCTAAGTCTCAACCTTAAGAAGTAACTTTAAGACTTAACCCTGAGAATTAACTCTAAGACTTAAACTTAAGAATTAACGCTCAGATATAACCCTCAGACTTAAACTTAAGAAATAACCTTAAGACTTAACCTTAATCTTTAACTTGAAGATGTAACCTTAAGACTTAACCCTAAGAGTTAACCTTAAGTGTTGACCTTACAGATTTAACCCTAAGAGTTAACCTTAGGACTTAAATTGTAAGACTCAACCCTAAGACTTAACCCCAAGACTTAACTCTAAAGAGTTAACCCTAAGACTTCAACTTGTGATTTAAACTTTAGACTTAACCCTAAGACTTAAAATTACGATTTAACATTAAGATTTAACCATAAGACTTAACCCTAAGACTTCAGGTTAAGTTTTAACCTTAAGACTCAACCCTGAGACTTAATGGTGAAATTTATCCATAAGACTTATCCCTAAAACTTAAAACTGAGACTTAAACCTAAGATTTAACCTTAAGACTTAACCCTAAAACATAGCCCTGAGACTTATCCTTGAGCTTTAACCTGGATACTTAATCCTGAGACTTAGCCCTAAGACTTATCCCCAAGACATAACTCTAAGGCTTAACCCTAAGACTTAACCTTAAGGCTCAACCTTAAGACTTAACATTAAGACTTAACCCTGAGACTTAACCATAAGACTTATCCTCAAGATTGTACTCTAAGACTTAACCCTATGATTTAAAATGAAGACTTAACCCTAAGACGCAATCTATGAGATGTAAACTTAAGACTTAACCTTTAGGAATTAACCCTGACACTTAACCTTAAGGCTTAACCCTAAGACTTAAGCTTAAGACTTCAATTTAAGACTTCACATTAAGACTTAACCCTAAGACATAATCCTGAGACTTAAACCTGAGACTTAACCCTAAGACTTAACCTAAAGTTTAACTTCAAAACTTAACCCTAAGACTGAATCCCAAGACACAACCTTACCACGTAACCCTGAGACTTAACCTTGAGACTTTACCTTGAAATTTAAGCCTGGGATTTAACCCTAAGTCTTAATGCTAAGACTTAACTTGAAGATGTACCATTAAGACTTAACCTTAAGACTTAACCTTCAAACGTAACCTTAAGATTTACACTCAAAACTTAACCCTAAGGCTTAACCCTATGACTTAACCTTAAGGTTAAACCTTAAGACAAAACTTGAAGACTTAATTCAAAGACTTATCCCTAAGACTCAACACTGAGACTTAAACCTAAGATTTAAGACTTAACCCTAAGACTTAGCCCCAAGACTTAACCCTAAGACTTCAACTTATGAATTAAACTTTAGACTTAACCCTAAGACTCAATCCATAAGACTTCACCTTAAGACTTAACCCTAAGACTTAACCTTAAAATTTAACCCTAAGACTGAACCCTAAAATATAACTTTTAAGACTTAACAATAAGACTGAACATTAAGACACAGCCTTACGACTTCTACCCTGAGACCTAACCTTGAGACTTAACACTGAGATTTAACCCTAAGACTTAACTTTAAGATGTAACATTCGGACTTAACCTTAAAACTTAACCCTAAGTCTCAACCTTAAGAAGTAACTTTAAGACTTAACCCTGAGAATTAACTCTAAGACTTAAACTTAAGAATTAACGCTCAGATATAACCCTCAGACTTAAACTTAAGAAATAACCTTAAGACTTAACCTTAATCTTTAACTTGAAGATGTAACCTTAAGGCTTAACCCTAAGAGTTAACCTTAAGTGTTGACCTTACAGATTTAACCCTAAGAGTTAACCTTAGGACTTAAATTGTAAGACTCAACCCTAAGACTTAACCCCAAGACTTAACTCTAAAGAGTTAACCCTAAGACTTCAACTTGTGATTTAAACTTTAGACTTAACCCTAAGACTTAAAATTACGATTTAACATTAAGATTTAACCATAAGACTTAACCCTAAGACTTCAGGTTAAGTTTTAACCTTAAGACTCAACCCTGAGACTTAATGGTGAAATTTATCCATAAGACTTATCCCTAAAACTTAAAACTGAGACTTAAACCTAAGATTTAACCTTAAGACTTAACCCTAAAACATAGCCCTGAGACTTATCCTTGAGCTTTAACCTTGATACTTAATCCTGAGACTTAGCCCTAAGACTTATCCCCAAGACATAACTCTAAGGCTTAACCCTAAGACTTAACCTTAAGGCTCAACCTTAAGACTTAACATTAAGACTTAACCCTGAGACTTAACCATAAGACTTATCCTCAAGATTGTACTCTAAGACTTAACCCTATGATTTAAAATGAAGACTTAACCCTAAGACGCAATCTATGAGATGTAAACTTAAGACTTAACCTTTAGGAATTAACCCTGACACTTAACCTTAAGGCTTAACCCTAAGACTTAAGCTTAAGACTTCAATTTAAGACTTCACATTAAGACTTAACCCTAAGACATAATCCTGAGACTTAAACCTGAGACTTAACCCTAAGACTTAACCTAAAGTTTAACTTCAAAACTTAACCCTAAGACTGAATCCCAAGACACAACCTTACCACGTAACCCTGAGACTTAACCTTGAGACTTTACCTTGAAATTTAAGCCTGGGATTTAACCCTAAGTCTTAATGCTAAGACTTAACTTGAAGATGTACCATTAAGACTTAACCTTAAGACTTAACCTTCAAACGTAACCTTAAGATTTACACTCAAAACTTAACCCTAAGGCTTAACCCTATGACTTAACCTTAAGGTTAAACCTTAAGACAAAACTTGAAGACTTAATTCAAAGACTTATCCCTAAGACTCAACACTGAGACTTAAACCTAAGATTTAAGACTTAACCCTAAGACTTAGCCCCAAGACTTAACCCTAAGACTTCAACTTATGAATTAAACTTTAGACTTAACCCTAAGACTCAATCCATAAGACTTCACCTTAAGACTTAACCCTAAGACTTAACCTAAAGACTTAACCTTAAAATTTAACCCTAAGACTGAACCCTAAAATATAACTTTTAAGACTTAACAATAAGACTGAACATTAAGACACAGCCTTACGACTTCTACCCTGAGACCTAACCTTGAGACTTAACACTGAGATTTAACCCTAAGACTTAACTTTAAGATGTAACATTCGGACTTAACCTTAAAACTTAACCCTAAGTCTCAACCTTAAGAAGTAACTTTAAGACTTAACCCTGAGAATTAACTCTAAGACTTAAACTTAAGAATTAACGCTCAGATATAACCCTCAGACTTAAACTTAAGAAATAACCTTAAGACTTAACCTTAATCTTTAACTTGAAGATGTAACCTTAAGACTTAACCCTAAGAGTTAACCTTAAGTGTTGACCTTACAGATTTAACCCTAAGAGTTAACCTTAGGACTTAAATTGTAAGACTCAACCCTAAGACTTAACCCCAAGACTTAACTCTAAAGAGTTAACCCTAAGACTTCAACTTGTGATTTAAACTTTAGACTTAACCCTAAGACTTAAAATTACGATTTAACATTAAGATTTAACCATAAGACTTAACCCTAAGACTTCAGGTTAAGTTTTAACCTTAAGACTCAACCCTGAGACTTAATGGTGAAATTTATCCATAAGACTTATCCCTAAAACTTAAAACTGAGACTTAAACCTAAGATTTAACCTTAAGACTTAACCCTAAAACATAGCCCTGAGACTTATCCTTGAGCTTTAACCTTGATACTTAATCCTGAGACTTAGCCCTAAGACTTATCCCCAAGACATAACTCTAAGGCTTAACCCTAAGACTTAACCTTAAGGCTCAACCTTAAGACTTAACATTAAGACTTAACCCTGAGACTTAACCATAAGACTTATCCTCAAGATTGTACTCTAAGACTTAACCCTATGATTTAAAATGAAGACTTAACCCTAAGACGCAATCTATGAGATGTAAACTTAAGACTTAACCTTTAGGAATTAACCCTGACACTTAACCTTAAGGCTTAACCCTAAGACTTAAGCTTAAGACTTCAATTTAAGACTTCACATTAAGACTTAACCCTAAGACATAATCCTGAGACTTAAACCTGAGACTTAACCCTAAGACTTAACCTAAAGTTTAACTTCAAAACTTAACCCTAAGACTGAATCCCAAGACACAACCTTACCACGTAACCCTGAGACTTAACCTTGAGACTTTACCTTGAAATTTAAGCCTGGGATTTAACCCTAAGTCTTAATGCTAAGACTTAACTTGAAGATGTACCATTAAGACTTAACCTTAAGACTTAACCTTCAAACGTAACCTTAAGATTTACACTCAAAACTTAACCCTAAGGCTTAACCCTATGACTTAACCTTAAGGTTAAACCTTAAGACAAAACTTGAAGACTTAATTCAAAGACTTATCCCTAAGACTCAACACTGAGACTTAAACCTAAGATTTAAGACTTAACCCTAAGACTTAGCCCCAAGACTTAACCCTAAGACTTCAACTTATGAATTAAACTTTAGACTTAACCCTAAGACTCAATCCATAAGACTTCACCTTAAGACTTAACCCTAAGACTTAACCTAAAGACTTAACCTTAAAATTTAACCCTAAGACTGAACCCTAAAATATAACTTTTAAGACTTAACAATAAGACTGAACATTAAGACACAGCCTTACGACTTCTACCCTGAGACCTAACCTTGAGACTTAACACTGAGATTTAACCCTAAGACTTAACTTTAAGATGTAACATTCGGACTTAACCTTAAAACTTAACCCTAAGTCTCAACCTTAAGAAGTAACTTTAAGACTTAACCCTGAGAATTAACTCTAAGACTTAAACTTAAGAATTAACGCTCAGATATAACCCTCAGACTTAAACTTAAGAAATAACCTTAAGACTTAACCTTAATCTTTAACTTGAAGATGTAACCTTAAGACTTAACCCTAAGAGTTAACCTTAAGTGTTGACCTTACAGATTTAACCCTAAGAGTTAACCTTAGGACTTAAATTGTAAGACTCAACCCTAAGACTTAACCCCAAGACTTAACTCTAAAGAGTTAACCCTAAGACTTCAACTTGTGATTTAAACTTTAGACTTAACCCTAAGACTTAAAATTACGATTTAACATTAAGATTTAACCATAAGACTTAACCCCAAGACTTCAGGTTATGTTTTAACCTTAAGACTCAACCCTGAGACTTAATGGTGAAATTTATCCATAAGACTTATCCCTAGAACTTAAAACTGAGACTTAAACCTAAGATTTAACCTTAAGACTTAACCCTAAAACGTAGCCCTGAGACTTATCCTTGAGCTTTAACCTTGATACTTAATCCTGAGACTTAGCCCTAAGACTTATCCCCAAGACATAACTCTAAGGCTTAACCCTAAGACTTAACCTTAAGGCTCAACCTTAAGACTTAACATTAAGACTTAACCCTGAGACTTAACCATAAGACTTATCCTCAAGATTGTACTCTAAGAGTTAACCCTAAGATTTAAAATGAAGACTTAACCCTAAGACGCAATCTATGAGATGGAAACTTAAGACTTAACCTTTAGGAATTAACCCTGACACTTAACCTTAAGGCTTAACCCTAAGACTTAAGCTTAAGACTTCACATTAAGACTTAACCCTAAGACATAATCCTGAGACTTAAACCTGAGACTTAACCCTAAGACTTAACCTAAAGTTTAACTTCAAAACTTAACCCTAAGACTGAATCCCAAGACACAACCTTACCACGTAACCCTGAGACTTAACCTTGAGACTTTACCTTGAAATTTAAGCCTGGGATTTAACCCTAAGTCTTAATGCTAAGACTTAACTTGAAGATGTACCTTTAAGACTTAACCTTAAGACTTAACCTTCAAACGTAACCTTAAGATTTACACTCAAAACTTAACCCTAAGGCTTAACCCTATGACTTAACCTTAAGGTTAAACCTTAAGACAAAACTTGAAGACTTAATTCAAAGACTTATCCCTAAGACTCAACACTGAGACTTAAACCTAAGATTTAAGACTTAACCCTAAGACTTAGCCCCAAGACTTAACCCTAAGACTTCAACTTATGAATTAAACTTTAGACTTAACCCTAAGACTCAATCCATAAGACTTCACCTTAAGACTTAACCCTAAGACTTAACCTAAAGACTTAACCTTAAAATTTAACCCTAAGACTGAACCCTAAAATATAACTTTTAAGACTTAACAATAAGACTGAACATTAAGACACAGCCTTACGACTTCTACCCTGAGACCTAACCTTGAGACTTAACACTGAGATTTAACCCTAAGACTTAACTTTAAGATGTAACATTCGGACTTAACCTTAAAACTTAACCCTAAGTCTCAACCTTAAGAAGTAACTTTAAGACTTAACCCTGAGAATTAACTCTAAGACTTAAACTTAAGAATTAACGCTCAGATATAACCCTCAGACTTAAACTTAAGAAATAACCTTAAGACTTAACCTTAATCTTTAACTTGAAGATGTAACCTTAAGACTTAACCCTAAGAGTTAACCTTAAGTGTTGACCTTGCAGATTTAACCCTAAGAGTTAACGTAGGACTTAAATTGTAAGACTCAACCCTAAGACTTAACCCCAAGACTTAACTCTAAAGAGTTAACCCTAAGACTGCAACTTGTGATTTAAACTTTAGACTTAACCCTAAGACTTAAAATTACGATTTAACATTAAGATTTAACCATAAGACTTAACCCCAAGACTTCAGGTTATGTTTTAACCTTAAGACTCAACCCTGAGACTTAATGGTGAAATTTATCCATAAGACTTATCCCTAGAACTTAAAACTGAGACTTAAACCTAAGATTTAACCTTAAGACTTAACCCTAAAAGGTAGCCCTGAGACTTATCCTTGAGCTTTAACCTTGATACTTAATCCTGAGACTTAGCCCTAAGACTTATCCCCAAGACATAACTCTAAGGCTTAACCCTAAGACTTAACCTTAAGGCTCAACCTTAAGACTTAACATTAAGACTTAACCCTGAGACTTAACCATAAGACTTATCCTCAAGATTGTACTCTAAGACTTAACCCTAAGATTTAAAATGAAGACTTAACCCTAAGACGCAATCTATGAGATGTAAACTTAAGACTTAACCTTTAGGAATTAACCCTGACACTTAACCTTAAGGCTTAACCCTAAGACTTAAGCTTAAGACTTCACATTAAGACTTAACCCTAAGACATAATCCTGAGACTTAAACCTGAGACTTAACCCTAAGACTTAACCTAAAGTTTAACTTCAAAACTTAACCCTAAGACTGAATCCTAAGACACAACCTTACCACGTAACCCTGAGACTTAACCTTGAGACTTTACCTTGAAATTTAAGCCTGGGATTTAACCCTAAGTCTTAATGCTAAGACTTAACTTGAAGATGTACCATTAAGACTTAACCTTAAGACTTAACCTTCAAACGTAACCTTAAGATTTACACTCAAAACTTAACCCTAAGGCTTAACCCTATGACTTAACCTTAAGGTTAAACCTTAAGACAAAACTTGAAGACTTAATTCAAAGACTTATCCCTAAGACTCAACACTGGGACTTAAACCTAAGATTTAAGACTTAACCCTAAGACTTAGCCCCAAGACTTAACCCTAAGACTTCAACTTATGAATTAAACTTTAGACTTAACCCTAAGACTCAATCCATAAGACTTCACCTTAAGACTTAACCCTAAGACTTAA
Organism: Falco punctatus; assembly: GCF_963210335.1. Classification (NCBI taxonomy): domain Eukaryota; kingdom Metazoa; phylum Chordata; class Aves; order Falconiformes; family Falconidae; genus Falco; species Falco punctatus. The sequence goes on along the minus strand of NW_027660146.1, from coordinate 46,197 downwards.
CCTTAAAATTTAACCCTAAGACTGAACCCTAAAATATAACTTTTAAGACTTAACAATAAGACTGAACATTAAGACACAGCCTTACGACTTCTACCCTGAGACCTAACCTTGAGACTTAACACTGAGATTTAACCCTAAGACTTAACTTTAAGATGTAACATTCGGACTTAACCTTAAAACTTAACCCTAAGTCTCAACCTTAAGAAGTAACTTTAAGACTTAACCCTGAGAATTAACTCTAAGACTTAAACTTAAGAATTAACGCTCAGATATAACCCTCAGACTTAAACTTAAGAAATAACCTTAAGACTTAACCTTAATCTTTAACTTGAAGATGTAACCTTAAGACTTAACCCTAAGAGTTAACCTTAAGTGTTGACCTTGCAGATTTAACCCTAAGAGTTAACCTTAGGACTTAAATTGTAAGACTCAACCCTAAGACTTAACCCCAAGACTTAACTCTAAAGAGTTAACCCTAAGACTGCAACTTGTGATTTAAACTTTAGACTTAACCCTAAGACTTAAAATTACGATTTAACATTAAGATTTAACCATAAGACTTAACCCCAAGACTTCAGGTTATGTTTTAACCTTAAGACTCAACCCTGAGACTTAATGGTGAAATTTATCCATAAGACTTATCCCTAGAACTTAAAACTGAGACTTAAACCTAAGATTTAACCTTAAGACTTAACCCTAAAACGTAGCCCTGAGACTTATCCTTGAGCTTTAACCTTGATACTTAATCCTGAGACTTAGCCCTAAGACTTATCCCCAAGACATAACTCTAAGGCTTAACCCTAAGACTTAACCTTAAGGCTCAACCTTAAGACTTAACATTAAGACTTAACCCTGAGACTTAACCATAAGACTTATCCTCAAGATTGTACTCTAAGACTTAACCCTAAGATTTAAAATGAAGACTTAACCCTAAGACGCAATCTATGAGATGTAAACTTAAGACTTAACCTTTAGGAATTAACCCTGACACTTAACCTTAAGGCTTAACCCTAAGCCTTAAGCTTAAGACTTCACATTAAGACTTAACCCTAAGACATAATCCTGAGACTTAAACCTGAGACTTAACCCTAAGACTTAACCTAAAGTTTAACTTCAAAACTTAACCCTAAGACTGAATCCTAAGACACAACCTTACCACGTAACCCTGAGACTTAACCTTGAGACTTTACCTTGAAATTTAAGCCTGGGATTTAACCCTAAGTCTTAATGCTAAGACTTAACTTGAAGATGTACCATTAAGACTTAACCTTAAGACTTAACCTTCAAATGTAACCTTAAGATTTACACTCAAAACTTAACCCTAAGGCTTAACCCTATGACTTAACCTTAAGGTTAAACCTTAAGACAAAACTTGAAGACTTAATTCAAAGACTTATCCCTAAGACTCAACACTGGGACTTAAACCTAAGATTTAAGACTTAACCCTAAGACTTAGCCCCAAGACTTAACCCTAAGACTTCAACTTATGAATTAAACTTTAGACTTAACCCTAAGACTCAATCCATAAGACTTCACCTTAAGACTTAACCCTAAGACTTAACCTTAAAATTTAACCCTAAGACTGAACCCTAAAATATAACTTTTAAGACTTAACAATAAGACTGAACATTAAGACACAGCCTTACGACTTCTACCCTGAGACCTAACCTTGAGACTTAACACTGAGATTTAACCCTAAGACTTAACTTTAAGATGTAACATTCGGACTTAACCTTAAAACTTAACCCTAAGTCTCAACCTTAAGAAGTAACTTTAAGACTTAACCCTGAGAATTAACTCTAAGACTTAAACTTAAGAATTAACGCTCAGATATAACCCTCAGACTTAAACTTAAGAAATAACCTTAAGACTTAACCTTAATCTTTAACTTGAAGATGTAACCTTAAGGCTTAACCCTAAGAGTTAACCTTAAGTGTTGACCTTACAGATTTAACCCTAAGAGTTAACCTTAGGACTTAAATTGTAAGACTCAACCCTAAGACTTAACCCCAAGACTTAACTCTAAAGAGTTAACCCTAAGACTTCAACTTGTGATTTAAACTTTAGACTTAACCCTAAGACTTAAAATTACGATTTAACATTAAGATTTAACCATAAGACTTAACCCTAAGACTTCAGGTTAAGTTTTAACCTTAAGACTCAACCCTGAGACTTAATGGTGAAATTTATCCATAAGACTTATCCCTAAAACTTAAAACTGAGACTTAAACCTAAGATTTAACCTTAAGACTTAACCCTAAAACATAGCCCTGAGACTTATCCTTGAGCTTTAACCTTGATACTTAATCCTGAGACTTAGCCCTAAGACTTATCCCCAAGACATAACTCTAAGGCTTAACCCTAAGACTTAACCTTAAGGCTCAACCTTAAGACTTAACATTAAGACTTAACCCTGAGACTTAACCATAAGACTTATCCTCAAGATTGTACTCTAAGACTTAACCCTAAGATTTAAAATGAAGACTTAACCCTAAGACGCAATCTATGAGATGTAAACTTAAGACTTAACCTTTAGGAATTAACCCTGACACTTAACCTTAAGGCTTAACCCTAAGCCTTAAGCTTAAGACTTCACATTAAGACTTAACCCTAAGACATAATCCTGAGACTTAAACCTGAGACTTAACCCTAAGACTTAACCTAAATTTTAACTTCAAAACTTAACCCTAAGACTGAATCCTAAGACACAACCTTACCACGTAACCCTGAGACTTAACCTTGAGACTTTACCTTGAAATTTAAGCCTGGGATTTAACCCTAAGTCTTAATGCTAAGACTTAACTTGAAGATGTACCATTAAGACTTAACCTTAAGACTTAACCTTCAAACGTAACCTTAAGATTTACACTCAAAACTTAACCCTAAGGCTTAACCCTATGACTTAACCTTAAGGTTAAACCTTAAGACAAAACTTGAAGACTTAATTCAAAGACTTATCCCTAAGACTCAACACTGGGACTTAAACCTAAGATTTAAGACTTAACCCTAAGACTTAGCCCCAAGACTTAACCCTAAGACTTCAACTTATGAATTAAACTTTAGACTTAACCCTAAGACTCAATCCATAAGACTTCACCTTAAGACTTAACCCTAAGACTTAACCTTAAAATTTAACCCTAAGACTGAACCCTAAAATATAACTTTTAAGACTTAACAATAAGACTGAACATTAAGACACAGCCTTACGACTTCTACCCTGAGACCTAACCTTGAGACTTAACACTGAGATTTAACCCTAAGACTTAACTTTAAGATGTAACATTCGGACTTAACCTTAAAACTTAACCCTAAGTCTCAACCTTAAGAAGTAACTTTAAGACTTAACCCTGAGAATTAACTCTAAGACTTAAACTTAAGAATTAACGCTCAGATATAACCCTCAGACTTAAACTTAAGAAATAACCTTAAGACTTAACCTTAATCTTTAACTTGAAGATGTAACCTTAAGGCTTAACCCTAAGAGTTAACCTTAAGTGTTGACCTTACAGATTTAACCCTAAGAGTTAACCTTAGGACTTAAATTGTAAGACTCAACCCTAAGACTTAACCCCAAGACTTAACTCTAAAGAGTTAACCCTAAGACTTCAACTTGTGATTTAAACTTTAGACTTAACCCTAAGACTTAAAATTACGATTTAACATTAAGATTTAACCATAAGACTTAACCCTAAGACTTCAGGTTAAGTTTTAACCTTAAGACTCAACCCTGAGACTTAATGGTGAAATTTATCCATAAGACTTATCCCTAAAACTTAAAACTGAGACTTAAACCTAAGATTTAACCTTAAGACTTAACCCTAAAACATAGCCCTGAGACTTATCCTTGAGCTTTAACCTTGATACTTAATCCTGAGACTTAGCCCTAAGACTTATCCCCAAGACATAACTCTAAGGCTTAACCCTAAGACTTAACCTTAAGGCTCAACCTTAAGACTTAACATTAAGACTTAACCCTGAGACTTAACCATAAGACTTATCCTCAAGATTGTACTCTAAGACTTAACCCTAAGATTTAAAATGAAGACTTAACCCTAAGACGCAATCTATGAGATGTAAACTTAAGACTTAACCTTTAGGAATTAACCCTGACCCTTAACCTTAAGGCTTAACCCTAAGACTTAAGCTTAAGACTTCACATTAAGACTTAACCCTAAGACATAATCCTGAGACTTAAACCTGAGACTTAACCCTAAGACTTAACCTAAATTTTAACTTCAAAACTTAACCCTAAGACTGAATCCTAAGACACAACCTTACCACGTAACCCTGAGACTTAACCTTGAGACTTTACCTTGAAATTTAAGCCTGGGATTTAACCCTAAGTCTTAATGCTAAGACTTAACTTGAAGATGTACCATTAAGACTTAACCTTAAGACTTAACCTTCAAACGTAACCTTAAGATTTACACTCAAAACTTAACCCTAAGGCTTAACCCTATGACTTAACCTTAAGGTTAAACCTTAAGACAAAACTTGAAGACTTAATTCAAAGACTTATCCCTAAGACTCAACACTGGGACTTAAACCTAAGATTTAAGACTTAACCCTAAGACTTAGCCCCAAGACTTAACCCTAAGACTTCAACTTATGAATTAAACTTTAGACTTAACCCTAAGACTCAATCCATAAGACTTCACCTTAAGACTTAACCCTAAGACTTAACCTTAAAATTTAACCCTAAGACTGAACCCTAAAATATAACTTTTAAGACTTAACAATAAGACTGAACATTAAGACACAGCCTTACGACTTCTACCCTGAGACCTAACCTTGAGACTTAACACTGAGATTTAACCCTAAGACTTAACTTTAAGATGTAACATTCGGACTTAACCTTAAAACTTAACCCTAAGTCTCAACCTTAAGAAGTAACTTTAAGACTTAACCCTGAGAATTAACTCTAAGACTTAAACTTAAGAATTAACGCTCAGATATAACCCTCAGACTTAAACTTAAGAAATAACCTTAAGACTTAACCTTAATCTTTAACTTGAAGATGTAACCTTAAGACTTAACCCTAAGAGTTAACCTTAAGTGTTGACCTTACAGATTTAACCCTAAGAGTTAACCTTAGGACTTAAATTGTAAGACTCAACCCTAAGACTTAACCCCAAGACTTAACTCTAAAGAGTTAACCCTAAGACTTCAACTTGTGATTTAAACTTTAGACTTAACCCTAAGACTTAAAATTACGATTTAACATTAAGATTTAACCATAAGACTTAACCCTAAGACTTCAGGTTAAGTTTTAACCTTAAGACTCAACCCTGAGACTTAATGGTGAAATTTATCCATAAGACTTATCCCTAAAACTTAAAACTGAGACTTAAACCTAAGATTTAACCTTAAGACTTAACCCTAAAACATAGCCCTGAGACTTATCCTTGAGCTTTAACCTTGATACTTAATCCTGAGACTTAGCCCTAAGACTTATCCCCAAGACATAACTCTAAGGCTTAACCCTAAGACTTAACCTTAAGGCTCAACCTTAAGACTTAACATTAAGACTTAACCCTGAGACTTAACCATAAGACTTATCCTCAAGATTGTACTCTAAGACTTAACCCTATGATTTAAAATGAAGACTTAACCCTAAGACGCAATCTATGAGATGTAAACTTAAGACTTAACCTTTAGGAATTAACCCTGACACTTAACCTTAAGGCTTAACCCTAAGACTTAAGCTTAAGACTTCAATTTAAGACTTCACATTAAGACTTAACCCTAAGACATAATCCTGAGACTTAAACCTGAGACTTAACCCTAAGACTTAACCTAAAGTTTAACTTCAAAACTTAACCCTAAGACTGAATCCCAAGACACAACCTTACCACGTAACCCTGAGACTTAACCTTGAGACTTTACCTTGAAATTTAAGCCTGGGATTTAACCCTAAGTCTTAATGCTAAGACTTAACTTGAAGATGTACCATTAAGACTTAACCTTAAGACTTAACCTTCAAACGTAACCTTAAGATTTACACTCAAAACTTAACCCTAAGGCTTAACCCTATGACTTAACCTTAAGGTTAAACCTTAAGACAAAACTTGAAGACTTAATTCAAAGACTTATCCCTAAGACTCAACACTGAGACTTAAACCTAAGATTTAAGACTTAACCCTAAGACTTAGCCCCAAGACTTAACCCTAAGACTTCAACTTATGAATTAAACTTTAGACTTAACCCTAAGACTCAATCCATAAGACTTCACCTTAAGACTTAACCCTAAGACTTAACCTAAAGACTTAACCTTAAAATTTAACCCTAAGACTGAACCCTAAAATATAACTTTTAAGACTTAACAATAAGACTGAACATTAAGACACAGCCTTACGACTTCTACCCTGAGACCTAACCTTGAGACTTAACACTGAGATTTAACCCTAAGACTTAACTTTAAGATGTAACATTCGGACTTAACCTTAAAACTTAACCCTAAGTCTCAACCTTAAGAAGTAACTTTAAGACTTAACCCTGAGAATTAACTCTAAGACTTAAACTTAAGAATTAACGCTCAGATATAACCCTCAGACTTAAACTTAAGAAATAACCTTAAGACTTAACCTTAATCTTTAACTTGAAGATGTAACCTTAAGACTTAACCCTAAGAGTTAACCTTAAGTGTTGACCTTACAGATTTAACCCTAAGAGTTAACCTTAGGACTTAAATTGTAAGACTCAACCCTAAGACTTAACCCCAAGACTTAACTCTAAAGAGTTAACCCTAAGACTTCAACTTGTGATTTAAACTTTAGACTTAACCCTAAGACTTAAAATTACGATTTAACATTAAGATTTAACCATAAGACTTAACCCTAAGACTTCAGGTTAAGTTTTAACCTTAAGACTCAACCCTGAGACTTAATGGTGAAATTTATCCATAAGACTTATCCCTAAAACTTAAAACTGAGACTTAAACCTAAGATTTAACCTTAAGACTTAACCCTAAAACATAGCCCTGAGACTTATCCTTGAGCTTTAACCTTGATACTTAATCCTGAGACTTAGCCCTAAGACTTATCCCCAAGACATAACTCTAAGGCTTAACCCTAAGACTTAACCTTAAGGCTCAACCTTAAGACTTAACATTAAGACTTAACCCTGAGACTTAACCATAAGACTTATCCTCAAGATTGTACTCTAAGACTTAACCCTATGATTTAAAATGAAGACTTAACCCTAAGACGCAATCTATGAGATGTAAACTTAAGACTTAACCTTTAGGAATTAACCCTGACACTTAACCTTAAGGCTTAACCCTAAGACTTAAGCTTAAGACTTCAATTTAAGACTTCACATTAAGACTTAACCCTAAGACATAATCCTGAGACTTAAACCTGAGACTTAACCCTAAGACTTAACCTAAAGTTTAACTTCAAAACTTAACCCTAAGACTGAATCCCAAGACACAACCTTACCACGTAACCCTGAGACTTAACCTTGAGACTTTACCTTGAAATTTAAGCCTGGGATTTAACCCTAAGTCTTAATGCTAAGACTTAACTTGAAGATGTACCATTAAGACTTAACCTTAAGACTTAACCTTCAAACGTAACCTTAAGATTTACACTCAAAACTTAACCCTAAGGCTTAACCCTATGACTTAACCTTAAGGTTAAACCTTAAGACAAAACTTGAAGACTTAATTCAAAGACTTATCCCTAAGACTCAACACTGAGACTTAAACCTAAGATTTAAGACTTAACCCTAAGACTTAGCCCCAAGACTTAACCCTAAGACTTCAACTTATGAATTAAACTTTAGACTTAACCCTAAGACTCAATCCATAAGACTTCACCTTAAGACTTAACCCTAAGACTTAACCTAAAGACTTAACCTTAAAATTTAACCCTAAGACTGAACCCTAAAATATAACTTTTAAGACTTAACAATAAGACTGAACATTAAGACACAGCCTTACGACTTCTACCCTGAGACCTAACCTTGAGACTTAACACTGAGATTTAACCCTAAGACTTAACTTTAAGATGTAACATTCGGACTTAACCTTAAAACTTAACCCTAAGTCTCAACCTTAAGAAGTAACTTTAAGACTTAACCCTGAGAATTAACTCTAAGACTTAAACTTAAGAATTAACGCTCAGATATAACCCTCAGACTTAAACTTAAGAAATAACCTTAAGACTTAACCTTAATCTTTAACTTGAAGATGTAACCTTAAGACTTAACCCTAAGAGTTAACCTTAAGTGTTGACCTTACAGATTTAACCCTAAGAGTTAACCTTAGGACTTAAATTGTAAGACTCAACCCTAAGACTTAACCCCAAGACTTAACTCTAAAGAGTTAACCCTAAGACTTCAACTTGTGATTTAAACTTTAGACTTAACCCTAAGACTTAAAATTACGATTTAACATTAAGATTTAACCATAAGACTTAACCCCAAGACTTCAGGTTATGTTTTAACCTTAAGACTCAACCCTGAGACTTAATGGTGAAATTTATCCATAAGACTTATCCCTAGAACTTAAAACTGAGACTTAAACCTAAGATTTAACCTTAAGACTTAACCCTAAAACGTAGCCCTGAGACTTATCCTTGAGCTTTAACCTTGATACTTAATCCTGAGACTTAGCCCTAAGACTTATCCCCAAGACATAACTCTAAGGCTTAACCCTAAGACTTAACCTTAAGGCTCAACCTTAAGACTTAACATTAAGACTTAACCCTGAGACTTAACCATAAGACTTATCCTCAAGATTGTACTCTAAGAGTTAACCCTAAGATTTAAAATGAAGACTTAACCCTAAGACGCAATCTATGAGATGTAAACTTAAGACTTAACCTTTAGGAATTAACCCTGACACTTAACCTTAAGGCTTAACCCTAAGACTTAAGCTTAAGACTTCACATTAAGACTTCACATTAAGACTTAACCCTAAGACATAATCCTGAGACTTAAACCTGAGACTTAACCCTAAAACGTAACCTAAAGTTTAACTTCAAAACTTAACCCTAAGACTGAATCCCAAGACACAACCTTACCACGTAACCCTGAGACTTAACCTTGAGACTTTACCTTGAAATTTAAGCCTGGGATTTAACCCTAAGTCTTAATGCTAAGACTTAACTTGAAGATGTACCATTAAGACTTAACCTTAAGACTTAACCTTCAAACGTAACCTTAAGATTTACACTCAAAACTTAACCCTAAGGCTTAACCCTATGACTTAACCTTAAGGTTAAACCTTAAGACAAAACTTGAAGACTTAATTCAAAGACTTATCCCTAAGACTCAACACTGAGACTTAAACCTAAGATTTAAGACTTAACCCTAAGACTTAGCCCCAAGACTTAACCCTAAGACTTCAACTTATGAATTAAACTTTAGACTTAACCCTAAGACTCAATCCATAAGACTTCACCTTAAGACTTAACCCTAAGACTTAACATAAAGACTTAACCTTAAAATTTAACCCTAAGACTGAACCCTAAAATATAACTTTTAAGACTTAACAATAAGACTGAACATTAAGACACAGCCTTACGACTTCTACCCTGAGACCTAACCTTGAGACTTAACACTGAGATTTAACCCTAAGACTTAACTTTAAGATGTAACATTCGGACTTAACCTTAAAACTTAACCCTAAGTCTCAACCTTAAGAAGTAACTTTAAGACTTAACCCTGAGAATTAACTCTAAGACTTAAACTTAAGAATTAACGCTCAGATATAACCCTCAGACTTAAACTTAAGAAATAACCTTAAGACTTAACCTTAATCTTTAACTTGAAGATGTAACCTTAAGACTTAACCCTAAGAGTTAACCTTAAGTGTTGACCTTACAGATTTAACCCTAAGAGTTAACCTTAGGACTTAAATTGTAAGACTCAACCCTAAGACTTAACCCCAAGACTTAACTCTAAAGAGTTAACCCTAAGACTTCAACTTGTGATTTAAACTTTAGACTTAACCCTAAGACTTAAAATTACGATTTAACATTAAGATTTAACCATAAGACTTAACCCCAAGACTTCAGGTTATGTTTTAACCTTAAGACTCAACCCTGAGACTTAATGGTGAAATTTATCCATAAGACTTATCCCTAGAACTTAAAACTGAGACTTAAACCTAAGATTTAACCTTAAGACTTAACCCTAAAACGTAGCCCTGAGACTTATCCTTGAGCTTTAACCTTGATACTTAATCCTGAGACTTAGCCCTAAGACTTATCCCCAAGACATAACTCTAAGGCTTAACCCTAAGACTTAACCTTAAGGCTCAACCTTAAGACTTAACATTAAGACTTAACCCTGAGACTTAACCATAAGACTTATCCTCAAGATTGTACTCTAAGAGTTAACCCTAAGATTTAAAATGAAGACTTAACCCTAAGACGCAATCTATGAGATGTAAACTTAAGACTTAACCTTTAGGAATTAACCCTGACACTTAACCTTAAGGCTTAACCCTAAGACTTAAGCTTAAGACTTCACATTAAGACTTCACATTAAGACTTAACCCTAAGACATAATCCTGAGACTTAAACCTGAGACTTAACCCTAAAACGTAACCTAAAGTTTAACTTCAAAACTTAACCCTAAGACTGAATCCCAAGACACAACCTTACCACGTAACCCTGAGACTTAACCTTGAGACTTTACCTTGAAATTTAAGCCTGGGATTTAACCCTAAGTCTTAATGCTAAGACTTAACTTGAAGATGTACCATTAAGACTTAACCTTAAGACTTAACCTTCAAACGTAACCTTAAGATTTACACTCAAAACTTAACCCTAAGGCTTAACCCTATGACTTAACCTTAAGGTTAAACCTTAAGACAAAACTTGAAGACTTAATTCAAAGACTTATCCCTAAGACTCAACACTGAGACTTAAACCTAAGATTTAAGACTTAACCCTAAGACTTAGCCCCAAGACTTAACCCTAAGACTTCAACTTATGAATTAAACTTTAGACTTAACCCTAAGACTCAATCCATAAGACTTCACCTTAAGACTTAACCCTAAGACTTAACCTAAAGACTTAACCTTAAAATTTAACCCTAAGACTGAACCCTAAAATATAACTTTTAAGACTTAACAATAAGACTGAACATTAAGACACAGCCTTACGACTTCTACCCTGAGACCTAACCTTGAGACTTAACACTGAGATTTAACCCTAAGACTTAACTTTAAGATGTAACATTCGGACTTAACCTTAAAACTTAACCCTAAGTCTCAACCTTAAGAAGTAACTTTAAGACTTAACCCTGAGAATTAACTCTAAGACTTAAACTTAAGAATTAACGCTCAGATATAACCCTCAGACTTAAACTTAAGAAATAACCTTAAGACTTAACCTTAATCTTTAACTTGAAGATGTAACCTTAAGACTTAACCCTAAGAGTTAACCTTAAGTGTTGACCTTACAGATTTAACCCTAAGAGTTAACCTTAGGACTTAAATTGTAAGACTCAACCCTAAGACTTAACCCCAAGACTTAACTCTAAAGAGTTAACCCTAAGACTTCAACTTGTGATTTAAACTTTAGACTTAACCCTAAGACTTAAAATTACGATTTAACATTAAGATTTAACCATAAGACTTAACCCCAAGACTTCAGGTTATGTTTTAACCTTAAGACTCAACCCTGAGACTTAATGGTGAAATTTATCCATAAGACTTATCCCTAGAACTTAAAACTGAGACTTAAACCTAAGATTTAACCTTAAGACTTAACCCTAAAACGTAGCCCTGAGACTTATCCTTGAGCTTTAACCTTGATACTTAATCCTGAGACTTAGCCCTAAGACTTATCCCCAAGACATAACTCTAAGGCTTAACCCTAAGACTTAACCTTAAGGCTCAACCTTAAGACTTAACATTAAGACTTAACCCTGAGACTTAACCATAAGACTTATCCTCAAGATTGTACTCTAAGAGTTAACCCTAAGATTTAAAATGAAGACTTAACCCTAAGACGCAATCTATGAGATGTAAACTTAAGACTTAACCTTTAGGAATTAACCCTGACACTTAACCTTAAGGCTTAACCCTAAGACTTAAGCTTAAGACTTCACATTAAGACTTCACATTAAGACTTAACCCTAAGACATAATCCTGAGACTTAAACCTGAGACTTAACCCTAAAACGTAACCTAAAGTTTAACTTCAAAACTTAACCCTAAGACTGAATCCCAAGACACAACCTTACCACGTAACCCTGAGACTTAACCTTGAGACTTTACCTTGAAATTTAAGCCTGGGATTTAACCCTAAGTCTTAATGCTAAGACTTAACTTGAAGATGTACCATTAAGACTTAACCTTAAGACTTAACCTTCAAACGTAACCTTAAGATTTACACTCAAAACTTAACCCTAAGGCTTAACCCTATGACTTAACCTTAAGGTTAAACCTTAAGACAAAACTTGAAGACTTAATTCAAAGACTTATCCCTAAGACTCAACACTGGGACTTAAATCTAAGATTTAAGACTTAACCCTAAGACTTAGCCCCAAGACTTAACCCTAAGACTTCAACTTATGAATTAAACTTTAGACTTAACCCTAAGACTCAATCCATAAGACTTCACCTTAAGACTTAACCTAAAGACTTAACCTTAAAATTTAACCCTAAGACTGAACCCTAAAATATAACTTTTAAGACTTAACAATAAGACTGAACATTAAGACACAGCCTTACGACTTCTACCCTGAGACCTAACCTTGAGACTTAACACTGAGATTTAACCCTAAGACTTAACTTTAAGATGTAACATTCGGACTTAACCTTAAAACTTAACCCTAAGTCTCAACCTTAAGAAGTAACTTTAAGACTTAACCCTGAGAATTAACTCTAAGACTTAAACTTAAGAATTAACGCTCAGATATAACCCTCAGACTTAAACTTAAGAAATAACCTTAAGACTTAACCTTAATCTTTAACTTGAAGATGTAACCTTAAGACTTAACCCTAAGAGTTAACCTTAAGTGTTGACCTTGCAGATTTAACCCTAAGAGTTAACCTTAGGACTTAAATTGTAAGACTCAACCCTAAGACTTAACCCCAAGACTTAACTCTAAAGAGTTAACCCTAAGACTGCAACTTGTGATTTAAACTTTAGACTTAACCCTAAGACTTAAAATTACGATTTAACATTAAGATTTAACCATAAGACTTAACCCCAAGACTTCAGGTTATGTTTTAACCTTAAGACTCAACCCTGAGACTTAATGGTGAAATTTATCCATAAGACTTATCCCTAGAACTTAAAACTGAGACTTAAACCTAAGATTTAACCTTAAGACTTAACCCTAAAACGTAGCCCTGAGACTTATCCTTGAGCTTTAACCTTGATACTTAATCCTGAGACTTAGCCCTAAGACTTATCCCCAAGACATAACTCTAAGGCTTAACCCTAAGACTTAACCTTAAGGCTCAACCTTAAGACTTAACATTAAGACTTAACCCTGAGACTTAACCATAAGACTTATCCTCAAGATTGTACTCTAAGAGTTAACCCTAAGATTTAAAATGAAGACTTAACCCTAAGACGCAATCTATGAGATGTAAACTTAAGACTTAACCTTTAGGAATTAACCCTGACACTTAACCTTAAGGCTTAACCCTAAGACTTAAGCTTAAGACTTCAATTTAAGACTTCACATTAAGACTTAACCCTAAGACATAATCCTGAGACTTAAACCTGAGACTTAACCCTAAGACGTAACCTAAAGTTTAACTTCAAAACTTAACCCTAAGACTGAATCCTAAGACACAACCTTACCACGTAACCCTGAGACTTAACCTTGAGACTTTACCTTGAAATTTAAGCCTGGGATTTAACCCTAAGTCTTAATGCTAAGACTTAACTTGAAGATGTATCATTAAGACTTAACCTTAAGACTTAACCTTCAAACGTAACCTTAAGATTTACACTCAAAACTTAACCCTAAGGCTTAACCCTATGACTTAACCTTAAGGTTAAACCTTAAGACAAAACTTGAAGACTTAATTCAAAGACTTATCCCTAAGACTCAACACTGGGACTTAAACCTAAGATTTAAGACTTAACCCTAAGACTTAGCCCCAAGACTTAACCCTAAGACTTCAACTTATGAATTAAACTTTAGACTTAACCCTAAGACTCAATCCATAAGACTTCACCTTAAGACTTAACCCTAAGACTTAACCTAAAGACTTAACCTTAAAATTTAACCCTAAGACTGAACCCTAAAATATAACTTTTAAGACTTAACAATAAGACTGAACATTAAGACACAGCCTTACGACTTCTACCCTGAGACCTAACCTTGAGACTTAACACTGAGATTTAACCCTAAGACTTAACTTTAAGATGTAACATTCGGACTTAACCTTAAAACTTAACCCTAAGTCTCAACCTTAAGAAGTAACTTTAAGACTTAACCCTGAGAATTAACTCTAAGACTTAAACTTAAGAATTAACGCTCAGATATAACCCTCAGACTTAAACTTAAGAAATAACCTTAAGACTTAACCTTAATCTTTAACTTGAAGATGTAACCTTAAGACTTAACCCTAAGACTTAACCTTAAGTGTTGACCTTGCAGATTTAACCCTAAGAGTTAACCTTAGGACTTAAATTGTAAGACTCAACCCTAAGACTTAACCCCAAGACTTAACTCTAAAGAGTTAACCCTAAGACTTCAACTTGTGATTTAAACTTTAGACTTAACCCTAAGACTTAAAATTACGATTTAACATTAAGATTTAACCATAAGACTTAACCCCAAGACTTCAGGTTATGTTTTAACCTTAAGACTCAACCCTGAGACTTAATGGTGAAATTTATCCATAAGACTTATCCCTAGAACTTAAAACTGAGACTTAAACCTAAGATTTAACCTTAAGACTTAACCCTAAAACGTAGCCCTGAGACTTATCCTTGAGCTTTAACCTTGATACTTAATCCTGAGACTTAGCCCTAAGACTTATCCCCAAGACATAACTCTAAGGCTTAACCCTAAGACTTAACCTTAAGGCTCAACCTTAAGACTTAACATTAAGACTTAACCCTGAGACTTAACCATAAGACTTATCCTCAAGATTGTACTCTAAGACTTAACCCTAAGATTTAAAATGAAGACTTAACCCTAAGACGCAATCTATGAGATGTAAACTTAAGACTTAACCTTTAGGAATTAACCCTGACACTTAACCTTAAGGCTTAACCCTAAGACTTAAGCTTAAGACTTCACATTAAGACTTAACCCTAAGACATAATCCTGAGACTTAAACCTGAGACTTAACCCTAAGACTTAACCTAAAGTTTAACTTCAAAACTTAACCCTAAGACTGAATCCTAAGACACAACCTTACCACGTAACCCTGAGACTTAACCTTGAGACTTTACCTTGAAATTTAAGCCTGGGATTTAACCCTAAGTCTTAATGCTAAGACTTAACTTGAAGATGTACCATTAAGACTTAACCTTAAGACTTAACCTTCAAACGTAACCTTAAGATTTACACTCAAAACTTAACCCTAAGGCTTAACCCTATGACTTAACCTTAAGGTTAAACCTTAAGACAAAACTTGAAGACTTAATTCAAAGACTTATCCCTAAGACTCAACACTGAGACTTAAACCTAAGATTTAAGACTTAACCCTAAGACTTAGCCCCAAGACTTAACCCTAAGACTTCAACTTATGAATTAAACTTTAGACTTAACCCTAAGACTCAATCCATAAGACTTCACCTTAAGACTTAACCCTAAGACTTAACCTAAAGACTTAACCTTAAAATTTAACCCTAAGACTGAACCCTAAAATATAACGTTTAAGACATAACAATAAGACTGAACATTAAGACACAGCCTTACGACTTCTACCCTGAGACCTAACCTTGAGACTTAACACTGAGATTTAACCCTAAGACTTAACTTTAAGATGTAACATTCGGACTTAACCTTAAAACTTAACCCTAAGTCTCAACCTTAAGAAGTAACTTTAAGACTTAACCCTGAGAATTAACTCTAAGACTTAAACTTAAGAATTAACGCTCAGATATAACCCTCAGACTTAAACTTAAGAAATAACCTTAAGACTTAACCTTAATCTTTAACTTGAAGATGTAACCTTAAGACTTAACCCTAAGAGTTAACCTTAAGTGTTGACCTTGCAGATTTAACCCTAAGAGTTAACCTTAGGACTTAAATTGTAAGACTCAACCCTAAGACTTAACCCCAAGACTTAACTCTAAAGAGTTAACCCTAAGACTTCAACTTGTGATTTAAACTTTAGACTTAACCCTAAGACTCAATCCATAAGACTTCACCTTAAGACTTAACCCTAAGACTTAACCTAAAGACTTAACCTTAAAATTTAACCCTAAGACTGGACCCTAAAATATAACTTTTAAGACTTAACAATAAGACTGAACATTAAGACACAGCCTTACGACTTCTACCCTGAGACCTAACCTTGAGACTTAACACTGAGATTTAACCCTAAGACTTAACTTTAAGATGTAACATTCGGACTTAACCTTAAAACTTAACCCTAAGTCTCAACCTTAAGAAGTAACTTTAAGACTTAACCCTGAGAATTAACTCTAAGACTTAAACTTAAGAATTAACGCTCAGATATAACCCTCAGACTTAAACTTAAGAAATAACCTTAAGACTTAACCTTAATCTTTAACTTGAAGATGTAACCTTAAGACTTAACCCTAAGAGTTAACCTTAAGTGTTGACCTTGCAGATTTAACCCTAAGAGTTAACCTTAGGACTTAAATTGTAAGACTCAACCCTAAGACTTAACCCCAAGACTTAACTCTAAAGAGTTAACCCTAAGACTTCAACTTGTGATTTAAACTTTAGACTTAACCCTAAGACTTAAAAATTACGATTTAACATTAAGATTTAACCATAAGACTTAACCCTAAGACTTCAGGTTAAGTTTTAACCTTAAGACTCAACCCTGAGACTTAATGGTGAAATTTATCCATAAGACTTATCCCTAGAACTTAAAACTGAGACTTAAACCTAAGATTTAACCTTAAGACTTAACCCTAAAACGTAGGCCTGAGACTTATCCTTGAGCTTTAACCTTGATACTTAATCCTGAGACTTAGCCCTAAGACTTATCCCCAAGACATAACTCTAAGGCTTAACCCTAAGACTTAACCTTAAGGCTCAACCTTAAGACTTAACATTAAGACTTAACCCTGAGACTTAACCATAAGACTTATCCTCAAGATTGTACTCTAAGACTTAACCCTAAGATTTAAAATGAAGACTTAACCCTAAGACGCAATCTATGAGATGTAAACTTAAGACTTAACCTTTAGGAATTAACCCTGACACTTAACCTTAAGGCTTAACCCTAAGACTTAAACTTAAGACTTCAATTTAAGACCTCACATTAAGACTTAACCCTAAGACATAATCCTGAGACTTAAACCTGAGACTTAACCCTAAGACGTAACCTAAAGTTTAACTTCAAAACTTAACCCTAAGACTGAATCCTAAGACACAACCTTACCACGTAACCCTGAGACTTAACCTTGAGACTTTACCTTGAAATTTAAGCCTGGGATTTAACCCTAAGTCTTAATGCTAAGACTTAACTTGAAGATGTACCATTAAGACTTAACCTTAAGACTTAACCTTCAAACGTAACCTTAAGATTTACACTCAAAACTTAACCCTAAGGCTTAACCCTATGACTTAACCTTAAGGTTAAACCTTAAGACAAAACTTGAAGACTTAATTCAAAGACTTATCCCTAAGACTCAACACTGAGACTTAAACCTAAGATTTAAGACTTAACCCTAAGACTTAGCCCCAAGACTTAACCCTAAGACTTCAACTTATGAATTAAACTTTAGACTTAACCCTAAGACTCAATCCATAAGACTTCACCTTAAGACTTAACCCTAAGACTTAACCTAAAGACTTAACCTTAAAATTTAACCCTAAGACTGAACCCTAAAATATAACGTTTAAGACATAACAATAAGACTGAACATTAAGACACAGCCTTACGACTTCTACCCTGAGACCTAACCTTGAGACTTAACACTGAGATTTAACCCTAAGACTTAACTTTAAGATGTAACATTCGGACTTAACCTTAAAACTTAACCCTAAGTCTCAACCTTAAGAAGTAACTTTAAGACTTAACCCTGAGAATTAACTCTAAGACTTAAACTTAAGAATTAACGCTCAGATATAACCCTCAGACTTAAACTTAAGAAATAACCTTAAGACTTAACCTTAATCTTTAACTTGAAGATGTAACCTTAAGACTTAACCCTAAGAGTTAACCTTAAGTGTTGACCTTGCAGATTTAACCCTAAGAGTTAACCTTAGGACTTAAATTGTAAGACTCAACCCTAAGACTTAACCCCAAGACTTAACTCTAAAGAGTTAACCCTAAGACTTCAACTTGTGATTTAAACTTTAGACTTAACCCTAAGACTCAATCCATAAGACTTCACCTTAAGACTTAACCCTAAGACTTAACCTAAAGACTTAACCTTAAAATTTAACCCTAAGACTGGACCCTAAAATATAACTTTTAAGACTTAACAATAAGACTGAACATTAAGACACAGCCTTACGACTTCTACCCTGAGACCTAACCTTGAGACTTAACACTGAGATTTAACCCTAAGACTTAACTTTAAGATGTAACATTCGGACTTAACCTTAAAACTTAACCCTAAGTCTCAACCTTAAGAAGTAACTTTAAGACTTAACCCTGAGAATTAACTCTAAGACTTAAACTTAAGAATTAACGCTCAGATATAACCCTCAGACTTAAACTTAAGAAATAACCTTAAGACTTAACCTTAATCTTTAACTTGAAGATGTAACCTTAAGACTTAACCCTAAGAGTTAACCTTAAGTGTTGACCTTGCAGATTTAACCCTAAGAGTTAACCTTAGGACTTAAATTGTAAGACTCAACCCTAAGACTTAACCCCAAGACTTAACTCTAAAGAGTTAACCCTAAGACTTCAACTTGTGATTTAAACTTTAGACTTAACCCTAAGACTTAAAAATTACGATTTAACATTAAGATTTAACCATAAGACTTAACCCTAAGACTTCAGGTTAAGTTTTAACCTTAAGACTCAACCCTGAGACTTAATGGTGAAATTTATCCATAAGACTTATCCCTAGAACTTAAAACTGAGACTTAAACCTAAGATTTAACCTTAAGACTTAACCCTAAAACGTAGGCCTGAGACTTATCCTTGAGCTTTAACCTTGATACTTAATCCTGAGACTTAGCCCTAAGACTTATCCCCAAGACATAACTCTAAGGCTTAACCCTAAGACTTAACCTTAAGGCTCAACCTTAAGACTTAACATTAAGACTTAACCCTGAGACTTAACCATAAGACTTATCCTCAAGATTGTACTCTAAGACTTAACCCTAAGATTTAAAATGAAGACTTAACCCTAAGACGCAATCTATGAGATGTAAACTTAAGACTTAACCTTTAGGAATTAACCCTGACACTTAACCTTAAGGCTTAACCCTAAGACTTAAACTTAAGACTTCAATTTAAGACCTCACATTAAGACTTAACCCTAAGACATAATCCTGAGACTTAAACCTGAGACTTAACCCTAAGACGTAACCTAAAGTTTAACTTCAAAACTTAACCCTAAGACTGAATCCTAAGACACAACCTTACCACGTAACCCTGAGACTTAACCTTGAGACTTTACCTTGAAATTTAAGCCTGGGATTTAACCCTAAGTCTTAATGCTAAGACTTAACTTGAAGATGTACCATTAAGACTTAACCTTAAGACTTAACCTTCAAACGTAACCTTAAGATTTACACTCAAAACTTAACCCTAAGGCTTAACCCTATGACTTAACCTTAAGGTTAAACCTTAAGACAAAACTTGAAGACTTAATTCAAAGACTTATCCCTAAGACTCAACACTGAGACTTAAACCTAAGATTTAAGACTTAACCCTAAGACTTAGCCCCAAGACTTAACCCTAAGACTTCAACTTATGAATTAAACTTTAGACTTAACCCTAAGACTCAATCCATAAGACTTCACCTTAAGACTTAACCCTAAGACTTAACCTAAAGACTTAACCTTAAAATTTAACCCTAAGACTGAACCCTAAAATATAACGTTTAAGACATAACAATAAGACTGAACATTAAGACACAGCCTTACGACTTCTACCCTGAGACCTAACCTTGAGACTTAACACTGAGATTTAACCCTAAGACTTAACTTTAAGATGTAACATTCGGACTTAACCTTAAAACTTAACCCTAAGTCTCAACCTTAAGAAGTAACTTTAAGACTTAACCCTGAGAATTAACTCTAAGACTTAAACTTAAGAATTAACGCTCAGATATAACCCTCAGACTTAAACTTAAGAAATAACCTTAAGACTTAACCTTAATCTTTAACTTGAAGATGTAACCTTAAGACTTAACCCTAAGAGTTAACCTTAAGTGTTGACCTTGCAGATTTAACCCTAAGAGTTAACCTTAGGACTTAAATTGTAAGACTCAACCCTAAGACTTAACCCCAAGACTTAACTCTAAAGAGTTAACCCTAAGACTTCAACTTGTGATTTAAACTTTAGACTTAACCCTAAGACTTAAAATTACGATTTAACATTAAGATTTAACCATAAGACTTAACCCTAAGACTTCAGGTTAAGTTTTAACCTTAAGACTCAACCCTGAGACTTAATGGTGAAATTTATCCATAAGACTTATCCCTAGAACTTAAAACTGAGACTTAAACCTAAGATTTAACCTTAAGACTTAACCCTAAAACGTAGCCCTGAGACTTATCCTTGAGCTTTAACCTTGATACTTAATCCTGAGACTTAGCCCTAAGACTTATCCCCAAGACATAACTCTAAGGCTTAACCCTAAGACTTAACCTTAAGGCTCAACCTTAAGACTTAACATTAAGACTTAACCCTGAGACTTAACCATAAGACTTATCCTCAAGATTGTACTCTAAGACTTAACCCTAAGATTTAAAATGAAGACTTAACCCTAAGACGCAATCTATGAGATGTAAACTTAAGACTTAACCTTTAGGAATTAACCCTGACACTTAACCTTAAGGCTTAACCCTAAGACTTAAGCTTAAGACTTCACATTAAGACTTAACCCTAAGACATAATCCTGAGACTTATACCTGAGACTTAACCCTAAGACGTAACCTAAAGTTTAACTTCAAAACTTAACCCTAAGACTGAATCCTAAGACACAACCTTACCACGTAACCCTGAGACTTAACCTTGAGACTTTACCTTGAAATTTAAGCCTGGGATTTAACCCTAAGTCTTAATGCTAAGACTTAACTTGAAGATGTACCATTAAGACTTAACCTTAAGACTTAACCTTCAAACGTAACCTTAAGATTTACACTCAAAACTTAACCCTAAGGCTTAACCCTATGACTTAACCTTAAGGTTAAACCTTAAGACAAAACTTGAAGACTTAATTCAAAGACTTATCCCTAAGACTCAACACTGGGACTTAAACCTAAGATTTAAGACTTAACCCTAAGACTTAGCCCCAAGACTTAACCCTAAGACTTCAACTTATGAATTAAACTTTAGACTTAACCCTAAGACTCAATCCATAAGACTTCACCTTAAGACTTAACCCTAAGACTTAACCTAAAGACTTAACCTTAAAATTTAACCCTAAGACTGAACCCTAAAATATAACGTTTAAGACTTAACAATAAGACTGAACATTAAGACACAGCCTTACGACTTCTACCCTGAGACCTAACCTTGAGACTTAACACTGAGATTTAACCCTAAGACTTAACTTTAAGATGTAACATTCGGACTTAACCTTAAAACTTAACCCTAAGTCTCAACCTTAAGAAGTAACTTTAAGACTTAACCCTGAGAATTAACTCTAAGACTTAAACTTAAGAATTAACGCTCAGATATAACCCTCAGACTTAAACTTAAGAAATAACCTTAAGACTTAACCTTAATCTTTAACTTGAAGATGTAACCTTAAGACTTAACCCTAAGAGTTAACCTTAAGTGTTGACCTTGCAGATTTAACCCTAAGAGTTAACCTTAGGACTTAAATTGTAAGACTCAACCCTAAGACTTAACCCCAAGACTTAACTCTAAAGAGTTAACCCTAAGACTTCAACTTGTGATTTAAACTTTAGACTTAACCCTAAGACTTAAAATTACGATTTAACATTAAGATTTAACCATAAGACTTAACCCTAAGACTTCAGGTTAAGTTTTAACCTTAAGACTCAACCCTGAGACTTAATGGTGAAATTTATCCATAAGACTTATCCCTAAAACTGAAAACTGAGACTTAAACCTAAGATTTAACCTGAAGACTTAACCCTAAAACGTAGCCCTGAGACTTATCCTTGAGCTTTAACCTTGATACTTAATCCTGAGACTTAGCCCTAAGACTTATCCCCAAGACATAACTCTAAGACTTAACCCTAAGACTTAACCTTAAGGCTCAACCTTAAGACTTAACATTAAGACTTAACCCTGACACTTAACCATAAGACTTATCCTCAAGATTGTACTCTAAGACTTAACCCTAAGATTTAAAATGAAGACTTAACCCTAAGACGCAATCTATGAGATGTAAACTTAAGACTTAACCTTTAGGAATTAACCCTGACCCTTAACCTTAAGGCTTAACCCTAAGACTTAAGCTTAAGACTTCAATTTAAGACTTCACATTAAGACTTAACCCTAAGACATAATCCTGAGACTTAAACCTGAGACTTAACCCTAAGACGTAACCTAAAGTTTAACTTCAAAACTTAACCCTAAGACTGAATCCTAAGACACAACCTTACCACGTAACCCTGAGACTTAACCTTGAGACTTTACCTTGAAATTTAAGCCTGGGATTTAACCCTAAGTCTTAATGCTAAGACTTAACTTGAAGATGTACCATTAAGACTTAACCTTAAGACTTAACCTTCAAACGTAACCTTAAGATTTACACTCAAAACTTAACCCTAAGGCTTAACCCTATGACTTAACCTTAAGGTTAAACCTTAAGACAAAACTTGAAGACTTAATTCAAAGACTTATCCCTAAGACTCAACACTGGGACTTAAACCTAAGATTTAAGACTTAACCCTAAGACTTAGCCCCAAGATTTAACCCTAAGACTTCAACTTATGAATTAAACTTTAGACTTAACCCTAAGACTCAATCCATAAGACTTCACCTTAAGACTTAACCCTAAGACTTAACCTAAAGACTTAACCTTAAAATTTAACCCTAAGACTGAACCCT
The DNA here is from genome assembly GCF_963210335.1 of Falco punctatus. Lineage (NCBI taxonomy): Eukaryota > Metazoa > Chordata > Aves > Falconiformes > Falconidae > Falco > Falco punctatus. The sequence continues at coordinate 22,908 of NW_027660146.1, read as the reverse complement.
AAAATATAACTTTTAAGACTTAACAATAAGACTGAACATTAAGACACAGCCTTACGACTTCTACCCTGAGACCTAACCTTGAGACTTAACACTGAGATTTAACCCTAAGACTTAACTTTAAGATGTAACATTCGGACTTAACCTTAAAACTTAACCCTAAGTCTCAACCTTAAGAAGTAACTTTAAGACTTAACCCTGAGAATTAACTCTAAGACTTAAACTTAAGAATTAACGCTCAGATATAACCCTCAGACTTAAACTTAAGAAATAACCTTAAGACTTAACCTTAATCTTTAACTTGAAGATGTAACCTTAAGACTTAACCCTAAGAGTTAACCTTAAGTGTTGACCTTGCAGATTTAACCCTAAGAGTTAACCTTAGGACTTAAATTGTAAGACTCAACCCTAAGACTTAACCCCAAGACTTAACTCTAAAGAGTTAACCCTAAGACTTCAACTTGTGATTTAAACTTTAGACTTAACCCTAAGACTTAAAATTACGATTTAACATTAAGATTTAACCATAAGACTTAACCCCAAGACTTCAGGTTATGTTTTAACCTTAAGACTCAACCCTGAGACTTAATGGTGAAATTTATCCATAAGACTTATCCCTAGAACTTAAAACTGAGACTTAAACCTAAGATTTAACCTTAAGACTTAACCCTAAAACATAGCCCTGAGACTTATCCTTGAGCTTTAACCTTGATACTTAATCCTGAGACTTAGCCCTAAGACTTATCCCCAAGACATAACTCTAAGGCTTAACCCTAAGACTTAACCTTAAGGCTCAACCTTAAGACTTAACATTAAGACTTAACCCTGAGACTTAACCATAAGACTTATCCTCAAGATTGTACTCTAAGACTTAACCCTAAGATTTAAAATGAAGACTTAACCCTAAGACGCAATCTATGAGATGTAAACTTAAGACTTAACCTTTAGGAATTAACCCTGACCCTTAACCTTAAGGCTTAACCCTAAGACTTAAGCTTAAGACTTCACATTAAGACTTAACCCTAAGACATAATCCTGAGACTTAAACCTGAGACTTAACCCTAAGACTTAACCTAAAGTTTAACTTCAAAACTTAACCCTAAGACTGAATCCCAAGACACAACCTTACCACGTAACCCTGAGACTTAACCTTGAGACTTTACCTTGAAATTTAAGCCTGGGATTTAACCCTAAGTCTTAATGCTAAGACTTAACTTGAAGATGTACCATTAAGACTTAACCTTAAGACTTAACCTTCAAACGTAACCTTAAGATTTACACTCAAAACTTAACCCTAAGGCTTAACCCTATGACTTAACCTTAAGGTTAAACCTTAAGACAAAACTTGAAGACTTAATTCAAAGACTTATCCCTAAGACTCAACACTGGGACTTAAACCTAAGATTTAAGACTTAACCCTAAGACTTAGCCCCAAGACTTAACCCTAAGACTTCAACTTATGAATTAAACTTTAGACTTAACCCTAAGACTCAATCCATAAGACTTCACCTTAAGACTTAACCCTAAGACTTAACCTTAAAATTTAACCCTAAGACTGAACCCTAAAATATAACTTTTAAGACTTAACAATAAGACTGAACATTAAGACACAGCCTTACGACTTCTACCCTGAGACCTAACCTTGAGACTTAACACTGAGATTTAACCCTAAGACTTAACTTTAAGATGTAACATTCGGACTTAACCTTAAAACTTAACCCTAAGTCTCAACCTTAAGAAGTAACTTTAAGACTTAACCCTGAGAATTAACTCTAAGACTTAAACTTAATAATTAACGCTCAGATATAACCCTCAGACTTAAACTTAAGAAATAACCTTAAGACTTAACCTTAATCTTTAACTTGAAGATGTAACCTTAAGACTTAACCCTAAGAGTTAACCTTAAGTGTTGACCTTGCAGATTTAACCCTAAGAGTTAACCTTAGGACTTAAATTGTAAGACTCAACCCTAAGACTTAACCCCAAGACTTAACTCTAAAGAGTTAACCCTAAGACTTCAACTTGTGATTTAAACTTTAGACTTAACCCTAAGACTTAAAATTACGATTTAACATTAAGATTTAACCATAAGACTTAACCCTAAGACTTCAGGTTAAGTTTTAACCTTAAGACTCAACCCTGAGACTTAATGGTGAAATTTATCCATAAGACTTATCCCAAAAACTTAAAACTGAGACTTAAACCTAAGATTTAACCTGAAGACTTAACCCTAAAACGTAGCCCTGAGACTTATCCTTGAGCTTTAACCTTGATACTTAATCCTGAGACTTAGCCCTAAGACTTATCCCCAAGACATAACTCTAAGGCTTAACCCTAAGACTTAACCTTAAGGCTCAACCTTAAGACTTAACATTAAGACTTAACCCTGAGACTTAACCATAAGACTTATCCTCAAGATTGTACTCTAAGACTTAACCCTAAGATTTAAAATGAAGACTTAACCCTAAGACGCAATCTATGAGATGTAAACTTAAGACTTAACCTTTAGGAATTAACCCTGACACTTAACCTTAAGGCTTAACCCTAAGACTTAAGCTTAAGACTTCACATTAAGACTTAACCCTAAGACATAATCCTGAGACTTAAACCTGAGACTTAACCCTAAGACGTAACCTAAAGTTTAACTTCAAAACTTAACCCTAAGACTGAATCCTAAGACACAACCTTACCACGTAACCCTGAGACTTAACCTTGAGACTTTACCTTGAAATTTAAGCCTGGGATTTAACCCTAAGTCTTAATGCTAAGACTTAACTTGAAGATGTACCATTAAGACTTAACCTTAAGACTTAACCTTCAAACGTAACCTTAAGATTTACACTCAAAACTTAACCCTAAGGCTTAACCCTATGACTTAACCTTAAGGTTAAACCTTAAGACAAAACTTGAAGACTTAATTCAAAGGCTTATCCCTAAGACTCAACACTGAGACTTAAACCTAAGATTTAAGACTTAACCCTAAGACTTAGCCCCAAGACTTAACCCTAAGACTTCAACTTATGAATTAAACTTTAGACTTAACCCTAAGACTCAATCCATAAGACTTCACCTTAAGACTTAACCCTAAGACTTAACCTAAAGACTTAACCTTAAAATTTAACCCTAAGACTGAACCCTAAAATATAACTTTTAAGACTTAACAATAAGACTGAACATTAAGACACAGCCTTACGACTTCTACCCTGAGACCTAACCTTGAGACTTAACACTGAGATTTAACCCTAAGACTTAACTTTAAGATGTAACATTCGGACTTAACCTTAAAACTTAACCCTAAGTCTCAACCTTAAGAAGTAACTTTAAGACTTAACCCTGAGAATTAACTCTAAGACTTAAACTTAAGAATTAACGCTCAGATATAACCCTCAGACTTAAACTTAAGAAATAACCTTAAGACTTAACCTTAATCTTTAACTTGAAGATGTAACCTTAAGACTTAACCCTAAGAGTTAACCTTAAGTGTTGACCTTGCAGATTTAACCCTAAGAGTTAACCTTAGGACTTAAATTGTAAGACTCAACCCTAAGACTTAACCCCAAGACTTAACTCTAAAGAGTTAACCCTAAGACTTCAACTTGTGATTTAAACTTTAGACTTAACCCTAAGACTTAAAATTACGATTTAACATTAAGATTTAACCATAAGACTTAACCCTAAGACTTCAGGTTAAGTTTTAACCTTAAGACTCAACCCTGAGACTTAATGGTGAAATTTATCCATAAGACTTATCCCTAGAACTTAAAACTGAGACTTAAACCTAAGATTTAACCTTAAGACTTAACTCTAAAAGGTAGCCCTGAGACTTATCCTTGAGCTTTAACCTTGATACTTAATCCTGAGACTTAGCCCTAAGACTTATCCCCAAGACATAACTCTAAGGCTTAACCCTAAGACTTAACCTTAAGGCTCAACCTTAAGACTTAACATTAAGACTTAACCCTGAGACTTAACCATAAGACTTATCCTCAAGATTGTACTCTAAGACTTAACCCTATGATTTAAAATGAAGACTTAACCCTAAGACGCAATCTATGAGATGGAAACTTAAGACTTAACCTTTAGGAATTAACCCTGACCCTTAACCTTAAGGCTTAACCCTAAGACTTAAGCTTAAGACTTCACATTAAGACTTAACCCTAAGACATAATCCTGAGACTTAAACCTGAGACTTAACCCTAAGACTTAACCTAAAGTTTAACTTCAAAACTTAACCCTAAGACTGAATCCTAAGACACAACCTTACCACGTAACCCTGAGACTTAACCTTGAGACTTTACCTTGAAATTTAAGCCTGGGATTTAACCCTAAGTCTTAATGCTAAGACTTAACTTGAAGATGTACCATTAAGACTTAACCTTAAGACTTAACCTTCAAACGTAACCTTAAGATTTACACTCAAAACTTAACCCTAAGGCTTAACCCTATGACTTAACCTTAAGGTTAAACCTTAAGACAAAACTTGAAGACTTAATTCAAAGACTTATCCCTAAGACTCAACACTGGGACTTAAACCTAAGATTTAAGACTTAACCCTAAGACTTAGCCCCAAGACTTAACCCTAAGACTTCAACTTATGAATTAAACTTTAGACTTAACCCTAAGACTCAATCCATAAGACTTCACCTTAAGACTTAACCCTAAGACTTAACCTAAAGACTTAACCTTAAAATTTAACCCTAAGACTGGACCCTAAAATATAACTTTTAAGACTTAACAATAAGACTGAACATTAAGACACAGCCTTACGACTTCTACCCTGAGACCTAACCTTGAGACTTAACACTGAGATTTAACCCTAAGACTTAACTTTAAGATGTAACATTCGGACTTAACCTTAAAACTTAACCCTAAGTCTCAACCTTAAGAAGTAACTTTAAGACTTAACCCTGAGAATTAACTCTAAGACTTAAACTTAATAATTAACGCTCAGATATAACCCTCAGACTTAAACTTAAGAAATAACCTTAAGACTTAACCTTAATCTTTAACTTGAAGATGTAACCTTAAGACTTAACCCTAAGAGTTAACCTTAAGTGTTGACCTTGCAGATTTAACCCTAAGAGTTAACCTTAGGACTTAAATTGTAAGACTCAACCCTAAGACTTAACCCCAAGACTTAACTCTAAAGAGTTAACCCTAAGACTTCAACTTGTGATTTAAACTTTAGACTTAACCCTAAGACTTAAAATTACGATTTAACATTAAGATTTAACCATAAGACTTAACCCTAAGACTTCAGGTTAAGTTTTAACCTTAAGACTCAACCCTGAGACTTAATGGTGAAATTTATCCATAAGACTTATCCCTAGAACTTAAAACTGAGACTTAAACCTAAGATTTAACCTTAAGACTTAACCCTAAAACGTAGCCCTGAGACTTATCCTTGAGCTTTAACCTTGATACTTAATCCTGAGACTTAGCCCTAAGACTTATCCCCAAGACATAACTCTAAGGCTTAACCCTAAGACTTAACCTTAAGGCTCAACCTTAAGACTTAACATTAAGACTTAACCCTGAGACTTAACCATAAGACTTATCCTCAAGATTGTACTCTAAGAGTTAACCCTAAGATTTAAAATGAAGACTTAGCCCTAAGACTCAATCTATGAGATGGAAACTTAAGACTTAACCTTTAGGAATTAACCCTGACACTTAACCTTAAGGCTTAACCCTAAGGCTTAACCCTAAGATTTAAGCTTAAGACTTCACATTAAGACTTAACCCTAAGACATAATCCTGAGACTTAAACCTGAGACTTAACCCTAAGACTTAACCTAAAGTTTAACTTCAAAACTTAACCCTAAGACTGAATCCTAAGACACAACCTTACCACGTAACCCTGAGACTTAACCTTGAGACTTTACCTTGAAATTTAAGCCTGGGATTTAACCCTAAGTCTTAATGCTAAGACTTAACTTGAAGATGTACCATTAAGACTTAACCTTAAGACTTAACCTTCAAACGTAACCTTAAGATTTACACTCAAAACTTAACCCTAAAGCTTAACCCTATGACTTAACCTTAAGGTTAAACCTTAAGACAAAACTTGAAGACTTAATTCAAAGACTTATCCCTAAGACTCAACACTGAGACTTAAACCTAAGATTTAAGACTTAACCCTAAGACTTAGCCCCAAGACTTAACCCTAAGACTTCAACTTATGAATTAAACTTTAGACTTAACCCTAAGACTCAATCCATAAGACTTCACCTTAAGACTTAACCCTAAGACTTAACCTAAAGACTTAACCTTAAAATTTAACCCTAAGACTGAACCCTAAAATATAACGTTTAAGACTTAACAATAAGACTGAACATTAAGACACAGCCTTACGACTTCTACCCTGAGACCTAACCTTGAGACTTAACACTGAGATTTAACCCTAAGACTTAACTTTAAGATGTAACATTCGGACTTAACCTTAAAACTTAACCCTAAGTCTCAACCTTAAGAAGTAACTTTAAGACTTAACCCTGAGAATTAACTCTAAGACTTAAACTTAAGAATTAACGCTCAGATATAACCCTCAGACTTAAACTTAAGAAATAACCTTAAGACTTAACCTTAATCTTTAACTTGAAGATGTAACCTTAAGACTTAACCCTAAGAGTTAACCTTAAGTGTTGACCTTGCAGATTTAACCCTAAGAGTTAACCTTAGGACTTAAATTGTAAGACTCAACCCTAAGACTTAACCCCAAGACTTAACTCTAAAGAGTTAACCCTAAGACTTCAACTTGTGATTTAAACTTTAGACTTAACCCTAAGACTTAAAATTACGATTTAACATTAAGATTTAACCATAAGACTTAACCCCAAGACTTCAGGTTAAGTTTTAACCTTAAGACTCAACCCTGAGACTTAATGGTGAAATTTATCCATAAGACTTATCCCAAAAACTTAAAACTGAGACTTAAACCTAAGATTTAGCCTTAAGACTTAACCCTAAAACGTAGCCCTGAGACTTATCCTTGAGCTTTAACCTTGATACTTAATCCTGAGACTTAGCCCTAAGACTTATCCCCAAGACATAACTCTAAGGCTTAACCCTAAGACTTAACCTTAAGGCTCAACCTTAAGACTTAACATTAAGACTTAACCCTGACACTTAACCATAAGACTTATCCTCAAGATTGTACTCTAAGAGTTAACCCTAAGATTTAAAATGAAGACTTAACCCTAAGACGCAATCTATGAGATGGAAACTTAAGACTTAACCTTTAGGAATTAACCCTGACACTTAACCTTAAGGCTTAACCCTAAGACTTAAGCTTAAGACTTCACATTAAGACTTAACCCTAAGACATAATCCTGAGACTTAAACCTGAGACTTAACCCTAAGACTTAACCTAAAGTTTAACTTCAAAACTTAACCCTAAGACTGAATCCCAAGACACAACCTTACCACGTAACCCTGAGACTTAACCTTGAGACTTTACCTTGAAATTTAAGCCTGGGATTTAACCCTAAGTCTTAATGCTAAGACTTAACTTGAAGATGTACCATTAAGACTTAACCTTAAGACTTAACCTTCAAACGTAACCTTAAGATTTACACTCAAAACTTAACCCTAAGGCTTAACCCTATGACTTAACCTTAAGGTTAAACCTTAAGACAAAACTTGAAGACTTAATTCAAAGACTTATCCCTAAGACTCAACACTGAGACTTAAATCTAAGATTTAAGACTTAACCCTAAGACTTAGCCCCAAGACTTAACCCTAAGACTTCAACTTATGAATTAAACTTTAGACTTAACCCTAAGACTCAATCCATAAGACTTCACCTTAAGACTTAACCCTAAGACTTAACCTAAAGACTTAACCTTAAAATTTAACCCTAAGACTGGACCCTAAAATATAACTTTTAAGACTTAACAATAAGACTGAACATTAAGACACAGCCTTACGACTTCTACCCTGAGACCTAACCTTGAGACTTAACACTGAGATTTAACCCTAAGACTTAACTTTAAGATGTAACATTCGGACTTAACCTTAAAACTTAACCCTAAGTCTCAACCTTAAGAAGTAACTTTAAGACTTAACCCTGAGAATTAACTCTAAGACTTAAACTTAAGAATTAACGCTCAGATATAACCCTCAGACTTAAACTTAAGAAATAACCTTAAGACTTAACCTTAATCTTTAACTTGAAGATGTAACCTTAAGACTTAACCCTAAGAGTTAACCTTAAGTGTTGACCTTGCAGATTTAACCCTAAGAGTTAACCTTAGGACTTAAATTGTAAGACTCAACCCTAAGACTTAACCCCAAGACTTAACTCTAAAGAGTTAACCCTAAGACTTCAACTTGTGATTTAAACTTTAGACTTAACCCTAAGACTTAAAATTACGATTTAACATTAAGATTTAACCATAAGACTTAACCCTAAGACTTCAGGTTAAGTTTTAACCTTAAGACTCAACCCTGAGACTTAATGGTGAAATTTATCCATAAGACTTACCCTAGAACTTAAAACTGAGACTTAAACCTAAGATTTAACCTGAAGACTTAACCCTAAAACGTAGCCCTGAGACTTATCCTTGAGCTTTAACCTTGATACCTAATCCTGAGACTTAGCCCTAAGACTTATCCCCAAGACATAACTCTAAGGCTTAACCCTAAGACTTAACCTTAAGGCTCAACCTTAAGACTTAACATTAAGACTTAACCCTGAGACTTAACCATAAGACTTATCCTCAAGATTGTACTCTAAGACTTAACCCTAAGATTTAAAATGAAGACTTAACCCTAAGACGCAATCTATGAGATGGAAACTTAAGACTTAACCTTTAGGAATTAACCCTGACACTTAACCTTAAGGCTTAACCCTAAGACTTAAGCTTAAGACTTCAATTTAAGACTTCACATTAAGACTTAACCCTAAGACATAATCCTGAGACTTAAACCTGAGACTTAACCCTAAGACTTAACCTAAAGTTTAACTTCAAAACTTAACCCTAAGACTGAATCCCAAGACACAACCTTACCACGTAACCCTGAGACTTAACCTTGAGACTTTACCTTGAAATTTAAGCCTGGGATTTAACCCTAAGTCTTAATGCTAAGACTTAACTTGAAGATGTACCATTAAGACTTAACCTTAAGACTTAACCTTCAAACGTAACCTTAAGATTTACACTCAAAACTTAACCCTAAGGCTTAACCCTATGACTTAACCTTAAGGTTAAACCTTAAGACAAAACTTGAAGACTTAATTCAAAGACTTATCCCTAAGACTCAACACTGAGACTTAAACCTAAGATTTAAGACTTAACCCTAAGACTTAGCCCCAAGACTTAACCCTAAGACTTCAACTTATGAATTAAACTTTAGACTTAACCCTAAGACTCAATCCATAAGACTTCACCTTAAGACTTAACCCTAAGACTTAACCTAAAGACTTAACCTTAAAATTTAACCCTAAGACTGAACCCTAAAATATAACGTTTAAGACTTAACAATAAGACTGAACATTAAGACACAGCCTTACGACTTCTACCCTGAGACCTAACCTTGAGACTTAACACTGAGATTTAACCCTAAGACTTAACTTTAAGATGTAACATTCGGACTTAACCTTAAAACTTAACCCTAAGTCTCAACCTTAAGAAGTAACTTTAAGACTTAACCCTGAGAATTAACTCTAAGACTTAAACTTAAGAATTAACGCTCAGATATAACCCTCAGACTTAAACTTAAGAAATAACCTTAAGACTTAACCTTAATCTTTAACTTGAAGATGTAACCTTAAGACTTAACCCTAAGAGTTAACCTTAAGTGTTGACCTTGCAGATTTAACCCTAAGAGTTAACCTTAGGACTTAAATTGTAAGACTCAACCCTAAGACTTAACCCCAAGACTTAACTCTAAAGAGTTAACCCTAAGACTTCAACTTGTGATTTAAACTTTAGACTTAACCCTAAGACTTAAAATTACGATTTAACATTAAGATTTAACCATAAGACTTAACCCCAAGACTTCAGGTTAAGTTTTAACCTTAAGACTCAACCCTGAGACTTAATGGTGAAATTTATCCATAAGACTTATCCCAAAAACTTAAAACTGAGACTTAAACCTAAGATTTAACCTTAAGACTTAACCCTAAAACGTAGCCCTGAGACTTATCCTTGAGCTTTAACCTTGATACTTAATCCTGAGACTTAGCCCTAAGACTTATCCCCAAGACATAACTCTAAGGCTTAACCCTAAGACTTAACCTTAAGGCTCAACCTTAAGACTTAACATTAAGACTTAACCCTGACACTTAACCATAAGACTTATCCTCAAGATTGTACTCTAAGAGTTAACCCTAAGATTTAAAATGAAGACTTAACCCTAAGACGCAATCTATGAGATGGAAACTTAAGACTTAACCTTTAGGAATTAACCCTGACACTTAACCTTAAGGCTTAACCCTAAGACTTAAGCTTAAGACTTCAATTTAAGACTTCACATTAAGACTTAACCCTAAGACATAATCCTGAGACTTAAACCTGAGACTTAACCCTAAGACGTAACCTAAAGTTTAACTTCAAAACTTAACCCTAAGACTGAATCCTAAGACACAACCTTACCACGTAACCCTGAGACTTAACCTTGAGACTTTACCTTGAAATTTAAGCCTGGGATTTAACCCTAAGTCTTAATGCTTAGACTTAACTTGAAGATGTACCATTAAGACTTAACCTTAAGACTTAACCTTCAAACGTAACCTTAAGATTTACACTCAAAACTTAACCCTAAAGCTTAACCCTATGACTTAACCTTAAGGTTAAACCTTAAGACAAAACTTGAAGACTTAATTCAAAGACTTATCCCTAAGACTCAACACTGGGACTTAAACCTAAGATTTAAGACTTAACCCTAAGACTTAGCCCCAAGACTTAACCCTAAGACTTCAACTTATGAATTAAACTTTAGACTTAACCCTAAGACTCAATCCATAAGACTTCACCTTAAGACTTAACCCTAAGACTTAACCTAAAGACTTAACCTTAAAATTTAACCCTAAGACTGGACCCTAAAATATAACTTTTAAGACTTAACAATAAGACTGAACATTAAGACACAGCCTTACGACTTCTACCCTGAGACCTAACCTTGAGACTTAACACTGAGATTTAACCCTAAGACTTAACTTTAAGATGTAACATTCGGACTTAACCTTAAAACTTAACCCTAAGTCTCAACCTTAAGAAGTAACTTTAAGACTTAACCCTGAGAATTAACTCTAAGACTTAAACTTAAGAATTAACGCTCAGATATAACCCTCAGACTTAAACTTAAGAAATAACCTTAAGACTTAACCTTAATCTTTAACTTGAAGATGTAACCTTAAGACTTAACCCTAAGAGTTAACCTTAAGTGTTGACCTTGCAGATTTAACCCTAAGAGTTAACCTTAGGACTTAAATTGTAAGACTCAACCCTAAGACTTAACCCCAAGACTTAACTCTAAAGAGTTAACCCTAAGACTTCAACTTGTGATTTAAACTTTAGACTTAACCCTAAGACTTAAAATTACGATTTAACATTAAGATTTAACCATAAGACTTAACCCCAAGACTTCAGGTTAAGTTTTAACCTTAAGACTCAACCCTGAGACTTAATGGTGAAATTTATCCATAAGACTTATCCCTAGAACTTAAAACTGAGACTTAAACCTAAGATTTAACCTTAAGACTTAACCCTAAAACGTAGCCCTGAGACTTATCCTTGAGCTTTAACCTTGATACTTAATCCTGAGACTTAGCCCTAAGACTTATCCCCAAGACATAACTCTAAGGCTTAACCCTAAGACTTAACCTTAAGGCTCAACCTTAAGACTTAACATTAAGACTTAACCCTGAGACTTAACCATAAGACTTATCCTCAAGATTGTACTCTAAGAGTTAACCCTAAGATTTAAAATGAAGACTTAGCCCTAAGACTCAATCTATGAGATGGAAACTTAAGACTTAACCTTTAGGAATTAACCCTGACACTTAACCTTAAGGCTTAACCCTAAGGCTTAACCCTAAGATTTAAGCTTAAGACTTCACATTAAGACTTAACCCTAAGACATAATCCTGAGACTTAAACCTGAGACTTAACCCTAAGACTTAACCTAAAGTTTAACTTCAAAACTTAACCCTAAGACTGAATCCTAAGACACAACCTTACCACGTAACCCTGAGACTTAACCTTGAGACTTTACCTTGAAATTTAAGCCTGGGATTTAACCCTAAGTCTTAATGCTAAGACTTAACTTGAAGATGTACCATTAAGACTTAACCTTCAAACGTAACCTTAAGATTTACACTCAAAACTTAACCCTAAAGCTTAACCCTATGACTTAACCTTAAGGTTAAACCTTAAGACAAAACTTGAAGACTTAATTCAAAGACTTATCCCTAAGACTCAACACTGAGACTTAAACCTAAGATTTAAGACTTAACCCTAAGACTTAGCCCCAAGACTTAACCCTAAGACTTCAACTTATGAATTAAACTTTAGACTTAACCCTAAGACTCAATCCATAAGACTTCACCTTAAGACTTAACCCTAAGACTTAACCTAAAGACTTAACCTTAAAATTTAACCCTAAGACTGAACCCTAAAATATAACGTTTAAGACTTAACAATAAGACTGAACATTAAGACACAGCCTTACGACTTCTACCCTGAGACCTAACCTTGAGACTTAACACTGAGATTTAACCCTAAGACTTAACTTTAAGATGTAACATTCGGACTTAACCTTAAAACTTAACCCTAAGTCTCAACCTTAAGAAGTAACTTTAAGACTTAACCCTGAGAATTAACTCTAAGACTTAAACTTAAGAATTAACGCTCAGATATAACCCTCAGACTTAAACTTAAGAAATAACCTTAAGACTTAACCTTAATCTTTAACTTGAAGATGTAACCTTAAGACTTAACCCTAAGAGTTAACCTTAAGTGTTGACCTTGCAGATTTAACCCTAAGAGTTAACCTTAGGACTTAAATTGTAAGACTCAACCCTAAGACTTAACCCCAAGACTTAACTCTAAAGAGTTAACCCTAAGACTTCAACTTGTGATTTAAACTTTAGACTTAACCCTAAGACTTAAAATTACGATTTAACATTAAGATTTAACCATAAGACTTAACCCCAAGACTTCAGGTTAAGTTTTAACCTTAAGACTCAACCCTGAGACTTAATGGTGAAATTTATCCATAAGACTTATCCCTAGAACTTAAAACTGAGACTTAAACCTAAGATTTAACCTTAAGACTTAACCCTAAAACGTAGCCCTGAGACTTATCCTTGAGCTTTAACCTTGATACTTAATCCTGAGACTTAGCCCTAAGACTTATCCCCAAGACATAACTCTAAGGCTTAACCCTAAGACTTAACCTTAAGGCTCAACCTTAAGACTTAACATTAAGACTTAACCCTGACACTTAACCATAAGACTTATCCTCAAGATTGTACTCTAAGAGTTAACCCTAAGATTTAAAATGAAGACTTAACCCTAAGACGCAATCTATGAGATGGAAACTTAAGACTTAACCTTTAGGAATTAACCCTGACACTTAACCTTAAGGCTTAACCCTAAGACTTAAGCTTAAGACTTCACATTAAGACTTAACCCTAAGACATAATCCTGAGACTTAAACCTGAGACTTAACCCTAAGACTTAACCTAAAGTTTAACTTCAAAACTTAACCCTAAGACTGAATCCTAAGACACAACCTTACCACGTAACCCTGAGACTTAACCTTGAGACTTTACCTTGAAATTTAAGCCTGGGATTTAACCCTAAGTCTTAATGCTAAGACTTAACTTGAAGATGTACCATTAAGACTTAACCTTCAAACGTAACCTTAAGATTTACACTCAAAACTTAACCCTAAAGCTTAACCCTATGACTTAACCTTAAGGTTAAACCTTAAGACAAAACTTGAAGACTTAATTCAAAGACTTATCCCTAAGACTCAACACTGAGACTTAAATCTAAGATTTAAGACTTAACCCTAAGACTTAGCCCCAAGACTTAACCCTAAGACTTCAACTTATGAATTAAACTTTAGACTTAACCCTAAGACTCAATCCATAAGACTTCACCTTAAGACTTAACCCTAAGACTTAACCTTAAAATTTAACCCTAAGACTGAACCCTAAAATATAACTTTTAAGACTTAACAATAAGACTGAACATTAAGACACAGCCTTACGACTTCTACCCTGAGACCTAACCTTGAGACTTAACACTGAGATTTAACCCTAAGACTTAACTTTAAGATGTAACATTCGGACTTAACCTTAAAACTTAACCCTAAGTCTCAACCTTAAGAAGTAACTTTAAGACTTAACCCTGAGAATTAACTCTAAGACTTAAACTTAAGAATTAACGCTCAGATATAACCCTCAGACTTAAACTTAAGAAATAACCTTAAGACTTAACCTTAATCTTTAACTTGAAGATGTAACCTTAAGACTTAACCCTAAGAGTTAACCTTAAGTGTTGACCTTGCAGATTTAACCCTAAGAGTTAACCTTAGGACTTAAATTGTAAGACTCAACCCTAAGACTTAACCCCAAGACTTAACTCTAAAGAGTTAACCCTAAGACTTCAACTTGTGATTTAAACTTTAGACTTAACCCTAAGACTTAAAATTACGATTTAACATTAAGATTTAACCATAAGACTTAACCCCAAGACTTCAGGTTAAGTTTTAACCTTAAGACTCAACCCTGAGACTTAATGGTGAAATTTATCCATAAGACTTACCCTAGAACTTAAAACTGAGACTTAAACCTAAGATTTAGCCTTAAGACTTAACCCTAAAACGTAGCCCTGAGACTTATCCTTGAGCTTTAACCTTGATACTTAATCCTGAGACTTAGCCCTAAGACTTATCCCCAAGACATAACTCTAAGGCTTAACCCTAAGACTTAACCTTAAGGCTCAACCTTAAGACTTAACATTAAGACTTAACCCTGAGACTTAACCATAAGACTTATCCTCAAGATTGTACTCTAAGAGTTAACCCTAAGATTTAAAATGAAGACTTAACCCTAAGACGCAATCTATGAGATGGAAACTTAAGACTTAACCTTTAGGAATTAACCCTGACACTTAACCTTAAGGCTTAACCCTAAGACTTAAGCTTAAGACTTCACATTAAGACTTAACCCTAAGACATAATCCTGAGACTTAAACCTGAGACTTAACCCTAAGACTTAACCTAAAGTTTAACTTCAAAACTTAACCCTAAGACTGAATCCCAAGACACAACCTTACCACGTAACCCTGAGACTTAACCTTGAGACTTTACCTTGAAATTTAAGCCTGGGATTTAACCCTAAGTCTTAATGCTAAGACTTAACTTGAAGATGTACCATTAAGACTTAACCTTAAGACTTAACCTTCAAACGTAACCTTAAGATTTACACTCAAAACTTAACCCTAAGGCTTAACCCTATGACTTAACCTTAAGGTTAAACCTTAAGACAAAACTTGAAGACTTAATTCAAAGACTTATCCCTAAGACTCAACACTGAGACTTAAACCTAAGATTTAAGACTTAACCCTAAGACTTAGCCCCAAGACTTAACCCTAAGACTTCAACTTATGAATTAAACTTTAGACTTAACCCTAAGACTCAATCCATAAGACTTCACCTTAAGACTTAACCCTAAGACTTAACCTAAAGACTTAACCTTAAAATTTAACCCTAAGACTGGACCCTAAAATATAACTTTTAAGACTTAACAATAAGACTGAACATTAAGACACAGCCTTACGACTTCTACCCTGAGACCTAACCTTGAGACTTAACACTGAGATTTAACCCTAAGACTTAACTTTAAGATGTAACATTCGGACTTAACCTTAAAACTTAACCCTAAGTCTCAACCTTAAGAAGTAACTTTAAGACTTAACCCTGAGAATTAACTCTAAGACTTAAACTTAAGAATTAACGCTCAGATATAACCCTCAGACTTAAACTTAAGAAATAACCTTAAGACTTAACCTTAATCTTTAACTTGAAGATGTAACCTTAAGACTTAACCCTAAGAGTTAACCTTAAGTGTTGACCTTGCAGATTTAACCCTAAGAGTTAACCTTAGGACTTAAATTGTAAGACTCAACCCTAAGACTTAACCCCAAGACTTAACTCTAAAGAGTTAACCCTAAGACTTCAACTTGTGATTTAAACTTTAGACTTAACCCTAAGACTTAAAATTACGATTTAACATTAAGATTTAACCATAAGACTTAACCCTAAGACTTCAGGTTAAGTTTTAACCTTAAGACTCAACCCTGAGACTTAATGGTGAAATTTATCCATAAGACTTATCCCAAAAACTTAAAACTGAGACTTAAACCTAAGATTTAACCTTAAGACTTAACCCTAAAACGTAGCCCTGAGACTTATCCTTGAGCTTTAACCTTGATACTTAATCCTGAGACTTAGCCCTAAGACTTATCCCCAAGACATAACTCTAAGGCTTAACCCTAAGACTTAACCTTAAGGCTCAACCTTAAGACTTAACATTAAGACTTAACCCTGAGACTTAACCATAAGACTTATCCTCAAGATTGTACTCTAAGACTTAACCCTAAGATTTAAAATGAAGACTTAACCCTAAGACGCAATCTATGAGATGGAAACTTAAGACTTAACCTTTAGGAATTAACCCTGACACTTAACCTTAAGGCTTAACCCTAAGACTTAAGCTTAAGACTTCAATTTAAGACTTCACATTAAGACTTAACCCTAAGACATAATCCTGAGACTTAAACCTGAGACTTAACCCTAAGACTTAACCTAAAGTTTAACTTCAAAACTTAACCCTAAGACTGAATCCCAAGACACAACCTTACCACGTAACCCTGAGACTTAACCTTGAGACTTTACCTTGAAATTTAAGCCTGGGATTTAACCCTAAGTCTTAATGCTAAGACTTAACTTGAAGATGTACCATTAAGACTTAACCTTAAGACTTAACCTTCAAACGTAACCTTAAGATTTACACTCAAAACTTAACCCTAAGGCTTAACCCTATGACTTAACCTTAAGGTTAAACCTTAAGACAAAACTTGAAGACTTAATTCAAAGACTTATCCCTAAGACTCAACACTGAGACTTAAACCTAAGATTTAAGACTTAACCCTAAGACTTAGCCCCAAGACTTAACCCTAAGACTTCAACTTATGAATTAAACTTTAGACTTAACCCTAAGACTCAATCCATAAGACTTCACCTTAAGACTTAACCCTAAGACTTAACCTAAAGACTTAACCTTAAAATTTAACCCTAAGACTGAACCCTAAAATATAACGTTTAAGACTTAACAATAAGACTGAACATTAAGACACAGCCTTACGACTTCTACCCTGAGACCTAACCTTGAGACTTAACACTGAGATTTAACCCTAAGACTTAACTTTAAGATGTAACATTCGGACTTAACCTTAAAACTTAACCCTAAGTCTCAACCTTAAGAAGTAACTTTAAGACTTAACCCTGAGAATTAACTCTAAGACTTAAACTTAAGAATTAACGCTCAGATATAACCCTCAGACTTAAACTTAAGAAATAACCTTAAGACTTAACCTTAATCTTTAACTTGAAGATGTAACCTTAAGACTTAACCCTAAGAGTTAACCTTAAGTGTTGACCTTGCAGATTTAACCCTAAGAGTTAACCTTAGGACTTAAATTGTAAGACTCAACCCTAAGACTTAACCCCAAGACTTAACTCTAAAGAGTTAACCCTAAGACTTCAACTTGTGATTTAAACTTTAGACTTAACCCTAAGACTTAAAATTACGATTTAACATTAAGATTTAACCATAAGACTTAACCCCAAGACTTCAGGTTAAGTTTTAACCTTAAGACTCAACCCTGAGACTTAATGGTGAAATTTATCCATAAGACTTATCCCTAGAACTTAAAACTGAGACTTAAACCTAAGATTTAACCTTAAGACTTAACCCTAAAACGTAGCCCTGAGACTTATCCTTGAGCTTTAACCTTGATACTTAATCCTGAGACTTAGCCCTAAGACTTATCCCCAAGACATAACTCTAAGGCTTAACCCTGAGACTTAACCTTAAGGCTCAACCTTAAGACTTAACATTAAGACTTAACCCTGAGACTTAACCATAAGACTTATCCTCAAGATTGTACTCTAAGAGTTAACCCTAAGATTTAAAATGAAGACTTAACCCTAAGACTCAATCTATGAGATGTAAACTTAAGACTTAACCTTTAGGAATTAACCCTGACACTTAACCTTAAGGCTTAACCCTAAGACTTAAGCTTAAGACTTCAATTTAAGACTTCACATTAAGACTTAACCCTAAGACATAATCCTGAGACTTAAACCTGAGACTTAACCCTAAGACGTAACCTAAAGTTTAACTTCAAAACTTAACCCTAAGACTGAATCCTAAGACACAACCTTACCACGTAACCCTGAGACTTAACCTTGAGACTTTACCTTGAAATTTAAGCCTGGGATTTAACCCTAAGTCTTAATGCTTAGACTTAACTTGAAGATGTACCATTAAGACTTAACCTTAAGACTTAACCTTCAAACGTAACCTTAAGATTTACACTCAAAACTTAACCCTAAGGCTTAACCCTATGACTTAACCTTAAGGTTAAACCTTAAGACAAAACTTGAAGACTTAATTCAAAGACTTATCCCTAAGACTCAACACTGAGACTTAAACCTAAGATTTAAGACTTAACCCTAAGACTTAGCCCCAAGACTTAACCCTAAGACTTCAACTTATGAATTAAACTTTAGACTTAACCCTAAGACTCAATCCATAAGACTTCACCTTAAGACTTAACCCTAAGACTTAAACTAAAGACTTAACCTTAAAATTTAACCCTAAGACTGAACCCTAAAATATAACGTTTAAGACTTAACAATAAGACTGAACATTAAGACACATCCTTACGACTTCTACCCTGAGACCTAACCTTGAGACTTAACACTGAGATTTAACCCTACGACTTAACTTTAAGATGTAACATTCGGACTTAACCTTAAAACTTAACCCTAAGTCTCAACCTTAAGAAGTAACTTTAAGACTTAACCCTGAGAATTAACTCTAAGACTTAAACTTAAGAATTAACGCTCAGATATAACCCTCAGACTTAAACTTAAGAAATAACCTTAAGACTTAACCTTAATCTTTAACTTGAAGATGTAACCTTAAGACTTAACCCTAAGAGTTAACCTTAAGTGTTGACCTTGCAGATTTAACCCTAAGAGTTAACCTTAGGACTTAAATTGTAAGACTCAACCCTAAGACTTAACCCCAAGACTTAACTCTAAAGAGTTAACCCTAAGACTTCAACTTGTGATTTAAACTTTAGACTTAACCCTAAGACTTAAAATTACGATTTAACATTAAGATTTAACCATAAGACTTAACCCCAAGACTTCAGGTTAAGTTTTAACCTTAAGACTCAACCCTGAGATTTAATGGTGAAATTTATCCATAAGACTTATCCCAAAAACTTAAAACTGAGACTTAAACCTAAGATTTAACCTTAAGACTTAACCCTAAAACGTAGCCCTGAGACTTATCCTTGAGCTTTAACCTTGATACTTAATCCTGAGACTTAGCCCTAAGACTTATCCCCAAGACATAACTCTAAGGCTTAACCCTAAGACTTAACCTTAAGGCTCAACCTTAAGACTTAACATTAAGACTTAACCCTGAGACTTAACCATAAGACTTATCCTCAAGATTGTACTCTAAGAGTTAACCCTAAGATTTAAAATGAAGACTTAACCCTAAGACTCAATCTATGAGATGTAAACTTAAGACTTAACCTTTAGGAATTAACCCTGACACTTAACCTTAAGGCTTAACCCTAAGACTTAAGCTTAAGACTTCAATTTAAGACTTCACATTAAGACTTAATCCTAAGACATAATCCTGAGACTTAAACCTGAGACTTAACCCTAAGACGTAACCTAAAGTTTAACTTCAAAACTTAACCCTAAGACTGAATCCTAAGACACAACCTTACCACGTAACCCTGAGACTTAACCTTGAGACTTTACCTTGAAATTTAAGCCTGGGATTTAACCCTAAGTCTTAATGCTAAGACTTAACTTGAAGATGTACCATTAAGACTTAACCTTAAGACTTAACCTTCAAACGTAACCTTAAGATTTACACTCAAAACTTAACCCTAAGGCTTAACCCTATGACTTAACCTTAAGGTTAAACCTTAAGACAAAACTTGAAGACTTAATTCAAAGACTTATCCCTAAGACTCAACACTGAGACTTAAACCTAAGATTTAAGACTTAACCCTAAGACTTAGCCCCAAGACTTAACCCTAAGACTTCAACTTATGAATTAAACTTTAGACTTAACCCTAAGACTCAATCCATAAGACTTCACCTTAAGACTTAACCCTAAGACTTAACCTAAAGACTTAACCTTAAAATTTAACCCTAAGACTGAACCCTAAAATATAACGTTTAAGACTTAACAATAAGACTGAACATTAAGACACAGCCTTACGACTTCTACCCTGAGACCTAACCTTGAGACTTAACACTGAGATTTAACCCTAAGACTTAACTTTAAGATGTAACATTCGGACTTAACCTTAAAACTTAACCCTAAGTCTCAACCTTAAGAAGTAACTTTAAGACTTAACCCTGAGAATTAACTCTAAGACTTAAACTTAAGAATTAACGCTCAGATATAACCCTCAGACTTAAACTTAAGAAATAACCTTAAGACTTAACCTTAATCTTTAACTTGAAGATGTAACCTTAAGACTTAACCCTAAGAGTTAACCTTAAGTGTTGACCTTACAGATTTAACCCTAAGAGTTAACTTTAGGACTTAAATTGTAAGACTCAACCCTAAGACTTAACCTAAAGTTTAACTTCAAAACTTAACCCTAAGACTGAATCCTAAGACACAACCTTACCACGTAACCCTGAGACTTAACCTTGAGACTTTACCTTGAAATTTAAGCCTGGGATTTAACCCTAAGTCTTAATGCTAAGACTTAACTTGAAGATGTACCATTAAGACTTAACCTTAAGACTTAACCTTCAAACGTAACCTTAAGATTTACACTCAAAACTTAACCCTAAGGCTTAACCCTATGACTTAACCTTAAGGTTAAACCTTAAGACAAAACTTGAAGACTTAATTCAAAGACTTATCCCTAAGACTCAACACTGGGACTTAAACCTAAGATTTAAGACTTAACCCTAAGACTTAGCCCCAAGACTTAACCCTAAGACTTCAACTTATGAATTAAACTTTAGACTTAACCCTAAGACTCAATCCATAAGACTTCACCTTAAGACTTAACCCTAAGACTTAACCTAAAGACTTAACCTTAAAATTTAACCCTAAGACTGAACCCTAAAATATAACTTTTAAGACTTAACAATAAGACTGAACATTAAGACACAGCCTTACGACTTCTACCCTGAGACCTAACCTTGAGACTTAACACTGAGATTTAACCCTAAGACTTAACTTTAAGATGTAACATTCGGACTTAACCTTAAAACTTAACCCTAAGTCTCAACCTTAAGAAGTAACTTTAAGACTTAACCCTGAGAATTAACTCTAAGACTTAAACTTAAGAATTAACGCTCAGATATAACCCTCAGACTTAAACTTAAGAAATAACCTTAAGACTTAACCTTAATCTTTAACTTGAAGATGTAACCTTAAGACTTAACCCTAAGAGTTAACCTTAAGTGTTGACCTTGCAGATTTAACCCTAAGAGTTAACCTTAGGACTTAAATTGTAAGACTCAACCCTAAGACTTAACCCCAAGACTTAACTCTAAAGAGTTAACCCTAAGACTTCAACTTGTGATTTAAACTTTAGACTTAACCCTAAGACTTAAAATTACGATTTAACATTAAGATTTAACCATAAGACTTAACCCCAAGACTTCAGGTTAAGTTTTAACCTTAAGACTCAACCCTGAGACTTAATGGTGAAATTTATCCATAAGACTTATGCCAAAAACTTAAAACTGAGACTTAAACCTAAGATTTAACCTTAAGACTTAACCCTAAAACGTAGCCCTGAGACTTATCCTTGAGCTTTAACCTTGATACTTAATCCTGAGACTTAGCCCTAAGACTTATCCCCAAGACATAACTCTAAGGCTTAACCCTAAGACTTAACCTTAAGGCTCAACCTTAAGATTTAACATTAAGACTTAACCCTGAGACTTAACCATAAGACTTATCCTCAAGATTGTACTCTAAGACTTAACCCTAAGATTTAAAATGAAGACTTAACCCTAAGACGCAATCTATGAGATGTAAACTTAAGACTTAACCTTTAGGAATTAACCCTGACCCTTAACCTTAAGGCTTAACCCTAAGACTTAAGCTTAAGACTTCACATTAAGACTTAACCCTAAGACATAATCCTGAGACTTAAACCTGAGACTTAACCCTAAGACGTAACCTAAAGTTTAACTTCAAAACTTAACCCTAAGACTGAATCCTAAGACACAACCTTACCACGTAACCCTGAGACTTAACCTTGAGACTTTACCTTGAAATTTAAGCCTGGGATTTAACCCTAAGTCTTAATGCTAAGACTTAACTTGAAGATGTACCATTAAGACTTAACCTTAAGACTTAACCTTCAAACGTAACCTTAAGATTTACACTCAAAACTTAACCCTAAGGCTTAACCCTATGACTTAACCTTAAGGTTAAACCTTAAGACAAAACTTGAAGACTTAATTCAAAGACTTATCCCTAAGACTCAACACTGGGACTTAAATCTAAGATTTAAGACTTAACCCTAAGACTTAGCCCCAAGACTTAACCCTAAGACTTCAACTTATGAATTAAACTTTAGACTTAACCCTAAGACT